>NW_025814829.1:30358125-31635000 GCF_022079265.1 Lynx rufus | reverse complement strand
TTTGTGTCATCTCTCTGTTCATCTTAATAAGTTTTGGTAGAGTTTTCTCAATTACATTAATCTTTTCAAAGAACCAACTTTTGGCTTTGTTAATTAATTGTCTGCTTTATATTTCATTGATTTTTGCTCTTATTTGTATATTTTCTTCTACTTTTCTGGGGCATTTAGTTTATTAGGATTAGCTTCCTCCCCCAACCAGGTTACTGGGATGGAATTATTGATTATTCAAGCAAAGATTTAATATGTGAACTTAAAGCTATTTAAATTTTTTTAATGTCTATTTATTTTTGAGAGAGAGAGAAAGAGAGAGCGAGAGCGCGTGCATGCCAGACAGAGAGAGAGACACAGAATCTGAAGCAGGCTCCAGGCTCAAGGCTGTAAGCACAGAGCCCGATGTGGGGCTCGAACTCATGAACTGTGAGAACATGACCTGACCGAAATTGGAGGCTTAACTGACTGAGCCCCCCAGGAACCCCTAAGGCTATTTTATCTCTAAAGACCTTTTAAGATCATCCCAGAAATTTTGACTTGTCATAATCTCATTATTCAGTTCAAAACACTTCTGATTTCTTTTGTTTCAAAGTGTGTTGCTTAATTTTCAATCTTTTGATAATTTTCTACTTACCATTTTATTACTGATTTCTAGATTAATTTCTTAGTGGTAAGAAAGTACACTAGATGATTTCAATCCTTGAATTTTGTTGAGACTTGTTTCATGGTTTAGTATCTGGTCTATTTTGGTAAATATTCTATATGAAATTGCCAAAAATATATATTTTGAAATTGTTGAGTGTTTATTCTCTATAGACTAATTAGGTCAGGTAGATATATATTTTTTAATTTAAATTTTAGTTAGCCAGCATACAGTGCAATATTGATTGCAGGAGTGGAATTCAGTGATTCATCACTTACATATAACACCCAGCGCTCATCACAACAAGTGCCCTCCTTAATACCCATTACCCATCTAGCCCATCTCCCACATACCTCCCTCCATTAACCCTCAGTCTGTTCTCTATCATTAAGAGTCTATCATTAAACAAACATTGTGGTTTGTTTCCTTCTCTCCTCTTCTCCCACCCCTTCCCATGGATTCATCTGTTTTGTTTCTTAAATTTCACATATGAGTGAAATCATATGGTATTTGTCTTCCTCTGATTTACTCATGTCACTTAGCATAATGCATTCTGGCTCCATCCATGTTGTTGCAAATGGCAATATTTCTTTCTTTTTGGTGGCTGAGTAATATTCCATTGTGTATATATATCACATCTTTATCCATTCATCGGTTGATGGACATTGGGCTCTCTCCACAGTTTGGTTATCGTTGATAAGGCTGCTGTATAAACATTAGGATGCATGTATCCCTTCAAATCTGTATTTTTGTATGCTTGGGTAAATACCTAATAGTGTAATTGCTGGATCATAGGGTAGTTCTATTTTTAGTTTTTTGAGGAACCTCCACATTGTTCTCTAGAGGGGCTGCACCAGTTTGCATACCCACCCAACAGCACATCCTTGCCAGCACCTGTTGTTTCTTGTGTTGTAAATAGAGTTTTAAAAATTGTCTGTATTACTAATTATTTTGTCTACTTGTTCTGTAAGTTACTGAGAAAGGGGTATATATAATCTTTAGTTATGGAATTTTTTTATTTCTATGAATTTTTGCTTTGTAGATTTTGGAGCTATGTTACTAGATGTATACACAGGTAGGACTGCTTTGTCTTCCTGTTGAATGAGTTCTTTTGTTGTTATTAAATATTCCTGTTTTTATTTAATAATACTTATTGCATTTAAGCCTACTTTGTCTGAGGTTAGCATAGACACCCAACTTTCTTTTGGATAGTGTCTGCATGGCATGCCTTTTTCCATTTCTTTTCTTTACATTTCCTGTGCCTTATTTATTGAAGTATAGTTGACAAACAATGTTACATTAGTTGCAGGTGTTCAACATAGTGATTGGATAGCTCTGTGTGCTGTGCTAACTACAACTGTAGCTACTATACAACACTATGGCAATAACATTGACTATATGCCCTACGCTGTACCTTTTATTCCTGTGATTTATTCATTCCATAACTGGAAGCCTGTACCTCCTACTCCCCTTCACCCATTTTTTTCCTGTACCCCCACACCCTTCCCCCTGGCAACCATCAGTTTGTTCCCTGTATTTATGGGTCTGTTTCTGCTTTTTTGTTTGTTCGTTTGTTTTGTTATGTAGATTCCACATATAAGTGAAATCATACGGTATTTGTCTTTCTCTGACTGACTTATTTCACTTAGCATTTTACTTTCTGGATCCACCCAGGTTGCTACAAATGGCAAGATTTCATTGTTTTCATGGCTGAGTAATATTCCTGTGTGCGTGTGTGTGTGTGTGTGTGTGTGTGTGTGTGTGTGTGTGTATACCACTTATCTATTCATCTGTTGGTAGACACTTGGGCTGTTTCCATAATTTGGCTATTGTAAATAATGCTACCATAAACATAGGGATACATATATCTTTTTGAATTAACGTTTCTGTTTTCTTTGGGTAAATACCCAGTAGTAGAATTACTGCATTTCAGGATATTTCTACTTTTTATTTTTGGAGGAACCTCCATACTGTTTTCCACAGTGGCTGCACCAATTTACATTACTGCAAACAGTGCCTAAATGTTCCTTTTTCTCCACATCTTGGCCAACACTTGTTATTTCTTTTTTTTTTTTTTTTTTTCCCAACGTTTATTTATTTTTGGGACAGAGAGAGACAGAGCATGAACGGGGGAGGGGCAGAGAGAGAGGGAGACACAGAATCGGAAACAGGCTCCAGGCTCTGAGCCATCAGCCCAGAGCCTGACGCGGGGCTCGAACTCACGGACCGCGAGATCGTGACCTGGCTGAAGTCGGACGCTTAACTGACTGCGCCACCCAGGCGCCCCTTGTTATTTCTTTTTGATAGTAGCCATTCTGACAGATGTGAGATGATATCTCATAGTGGTTTTGATTTGCATTTCTCTGATGATTAGTGATGTTGAGCACATTTTCATGTGTCTGTTGGCCATCGATGTTTCTTGTTTAGAATAATGTCTATTTAGGTTCTATGTCCATTTTTTAAATTGGATTATTTATTTATTTATTTACTTATTGGTGTTGAGTTGTATAAGTTCTTTATACATTTTAGCTATTAACCCTTAATTAGATATATCATTTGCTTTATCTTCTCCACTCAGTATGTTGCCTTTTCATTTTATTAATGGTATTCTTCCACGGTGCAAAAGCTTTTTATTTTTGATGTAGTCCCAATAGTTTATATTTGCTTTTTTCCCCCTTGCCTAAAGAGACATATCTAGAAAAATGTTGCTAAGGTTGATATCAAAGAGATTATTGCCTGTGTTTTCTCCTAGGACTTTTATGGTTTCATGTCTTGCTTAGATCTTTAATCCATATTGAGTTTTTTTGTGTATGGTGTAAGAAAGTGGTCTACATACATTCTTTTGCATGTAGCTGTCCAGTTTTCCCAGTACCATATACTGTCTTTTTCCTACTGTGTATTATTTCCTTTTTTGTCATAGATTAATTGACCATATAAGCATGGGTTTATATATGGGACTCTCTATTCTGTTCCATTGATTTGTGTGTCTGTTTTTGTACCAGTACCGTACTGTTTTGATTATTATAGCTTTGTAATATATCTTAAAAATCTGTGATTGTGATGCCTCCATCTTTGTTGTTCTTCTCAAAATTGCTTTGTCTATTCAAGGTCTTTTTTGGTTCCATACAATTTTTAGGATTATTTGATCCAGTTCTGTGAAAAATGCTATCGGTATTTTGATAGGGGTTGGATTGAATCTGTTGATAACTTTGAGTAGTATGGACATCTTAACAGTTCCTCCAAACCATGGTCATGGAATATTTTTCCACTTGTCTGTGTTGTCTTTAATCTCTTTCATCAAATTTTATAGTTTTCAGAATACAGGTCTTTCACCTTCTTGGTTAAGTTTGTTCCCAGGTATTTTATTCTTTTTGGTGCAATTGTAAATGGAATTGTTATCTTAATTTTGCTTTCTGCTACTTTGTTATTAGTATGTAAAAAAAAAAAGCACAACAGATTTCTGTATATTAATTTTGTATCCTGCAACTTTACTGAATTCATTTATCAGTTCTAATAGTTGTTTTGGTGGAGTCTTTAGGATTATTTGTGTATAGTCTTGTGGCCATATTTAAAAAAAATATCTCTTGTAAATAGCAAAGGATTGAGTCTTTTTTATTTGTTGAAAATCTGGTCTATCAACAGTTGTTTTATAATTGGAATATTTAGTCTACTTACTTTTATCATAGTTGTTGCTATCACTGTGTTTTAGTCTGTCATCTTGCTATTTATTTTCTCTTTCCCATACTTGTTTTGTGGTTCCTATTTCTTTTTTTTTCCAAGCTTCTTTGTATGAATTAAGTATTTGCTTATTATTCCATTTAATTTCCTAACTTAGTTTTTTAATTGTATATATTTTTATTATTCCTTCAGTGCTCTCCCTAGAGATTACAGCTGCATTCTCCACATATTGAAAGCTATTCAGTTAGTACTTTTACCCCTTTGCAAACTACATAAGATATCTTCACAATAGTTTAATTCTATTTAACCTCCTTTTTACCCTTTGTGCTATTTTTGTTATAAACCCACAGGTCTTTGTTACCATTATTGTTTTAAATAGCCAATATTGGGGCGCCTGGGTGGCGCAGCCGGTTAAGCGTCCGACATCAGCCAGGTCACGATCTCACGGTCCGTGAGTTCGAGCCCCGCGTCAGGCTCTGTGCTGATGGCTCAGAGCCTGGAGCCTGTTTCCGATTCTGTGTCTCCCTCTCTCTCTGCCCCTCCCCCGTTCATGCTCTGTCTCTCTCTGTCCCAAAAATAAAAATAAAACGTTGAAAAAAAAATAAAAAAAAAATAAATAGCCAATATTATTTTTTTGTTGAAAAAAATTTTTTAATGTTAATTTATTTTTGAGAGAGAGACAGAGTGCAAGGAGGGGAGGGGCAGAGAGAGACAGAGACACAGAATCTGAAGCAGGCTGCAGGCTCCGAGCTGTCAGCATAGAGCCCAACGTGGGTCTCGAACTCATGAACTGTGAGATCATGACTTGAGCCAAAGTCGGACACTTAACCAACTGAGCCACCCAGTCACCCCTAAGTAGCCAATATTATTTTGTATTTATTAATACATAATATCAATACATTATTAATTATATTATTAATATAATGATATTAATAATATTAATATATCTTCTTTTTAGTTTTGTATTTCTTGGGGGGAAGGGGATCAATTTCTTACAGCCTGAGCATCTCCTTTTGTTCTTTTTCCCAGTGCTGTTCTTTTGGTGATGAACTTTTAATTTTTTTTAATGTATTTGTTTATTTTTGAGACAGAGAGAGACAGAACATGAGCAGGGGAGGGGCAGAGAGAGAGGGAGACACAGAATCAGAAGAAGGCTCCAGGCTCTGAGCTGTCAGCACAGAGCCCGACGCAGGGCTTGAACTCACAATAGTGAGATCGTGACCTGGGCCGAAGTCGGACGCTCAACCAATTGAGCCACCCAGGTGCCCCTTTTGGTGATGAACTTTTAAAATCATTTGTTTGAATGCATTTTATTTTGGATTATTTTCTCAAGGTATAAAGTCATAGGTTTGCTTTTTTCTTTTTAAACCTATTAGCAATTTAAATATGTTATTACTTCTGATGAGAATTCAGATGCCATTCTTTTGTCTTTCTCCTGAATGTGATGTGTCTTATTTTCCTCTGCATCTTTTAAAATTTCTTCTATATTTTTTTATTTTTAAATTTTGACTGTTAAGTTCCTGGGTCAGATTTGTCGTTGTTCGTTTATCTTGCTTCAGATTTGCTGAGATTCTTGAGTTTGTGGATTGATGGCTTTGATAATTTTTGGAAAAATCTTGGCTCTTATTTATTTTATAGAGTACTTCTGCATCCTCTTTTTTCTTTCCTTCTAGGACTCCAGTTATATAAACATATTTCATATGTTTCTTGTGTTCTGTTCTGTTCTTTATTCTCTTTTCCATCTATGATTCAGGTTGACTAATTTTTATTGACCTATATTCGAATTCACTAATCCTATTTCTGCTATAATCAGTCTGCTGTTAAATCTATCTGATTAATTTAAAATATAGGTTTGGTTGATTTAAAATATAGATTTATTTCTAGAATGCCCATTTGATTTCTTTTTTCCCCTTTTGTAATAAGTTAGTTGAGATACGATTCAGATACCACACAATTCACCCATTTAAAGTGTACAACTCAGTGGGTTTTAGTACATTTCCAGAGTTGTGCAACCGTCACCAAAATCAAGTTTAGAATATTAACAATTTAAAAAAATTTTTTTAAATATTTATTTATTTTTGAGACAGAGAGAGCAAAGCATGAACGGGGGGAAGGCCAGAGAGAGAGGGAGACACAGAATCCGAAACAGGGTCCAGGCTCTGAGCTGTCAAGCCCGATGCGGGCCTCGAACTCACGGACCATGAGATCATGACCCGAGCTGAAGTCGGATGCTTCACCGACTGAGCCACCCAGGCGCCCCTAGAATATTAACAATTTTTTAATCATGGTAAATACATAGAACATAAAATTTACTACCTGGACCATTTTTAAGTGTCCAGTTCAGTGGTGGTAGGATATTACTCATTGTCTTGGTCTCAACACTACCATTCACCCACAGAATTCTTTTCACTTTGCAAGACTAAAACTGTGTGCCTATTAAACAATAACTCCCCATCTACCCATAAATTCAGGTTTTGTGTGTACTACCACCTTACTGTTGATGGAGTCTGAGACACAGGGAGGTTGGTGCCATTATTGGAAAGTACATCGCTTGTGAGAGGCAGAGCAAATCTTGTCTTCCCATTTGAGGAGGTTCCAGAATTATGGAATATTTGGATGATTACGTGTTTAACTTTGAGTTCACTGCAGCCTGGGGGCTCCATTTAGATGATTGTGGCTTCTATTGGAATTATCCAGCCCAAACCAACAACAGCATCCATGGCCACATATACAAAAAGGGAGTCTGAAGGATGTGGAAGCTACACTAAGGGCTTTTGAGATTACACCTTCTCAGAGAATTGGTGTCTAGTGTTATTTCCCCAAGCACAGGAAAGCTCTGTGGGTAAGACATAAGGTTTGAGGATTAGGTGTATCTCAGGGTGTAGGGAGGCAAGAGAGCATTGCCTGTCTGATGGCCAAGGCCTTTGTAAGAACTCAAGGCTAAGCCTTCCTTTAAGAAGTAGTAGTTTTTAAGAAGTAGTAGTTTCTGTGTGTCTGTGCTGTTACCTTCTTTTTTTCCCTTTTTCCACTTATTTATTTATTTTTTAAATTATATCCAAGTTAGTCAGCATATAGTGCAACAGTGATTTCAGGAGTAGATTCCTTAATGCCCCTTACCCATTTAGCCCATCCCACAACCCCTCCAGTAACCCTCTGTTTGTTCTCCATATATAAGAGTCTCTTATGTTTTATCCCCCACCCTGTTTTTATATTAGTTTTGCTTTCCTTCCCTTATGTTCATCTATTTTGTATCTTAAAGTCCTCATATGAGTAAAGTCATATGTTTGTCTTTCTATGACTAATTCAGCTTAGCATAATACCCTCCAGTTCCATCCATGTAGTTGCAAATGGCAAGATTTCATTCTTTTTGATTGCCGAGTAATACTCCATTGTATATATATACCACATCTTCTTTATCCGTTCATCCATCGATGGACATCTGGGCTCTTTCCATACTTTGGCTATTGTTGATAGTGCTGCTATAAACACTGGGGTGCATGAGCCCCTTTGAATGTGCTTTTACCTTTTTAATATGTTGGGAGTTTTTAAAGGCAAGAATGGTGCTCAATGCATATTAATTGATGGCATGAATGTCACTGTCCACGTATTTGATTTAGAGCATAGGGGAAGCATTTGTCTTAGGTTGAATGAGAAACTCCCTCATAGAGAGATATGAGATGGTCAAGAAAAGTCCCTTACAAATATTATTTCTCCCACTAGCCTGCTTGAAATCTTTTGACTTTTATGCCTCTCGTTATTTGTTACATGTTTTCATATTAAGCAAAGTAACAAATCAAAATAATTGTAATTGTGGGAATAGTGGTAGGCAGTGGTCTCTCGTGACCTTTGGGGAGCAAGAGGGGTGTGTGTTCACTGTCAGACCACGGCCTTGTGGGGTGGGGGCCTGCTGTGGAGTTTCCTAAAGCATGGCCTGCCCCAGAGACATGGAGGGTGTCACCAGAGATGGGCTGTCTTCTTCACAGTGGTCCAAAGATGGACCAGCAGAAGTGGTGCAAATAGTGAATACAGATTTAGGTGTGCTGTAAACAGATTGCCAGGTGGATGTGGGGCTATGTAGGAAAGAGAGATGGAACCTCATTAAAAGGAAACATAAAGAAAGAAAAAGGAAACAAAGAGTACTAGGCAATAGAAGAGACTTACCTTTTTTAGTTACATTTTTGTATAACCAGAGTTCTTTGAAAGGGACGTGTATAAATGAAAAGCTTCTATTTGAATAGAAAAAGCAACAAAAAGCATTGCAACACTTGGAGGAAAGAATGGGGCCTTGTAAATAATGTCATTTTAAATGTTTTACAGAACCCCTTCTTTATGTCTTATTCCAATAAAAGTGTTTTGTTTTGTTTTTTAAAGCAACCACTAGAGCAGATGAGAGAGTAAATATGAATGTGTTTTGTGCTCTTTGAGAAAAGAATGACAGAAACATGCCTCTATTTATTCACCAGTCATTGACTGAACAGCACAAATAATAGAGCTCTGTGTTAAATTCTTTGGGAATTTTAGAGGAAATAAAATTTCTTCAGGCTGAGGGTTTTGAGCCAAGTCTACAGGAAAGGGATAGCCAGAGACTGGCAGATAGAATTGTCACTTGGTCAAACAATGTAACTTTCATGATGAAATAACCAATTGCCTGTCTGACTCTGTCACTGACTAGCTATGTGACCTTGGGCACATTAGTTATCCTCTCTTAACTTTGGTGTTCTTATCTTTAATGAGGGCAGTGTCTGTCTTTCAGGGTGTCATGGGCATTAAATTAGGTAACATGTGTGAATGGGTGCAGTCCCTGGCACATCGCTAGCACTTAGGAACTAGGACTGCTATTATTGTTTCTGTTTGCTCAAGAAATGATCCAAAAGAGTGATGATTACTTTCCTCATGAAGATAGTTGGCCCTGGGAAGTATTGCTGTTGGGAAGCTCTTCTTTATTCCTGAGCACATGGGCTTGAACTACCTGATGACCATTCACACGCCACCCTTCGTGGAGCCTTGGCTAAAAGTGAGAGGCCCCCAAATGCAGGAGAGATTTTGCAGAGATTTTGCATTAGAGGTCTAAAGGCCAGACCAGAATAGCCATGCTTAGGGCTCACTCCATTTTCTGGTTCTGGGTACAACTTGATTGCACATTAAAATTACCTAGGTTGCCTGTTGAAAATACATATTCTCAAGCTCCACCCCAGTCTGCTGATTCTGAGTTCCTGAAACTCATATTTTTAACATTCTCCTCAGCTGGTTCTTCGGTGGCCATCCCTGACTAGCATTTGGAGTCATCTCGGACCATTGGAAACTTTCCTGATGGGCTGTTAGTGGCCTCACCGATGTTCTAGGCCTTAGCTGTGTGCTCCATTTTCCTGGCTCTTGGGATGTCTTTAGATGTTTACCGGTTCTTTGGGGTGTCCTCCTCTTTCACAGCCATGCCTTCTCTGGGTTCTTAAAGCCTGCACAATCACCCCAAATTTGAATCAACAAACAAGTACTAAGCTCTAGAGCGGCAAAGTATGCAAACAAAACAGAACAAGTTCTTGTTCCCTTTGTTCTTCATGCATTGGTCTGTGACACACACCTCTTCATACTGTAGTGGTGATAATAATTATACCATAAAAAATAGCTCCTGTTTATTGGCCACTTATTACGTGCTGGGCATGTACTGGGCTAAGTGCTTGATGCTTATCATCTAATTTTGTTTTATTTTCACAATTCAATGAAGGAGACTTACTCCCATTTTATAAGAGAGGAGATTGAGGCTAAGAGTGGCCATATTAGGGAGGACTTGAAACTTTGGTGTCCCCACTCCCCCAACCTCTTACATATGCTAAATGCACCTGACAGGTTAGGTTAGTGAATGCAGGGATGCCTAGGTACTTGCAAAGTGCTCTGAGAGCCCAAGGAAGTTGTTAAATGGGCATGATGGGACACTTCATGGAGGAGGGGGCAGATGGGCCATGCCTTGAGGGAGTAGGCTTGTTTTGACAGATGACACTGTGACCAAGCAGATTTTCCTCACTGCCATGGCTGGAATGATTCAGGACTTCAGTGTCATAACATCTCTGGGTGGTTTGGGGGGTGGGGGGGGGGCGTAGCCTATTTTTGTTACTTGTTGACATGGTTGTGCTAATATTGATAATATTCTTCCTTGAGTCATAGTTTACAAAGTAGAGTTTAAAATGTAGAAAACATATAAAAATGTTTACATTTTACAACTTTTCAGAGGAAACACAGGTGGGAATAGAAGGTTCCCAGTATAAAAGGTGGTTATTTTAAAGGACTGCCTTGGCTTTGTTGAGGGTCACTGGAGAAACATGTCTTGAAGCTGACCCTTCTTTAAGAGTAGTTAGGAATGCCAAAGTTTAGGAAGTTTTAACCAGGGGAAAACTAGGATCAGGAGACAGGAGTGAAGAGGGACCCTCTAGCCTGAGCAAGTAGCATAGCCAAAGCCTGGAGGTAGAACCTGCATGGTGTGTTCAGAGCACAGGGAGCTGCCCTGTAGGGGCTGGAACATAGTATGTGAGGGAGGGAGTGGGAGATGAGTCTTGAAAGGTGGGATTGTGGGGGCACCTGGGTGGCTTAGTCGGTTGAGCAACTGACTTGATTTCGGCTCAGGTCATGATCTCATGGTTCATGAGTTCAAGCCCCATGTTCTCTGCATTGACAGCTTAGAGCCTGCTTGGGATTCTCTGTCTCCCTCTCTCTCTCTGTCTCTGCTCCTCCCCTGATTATGCTCAGTCTCTCTCTCTCTCTCTCTCAAAATAAATAAATTAATTAAAAAAAAGAAAGGCGGGATGGTGGAGGCTTTGAATTTGGGGTACCCTTTTGATGGAGGTATATACATCCTCGACTTTAACTCCAGTGTGGGGGATTAATTTTACATCCTCTTATCCAGTAGGGGCCAAAGGAAGGGCCTTTGGGGAGCATCACACATGGTTATCTCACCTGTTTTGCCATAATCCCTGTTGGTATAACAAAGTATATGTTGTCCAGGTTATTGTGGAGTTCTAAAGAAGCTACATACACTCCATATTGTAATGCTTTAGCACTTTACATTTTTTCCACATGAAATATCATTTTTGATTCTCATCATCAGAACGGATGGAATATTGCTCTTGGGTCCAGTAACAGTTGTCATTTACTGAATTCCTAAAATGTGTTCCCACCTGTGTCAGTGCTTCACAAACATCACTGAATCCCCACAACTGTGCAAGGCAGTTGTCAATTTTTTTTGTCTTGGCTGATGAGTAAACCAAAGTTTAGAAAGCTTCAATAACTTTTTCATAGAGGCCCCATCCCAGGGTTTAGAAACCAAACTTGTCTTACTGCTGAATCCATGTTCTTTCCACCAAGCCTTGCCACCGCCTCCGTCTTCCTGCTGGGGGACCTAAGGTCCAGAGGGGGTATCTTGTCCAGGGCACACTTGGAATGGTGAGACAGTAGCTTGTCCAGGTTACTGTGAGTCTTTTCTTGACCTGTGAGCACCCTACTGGCTGCCAGATACCCCTAGTATAACCCTTAGTATAACATGAGTTATCGGCCAGCTGGCCCCTCTGGAATGTTGTAGTATTCATTCTTCTTCATTTGTTCAAGGATGCACAGTCTTCCCTCCCTGAGTAGTTAGGACTCCGAGCTCCTTCCTAGGGTTGACAGCTTAGTCATTATACCATCCTCTCATATTTACAATTGTATTCACCCATACTTGCTGTGTAAACCTCCAGAAACAGCCTGTTTATAAAGGGTCCTTTGACAAGGCTGTACCTCCAGTCTGATTTGAGGATGCTGCTATATAATTCGTTACAGGTTGGCATTAGCTAAATCGAATATAATCCATCATGCTTATTAGATGTGGTGGGGGAGATGTGCACCCTGAAGTTTCAGCAGGAAAGACACATTAAATATAAATAAGCTTGCGTATTTTCCCAGGCAGTTGGATATGCGGAGTGGGTCCGTGTGTTTATAACATAGCAGCTTTTCTGCAGTGGCACAGAAGAGATAGTGGGAGCTGGGAAAGAGAAAGCACTTAGAAGCCTTAGAAGTAAACTGAGCTAGTTACAAAGTACCTCTTAGAAAAACTAAATAGTAAAATGTGTGAGTGGAAAACCGAATAAGTGGTTCTTGAGGTAATTACCAAAGATTTCTCAGGTAAGGATGGAGCTTTCTCCAGGCACAGGTATCTTGACACCTACAGGGTCTCCTAGTTACCCAGTGGTTTTCACAGCATTTGGGCACTCTGGCTGTTTTCAGTCGCCTGAAGTGCCACATATACTCTACATTCTAGTTAGTTTGCAGCTCTTTCATTTTTGTTCCTCAGCATCAAAACAAACCTTTATTAATAGCCTCATTTTAAGAGGCACTAGGGCATATGAGGTCTATGACTTGGTTCAGTCCATATTTTGGAGGATGTGCCCTTGAAGGCAGCACTGTTGTAACTGGCTACCTAAATCTCAAAATCAACCCAGTATTTAAATACCCATATGGATAGGCTCTAATACTGGGTTTGTTTGTGTATTTCCCAGCTGGGCAGCAAATCTCAGCTCATGGCTAATAATAAGAAAATTCACAGACTGGTTGTGATGTGTATTTCTTTCTTTTTTTTTTTTTTTAAGTTTATTATTTGTTTTGAGAGAGAGCAAACACAAGTGCGGGAGGGGCAGAGAGAGAGGGAGAGGAAGAATCAGAAGCAGTCTCCATGCACTGTCAGCGCAGAGCCCAATGGGGGCCTTAATTTCATGAATGGCGAGATCATGACCTGAGCTAAAATCTAGAGTCGGTTGCTTAACCGACTGAGCTGCTCAGGCACCCCTTGATGTGTATTTATGATCACAATGAATACTTGGTGTCTTTTACCTTTATTTTTGCTTCATAAACATATTGGAAGTTCATCAAAAAAAATTTACCTACAGTACAAGCTAACATCTATAAGAGTCCTGAGTTTAGTAGTGTGGCACTTGTGTGGGGCAGGTGCGTTGAAATAACACAAAGCTTGGCCCCAACTATGTTTTCTTTTACCACTGGTGGGCTGGCCCATGATCACAGGGGCAGTGACAGAGGATGTGAAAGTGCCATTGCTTGATCCAACTCATTCCTGGAAAAGCCACCTTTTCCAGTAATACCATTCTTTTAAAAAAGAAAAAAAGGAAAGAAACAGAGCTACCTAGTTTTCATTTCCTATTGGACACCTTGCCACACTTATTCTGTCTCTCTCCTGGTTGTAGCTCAAACCTAAGGACATGCATTGACCATCTCTTATTTTCATCCTGCTAAGCATGTCAGTCTCTGGGGCATGATAGAGACACACACAGCTCGTTGGGCAGCACTGCCATTGTGGTGAAGGACATTTTCTTGCTTTATTAAATGTTGTCAAGTCTAATATTGAGCAGACAGCACAGCGTGAAGCATAGCTTCCATTTCATTTTGGTTTTCTTCTAGAGTAAGAATCTGATTGTCTTCGTTTTCACTCTACTGGAACATGGGCACTTCTTCCCTGCTGAAATTCATATATTAAACAGATATTTGTGTAGAGGGCTTATACGTCTTCTGTTTTCACAGAATCCAATCCAAATTAATCATTATGATCATTTCTTATGTCTTGGAGGCAGCACTTTCAAATGTGTTACTTCTAAATATTTATCCCATGACCAGGAGGTGGATTTCCCAGGTGATAGCTTATTGCGATAAAGCTGGCTCGTGTTGCTTAGTTTATTTTAATTTCATCTGAATTTTTAAACAGTTCTCAGCCTATCTTGCAATAATAAAGGTTTTTATTACTTTTCACATCCTTTTCCTATCTGTTATTTAATTCTGTTCTCAACATCCTTATGTGGTTGTTGAGAATTTTATGGAAAAGGGGGACAGAGGTCAGGAGCAATGGACTTATTCAAAGTCTATGGCTGGTGGAACTGAAGACCAGATTTCCTGACCCCTAGACAAGTTCTCTGATTCTTGCCTGATTGGTTCCTGAGATTTTCTCTGTGGTTAATATGAACTTTGTTTTTGACCTCTTCTTTTAAACTGTACCTCCTCTCCAACCTACGCACCAGATTTATATACATGTTTGCACATGCATCTGTCCACATATCTGTGTTCTCCTTTGCCTTTACTTCCCCATCTGACCTTGAAATTATGAGTTCTTTAGTGTGTCCCCAAACAGTGTTCACTTCTAGAACTAAGTGGGAAATGGAAGAGGATGCTGGAGCAAAGGGAATAATTTGGTATGGGGGAAAAAGCTCAGGAAGTTTCCCAGTGTATGCTTTGCTTGGGTCACTGGAAAGCTGGCCCCATTTCTGCTTCACTTTGACGGTATAGATGGACTTTGCACAATTTGAAAATAATTAGACGGGGAAGAACCTGGTTTAAGATTATGCCATTTATAACTGAGGGAGTATTTATAGCTAGAAAGCTGAAAGATTTTTATACGGAAAAAAATTCCCCTGTATTAGGGACCTGATTCACTTGGGACAGCTACACAGTCACTCCTACTCAATCATTAAGAAAGACAAACACTGGCTTTTTTTTTTCATGCTGGTGATTTTCTTCGTACAGCTATGGTGTGATAAGGGATGATTCATTTTGTTGTTGTTGTTTCTTCTATGACTCATTCATGGACTGAGGAGTCCTTTGGACTTGTTGTAGTTTCCGCAGTGATGACATCTCTAAAACTCCGCTTTCTTTTGGGCAGTCAGTTCCATGGCATATCAGCCCATCATGGTCAATGTGTAGAATAAGACATGGGTTAGACTCCCTGCCTGTTTCCATCTTGTCTAAATATGCTGTAAGCACTGTCTGCCTGGATGGGGAAAAGTCTTGAGTGGCCTTATCTGAGCGGCTCTAGTATCTGTTACCCCACTCATGAAAAGGATTTTTTTCCAGAAAGCCAAAGGATTACTTAGAGAAAAGGATAAGAGTTCCTATTATGGGATATTCATGGAGCTTTCTCCCTGGTTTCAAGATACCCAATAAAGATTTTAAAAGTGGTCATAGTGGAAAATGCATAGGTTCTGGAGCCAGTTGACCAGAGTAACATTTATAACTAAGCCTCCATATCTTCATAGGTGAAATGTAGGTCACAGTGTCTTGTCATATGTATACACAGACACTTGTATGTACAGTATATTTATATGCTACATACAAGTGTGTGTGTATATATATGTATATACACATGCACATACATACACAGTTATCTACTACATTGTAATGACTGTTCTCAGGTTTCTTATGTTGCTTCTTAATATATATTGGGCGCTATCACCCTATATAGGATTTAGGATCAGAGTAGAGAACTGGATGGACTCTCTGTGCCTATTACTGCTTATATTTTTCTCAAGACTAGACAATTCAGCTACAATAGACAATTTCTTTCAGTCTTGGATTGTATCATAAGACAGTCCATATTATTCTTTTCTTTCCTTTTCTCTGAGCTTCCTGCTGACCCACCTATTTGTACAAACTGTTTCTTTGTCATCTGTCATCAGTATGCTTCTGTAGGGATGTTGGGCTCTTAACAACAGGCTGCTTATAACTCGCATGTTGGCGTGAATTTGTTATGGGAAGATTACTTGAGGTAGAAATAGAGGGTAGATTCGTGTGAGCACCAATTATAGAAGGTGATCTCCAACCTATAGCCTTCAATCTGTCCTGTCCATTATGGCTACCTTGGCATGTCTTGACCTGAGTTCTGGGGACTAGGTTTACTTTTGAGCTCATGTGCCTTGTCTAGCTTCCAATTTCAGGCTATGCTCATTTAACAGTTGTTTCGGACAAAGCCTGGATTAAAGCTTGCCAACCATGAAGGAACCATTTCAAGGATAATTAAGATGGAAGAGATGGACAGAGGAGGACAGAGCATATTTATTCCAAATTCTTGAAATAATTTAGCATTTTGTGATATGTTAATATTGGTGCCAAATTAAAAGTGTCTGTTTATTAATAAGTGTTCTGCCAGAACCACCTGGTGTTACTTTGTCAGAAGCTAAAGATAGTGCAATAAATATAATAAAACTGCATTACATTATTTAATTTGGATCTCACTAATTAATATGGCCTCCTGTTAGCATTAGTTTTCTGTTAAAGTAATTT
The DNA here is from genome assembly GCF_022079265.1 of Lynx rufus. Taxonomy (NCBI): domain Eukaryota; kingdom Metazoa; phylum Chordata; class Mammalia; order Carnivora; family Felidae; genus Lynx; species Lynx rufus. Next base: position 31,618,610 of record NW_025814829.1, on the reverse strand, counting down.
GATTCATTAAACACTAAATGAATGGCTTGTTTACTTAAGAAAAGTACTGTGTACAGAGTGGGCTGGGAGATGGGAGATGGGAGGATTAGTTGAGATGCCACTGTAACTGGTTTTAGTAGAGTGTAACTGGGCAATTTTCTCAGGCTTGAAGCACCAGAAAACACTGTAGAGCTTGAAATAAAAACTTCTGAGGAAAAATTAAAAAACAACATAAGAAAAATAATTGAGGTTAATACACCAAATATATAGGCAAAAGTTTAACATCTACAGTACGTTCACAGAAATGAGAGAAATATCAAGATGAGGGGGAGCAAAAAAGAAGAATGGAAAATTCACTTGGTGGAAAATATAAACAAACAAGAACATGTTTGAATTTCTAATAATTAAAAATAGTAGGGGCGCCTGGGTGGCGCAGTCGGTTAAGCGTCCGACTTCAGCCAGGTCACGATCTCGCGGTCCGTGAGTTCGAGCCCCGCGTCGGGCTCTGGGCTGATGGCTCAGAGCCTGGAGCCTGTTTCTGATTCTGTGTCTCCCTCTCTCTCTGCCCCTCCCCCGTTCATGCTCTGTCTCTCTCTGTCCCAAAAATAAATAAACGTTGAAAAAAAAAATTAAAAATAGTAAATGAAACAATAAGAAATTTCAAATATGGACTAGCAATGCTTAAATGAGGAGGTGGTCACATCTTCTCCCTAAAAAGTAACTCTAAAGCTTGATGAAATTAGTGAAAATAACAATTTCAGTACTCTAGAAGTTGACCTAAATTATATAATCATCTGAGAAACATTTATACATAAAAAGAGCCCCTACAGAACTTCAGGTAAGAACAGTGGCCGTGTGTGGTCTGTTTGCTTGGGGCACCTGTTGTACCCCCCTTCCCCCACTGCTCAGTTGGCATAGAGGTCTGCCCTGCAAGACAGGCTGTGAGGACCAGCAGTTGTACTGCTTCAGTCAGAGGGGATTCACTTGATTTGGAGTGACTCATGATGCCCGCACCCACCAGTGTTATCAGTGGAAGTGACAATCTCTGTGGTGGGGTAAATGGGGAAGGTCACTATCTCTAGCTAGAGCTTGAGGTTGCAGTTGTGATTAGGGCAAAATGTTCCCAACTGAAGTGCAGCAAAGACCAGAGAGGGCCCAAACTATCCACATACTTCTGGACAACCTTGAGGCTGTTTGCACATGCAGAGAAGACACTAAAACCCAGCAGCAAACAAAATACTAGGCAGACTTAAAACAGCTGAAATTTTTTTTAATATAATTTATTGTCAAATTGGCTAACATACAGTGTGTACAGTGTGCTCTTGGTTTTGGGGGTAGATTCCCGTGGTTCATCGCTTACATACAGCACCCAGTGCTCATCCCAACAAGTGCCCTCTTCAATGCCCATCACCCATCCCCCTCCCCCATCAACCCTCAGTTCTCTGTATTTAAGAGTCTCTTATGGCTTGCCTCCCTCCCTCTCTGTTTGTAACTATTTTTTTCCCTTCCCTTCCTCTATGGTCTTCTGTTAAGTTTCTCAAGTTCCACATATGAGTGAAAACATATGTTATCTGTCTTTCTCTGACTGACTTATTTCACTTCGCTCTCCCACTTATAAATAGATTCACTGGCAGAGGATGGAAACCTTATGGGTTTGAGGTGTTTGATCCCATCCTCTGACTGACTACCAAAGCTATGTAGACACAGGAGTGAACATGAAGAGTCCAGCCTTAAAAATAAAAACAAGAATAATGATAGTTAAGAAACACAACTCAGCAGAGACATCATGAGTATATACAGTGAGGGAGATAGATTTCACAGATTTACCTGAGGCAAGTTACTAAACAAAAAAACAAAACAAATAGCAATAACCTACTATGGTTGTATTATCTATAATGTCCCGTTTTCAACAAAACATGAGGCATACAAATAAACAGTAAAGTGTGATCCATACTCAGGAAAAAAAAAGCAGTTAGTAGAATCTTCCTCTAAATGTCCCTAGATATTGGATTTAGCAGACCAAGACTTCAAAGTAGGTATATACATGTTCAAAGATGTAAGCAAAGCTATATTTAAAGAATTAAAGGATAGTATGACAGCAATGACTCAACAAGTAAAGAGCCAGAAATTATGAAACAGAATTAAATCATGATTCTGGAGTTGAAAAGTATAATTGAAATAAAAAAAAGTTACTGGAGGAACTAAGCAGCAGATCTAAGATGGCAAAAGAAACAATAAGTGAATTTGAAGATAGGTCAAGATAAATTATCTAATCTGAAAAGAGAGAAAACGATGAAGAAAAATGAATGGGACAAAAGCCAAAGTGAAAATTATGGAAGCTGCAAGAGAAAATTAGTAATGGACTCATTGATACAATTAAAGTTAGACTTCTCATCTGAAATAATGGAGGCCAGAAAGCTATGAAATGATTTACTCATTGGTCAACCAAATTTAACAAAGAATCCTGTATCCAGGAATCCTATATCCATCAAAACTATCCTTCACAAATGTAAATAAAATAAAGATGTTCCCAATAAACAAAGGCCGAGAGAATTGGTTGCTAGCACACATGCCTTTCAAAACATATAAATGAAGTCCTTCACAATGAAAAGGAAATGATTAGGTTTAGCTTAAATCCCCAGGAAGAAAATAAGGGCATCAGAAATGGCAAATATGTGTGTGTTTTTTTTTTAAATTTTTTTTAACGTTTATTTACTTTTGAGACAGAGAGGGACAGAGCATGAACGGGGGGGAGGGTCAGAGAGAGAGAGAGGGAGACACAGAATCTGAAACAGGCTCCAGGCTCTGAGCTGTCAGCACAGAGCCCGACGCGGGGCTTAAACTCACGAACCGCGAGATCATGACCTGAGCCGAAGTCAGACGCTTAGCCAACTGAGCCACCCAGGCGCCCCAAATATGTGTGTTTAAAAAAAAAACTTTTAAGTATATCTTTTTATCATTTCTTCTCTTAACTTCCTTAAAAGACAAGATTGTATAAAGCAATAATTATAATCATATATTGTTGAGTGTGTAACATATTCAGATGTGATATGACAATAATAGCATGAACTCTTTTAAGAACAGAGGAAGAGGTAACACATCAAATAGAGAACACTTTATCTCTAGAACTAGTAGTGTTCTGATAACAAAGACAGACAGTATAAGAAATAAAAGAATAGACCAATATCTTAGGAACATGGACATAAAACAACACAGTATTAGCAAACCAAATCTGGCAATATATAAAAAGAATCATTCACCATGAGTAAGTGGGATTTATCCCTGGAATGCATGGTTGTTTTAACACCCCAAAATTAGTTAATGTAATAAAGGCAAAGGTTGCACGATCATCTTAAATGTAGAAAAAACATTAATAAAAGCCCAACACCTATCCATGATAAACACTCTTAGCACACCAGGAATAGAAAGGAGCTCTCTCAACCTGATAAAGAGCAGCTATGAAATACAATGGCGAAAAACTGAATGTTTTATCCCTAATATTTGGAAGAAAAAAAAAAAAACACAAAAGAATGAAGGAGGAAGGAAAGAGGGAAAAAAGAAAGCAAGGAAGGAGCTGTAGTCATCCAAATTGGAGAGAAAAAAGTAATATTGTCTTTATTTGCAGATTAAATGATTCTTTATATAGAATATTCCAAGGAGAATACAAATGACCAAGAACTAATAAGGAAGTTTAACAAGGTAACAGAATACAAGATCAGTATACAAAACTCAATTCTATTCCCAATTCTATTCTGTTTTCTCAGAAAAAAAAAATCCAAAAAATTAAATTAAGAGAATGATTCTATTTACAACAGCATTGAAAAGAATCAAAGTTGGAGGGCTTACACTAATTGATTTCAAAACTTACTATAATGCCACAATAATCAAGAACATATGGGGTACCTGGGTGGCTCAGTTTGTTAAGCATCCAGCTCTTGATTTTGGTTCAGGTCATGATCTCACAGTCATAAGATCAAGCCCTGTGTTGCACTCCATGCCGAGTGTGGAGCCTGCTTAAGATTCTCTCCCTCTGTCCCTTTCCCCTGCTCATACATGTGCCTGTGCTCTCTCTCTCTCTCAAATAAAGTTGAAAAATTAAAAAAAAAAACAAAGTATGGAATTAGCACAAGAATAAACATATAAATCAGTAGAACAGAATTGGGAATCTAGAAATAAACATTTGTGATCAGCTGACTTTCTACAAAGGGGCTAAAATAATTCACTGGGGGATAAGGATAGTGTGTTCCACAGCTGGTGCCAAGACAGTTAGGCATCTTTATCCCTTCCTCACACCATACACCAAATTTAACTCAAAATGAATCATAGATCTAAATGTAAAAGCTACAACTATAAAAGTTCTAGAAGAAAACATTGGAGAAAATCTCATCACCTTGGGTTAGGCAAAGAATTCTTAGATAAAATACCAAAAGCACAATAAAATGAAGGGAAGAAATGGATAAATTTAACTTTATCAGAATTAAAACATTTGTATTTCAAGAGATACCAGTAAGAAAGTGAAAATATAAGCCACAGACTGGGAGAAAATATTTGCAAACCATATAACCATTAAAATATTTGTATCCAGAATATATGAAGGACTCTTATTATAATTCAGTAGTTGCTAAACCATCCAAGTAAAAATGGGCAAAAGAACTTCCTCAGGCCTTTGAGAACTTCCCCCTGGAAACCCAGCCTGAAACCCCTAGGCCATGAAGGTGACCTCTAGCAGATCACATTTTATAGCGACCATTCTCCCCTTCTCAAAGAAGAGCCTTCAGCCCTGCTGGGAACTCTCTTCCACAAGGGAGTGAGTATGTGACCCCCCCCACCCCCAGCCTAGAAGGCAGATGCAAAGGAATAAGAGTTGCTATTTAATGAGTGTTAACTATGTGCCAGACACTTGACCTATGTGGTCAGCTGAATAAGGGCCCCAAAGATATCTCTGTCCTAATCCCTGGAACCTGTGAATGTTGCCTTATATGGTAAAAGGAGCTTTGCAAATGTGAGTAAATTAAAGATCTTGAGATGTGGGAATTATCCTGGATTGTCCAGGGAGGCCCTAAATGTGATCACACGTGTCCTTATAAGAGGAGGCAGAGGGAGATGGAATGGCAGGAGAGGAGAAGGTGAGGTGATGACAGAAGCAGAGACTGGAGTGGTGAGATGTGAAAATGGAGGAAGTGGTCACAAGCCAAGGAATGGGGCGATCATGAGAAGCTGAAAAGTTAAGGAATCAGATTCTCCCCTGGAGTCTCCAGAAGGAACCAGCTGTGCCAACACCTTGACTGTAGTGCAGTGAGACTGATTTCAGACTTTTGGCCTCCAGAAGTGTGAAAGAATAAATCTGTGTTTTTTAAGCCCCACTCTCAGGATGGGCAAAAGATTTGAATAGATTTTTCACCATTACAAATGGCTATTAGCATGACTAAAGGTCCTTTTCTTTTTGTCCTGTGACTTATTTATTTTTTTATTTGTTTTTAATTTTTTTGCCTTTGACTAAAGATCCTTCACATCTTTAATCATTAGGGAAATATATATTAAAACCAAAAGTAAAGTACAGTAAAACCTTGGTTTGCAAGCATAATTTGTTCCGGAAACATGCTTGTAATCCAAAGCACTTGTATATCAAAGCGAATTTCCCCATGAGAAGTAATGGAAACTCAGATTATTTGTTCCACAACCCAAAAATATGCATATAAAAATGATTACAATACTGTAATATAATACAAAATAATAAATAAAATACAAAATATAAAGAAAAAATAACCAAATTAACCTGAACTTACCTTTGAAAACCTTCATGGCTGGTGTGAGGGAGACAAAAGAGAGGAGGGTTATTGTGTAGGACAACTTTCACTCTCACTAACAGTATCACTGCTATCTATTGGCTAAATGGAATCTTTCTCAATGGGGGCCATTGTATGTGCTCACACGGATGTCAACTACAGTACAGTATTAATTAACTCTTGTCATATACTGTATTTAATGTAACTGGCAATTAGGCAGCAGAGGAAAGGGTCTATAGCTGCAGGCAGCCTGACCTAGAATGAAGCAAAGCATTCCTAAGCTTACTCTTGTATGGAAAAGCAAAGGACTATCCATATGTGCTTTGAAGTGACAAAAAATACGCTAGTGCCAGTTGTGGGCACCTTCCAATGTTCTGAAAAATCAGTGATTTCTGCCAAACACTGCAGCCTGAGACCTGAACATCTGAGCATGGGAGAGGATTACCCATAATCCCCCAGTGTGCGTGCAAGAGAAGAACCACTGGCTCAGTTGTGATCATGTGACGTGTGGCATCACATACTACTTGTATTACAAGACATTGCTCATTTATGAAGTTGAAATTTATTAGAAATGTCTGCTCATCTTGTGGAACACTTGCAGAACAAGTTACTCGCAATCCAAAGTTTTATTGTATATCTATTTACCCACCATAATAAAAAAGACAATATCAAATGTTGATGACAATGTGATGAAACTGGAACTCTCATCCATTGCTGGTGAGGAATATCAAATGATGTAACCACTTTATTTATTTACTTTTTAAGTTTATTATTTTGAGAGCACATGTGCTCAAGTGGGGGAGGGGCAGAGAGAGACTCCCAAGCAGGCTCTGCATCAGTGCAGATCCCGATGTGGGGTTCACACTCATGAACTTTGAGATCGTGACCTGAGCTGAAATTAAAAGACACTTAACCTACCTAGCCACCCAGGCGCCCCATCAAATGGTGTGGCCACTTTAAAAATAGTTGGGCAGTTTCTAAAAAGTTAAACATAAATTTCCCACCCAACTGAGAAATTTCACTCCTAGGTATCTACCTATGGTATATGAAAGTGTATGTCCACACAAAAACATGTATGCAAATGTTCATGGTAGCAATTTTCATCATAGTGGAAAATCTGGAGACCACCCTAACGTCCAGCTGGTGAATGAATGCATTTTTGGAGGATATTGGAAATGTACGACATGCTGGATTATGGTGATGCTTTCACAGCCTTATACATATACTAGTGATCATTTAACTGCACACTTACCCCAAAATGGTGCTGATTTCTTGGGAGATTGTGGTGAGAATGGGAAAGTCATGTTTTGAAAACTGTGACTCTTTAGGAAAGTAATGTAGCAATAGATGGTATGAAAAACATATATTACTGTAAATGTCTGGACTTCACTTACTCTTAAAAATGTTTTTTTTTTTTGGAATAATTCAAAGGAAGAAAAATATCCTATGTGCATGGAATGTTCCTTGAAGCATTCTTTGTAAATGTGTAACACCAGAAGCAACTAGTAGTTTCATAATAGAGAAATGGTTAATACATCATTTAGATGAAATATGATGTTTTCATTTAAAAAATAGCTATGATATGAAGATATGTATAGTATTCTCATAGTCCAAGAAAATAGTCTTTAAAATTATATGTTAGCTATAATTAAATTGTGTAAAGTTATGTATACCAGGCCCACACTGGAAGGGAGTGTTAACTGTGTGTAGTTGACTCTTTTTACCTTTTTAAAAATTCCATTACTCTTGCTGTAAAATTGTCAAAATAAAACAAATATGGCACCATGAGGGAAGAAAAATAGTGACAAATGGTATTGGAGACATTTATATTTGTATCACTTTAAAAATTTTTTTTTCATTTATTTATTTGTTTATTTAAATTTTATTTTTTGTTTTTTAAAATTTACATCCAAATTAGCATATAGTGCAACAATGATTTCAGGAGTAGATTCCTTAATGCCCCTTACCCATTTAGCCCGCCCCCCCTCCCACAACCCCTCCAGCAACCCTCAGTTTGTTCTCCATATTTATGAGTCTCTTCTGTTTTGTCTCCCTCCCTGTTTTTATATTATTTTTGTTTCCCTTTCCTTATGTTCATCTATTTTGTCTCTTAAAGTCCTCATATGAGTGAAGTCATGATTTTTGTCTTTCTCTGACTAATTTCACTTAGCATAATACCCTCCAGTTCCATCCACGTAGTTGTAACTTGTTGTAGCTACGTGGATGGAACTGGAGGGTATTATGTTAACTGGAGACATTTCTATTTGAAGAGAAAAGGAGGGATGGATGGATGGAAGGATGGATGGTTAGGAGTTTTGTTTTATAGATTCAATTGGCATGATTCGGTGATTGGTTAGGATATGGGGTTGGGAGAGAAAAGAATCTCTGTGGTCAATAAATTTCTCTCTTGGAAGATGGTGATTCTGTTAATAGAAAAAGAAAAGAGGTCTAGGGGCCACAGGCAAAGATAGTAATCTCATGTTTTGTTATGTTATTGAGTATGTACCTGAAATAAAGGTATTCAGTTAATATCATTTCCCTTTTGGGAAGTGCCACTGTGATTTCCATGTTGAGATGTCCAAAGGTTTAGAATGAAATGGGTATATAGAAGTTCAAAGGGTAGATGTGGAAACCATATAGATGTGGGTGCTAGAGCCTGAGGAAGTCATGAAAGTTGATGAGTAGGCATCACTGTGACATGCTAGAGAGCACATGGCAGTAGATGGTGGTCCCTGGTGTCAAGGAGTAGAGGACTAAGTAAATAGGAGGCAGACAGCCAGTATAACTGTCCTTAGGCGTTTGGCAGTGAACAGGAGGAGAGAGGTGAGACAAAACTAAAGTCATAGCCAGACTGTAGAAAGAATTTGTTCCATAGGTCTTCCTGAAGATTTTAGGGTGAAATTTTCCTGTTGCTTGAAGAACCACCTAGACCCAAGGTACTTCAGCCTTCCATTGACTTTAATGCACTTTTCCTGGCAGATACAGACCTTTCCCAGTGTAGCAAACACCATTTCCTGGTGTTCTGTAACTGAAATGATTGTTGCCCTAATGATGATTTTCTACTGCAGTGAGAAAAGAATTAAAAATAATCAATTTCTCATTTTACTGACTCTTTCAAGGACTGTCTTCACCAGAAAACAAAGTAGCTTGCCAATTTTGACAGCTTCTTTGTTAAAAGCAGGGTTTTATCATTTCTTTTCTCCCAGTGTATAAATAAGCCTTTTTAAAAAGTAACTTTCGGGCAGCTGAAAATCATTAAAAAGACGGAGGATTTTCTAGATGAGGAGTGACAAAAAGATCACAACTCCTTGCTCTGAAATTACAAAAGTGGAGCAGGACAGAATCAGAGTCTAAATTGACAGAAGCTACAAGGAAACAATCTGGTCCATACATCTTGGACACCAAAATGAGAGGCAGTCTTCTGATACTACCTACCTCATGGGGTCTTTGCTAGCATTAAGCGATACTGTACATAAAAATGCTTTGTAATCCATCAAGCACTATTCAAAAATGACGTTATTATTAGAATTTTGTGGGTGGTGTTTCAGACAAATAGAAAAAAAATCTCTGCTTTGTAGTTGGGGAAGGAGCATAAGCCCATGGAGTGTAAACAGAATGCCTACGTGAGGTCACAGACATTTGAACCCAAGTAGATTTTTAAAGCCCACTGGGTCTTCTTTGTGTGTTCCCTTGACCCTGAAGTTGAACTACTATGTGCTCATTATCACATCTATTTGTTAAAGACCCGCTAATGGATTTGATGGACACTAAACCCACCATTTCCCTCAGTATATTATATAGCATTTTAAAGTTCCTTTAAGTTATAAAATATTATATACTAGAAAATAATTATAAAGTGTGTAAATATTTAACAACTTGCTCTATAGAAGAAAAAACATCCTGATTTGTAGAGTTTACTAATTTCTATGGTATTAATACTTCTTCCATAACTGATTTCAGGCTACTAATCTGAGGTCGCTGAATGTCACTTGGGAAGAGATGCACAGTGGCATATCATTATATAGTATTTTCACCATCCTGACACAATAAATGACCTCGAGAACATGGATAATAGTAAAGTGGGATAAAGATAGAAAGTAATGTGTTTGAGTATTTATTACCTTTGCTTTAAATATAATTCATTTAGTTTTAAGTTTGTGTAATTTTATTTTATTAAAAATTTTTTTAATGTTTATTTATTTTTGAGAGAAAGAGATAGAGTGCTAGTGGGAGAGGGGGACACAGAATATGAAGCAGGCTCCAGGCTCTGAGCTGTTAGCACAGAGCCTGACGTGGGGCTCGAACTCACAGACCGCGAGATCACGACCTGAGCCGAAGTTGGACACTTAACTGACTGAGCCACCCAGGCACCCCTAATTTTATTTTTAATAATATCTGTGTTTAAGAACTCACTTTCAAATTTCCTAAAAATTTAATAATTGCTCATTTGAGCTGGTATGAATTGGCTCAAGTATGCAATACTCTGAATAAGTTATGGGTCAAAGATCAGAAAATATTTAGGCCTATTAGATGGGAAAAGTACCATATATTAAACTTGTAGAATGAAGCTACAATATTGCTTAGATGGCAATTTAAAATATTAAATGGTTCTATTAGTAAATAGGAAAGAATAAAAAATAATGATGTAAGCACTCAAGATGGTAAAAAACAACTGAATAAATCTTTAAAAAGTAGAAAGAACATATAAAGTTAAAAGCAGAAGTATTAGAAAATATACAAAGGCAGGCTCATCCATGTCAAAAGTTGGTTCTTTGAAGAGACACACAAAATTGACAGAACTTTTCTGAGATTAATCCAGAAAATAAGAGAAGGCACAAATAAAAGAGCAAAAATAAGGCATATCTACAGATATAACAGAAATTCAGAGAAGAGTAAGAGAAACTTAAGGACTTCTAGCACTATGTTTGAAAACTTAGATAAAATAAGATTCTGGGGGTGGGGTGGGCATGTGGGGATTTAAAAGGGACTCAATTTAAAAATATAGAAAACTTCTCTTATAACTATTAATAATTGAAGTGGTATTTAATAAACTTCTAATAAAGAAAATACTAACACCAGGTGATCTTATAGATTAATCCTACCAAATTTTCAAGATAGATATCATGGTAGTCTTAGGTAAAGTTGCTGAGAGAATAGAATAAGGAGGAATATTCCTAATTCACTCTGTAAGGCAAGTTAAGTTCACAATACCAAAACACACAAGTATGGTGAGGTAGGAAAAGTACAATTACAGGCCAAACTCACTCATGAATATGGATGCAAATTCATAACGAAGTAAATAAAGTGCCATACTATACAGAAAAGGTAATATGTCGTAACTAAGTGCGGTTTGTTTTAGGAATGCATAGGCAGTTCAATATTAGAAAATTTATGAATTTAATATATGAACAGATAAATGGAGGTAACCAATATAATTATCTTAAAGATACAGAAATGGCAGTTTCTTAGATGTCAGTACCATTTATGATTAATGTCCTTAATCTGGTAAAGAGTATTTACTAAGAAACCTCTGATAACATCCTTCTAATGAGGATATTTTAGAAGCATTTTCCTTAAAATCAGGAACAATGATGCTCATGATCACAGCTTCAAATCAGCATTGTACTGGGAATCGTTACCAATAGGATAAGAGAAAAAGAAAAACAGTGTAAAGATTAGGAAGGGACAAAAGAAGAAAAATTAAATGGGAGGATATCCTCTAGCAGATATCCAGACTTTCTTTATAACAACATAGTGATTGGGACAGTATAATTTGATGCAGGATAGACAAATTGATGGAACCAAATAGATGGAGGCCCACACATATGGGAATCTGGTAATAAAGAAAGGTGGCATTGCATGGTCCTGGGGAAATAATTGGTTCTTGGATATTTGATTATTTGTATGGGTAAAATGATAATGTTTTTTTTTCTTATACCACACATAACTCCATATAAATTGTTGACTTAAATGTGAAAGGCAAAACTTTAAAACTTTTAGAAGTGAATCTAGAAAAACCCCTATGTCCTTTGATAGCAAAGGGCTTGTTAAAGCAATTGCTGAAAAGGCTAATCATAAAAGTTTGAGGTATTTGGCTGTAATAAAATTAAGCATTTTTGTTTGGCAAAGATAGCATGAGAAAAATGAAGAGACAGGTTACTAGTCCAGAGAAGGTATTTCCAAAACTTATAATCATTAAAGTATAAATTCCCAGAACATGTATTTTTAAAAGTTCACCAAAGCAATAAGAAAATGGTAAAATGCCTAGTGAAATTAATAGGAAACACACATGAATAGGCATTACGCAGAAGAGGAAACACAAATGGTCAACAACATAGCAAGTGATGCTCTGCCTCATTTGTAATGAAAGAAATAAAAACAACACTGCAAGAAGATACTCTTACATACTCAGTAGCTTACAAAATTTGAGAGGTTTTATAATATCAAGTGGCAATATGTGATGGGACAGTATAAAATCCAGCAGTCCTACTCCTAAAATCCCAGAATCTCTAGAATCTCTTGCAAAGATTCATTAAGGGACATGTTCAGAAGCATTGTTTCTAAGACTTAAAATCTGAGACAACCCAAAGCTCCATCATTGGGAAAATAGGTAAAGATGTTGTTGTACATTTACCCCATGGGATGTTCTTAGGTGGTAAAAATGAATAAACTTCAGTTATTTATAAGCAGTAGAATACCTGAATCTTAAAAATATAACGCTTAGCAAAATCAAATAAAAAACTGAGGAGAAATTCACAAGGTGTATTTATTATGTTCATAATGCTCAAGAACTCAAAACTAAGTAACATATTATTTAGGGCTCCATATACTTGTTAAAAGTGGAGAGAGCAAGAGAGAGAGCGAGAATTAACCCTGGCATAAACACTGCTCTGGTCTTGTGTAGCAAATCTTAAAAGCAAGACCTGAAGAGATCAAAGAATATCTAAGTGATGTAATGGTCTCCTAGAACAAAGCTCAGTAGTATTTATAGGAATACAAAAACATCCAGTATCCAGTGAGGTGAATTCACAGTGTCTGCCATCAAATAAAAAATTACCAGTCATGCAAAGAAATGGGGAAATAATCAATCAAAACTAACCTATAAATGATACAGAGGATAAAATTAGGAGACAAGGCATGAAAGCAATTAGTATAATTATATTCCGTACGTTCAAGAAACAAGAGAAAAGACTTAGAATGTTAAGTGGAGTCATGAAAGATAAAAAAAAAAAAACAAAAAAAACACAAACCTGTATCGAACTTCTAGAGATGAAAGCTGATGTGGAAAACGTTGGGGTTTAGAGCCAACGCCTCCAAACAATTTGGAGAATTCCAAAGACTTTGAACCCAAAGGCTCCAAAGAATTCTTGAGACATCTTTGGTGCAAAATGGTGGCTTCATTAAAGCACAGGGACAGGACCCATGGGCAGATCTGCACTGGGGTTGTGAAGAGTGACTAATTATATACCTTCAGGTTGGGGAAGGGGGTTAGAGATAGTGTAAGTCTCTAAGGTATTTTGGAAGCAAGGTTTCCAGGACCTTGAGGGGCTAGCTGCTGTTAGGAAAAGGTCATTTATTACTGTTTAGTAAAAACTCAGTCATGAGACCCTTCAGATATATATATATATATATATATATATGTATATCAGGGGGTCATAAGCTTGGAGTATGATTGCCAACATATATCTTGGGGGTGTGTGGGGGGGGCGGGTAGCAATAAAGGAAATTTCAAAAGGAATTTCTATATGTTAAAGTAGACTTACAGGATCCTGGGGGGTTGGGATGATGTTAAGCTAAGATTCCCTTTTGCCCTTAGCAAAGTGTCATCATCAAGGCAGCTGAACTCCTAGAGGAAGGTCACTCTGCCTGTTTCAAAGACTTGTCAATGAACTGTAAGTTGTAAGGAAATTTAATTTGTTCTTTTGCCTTTGTTTCTCACATCAAAAACTACTATATCTAAAGTGGAAAATATGCTGGATGGGCTTAGCAGTAGATTGGAAATTATAGAAGAAAAGATTCATCATCTTAAGGACATTCTAATGGAAATTATCTATTAGATAACAGACAGACACACACACAAAAGAAAAAAAAAACACTGAAAAACAATTCCACTTTTGAAAGATGCTGTTGAGAGAATGAAAAGCCGCATATGGGGAAGATGTTTTTGCAAGTCACGTATCTAATAAAGGATTTGTGCCAAAATATACAAAGAGCTCTCAAAAATCAGAAAACAAACACCCAATACATGTGAGCAAAGGATTTTAACAGACACTTGATCAGAGCACACATAAAGATGGCAAATTAGCACAGGAAAAGGTGCTCACATCATTATCAGGAAACACAACTAAAAGTGCAGTGAGCTATCACTACATATCTAGAATGGCTAAAATGAAAGACTGACTGTACCAAGTATTGATGAGGGTGTGGAGGGACTGGAGCTCTCTCATATGCTGCTGGTAGGCATGTAAGTTAGAACAATCATTTTGGAAACTGGTTCGGAGGTTTCTTAAAAGGTTCAGTGTACGCCTATTATGTGGACCAGCTATTCGACTTTTGCTTGCCAAAGAGAAGAGGCAGCGCATGACCGTATGAAGACTTGTACACAAATCTTTTTGGTAGCTTTATTTTTGTTTTATTTAATTGGACAATCCTAAAATCTATGGACAGGCCATGCGTTAGCAAATTGTGGTACATTCATGCAATAGAATACTACTGGGGTGGTGAATATGTTCATTATCTTGATTACAGTGATGGTTTGATGGTTATGCAGAAATTGCCAGTTATGCCTCAGTAAATCTTTGTGTATCCCAGGAGAATAAATAATCCCAAATTTATGATGGTAGTTCCCTCTGGAGAAGGTTGGGAAGGGGTGCACAGGTAGATGCAACAGAATTGGTAACGTTCCAGTTCTTAGATTGGGTCTTGGGCTTGTTGTTTTTATGTAATATATATATATATATATATATATACATACACTTAAACAATAATTTTATGTATGTGAAAATTAAATAATAGATTTAACAAAATGCTATTGGTAGTGAAGAACATTCTTGGCAGAGAGAGCCTTTTAGGCTAAATTTTGAAGGCAAGAGAAAGCATGGCACAAAAGGAAAACTGCTAGTAATATATCTGGAACTGGGAGTAGAGGAGGTCAGTAGGAAGAGAGAAGACATAGGAGATTAACAGGTGCCAGGTTGGAGAGGGCCTTGAATGCCATCTGTGGGACTTGAACTTTACTTATAGACACTGGGAAGTCACTGAAGTATTTCATGCAGGCAGGAGACAGGAGAGAGGATTAGAGTGTTAGAAAGAGCCCTACATTTATTTCTCCCTAAGGAGTCTAGATCGAAGGGGGTTGCACTGGAGCCAGGGAGACCAGCTGAAGTGCTGTTGGAGTAATCCAGGCAAGAGGAGGTGAGCGCTGTGGAAATAGAGAGAAAGGGAGGCATGCAACAGATTGCCAGAGAATTAGGAGAAGAACCAAGAGGGAGTTGTCAAGAAGCCAAGAGAGGAGAAATTTAAGAAAGACATGATTGTCAACAGTAGTACATACTGCAAAGAGATCAAATACATGGGGCTAAAAATCTCCTACTGATAGACCTGATAGAAGTCATGTGGTGAGCCCAAGCGGGTGCACTGAAGGTGGATGCCAGCTTGCCCTGGGTTCTGCGTGACTGCTGAGGAGGTGGAGACCTTGGGTGAGAACTTGAGTTTCCAGAGACTAGTCTGACCCTGGAGGGAGGGAAAGATTTGTTTATATACAGAAGGAAATGGAGGTTGGAGATGGGAAAGTCATAGAGTTCTCTGACTTGGGGAATCCAGAGCAAAGTGGGAGGGCTCAGCCTTGACATAAAGAAGGCTCACTTTTTTCTCTAAGCCTCTAGAATAAAGAAGCAAAGGTGGCTCCAGCTCTAGATATGAGTAGAGATAGTAGGTGTGAGAGAAGGAATCTGATGGAGTTGGTATTTGATAATTTTGATTACCTGGGTCAAATAAGAGCTGGGTTAACTTTTGAAATTTGGTACAGAAGTTTAGAATAGCTATAATAGCATATTAAACAAACAGACAAACAAAACCACATAACATTACTGCTATAGTTAGGGCCATTGCATATGGTTGTGTGGCTTAAATATTGCACAAGACTAGAAGCACCAGCTTTCTCATAATATTGTATGTGAATGGTACTCTGGAGGGTTGTGAAGTAGGTGGCCTGAACAACTGGACATGGCAGACTTAGCTCTAAGCTAGGCTGAGATTGGAAACCATAAGTTTACAGTAAGAACAATTGGTCCTGAGATTAGAAACTATAAGTTTACAGTAAGAATAGTTGGCATGTTTGTCTGATTTTTCTCTAAGAGTGAATCTTTGGGTTGATTCCAAATATCCAAGGTTCATGGAGTTTTGGGAGCATGGAGGAGAAAGACAAAGGATTGAATGTTAAAGATGATTGTTCAAGGGTGAGGGGAATGCTTAACTTGAATCTCTGTTCTAGCTCAGACATCAGTGTGTTCTCATCCCCTCCCTGTACTGTGGATGTTAGTTTGTCTCCTCCACAAAGCTATAAGCTCCATAAACAAGTGACCAGTCTTTTTTTTCTCCTATTAATTTTTTATTTTTAAATTTTTTTGTTTTGTTTTGTTTGTTGTTTTTTAATATGAAATTTCTTGTCATATTGGTTTCCATACAACACCCAGTGCTCATCCCAACAGGTGCCCTCCTCAATGCCCATCACCTACCCAACCCTCCCTCCCAACCCCCATCAACCCTCAGTTTATTCTCAGTTTTTAAGAGTCTCTTATGGTTTGACTCTCTCCCTCTCTAACTTTTTTTTTTCCCTTCCCCTCCCGCATGGTCTTCTGTTAAGTTTCTCAGGATCCACATAAGAGTGAAAACATATGGTATCTGTCTTTCTCTGTATGACTTATTTCACTTAGCATAACACTCAGTGACCAGTCTTAATGTCCCCTATATCGCCATGCTTAGGTCACACCTGCGTATAGTAAAGACTTCTTGAATATCTGTTGAATGGACAGATGGATAAATGAGGTCTAGGCTGCATGAGGAAGGAAACATTCAAAGAGCATGGACTAGGGAAAATGGAAAGAGGTAGGGTGTATTTGATGCCTTTCAAGGACTAATGAAACAGGAGTAAAGGTGTGAAAGAGCTGGAAGGGGTTTGGTGGTCAGAGATAAGAGTACAACCCTGTGAAGTGCAAATTCTCAGATACAGCCCTGGGAGTGGGTGCCGGGAGTGAGAAGAGGTAAAGGCACGAGTAGGAAGACTAAGACACCGATGTCCGGCACATAGCTGATTCCAGTTAAGGGAGTGCAGGGTGGGTGGCCCGAGTTCAGTTAGGAGTTAATCTGCCCGTACTGAGTAGCTGTGCTGCTTTTGTTCTTTCCCTGAACAGCCAGCCCCTTTTTTTTTTTTTTAAATACAATTGCTGGTCAGTAGTTTTAATAATACTTTGATATTTTAATAAAATTACTCCAGTACAGAAAAAGCATATCCTACTGGATTTTATCCCATTGCTGATACATTTCTCTATGCCCAGGGAAAGCTTATCCCATTCACCCCTAGAACTGTGACAAGCAGAATATCCGGAAAGAAACTGCTTCTGCCAAGAAGCTTACACCAACAAGTTACTAGATGTAGCAGATACCCCGCCCTATTATATAAATCACGTGTATAGCAGGTTCAAATGCTCTTCAAGTATGGAGAACATTCTCTTTGACAGACATTAACAAGGGGTGTCTCCATTTCACTTTTTCCACTGCATCCCATGCTTTACAAACCCTTTCTGTACTTTCCTGTGTACGTTTGTCTGGTTTCCTGGATGCACACAGGCTTCTGTGTCTCCCCCTTTATGCATTGCAGCCCTGCAAATGGGGTCTACCCCTCGTGGGGTTTCTGTAACAGCCCTGAGAAAAGAACAGCCTACTTCCCCTGAGTAGGACCCCCTGAGTATGCTGTTTGAATGCAGAGATCCTCACTGCATGTTTAGGCTGAGCCTATCTGGGGGCAACTCCTCTTCCTCCCACTTTTCGTTAAAAATGGTCCTTTACCCATTTAACTCACTTACAGCCTTTATAGCACTTTATAGGGATATTATCTTGTTAAACTTTTTCCCCTTATTTTTTGTCTCTCTCGCTAGAAGAGTAAGCTCCGTGAAGGTTGAACTTACATGATTTGTTTAACGTTGAGTCCCCAGGACTTTGCACAGTGCCTGGCACGTGGGACCGCTCGGTAAATAAATCTCTCATCATTGTTTGTTGTCTGTTCCTACATATTTATTGAAATGAGGATGAGGGGCGCCTGGGTGGCTCAGTTGGTTAAGCGGCTGACTTTGGCTCAGGTCATGATCTCGTGGTTAGTGAGTTCGAGCCCCGCGTCGGGCTCTGTGCTGACAGCTCAGATCCTGGAGCCTGTTTTGGATTCTGTGTCTCCTTCTCTCTGACCCTCCCCCATTCATGCTCTGTCTCTCTCTGTCTCAAAAATAAACGTTAAAAAAAAAAAAAAAAGAAATGAGGATGAAAGTACCTGCTTCGTGGAGTTATGGGGATGAAGATGTGATGCGTGTAAAGCACTTAGCATAATATTTGGTGTGTGAGTTATGAGTCTCAATAAACGGTGGCTGGTACAAGGGAGTGGACACATTTAGGGCCTGCCCTTGAGACCTCTGAGCTGAGAAGTGAGGAAATCGTCTGCGTCTCACTTGCCCTCCCCCTACTGAGCAGTAGGTGGTGCTCTGGAGAGAGAACAACAAGGGGTTCTGTTTGCTGGAGCAAGGAGTGTGTGCACAAGAAGAAATTCACCTCCTACTTATACACCTGTTTTTATTCTTGTTCACTTGTGTCTGTGTGGCTTGATAATCTTCTCCTCCCTGACTTCTGGTTTCAGAAGAATACTGTGTTTGATTAAAGAAGGCTTCATTCCCATTGTTGGTTTACCATTCTTCCTTTTAAAAATCTTCCATATACCTGAGTGATTGATTCATAGCATCTCTATATAATGAATGTTATCTCATCATGTCATGGCTAAGACCTATAATTGTGGCAAGTGGTTCTGTGCACAGAATATAATTACTTTTGCAGCAGCTTGGAATGTGTCAAAATAATGACCAGATGAACAATCGTAATGGGCAATATGGCTCATGGTGGCAAATCTGCAGAGAGCACTAACCATATCATTACTAAAATCAACAGCAGAAACCTGGACCATCTGCTAGCACACCCCACCCTGTTCATTGGCTGGGTCTCTTCTAACGGCTTACACTCAGCTAGCATTTGTGAAGTGCTGCTGTGTGTATAGCAGCCTGGGAGGTGCCGTGGGAGATAGAAAAGTAGCAGAAGGCATTGGTCTCTGACCTTGATCTTGCTATCTTGTTGGAAAGAGAACATGTATTATGATGTAACAATTGGAAACAGTATAAAAATTCTATATTCACATCGCTTAATGAAGCAAAGGAGTGAGCTATATGGGTTGAGGTCTGTTAGGGGAGACTCCTTGGAAAAGGTGAGTCTAGAATATGGTCTTCAGGAAAATGATCAGATTTGGGCTGTCAGGGTGAAGACATTAGAAGAGAACCTGAAATGCAAAAGTTGAGAGATTAGCACGTCATGTACTGGCATTTCCAAGGAGAGATGAGGCCAGACTCCTGGGGGTATGGCAGCTTGTCTGGGACGTGAGTTTGCAGAGGAAGTAAGGGTCAGCAGGTTTGTGTGTGAATCTGAACTTGGTCAGTTTTATTTTATTTTATTTTTGTTTATTTATTTAATTTTAATTAATTTATTTTTTAATTATGAAATGTATTGTCAAATTGGTTTCCATACAACACCCAGTGCTGAGCTTGGTCAGTTTTAAATGGCTCTAGGAGACCCCAGGGAATGCATGGCATCTTCTTTTTTCCCCCTTTAGATGTAAAAATCATGTGACAACATTAAAGACAATTATAATGAAAGAAAATTGTTTACTATACATCGCGTAACCCAGGGGTTAGCAAACTGTAGCCTGTAGGTCAAATCCAACCTACCATCTGTTTTTGTATGGCCCATGAGTTAATAATAGTTTTTACATTAAAAAAAAATTAACGTTTATTTGAGACAGAGAGAGACACAGCACGAAGGGGGGAGGGTCAGACAGAGAGGGAGACACAGAATCTGAAACAGGCTCCAGGCTCTGAGCTGTCAGCACAGAGCCCGACGTGGGGCTCGTACTCACGGACTGCAAGATCATGACCTGAGCCGAAGTCGGACACGTAACCGACTGAGCCACCCAGGCGCCCCAGTTTTTACATTTTTAAATGGTGGAAAACATTCAAGTGAGAAGAATGACTTTGTGACATACGAAATGACATGAAATTCAAATTTGAGTGTGCATAAATAAAGTTGTATTAGAACACAGGTACATTCATTCATTTACATATTGTCTGTGGCTGCTTTGGGCTGCAGTGGGCAGAGTTGAGTAGTTGAGGCTGGATGGCCCACAAAACTTAAAGTATTTACTATGTGGCCCTTGACAGAAAATGTTTAGTGACCCCTGCCCTAACCCAATAATTTCTTTTTTTATATATTAAATATAATTTATTGTCAAATCGGTTTCCGTACAACACCCAGTGCACATCTCAACAACTGCCCTCCTCGATGCCCATCACCCACTTTCCCCTCTCCCCCACCCCCCATGAACCCTCAGTTTGTTCTCTGTAATTCAAGAGTCTCTTATGGTTTGCCTCCTTCCCTCTCTGTAACTTTTTTTCCCCCTTGGTTCTCTGTTAAGTTTCTCAGGATCCACATTTGAGTGAAAACATATGGTATCTGTCTTTCTCTGCCTGACTTCACTCAGCATAATACCTTCCAGTTCCATCCACATTGCTGCAAATGTTGCCAGATTTCATTCTTCCTCATTGCCAAGTAGTATTCCACTGTATATACAAACCACATCTTCTTTATCCATTCATCAGTTGATGGACATTTAGGCTCTTTCCATAATTTGGCTATTGTTGAAAGAACTGCTATAAACATTGGGGTACAAGTGCCCCTATGCATCAGCACTCCTGTACCCCTTGGGTAAGTTCCTAGCAGTCCTATTGCTGGGTCATCGGGTAGGTCTATTTTTAATTTTTTGAGGAACCTCCACACTGTTTTCCAGAGTGGCTGCACCAGTTTGCATTCCCGCCAACAGTGCAAGAGGGTTCCCGTTTCTCCACCTCCTCACCAGCATCTATAGTCTCCTGATTTGTTCATTTTAGCCACTCTGACTGGTGTGAGGTGGTATTTCAGTGTTGAACTCAATAACTTCTTCATTTCTGCCTGTTTCCTTTTAGTCTTTATCTAAATGTACACATAATTTACATAGTTGTACACAGTTTTGCACACAGGTTTTCTCCCTTTGTATCCTAAACATTTTCCTGTAATAGCCATCATAATTATAATTTGAACTTGTATCGTGCTTTAAAATGTAAAAAGTGCCTTATATCCATTTTCTTGTTTTACTATTAGTGCCCCTGTGATAAGAGGGAGTGCTCCCATTTCACAGAACAGTCATAGTGATTAAGCGATCAAGGTCACAAAGATAGCAAGCAGGTAAAGCCAGGATTTTTGACTCCAAGTCCCTTACTCATTTCAGTTTACAATATTGCTTCCTGATAATTGTGTAATTTCCCCCCAAGTTGATGTAAATTATCTTTAATTATTCTTCTATTGTTGGATATGTAAATTGTCCCCAGTTCTTCCCTTTTATCAGTAATGACTTAGTGAACATCATGTATATGACTTGTTTTGTCTTTCATTTATTTTAAGGGAAGAATTTAGATTTGTCCTATCATCTGCTTTTCAGCAGAGAGCGCCAGTGGTATGAATGAGTTAGGGATTGAGCTGTAAGTAGAGGGGATAAAAGGTGGTCTACCCTTGTTCAGAAGCTGCGTGCTCAGAGGATGAACTAATTTCCAAAGTTACTTAGCAGTTATTTGTGGGGTGCCTGTTAGTGCCATAGGGCTGGTAGGTTTTGGGCATTTGGTGTTGGAATCGATGGAGTCCCGGCCTTCCAGAAACTAACAGTCACGTGTGGGACAGAGAGAGGATGGGCAAGCTGGCCATGATGTTCCCCAGTGCTGAGTTCCCCAGGCTGGTCTGGCTGGGAGCTGAGAGAAGAGTCTTAAAATGCAGGAGTAGGGGGTTGGTCAAGTGAAAAAGGGGAGATTGGAGGGAGGGGACAGTGGGACCAGATGTAATTTCAGGCCCAGGGACCAGCCTATGTGAAGGACAGGTGGTGAGACGTACCTGGCACATCGAAGGGATTCACGTTGTTTGCCATGGCTAGAGCGTAGGTGTGTGAGAAGGTGGGGAGAGGGAAGGCAGGAGGAACAGGGTGGGGCCCAATCACGAGGGCCTTGTGTGCCCCACTGGGGAGCATAAGCTAGATTGTAGGACACTGAAGAGTCTAAACAGAGGAGGATTACGAGCAGAACTGCCTTTTTGGAGAGAATGATTGAGTCGCAGCACAGAGGATAAATTAGGTAGGGGTAAGCCAGAGGCAAGGGGCCAATTGGGGTGGCTGGTGCAGCAATCCAGATGGGAGACGAGTGTGTCTGTGTGGATGGGAAAAGGTGCGCTGGTTCCAGAAACCACTGGAGGAAACATGAATAGGACTCCATGGTTACTTCATGTGGGGGATCAGGGAGAAGGAAGACCCTGATGTCATCCAAGATGACATCCAGGTTCCTGGAATGGGTGTTTTGTCTTTTAGATTTTCCTCCCCACTGTTAAGGTCCAGTGAAAGGATTACTGGACAAAGCATAAGCATCTTGGAAGATTCTTGACATGATTTGAAGGTGTTGCATTCTCAAGGAGGCAATCAGTTTACAGTGCCAACAAATGAGTTTTTGTGTAGAAGAGAGTAATTTGATAAAAATAGTGTAAGGTGATAGAAATGTGGGGATCACATTCAGTCAGAGAACCTAGGGTTGGGGGTGGGGGTCTCTTGCAGAAATCCAAGCCTGAAAGTAAGGGTAGGGTATTAGCCAAAGTTTGTCATGTTCCTGTCAATAGCTGATCATTTGTTCATTCAGGAATCAATTACTGTGCGCCTGCTCTGTGTGAGGACTGTGCTGGAGGTCTCAGGGACATATCAAGGAGAAAGAAAAATGTTCTTTTGCCTAGAAAGGGTTCCTATATATAGTAAGAGATCAGGATATACAGCAAAAACTTTGTAAAAGGTAGGACACGATGAATGTAATAATAATGGTACAAAATGCTATGGGAATTCAGGAAGAGGTTGATCTGGAGCAAGGGTGGGTGGGTGGAGGAACAGGCAGATTCAGACCAGGATTCCTTGAAGAGCTATTGTTTGAGTTGGTTTTTATTGACTCTAAGTGGAAGTTTTGGGCAGGTGAATGGGAATAGTCCAGGTGGAGTATGCGACACAAATCCAGGGACATGATGCTTTGCTGTTTATTGTGAGATCTCCCTTAGGGCTGTAGTAGATGCTGCAGAGAAGGCAGCGCTGTGGGTTTCTGCATGTAAAGCTGGATGAGTAATACAGGGGTTTCTAAAACCAGGAATGTCTCCATGATTCTCTGCCTCAAAAAACAGTGCCCTAGTTTTGGTCACAGAGTGATGCAATGGAGAAGATTTCTGATTCTGAAACATGGTTTTGCCTCCGGGCTTTTTACTAGGTACGGGCAGGACATCTTGCCCTCCCTGAGGCAGGCTGGTGTGCTTCCAGGACTGGACTGGGTATTCTCTGGCTATTTTCTGGTTGGTGCTCCCTAATCCCCACCCCCCCCCAAAGTACAAGCCACACCTCAGGCTACCAGGAAAGTGCTTCCAGACCAGTGGGACACATAAAGCCTGACCTTGATGGTATGATTGCATTAAGACATTTTCAGTTATTTTATGAAAACCAACTGGAATAATATTCCTGGAAGAGCTTTGTAAGCTGTTAAGTGCTGGGTGGGTGCTACGTAGTCATTCGTTCACCGAATCATTATGAAGGGCCTGCTCCAATGTTCTAGGTGCTGAGGATACAGCAGTGCCCCTCGGCTTTGTGTATATATTCTAGTATGTGGGGCAATCAACAAACAAAATGTAAAGCCTATAGTATGTTAAATCTGATAACTGCTCTGGAGAAAAATGAAATAAGGAAGGTAGATAGGATGGGTATGTTGGGCTGGGCATCGTGAGGGGTATCAGAGGGGCATCAGAGAAGGTGTTGTTTGAGAAGGTAACATTTGGGAAATGGCCTCTTGGTGAATGAGGGATATTGGGGGTGTTGGGGTACAGGTGTCCCCGGCAAAGGAAAAGCAAGCACGGAGGCTCTGAGGTGTGAGCCTACCCGACATGCCTGAGGAACAACAAAAGTTCTCTGTGACTTAAGGTGAGGGCAGTGGTAGGAAATAAGGGTGGAGATGTCCTGAAGCAGGAGAGAGAGCAGTGTAGAATATGTGGGTCTTGAGGCCACTATGAGGACTTCAGCTTTTGTCCGGAGTGAAAGTCATTGGCAGACCCATTTAGTATAACTCTCGTCCCTGCCCTGTCCTCCCAGTCACCCTGAGCCAGCCGGCCTGGTTAGAATCCAGCTAGGACACTTAGCTCACTTTGTAATCGTGAGCAAGTTACCTAACCTTTCTGTGCCTCAGTTTCTCCTCTGTAAAATGGGGAGAATAGTGGTTCCTACCTTATAGGATTTATGAGAATTAAATGATCTTGTGCTTATAACATGCAGTGCCTGGCATGTGCTAAATGCTGTGCAAGAGTTTGCTAAAAACAAAACATTTTTTAAATTACCACATCCTCAGAGACTCAAAACAGATATTTGTGCACTGATTCATAAGCAGCATTATTCACAGTGGCACAGGGGAAACACCTCAAGGATCTATCCACAGGTGAATGGAGAAACAAAATGTGGCATAAAACTGCTGCAACCACTATGGAAAACAGTGTGGAGGTTTCTGAAAAACTTAAAAACAGAACTACCCAGGGCGCCTGGGTGGCTCCATCAATTAAGCGTCTGACTCTTGATTTCAGCTCAGGTCATGATCTCAGGGTTCCTGAAATCAAGCCCCATATCAGGCTCAGGGCTGGCAGTGCAGAGCCTGCTTGCGATTCTCTCTCTCCCTCTCTCTCTCTCAAAATAAATAAATAAACTTAAAAAAATAGAACTACCCTAATGATCCAACAGTTCCACTCCTGGGTATGTATCTAAAGGAAATGAAAATACTAACTTGAACAGATACCTGCACCCCCATGACCATCGCAGCATTATTTATGACAGCTGAGACATGGAAACAACCTAAATGTCCATAGACAGACAAATGGATAAAGGAATTGTGGCACATATATATACAGTGAAATACTGTTCAGCCATTAAAAAAACAGCAAATAACTGTCACTTGTGACAACATGGATGGACCTTGAGTGCATTCTGGTAAGTGAAGCAAGTCACACAGAGAAAAATAAATATTGTATGATATCACTTACATGTGGAATCTTAAACAAAGGTGTAAAAACCCAGCCTCATGGAAAAAAAATACTAGATTTGTGGTTACCAGAAGTGGGGCTTGGGGGAGGGGGAATGGGAGGAAGGTGGCCAAAAGGCACAGACTTGTAGTTATAAGATATGTACAACATGATGGCTATAGCTAGCACTGCTGTATGAGGTATAGGAAAGTCGCTAAGAGAATAAATCCTAAGAGTTTTTATCACAAGGAAAAAATTTTTAATCTATATGAGATGATGGATATTTTTTTTTAGAGTACAGATATACAAATGTATTTATTTATTTATTTTTATTATGAAATTTATTGTCAAATTGGTTTCCATGCAACACCCAGTGCTCATCCCAACAGGTGCCCTCCTCAATACCCATCACCCACCCATCCCTCCCTTCCACCCCCCATACCCCCCCAAAAAAAATGGTTAGAGAGGGAGGGAGCCAAAACATAAGAGACTCCTAAAAGCTGAGAACAAATTGAGATAATGGATATTAACCAGACTTACCGTGGCCATCATTTCATGGTACCAAAGCAAGACAGATCATCATACTCTACACCCTAAACTTATACAGTGCTGAATGTCAACTATGTCTCTGTAAAACTGGGGCGGGGGGGGGAAGTGGGTTATATACACACAATGGAATATTATTCATCCATAGAAAGGAATGAAATTCTGACACATGTTACAGCTCCGCGATCCCTGGGGTCCCAAAGTTCTGTGATGCCGGGACTCCTGAGCCGAGGCTCATGTCCTCAGCCCTCCATGTACATCTGGGCCATTCTGCAGTCCCATCCTTTGGCAGCCTCCTCTGGCCATCTGCTTTGTGGTCTGGGGCGCTGCGGCTCTGTCTGCATGGAGGGCTTTGCAGCTGAGAGCTCTGTTCTGTACAAAGACGGGTCTGTGTCCTCATGCCACCAGGAAGGGATTTTAATCATTGTCTGTAAGTGCATCATGACTTTAAAAACCATTTGTACATAATGCCACCACTACCAGCAGCACTCATTTGTAGAGCTTTTGATTTTAACTTTCTAACAGACGCCCCCGTGAATTATTTTGCTGTAGCCTCATTATAGTTCTGTGAACCAGGTGAGGGTTGAGAGCCCTTCAGAAGAGCCCCAGCTTGGCCATTGGCCTTTGGGTCAGCCTGTCCCCCCTCTCTGGGCCTCAGAGGCCTCATCTGGGGTAGGGCTGAGAGTCTTGGGAGTCTCTTAGTGCCCATTTTGTTTCACATCTGAGGTGAAGTAATTGGAATAATCAATAGCTTGCTGTTGATCATATAGCCAGCTTGCTGTCCCTGACCTGTTATGTGTGGGAAACCCACATCAATGGAGTCCCCGTGGAACATACATGAGGTGCTGCCCTGGGAAGTCCTAGGATGCCATCCCTCCTGTCTGCAGGTCACCTTGCAAGAGTCCAGGATCCTTAGTCTGTCCAAAGACAGCATGGTCCAAGTCTAAGCTTTTCCATGGTATTGGTCTTTAGGCATTGGTCTTTAGGTATTGGTCTTTAGGAGCATCATCTTTTTATCCTAGTACTGCTTTTGTTTGTTGCTTTTTCATTCTGCTGCTTGCTGTACATACACACAGCCTACCCACTGCTTGAAGAGAAGGTGGGAATCATCCGTCTCTCCTACTATGGCCAGCTTGGCTTTGGGGGAGGACTTCCCGAGTGAATGGAGGAGAATAGTAAGCTGGTTTATGTCTTTGGAACAGCCATTGAAGGGTCTGATTTCATTGTTTGTTTTTAAAAATCTGATTGTAATCAACATACATCATCCTTTGTGGCTCTTATCCATCAGTTCATAAAAAATGCATACATTCACATAAAATGGGGAGAATTAAATTGTTTATCCTATAGAATAGTTATAAGAATTAAGTGAGTTGGTGTATATAAGGCTAAGAGTTAGGGTAGCTTGCCATATTGCAGATGCTTAGTAAATCATGGCTGTGATTGTTTGCTGTTACTTAGCAGGAAGCAGGATGGGGTTGACTGGTCAGGGTTTCCATTGAAATAAATTCTAAGTAGCATGTTTGTTATTTTAATAATTTCTAATCATGGTAGTCATAGAAGTGATAGATCTTTTAAAGTGAGTTTAGAAATCCAAATACCTAGGTATATATTGTATTCTGTTAGTTTTCCAGGTATCCTTGGCCTTTCCGGTCCTTATGAAGTGAGCCCAACTTTCATGTACCCCTGGAACTCTGCATGTCCGGAAGTACAAAGCCAGGACACCTGCCTGCTTTCCTTCACCTTATGTGGTGATTTGGGCAAATGCACTTGACTGGTTGATCTCAACTTTTCAGGGAGGGGCCATTATTTTACCTCTTTATTAATTCTCACTTACTTCTTTCTGCATTGCAGATCTTTTTCTTTTTTACTGAGAGCAGAGAGTTTCTCCCCTTTGTGACTCTCTCTCTTTCTCTCTCTCTTTTTTTTTTTTTTTTTTGGCTGGATTTTTATAGCTGAAGGGGAGCAAGGTGACCACCTCTCAAATGACTACAAATACTTTTGTGAACATTAACCCTGTGTAAATGCATTTCCCCCACTTGACAGGTGATGAAATGAAGTTCAGAAAGGTTGGGTGACCCGCTGGGGTCATGGAGGTAGTAAGAAGCGTACCAAAGGCAAAGGCCTGGTTCCAAGCCCAAGTCCCACACGTGGCTTTGGGTGTGCAGATGCTTTGGGACTTCTCATGGTGGCCTTTTTTTTTTCTTTCCTAATGAGAAGACAATTTCTCTTCTCTATGGCTTCTCTTAGTCTCAAAAGTTGTAGTTACTGATTATTTTAACCATATAGAATGGTGACTATTCTTACTTCTGCCTGCTTCCAGAAAGTTTAAAACTCTATATTTACCAGAAGCCTCTTAAAGGAGCCATAATTTTTCCTTAGAACATTCCTACAGAGACTTATCCTCAGAGGGCCAGATGGCAGGAGGGTAGAACTCTGTGTATGCGAGTTGCTTCACAGAATGAAAGAGTCTAGAATGATTAGTGGTCCTATCACTGTTCACTGGTAAGGCTGCAAAGAAGAATAGCCCTCAAGGGCTTTAAATTTTTTGTGAAGATGGGGCACAATTAAAACCATGAATAACATTAGGGGTGCCTGGGTGGCTCAGTCAGTTAAGTATTTGGCTTCAGCTCAGGTCATGATCTTGAGGTCCGTGAGTTTGAGCCCTGCGTTGGGCTCTGTGCTGACAGCTCAGAGCGTGGAGTCTGCTTCAGATTCTGTGTCTCTCTCTCTCTGCCCCTCTCTCTCTCTGCCCCTCCCCCATTCATGCTCTGTCTCTCAAAAATAAATAAAATGTTAAAACCCATGAATAATATTAGAGGTAAAGCACTGACACTACATTAGCTCTGAGAATTTAAAATCAGATTAGTCTAAAGCAAATTAAGGGCTATTTAATGAATGACTAATAGTAGTGGGTAATAAGGGGGTCCTTATTACCCTTAACCTACAAGTCCCTTAAGTTATGACCATGCAGTCTTCCTGAGAGTCTTCTGTTTCTCCCTGTCCCTTTCTCAGTACCCAGTATGTCAGTCACACACTGTGTCCTGGGGCTAAGCCAACCCCCATGGCCGCTCCAGGCACAATGCTTTGATGTCCCTGGTGGTCCCTCAGAAGTGGCGCCCAGTGCCGTTTGCCCATTTCAGCGAGCTAGTCCTTGAGCACTGGGGACACCTTGCACCCGCCCCCAGTTCTCACAGATACAACCCAGGTGGCTGGGCTGCTGGCCTGCAGCTTGCTGTATACCAGGATCCCAGATTCTGGGGCGCATTTTACACGTCCAAACCAGCTGCTTGAGCCTTCCTTCCTCACCACCCCACCGGAGGCCTCAAGGCCATACCACAAATTTCAGTGTTGGTCAGGAAACATTTAAGGGCTCCTTTATAGTGTCTGGGGACTTCCACCTTCTGATTGGAAGCTTTGTTTTGGGTGACAGTGAAGCAGAAGTGGATTATGTCTGAGGAAGGAGGGAGAGTGGTTTTAATTTTTTTATTTTTATTTTAAATCTTTTTATTTATTTTTGAGAGAGTGAGCACAAACGGAGGAGGGGTGGAGAGAGAGGGGGACAGGGGATCCAAAGCAGGCTCTGTACTGACAGCACGTATCCCAATGTGGGACTCAAACTCACCAACTGTGAGATCCTGACCTGAGCCGAAGTCAGAGGCTTAACTGACTGAGCCACCCAGGTGCCCCAGGAGTGTGTTATTTATTTATTTATCTATTTATTTAAAATAGTTTTATTTATTTTTGAGACAGAGAGAGACAGAACATGAGCAGGGGAGGGGCAGAGAGAGAGGGAGGCACAGAATCCGAAGCAGGCTCCAGGCTCCAAGCCGTCAGCACAGAGCCCGACGCGGCGCTCAAACTCACGGACCGTGAGATCATGACCTGAGCTGAAGTCGGATGCTCAACTGACTGAGCCACCCAGGCACCCCAGGAGTGTGTTTTTTAAAGCCAAATTAGACTGCATGGGGAATGATCTCCACCTCCCTCACCATTAAAGAAAGTGTTATCACATGTAGTCAGGAGGTCACAGCTGCATGCTCACATGCTACTCTTTGAGGCGATGCTTTTATAATGTCAGCGCTGTTCCATATCAAGAGCTCTGGCCAAGCAGGGACACATGCCCTCCTTAGTCCTCAGTGCCCCACATTTCTATGTACACAGCCCTCAAGAAAGTCACTGGATTTTCACCTACACCAGACCCTAATGTGGTGTTGGCTCTGAGAATTTAAAATCAGATTAGGCTAAAGCGAATTAAGGGCTAATTAATGAATGACTAAGTTCTGCAGAAATGTCAGAGCTGCAGGTACAACATGTATTTACTGCCTCTTTTGGTAGGAGAGAAAGTATAATCTAGGCTATTTGGATTCACTTCACTTCCTTGGAAGAAGAAAACCTGAGATAAGTATTCTGAGAAAGACCAAAACATGGCTTGACAAAACCAGATTCTCTATTCTGTATATGTAGGATTTTATTTGACCAGTGATAGCTTTCAATTTTCGGTGCCTCTAGGAAGAAAAAGAGCCGATGGTTTAATATCGCAACTGAATACACAGTTTATTTCAAGGTTTGAATTGTCAACAAAAGGAACGTGAATGGTTTCAAGTGATATTTCTAAACTTCCTTCAATGATTGTTTTCTGTGGAATCTGCAGATGTGTCTTTTGGATACATTCTTGGATTAAACAAAGGGAGGGTTGCAGGCTATCCCATTTCTGGTTAGAAGGCTCCCGTTAAACTCAGTAACCACATCCTCCTCCTGAGTATGGTCCATAGACCTGGTAAGTAGAAAACCGTTCCCTTCATGCACAGCCACAGCCCTTGTGGTAGTTCAGCCTTTATGGTGGAAGCTGACCTGTGTTTGCTGCTGCACTGTGGTCATTTACAAGCTATTTTCTCTGTGGCCCCATGGTAGGCATCATGAGGACAGGGTGTTCCATGTTTGTTTTTGTGCCACTGGTGGCTCTTGGCTGTATCTTCCTGCACTAGGTTTTCAGGAAGTGATTGTTGAATTAAACAAGCCTAAAGTGAAATGTTGAAGCAATGAAAGGGAAGCAAATTATATTTAAGCTTCAGTGAGTAACTTCCAATAAGATCTGGTAAGCCAATTTATTGCTTGTAGTTGAGATGGGTCTGTAGTGCCCAGAGTGGTGGGATCATCGTGGAACATTTCTTCTTAAAGTCATATATGTTGTTGTTCTTGTTGTTGTTTTAAGTTTGTTTATTTATTTTGAGAGAGAGAGAGAGAGAGAGAGCACGCATGAGCAAGCGGGAGAGGGGCAAAGACAGAGGGGGAGAGAGAGAATCCGGATTCAAGCAGGCTCCATGCTGTCAGCCCGGAGCCCCATGTGGCACTCAGTCTTGCTAGATCATGACCCGAGCTGACATCAACAGTCGGATGTTTGATTGAATCAGCCACCCAGGCCCCAAAATCATCTCTGTTTTTAAAACAGACAACAAACAAACGAAGCTCTGTTAATAAAGTTGTAAATCCTCACACCAGACCACTAGTTTTGCGACCCTCATAAGTTCTTGTCGTAAGGAAGCATCAGTGTACGTTTCAGTTAATAAACGTGTATTGAACAACTGTGAGGAGCTAGCACTTTAAAGATGGCAACTTAGAGCAAGGAGTTAAGGGCATCCACTTAGAAGTCAGTTGATCAGCCTTCTAATTCTAGCTCCACCACTTTTTACCTGTGTGATACTGGACAAATGAAAACAGTTTCTTCATCTGTGCATTGGGTATATAATATACTTACCTCCCAAAGTTGTGAGGATTAAGTGAGGCAATCCTTGCAAAGTCCTTAGTGTGCCTGGCACTTAGTAAGGACTCAACCAATGTTAATTAGTACTCTTACTGAAGGTGTGCTTCCTGACCTCAAAGGGCTGTCAGCCTAATATAAAGACATTGTGACATTCCTGCCTCAGGACATTTGTACCTGCTGATCCTTCTATCTGGAACATGTGTTCCTTAGATACTCTCTGGTCCACATTCTCATCTCCACTGGGCCTTTACTTAAATGCCAAGATCTCAGGGAAGTTTTCCTTCACAACCCTATTTGATGCTGAACATCACCCCCTTTTCCTGTTACTTTTTATATTCATTTACCACTTAATTTTTCATCTTTTTTTTCTTATAACATACCATTTATTTAATTTATTTATTCTATTGTCTATCTTTCTGAATTGAATTCCAGAAAGGTGAGGATTTTGGTCTAGTTGGCTGCTGATCTGTTATTAGTGATGGAAATCACGTGTGCCCCATATTAAAGTGCTCAATAAGTGTTTGTTGAAAGAATGAATCAAGGACTAGTCATGGGAATCTAGAAGAGGGCATGTTGAACTCTGCCTGTGCGTATCGGGGAGCATCACAGAGAGATGATGCTCTGTTGAGTCTTAGGCTAGCCATTCTTGACCTTTTTTCTGCTAACACTGTCAAAGATTTTGGAGGCTGAGAAGTCCCATAAGCTGCCATCTGCAAGCTAGAAACCCAGGGGAGGTGGGGGTGTAAGTTCTAGTGTGAGTGCAGGAGAAGATTTGATGTCCCAGCTTGAAAACAGTCAGGCAGGGAGTGTGAATTCTCCCTTACCCAACTTTTTGTTTCATTCAGGCCTTCAGTAGATTGGAGGGGGCCCCTCACACTAGGGAGGTCAGTCCGTTTTATTCAGTGTATGGATTCAAATGTTAATCTCACTCTAGAAACGTCCTCACCGACTCACCCAGCATAATGTTTGACCAAATATGTGGACACCCTGTGTCCCAGTCATATTGAGACAGAAAATTAACCATCACAGCCACACACAGAGGATTCGTTTTCTGTGTGTGACATCTGATTCACAGTTTCGAGGGTGCTACTGTATCTACACCCCTTTCTCTATAGGTCAGGAAAGCAGATGGGAACTCAGATGAGAGAATAGTACTATTATTGGAATAAGTTTGGATTCACTCTAACACTTATTTTAAAAGGCAAATGTCTTGTATACTTGCTAAGGATATATGACTCATCCTGTCACTGGGGTGGTGAGAAAGGTCTTTAAGAATGGGTGTTTCCTAGGCAGACAGCCAGGGAAATAGTGTTTGAGACAGAGGGAATGGTACATGCAAAGGCATGAAGCCACAGCGTGATTGTTGAACCAGAAATAATTTGATATGACTAAAACAGAAGGTGCCTGTAAAGGAGGCAGTGTGAGGCAAGGCTGTTGGGGGACCAAATTACAAAGGATTTTGTTTGCTAAAGAAATGGAATTTTATCTAGAAGGCAGTGGGAGCCATTGAGGGGCTCTAAGCAGGGTTGTGTCACATTTTTTTAAAGTTTATTTTTATTTATTTTGAGAGAGATATACAGAGCAAGCGGGGAAGGGCAGAGAGAGAGGGAGTACCAAGCAGGCTATGTGCTGTCAGCACAAAGCCCAATATGGAGCTTAAACTCACAAACTGTGAGATCATGACCTGAACCAAAATTAAGAGTAGGACGCTTAACCAACAGAGCCACCCAGGTGCCCCTAAATTATATTTAATTGTTTTTATAACTTGATTTTTTAAAAATTTGAAAAAATATAATTTACATGGTATAACATTCAAAAGGGTATATACAGTAAAGAATCTCCCTCCCTGGGACAGTCAGTGTTTTCAGTATCTTATCTTTACTTCCAGAGATGTTATATGCATAGACAAGAAAATATGCTTATTTTCTATTTTTATACAAATGGCAGCAAAATTATTCATTGGAATACTGATGTACCTTAATATCACCTCTTTAAAAAGAACATTTAGTTAAGAAAAGTTTGTATAGCCAACTGAGAAGATAACACCTAGTTTTCTACTTGGGAGACTGTAGACCTAGGACACATTCTCCACATTGGGTTGTAGGAGATGGGCGGAAGGCTACATGTGTCAAACTCAAGAACTCATGGGACGTCCCGGTGAAAAGCTCATAGGGGTCTTACAGTCGGGAGAAAAGTCTAGTTTGGAAGGATGGACTTATAGGTTATTAATGTATAGATATGGTGGTTAAAGCCACGTTAATGGATTCAGCTGTCAGGGAAAGGGGTAGGTGGAGAAGAGAAAAAGGCCCAGAGCAATGCCTTTTTAATAATTATTAAATGTCTAATATTAGATATCTAATTAGGAATAGAGTTATTGTGGGAATCAAGGGAGAACAGTCCCTTCCACATGGTTTACTCAGGGTTCAAGTCTGGCAAATATAAGGGAAAAAAGTTTATTGAAAGGTTGTTAGGTACTCACGGAATTCTTGGGAAGACCCAGAAGATATTGGGAGGCTATCTGGCAAAATCATATTCTAGAACTGGTGCTGTGAATATGCCACTGCTGCTATTGGACGTGGACTTGCAATGTGCAGGATCGATAACCACCATCACTGGACCCTGGGCACCAATTCCAGAACCACCACCTGCTACCTCTGGGAATGGGTGATGCTGCCATGCTCTTGCAAAAGGGGTCCTGCACAGTTCTCCATTAGATACTATTCAGTGATGGGGGTGGGTGTCTCTGGTGGTAGATTCTAGGTCATGTGCCCACACTTTAGCTGCAGCAAGGGTTGGAGAAAGAAGATTTGTGATCTTCAGCTTCTGGGGTGTGAAACAAGTTCTACTTTGTAAGGTGGTGATTCCTTAAATTCAGGAAGACAGGTTAGACACTGTGTGGCCATGAATAATGTTAAATGTCCATTACAGATGTCAAATGCTGTAGGGTATAACAATTAGAAGGTAACTGGTGATCTTCAAGATAGTAAATTTCTGACAAGTGGTGGGAATGGACGTCTGAATGCAGTGGATTGAGAAATGAGGGGGAAATGAGGAAATTGAGCCATTGTGTGTTGATTATGGTTAGAAGGAAGGAATATTAGGAAGGGGAGGGGAGTTATTATATCTGGAAAGGTGTGTAGGTCTTGAAACAGTGGTATGATCTAGTCTAAGAGAAATTAGTCTTTGAAAGGGAGGTTTGAAGACAAAGAGAAGAGAGAGAAGTGTGGATAGTTGATGGAATGATGCCTGTGAGCAGGTGGAGGAATAGGCTTTGGTGTAGTGTGGAAGGACGTGCAAAAGCACATACTTGTATTTGTGGAGATGGGATGTAGAGGGAGAGTTGACACTAACAGCCTCTACTTTCTCTGTGTGTGGGGAGATAATGTTGGCTTAGAATGAGAATGGCACAGGTCAGGTGGGGTCTTGAAAAGAGTAGTGAAGATTTGGAATATCTTTTGGCGTGAAGGGGAGAAAGGGTTGTTCAAGGAAGAGAAAAAGGATGGGTTAGGAAAATCGAGGGACCCAAATGAGAATGGAAATGATAGGTAGGCCCCCGCTGTTGGATCCCATGCAGCACCAGATTTGGCAGGAGGGCAAGAAGAGAGCTTTTTGGTTGGTAGGGAGATGGAAGTGATGGAAGTGATGTAACAGGGTCTAGTATGATGGGAAAAGAAGTGAAATCTAGAGAGTTGATGGTTGGAAAAGATACAGATATCAAAGAGAAGCCAAAGAGTAGATTGGGTTGGATGGGGATAAAGGAGAGAGTGGAGAAACAGAAGGAAGCATGTAATCATCATGTTGAATGCTGGGTGTGTAAGATTTCAGAGAGGGAGTGGTTTCCAATGATGACTAGGCTCAGAATGTGAAGAGGAGGTGAAGGTCACTAGGAATAGAGAGGCTGGAGTGTTGAATAATTTTTCTTCATGGACATTGAAGGTTCCCAGGCTGATAGCAGGAGATAGGCTGAAAATCCAGGTGCAGAGATTTAAGGGATGAAAGGACAAAGTTGATAAGTGGGATAATTAGTGAAAGATTAAGTTAAATTATGGCATATTTGTAAGCATTCAACAGATGGTAGCCATCAATAATCAGATGGCTGTAATGAGGAGGTGTTTTTGCTAGATGGCATGAATCTTAAAGGAGGGGATTTTGTTTTGTTTTGTTTTGTTTTTTTGGAGTGCCAGCCAACTCTTGTTTGGAAGATGGAAGTGTGGAGATTGAAAATTCCCTGCTCTGAACTCCAGGATGTAAGGGAAAAGCAGGGTGCTCAGGGAGAACTGGCTTCAACTAAAGCAAGAAGATGGTAGGAAAAATCCAGGAGGTTGTTGAGGCTGGGAGTTTTTTTTTTTTTAATGTTTATTTATTTGAGAGAGAGGGAGAGGAATGGGGGCAGAGAGAGAGAGAGAGAGAGAGAGAACAAGGGAGGGGCAGAGAGAGAGAGAGAGAGAGAGAGAGAGAGAGAATCCTAAGCAGGCTCCATGCTGTCAGCCCTGAGCCTGACATGGGGTTGGATCTCCTCAATGATGAGATCGTGACCTGAGCCAAAATCAAGAGTCAGATGCTTAACTGACTGAGCCATCCAGGTGTCCCGAGGCTGGGAATGGTTTCCAGAAGACTCGCAGGGAAACATGTGAAGAAGGCCTTTAGCTGCAGGAGATTGCAGGAGCAGAGTAATCATGTGCGGTTGAACACAATAAAAAAATCAAGTTTGCCTGCAGAATCTGTTATGGATGCCATCATGTCACCACCCCAGGGAAATTATTCAAGGACCTGAAAGACTGGGTAGATCTTTTCAATAGCACATTGTCATTAGTCTGTGACAGTGTTATATCAATACATATGGCAGATGAAAATATGAACCAAAAGTTGATGAATCTGGCTAATTGAGAAAGTAACGTATAGATAGCTCAAGTTAACAAAATGATTTATTTAGTCTGGGTAAATAGGTAAAACTTGATAGTTCACATACTGTCTGAATAAGATAATTGCCAAATGTCCATTTCAATATCACTACAGCTGAGTTTATTGAGGTTTCAGAAGTCTTCCTTGTAGTCATAGTTGTTGGCCTTTGGTGATGAGGATGGCATGGGTTCTCACCATCCCTTCATCCATGTTAGTTCAGCTTGAAAGTCTTGGTTCTTCATAATTTTAAGGTTGTGATAAAGAACTTTCTGGTACAATCTGGAATGTGAGATAGGCTTTCGGATACAAGAAACTCCTGGGGAAATGTGATTCTCTACCATATGGTGCTATCATGTTTTAGCATACTAAAATTAAAAACAAATTTAGAGTATTCTGTTTATCCCATCTAGAACTTGAAGCAAATAAGGAAGAAAAAACACACAAACTAATATGAAATGATTTTAAATAGCTAGAATTCATGTAATAGCAGACAACTTACACAAAACCGTGTAATAGAGTATCAGCGTATACAGATCAATAACACTATGAGGAAGTGTTTATTTTGTATTGTTCTGGAGACCTCTTAAAATGAGAAAGAATTCCTTAATAATCCAAACTCTTCAATTCGATTTAGAAAATGTTTCAGACCTTTTCTGAGAAGCTGCTGGCTTTAGATCCTGTGTAGCTTTGTTAGTCTTCCAGGGCAGCTATGACAAATTACCACAAACTGAGTGGTTTAATACAATAGAAATTATTCTTCCACAGTTTGGAAACTAGAAATCTGAAGTCAAAGTTTCAATAAGGCTGTGTTCTCTCTGAAGGCTCTAGGAGAGAATCTGTTCCATGCCTTTCTCTTAGCTTCTGGTTTTGCTGGTAATCTTTGGCATTCTCTGGCTTGAAGACACATCACTCCAATCTCTGCATTGGTTAAAACAGAAAAAAAACCACGTGGTTTTCTCTCTGTGTGTCCAGCTCTTCTCTTTTTATAAGGTCATCAGTTATACTGGATTAAATATGACCTCATCTTAACCACCTATACCTACAACAACCCCTTTCTCAAATAAGGGGTTGTTTCCTAAATAAGGTCACATTCTGAGGTTCTGGGAAAGACATGAATTTGGTGGGGACACTATTTAGCCCAATACAGGAAGCTTCTAAAGTGAATAGCAAATGACTTCTGTCTTCAGGAAGATGTAGCACCTGCTGTGGTTGGGGAAACTATAGGGCCAAGGCAACGTGTTCAGTTGGTAATGCATACAGAATACTGTGGACACATAGAGGGGTGAGCAACTGGTTGTGAGTCCAGGGTAGACATGGAAGGCTTTAGGGTAGAGGCAGTGGCAGACCTGAAGGATAACTAGTATACCGGCTGGTAGAAAGGGAGGAGCAGGGCATTCTGGGCTAAGGGACTAGTCCGAGCAGGCACGGAGATGGAAGTGTGCATCCACCATGCGGGAAGCTCAAGACGTCTGGGGTGTAAGGCTATAGAAGAGCAGACCTTTGGGTAGTGTGGTTGCATGTGTTGTGTGGCCATTGGGAGGGGAGGGAGAAGGGAGGAGCGAGCAGAGGGAGATACGAAGGGTCATGGGAGCACAGTCATTCATGTCCGTGACTGACTGCCAGAATGGCATCTTAGAGATGTGAAGTGGTTAAGGGGGGAGTTCAAGGAGAAGCTGAATGACCGTTCCTTAGGGAGCTCTAGAAGGCATCCCTGGACTCGGAGGGCTAGACTGGATGACATCTGTTCTCCCTCTCAGCAATCAGGTTCTGTGACTATGAGATAGAAGTATTGTATCTTGCCTCTTGCACTAGTTACTGTGCTCTTACTTCCTCTTTCTTCCTATCAAGCCTCTTCCCCATGCCAGGCACTGCAGCCATAACAGTGAACAGGAAGACAAAGACAGCATCATTTTAATCTTTTCCCTGTGGTATTAGCACAAGGAGTACATAGTAGGTTCTCCTTAAATGTTGCTTTGAATTGAATCTGAGTCGGAAAAATGACAAGGCAGTTTTGCCCTGGGTAATAAGTTCTGCTTCATGGTTGATCTGCTGTTGAAAGATGATCTCGGTAACCTCCTTATGAACAGGTGGAGAGTAGGTGGCTGCTTACATGTGTTTGGTTTCTGAGTCATCAGAAAGGCTCCTTTGCCTCCCAGAATATCTCCTTCATCCAGGCTGTAGGTACTTTTAATTCTACTATTGGAGGTTAGTTTCCCTCTGTTAAAATGCAGATGCCCTCTGGAGAGAAGATATCCATTTACTCTCAGAAGTCATTTGTACCTTAATAGGGGGGGGGGTTTCTTGGCCTTTTCTGCATGGCAGGTTTTTGAGGAAAGCACGTGGAGGGAAAAGGGGACCCAGGGGATGAGTACTGGACATGCCAAAAGTAAACTTTGTCAGAGTTAGCAATTTGGATAGCTGACCCTGGGGATGTAGTCTCTTGGCTTAGAAAAATCCATTATTAACTTATTTGCTGATGTATGTTGGGCAAGAAGTGCTTATTTCTATTGTAAGTTTTATGGCTCCAAAACTGTTATTTATTTTTTAAAAAGTGTAATACTAACTAGAATTTAAATAAAAATTTGAAAAAAAAATAAAAAAGCCAAACCAAAAAAATAAATAAATAAATAAAGGTGCAATAAATCCCATCTTCCCCACTCTCACCTCAACAAAAGTAATTTGTGTGGCAGCCTGATTTGTGGTCTTCATGGACAAGGCTATGCTACATACAGTTTGTGTGTTCACGTATCAGGGAAGGCTAATAATATCTACTGTACCAAATATCCTCAGAGTTTTGGTGGCTTGTTTCAGAGGTTTCTTTTTTCATTCACATCATAATATGATTCAGATTGATTGGGAAGGAGAGGGTGTTCCACATAGTCTTTCAGGGACCCAGGCTTCTTCCATGCTGTATGTTCACCATCTTTATTACTTGGCCTCAGGGTCACACTAGCCTTATCTGGAAGGTATGTCAAAGGGAAGAGAAAGCATACTTCCTTTTAACTGCCTTGACCTGGAAATGATACACATTTCACCTCACATCCATTGATGAGAACCAGTCTCAAAGACCCACCGAGATGGGAAGAGGCTGGGAGATGTCCAGGAAGAGGAAGCAGCCTTGGTGAGCCTCTGACAACAGGTCATCAGAAAGCATTTACACATTTTCCTTCTGTCTGTGACATAACCTGACCCTTGGGGGTTGTTATTAAGGGAACAGGGAGCAAGAGAGACTGGCAGTGACCTGGAAACTGTCCAGTGTTTAGAATGGTGAAAAGTCATTCATTCTGCTTGGTGAAGGACATCATCCTGCTGTTGGATTTTTGCTGTGTGAGGGAGACTGCGGTTGTGGTGCAAAGAGATGTCTCTATTTTGTTTGCTTGTTTATGTCCTTTTTCATGGAAGTAGGAAAAGCTATAGGAATTTGGGGATTTTGAATGCAGTGGCTTCTGTAATGTTACATTTCCTCTAATCCACTTCCCTCATTGGGATGAGAGAGGCAATTGTCTGGATGAGAGAGGCAATTGACTTGTCCAAATTCATATAGCAAGTTAGTGGTTTACTTCAGTCTCAGACCTGTTTTCCAGATTTCTACTCTGGTGTTCTTTCCACTACTGCTATTCCCTTGGAGAACCACTATTTGGAGACTAGACATGCGCTGCCAGGGTCCACAGGATGATAGGAGGCTTGATCAGGTGAAATTGGAAGCTTCCTTGTAGCTTGGAGGTTCCTTGATTGTGTTTGAATATATGGTGTCTGATTGTATAATCCCTGGCCTGATGGGAGTGATGTAGTTTCCAAGAATTTGTAACTCTCCTGAGAAAACAGAATCTTAGCTTTTTATTCTTCTCAATTGTGTCTTTAATACATTTTTATCTTTTTAAAACTGTTTGTTTTTTAAATACATATTTTTTTCTAACTGTAAAAGTAACAATTTCAATTTTAGAAATTAAGTAAGTATATTTAGATGTAACAAAAATATATACAAATATAACAAAAAATATTCTGTAATTCCATAACTCAACAATGCAGCAGTAACAACTATTAATATCTTACTTTTCTATGTGTGTTCCCTAGCCATTTATTGAATAAATACTTGTACACTTATATACAGTATAATTAGAATGAAATATTATACAATATGAAATAAATATTATACGACTCTTAAAATATTTCATATTACTTAATATGAAATATTATATAACCCTTAAAATTGTTTTAAAATAGTAGTGGTATGAAATATGCTCATATATATTTGTATACTTATCATAATATAATTAGAATAAAAATCTAATTTTATTTGTCTTGCTTGTCTTTTTTTTTTTATCTGCTTTTTAATGGAAGTGGGAAAAAGCAAATGGAAATTCATATACCTTGGAATAAAATTCAAATTGTATCATGCATAACTGTACAAATATGTATGAGCATTTCTCCATATCATGACTTACATTAAAACATTTTTTAAAGGGTTGCACAATATTTCATCTTGTGGAAATACACCGTGCTGAAGGAAACAGCCCAGGCAGGGAGGAGGGAAGGAGTGGTAGTATCTTTGGTTCTTGGCCCTCATGCTCTGCTCCTCTTCTCCCAGGGCATCAGCAGCCTATTCAGCTCACTGAAGGTTGTCCGGCTGCTACGTCTTGGGCGGGTGGCCCGTAAGCTGGACCACTACATTGAATACGGAGCCGCTGTGCTGGTGCTGCTGGTGTGTGTGTTTGGGCTGGCTGCTCACTGGATGGCCTGCATCTGGTACAGCATTGGGGACTACGAGATCTTTGATGAAGACACCAAGACCATCCGCAACAACAGCTGGCTCTACCAACTGGCGATGGACATTGGCACCCCTTACCAGTTTAATGGATCCGGCTCAGGGAAGTGGGAAGGTGGTCCCAGCAAGAATTCTGTCTACATCTCCTCGTTGTATTTCACTATGACCAGCCTTACCAGCGTGGGCTTTGGAAACATTGCCCCATCCACAGACATCGAGAAAATCTTTGCAGTGGCCATCATGATGATTGGCTGTAAGTATGACAGTTGCTGGGGCTGGGTGGGGGATGGGCAGGGGACATCCTGTTTCACCATAACTTCTATTGGTTGGAAATAGGGTGATGGCTACAACGCTCACAGGATCAGGGTGTAATGACTTAACATAAGCCACATTCTGTTCTTTTTTTTTTTTTTTTTTAGATGAGCTTTAAAGTTTTCCTGATAATTAAAGCATTGCATGTTTGCTGCAAATATTTAGAAAATATTAAAGGGCACATCGAGAAAATCGAGACCAATGAAATTCTACTTCTCAGAGATAACTACTATTACCTAATAAAGTTAGAATGAAATCATCATATACAACTTGGTAACCTGCTTGCTCATAGAACAGTGAATTGTGAAAAGTCTTTCCACGTCTGTTTAAATACAGCTCTAGGTCTGCACAGTCCCTTATGGTACCAGAGAAAGAATATATGGAAAAAAAGAATGTTAGCTATCTCATTAATTATCTTTTATATTTATTATATGTCGAAATGATATTTTTATATAGGGGGTTAAATAAAATATCCCATTATAATTAATTTCATGTTTCTTTTGGATATTTTTAATGAAAAATTTAATTTAATGCTCCTAGGAATATTTTTTTAATTTTTTTAAAATATGAAATTTATTGTCAAATTGGTTTCCATACAACACACAGTGCTCATCCCAACAGGTGCCCTCTTCAATACCCATCACCCTCCCTCCCCTCCCTCTCACCCCCCCATCAACCCTCAGTTTGTTCTATGTTTTTAAGAGTCTTTTATGTTTTGGCTCCTTACCTCTCTAACCTTTTTTTTTTCATTCCCCTCCCCCATGGTCTTCTGTTAAGTTTCTCAGGATCCACATGAGAGTGAAACATATGGTATCTGTCTTTCTCTGTATGGCTTATTTCACTTAGCGTAACATTCTCCAGTTCCATCCACATTGCTACAAAAGGCCATATTTCATTCTTTCTCATTGCCAAGTAGTATTCCATTGTATATATAAACCACATCTTCTTTATCCATTCATCAGTTGATGGACATTTAGGCTCTTTCCATAATTTGGCTATTGTTGAGAGTGCTGCTATAAACATTGGGGTACAAGTGCCCCTATGCATCAGTACTCCTGTATCCCTTGGGTAAATTCCTAGCAGTGCTATTGCTGGGTCATAGGGTAGATGTATTTTTAATTTGTTGAGGAACCTCCACACTGTTTTCTAGAGTGGCTGCACCAGTTTGCATTCCCACTAATAGTGAAAGAGGGTTCCCGTTTCTCCACATCCTTGCCAGCATCTATAGTCTCCTGTTTTGTTCATTTTAGCCACTCTGACTGGCGTGAGGTGGTATCTGAGTGTGGTTTTGATTTGTATTTCCCTGATGAGGAGTGACGTTGAGCATCTTTTCATGTACCTGTTGGCCATCTGGATGTCTTCTTTGGAAAAGTGTCTATTCATGTCTTCTGCCCATTTCTTCACTGGGTTATTTGTTTTTCGGGTGTGGAGTTTGGTGAGCTCTTTATAGATTTTGGATACTAGCCCCTTGTCCAATATGTCATTTGCAAATATCTTTTCCCATTCCGTTGGTTGCCTTTTAGTTTTGTTGATTGTTTCTTTTGCAGTGCAGAAGCTTTTTATCTTCATGAGGTCCCAATAGTTCATTTTTGCTTTTAATTCCCTTGCCTTTGGGGATGTGTCAAGTAAGAAATTGCTGTGGGTGAGGTCAGAGAGGTTTTTTCTTGCTTTCTCCTCTAGGGTTTTGATGGTTTCCTGTCTCACGTTCAGGTCCTTTATCCATTTTGAGTTTGTTTTTGTGAATGGTGTACGAAAGCGGTCTAGTTTCATCCTTCTGCATGTTGCTGTCTAGTTCTCCCAGCACCATTTGTTAAAGAGACTGTCTTTTTTCCATTGGATATTCTTTTCTGCTTTGTCAAAGATTAGTTTGGCTATACTTTTGTGAGTCTAATTCTGGGGTTTCTATTCTGTTCCATTGGTCTATGTGTCTGTTTTTGTGCCAATACCATGCTGTCTTGATGATTACAGATTTGTAGTAGAGGCTAAAGTCTGGGATTGTGATGCCTCCTGCTTTCGTCTTCTTCTTCAAAATTACTTTGGCTATTCGGGGCCTCTTGTGGTTCCATACAAATTTTAGGATTGCTTGTTCTAGCTTCGAGAAGAATGCTGGTGCAATTTTGATTGGGATTGCATTGAATGTGTAGATAGCTTTGGGTAGTATTGA
This sequence comes from Lynx rufus, assembly GCF_022079265.1. Taxonomy (NCBI): domain Eukaryota; kingdom Metazoa; phylum Chordata; class Mammalia; order Carnivora; family Felidae; genus Lynx; species Lynx rufus. Next base: position 31,574,940 of record NW_025814829.1, on the reverse strand, counting down.
CATTTTAACAATATTTATTCTTCCAATCCATGAGCACAGAATGTTTTTCCATTTCTTTATATCTTCTTCAATTTCTTTCATAAGTTTTCTATAATTTTCAGCATACAGATCTTTTACATCTTTGGTTAGGTTTATTCCTAGGTATTTTATGCTTCTTGGTGCAATTGTGAATGGGATCAGTTTCTTTATTTGTCTTTCTGTTGCTTCATTATTAGTGTATAAGAATGCAACTGATTTCTGTAAATTGATTTTGTATCCTGTGACTTTGCTGAATTCATGTGTCAGTCCTAGTAGACTTTTGGTGGAGTCTATCAGGTTTTCCACGTGTAATATCATGTCATCTGCAAAAAGTGAAAGCTTGACTTCATCTTTGCCAATTTTGATGCCTTTGATTTCCTTTTGTTGTCTGCTTGCTGATGCTAGCACTTCCCACACTATGTTAAACAACAGCAGTGAAAGTGGACATCCCTGTCATGTTCCTGATCTCAGGGGGAAAGCTCTCAGTTTTTCCCCATTGAGGATGATATTAGCTGTGGGCTTTTCATAAATGGCTTTTATGATGTTTAAGTATGTTCCTTCTATCCTGATTTTCTCCAGGGTTTTTATTAAGAAAGCATTCTGAATTTTGTCAAATGCTTTTTCTGCATCAATTGACAGGATCATATGGTTCTTATCTTTTCTTTTATTAATGTGATGTATCACATTGATTGATTTGCGAATGTTGAACCAGCCCTGCATCCCAGGAATGAATCCCACTTGATCATGGTGAATAATTCTTTTTATATGCTGTTGAATTCGATTTGCTAGTATCTTATTGAGAATTTTTGCATCCATATTCATCAGGGATATTGGCCTATAGTTCTCTTTTTTTGCTGGGTTACTGTCTGGTTTAGGAATCAAAGTAATGCTGGCTTCATAGAATGAGTCTGGAAGTTTTCCTTCCCTTTCTATTTTTTGGAACAGCTTGAGAAGGATAGGTATTATCTCTGCTTTAAATGTCTGGTGGAACTCCCCTGGGAAGCCATCTGGTCCTGGACTCTTATTTGTTGGGAGATTTTTGATAGCTGATTCCATTTCTTTGCTGGTTATGGGTCTGTTCAAGTTTTCTATTTCTTCCTATTTGAGTTTTGGAAGTGTGTGGGTGCTTAGGAATTTGTCTATTTCTTCCAGGTTGTCCAGTTTGTTGGCATATAATTTTGATAGTACTCCCTGATAATTGCTTGTTTTTCTGAGGGATTGGTTGTAATAATTCCATTTTAATTCATTATTTTATCTATTTGGGTCATCTCCTTTTACTTTTTGAGAAGACTGGCTACAGGTTTATCAATTTTGTTTATTTTTTCAAAAAACCAACTCTTGGTTTTATTGATCTTCTCTACAGTTTTTTTTAGATTCTATTTTGTTTATTTCTGCTCTGATCTTTATTATTTCTCTTCTTCTGCTGGGTTTGAGGTGTCTTTGCTGTTCTGCTTCTGTTTCCTTTAGGTGTGCTGTTAGATTTTGTATTTGGGATTTTTCTTGTGTCTGGAGATAGGCCTGGATTGCAGTGTATTTTCCTCTCAGGACTGCCTTTGCTGCATTCCAAAACATTTGGATTATTGTATTTTCATTTTCATTTGTTTCCATATACTTTTTAATTTCTTCTCTAATTGCCTGGTTGACGCATTCATTCTTTAGTAGGGTGTTCTTTAACCTCCATGCTTTTGGAGGTTTTTCCAGACTTTTTCCTGTGGTTGATTTCAAGCTTCATAGCATTGCGGTCTGAAAGTGTGCATGGTATGGTCTCAATTCTTTTATACTTATGAAGGGCTGTTTTGTGACCCAGTATGTGATCTATCTTAGAGAATGTTCCATGTGCACTTGAGAAGAAACTATATTCTGTTGCTTTGGGATGCAGAGTTCTAAACATATCTGTCAAGTCCATCTGATCCAATGTATTATTCAGGGCCCTTGTTTCTTTATTGATCCTGTGTCTAGATGATCTATCCATGGTTGTAAGTGGAGTATTAAAGTCCCCTGCAATTACCACATTCTTATCAATAAGGTTGCTTATATTTGTGATTAATTGTTTTATATATTTGGGGGCTCCCGTATTTGGCACATAGACATTTATAATTGTTAGCTCTTCCTGATGGATAGACCCTGTGATGATTATATAATGTCCTTCTTTATCTCTTGTTACAGCCTTTAATTTAAAGTCTAGTTTGTCTGATATAAGTATGGCTACTCCAGCTTTCTTTTGAGTTCCAGTAGCATGATAGATAGTTCTCCATCCCCTCACTTTAAATATGAAGGTGTCCTCAGGTCTAAAATGAGTCTCTTGTAGACAGCAAATAGATGGGTCTTGTTTTTTTATCCATTCTGATACCCTATGTCTTTTGGTTGGTGCATTTAGTCCATTTACATTCAGTGTTATTATAGAAAGATACGGTTTAGAGTCATTGTGATGTCTGTAGGTTTCAGGCTTATAGTGATGTCTCTGGTACTTTGTCTCACAGGATCCCCCTTAGGATCTCTTGTAGGGCTGGTTTAGTGGTGACGAATTCCTTCAGTTTTTGTTTGTTTGGGAAGACCTTTATCTCTCCTTCTATTCTAAATGATAGAATTGCTGGATAAAGGATTCTCAGGTGCATATTTTTTCTGTTTGTCACATTGAAGATTTCCTGCCATTCCTTTCTGGCCTGCCAAGTTTCAGCAGATAGATCCGTCACTAGTCTTATTGGTCTACCTTCATATGTTAGAGCATGTTTATTCCTAGCTGCTTTCAGAATTTTTTCTTTATCCTTGTATTTTGCCAGTTTCACTATGATATGTTGTGCAGAAGATTGATTCAAGTTATGTCTGAAGGGAGTTCTCTGTGCCTCTTTGATTTCAATGCCTTTTTCCTTCCCCAGATCAGGGGAGGTCTCAGCTATGATTTGTTCAAGTACACCTTCAGCCCCTTTCTCTCTCTCTTCCTCTTCTGGAATTCCTGTGATACGGTTATTGTTCCATTTGATTGCATCACTTAGTTTTCTAATTCTCCCCTCATACTCCTGGATTTTTTTATCTCTCTTTTTCTCAGCTTCCTCTTTTCTCCATAATTTTATCTTCTAATTCACCTATTCTCTCCTCTGCCTCTTCAATCCGAGCCGTGGTCACCTCCATTTTATTTTGCACCTCATTTATAGCATTTTAGCTCCTCATGACTATTTCTTAGTCCCTTGATCTCTGTAGCAGTAGATTCTCTGCTGTCCTCTATACTTTTTTCAAGCCCAGCAATTAATTTTATGACTATTATTCTAAATTCTTGTTCCGTTATATTGCTTAAATTGTTTTTGATCAATTCGTTAGCTGTCACTACTTCCTGGAGTTTCTTTTGAGGAGAATTCGTCTGTTTCGTCATTTTGGATAGTCCCTGGGGTGGCACAGAACTGCGGGGCACTTCCCCTGTGCTGTCTGGAGTAACTTGTGTTGGTGGGCGGGGCCACAATCAGACCTGATGTCTGTCCCCAGCCCACCACTGGGGCCACAGTCAGACTGGTGTGAACCTTATCTTCCCCTCTCCCAGGGGCAGGACTCACTGTGGAATGGTGTGGCCCCTGTCTGGGCTACTTGCACACTGCCAGGTTTGTGGCGCTGCTTTGATGGGATCTGGTGTATTAGCTGGGGTAGATCCACAAGGTGCACAGGGGCTGGAGGGGCAGGCTTAGCTTGCTTTGCCATCAGTGGTCCCCTGTGGGAGGGGCCCTGCAGCACTGGGAGGGAGGCAGGCAGACCTGTTGGAGGGATGGATCCACAGAAGCACAGTGTTGGGTGTTTGCACCGTGCAAGCAAGTTCGGTGCTGGGAACTGGTGCTGGGAAATCCCTTTGGGGTTTCAGCTGGGGGATGGGAGAGGGAGATGGCGCTGGCCAGCACCTTTGTTCCCCGCCAAGCTGAGCTCTATCTTCCGGGGCTCAACACCTCTCCCTCCCGGTGTCCTCTCGCCCTCCCGCTCTCTGAGCAGAGCTGTTGACTTATAACATTCCAGGTGTTAAGTCCCGCTGGCTGTCAGAACTCACTCCCTCTGGCCCCTCTGCTTTTGCAAGCGAGACTTGGGGGCTCTGCCTTGCTGGGCGGGTGCCCAGGTAGCACGCACCACCTCTCCGCCCTTCCTACCCTCTTCCGTGGGCCTCTTGTCTACGCTTGGCTCTGGAGAGTCTGTTCTGCTAGTCTTCTGGTGGTTTTCTTGGTTATTTAGGCAGATGTGGGTGGAATCTAAGTGATCAGCAGGTGAGCCCAGCTGCCACAAGCCTTCCCAAGCCTCTGGAATACTATTTTCTTTTTAAGTTTATTTATTTGAGAGAGAAAAAGAGACAGAAAACAACTGGAGGTGAGGCAGAGAGAGGGAGAGAGAGAGAATCCCAAGTAGGCTCCGTACTGTCAGCAAAGAGCCCAAAGCAGGGCTTGACCTTACAAGCCATGGGATCATGACCTGAGCCAAAATCAAGATTTGGATGCTCAACTGACTAAGCTGCCCAGGTACCCCAGTGCCATCTTTTATTTAGTTAAAAAAATGTTTTTTGTAATGTTATTTATTTATTTAATTTTTAATTTTATTTTTATTTTATTTTTTATTTTTTAAAATTTACATCCAAATTAGTTAGCATATAGTGCAACAATGATTTCAGGAGTAGATTCCTTAATGCCCCTTACCCATTTAGCCCATCCCCCTTCCCACAACCCCTCCAGTAACCCTCAGTTTGTTCTCCATATGTATGAGTCTCTTCTGTTTTGTCCCCCTCCCTGTTTTTATATTATTTTTGTTTCCCTTCCCTTATGTTCATCTGTTTTGTCTCTTAAAGTCCTCATATGAGTGAAGTCATAGGATTTTTGTCTTTCTCTGACTAATTTCACTTAGCATAATACTTTCCAGTCCCATCCATGTAGCTGCAAATGGCCAGATTTCATTCTTTTTGATTGCTGAGTGATACTCCATTGTATATATATACCACATCTTCTTTATCCATTCATCCATCGATGGACATTTGGGCTCTTTCCATACTTGGGCTATTGTTGATAGTGCTGCTATAAACATGGGGGTGCATGTGTCCTTTTGAAACAGCACACCTGTATCCCTTGGATAAATGCCTAATAGTGCAATTGCTGGCTTGTAGCGTAGTTCTATTTTTAGTTTTTTGAGGAACCTCCATAGTGTTTTCCAGAGTGGCTGCACCAGCTTGCATTGCCACCAACAATGCAAAAGAGATCTTTCTCCGCATCCTCGCCAACATCTGTTGTTGCCTGAGTTGTTCATGTTGGCCATTCTGACAGGTGTAAGGTGGTATCTCACTGTGGTTTTGATTTGTATTTCCCTGATGATGAGTAAAGTTGAGCATTTTTTCATGTGTCGGTTGGCCATCTAGATGTCTTCTTTGGAGAAGTGTCTATTCATGTCTTTTGCCCATTTCTTCGCTGGATTATTTGTTTTTTGGGTGTTGAGTTTGATAAGTTCTTTATAGATTTTGGATACCAACCCTTTATCTGATATGTGATTTGCAAATATCTTCTCCCATTCCATTGGTTGCCTTTTAGTTTTGCTGATTGTTTCCTTTGCTGTGCAGAAGCTTTTTGATGAGGTCCCAGTACTTCGTTTTTGCTTTTGTTTCCCTTGCCTCTGGAGACGTGTTGAGTAAGAAGTTGCTGCGGCTAAGATCAAAGAGGTTTTTTGCTTGCTTTCTCCTCAAGGATTTTGATGGCTTCCTGTCTTACATTTAGTTCTTTCATCCCTTTTGAGTTTCTTTTTGTGTATGGTGTAAGAAAGTGGTCCAGGTTCATTCTTCTGCATGTCGCTGTCCAGTTTTCCCAGCACCACTTGCTGAAGAGACTGTCTTTATTCCATTGGATATCCTTTCCTGCTTTGTCAAAGATTAGTTGGCCATACGTTTGTGGGTCCATTTCTGGGTTCTCTATTCTGTTCCGTTGATCTGAGTGTCTGTTCTTGGGCCAGTACCATACTGTCTTGATGATTACAGCCTTGTAGTATAGTTTGAAGTCTGGGATTATGATGCCTCCTGCTTTGGTTTTCTTTTTCAAGATTTCTTTGGCTATTTGGTGTCTTTTCTGGTTCCATACACATTTCAGGATTATTTGTTCTAGCTCTGTGAAGCATGCTGGTGTTATTTTGATAGGGATTGCATTGAATATGTAGATTGCTTTGGGTTGAATCAACATTTTAACAACGTTCTTCCTATCCAGGAGCATGGAATCTTTTTCCATTTTTTTGTGTCTTCTTCAATTTCTTTCGTAAGCTTTCTATAGTTTTCAGTGTATAGATTTTTCACCTCTTTGGTTAGATTTGTTCCTAGGTATTCTATGCTTTTTGGTGCAATTGTAAATGGGATCGAATCCTTGATTTCTCTTTCTGTCACTTCATTGTTGGTGTATAGGAATGCAACCAATTTCTGTGTGTTGATTTTATATCCTGCAGCTTTGCTGAATTCATGAATCAATTCTAGCAGTTTTTTGGTGGAATCTTTTGGGTTTTCCTTGTAGAGTAGCATGTCATCTGTGAAGAGTGAAAGTTTGACCTCCTGGCCGATTTGGATGCATTTATTTCTTTGTGTTGTCTGATTGCAGAGGCTAAGACTTCCAATACTATGTTGAATAACAGTGGTGAGAGTGGACATCCCTGTCTTGTTCCTGACCTTAGGGGGAAAGCTCTCAGTTTTTCCCCATTGAGGATGATATTAGTATTGGGTCGTTCATATGTGGCTTTTATGATCTCGAGGTATGCTCCTGTTATCCCTACTTTTTTGAGGGTTTTTATCAAGAAAGGATGCTGCATTTTGTCAAATGCTTTCTCTGCATCTATTGAGAGGATCATATCGTTCTTGTCCTTTGTTTTATTGATGTGATGAATCAACATTAATTGTTTTGCGGATATTGAACCAGCCCTGCATCCCAGGTATAAATCCCACTTGGTCGTGGTGAATAATTTTTTTAATGTATTGTTGGATCCAGTGGCTAATATCTTGTGGAGGATTTTTGCATCCATGTTCATCAGGGAAATTGGTCTATAGTTCTCCTTTTTAGTGGGATCTCTGTCTGGTTTTGGAATCAAGGTAATGCTGGCTTCATAGAAAGACTTTGGAAGTTTTCCTTCCATTTCTCTTTTTTGGAACGGTTTCAAGAGAATAAGTGTTAACTCTTCCTTAAATGTTTGGTAGAATTCCCCTAGAAATCCATTGTTTTTTGGGAGATTTTTTTTTCAATATATGAAATTTATGGTCAAATTGGTTTCCATACAACACCCAGTGCTCATCCCAAAAAGTGCCCTCCTCAATACCCATCACCCACCCTCCCCTCCCTCCCACCCCCCATCAACCGTCAGTTTGTTCTCAGTTTTTAAGAGTCTCTTATGCTTTCGCTGTCTTCCGCTCTAACCTCCTTTTTTTTTTCCTTCCCCTCCCCCATGGGTTTCTGTTAAGTTTCTCAGGATCCACATAAGAGTGAAAACATATGGTATCTGTCTTTCTCTGTATGGCTTATTTCACTTAGCATCACACTCTCCAGTTCCATCCATGTTGCTACAAAGGACCATATTTCATTCTTTCTCATTGCCACGTAGTACTCCCTTGTGTATATAAACCACAATTTCTTTATCCATTCTTCAGTTGATGGACATTTAGGCTCTTTCCATAATTTGGCTATTGTTGAGAGTGCTGCTATAAACATTGGGGTACAAGTGCCCCTATGTATCAGTACTCCTGTATCCCTTGGGTAAATTCCTAGCAGTGCTATTGCTGGGTCATAGGGTAGGTCTATTTTTAATTTGTTGAGGAACCTCCACACTGTTTTCCAGAGTAGCTGCACCAATTTGCATTCCCACCAACAGTGCAAGAGGGTTCCCGTTTCTCCACATCCTCTCCAGCATCTATAGTCTCCTGATGTGTTCATTTTGGTCACTCTGACTGGCGTGAGGTGATATCTGAGTGTGGTTTTGATTTGTATTTTTTGGGGGGAGATTTTTGATTACTAGTTTGTTCCTTACTGGTTATGGGTCTGTTCAAATTTCTATTATTTCCTGTTTCAGTTTTGGTAGTGTATATGTTTCTAGGAATTTCTCAATTTCTTCCAGATTGCCCATTTTATTGGCATATAATTGCTCATAATATTCTTTTATTATTGTTTTTATTTCTTCTGTGTTTGTAGTGATCCTCTCCTCTTTCATTCTTGATTTTATTTATTTGGGTCCTTTCCTTTTCCTTTTTGATCAAACTGGCTAGTGGTTTATCAATTTTGTTAATTCTTTCAAAGAATCAGCTTCTGGTTTAATTAATCTGTTCTACTGTTTTTTTTTGGTTTGATAGCATTAATTTCTGCTCTCATCTTTATTATTTCCTGTCTTCTGCAGGTTTTGGGTTTTATTTGCTGTTCTTTTTTCAGCTTTTTAAGGCATAAGGTTAGGTTGTTTATCTGAGATCTTTCTTCCTTTGTTAGGAAGGCCGGATTGCTATATACTTTCCTCTCATGACCGCCTTTGCTGTGTCCCAGAGGTTTTGGGTTGTGGTGTTGTCATTTTCATTGGCTTCCATATACTTTTTAATTTCCTCTTTAACTTCTTGGTTAGCCCATTCATTCCTTAGTAGGATGCTCTTCAGTCTCCAAGTATTTGTCACCTTTCCAAATTTTTTCTTGTGGTTGACTTCGAGTTTCATAGCGTTGTGGTCTGAAAATATGCACAGTAGAATCTCAATCTTTTTGTACTTGCTGAGAGCTGATTTATGTCCCAGTATATGGGCTATTCTGGAGAACGTTCCATGTGCACTGGAGAAGAATGTATATTCTGCTTTAGGATGAATGTTCTGAATATATCTGTTAAGTCCATCTGGCCCAGTGTGTTATTCAAAGCCATTGTTTCCTTGTTGATTTTTTGATTAGATGATCTGTCCATTGCTGTGAGTGGGGTGTTGAAGTCTCCTACTATTATGGTATTACTATTGATAAGTTTCTTTATGTTTGTGATTGATTTGTATATTTGGGTGCTGCCACATTTGGCGCATAAATGTTTACAATTGTTAGGTCTTCTTGGTGGATAGACCCCTTGATTATGATATAATGCCCTTCTGCATCTATTGATACAGTCTTTATTTTAAAGTCTAGATTGTCTGATATAAGTATGGCTACTCCGGCTTTCTTTTGTTGACCATTAGCATGATAGATGGTTCTCCATCCCCTTACTTTCAATCTGAAGGTGTCTTTAGGTCTAAAGTTGGTCTCTTGTAAACAGCATATAGATGGATCTTGTTTTGTTATTCATTCTGTTACCCTATGTCTTTTGATTGGAGCATTGAGTCCATTGACATTTAGAGTGAGTACTGAAATATATGAATTTATTGCCATTATGATGCTTGTAGAGTTGGAGTTTCTGTTGGTGTTCTCTGGTCCTTTCTAATCTTTGTTTCTTTTGGTATTAATTAATTCATTCATTCATCTTTTCTCCCCTCAGAGAGTTCCCCTTAAGATTTCTTGCAGGGCTGGTTTAGTGGTCACAAACTCCTTTAATTTTTGTTTGTCTGGGAAACTTTTTATGTCTTCTTCCATTCTGAATGACAGCCTTGCCGGATAAAGAATTCTTGGGTGCATATTTTTCTTATTCAGCACATTGAATATATCCTGCCTTTCCTTTCTGGCCTCCCGCGTTTCTGTGGATAGGTCTGCTGCAAACCTGATCTATCTTCCCTTGTAGGTTAGGGACTTTTTTTTCCCTTGCTGTTTTCATGATTCTCTCCTTGCCTGAGTATTTTCTGAATTTGACTATGATGTGCCTTGCTGCTGGTTGGTTTTTCTTGACTCTAATGGGGGTCCTCTGTGCTTCCTGGATTTTGATGTCTGTGTTTTTGCCCAGGTTAGGAGAGTTTTCCGCTATGATTTGCTCACATAACCCTTCTACTCCTGTTTGTCTCTCTTCCTCTTCTGGGACCTCTATGATTCTGATGTTGTTCCTTTTTAATGAGTCACTGATTTCTCTAATTCTTAAATCGTGTTCCTTTGCCTTAATTTCCCTCTTTTTTTCTGCTTCATTATTCTCCATAAGTTTGTCCTCTATATCGCTGATTCTGTGTTCTGCCTCATCCGTCCTTGCCGCCGTGGCATCCATCCGTGATTGCAGCTTAGTTTTAGCATTTTTTATTTCATCCCAACTAGTATTTACTTCTTTTATCTCCACAGAAAAGGATTCTAGTCTATTTTCGACTCCAGCTAGTATTCTTACTATTGTGATTCTAAATTCTGGTTCAGACATCTTGCTTGTATCTGTGTTGGTTAAGTCCCTGGCTGTCGTTTCTTTGTGCTCTTTCTTTTGGGGTGAGTTCCTTCTTTTCATCATTGTGAAGGGAGAAAAGGAATTAATGAGGTAGAAAAATTAAAATAAATTAAAATTTAAAAAATATTAAAATTAAAAAGTTAAACACACACACACACACACACACACAAAATTGAATAAATGATGCTAGATCCTAGGTGTGTTTTGGTCTGGGTGTTGAAAGTGGTTTGATAGATTAGAGAAAAAAGGGGAAAAAAAGGAAATCGTTTGAGAATTTGAAAAAAATGAATACACTGAAGTAGACTATAATGAAATGATGGAAGTAAAATAGAATTTTAAAAAAATTTACATAAAATTGAAGAATATAGTAGAAAAAAGTAAAAATATTTTTGATAAGAATTAAAAGTAAAAATGAATTCTCTTGCTGTATTCATGAAAAAGAAATGAAATGAAAAAGAGAAAAAAGCAAAAAGAGGGAATCGTTTGAAAATTTGAAAAAGTGAATACACTGTAGTGGACTAAAATAAAATGATGGAAGTAAAGTAGAATTTGAAAAAATTTACATAAAAGTAAAAAATATAGTAAAAAATTAAAGAAAAATATTTTTAATAAAAATTGAAAATAACAATGAATTTTTTCTCTTTCTGTATTCATGAAAAAGAAAAGAAGTTAAAAAGAGGGAAAAAAATTGAATAGATGGACCTGCTAAAAGATTTAAATACGACTGAAATTACTTTGTTTTCCCCTAGAAGTCAGACTATGAAGTGCTTTTTAGTCCATAAACTATGCCAGCGGTGAGACTTGTGTTCTTGAAGAGCGAGGTTGGCCCAGTTGGGTGGGGCTAAGTGTAATGGCTCGGTTCTCCAGTTGATGGCACTGCTAGCCTACTGGGGTGGAGTGTTGTGGCGCTCCTAGGTGCATATGCGCAGGTGTGGAGCAGTGAAAATGGCGTCACCCAGCTATCTAGTCTCTAGTATCAGAACTCTGTTCTCCCCCATCAACAATCATGCACCCATCCTCTGTCTTCAGCTTTCGTCCACTCCCCGCTTTTTCACTGTCCATGACTAAGCCCCAGGAAGTACCTCTGTCCCTATTTTTGTCTCAGATGTGACTGCTTTTCCCAGCCCCTTACTTCTGAAGGACTGCAGCTTTGAACCGTTCTGCCCCTCTGCTGGAGGGTCTTGGTGTCTCACCAAGCAATGGTCAAATGTCGGCTGCACCCAGGAACGCTTGCTGGACCCTGCTGCTGCCGGTGCCCCGAGACTGTGACCAGGTGCCAGCCCACCCCAGAAAAAGTTCACGAGATAGTGTAGCAGCAGCGTTTCAGGGATTATGGAAAATCACAACACACATCTGGAACCAGGCTTCACCCTTAATGACCTTGTTCCAACACCAGCAAATGTGGGCATTCTCTGGGTCTGCTGGGACCAGGGGTCCTCAATAGTTTCTACCAAATGTCCTTACAGCCATGGAACCACTATTCCCTGTGTGGCCCAGGAACCTCCTGGACCCCACTCTGCTCCTGGGGATTCGCCCTTCCCATCAGAGCACCGCCAGGTATCGAGCTGCAGAGTTGCAGACTCTGTGCTCCCCTTGTTTACAGTTTTAATGGAATTTAAACCCTCTCCTTTCTTCTTTCTCCCTTTTTAGTTTAGTTCTCTCTAGCTGCTTTTGGGTAGGGGTGCTTTACCCGTATTCTCCCTCCCCACCATGTCTTCGTCCTCTCTCCCCCCTCAAAAGCTGTTCCCTGCCCACCGCGGTTTTTCAGTCCCCAAGTTCACCTCTCCGTGCCATGTACCTGCTGAATTCTGTGGTTCAGATTGTGCAGATTGTTGTGTTAATCCTCCAGTCAGTTTTCTAAGTGTGCAGGATGGTTTAGTGTTAGTCTGGCTGTATTTCCAGGATGCAATACACACAAAAAACTTCCATGCTGTTCCTCCATCTTGGCTCCCCCCCCTATTTTTCATACATTTTTGATACCTGCTTGATGGTTAAGAAATTTCCCAAATCCCCATAAAACCCCATAAAACCCCACAGGATAGAAAGGCTCCTGTTCAGTTCAGTAGTGATGGGTTATTGGACTACTTGACTGGACTGAAAACCAAAAACAACCCCAGTTCTTGAGGAAGGTGTTTGTTTGTTTATTTATTTTTAATTTTTTTTAACGTTTTATTTATTTTTGAGACAGGGAGAGACAGAGCATGAACAGGGGAGAGTCAGAGAGAGGGAGACACAGAATCTGAAACAGGCTCCAGGCTCTGAGCTATCAGCACAGAGCCTGACTCGGGGCTCGAACTCACGGACCGTGAGATCATGACCTGAGCTGAAGTCGGCCGCTTAACCAACTGAGCCACCCAGGCGCCCCGAGGAAGGTGTTTAAATACCTGTCAGTTATCTATTGACCATCACATAGCTGTTGCCAGTGGCTGGTCTGGGAACAGCCTTGGGCTAGAAACAATGAACTGCCTTCACTGAAGGGAGTCTTAGGGGGAAGTAGACCTAACTTGCCTGGGGAAAGCATTATGTATTCAGATGGCTTGCACTCAGTTGAAGAGTGCACCCTGTTGGCACTTCCATGACAAATGGCGACATGGGAGAGGACAGTCCTCCCATGAATTCTCAGTGTGGACCGGAGTCTGGTCACACCAGGCAGAGGCTGTTTTGCTTGATGTGCTCCTTCCAAGTGGAGTAGACACATTAATTTCTATACCAACCAGGAAACCCACCAGGGATGCAGCAAGTGGGTTTTGTTACCCCAAATGGTCACATGTGCTGCTTGCCCCTTCCTTTTCTGCAACCACCTAATTATGTCTGATGCAGTTCTTCCACACAGGCCCTCTCTGCAAGGCACAGAGCTGGCCTCTGAGTATTTACTGAATGTGTCTAGGGGTAATTGATTTGTGGGAAGTGTGTGCTGATCGAGCTTTTGGGTTTGTGTCTTACTTTATATGGGTCTTAATAGAGATGATTGCCTGGCCATGGGAAGCAGCGTTAAGTATCTGTGGGTGGCTAATTGCTTTAGCTTAATTAGAACTTGAGGTGCTTTCTCATGTCGTATAAAAGGATTTAAGACCTCGGCTCTTCTAAGATTATTTCAGCCTTACTAGTACAAGTTTTCTAGGTAGTGCTTGTAGCGTTTTTGTGAGCTTGGGGGCACCAGGTAAGCAACAAGATGTGCCAGCCATGTTGTGGGCCTAATTTCTGTCTCTAAGAGGGGGAGATGAGACATTTTGTCAAATGAAATACCTCATTATATCAATTACAGAAAATTTGTTAAGAGTGGTCAGTTAGAAAATGGGCCCCATGTCATGGGCTCGCCAAAGGCTTTCAGATACGAAGAGACTTCATTGCAACTTTTTTCCTGGAAGAAAAGAAAAAAGAAAGTAGCGAAGATAAGCAGTTTGTGTTTCCAAAATTGTTCTTTTAGGAAAAGCGTAATTTCCTGGGTTTAGTCTCTGAGGGAAACCTCAATTATTATCACCTCTTTTCTTTCCCTTACCTTCTCAGAGTTTTATGATCTTCCCATTTCTTTTTTTAAGAAGTGTAATAATACACAGGTAGTCACGTCTGCATTATGCAACCAAGTGTGATGTTTAAGTAGGCAAGTCTACTTAACTGTAATCCTGTTTCCGGAACACTTGTTATTTGCCAGGTGCTGTGATAAGTGCTCCATCCGTGATTTCTCCTGCTCGTAACAACTCTGTACTTTAGAGATTATTATCTCCATCTTGTACAGAATGAACTCAGAAAAGGTAACTTCTTGGGTCACCTGGGTGGCTCAGTTGGGTAAGTGTCCGACTTTGGCTCAGGTCATGATCTCATGGTTTGTGGGTTCAAGTCCTGCATCGGGCTGTGTGCTGATAGCTCAGAGCCTGGAGTGTGCAACGGACTCTGTGTCTCCCTCTCTCTCTGCCCCTCCCCCACTAATGCTCTGTCTCTCTGTCTCTTTCTTTCTCAAAAATAAATAAACATTAAAAAAAATTAACAAGAAAAAAGAAAAGGTAACTTCTTTCCCCAGAACATGGGGCTGGTAAGCAGGAGAGACAGGATTTGGATCCAAGCCCCTCTGAATTAAATGCTAGGTTCTTCCCATGGAGGCCACCTGTGGTCGTGTGGGCTGAGAACACAGACCAGCACAGCAACACCTTGAAAATTCTCTCCATAAATTTTAACAGGTCAACAGTTTCTGCAGTGGAAAGTTTTTGTATGCTTGTTGTTGTTTTAATTTAAGAACAAGATTACGATACAGACTTGTGGGACCAGGTGCTTTGGAAATCAGCCATTTTTCATCAACCTGTCACTAACAGTTACAGCTGTTCTACTTTCCATGTGACACGTCTGACAAATTGTGGTGCTAACAACAAAGTTATTGTGCTCTGTGTAATGTGGTGGTAATTATCCTTGTAAACTCACATTCTGAACAACCTTTGTTCAGGACAACTGCTGATGTCTTATTGGATTTATGGGTCCTCTTTTACCTTGCTTTGCCTGTGTGCACACATGTGCACACTTTCATCCTTACTGCTGGCTCACAGGATTGGACCGATGCCAGAGCTGGGATCACTGGTGGTAGGGAACATTGCCCACAGCCTGCATTTGTGCCAAGGGGTCATATCTCTCTCCCTTCCTAGTCACTCTGGCACTCAGGCCCAGCAGTCCCTAAGGAGTAGAGACACAAAAGCCAGTGCACTTTTGAAGTAATGGTTACTTTGTGAATTTTTCCTCTTTGTGTTGAATTTTACATGTGCTGGTAATATTTTTTGGCTATTCTGTGGCATTGTGTTAGCTATAATATAGGTTATCCAGAAGCCTCCTGTTGTGTCTCCTCTCTGCTCTCTAGCACTGACTATCTCATGATAACTTGGCCAGTTCCCCAGAGAATGTCAGCAAAAGTAGGAAAACTATTTTCAAGCTTGCCCACCTTTCTAAATTCTGATGAAAAGTTGTAATAGGAAGAGGTGAAAACTATTGGCTAAAATGAGTTTTTGCATAATACAGTCTAGTTCTATCCATGTTGTTGCAAACGGCAAAATTTCATTTTTTTATCACTAATATGCTAAATGAACTAAGTCAATCAGAGAAAGACAAATATATGTGGAATTTAAGAGGATCTCAAATACAGAGAAGAAACTGAGGGTTGATGGAAGGGCGGAGGAGAGGGAGAAAATGGGTGATGGGAATTGAGGAGGGCACTTGTTGGGAAGAGCACTGGGTGTTGCATGTAAGCGATGAATCAGGGAATCTACCCCCAAAACCAAGAGCACACTGTATACACCATATGTTAGCCAACTTGACAATAAATTATATTAAAAAAAAAGAAACAAAACAGATGAGCATAGGAGAAGGGAACGAAAAATAAAATATGATAAAAACAGAGAGGGAGGCAAACCCTAAGAGACTCTTAGCTATAGAGAACAAACTGAGGGTTGCTGGATGGAGGTGGGTGGGGGATGGGCTAAATGGACGATGAGCGTTGAGGAGGGCACTTGTTGGGATGAGCACTGGGTATCATATGTAAGAAATGAATCATTAGGTTCTACTCCTGAAACCAGTACTACACTGTACGTTAACTAACCTGAATCTAAATAAAAATAAATAAATGAGTTTGTGATTAGGCTGTGGATATAGGTGATCTATGATGTCTCACTTCCATTCTGACATCTTGACCTGGACCAGGGGCTAGGCCAGCCCCCACCCTGATCTCCCTGACCTCCTCATGTGAGTCTTTGGTCCCTTGCAAAGGCTCACCCTGAGGTGTGGTGAGGTGGTTCCTTACATCTTGCACATCTCCTGTGTGCTGGTGATGCTGAGATGAGCAGAAGGCCACCCTAGCCCTCTGTGTGACACCTGGGAGAGAATGTTCCCATTCAACAGGCATACGCTGAGTGCCTCCCCAACAGACCCGGAGCTGTGTGCTAAGGATCTGCGTGCTATGGATGGCACTTGCAGAGAGTCTGAAGGGGGTGGGGGCAGTGGGAAGGACAGAGACAGGTCCCATCGCCCACCAGCCAGGGACGAAGGCCTGGGGATGGAGCCACCACTGTGGGCCAAACCTTGCCCAGGCCTCCCAAGGATCCCACAGAGAAGGACTGCCAGAAGGAAAGAGTCTCTTTATCTGGGACGTCTCAGGCTAGGGACACGACCCTGTCTTGGGAGCTCTCCAGGGAGAATTTGATGGTGAGGAGACAGTTCCCATTTTCCTAATATGGGCTTTGCACTTTTCTGATTCTCTCCTCATAATGTCATTGCTGTCATCCTGTCATTATAATTAAGCCACATTCATTTCCTTCCTCTCTGATAATGGCAGAGGGTCTAGACATTGTACTCCTACCCCAGACACATTCCACCCCTAAAGCTGAACATTCGTCTCCTACCTCAGCACCGCACACCTGTTTCTTTGGATTCGTTTCTCTCTTGCCTGTCCTCCCCCACCTCAGCTCCTTAAAACCAGAGCAGAATGTCAGTGCTGGAGGGACCCTATGAGTGTCTATTTAGTCCACATCAGCCCTCCTTCTGGTTCTTCTGCTGTGCCAGATCTCGTCCTGGTCATTGTTTTAGTCAAGTCCCCCCTTAGCCCAGGGGATATCCGAGACTTGCTGGCTTCCAGACATCACCTTCTCTCCTGGGGAAGGGACACTAGTAACCTGCACACCTGGACATTTGAGCCCACTACCTCACCCACATCCAGTACGCTTTGTGGCTTCCTTTCCACTTAAATTGTTATTTGCAAGCAAATAGAGACTTTCCCTGCCTCCTTCATGATCTTTTTCAAACATTTCTTGTTTCTTTACATTTCACTTTTGTTGAATATGCTTTTTTGCATTCTATACCAATAACGTGGTTTTTCAAAAATGATATGGTGCTCCTCTCCCAGGAGGCTGTAAATATACTCTTAGGAGACTTTAAACACATAGTAGACTCTTAATAAATATTTATGGCTTTGTTGATTCTGAACAATCGAGGAGCCTCTAGAGTTTTGGAAGTGGTCTTTAGTGCCATTGGCAAAGCTTTATTAGTTAGGGTATGGATTCTGCTGCTGGACAGAGACAGAGAGTACTGGTAGCATCAACAAGGGATATATTTCCTAAAAGTTTAGGGTTGGTCTGGCTGCTCTGCAACCATTAGAGACCCAGGCTTCTCTGGTGTCTTCAGCACATGCCTTCTATATCTGGATTCCATATGGCTGTTCTGGCTTCAGCCATATGTTCTTTTTCAGAAAGCAGAAAGAAGGGGAAGGGAAAGACTAGAAAGTTGTACCGTATTATTTTTGTTCATATCACATCGGCTGGCACTTGGTAACCTGGCCACACCTAGCTGCAAAGGAGGTTGGGAAATGTAGTCTATTCTGGGTGGTCACGTGGTCAGGTGGAACCACAGTAATACAGACAAAGAGAACAGCTGTTGGAGAGCGAAGCAGTGTCTGTCTGCCTCAGCTTTCCTCCCTCTTCTCATCTCCCTTCAGTTGACACCAGCAAACATTACAGGCACACCGTGTTGGAGCTTCATCCCTGAATAGCTGGTTGAGAGACTTTGGTTCAAGTCCTGGATCAGCTCTGTGCTTTGGGTTGTACCCTTTAATTTCTGTGGATTAGGGGTAAGAGGCTCTCCTTATTATCCCACTTAGTGTAAGTGAGAACTAATGACATAATGATGTATGATAGCTCTTCGAAAGAGCTGGAAATTTTACTTTCAGATGTCGTGATTTTATTGTTGTTAGTAATAGCTATTATTTCTTGCTCTTCCCAGTTAATTTTTCTTTCCTATTCTCAGAAAAAAAGAAAACAATAATTGCAGCTCCCTTCTCAGGAACATGGAAGTGCTGTTTAGTTTCACCTTTGGTTTATGTTTATTTGGGAAATGGAGTACTATCCAGAATGCTATGGGAAAAGAAACTATTCTTTTCTAATCTATTCTTAGAGGTTTATTCCTAGCCAGCAAATCAGTTTATTTTTTTCTCTAGAACCTGATTTTTTTTATTTCTGCCTGCCACTGTGCAGTTCACATGAGTATCAAGCTGCTTTCTGTCTTCTACTTGCCTTTTTCCTCTCCTCCAGAAAACTCTCTGGCTACTCCCTCCTGGTTTTCAACCATTGGTTGTCTTCATGCTCGTAGGGCTAATGGACTCTACTTTGGGTTTATTAGCTTGCACTTAGAATGTACTGCTCTTTAAATATTCTTGTGACTTCCTAGTTATCTGTCTTGCCTCCTCTATATTTTGTTAACTCCTCTGAAGCTTTGAGCTTCTGGAAGGCAGGGCCTGTGGGTCTCCTGGGCCTTCCCTTTTCTTCTTTGTGCCGGGGCACATGCTGTTGAACCTGGGAAAGACCATGAGCTTTGGAGCCGGGCACTTCTGGCTTTCAGACCCACCTCTACTCCTGATTAGTGCCTTCACTTTTGGCACTTGCCTCAACCGAAAATGGAGACCCCAGACCCTACATGACCAAGTTTGGAGGTGAGACATTGAAACGTTGCAGCATACCTAGCACAGTGCTTCTCACATGGGGTGTTCAAACAATGGTAGTTCTCTCCCTAGTCCTCCTGTCCCCCTCTTCCGCACATTTCTAGGGCTCTCCAAACAATATGTCTCAGCCATTTATTAGTTATTCAGGTGTGCCATACTTTAAGAGAATTTGACCTTGCATGGAATATCAGGTGTATTGCACTGTTTAAGGTACAGGTCACTAAAATACACACACCTGGATGTGAGTTTCTTTAGCTATAAAGCTCTTTAAAAAGAAAATTTGTCCTGACTTCAGAGCAAGTTAGAAGAAGCTCTTAAAAATGGAGAAAGGAATTATGTATGGTTAGAAAGCCTCCCAGGCATCTCTGTCCAGATCTGACTGGCAGGATCTTCACTGGGCAGGAAATAATGCCATGAGGAGTGAGAGAAGGGGCTTCTCCTTCCCTGGAGAAGGAGAGCAGGGGCTAGAAACACAGGTGCACTGGGCACCCGGAATGTGCCAGGTGTCATGCTGGGAACTTTACCTTAATCAGTAACCTCATAAGTGGGCGTTATTATCCCTGTTTTGCAGCTAAGAATACTTAGGTTCAGAGACCTGACATAACGAGATCACAGGTTAAGAGGCGGCTTAATTGAGTTTTGAACCCAGTTTTATCTGACATCAAAGTTTCACTTTGTTTTGTTGCTTCTTTTGCTGATTATTTTGGAATATGGGAGCAGAAAATGTTCTCTGTGGTATGAGTGGTGTTGGGAGACAGGAGAAAGAGCTGGGGAGAGAAGGGGCAGTGGAAGGATTCCAGAGAGGGGGTGCTTTCCTTGGAATCCTTCCCTATTATTTTGAGTTACAATCACAGTGACAAAATATCTGAGTATGTGTGTTGTGAGAAGACATTATCCTCATTCATAGCTGGACTACCGTACTGGGCAGAAGAATTTACAATAAAAGTCTTGAGATGTCAGGGAATTCTGCCAATGGGAAGCCAACTGGATGAGGCGTATTGTTCTTGATCTTAGATACCCCTGTCATTCACAAAACTTCTTTTTCTTTTTCAAAATACAGTTTCCATTCAAGTGAATATTATCATGTGGAGCTGTTGCTTCTATGTCTTTTGTTGCCTTTGAAACTCTCAATGTTCCACAGAACAGGTAGCATTCTCTCCAATTTTTGGATAAGGAAATTATGGAGTCACTTGCTGAAGGTCACACAGCCAGTCAGAAGCAGAGCTGGGCTCAAGCCTGGGTCATCGCCCTTAGCTCAGTGCTTCCCCTTTTTGCAGATCTCCATGGTAGCAGTTGGTACTGGTAGGCACGGCCACAGGTTATGGCAGCTGGCCCCTTGATGGGATGCCCTCAAAGCTTGATGAGAAGAAGTGACAGTGGGTGAAGAATGGGTAAGGCTTCCATTCTATTTTCAGCAAAGGAATTTGATTCATCAAGTTCACACCTCTTGGGCTGCTTTTTTTTAAAAATTTAATTCAATTTATTTTTTTAATTTACATCCAAGTTAGCATATAGTGCAACAATGATTTCAGGAGTAGGGCTGCTTTTTATAAAGCCTTTATTCAATGTGGCTCTCCACTGATAGGCTGATGACTACAGACAGCCAGAGAGAAATCACACAGAGGAGAAAATCATTTTCCCCCTCCTTCTCTAAAACCTGAGAGGAGGAAAGCCCATCAGGGAAATACCTGAGAAAACAAATGTTAGATTGACCTGCCAATTCCCCCCAACCCCAATCAGCGGTTTACCTGAGTAGCCCTTTGTTCACTTAACAAACGGTTTTTGAGTGTCTGCCACGTGCCAGGCACTGTGTAAATTCTGAGAACGAAGCAGTGAATGAGTCCAAAGCAGCCTCTGCCCTCCTGTTGCTCATGGTCTGCTGGGGAGCCAGATGAGTATATAAGAAGTTGCGGTGAAGTGAGGTGAGTCTCTGCTAAGGAAAGGATAGGTTGTTATGGGAACATGGGCAGGGGTCAAGCAGGAGGACAGAGAGTCTATGCCCCGCTCGTTTGGGAAGAGCCTTGGGAAGACATCATACCTTCCTCAATTTGCTTATGATTTAGCTTGGGAAATACAATTGCAAACCGGAGAGACTGTGTGAAGATGGAAAGTAGGACAGTAGTCCCCACTCCCTGTCATCTGTGGAAGACACATTCCATGACCCCCAGTGGATGCCTTAAACTGCAGATGGTACCGAACCTACGTATACTGTTTTTCCCATATAAACCTATGAAAAAGCTTAATTTACAAATTAGGCACAGTAAGAGATTGACAACTAATAATAAAATAGAACAATTATAACACTAGATTGTAAATGAAAGTTATGTGGATGTGGTCTCTCTGTCAAATGTCTTACTGCACTGGGTTCATATCATCCTTGTTCTTGTGATGACATGGGATGAGAAAATGTCTGTTGCTGAGATGAAGTGGGGTGAATGGCAGAGGCATTATGACATCCTGTTGAACTACTATCAACCTTCTGACAATAGAGGAAGGGTCATCTACTTCCAGACTGTGACTGACCACGGGTTACTGAAGCCACAGATAAGGAAGGGTGGGGTTGTAACTACTGTGGATGTTCGTGAAATAGAAGTAGAGCCTCTTGCTTCCAGATCTCTGGGAGGGCAGTGATTTTTTTTTTTTTTTTGTAAAGTAGAGATGAGAGTGGCATTAAAGAAGAAAAAATTTACTGACCAGCGAATAATAGGATTGTCAGGGCTTATAAAGATGGACAGGTAAGAATAGTGCTAACAATAAGCTAACCATGATGTGCTGTGTGTAGAACACTTCATATGAATTTGTCATGAACTCTCCTAACACTCCCGGGTTGCTGGTGATCTTATCCCAGTTTCACGGGTGAGGAAGCTCAGAGCAGTCAGGTATGTTCCCCTGACTCAACCTCTTGTGACTGGTGGAGTAAGAAATCAAACCCAGATCTCTGGCCCCCAAGCTCATTGTCTCTCCATCATCTGTGTTGCTACCCCAGTCACTGTCGCCAAGGGAGGATGGCCCTGAGGATATCAGTGACATAGCCTGGAGCAGAAGGCTGCCGAGAAAGCAGCCACCACCCCTTCCTGTGAAATAGGACAGCAGAAAGAAATATGTGCTGATCCAAGAGGGACCAAGTCCCCACTCTGTGCCTCTTGGCTTTTCAGCACCTCAGTCTCCTTCCTGTGGTGGGCTAGTTCTCGGTGACCACCTCCAACTATCCATCATGTGCCAAGAGACAGGGATGGCCATGAGTTGTAGTGGGGCTAATTTACTGAATTTCTTGAACACTCAGATCGCAGTGTTTTGGTGTGCCATTTAGAAATGTCATTGCAATGCAGACTTTATTATCTTTTTTACTTGGAGGACATTATTAGTGATTTCTGGATTAAATTGCTCAGTTTGTTAAGCTAAAGATGCCACAGTCACGATACTGCTCAGCTTCAAAGCCTGTCCCCTTTTCCTGGGCAGCCCCCTTTTCAATCAATGCTGCTTAGAGAGGAGACCAACTCAGAAATGAGGATGGTTTCTGAAAGCCATTTCCATTGCAACGAAACTAGTTAAGCTGTGTGTGCGGTTGACATTGGGTCAGGAAGATCATTTTAATTTCTAAAATCATTATAATGTAGATAGTCCATGGGCACAGAAGACCTGAGCATGGCTATGAATCCTGACTCCATTACTTAAGAGTCAAGGGAACAAGCTACTTAATTCCTGAGCCTGTTTCTTCATCTGCAAAATGGAAATTCAGTGGCATACAGGACAGTAAAAGTTCTTCCCTTTCGGAACCTTTGTTTCTGCTTGGTGCTAAGCCCAGAGCCACAGATGGCCTGTTGGTTGATGTTGATGCCATTCTTCCAGCACCCTTGGTCTGTACTGTTTGTTCAGCAGCTCAGCAAGGGACTCTGGTAGGTGTTGGCTGGGGTTTTAGAGACAGGAGGAGGTGTGCACAGTTGGTGACGGAATAGGGACAGTGCAGGGCTCTGCATACAGAAGTGCCTGATGAGGATTTGCTTACGGAACTAAGTGTCAAGATGAAAATTTCCTAGCGAGGACGCCACAAGCGAGGAGCTAGCTGTCAGGGCCAACTCTGCAAATCCTCACCGGGTAGTGACTTTGCAGACTCGAAAAATGTTTCCATTTTCACTTTTCCCCATTGTGGTCCTCTGTGTGTATGAGAGAGAATAATTTTAGCTCTCATCAGCTAGAGGTCTGGCTCTGAATCATAGCTACATGGTGATAAAAACCCACTGTTGCCACAAGAAAGCTTGGCAGGGAGAGAGGTCTTGGTACGAAGAACAAAATGAAAGAGCTGGAGGCTTAGAAAGAAAATAAAATACGTGAAAAATCACCAGCGATTTCTGCAGAGCTGTGGGTGCCCTGCTTGTAGAGCCAACTGTGTTCAGGATGGTGACCCTTTGTTCTTCTGTGGGGATGCAGAGAGGAGCTGGGCTGGGCTGGAATGGGCGTGATGGCAAAGCCAGAGCAGGGGAGGGATCCATCTTCCTTACCCTCCCCACGTAACTGAGGGCCAGGCCCCCCTCTCAGAGCTCCCTGGGGTAGGTATGAGGGAAACAGAAGGCACCCAGTGGGGTAACAACAGTAAACTCTAAAGGGTCCTTATAAAGCAAGGCACATATGTGCATCTTAACAGAGAACAGCAGACTGACCCCTGCTCTGCAGAGACAATATGCAGTGGGGCTCTCTCCGGCTGTGGGACTCTGTCAGTCTAGCCTTGGCAGGCAGCAAGCAGGAAGGTGAGGAAGCGGCAGAAGCCACAGGTTCTCTCCTGATTGTCGTTTGATCCGAGCCCTCCTGGGAACTCAGGTATTTAATTACACTGAGCTGTATTCATAGGCCTACACTGGAGACCTTGGCTGCTATCCAGTGCCTTAAGTGGAAGGGAGGCAGGATTTCTCAGCAGAGGCTTTTTTGGACGTATGGCAGAACGTGTGGTTCAGGCCTTCCATCTTTTCTTCTTTGTCTTCCTCCCTTCCACAAACATTTGTTAAACCCCTACTGCATGCCAACCACTTAGAAATGGTGAATAGACAGATGAATAATCAGCCATTCTTTTTCCGTGATGATTAACTAGGTCTCCAATTAGATCAGGGGCACTCACAGAATTTTGGAATTGAGAGTGACTTCAGGATGTCATCAAGGTGGCATTAGATCCTTGAATCCCTTCCCTGAAGTTTAAACAGCCCCTGGAGTGAGACCATTGCATTTCCAGGGAAGCTCAAGGGTGAGAATTTCCCTTTCATATAAAGCTAAAATTCCCTCCCTGTGGATTCTACCCCCTTTTCTCGGCTTTTGCCTCCTGGGACTTCGTAGGACAAAGTAGCTTTCCTTTCATACAGTAGGGCTTCAGATATTTGAAAATGATTATGTCTGCCTTGAGGCTCCATGACCAGCTTCTTCCATGTGGTTCTGAGAAGTTTTCGGTGATGATCTTCTTTTCTCTCCCCTTTGTCCATGTGTCTCTCATGAGGGGCCCAGGAGTAAACTGCTTTCTGTCTGTGGTTTGGTCCCAAAGGGAGTAGAACTATTGCTTCTCTCATTTTGAAATCACATTTATGGATTGAAAGAGCATCAGAACTAGTAGGGGTCTTAGAGACCACCTGTTCTGACAGCATCACTGTGAAGATAAAAAGATGAGGCCCAGAGAGAAGTGGCTCACCTAGTTAGTGGCAGAGCAAGAAAAGGAATTAAGTCTCCCCAAATCCCAATCCTTTAAGGTTTGAGCACTTTCCATCACTCCTTACCACATCTCTGTATCTCTCTTAATTGCTCTTAATTCAAATTTGTTTTTTTTTTTTTTGACTACTACATCATGCTGTTGATTAAAATTCACTGGCACACAGCTAGAGTCTTAAGTTATTGCATAGGCTCTCCTATGAACAGTGTTTCTATCATCTTCTGCTTTTCCAGTTGGCTTTTTGGATCCAAGTCTGTGATTTGACATTTCTCCAGATGTGTTTCCCCATTTCCCTTAGCTGTGCCAATCTGGGAATATAGTCACGGAACAAAGTCATAGTAGTGGGAAGAAAACAATTCCTTTTTCTGTCACTTCAAGCAAGATCATTAGAACCTGGTTTATGGCTTCAGGGGTATTAGTGATATCTCATGTTGACTCAGGAGTGACCATCTCCTTCCACCTGGTAGTATTCACTTTCCTTCCCTATCCAGTGCTGTCACTTACCCTGTGGTTCTCCAGTTGTGAACCCCACCCTGCTGGGCTATGGACTTTCTCTATGAAAGTGCTGATGTTACTTGTTCTGTGTCTCCCACAAAGACATGCAGAAGCTTGTACTTCACTACAGTGGGGGTGAGATGCCCTCCTCCTACCTGTGCTAAACTCTGGCACCAGCACACGACAGGATTATATCATGCTGCCAGTTAGAGAACACTTTTATCTAACTCTTGGTTCAGCTTCTTGAGTTTGGGTTAGAAGACACCGTGTACTGCTGTGTTCTCCCTTTCCTGCTCTCACAGGGTCTCACCCTATCCCAGTGTTTGTAGACAAAGCTCATTCCTGGTAAGCCAAGAAAAAGTTGGCTTTTGAGACTCAACTCTGTGACTGCTGGTAGGGTGAATCCTTCCCTATTGGCTACAACTTCTTGGCACTAGGAGGGCTATTGTTCCCTGGCTACTTACCCGTCTTATCTGGGAAGCAGCCATTAGTTCCCTGCACCACTCTCATCTGAATGGCTCCTGGGGCCTCATATGTAAATAGATTCCAGCCTTTTGCCCCCATGTGCTTCGGCATAGTTTTGGCCAAGTTATGGTTTTGGATTTATCTTTATGATTTTTTGATTGTTAGGTATATGATTTGTAAATATTTTCTTCCATTCTGTAGGTTGCCTTTTCATTTTCTTGATGGCGTCCTTTGCACAAACTTTTTAATTTTATGAACGTCCCAATTACCTGTTTTTGTTGTTGTTGTTTATTCCTCTTGCCGTGTTAAAGGATGGCGACCTTTTTTTAAATGTTTATTCATTTATTTTTGAGAGAGAGAGAGAGGGCATGCTGAAGGGGGGATGGGTAGAGAGAGGGAGAGAGAGAGAGAGAGAGAGAGAATCCCAAGCAGGCTTTGCACTGTTAGGGCAGAGCCTGACGTGGGGCTCAGTCTCACAACTGTGAGATCACGACCTGAGCCTAAATCAAGAGTTGGCCACTTAATTGACTGTGCCACCTAGGCACCCAAAGGATGGTGATCTTTAATCTATCCTCTTGGTTATTGCCTCCCTGGCCTAAAGTTATCCATGAATTTGATCAGCACATCATCTGTCTGACAGTGTTCTGGCCCAATCATTCCTTCATGTCACATCATACAAAAGCAGTGCATGCTCTAGAACCCCTCTTCTCCTCCTACTTCAGAAACTTGCAAGGGAACTTCCTAATGGATCAGTGAGGGTATCAGAGTGAATATGAGGGAAGGCACAGAATTAATAACCACCCACAACCTTTATTATAGATAGGAAATACTGCTTTGTGAATTTCACTGGATGTCTCTTATTTCTGTGTAGTGAAGGAAGTCCTGGGAAATGATGATGAAAATCTCTTCATTTTTCTGGGATACTGCTAAGAGCTAGAGCCAAGACTGTTGTTGTGGGGAATGAGAATCAGCACTGTCCTCCAGTGGGCATTCCTGAGTGTTACCTGAGTCTGGGTCCAGGAAGCATGTGGTGTTGAACAGTGATACCTGACCTGGTAGCATCTTGTCATCCGGTCCCCCTGCACCGTGACCTCCCCAATGCTCTGGAAGCCAGAAATGGCTGCTGCTCACCACATGTTAAACCCCCGACCTGCTTTTCACAGTCAGCGCAGCCCTAGGGAACTGTCTACTCCCGAGGCTTGGAAGCCAAGCATGAGGCTTGGGGCAGGGAGAGAACTCACATGAGGTCACATGCTGACCTTTCCACAACCAGCCCAGCTGAAAATAGCACCCACAACTTCTGACTCTGGGAGTTCAGACCTGACTATGCATTTGTCATGCACATTGTTCCCTGCAGCCAGCTGCACCCCTGAGACCCTGAAACCAGCTGAGAGAAAGAGAGAGAGAACACCACAGTGTGAGTATGACGAGTGTGCAGGTGAGGTCTGATTCGAGGGAAATAAGAGCTTACATTGGAGCAAGTGCACTTGATTAAGGGAGAATGAAAATATTAATTCTAGTTCCCTACGTTGCTATGATGCTTTGCAACAAACGGAGTGTATTGTACGCATTATGCCATTTAATCCTCATAGTAACACAGTTGAGGAAGCGAGACTCAGACTGGTTTTCCTGACGTGGCATAGCTACCAGAGCTCACACCTAAGTCTTCTGAGGTGTTCCCTTAGCACCCCACAGCTGCCCCTTTGGGAGCCCCACTGAGAACAAGGGAAGGCTGGGCCAGTTTTACCTTGTTCTTTTTTCACTGTGATGAAAGACATGAGGTTCACACAGAGCTCTCTTGCTCACAGCTGTCAATTTGGACAGTTGATTGTTAGCAAAAGTCTCAGTTCTGTGGACTTAGGGCCACATGTCAGGAACGGAAGGCTGAATAATGGACTCTGCTTTGGGGAGGTATCTGCATTGGCCATTTAGGTCCTGGCCTGTCTGAGGGAATAGTCAGTCTCCTGGTGCTCTGTGTATAGAAGCTCATCAGTACCAAGATGTCTTGCTTTTCTGTGTTTGGGGAAGTCGGGATAATGGCAGTATTGCCAATGATATTAGACACTAGGATTTATTGAATACTTCTTATGGGCCAGGTACCCTGAACTCATATTGACTTATTTAACCACCACAACCCTATGAGATGGGACTATTACCATCACCCCCACTTTATAGAGATGAAAACAGAGGCACAGAAGGTGATACATCATTTGTCTCAAATCAGCTAGGAAGTGGAGGAGCTGGGTTTCACAGATTCCAACTGCAGATACTTACCTAACTCAGTGAGTGTGGAAGACCTACCCTATGCCCAAGATCTCTGCGGTACAGTCAGCTTTCTTCCTGCTCTGCTGATCCTGTACCCCTGCTTCTGCCTCTCTAAAGGGCTGAAGGTGTAGGGAGTTGTGAGAGAGGACCAGGTGGGGTAGACCCTCTGATGAAAATAGGCCGTAGAGATGTTCTCTGATTCACCTTGCCTTCCCTTAGCTACTCACTCCCTTTGTGGCTTCGAGAAGTTCTCAAAGCCGAGGCTACCCTCTGAGCTCATTTCTTCATCTGCAAAATGAAGCTGATGATGTTTACTTGGCAGAGTGGTTGTGAGGACATAGTGTCTGTGAAATCCCTGACACGGGGCCTGGCATGTAATAAGTTCCAAATAAATAAGTGCTGGAGTTATTAATCACTGTTAGTATTTTCCCTTTTCCTTCTCCTTTCTATCCCTACCCCAGATAAAGATGTGGGTGTTGCCCCATGAGCACTATCTGGATGTTGTCTGACCCCAGCCCCTCTCTCAAAATTGGTACAGAGGCCTGTGAAGTGGGAGAATGTGGCCCACTGCCATGCAGCCCAGTTCCAGAGCCATCTCTTGTTACGAAATGGCAGGCATAGTTCACTTATTCATGCCACTGGCCTTTGGGATAAATCAAGTACAGTGCACCAAAGAATTTTCTTCCCACCTTCCCCTCAGTTTATCAGGCCTCCCTCCACAGCTCGAGCCACTAGAGATGGAGGCCCTGGATGGTAGGCTGGGGAGAGGGGAGGTCTGGGGAGAGGAACGATGCTCTCCTTCTTTTTTTTTTTTTTTTTTTTTTTTTTTTTTTTTTTTTAAATTTTTTTTTTCCAACGTTTATTTATTTTTGGGACAGAGAGAGACAGAGCATGAACGGGGGAGGGGCAGAGAGAGAGGGAGACACAGAATCGGAAACAGGCTCCAGGCTCTGAGCCATCAGCCCAGAGCCCGACGCGGGGCTCGAACTCCCGGACCGCGAGATCGTGACCTGGCTGAAGTCGGACGCCTAACCGACTGCGCCACCCAGGCGCCCCACGATGCTCTCCTTCTACATTGTGGGCAAGCTTCTGTGACATCACCTTTCTGCAGGGCTTACTCAGCTGTTGCTTTCCCCATTAATCAGGCTTCTTGCAAAGCTGTTATCTCATTATTTAAATATCCTCCAGTCGAATGTTCTCACATTCATAATTTAATGACCTTAATTATGCATATTAGCTGCCTGCTGATATTCCATGGTTCCTCAGAGGCCAGGAATTGGACTTGGAAGTGCATGTTCCCTGGCCAGGTACATGAGGAGATCAGAGAACATGAGAACTCCTAACGTGCCATAGCCCTTTCCCCAATGACTGCCACTCACTGTCCTCAGAGGTTGGGTGTCTTGGCTCAGCTGTGCTGCCTCCTTGGGGTGGGGATGAGAAGAGAACAAGCACTTAGAGGGCCTGGTTCGGTGTCTACTCCCAAGGAGCACTTTTCCTTGTCTCTGTGTTTCTCCACCTGGAGACAAGACAAGTAACCCTCATCTCTGCCTTCCTGAGAATAGATGCGTGGGGTACATTTGAGATCTGCTGTGTAACCTTGGGCCAGATCTTTCCAGAGAGGACTTCAGTGAAAACCTTAAGGGTTGACTTGAGGTCTCTTATTTCAGTGAGAAGGTGAACAGAGTTTAATCTCTTGGTTATGTAGCATTCCATTTTTTCCTAAACTTTTTTTTTAAGTTTATTTATTTGAGAGATACAGAGACAACATGAGTGGATGAGGGGCAGAGAGAGGGGGAGAGAGAGAGAATCCCATGCGGGGCCCGAACTCACAAAACCTCGAGATCATGACCTGGTCCAACCTAGAGTTGGACACTTAACCAACTGAGCCACTCAGGCACCCCTTCCTAAACTTTTATTTAATGCCTACTGTGTACAAGGCACATGGTAGGTATTTTCCAGGTAGCCAATAGACCTGTCTTTGCACTGAGCCTACATAATTGATAAAAAATGTTGCTATTTGCTGACGTAGGAAATACCTACTGTGTCCACTATCGGTGCATACAGTGGGTGGAGGCAATATTTCTGAGCTACCCGAGTAAAGATAAGTCCTTTTGCCTACTTGTGCTTCCATAGGCTTGACATCATCCCTTCTGAATCTTCCCAGAGAGGTTGATGATTTAGTGTCATTCATTTGACAGAAGATTGAGCAGTTAGATGCTGAGAATAAATGAAACAGTAAAAACGTTGCAAGGAGGTGACAGTAGCAGGGGGACAGACAAGAACACAGGCAGTTGCAATGCAGTGGGAGAAGTTCCGTGGTTGTTGGTGAGTGTGTTTCTAAGAGAAGATGTGGGTAGAGGTTTCCTAATCCCGTCTTTGGAGTCAAGGAGAAATGGGTGTTTACTGTGCCCTGAAGGCTGACTGGAGTTAGCCAGGTTAAAAAAAAAAAATTGGAGATGGGAGCACATGGAGGCAGTCCAAACAACATGGTGCATTTGAAGAGAATGAACTGAATTCACATGGCTGGACCATAGGGAGAGAGAGCAACTAGCAAGCATCAAGGCTCCAGCAGAAAGTAGGGGCTAATTTTGCAGGGTCTCATGGGATCAGAGCTCACACTTTTGCCAGAGGGCCGGTGGAGCTGTCCAGAGATTTTCAGCAGGGAATTTTACCATGAGAGAATGGATGGGAGCAAAAGCCTAGATGCAGAAACAACAGATAGGAAACTTCAGTATTATTTTAGTGGAGAAATGATAATGATCTGAGCTAAAGCAGTGATAGTGAGGATGGGGAGAGATGGAAGGATTCCAGAAATATTAGGAAAGTCAATGGACAGCTCTTGGCAATGTCCCTGCCTGGGGTTGAGGACAGAGTGTGCCACTGCACTGCGGCCTCACCGTGGGCTTCCTTCCCGGCCAGACAGGTAGATAGATGCGGCATTTTAACAATGCCCAAAAGCACCACTTTGAGCCATATGGAGGGTCTGTGGGCGGCTGGGCAGCGCCAGTGGGAAACAGACG
The DNA here is from genome assembly GCF_022079265.1 of Lynx rufus. Taxonomy (NCBI): domain Eukaryota; kingdom Metazoa; phylum Chordata; class Mammalia; order Carnivora; family Felidae; genus Lynx; species Lynx rufus. Next base: position 31,544,261 of record NW_025814829.1, on the reverse strand, counting down.
GGCTGGCCAGGAGCGATGATGAATGAGCACGTCTGCCAGAGCCAAGACTTCCCTCTCAGCCTCCCTCCCACAACTGCTGTGTGCAAGGGCCCGGGGGCACCCAGTGGCAGAGATGCCACGGTCAGCAGCAGAACAGCATCTTTGTTTCTTCTCTTTTTCCTGCAGTGCCCTTTGCTTGAGCTCCTCTGGGGCAAAGCTGAAGAATTGCTCTGTCTTTATGAGATTATTTTACTAAAGAAAAAACTGGTCAGATCCCTCTCCAGCCAAGCACCATGTGTAGATTTTGTCTGCTCTGCAGACCTGGGGAGAGACCGCTCCTGGTTGAAGGGGCTGTTGGGGCGGGGGGGAGAGAGGCACCCTTTTCCACCCCTCCCCCTCCTCTCACTGGTCCATTTGCTCCTGGTTGATGTTTCCTCAGGGACTGTTCATCACAGTCTTGCTAGACCCCCCACCCCTCACCTCATCCCACTCCTCTGGGCCACCCACGTGTGCACTTTGGAAGGTACCCAACCTCCTCGGAGAGGCCAGCCCTCAGCGCTGGCTGTAACATGGTGGTGTTTGGAAAAGGGAAGGCTTCCCACTGTCATCCAGAAGCCTGGGGTTTGGAAGTCTAAGTGCTTTGATGTTTGTTCTCCTAAAATCACAACCCACGTTTTTCTCATTTGGGGCCACAGGACTTTGCTGAAAGTGATCCAGGCTGAACCCACATTTGTATCTTTACCCACTTCCTCCTCCTACTCAGGCTCCTCTCCTCCTACCTTGTGGGAACGACCACACTCTTACCCATTCCCATTCCCAAGCGCCACATTCCTTCCCTCTGGCTCCTTTCCTTCCCCACTGCTGTCCGTCATTCTCCTCTTCCTAGACAAGTCTTTGATTCTGGGCTGCAGAAATGTTTCCCAGCAGCTTCCCTGGATTGTTGAAGGATACTCTTGCCCTCCTCGCAGTCAGGTCTTGGACCCTGCTGCTCTGCTCACAGTTGACAGGTGTGCCTTACTTGGCCGCAAGCTCCAAAACCACCACGGGGGCTTGAAACCTCTCACCTGGGAAGCCTCTCCCAGCAGCCTTCAAATCCTTGGCTCTGAAACCAACCTGCCAGCGGGGCCTCTTATCCTTTGTTAGTTGTGAAAGAAACCACTTCTGGGGAGAGGCCCCTCCCTTCTCAGTCTCCTTTACATAACCGAGGCGCTGGCTGCCTTTGGCCTGGATAAAAGTACTCAGTGGATGCCTTTTTTTCTGAACCTCTTTCTCTCACCCCTAACCCTGATGCCCTAAACTCACAGCTTCCTTGGAATCACTAGAAATAGAAATGGTTTGGGGCGCCAGGATGGCTCAGTCGTTTGAGTGTCCGACTTCAGCTCAAGTACTGATCTTGCGGTTTGTGAGATCGAGCTTTGTATCCGGCTGTCTGCTGTTGGCACAGAGCCCGCTTTGGATCCTCTGTTCCCCTCTCTCTTTCTGCCCCTCCTCCACTCGCTCTCTCTCAAAAATAAATAAACATTAAAAAAAGAGAGAAAGAAATGGAAATTGTTGGGTTTGCTTTGGAATTGTCTCTTCCAGTGTGAGGAGAAGGGGACAACGGGGTGGGCGCTGTGTGTTGGCCTGCTTCTGGAACTCAGTAACCATGGTGAATGCCCTTCCAGCAGTCCAAGACCATGGAGGCCACGGAGCAGGGGGCTGGTTAGATTGATTTATTCTGGCTTTGGCCGTGTCTTGTGAGCTGTTGGGATCCAGTTGCTGTGAGCCAGATGGGAGCAGTGGTGTTCTTCGGCCCAACTGGGGTACCTACTAACGCAGGTAGTAGAAGCACCTGGCGTGGCTCCATGGCCCCTGGGACTGCAAACACTCTGCTCTTTCCCTTTCTCTTTGTGTCATCTTGTTGGGTCCTTGTTGGTGTTTGTTTTGGAGTTGGTTGCTCCCCAGTGCATAGGAGGTCAAATTAGTGCCCTTCTGTCCTTGGAGGGGGTAGGGGGAGAGGACCCTGGCTCCTGGGGGACTCGGCATGCCTGCTCAGCCTCGCTGGTGCCATCAGCAGGGGCATTAAGGGAGCCTCGAGTAATCGCCCTGTGGTATGCTCCTCTTAACGATTTTTATTTGTATCGTAGTGTCATTTTATCTTTACCTGACAGCATTGGTTCCAAGCCTCTAAGCATTACTCAGGTTTTAAAATTTACACGGAGAGCTATGTGGACTGTGCTTTTTTCATTTCTTCGTTGTTCATATGTGCATGGAGCCCTGTGTTCCAGGCGTTGGGCCAGACTGTGGGGATCCTGGAGGTGGATCATTCTCAGAGTCTGCCTTTTGGGAGTTTGTAATCTGGGGGCTCAGCAGACAACTCTAAATCAAAGTGGGTGTGATCCATGCTGCAAAAAGGTCTCTGGAGAAAGGGCTAGAGTTTAGAAAATGAGAAGTGACTCTCAGGAAGATACTTCTTCTACGACTGCAAGAGCAAGCCTTTGAGAATACTGTGTTCACGCTAGTGTGCTCCCCACAGGTCTGTTATCATTACTGGGCAAGCAGAGATGGATCCATGGACCGTGTAGTATCTGATGTGAGTCTGAAAGAAAGCTCTGTGTAATTCAGATATGGGGATAGACACTTCTTGTCTGTCCATCTGGCCAGTGGAGATGTACCATGGACCTTAAGCAGCCAGAAGAGGAAGAGTCAGGAGTCCTACTTGCTTGGAAAGACCTCATTTATGGGCTTAGACGACATTTACACTAGGCAGCTAGCAGATATGGATAGCTCACAGCCAAGGAATGCCAGTGTGTAAGACAAATGGGCCCAGGAGACCTGGGCTGGGATGTTGTAATGTTTGAAGCTATACAAAAGAGGCAGGAAAAGGTATTTTGAAAATAAGCACTGGCCTTTGGAGGTCAGAGATTCCAAGCCATAGGAGATGTGGTCCTAGCCCCAGGCAGCTCGTCATCTGAGTGACTGTTAGATCCCTTCATATAAAACACATAAATGGGGCATAAGACAGTGTGTGAGACTGTTCTCCACTATCTCAGGGTCAACAGGGTTGCTCTAAACCCCCAAAGCACCTCTTCTTCCTGACTTCCTTAACTCTCTTAGTAATACCACCATACTCCCAGGTACCTAGCTTCTGCCCCTAGGCCTTTTCTCTCCTCTTCTGCATCATTTCCTCCATGGAGAGCCTGGAAAGTTGCATCCCCTTGAACTTGGTGTCTGTATACTCCTTTAGGGTCTTGTTACCACACCCTGATCCTGGCCCGCTTCACAGCTCATAGGAATACGATAAGAGCCTCTTGATTTGACCCCTACTTCTTGCTTTTCCCTCCTTCAACCATCCCAGAGCTGGCCACCCAACCCAACCACCTGCTGCCATGCAGGGATTGAATTGGAGGCTGAGGGTGGAATGCATGCCGAATCCTATAAGTAGGGCATTGTGGTTGTCCAGGTGAGAGCTGAGGTAGGCTCTGATGATAGTAATGGCAGTGAAGATGGAGAGAAGTGGGAAGACCTTGGATAAACTTTGGAGGTGGAACCAACAGGAGCAGGTGATGGATTGGCTGTGGAAGGGGTGGGAGTGGAGGTTGTAAGATTAGTTGATGAGTTGGACTAGTTAGACTAGTTGGGAGACTAGTGCCTTACCTGGGGCTGGGTTGGTGGAGGTGGCCCAGGTCTTGAAGTGAGGATGGGGTGTTATTTAAGGGTGGATCATGAGTTTGGGTTCAGATATGTTGAGTTTGAGCTATCCAGGAGATGTAGTAGAGTTGACTTATGGACTGGGGCTAAAGAGGGAGTTTTGACCCAGAGATAGAAATCTTGGAGCAACTGGCTTATAGCATCCCAGTTAGATCAGGGTGTTAACTGAGTATATACTGTTATATCCAGCTTCCCACCAAAGGTCTTGGAGGTGGTGTGTGTGTTTCATTTTTACGTAGGCGGAGTGAGCCATGTGTAACAGGGTACTGAAGCTGGGCCCCTTTCTATCTGGCCAGGTTCAGGAAAAGGAGGATGGGGATAGCAAACAAGGAACCATCTGTGATTAAGCACATTGATGAGGGAACCCCGTTGTTCCTTTAATCATTGCCTGCAAAGATGTCCGTGGCCCTTCTATTAGTCCCGCGGAGAGGCAGTTTGCGTGAGCCATTCACACCTCTCCTCACTCCCTCATGACCTTGGCCCAGTGTTTGCACACCAAAACTAGGAGTGTGGCTAATTGCATCAAACCCACCTCAATACCACCCACCGGCCTAGTTATTATTCCTGCTTCTACCCAGAGTCCTGTTCCAGAAATTCTGTGAACAGACCAAACATACCCAAGTGCTTCACACCTCCCACAGACTTCCCTAGCCCACCAGGCCTCACAAAACATATTTGTCCTTTCAAATGAAACAGTAATCTTGGCTTATCTAGATTCAATAGTCCAGAGATGTCTGTAGCTGAAAAAAATAAAGGAACTTCTAATGCGCTTCTGCTCAGGCTCACTGTGCAAACAGCCCCAGCCAGGCTCTGACAGGAGGACCAGGTGTGGTGTGTGCCAGATGGGTGCCTGCCCTCCCCGCTGTGGCCCTCCTGCCTCTCTCAGTGTGTTATGAATGGGGACTGCTCTGAGCAAGCTCCATTCCCATCCAGACGTCTCTGTGTTTTTGAACTGCTTTATGTTTGTGTACTTATTTGTTTAAAGTCTGCCCCCTTCTCTGTAAGCTCCTTAAAGGGAAGGAAGAGTCTGTGTTGTTTACCGCTGTATTCTTGAGGCAGCAGACAGCACCTGGCAGATAATACATGTTTAGGATTAAAGAATCATATTATTCACTCATCATTTATTCATCATATATGCATCATTTACTACCCCTTTATCCTAAAGTTTTCTCCTTCACAGTGGGGCTTCTCTAGTTCTATTATGCCCATGGTTTTGTTTTGTTTTGTTTTGTTTTGTTTTGTTTTGTTTTTTAAACTATCCTTAACATATAACATCTTTGCAGTATTGGTTTTGTAAGAGCAGGATAGCCATTAGCAGCCTGGGCCTTAGCATTTGGGCTTGGCATGGGCTCAAGACATGGGCTTGTGTTCTTCTGCCCACCAAATAGCTGCATGACCTTAGACAAGTAACTCAACCTCTCTGTGCCTCATTTTCCTGACCTGCACAAAGGGGACAAGTTTCTTACTCTAAAATGTTGTTGTGAGGAACCAGTGAGATCACAAATATAAACTGCTTAGGGCCATATCTGGCCCACCAATTAGTGATGATTAAACACAAATACATTTTAAGTGTGTCTACCATTATTCGTTACATTGTTTACATGGCTCTCAAACTTTTGGGTTCAAGACTCCTTTATAATCTTGTTTTTTTATTTTTACTTTTTTTAGAGAGAGAGAGAGAACAAGTGGGGAAGAGGGGCAGAAGCAGAGAGAAAGAGAGAGAGAATCCACACTTAGCATGGAACCTGACATGGGGCTTGATCCCACAACTGTGAGATCATGACCTGGGCTGAAATCAAGAGCTGAATGCTCAACTGACTGAGCCACCCAGGTGCCCTGACTCCTTTATAATCTTTTAAAAAAATATTTATTTATTTTGAGAGCAAGTGAGAGAGAGAGAGAGCGAGTACTGAGCCTGGTGTGGGGCTCATCTCATAAACCATGAGAGATCATCACCTGAGCCAAAATCCAGAATTGGATGCTTAACCAACTGAACCATCCAGGTGCCCTCACTCCTTTATAACCTTAAAAATTGGGGCGCCTGGGTGGCGCAGTCGGTTAAGCGTCCGACTTCAGCCAGGTCACGATCTCGCGGTCCGTGAGTTCGAGCCCCGCGTTAGGCTCTGGCCTGATGGCTCAGAGCCTGGAGCCTGTTTCCGATTCTGTGTCTCCCTCTCTCTCTGCCCCTCCCCCGTTCATGCTCTGTCTCTCTCTGTCCCAAAAATAAATAAACGTTGAAAAAAAAATTAAAAAAAAATTATCAAAATCCCAAAGAGCTTTTGTTTGTATAAGTTATATCTATTAATACTTATTGTTTTAGAAATTAAAACTGAAAAATTTTTAAATCACATATTTTGTTAGGTCATTTAAAAAATAACAAACCCATTGCATGTTGTGTATAACTATATTTTCTAAAACAAAACAGAAAACATTTAGTGTCAAGGATAGTATTGTACATCTTTGCAAATCTCTTTACTCCTGTCTTAGTAAATGACAGCTGGATTCTCATACCTGCCTCTGCAGCCCATTGCGTGATCACAGACCACATAACCCCTGGAAACTTGTGAGAGATTGAGGGTGAAAGAGAAAATCAATGGCTTAGTATTATTATGAGAATAATTCTGAACTTAAGGACCCTCTGAAAGGGTCTCAGAGATTCTCATTGGTTCCTGGCCACATTTTGGGAACTGCTGTTCTAGGTATTGGGTTCCAAAAATTAGGATCATAGTCAGATATTTGGGGCTAATCTGAGGAGGAAATCAATGAGACTGAAAACCTTTGTGAGCTGACTGAGCCCCACAAGGTGCTGTGAGAATCTCAAAACCTGAGCATCTTCACTTCATTCTTTTCTCCTTCTTCAGCATGCAGGCTGGTTGATAACTCTCAGAAGAGCCTTCTTTCGCTTTTATCTTCTCCATTTTTTCTGTCTCCACTTGAGTCCAGGTTCTAATAATCCACTCCTGAATGTCAATGCCAGGATTCTCTCCTGGGTGTTGACCATGGATGTAGGAGAAAGAGCATGAACTCTGGAGTCCATATATAAGTGATGAATCACTAAATTCGACTCCTGAAACAATAAATAAATAAATGAAACAATAAAACAAACAAACAGCTCTGGAGTCAGACCTGGCTAAAATTCTAAGTTCATTTACCATGAGGCAATGGTTGCCCCATCTGTAAAAGGCAGTTGCCAGGACTGTCCTCAGGGAGTCGTGTAGTTCTAAATGAGATCATGATGCCACACACCTGGCATGGGGCCTGGCTTGCAGTGGATACTCGTTCTGCCAGCTCACTCCTGGGGCATCACTGAACCCCCCTCCTCTGAACCCCCATGGGTTTAAGCCAATACTATCTGCATTTACCACTCACTTGCAGGTTGTGTTGTTTCTTCAAGATTGTTTGGCACAAGAGGCACAACCATGCCTATAAATGTTTCTGTGCCTTCCATGGGGCTGAGGTTTATAAATATTTATTGCTTTGTGTGAAAGAAGTAGAGGATGCATTTTCTACCCTTGCCAGATGAATGGTTTGGTTGGAGGACATATTCCATCTGTCCAAGGAGATACTGTCCTACTTAGAAACTGGTGTTCTGATGTTACCAACAAGTGACAATCAGCAGGCAGGTCAGATGCATGGACAAGAAGAGATGGCGGGGCGCCTGGGTGGCTCAGTCAGTTAAGCGGCCGACTTCGGCTCAGGTCATGATCTCGTGGTCCGTGAGTTTGAGCCCCGTGTCGGGCTCTGTGCTGACAGCTCAGAGCCTGGAGCCTGTTTCAGATTCCGTGTCTCCCTCTCTCTGACCCTCCCCCATTCATGCTCTGTTTCTGTCTCAAAAATAAATAAACGTTAAAAAAATTTTTTTTTTAAAAGAAGAGATGGCTACTACAAACACATCTGTTTAACAAAGGAGATTGCCAAGTCTTTGCCAATGATGGGCTTATTTTGAGTGTTTTTCAGTATAATGTAGTTCACAGAGAGAAAAAAATGTAATGCCTCAGAGGTCTTTAGAAAGGCATTAGTCTAAGCTAGATGTTACTGGAAGAGGCACCTGAAAGGTGGTCCAGCCACTTCCACCAGGCCTTTCCAGGGGCTTCCACCATCACCCCAGCCCTGTGAGGAAACTTGTTCTTCCTAGAGCCTGCAGACTTGTGTACCCTCTGGTATTAGAGCGTTAGCTCTCTCTCCCTGCTTCTTTCTAGGTTCTGTCTGTAACTGACACCCTAAAAGTACTCAGAATGGCAGGAAACAAAAGCCCAGGAAAAGGTGTCTGAAGGCAGGTTTTGCTTTGCCCTTCCAAGCACGCTGCCCTCTCCCATATACCTGCAAAGACAGGTGAGCACACAGAGCCCCCCACACACTTACTTGGAGTAGGGAAGAGAAAACCATAGCAAGAACAATGAAGAATCCGAATCAGTATCTCAGTAAATTGTCTTGTCCCATTAGGAAATCATAGTAGGGTTCTCACCTGGTTTCCTTTTCTCTAGGAATCTGTGCAAGCGCTGGGACATAGGACTGGGGGCGGGGGGGCAGTCATCATCATATCTGGTAGAAAACTGTTGACTTCTTTGCCCACCCGTGCAGGGTCCTGTGGAGTATTCCAGATGAGGGCAGTCTCTAAAGTGGATACTGTCTAATCTGTCTCCAGATAATATTATAACCAACCAGGGGCACCTGAGTGGCTCAGTCAGTTAAGCGTCCAACTTCAGCTCACGTTCTGATCTCGCAGTTTGTGGGTTTGAGCCCCGCGTTGGGCTCTGTGCTGACAGCTTGGAGCCTGGAGCCTGCTTCGGATTCTGTGTCTCCTTCTCTCTCTGTTCCTCCCCTGCTCACGCTCTGTCTCTCTCTCGTGCGTGCGCTCAAAAATAAAGATTAAAAAAAAGATTATAACTAACCCACTCAGAAGGGCTAATTATTTGCCTTAGTTTTAAAGATTTTTAAGCCAAACACCCCTCAGTCTTTCTTGCTTACCCAGTTTGTGTTCAGTCTGTTCAGTGCCATGTCCTGCTCCCAGGTGAGAGGTGTTCCACTTCTGTTTTCTGCTGAAGGAAGCACACCTGACTGACCTTTCTCAAATGGCCCTTCAGTCACCTGAGGACCAACCCTGTCTGTCCTCTATGCTCAGGTTGCTTTTGAGCCATCTAGCTGTTAGTCCTCCTGGTGCTGGCTTAGGGAGAGCTCATTTCTGATCCCATCATGATGGGGCAAAGCCCTAGGACCATGGACTGCTTCTTTCTGAAGAAGACCACCCCATTTAAAAGTGTGGATGGGTCACAGGCAAGGGTTTGTTTGCCAAAACCAGATAAACTTGTTTAGAAATGCTGTGGGGACGTGCTGTTGGGAGATCCTAGTCTATTGTTGTGTACTTGCTGAGAGGACCCAGAAAAAAGATAGGATTTTATAATTGTTTAGTTATCCACAACCCCTCCATGGGGTAATAGGAATAGGAAAGCAAAGCCTAGTTTTTCCCTTTTTCTTCTATTCCTTTCTTTTCCTCTTTTGTTCCTGTTCTTTCTCCTCTCTCCTTCCCTGTTCTCTTCATCCCCTTCCACCCTTCATTCTTATCTTTCTTTGTGTATCAGGTCAGCATGAATTCTCCTCGAGAAAGTTGAACTTTACTCTGGGTTGCTGGGCACCAGGAATTCAGAATGTCCCTGTTTCAGGTTGCTAGGCAGGTTTCACATGGCTTTCTGGAAAAGGCTTCCATTTTTAACCATATATCCTTGGTTCATATGTAAAATAAACTCAGTTCTTCAGAGATGTAGGTGATGTTTAGGGTGCAGGACACTATTCTTTCCTTATTCTGTCTACTTGCTGACTGGATTCAGCTCCTCAGCCAGTCTATCCATGGCGGGGACAAGAAAAACAAGAGAAAACCTCCAGTTACTTTTGCGGTAGTCTTTGAGCTCATGTCTCTCACAACTTTACCCTGTACTGCTTAGCAGGGTTTGAAGGTAACTTGACCACAGCCTGCTTACTAGCCAGTTTTTCTCTGGGGCTTATATTTTCCATGGTGGCGGTTTGTTAGATAACATTAAAAAAATATCCCATACATTGGTGACACCAGTTTCATCAGTTACCAATGATCTAGTATGATTGAAGCTAAGATCTTCGAATTAAGGATTGGGAAAACCAGTTCTGGACTTTGTCATTTAATCATTTTGGATTTTAGTTCCTATATTTAAAATAAAGGAGCATGTCCTCTCTCCACTAAGGTCTGGGGATGAGGATGATTCATGGAGATTGTTAGTATAAAAGTTCCTTGTAGTAGTTCACATTAAGTTACTTCTCACATACCCTACTCTGGATAAGCAATACTGATAACAATTGTTGACCTCTTATATCACCCAGAATCTCTGGTGGCTGTCTGCAAAATTACTATAAGATTGCTTGTTTGGTGATCTGTCTATATTAATCTCAGACACGTGATATGGTTTAGGGTCTGTGTGCATGATGCATGCCTGTGCCTGCATATGACTTGGCTGGGTTGGAAAACGAAGGCACAGAGATGGTCTCCTGCTAAGTTAGTACAATGTGAGAACAAAGGAAGAATATGAAACTGGGGAAATATGGAGCCCGTGCCCTTCTTCTTTTTCAATACTCTCTTCTCCACGGAGTCTTTATCTTTTGTTTGGGGCATGCCTCTTCTCTGATACCACCTCTGCCCTTTTTTCTGCTCTCAACTTTTGTCCCTTCCCTGTGTTTGGTGGTCCTGACGTCTTTGTCTCCAAACCCATATAGGTAATGGGTATATGTAGGGAGATTATTATGAGCCAAAGAAGCCTTCTATTGCAAAGCATCCTACATACAGATGAGACAAGGTACCTCATCTCTCATCTTTCCTTAGCTAAACACTGTATCTCCTGGTGCCTTGTTAGGGATGTTTTGCAGAACTTCATGTTTTTTAAAGGGATAAAATGGACGACCTGTATGTTCTTCTTCAGCCCCACGATGCTGTAATTATTCAGTGGATCCTTCTTGCCAGTGCTCCCATTGTGGTCAAAGCAATAGTATCTGTGATACTCTTTTAGCCTTGGCCAATTATTATTGCATCTGTCCTGTGTAGAGGCATGTATGAAGGTTTGAAGGTGAATAAAGCATGGGCTCTACATTTAAGGAGCTCCAAGTCCAACGAGAAGATAGACAAATAAACCCACTGTTAAAATATTGTGCAGTTGATTGGGCCAAGATGGAGTAACAGAAACTAGATTTAGCCTCCTGCTTGAAAACAAAACAAAACAACCAGACAAAACATATGAAACAATGCCTTTCAAGATACTGGGCATCAAACAATGAAGGACAATGATCTCTAAGACACATAAAATAAAAGAGGCAAGCACTGTGACTGCCCCAGATTATTGCCTTAGAACAATTTCGAAGCTGTGAGTCCAGGAGGAGGAACTCAGCCCTGAGGACAGGCAGCAGTATTTTACAGAATAGAGCAGCAAACAGGAGAGGCTATGCAGACAGAGAACTCTGGGGATATGTAGAGAGTGTCCCCTTGAGTTTTCAATAGACCACTAATCACTGTATGTGAATGAAAAGACTACCCAAGTCTAGGGAAAGAACCATGCAAAAGGATTAAGAAAAATGTGCTCACATGGGGCTGGTAATAATGCCTATTCCCACCAGCCAGTCTGGATGCATAGGCACTGGGTTGAGTTCTCAGGAGGGTCTTTCCTTGTGGGGAATAACCAGGTTTAGACTAAACACTGTTCTGGTCCCACATAACAAATCTCAAAAGCAAGACCTCTAAGGATCAAACCGTTTCCAACTAACTTAACCATTTCCTAGAACAAAGCTCAAAAATATTTGTAGGAATACAGAAATATCCAGCACTCAAAAAAGGTCAAATTCCCAAAGACTGACATTCAATAAAAAAATTACCAGCTATACAACAAAGCGAGGCAAATACAACGCATGATGAAGGAGAAAAATCAATTAATCAAAAATCAATTAATTGATTAATTAACTAATCAATTGATTTTTGATTAATCAATTAATCAAAATTAATCCAGAACTAATACAGATGTTAGAATTACATCTAGCAAAATAATTAAGTTAGTTATTATAACTATACTGTATGTGTTCCAAAAGCTAAATAGGTACATGGAAGATTTTTTTTTTATCCAAATTAAGCTTCTAGAGATGAAAAGAATAATGTCTGAAGTTAAACAAATACAGTGGATAGGATTAATGGTAGAAGCAGACACTAGATATTACAGAAGGAAAGATTAATGAACTGGAAGATCTAGCAATAAAAACTACACAAAATGAAACCCATAGAAAGAAAAGAATTTTTAAAGAATGAGCATATTATCAGTGAACTATGGCACAACTTCAAGGGGCTAATATACATGTAATTGGAGTCCTTGAAAGAGAGGAGGGAACAGAAATAATATTTGAAGAAATAATGTCTGAAAATATTCCAAAGTTGATAAAAACTGTGAATTTACCAATCCAAGTACCCAGAGAGCCCCAAACACGAGAAACATGGGGGGACAAAAGCCCTATGCCAAGGCACATCATTATCATATTGCTCAAAAATCAGTGATACAAAGAAAATCTTTAAAGCAACCAGGGGGTGGGGGGGGGGGGGAAATACGTTCTATATACTGAGGAATAAAAATACCAGATTTCTCCCTGGAAACAATGCAAACAGAAGACAATGGAGCATCACCTTTAAAGTAGTGGGAAAAAAAAAAAAGTAAGGAAGGAAAGCAGGGAGGGAGGAGAGGAGGGAAAGATACAAACACTGTCAACCTAAAATTCTATGTCCAGCAAAATATCTTTCAAATTAAAAAATAAAATGAAGACATTTCAGACATACTAAATCTAAAAATATTTCTCACCAATAAACCAGTACTATGAAAAAAATGTACACAGAAGTCCTTCAGACAAAAAAGAAAATGGTAAAAAAAAAAAAAGAAAATGGTACTGGGTGGATTATGGATCTACATAAAGAACTAAAAGCACCAGAAATGGTTGCCCCTCTGCCTGAGCTTTCTTTTCTTCTTTTGCTGACTCCCTTCTACCAGTCCTTCAAGACTCAGCACAGATGACCACCATCTTTCCCCAACCTCTGAGGCTGGAGTCTGCGTCCCTCCCAAAGTACTCTGTGATGAGCCCTTATACTGCATTCATCATACTGTATTACAATGGTCTGTTCACTTATCTAACTTCTCTAGGAACTTAACAAGCTCCTTGAAGGCTGAGACCATGTGCTGATAACTGGCGGATAGTCATTGACTAACAAACACTTATTGGGTGGATCAGAATTCTGAACTAAGACATGATAGTGATGATAAGACAGAAAGGGCTCTGTCTGGAGACACTTCTGAGCAAAATCATTAAGACATCATTGGTGACCAGGGAGTAGTAGTAGATTCTACTTTGTTTCCCAAGATGTTAGTCATTTCTGGACCCCTTTCTGTCATATCCAAGTTCAACATGTATTATTATTTACTTAACATTATTTTTAAATTGGCTCATACATTTTTTAAAATAACGAAATGTATTTTTTAAAGAAAAAAAAATACATGGTAACCAGTTCTGGATGGAGGCATGATTGGCAGAGCCATTGGTGGGTGTGGTGAGCCCCTGTGAGTCAAGGGAGGCTTTGCTATTGTTTGCATGAGTGGGTGACTGAAAGAAGGAATGAGGTGTCATTTGAACATTTCTAACAGCAAGAATAAGCAAATCCTCAAGCAGAAAAGTAGAGAAAGGCTGCATCTTGCAGAGGGTACTGTGTTTGCAGAAGCTGTGAGCCTGGTTTGCCGATGCATTTCAGGCATTCAGGGAATGGTAAGTGTGACTGGGGGTGAGGGCAGGGTTTTATGGTGAGAGTTTATTTTTGGCCTCAAGCTGGTCCTGAAAGAATGAAGCTCACTCACGATAGGCCAGTGTCTGACCTCTTCCCCTCTGCCTAGTATCTCCTCTAGAAGGGATGGAAGAACACTCATCTGAAAATGCCATGAAGTCTCAGCTCAGAAACTGTGATACAAACCGGCATGAATGCCTGGCAGAGAGCAGGGCAATCTGTGAGCACACATCCAACTCCTCTTACCAAGCACAGTGTTGGTGGGGGAGTGAGGCCGGCATGGCTCCAGGCCAGGCCTGTGGAGGGGGACGGGGGTGGAGTGTGGCAGGCAGGTTTCCTGGCTCCTGCTCCTCTTCTCCCACCAACAGTCGGAGTGCCCCTGAGGTTGAGGAGAGAATAGCCCAGAACCTGAAGGCAGGTCAGGGGTTGAAGGCCTTGGTCCATGACTTATGACTTACTAGTTGTGTGCCCTTGGGCAAAAACAGTCTCTTTGACCTTTGGGTTCTTCCATCTATATAGTAGAGCTAGAAAGAAATTCTCTGCCTATCTCAGGATGCTTGAGGCTCACAATGTAATAGATGCAGGAGTGCGTTGTAAACCCTCAGATGCTGTGCAGGTGCTAATTGTTCATGTAGAGGAGAGAAGCCCTCTCAAGAGGCTTTTGAGTAGGAGGCTGCCTTTCGTGTAGACACCGTATTATTGGACTTCCTCTTGGAACCAAAGATGGCATACATGGTCCTTTCCCAGAGTTAGAGTGAAGCTTGCTGAGGGCTCTTTCCTTTTCAAAAGGTAATGGCCCTGGCTCTATGCATGCAAGTGCCTGTGAATACAACACAGGCATTGTGTCTCTGCCCTCTCTTTGCTGCTTCTAGTTCTTTTTCTCTCCATGACATGGACAGCTAGGGGCATGGCTTAGGGCTGTTAGTGGCTGCAGAGCCAAAGGGGCTGATGAAGCATTGTCCAGATCTTGGGCTGGGAGGAGGAGGCTTGCATCAGACCATATGTAACCCAGGCCCTTGGTTTAACCATCTATGTTTAATCCTTTGATGAACCTTGTTCAACGGCCATTTAGCAGTGCAATACATTCCTATTGAACCTCTTGCATTTCAGACCCTGTAGTAGGTTTTGCCTGTTTCCTTTTCCTCAGTGGGCCAACCTCCACCAGACTTGCTTGGAATTGATGAAAGGGGGCTGCTCAAGACAGAGCATCAGAAACCTGTGATTTATATAGTGTGTGTGTGTGTGTGTGTGTGTGTGTGTGTGTATTACAAAGGCTTTCTCATGGCCCTCTTTAATGCTGTAAACAACACTATGCAGTATGCAATATAATTTTATGTGCACTTGAAGTCAGGTTGGCTGGGCTGAAAAGAGATTTAGCAGCTTGTTCAAGGTTGCACAGCTAGTAAGTGGTGGACTCAGGAGCAAACCTAACTTCTGATTGATTCTAGAATCCCTGTGCCATCCAGAACAGGACATGAAGTACATTGTGCCTTGTCCGGGAGGAGGGCCAAACATCTTTAGGATGTGTGCTTTGTGTCTTTCCAGTGCTGACAGTGGGTTTGTAGAGAAACTCCTCCACTCCCAGATTTGGTGTTGCCCCTCCAGTGATGGAGTGATGGAGTGATGGAGTGCATGAGGCAGGCTGACTAGGTTAGCCTCACACATGATGGCCAGGAAATCTGCGCTCTTCTCCACTGGAAGCAAATCCCTGATGGCACCCTTTGTCTTCATTAGCACCGATTCACTTCTCTGAGGCACCGAGCTTACCGTCTATGACTGAATTCATTTACATTCATTCCTCTGAGGAGACCTCCAAATGAAAGTTTTTCTAAACATTCCCTCCCCCTAACTTCATACCCAGCGCTTGTTTCTGGTCTATTAGATTTATAATTTAGGACGAAAATTAGGTGACTTCATTTTTTAGGGCAGGATTTATTCATTTTAACCCCCACCATTGCAACTGGAGCTTAGTACTTTATTCTTCCAAAATGCATTCCTGCTAAATGCTGGTGGCTGCATGCTTCACAGCCTTTTTTCACAGTTTCTATGTTTTACAGGGTATTAATGACTCCATTTTGTAGAGTGATAATGTGGTGATGCTTTTTCTTTTCAGGGCTGAAAAGGTTTAGAGAGTCTGCCTGATGTGGCTTCTAATTAGAGGGAAGTTTAGATGCAAGCATTGATTTCTTCTTTCCAAACAAAGGGAAACACCTCAGCCATTCTCCAGCAAGCACATTCAGCCAGAAATGGGAATGATTTTTTCCCTCCTACTCCTCATCTTTCTTATGTTTGTATTTTCCTCCTCCTCCTGACTGCTCACAAGTACACCAAAAACTTCTCTGACTCATAGCACACGGGAGCCAGCAAGTTCTTCTTCTAATCTTGAATGTTCCATGCTTTGGAATAATAGAGGGACCAGTGGGTTTGCCATTTGAGCTGCTTCAGCATCTGCAGGCATGGGTCTGAGCCCTTGAGATTCTTGAGGGCTATTTTTTTTTTTTGGCTTTTTAAGTTTTTATTTTAATTCCAGCTAGCTCACATACAGTGTTACATTAGTTTCAGGTGTACAGTGTAATGATTTCAACAATTCCATACATCACCCGGTGCTCATCAGGACAAGTATACTCCTTTGAGGGCTACTTTGGATCTGGAGATCTGGGGAATGAGGTTAGAAGTGTTTGTGGGCGGTGGGGGAAGGCGGTTCCTTCAGGAGCTTTCTCTGAATCTGTCCTGATTTCTTCTCCCTTGGTTGGAGTTTAACTTACACCCACATGAGAATCACTATTTCATAGAAATACTGCTTATATATTTGATATGTGTACCCATGACTACACATGTCTGTGAAAACCACCTCTTTTAGACACCTTTATTTATTTATTTATTTATTTATTTATTTATTTATTTAAGTTTATTTATTTTGAGAGTGAGAGAGCAAGCAGGGGAGGGGCAGTGAGAGAGGGAAGAGAAGAGAATCCCAAGCAGGCTCAGTGCTGTTAGTGCAGAGCCCAATGCAGGGCTGTATCGTATTAACTTGAGATCGTGACCTGAGCCAAAATCAAAAGTTGTTGCTCAACCAACTAAGCCATCCAGGCACCCCCATCTTTTTTTTAATTTTTTTTTAATGTTTATTTATTTTTGAGACAATGTGAGAGACAGAGGGCGAGCGGCAGAGGGGCAGAGAGAGAGGGAGACACAGAATCCAAAGCAGGTTCCAGGCTCTGAACTGTCAGCACAGAGCCCTACATGGGGCTCGAACTCACGAACTGTGAGATCATGACCTGAGGCGAAGTTGGGTGCTTAACCGACTGAGCCACTCAGGAGCCCCGACCCCCATCTTTTTTGAAAAAAAAAAAACAATACTTAAGGGAGTTGTTTTAGCTGGTGGCTTCATAAAATCCAAAGATGGCCAACACATAGAAATAATTTAGTTTGGTAGTGAATTCATGTGCCAAATTTGTAATTCAGGAAGATAAATTAAGTGACTTCATTATTTATTCATGTAATTTCTGTTCATTTGTATGTTTGGCTTATATTGTTAATGACAGGATGAAAGGGATTATTCATTCATTAATCCACTTGGTACCACCTGTGTTCCAGATAAGTGTCTTGTTGGGAATACAGCGATGGGTAAGACAGACAAGGTCCTTGCCATCTTGGAGCTTATGTTCTAATGGAGAAAACAGAAAATTAATTAAGTCATAACTAGTCCCAGTGGTGTAGATATCTTTTATATTTTCCTCAGATGGTAATACAGCGATACACACACAACAGGAGTTGTTCAGTTATTTGCAGAACAGAAGGATTGAAGAATTTGTATGGAATAGTGCATTGAGAAAATGAGGGCAGATTTAGGGAGGAAATTTTGGGTGGCAGTGGGTGAACTTTTGGGAGTTATCGGTAGTGTTGCTGATGGAGCTGGTGGACTCTGATGGAGGGATGCAAGTGTGGGAAATGGGACATCATGTGCCCTGCTAACTAAAGACTTCCGTGGCCTACCCAGCTCCTCAAGTTGTAGTTTCATTCCTTCCCACCTGGGAGCTGTACCTCAGAACCACTTTCCTGGCTGATCTATGCACCAGTGAGACTCCCCACAGGGCTGCGCCCAGAATCTTTTTCAGACTCTGCAGCCCCATCTTCTCCTCCCTATGCTCCTACTCCTGCCCCTGCTCCCTCTTCTCCACACAAATGACTAGATAAGTATACCCTTAATTAGGGGTGCTTCTAGGGGCGCCTGGGTGGCTTAGTCAGTTGAGTGTCTGATTCTTGGTTTCGGCTCAGGTCATGGTCTTGTGGTTTGTGGGTTCCAGCCACATGTCAGGTTCTGTGCTGTCAGATTCTCTCTCTCCCTCTCTCTGGCTCTCTCTCTCTCTCAAAATAAATAAACAAACTTCAAAAAAAAATTAGGGATGCTTCTAAACTTCTAGAAGCAGCTTTCTCCCTCCAGTAGCAAATAACACTTTCTGCAAGCAAGTCATTTATCCTGACTGGTGAACTGTGGAAATCAGGCGTGGTGGTGGTGGTGGTGCTGTTTTTTGTTTTCGTTTTTGTTTTTGTTTTTGTTTTTGTTTTCTAATTCAGGGGAAAAGCCACACCCTAACACCCTAAGTTGACTTAGATTTTCGTCAAGAAAGAAAAATCACCAAATCACCTTGGAGCTGGTTAACTCAAGCCCAGAGCTAAGGTTTAAATGCTGGGGAAGGAGAGGTGGAGCAGGCAAGCTTAATGTACTTAATCCATTTTGAGTTGATTTTTAGTGTGACTTGCTGGAGGCAGAGCAAATTATGCCTGCATTTGGCCATGGACTTAGAGGGGTGTTATGGTGCTAAATGACAACAAGGACACCAAGGGATTCCTTGAAAAAACTAGATGTCCTTCACAGCCCCATACAGAAGTGCTCCTTGAAAGAATAGGGATTGTACTGGTTTCCCTCTTTAATTTGTGGGCATTAATGTTGCCGCATTTTTGTGGCTCTTGAGAGCCACCCGTAAAACTGATGGCCCCACAGAGACGGAGAAGCCTCAGGGAACTCTGTACATGTGAGGAGAAGAGCAATGAAGAGATTTCCATCTATCCCCTAGTCCCAGGTACCCCTGGCCATTTCAGTATAGTTTCAGGGAACATGTCATGGCCCATACCCATCAATGGAGGAGCAAAGAATTAAATCCTAGAGAAATGGACGCAAAACACTTTTCTACTATGTTAAACAACCAGATTCCAAGGAGTGTCTGTCAACTGCAAAGGGAAGATGGGGGAAGAATAGGTTTAGGATGAGGGTGGGGGAGGGGAGGGATAGATGAGGGGTTTAATTTTGGACTTGTTAAGTGTGAGATGCCAAACAGAGATGTTTCAGAGCTTTTTAATCTGATCTACCAATCCTGCTTTCTAGGTTTAGCCTATCACTGTATTGACATCTACTTTAATATAGATGTTTAATACATTTTAACCAGTAGGTCAGTTTTCTTCTTTGCTCTTCTTTTAAAAATTATCTTAATTATTCATGTACTGTTACTCTTGCATTGAAATTTTAAAATCAGTTAAAGTGCTCTAAAAACTCTTGGGAATTTGCTTGGAATCACCTTTATAGCAATTTGGGAAGAATTAAGATTTTAATGTTGATTCTTATCATAATTAATGATTTATTTCTCCATTTACTCAAGCATTAAAAAAATTTCTTATGCTGTAGATTGGATAATTTTCTCCATAAATGTTCTGTGTATTTTTGTTAGGTTTATTCCTAGATGTTTTACACTGCTTCCATTGTGAATGGTCTCTCTTTCTCTCTCTCTTTTTATTATGCTTTCTAATTGATTATTGCTTCTCAAATAATGCTGTCAATTTTTAAAAACTTCAATTCCAGTGTAGTTAACATCCAGTGTTATATTAGTTTCAGGTGTACATTATAGTGAGTCAACACTTCCATATATTACTTAACAGCGATAAGTGTATTCTTACTCCCCTGTTGACTTTTGCTTGCAGATTTTACATCCAGCAACCTTCCTGAACTCTCCTATCAGTTCTACTAGTTTTTTTTTTTCTGATGGTTCTTTTGTATTTCATACATAGATAAATACATAACCTACACCTACAATTTTAACTCTTATTTTTTAAATTATTATCACTCTTTGTTGTTATTAAATTTTTAGGACATTGAGTATAATATTCAATAGTAGTAGTCATAGTAGGCTCATTTTCTTTGTTCTTGACTTTAAAGGAAAAGCTTTTAAAGTTCCCCTACTTTGTTCACTACTGAGAATAATGTTGAGTCTTGGTTCTTTACAGGTTAAACCACAGCTTCTTTAATCTTGGCTTCTTAAAAGTAATTGATAGTAAGTTTTATTGAATACTTGATAAGTATCTCTTGAGAAGAATATTTTATCTCAATCTGTTGAGGTGGTGAATTACATTCCCTCCCTTCCTTCCTTCTTTCCCTCCTCTTCCCTCCCTTGTTCCCCCTCCTCTTTCCCTTCTTCCCCTTATCTTAGGTATAGAGAATTGAGTTGCTCATAAGCTCCCCAGAGTATGGAACACTCACAGCCTTGGTCCGTCAAGACCCTCTTCTTAAATTATCATTATTATTCCCTTTAACTCACTATTTTACCTTCTATTTGTATATTTAGAGATATGTGTGTACTGGGAAATATACACTGGAGCATTGTGTGTATGTAGAGGTATATGTATGTGTGTTTAATTTACATAAAAGGTACTGTGCTATGAATGTCATGGTTTCTTTTTGTCTCCTTCAACTCCGTGGTCTTTGGCATTCTATCTATGCTGCTATATATAAATATATAGAAATCTTTTAGTTCATTAATGTTTTAAAGTAATATGATAGAACTATATTACTACTGATGTGATTCTGCACAGAATGCAATTTATACAAAACTACATTTTACTTCTCCCCTGGTAACGGGGACTTAGGTTACCTCCCATGGCTTGATACCACAAATAGTGCTGTGATGAATAATCTTGTTCATGTTTCCACAGGACCTTTGGGAGAGTTCTTCTGGAGTATAAATGGATGAAAGTGTGGCACTCTGCTAGCTTTTCTCATATTGGTCAATTCTTACATTTCCAGGATAATTCCTACTTGATATTCAGTTAGGATGCTTTCAGCTATAAATAGAAATCTCTAACTCCAATCGCCTTAAATAAACATTAGGAAAATGTATTATCTCACATTATAAGATGCCCTGATGTAGAGCATCTTAAACGCTGTTTAATTCAGTGGCTCAAAGGCAACATCAGATTTTTCCATCTTCCTGCTGTGCCGTCTTCCACATTGCTGTTACCTTCTGCCACAGTTCCAGGACTCACGTGCAGGTACTACAGTGCCCAGCAGAAGTAGAAGACAACCTTTTTTCTTTGAATCTTTTTAAAAGTGAGGAAACTTTTCCCAGAAGTTTCCACGTCCACCCTCAACAGACTCTTTTGTGCCTCACTGGCCAGAATTGCATTATGTGCTGAGGCCTAATCTGCTCCCCAGCCTGGGGAATAAAACCATCCCAACTTCCTTAGACCAGTGACTCTTAAGCCTGGCTACACATTAGAATCACCTGGAAGCTTTAAAAAAATGAATCAGGGGCTCCCAATTTCACTTACCTGAGTTCTATTGACTAATATTTTATCTAAACTTTTTACTGCTCTCTAGTGTCTCTTGTGGTGATTGGTCTACTTGAATGTTTTAAATTCTTTGCTTTAAGTCTTTAATGATTATAAATCTCTGTGATCATTTACCATATTCTGTGTCTGGAGGAATTCTTCTTCATTTTCTATATTACTTTTGGATTCTCTTTTCTTTTTATGCCCTTGAACCGGTGGTGTATCCTTTTCATGGCAACAGGTCGGGGCACAAGAAGGAGATCCCACCTTACCTGAGCACATTTCAAGGCTTTGTTCATGGTACACTTTCTGATATCTCATTTTTTCAAGTAAAGTCACATAGTCAAATCCAAAGTCAAGGAGGAGACAATTTCATTAAACCAACCATAAGGCCATTTTGTGGGTATGGATAATAATATAGCTCAGGAGAATGAAGGAGTAAGACCAGCGATTCAACCTATACCAGGTAAGAAGTGAAAAAGGACAATTCAGTGGTTATGGTAGCCAAACAATGAGAGCATGGGCAATGCCGCCAGGTGCTACAGAAAAGGCAAGAACTAATAGGCCACTTAATGTGGCTCACTGGTCTTTGGTGAATTTTAGAGAAGTTTGAAGTGTTGGGGATAAAAGCTGGATTAAAGGGAATTAAGAATAAGGTGGCAGAAGAGTCATAGAGTTGAGAAGCTGTGTTTATGAAGAGCTGGGAAGAGAAGAAAATACACTGCTTTTTTTTTTTAATAGGGGAAATCTGGTAATGTTTAGAAGGGAAATGAAGGGAGATTGAAGAAGCTGTTTGATAGGGAAGAACTGTAATCATCAGGTCAGGCAGAGGGGTGGTATGTACAGTACATGGAAGAATTAGCTTTAATCATCACTGCTGTCATCATAGCTAAATTTATTAAGCTTTTATTATGGTCCAGGCACAGTATTTTCCATGGATGATCTTGCTTAATCCTTAAGATAACTTTAAGAGATACACAGAATGTATTATTCCAATTCCAAAGTATGGACACAGTCTCAAAGGAAGAAAGTAAATTTCCTAGGACTACCCAGTTAATAAGCAGCAGAGCTGTTACTAGGAACCAAAGGCAGTGTTATTCATCCTAAGGAAGGATGGGTGGGGAGGAGTGATGAGTTGAAGTGAAGGTGGTTATGTACCCTCAAACCTGATGATCTCACAATGATGCAGTGTATTGAGTTAGGGGAATAAAGTAACCTGAGTAAGGAGAGAAAGAGGCAACTACAGTAGGAAGAATGTATAAATACCATGGAGGAGCAGGGGGATATTAAAAAGGGCCACTCTGTAATAGACCATTTCTCATTCCTCTCTGTCAGAAATGATCAATTTGACAAGAGATAGAAAGAAAAGGACTAAGATTTGAGATTTGACATGTCCACTAATGAGATATGGCTAATATGATTCTGGGACCAGGATAAGAGTAAAAGCTAGCTAGCTAACAGAGGCTGCAGCTGTGAGCAGAGATATGAGTATATTTAAAATAGGGATTGGGGGAGGGAAGCTGGGTGACACTGCTCCCGTTGGGAAAAGAGCCGAGAATTTTGGCTGGGAGAGTACCCTGTGCGTTTTCATCTCAGCCGTGGTGTTGGGGAGCCCACAGTTTCTGTTTAAGAGAAGACCATCAAGCCTAAACCAAGTCTTGGATATTGAATACCACAGAGACAGTTTTACGTGGGGGAGGAGGGACAACACTGGATCTTTTCATGACACCAGTTACCTCTTCTGTATACAAAGAATAACTGGGACTAGACTTGCTCTCCTACCACATACAACTGGAAAACCAGACAAAATCTTTGAAACAACCCTTTGTAGATACTAGGCAACAGGAAGTACAGTTCTGTGACTCCTCAAAGAAGGGAAGCAAATTCAGTAAGCCCTATGAAAGTTCCGGCTTTCTGTCTGGGGCACTTTCTGGATCACCAAGAAGACCATGGAGATATTGCTGAGCTGAGGAGATATAGGAATTTGGTTGGGGCACCTGGGTGGCTCAGTTGGTTAAGTGTTCGACTTCAGCTCAGGTCATGATTTCATGGCTTGTGAGTTCGAGCCCCGTGTTGGGCTCTGCTGACAGCATGGAGCCTGGATCCTGGTTCAAATTCTGTGTCTCCGTCTCTCTCTGCCCCTCCCCTGCCCTCATGCTCTCTCTCTCGCTCTCTATAAAAAATAAGCATTAAAAAATTAAAAAAAAAAAGAAATAGTAATTTGGAGAGGCTAGGGTAGCTGGAATGTGCTGTGTAGAAGATGCTCAGGATCTACATAGAGGTCTTTTTGAATTTATAGCTAAATACTAACTATAAGGTAAAACTTCATGAGGCAGGCAAAGGATGACTAGATACCCGTAAGGTGAATGATTCCTAGAGATAATACACAGTTAGTAGAAACTTGAGTTCTAGCCAAGCAGAGTGGAAGATCCTCGATGAACATTGAGGGCATTCCAAAAGAGATCCCAAGAGAGTCACAGCTCAGTAATGGGACTAAACAAGTCCTAGAATAAACTCTACTTAATAATATTTTAATAAAGCTTAGAAAAGGATTAAGCTGATATGCAAATAAATTAACTGCCTGACGGAATACAATCCAAGTCTTTATTAAAGAAGACAAGAAAATCCAACATTTAATAACATAAAAGGCACAATTTCCATCATGTAATCCAAAATTACTAAGCATATGAATTAAGCAAAAAAAAAAAAAAAAAAAGTGACCTATAATTAGGAGAAAGACCAGTTAATAGCAGCAGACCCAAAATAACAGAGAAGAAAGAATTAGCAGACAGGTCTTTAAAACAGCTATTATAAATATCCATGTGATTGGAAGCCCAAAAAGGGAGAAAGGTAAAAAAAATAAAAGGAATTAAAGCTAAAAGCTTTCTAAATTTTGTGAAAATGATAAAATCACATATCCAAGCAGCTCAACAGTCCCCAAGTAGGATAAACACAAAATAAAAGCACGCCAATTGAATTTAGATCAAATTACTGAAAACAATTTATAAGGAGAAATTTTAGGACTGTGCAAGAAAATATTGCATACAGAGACACATTACACATGGAAGAACGAAGGTTAACAATGACCACATGCTTCTTGTCAGAAACTTTTAAGCCAAAAGCAGATGGCATGGTATCTTTAAAGTGTTGAAGCAAAAGCACAACAAAATAAGCTATTAACCTTGGACTTTATATACAGTAAAAATATCCTTCAAAAATAAATACGAGATAAAAACGTTTTCAAAGGAGCAAAAATTGCCAAAATTTTTCACCAGCAGACCTGAAATGCAAGGTGGATAATATCAATGAAACTTAGATCTACACAAATGGAAGAAGAGCATCATGTGTGGGTAAATACAAAACAAACAAAAAAACCCCAAGAAAACACAGACTGAAGAGGGTATATATTTTATGACTCCATTTATGTAACATTTCTGAAATGACAAAATTATAGAAATGGAGAACAGACTAGTGGATGCCAGGGCTTAAGGGGGGGGAGGGTGGGAGTGAAGTGGCTATCAAAGGGAAACATGAGGAATCCTTGTGGGTTGGGAAAGGTGCTAAGAGTATTTCAATGGGGAAGTAATCTTTTCAACAAATGGTGCTGGAAAACTTGTTATTCATATTTGAAAATGAACCCTCCCATCACACCAGGCATAAAAATTAACTTGAAATAGATAAAAATTAAAACCCCTAGAAATCAGGGCATTTTTGCAACCTTCAAGTAGGCAAAGATTTCTTAGGATACAGAAAGTAGTTTGAAACATAGAAGAAAGAATGGATACATGAGACTTCATCAAAAACAGTATCAAGAAAGACACTGTTAAGAAAATGAAATTTCTAGCCACAGACTAGGATAAAATAACTGATAAAGGTTTTGAATCCAGAATATATAAAGAACTCATACAACTCAGTAATGAAATAAATCAATTCAGTTTTTTAAATAGGCAAAAGATTTAGACAGACACTTCACAAAAGCAGATATATGAATGGACAGAAAGCACATGAAAAGATGCTCCATTTAATTAGATATCAAGGAAATGCAATTTAAAGCCACAATGAGATACCCACCAGACTAAAATTAAAAAGACTTGAGCCTTGGGGCGCCTGGGTGGCGCAGTCGGTTAAGCGTCCGACTTCAGCCAGGTCACGATCTCGCGGTCTGTGAGTTCGAGCCCCGCGTCAGGCTCTGGGCTGATGGCTCGGAGCCTGGAGCCTGTTTCCGATTCTGTGTCTCCCTCTCTCTCTGCCCCTCCCCCGTTCATGCTCTGTCTCTCTCTGTCCCAAAAATAAATAAACGTTGAAAAAAAAAATTAAAAAAAAAAAAAAAAGACTTGAGCCTTGCTGGTGGTGGGTGTGCAAAATGGTATTAACATTTTGGAAATCAGGCAATTTCTTATAAAATTAAGCATGAAGTTACAGTAAGACCCAGTGTTTCCACTTCTGTGCATTTATCAAAGAGCAATGAGAACATATGTCCACACAGAAACTTAGACATTAATGTTTATAACAAATCAAATCAGGAAAATCCCAAATGTTCATAAGCAGATGAATAAACAAATTCATATAGTCATATGATGTAATACTATCAACAATAAAAAAGCAATGAACTAGACATACACAAAACATGGCTAAATATCAAATATATTACACTGAGTTTAAAAAAAGCCAGATCTGAAATAGTACACAATGTATGATTTATATGAAATTATAGAAAAGGCAAAACTAACTTACAGTGAGGTAAGAAAGATAACTGGTTGCCTGGAGCTGGGCACTGGGGCACAGATAAAGACGTTTGAGGGAACTTTTTGGTACTGTAATTAAAATGTTCTGTATCTTGATTGTGTTGGTGGTTACATTTGTCAAAACTCATCAAGCTGTAAACTTCAAGTGGGAACATTTTGTCACACCTAAATTATACCTTGATAAAGTTGTTTTTAAAAAATTAGCATCATCTAGTTGCTTTTCAGTCTACCTCTGGCACACAGCCCCATATGCTAGGCTGAAGCAGAGCTCCTGGAGGTGGTTCATTTCATTTTTGACATTGCCTAGGTTTTCTATGAAACTTTTATATGTATGTATGTGTATGCATATTACATGTATGCATATATATACACATGGATATATGTACTTTATTGAAATAAAAACTCATATATATATAACTCACACATTTAAATTTTATAGCTTAGTGGTTTTTAGTGTATTCCCTGAGTTGTGAAA
Source organism: Lynx rufus (assembly GCF_022079265.1). NCBI lineage: Eukaryota > Metazoa > Chordata > Mammalia > Carnivora > Felidae > Lynx > Lynx rufus. Next base: position 31,517,956 of record NW_025814829.1, on the reverse strand, counting down.
GCATCACTACTATCAATTTTATTTTCATAATCTCAAAAAGAAACCCCATACCCATTTGCACTTCCTATGTCTCCCCACATCCCTTAGCCCTAATTGCATTAGTAGGACTGTCACTAATATACCTTCTTTCTGTATATGTATAGGCTTGCCTATTTTGGAAACTTCATACAAATTAAATCATACAATATGTGACTTTTCTGACTGGTTTGTTTCACTTAGAGTACTTTTTTTCAAAGTTCATCTATATTGTAGCATATCTCAGTAATTCATTTCTTTTTACTGCTGAATAGTATTCCATTGTATGGATATATCATATCTTATTTATCCTTTCATTATTTGATGGACACACAAGTTATTTCTACTTTTTTGGCTCTTATGAATAGTGCTGCTATGAACATTCACGTACAAGTTTCTTCATGGACATGTTTCCATTTCTCTTGGGTCCATACCTAGGAGTGAAATTGCTCGGCCAGTGGTAACTATATTCAACATTTTGGGGAACTGTCAAACTGTTTTCCAAACCATTTGCACCATCTGCATTCCTACCAGCATTTGACAAGGGTTCTGGTGTTTTCGCATCATCACCGACACTTGTCTTTTTGGTTATCACCTTGTTGTGTGAGGTGGTGGATGTCATCATGGTTTTGATTGCATTTCCCTGATGACGAATGATGTTGAGCAACTTTTCATGTGTTTATTGACCATCTGTATATCTTCTCTGGAGAAATGTCTATTCATTTCCTTTGCTTATTTTGTAATTAAGTTGTCTTTTTATTATTAAGAGTTCTTTATAGTCTGGATACAAATCCCTTATTGGATTTATGATTTACAAATGTTTTCTTCCATTCTGTGGTTGTGTTTTCACTTGTTTGATGGTATCTTTTGCAGCACAAAAGTTTTCTCATATAATCCAATTTATCTGTTTTTGTTTTTTTTTTTTTTTGCATGTGTGTTTTTGGTGGCATAATTAAGAAGACTTTGTCTAACTCAAGGCCATAAATATATACTTTTACATATATATTTGAAGAATTTCATGGTTTTAGCTCTCATAGGTCTGTGATCCATTTTAATTAATTTTTGTGTGTGGTATGAGGAAAGGGTTGGACATCATTCTTTGGTGTGTGGATATCTAGTAGTCCCAGCTCCATTCGTTGACAATAGTTCTTTCCCTCATTGAATTTCATTAGTATAAATACATTAAAAAAAAACACTAAAGCTGGCCTTCATCATACTTTTTGATTCATACTTAGCTTATCCATCCATCACCTAGCTGCCTGACAGGGAGAATAACAATGAGGGTCAAAATGAGGATCATCTCATTTGATTGTGCTTTGTCCTACAATCTAGGTTACATTTCAAAATAAAAAGTATCTATCTTAAGGAGTTGGGGCAAAGTAAGAGAGGGGCCTTTTTCCACTTTGAAAAACAGAGATTCTGAGCTGTGCCTTCCTTTTCCCACTCTAGGAAGTGTGACAGGGGTGGAAGGGACCAAGGAGGGACCAGCAAGGCAGCCCACACACATAGCTTCCATCCCATCTGGAGATACAGCATTTTTCTAAACTCTTTCCTTATTACATAAAATACCTTTATCAGCAAGAGAAATAGCATTTATGAGTTACAAGGCTTAACTATGGCATTATGTGTACACCGTGAACATTTAGGCGTCAAATGAACAATTTTTGATAAATAAAAGGCTGCCTTCTAAAAAAACAAAAAACAAAAAAGCAAAACAAAAGAACCGTGTTCCCACTACCCTAGAACCCAGGATCATTTTGTTTGCATCACAATGCCTGCAAAGGTTAGCATCTTTGAGTTTGAGTAAGTTGTTAACAGATTTAGATCTGGACTTGATACTGTTTCTGTGCTTAAAAACTACATGACCTTGGGCAAGTTATTGAAAGTCTGAGTTGGGTTTTGGATACAAAATGGGATAATAAACTACCTTGCAGCATGTCTGTAAGGACTGAATTAACAAGCTGCCATGTGAAAATACTTGGTCCAGACCTGGCATGAACAGCCCTGCAGGGGGGATAGTATCTGCCCAGGACTGTCCTTGGTAAAGAGCATGTGCTCAGTGGATGCACAGATAGGCTCACCAGTTAAATCAGACCAGGTCTCTCTGCCCCTTGGCAGATCCAGACTTAGAAAGCTTCCTTTTTGGAAGCTTTTCGTGGATTCAAGGAAGTTCTCTTGGCCATTTTTTACTTTTTCAGGAAATAAGTAATGCTGACTGTTTCATTTGTGAATCTTCCAATTTAAGTCCTCACAGCCTAATGCAACTTGCATGCCCTAAAAATTCCTTCTCCTGCCTGCCAGGACAGGGCAGATTCCAGTTAGCATTTGGTTTTCTTGCCCAGGGAATCACCATTGTTGAGGTTTGGCCAATCAACAGTGAGCTGAAGCCTCCCTAGGCGGGGATAAGGACCTCTCCTTCACATCCCCTGAGTGTTTCTTTAATGTTGTATTTCCCACAAGAGCAGAGGCTGGATCTTTCTTTTTTCTACTTGTATGCCCAATGCCTAGCACAGTACCTATCACATAAATGTGTACTCATGGATGTCTGTTTTGAGTAAAGCATGAAGGAACACTTATCAATCTGTCTCTAATGAAACTATCCAAGGCAAGCTTCTTGAACTTAGGCTCAACTCTCTGGGTCATATGACTTGGTTTCATCCCAAGGTCTGCCTTCACGTGTAAACAAAATAGGCATCCATCCTCATGGTGTGATTTCTGGGCTGCTGATGAGGCCTCAGGCCCCTTGTTTATTTCTTTTTTTTTTTTTCCTGCTTCTACATGCTAGAAATTCTTTTAATAGAAGTAAAGCCTTTTATTATAAACAATATTAAATGTATTTATTGGTGTGACTAGTTACCTATTGACCCAAATGTACTGTAAACCAGTGCTTCTCAGATGTCAGTGTACGTACAGATCACCCGGGAATCTTATTGACGTGCAGATTCTAATACGTAGGTCTGGCATGAAGCTCCTATGTCTGCATTTCCACAGTGCTCCCAGGTGATGGTGCAGCTTCTGGCCTGTAGACCATACTTTGAATGGAAGGCTCTGCTATGGGCTGAATTGTGTCCCCTTAAGAGTCGTATGTTGGGGGCACTTGGGTAGCTCTGTCAGTTAAATGTCCAACTTCAGCTCATGTCATGATCTCACAGTTTGTGAGTTCAAGCCTCACATCAGGCTCTGTGCTGACAGCTCAGAGCCTGGAGACTGCTTCAGATTTTGAGTCTCCCTCTCTCTGCACTCCCCCCCCCGCCCCCGCCCCCGCCGCCCGCTCTCTGTCTCAAAATTAAATAAACATTAAAAAAAAAGATTTAAACTTATTTGTTGAATCCTAACACCTAGTATTTCAGAATGTGACTATATTTGGAGATAAGGTCTTTAAAGGAGATAATGAATTAAAGTGAGGTCATTCAGGTGGGCCCTAATCTAATATGATGGGTTTCCTTATAAGAAGAGGAAATTAGGACACAGACTCACACAGAGGGACAACCAAGTGAAGACACGTGTTAATCCATCTACAAGCCAAGGAAAGAGACCTCAGAAGAAACCAACCCTGCCGACACCTTGATCTTAGACCTTTAGCCCCCAGAACTGTGAAGAAATAAATGTTTGTTGTTTACACCACTCAGTCCATGGTCCTTTGTCATGGTGACCCTAGCAAACTAATACAGGCTCTGTTCCAGGGTTTCTCAACTGAGAGGGCATCCAAATGACCTATGATGCAAAGTTTAGATTCAAGACCTTATTATTAGAGGTACTGGGTGAGCATCTCCAGAGTGAACACCAGCTATAAATATGAGTACTTTTTAAAAAGACCCACCCAGGGGCGCCTGGGTGGCGCAGTCGGTTAAGCGTCCGACTTCAGCCAGGTCACGATCTCACGGTCCGTGAGTTCGAGCCCCGCGTCAGGCTCTGGGCTGACGGCTCGGAGCCTGGAGCCTGTTTCCGATTCTGTGTCTCCCTCTCTCTCTGCCCCTCCCCCGTTCATGCTCTGTCTCTCTCTGTCCCAAAAATAAATAAACGTTGAAAAAAAAAAATTTAAAAAAAAAAAAAAAAAAAAAAAAGACCCACCCAGAGTTCTGATGTGCTCCCCTGGCTAAGAACAATTCCACTTCTTGGTGGAAAGTTCTACCAGGGGGTTGGGTAGGGGGTGAGTGTCTAGTCATTACTGCAAAGCCTGTAAGAGAAAGACATTAATATGCTATAGTGAGTCACCAAATGGGTGACTTGTCCACGTGGCTGGCAGAGCTGGGGAAGGAGGAAGAGGCCAGGCAAAGACCCTCTGTCTGTTTCAGTGACTTAAGAGTTTCCTCCTGCTTAGCTTTTTCTCACCACCTCACCCCTGAGGTCAGTGGGGAAAACAGGTCTGAGGTGGAAGATGGGCAGCATAGTTTTTCTGTGAATACCCATTCAAAGAGCAAAGGAGCAACAGACATTCAGTTACTTCAAGGGGGTGTTTCTGGCTCTCTTAGAGAAATAGGGGTGGAGATCATGCCAGTCGGGCTTGGTTTGTGAAGGCTACATGGAATGCCTCTCACAGCAAGTGTCTCTAAAGAGTGGATGGTACTCATACTAAGAATGAGTGCAATGAAAAATTTTGATTCTAGCTAAATATGGCAAGTAGGGTTTTGGATGGCAGCTACCCAAAGGGTTTGGAACTCTTGCTCTGTGTAACAAGCTCAGTTGAGAACTCAAGATTCAATAAGGAGGAACACTTGAAAGGATCTTGATGATAAGGGTGAGAAAATGCCTCCAGAACATCGACACCATTGCCTGAGGCATGAGATCACCTGCCAACCAAATCACAGTTAAGAGTAAGCGAATTGCTTGATTTTTTTCTTTTAAAGCTTGTGAATTTATTCTTTTTGTGTGTGTGTGTGAATTTATTCTTTGAAAATAAATGAGCTATCTAACTACAGTTCAAGTACTGGCAGGTAGAATGAATCACTGGGAGAAAAAGCGCTAAGGGGAAGAGTAGATTACAGTAGAGCCCAGCCCCTTAGACCATGTGTGAAAGCATTGCCGGCTTTCCCCACTGAGTCCTATGAGGCTCTGTTCTAGAAAACCAGCAGGTAGGTGGGGAAGGTAGGGGACCTGAATATCCCAGAAGATTCACTGAGACTGGGCTTGCTCTCCATGGTGCTAATGGGGCAGCTTCTAGCTCTCCCTAAACAATATTCTTGATACCCTTACCTGCTCTATGTCTTATGTTTAGTTCCAAGCCTAAAAAGGAAGAATATGGTCAAGGTCGTGTCCTTAAAAATTGGCAGAAATCCAGAGCCTGGGCTTACTTCTCCCCAGATGGGGCCTGTAGCCATGGCCACAGTTCTCACACCTTTGGTGGAGCCATTGGCCACCCCAGGAGAGGTATTATTCTGGGGGTGAGGAATCAACTCTGGCAAAAGCTTACAGGAGATAGTGAGAGAGGTTTGAGAAAGAGTGAGTTCACATTTCTTTTCTTTTAAAATCTTTGTTTTAAACATTGTGTGAAAGAGTCAGAGTCTTTATCCCCTTGTTATAATTTCTATCCCTCTTTACTGTGGTTCCTTCCTCTGACTTTCAGTGTGTGCCTTTGCCCATGGCTTGTGATGTCACTGGCCTGTGGACCAATTTCAGGTGGATAAACTTTAGATGATGCTCTGGAGAGGAGACTTCCAGAACTTTCCCACACTGGTACCTTTACCCTTTCTCCTTCATCAGTAAGCATTTGTGTCCAGGTGGGGTCAGGTCAGAAGGAATCAGGAGGGCAGATTTTTCGAGAGAAATAAATTGCAAAGGGCAAGCTGAGGGGTGAGCCCCAGGCATTTTTAGCATTAGCTAAAAATCTCCTAGGGGTTGTCATGATACTAAAGCCAGGGATAAGGACAATTGCTTGATTCCCTATGCTCATATTTGTTTTGGCTGATGTAAGGTGTAACTTGTACCTTGATGGGCCGGTCCAGGTAGATGATGTACTCGGTTGTCATTGGTTGTGACTGGTAGACAGCCACTAGTTGACAGCCTGGTCCCCAGGCTTCTCTGACATAAGCTCTGTCATATTCCTTTTCAGTCTGCAGTGGTTGTGGATTGTCCAGGTCTATTTTCCTTTTTTTGTTTCTGACCATACTGGAATCTGGCAGTGACCATTCTTCCCTCCTCTCAGACTGGATAAATTGTCTGAGGCACATTGTTCTCTGAGCTTTGATGTCTTCATTTTTAAGTGGAGGGGGTCCTCCTTCTATTTTTGTTATTTTGTGAAATGAAGTAAAATATTTCTTCTTATGATTTGACAATAAATAGAGATTGGGAAGAGAATCCATTACTATATTGTATAAAATAAGATTTATGGATTTTAAATTAATGTGTGGATTCCAAATAGAAAGGCTCCTCTGTTCTGATAATTGATCATTTGCTGAATTTTTCCTACTTCACAGAGAGTCAAAAATGGGAGGTAACATGTTTCTGGAATAACATGATTTTTGATCCTGGGTTATTTTATCTATGTGTTAAAAACTTATCAGGAATGTCAGACACATTACATCAATAGATAAGTCTTTGGTCTAATTTTTTAACTAGATAAGCCCTTTTATTTCTAGGGATATTGAAATGTTGCCTGATTCAGATTTATCAGTTTCCAAGAAAATGAATTGAACTGCTTTACAAGAAGCAAAAGACAGTTGGGCTGACTTTAAGCAGGATGGTTGGGTCTGTAGGCAAAATTTAGACAAGAACACTGATCAGACAAGAATAACTAATAATGGGCTCATCTGGCAAAACCCAAGAAATCTCTCCCAAATTGTGTTTCTGTGATGCAGAGCTAGGGACGGTGGTAGGTTTTTAAGCTCTTAAAGGCAAATATTCTCTGTGTAGTTCTACCCTGTTAGGCTGAGTCTGGGCTCTATGGGATGCTCTGGTCCCTGGATGCTCTGGGAAGCCCTTGCCCAACCAGGGGCCCTTGGTCCTCTTGTTCTCCTGTAGAACAGAGTCCCCTTGGAGGTTTGAGGTCCACTGGAGGATTTGTGTCTAGTGGGCTCAGTGGTGGTGGGTCTGTCATGGTGAACTCCACCTCTCTCTCTTTGTCATCTGTCTCAGTGGTCAGGCCTCTAGGGAGCAGTCCTGCCAGCAATGGCTTTGCCACATCCCAATCTTGAGCCCCCTTCCAGAGCTGCTTTTTGTTATTTCATGCCTATTGTGCTCCATACACTGGGCTAGAGCCTTTATATATGATCTCTTCTAGGCCACAGAGGCCCTGCCAGCTAGGTGTTGCCTTTGGCTGGCAGAAAAGGAAGACTCGGAAAGGGACAAAAGTTGATGTGGCCAGTGAGTGGCAGAGCGGGGGGTTGCATCTAGCTGTGCTTCACTCCAAACTTTCTATCGCAACTGAGGGACAGTAACCCTGGCAAAAGGAACATCTTAGTGGTATTTTATCCTGCTTTTTCAGTGGCCCTGCATTCATTCCTGATTGGCACTAGGAGAGCCAATGAATGATGGAAATGTTGAAACCAGAGAAAGAAGAGAAGACATGGATCCCCAAAAGAGGACACGTCACTCAGATGAGATGTGGTTGTGAACCCCCCCACTTTTTGTTTTTTTTTTAGCATAAACAAATGGTGTAGTTGTACCTGGAATTTTCTAAATTGCTTTTGATTCTATGGGTCTTTTTAATGAGACAGCTAAGAAATTCCAGCATTTTTTCTTGATGTGTGAGGCTAGTGTTTATTCATGAAAGAAAGGGAACCATGAAATGATGTTAACCTTGCTGGACATTTGTAGCTGTAGAAGGATTTATTGCCTCCCTTGGACTGAGCATGTTTGCTTGAATTGCATTTAAATAGTGCATCCTTACTTTGAACGGATGAGCTAGTGGATGAGATTTCTAAGGGTAGAATTCCCTTTCCACAAGGGTTCTGTTAATTGTGTGTTTTACAAAGGACAAGGGAGTCCTGGATTTTTTTCTTTCCTTAGCAATTTGTGGACTAGAATCATTGAAATAGAAGGAGCTTTAAAAATCACTTCGATTACGTATTAAAATGGACTCTATCAGCCAAACAAAGCATTTATATGGAGCCCATGTTAATTGAGGGCCTACTATGTGCTCAGTGGATAACCTCTTGGTTGGCCATTCTCCAGCTTTTGTCTTACAGTCTCCTCTTGTTTCCCACAGTCCCAGCTCCGAACACCTGAGCTCTTTTGAGTTCTTGAGCATGCTGAGCTCTTCTACCTCTCTGGGCCTTTGGCTATGATATTCCTTTGGCCTGGAAGTCCCCTTTTCCAGTTTCCTTAGCAGGCTTTTCCTCACCCCTCATGCATGCCTCCCCTTAAAGCTGCTTTCTTCACTCTCCAGCTGGAAGAAAGTCCACCACCCATCCCATCTTGCTTTCTTCCTAAATGTACTGTTTTTATCCTTTGAACACTTCAAATTTGAAATTATATATTTGTTTACTGATGTGGTTTCTTTTTCCCCCATGAGTCTTGAAGCTGTGTGAGAACAAAGGCAAAGTTTATTCACCAGGATATCCTTAGCATTCAGCATGCTTCCTGGCACATAGTAAGCAGACACTCAGTAAATATTTACGGATGTTTGGAGTAGGTATTATAATTCCCAGTTGATGCAACTGAGGGGTGGAGAGGTGATGTGACTTTTCAAGGTCACCCACCTAGTAAGTGGCAGAGCTAGGAGTCTACTCTTTTACCCTATTATCAAATCCAATGCTCACTTCACTTTAAAGTTCAGTTTTTGACTTTTCCTTAGAAACGTAGCTTTTGGGCACCTGGGTGGTTCAGTCAGTTCAGTGTCTGACTCTCGGTTTTGGCTCAGGTCACAATCCAGTCTTGCATCGTGCTGTCTGTGCTGATAGAGCAGAGCCTGCTTGGATTTTCTCTCTCCCATTCTCTCTGGCCCTCTCCTGCTCACGTGTGCTCGCTCTCTCTCTCTCTCTCTCTCTCTCAAAATAAATAAAGAAGCATTAAAAATAAAGAGGCATAGCTTTCTTGCTTCATTGTTATACTGACAGAAACAGACTCTTTCAGCCATAAGAGTTATATCATAGTTCAGGAGTAGAGAAAGTACTGAATGAGGTACATCAGACTGAGAAGACAAGGTATCTTCTATTAATTGGGAGCTCCTTGGGCTCAAGAGGAACAGCTCTCCAAAGGCTGGCAGCACTATGACCAGAGAGAGGTCTGGGTTGACTCTTTTTACTGTGTCCCAGAGCAGAAAGCACATGGTTTAGTCTTATGGAAATGCATGGGCCAGGAAGGCTGGTTTTGAACAGCTCTTGAGGTGAGCAAGAAGGTTGTTTTGGCAGGTGTTGGAGGCAGAGAGGTGCCTCTCTCTTCCTGGTGTAAAATGACCTCTTTGTGTATGAAAGAAGAGACACTGGGAACATGGCTACTGGAGGTCAGCTCTCTCTATAGAGATGGAAGAGACATCTGGAACAATTTCTAGAAAGTGGGCTTTGATCTGCCCCTGGATGCTGACAAACAGAGCCCATGTTCCCTTTCCTTCTATGAAAGGCTGTTGTGGTTTTGACTCGTTGTAAATCACTGATATTAGAGTGGCATTGTTCTGCCTCTTGGCTTGCCATTGGGGCTGCTGCATCAGGCCTGAGCTGGTGTCCTGAAATCCCTCAGGAGTCTCTGCTTTGCCAAGGCCAAGCTAGCAGAGCTTTAGGAGAGGTGATATGCCTGCCCATCTCTGGATCCTGCTTTGGATTCAGCATTTTACTTCTGGGTTCTGAGTTTAACACTGATCCAAAGTCTTTTAGATAAAAATAAATGACTTGCTTTGCCTCCTTGCTGCTAATGTCTTCCTTGACTTTCTTCCTTTTCTGAAAGCCCTTCTTCCTGAGATGGGCATTTCAACAAATGCTTTGCTTTCCTTCTTCTCACATGTGTTTAGCTTTCCTTCCCCAACTACAGGGAATACTCCCAGGGAGGATTCCAAGTCTCACACAGCATGCTCTTCCTTCTAGACCATGCACTCCCTGTTCCATAGAGACTTAGACTTGAATCACAGACAGTGGCAGCAGGAAAGGACTTGGTGATCATCTCGCGGGGGGTGGGGTGGGAGGGTGGGGTTCCATCTTGGGATTTGCGAAGACCAAGGGTCTTTGGCAAGTTGGAGGAAGGTGCAGGGCAGGTGGGGCTCCCTTCCCTTCCCATCTAATGAGCCATTCTTAATTGTTTTACATATTGAACTTCTATCTAAAATGTTGTTTGATCAAAGGGCTTAGGCTTAAAACCATGGTTTGAGGAACTCTATTCTGGTTCAAACCCTCTGATCTACAGATCAGAATGAAACCTCATACTCTTCACCTAAGTGGAGTTGTCAAGCTTTCAGCAGGCACCATATTATTTTTCATTCTAATTATATCATTTTAATTCTGAATTGTATCCGTGTAGTAGAATTTTTATAGAATTCTGTACAAGTATAGGTATATTTTAACATGTGTACACAATATGCACACTCACATACAATACACACATATATGTATATATATGTTTAAGACCTGACTCCAATGCCCACATCTTTAAAGAAACAGTTGGTAAGCAGTTGGTAACCTCCCATCTGGAAGTAATCTTGCATTGCCTTTTAACATGCTATTTACAGATTTTTTTTCTCTTAATTTCCCTCTGCCTTGAATTGTAATTACTTGTGTGTATTTCTCTCCCCTATAAACTGTACGTTCTTTAAGGTTTGAAACTCTGAACTACTTATCTTTGGAATCTCTGTTAACACCTAGCAATGTGCTCTGCACATGCAATGAAGGAATCAGTATTTTATAGTGTAGTATTTTATTATGAAGTCAGAATTTCATGCTTGGACCTCATAAGGACCTAATTAACTTTTCATAGAGAAAAATGCCACATGGCTATAGACTGACCATCCACCTCACAGATGTATGCTGTTATTCACAAGGTGGGGCAGAGAAGATGGTCCTGAGTGCTCAATACAAATTAATTTCCATCACTGCAAAAACAACTCTAGCTATGGGGCTTATTATAGGAGGCCAAGAATGTTAGTTATTAGGGAATTCATGGAAGTGGATGTGATGGTTAATTTTAATACATCAGTTTAATGCATCAATTTGACTGGGCCCCTGGGTGGCCATGTATTTGGTCAGACAACATTCTAGGTGTGTCTGTGGGAGTGATTTTGGATGAAATTAACCTTTGAATTAGTAGACTGAGTAAAGCAGATGGCCCTCCTCAGTGTGGATGGCCTAAATAGAACAAAATGTTGACTCTCTCATGAATAAGAAGGACTTCTTTATCTGACTATTGAGCTGGAACATTGGTCTTCTTTTTTCTTTTGTTCTTCTTCTCCCCCTCCACCCATTGGTCTTTTTCTTGCCTTTGGACTAGAACTGAAAAATTGGCTCTTGGTGGTCTTGAGCTTGCCAGCTTTCATACTGAAACTGACACCATCAGCTCTTCTGGTTCCTAGGCTTTCAGACTCAGGCTGAATTATGTACTGGCTCTCCTGGGTCACCAGCTTGTTGACTGCAAATCGTGGGACTTCTTAGCCTCTATAATTGTGTGAGCTAATCCTTATAATAAACCTCTTTATCTCTGTCTTCCATTGGTTCTATTTCTCTTGAGAACCCTGATCAATACAGATTTTGGTATTGAGGAATGGAGTCTTGCTGTGACAAAAGTATAAAAATATGGAAGTAGCTTTGGAACCAGGTAGAGGCTGGAAGAATTTTGAGGTGCTTATTAGAAATATGGATGTTAAGTGCATTTCTGGTGAGGTCTCAGACAGAAATGAGAAACATGTTATTGGAAATTGGAGAAAAGGCATTCCTTGCTATAAATGGCAACAAGTTGACTGAGCTATGTTCTAGTGTTTTGTGGAAGTTAGAACTTCCAAGCAATGACATTGGATATTTAGCTGAGGAGATGTCTTTTTTTTTTCAATTTTTTTTTAACGTTTATTTATTTTTGAGACAGAGAGAGACAGAGCATGAACGGGGGAGGGTCAGAAAGAGGGAGACACAGAATCTGAAACAGGCTCCAGGCTCTGAACTTTCAGCACAGAGCCCGACGTGAGGCTCAAACTCACGGACTGCGAGATCATGACCTGAGCCGAAGTCGGACGTCCAACCGACTGAGCCACCCAGGCACCCCAAGCTGAGGAGATTTCTAAGCAAAGTGTTGAAGAACTGTTTTTTTTTTCCTCCTGACTGCTTATAGTAAAATGCAAAAGGAGAGAGATTAAATAAAGAAGAAATTGTAATGCAAAAAGGAATCAGAACTTGAAGATTTGGGAAATGCTCAGCCTACCCATATTGCAAAAAATAAGATAGTATGTTCTACCTAGAACATCAAGGGTATGTCTGGACTATCACTGAGTAAAGAATTTATGGGATTATGCAGAAACACTGGGGACAGAGATGGGGCAAAATGATGGAAGCTGTCAGACTTCTTGGATTTGACAAGACAGGACAAGAAAGCTATTCAACAGCAAAGATGTACTGCCCTTCAAGAAGAGGGAAAGTGACTCCACAAGCAGTTCAGAGATCATCAGGGCCACCACCTGAGTTTTACCAAGCCAGACAGCCTCTGCCTGAAGCCTTGGGGTGGGACCCTGGCTTGGCAAAAAGCCTCGGGGGAACAACTTGTGAGGTTAACTGGGAACTGCCATCCCAGTGGGCCTTGGGGCAGAGTGTTGAACCAAAAAAGGATTATTCATGGGACTTAAAAGCTAATTTGCCTTCCTAGGTTGGACCTATGTGATGTTTAGACAGGACTTTGGACTTAAGACTTTAGAGTTGTTGCTGGATTAAGTTAAGACTGTAGGGACTTTGGGGATGGAATTAATGTATTTTGCATGCCAGAAGCAAATAAATTGGGGGGGGGGTGGTGGCAGAGAAAGAATGCTATGGACTTGATTGCATCCTTCTGAAATTCATGTATAGAAATTCTAATATCCAATGTGACTATATTTGGAAATTGTACTTTTAGGAAGTAATTAGGGTTAAATGAGGTCACAAGGATGGGGGGGTCCTAATATGATGTGATTGGTGGCCTTATAAAAAGGCCAGACTCTTGTCCTCTCTCTCTGTACATATGCACTGAGAAAGGCCATGTGAGCACACAGTAAGGAGATGGCTGTCTGTAAGCAAAGAAGAGAGATCTCACCAGAAACTAAAGTTGCTGGACTTTGATCTTGGACTTTCCAACCTCCATAATTGTGAGAAAATGAATTTCTCTTGTTTAAGCCACCCAGTCTTTGGTATTTATTGTGACATCCCGAGCAGACTAATATGGTGGGATGTTTGCAAATCACTCTTGCATTAATGGTCCAGGGCCTGGGTGGTTTATATGGACTATTGAGTCTTGACAGAACTCAACTCAAATGCTTATTGTTTTGAATTGAATTTATTAAGACACGGGTCAAGAGAAAGCAGTCGTATGACCAATAAGCCAATGAGAGACATAAGCCTTGGATTATTTATATTGTTTATGCCCTAAACTCTCTATGTCAAATCATCTTCTTAGGTGTAAAATAATAGGCAGGAGAAGTCATGCATTGAGTAATGTAATTCAACAGATATTTATTGAGATCTACTACCTATAAAGGTACCTTGCTAAGTCTAAGTAGAAGGTATTAAGACTCCTAAGATGAGGCCTCTGCCTTCCAAGAAATTATAGCTCCCTGACATTCCTGACTCAACAATTCTTAAACACATAGGTGGACATTATCAACTTTTAATGTACTTCAGGTTGAGATTCCCCATCAATCGTAACTATTGTTCATCTTCAAGGACTGTTACCTCCCAGAGTTTGGCCCAGTCTGTTATTCATTCTTCCACTCTTCATCCCTGATCTGTACTGTTGGATCTTGGGGAATTGCTACATTTGATCTAGCTTTGTTTCTGGTCATCTTAATCACCAGGGAGATACTAAAAAACCTCTAAAAAATGGAAAAAGGAGGGATAGGTTCATGGGTTACAAGATTATTGCATGAAAACTTGACATAATTTAGGTGGGAGATGTTAAGAGGTGAAATTTAATTTAAGTATATTATAATTTCCTGATAAGCACTAATGATCATAATGAAACTTCACTTCTAACCAGTGATTATGATTTACAGTGGTAGTACCTTGACCCTACTTAATGGAGGCATTCATTGTGCTTCTTTGCTGTTCCCCACATTTCCTTATCAGCCATGACATGAGCAATAGTCCATTTTAGCTTTTGGGTTGGGTGTTACTCTGCACATAAAGGAGGAGACTTTGTCACTTTGCTTTGAAATCTAGTACCTATATCATGGAGAGTTTCAAGGGGCAGGGATATCTTTTGACTTTCCCACATAAAAATATGGAAAGAACTGACCTTTCTTGTTGACACTGTCTTTGCCTTTCTTCCATAGTAGAAAAGGCTGTAATTTTTAAATTTGTGGGAAAATTGGACATTTGTGGGTTAATTGGCAATATTTGCATGTGACAGTTAGTCTCATTATGCTCCAATTATATTAATTAAACTCTGTCCTGGAGAGTAGGCATTCACTCATTTTTCTTCCCTGCATCCCTCCAAATGTGCATCTGCAAGCTGCTTCCCTGTGGTTTTATGAGCACGTGGGGCAGGGTCCATATTCTCTCATCCTTTTATGCTCAGCACAGTATTGGCATATCATAAGTGCTTATAAATGTTTGTTGAATTGAATCAAACACGTAGAGACACAGTTTGGAAAATCAATGATGGTAACTCCAGTGGTTTTTAGACTCCTTCTCCATGTCAAGCCCACACACGTGCTTTGTAAGCCTTCCCATTCCCATTTATTTTATAAATTAGCAAAGTAAATAAGAAAACAACCTATATGCAAGGTGAGAGATGGGAGAAAGGAGGAAACTTATATTTCAATACCAATTTTATACCAGGCACAGGGTAGGAACTTACACATTCGCTGTCTTGTATTATCACCAAAGCATTTTTCCCCTCGGTCCAGCAGGTTAATTTTAACAAAAAAAGCCAGCTGAAGCAAAGAAAGAAAAAAAAAAGGAATTGCAACTTGGCCTGCTGAAAATCCCTAAAAGCATCAGGTTCTGCTGAAGGGGTTGATAAAAATGGGTTTAACAGAAGTCCTTCTATGTGGTCTCATCACTAAATCGTTACCTGTTGAGAAAACAGTTTTCTAGATGATATACTTATAGTGAGCCATAGTGAACTGCCAAATCCTTATTATTCCTTACTTACTCTGAGTCAATTGCTCCTCACTTGGACAAGGTAGCTGTTTCTGAAGGAGGGCTGTATGTGAGGTAGAAGCGGGAGGCAACTTGCCTCCTTAATATGTCCGTGCTTTTAAAAGGGGATAAAATAGGTGACGTCATGGTAAATGTGCTCCTAAAACAAAATGTGATTACAGATAGTAAATAGTTGCCTTCCATTCCTGATAGTAAATGTGAATAATAATGCAGTGCTTTTTCATACACACACATGTATTAAATGAATGTCATCTTGTTACTCTCTGGTAAACGCTGTCATTTGGTTATTTTTTATTAGCCATGACCTCTCCAGGACTACCTTAATGTGGGCCAAGATATAAGAATGCATAGAGGTCAAATAATATCCACTGAAGGGCAGTTCATCTCTAGTATGTCAGGTGCTGGGAGACTTTATTGCAGAAACAAAAGAATTCCAACCCAAAGACTTGCTAATAACATTACCAGAGTACAGTTACAGAATAGAAAGATCAGTGTTCAGCAAGAATAGGGAGAGCATAAACATATGTCAAATGGCTAGCTTGGTCCTTCCACCTTCTAAAGAGGCAAGCATATTAGTGGTTGGTTTCCTAATAAATTATACAACAGGATGCTCCAAGGGGTCCATTTCCTGAAGGTGATTGCTCAGCATCATGGAGCACCAAGCACTGTTAGCACCATTAATGGTCTATCAGAATGGTCCAGTGGTCTAGAAATGCCACTCACACATTTCTTGGAAGCACATTAATTCAGCCTGAGAAGAAGCAGAGCTTTGCACCAGACAGTTGATGCACTGTTATATCATCCCTTTTTCTCGCTTCTTCTAAGAGAGCTCTTCCTACCTTCTGCAGATCCAAGTGATGGGTCCATATTGGGTGATTTTGAATATTTTGCAGGCTACATTCCTAATTTGTTTCATTTATGGCATTTTAGAGGAAAAACTACTTTCTCCTTAACTGTGGCTTATTGACTTGCTAATATATATAATGAATGAGGGAATGTGGGTCATGCAACCATCCCCAGCTGGGAAACAGCACTCCTTAGAGTTCTTACATTCATAGTTACCAATCACATCATCACTGAGGGGTTTTTCATCCTGTCTTACTTAAACTCCAGCTATTTTGTCACCTAAAATTAAAAAAAAAAAAAGACAAAAACCAGTAACACTATACAAGGGTGGTATGAGTAATAAATATCATGATTAAAGGTGCTAGCCCTGCACCCGACACTTTAGTGACCACTCAGTAAATGTTAGTTGAATTTGGAATTCCCCCCCTCCCTGAGGAGTCACCTCATTAAAGCATTGTACCTTTGGTTAGAGTATAATAGGTAGTTTTCATCATGTCCATTTGTTAGCTCAATCCCTCACCATCTGTGTTCTTTGTTCATCTGCCAACCTAGAAAAATCCTCTTCTTGTCTCTAAATGATGAGTTCAGTTTTTTTAGATAACACTTTTTATATTTTGGGTTTTATTAAGGTGGAATGCTGTAGAGTATTATTATTTTCAAGAAATAATTTAGTGTCTTATCTAGATAATTAAGGTCTTTGTGTTCTGTAGGTAAGCTTCCTGGTCATGGTAGGAGAGAAAACAACGTGCTCTTGTGCCCTCGTGCTATCTTTGGCTAGTGGAGCAAATGGGAAATCCAGAGCTGGTGGGGACAAAGCCAAAGCTGCAAGTATGTTAGATTTACTGAGTAGGCACATGTTGGTTCAGCGTCCGTAGCCAGCCTGCAGTAAGTGGAATTAGAACACTCAGCAGGGACAAGTTGGTTCTTTGGAGAAATTTGTTAAAGAAGGAGTTCATGTTGTATCCAATTTAAACCCTGGGGGATTTGAAAGTCCTTGTCCATGCACCTCCTTCCTGCACCATGGGCTTATATTCTAGTAGTATTTGCAACACACTAAGGTTGCTTGCACTTGTAGATTCATTGGTTCTTAGGAGAAAAAGCATCTTGATCCATACAAGGGAAAAGCCTACTAGGGGGCAGCTGCCCCATATTAAAGTAAGAGAAGAGATTGTAGAATTCTTGGGGTTCTTCAATTCATGTTAGCAGCTACTCTTCCAGCAACGATTCAATCTTCTGGATCCTCATGGCCCTGTTACCTTTTCCCTATGCCTAAGAAGGCTTGGTTAGGTTTTCACAGTGGGTGGTGGAAAGAAATAGGCAAGTTTATTCAGTGGTTTTAAGAACATTTACATTTGATCTAGCTTTAGAGGGGAGTAAAGTCACCATCTCACAATTTATTATTATTTTTCCCAGCCTGACTGATATTCTAAAAGTCAGCTTCACTGTTCTGGGGGGTAAACTACATTCCCTGTTCGCTGATGGCTCTCTTTACAGTGCAGAGGATCCCAGAAGCTTTGGGCTGGAAGAAACCAGCTGGGAGCTTCTAGTCTCTAGGTTTTACAGGGGGCCTTGGAAGCTGGTCCGTTACAGTGTTAATATGATATTGAACCACCATGGCTCCCTTGTAGTAGAGGACAGTCAGATGTGCAGGTAACTAATGGAGATGAGCATAGCTGGGAGGAGGACGAGGCATAAACTAATGAATCCTTTACATACTTAAATGGTATTTAACAGGAAACAGCCCCACGTGTTGGTCCATTACTGACTAACCATTTTGGGGGTCCAGATTTTGAACTGTTTTTTAAGTAGCAAGGACAGATTTTTGCAGATGCTAATGCCGTTTTGCCTGAGCTCCTTATTTACTGGCCCACATTTGCAGGACAGCTGTCCTGGTGTCCATTTGTGGGGAGAAAGATAACAGGCCAACACAGGATTCAAAACCATGAGTTTGTCCTCATTAGAAGTGGGCTTACCAGTGGTGTAAGCCATGGCATCCTTCCTCCTGATGGCTTGGGTGAGCTTGTGATTTCTGTAAGTTTTGTTATTTAAACTGTAACAGGGAGGCGGCTGTAAGTTTAGGAGACCTAAGGGGCCTTTTGTGTCTGAAATGATAGTTCCACAGAGAACTCTGGGTATTGGCCCCGACCATCCCCTGGCCTCTACATCATCTCTTGAAAACAGAGCCTTAACTTTCTCTTCAGCATCTCTGGAGAAGACTCCAAACTTGATTTTGCAAATTGCTGGAAGCAACTTCTTCCCAATATCTCATCGCAGGCCCACCTGGTATGATATTATTTCCATGTTGTCCTTTCTGATGGGGTGCAGGGGAGAGCCTCCTTATACCTGAGTGTCCCTCCTGCCTTGCCTGGGGTGTGTTTAGAAACAATTGTGTGAAACGGCACCAGCCAGTTCTGGTTTTCATGGTATGGAGTCCCCCCCCCCCTCTTTTTTTTCTCTTGTCCTTTGTAATATATTTTCTTTCCCTGGCCCTTCATTTAACCCTCTCAAAGATTGGAAATACTCTGGAGATTATCTACTGGGTATCTTGTTTCTTATTTTTTGTTTTTGATCTAGGCTGCTTTTTGTGGAAGAAAAACTCCCGAGCCACTCTCTGCGGTGTGTACAGTGCCTTTACTGAAAGGCAAGTGCCCTAATGCAGTGAACGCTATGGACGAGAGACATCTATCCATGACTCATGTTGTCACAGACTGAGAAAGATATGTGTTCAGACATTTCCTGGAGACACTTTTCAGAAAACATCAGAACACACACACACACACACGCACACCCCTCCCTGTCCCAGCCCTGGTTAGCTTATTCATGGGTCCAGGACCTTTATTCCAGGTAGATCTTCCTTTAGACTGGCTGTCCCCTGATTCTTCATTTGTGCTAGGGAAGATGGAATCCAGCCTACAAGTTCCAGGGCAATTTCTTCTACTGTGAATACAAAATATTTTATTTGAAGTCTTATCTTCTGAGTTTTAAAAGATTTCAGGATATTTCTCAATGAAATTAAGTAGACTGCTACTTTAAAACTGGAGTCTAATTCTACATAGTTATTTTCTTATAGCTCTCAAGGGACTTTCCTTACTGTAAACCTAAAAAGATCTTTGAAAATGTTATTTTTAATATCATAGACATCTATTTAGCTATTATAAAACACTTTCAAAAGGCAGTAATAGCAACAATAACAATATCTGTCATTTACTAATTGCTGACTATGTGAAGGACACACTTCTAAATGCTTTCCAGGCACTAGCTCAATGAATCCTCTCAATCACTTTATTGATTACATGCTATTGTTATCCCCATTTTCAGATGTGTAAACTAAGGCATCAAGGGACTAAATCATTTCCCCAAAATTGCATTGCCAGTGAGGACTAAGGCAAAGGATTCATTTCTAGGTATGGCTGATTCCAAAGTTCTTGAACTTTCCCGTGTCCTATGTGGCCTCTTAATCCTCAGTGTCATGTAAGAACACTGAGTTTCAGAGCAATTAAGTGACTTAATTCTGGTTCCCCAGTCTGAAGTAACAGAATAAAATTTAACTTTTTTTTTTCCTTTTCCTTTTATTGGTTTCTCCCTCCCATGTAATAGGGCTCTAGGTCAATATTTTAGTGAGCTCAAAGCATTCACTAATTCCCTATTGTGTTCCAGGTGCTGGGGTAACCTTTGGTGATACAAAGATAATGAACTTCCTGCTCTTAAGAATTCACAATCTGAGTTTGGGGGGTTATACAGATAAAAACACAGTGACAAATGCAAGCAGTATGATAAATGTTCTAATAGGTCTAAGCACAGGGTGTTTGGGGGAACATAGGGGACAGGTGGCTAACCCAACCTAGGGACTGTCCAGAAAAGCTTTGTAGGGGAGCTGAGTCTCTAGGAAAGAATGGGAGTTAGTCAGATTGAGACCAGGAAGATGTTCTGGACAGAAGAAACACCTTGTACAAAGACCCAGATATATTTGAAAACATGGAGTCTTTGGGTACCACCAAGAAACTTCTGTGTGACCTTGGGTTTAGAAGGAAAGAAGTCAGAGAGATGAACACAATTTAAATCACAAAGAACACCGTAAGTCATGGTAAGCAGTGTTGACTTCTGCAGTTGGCTGGGTATCACTGAAGGATTTTAAGCAGGTGTTGTAGAGGATGGGCTAGAATAAATAATTAAGCTTGGAGGCAGGGAGACCCATTTAGGAGGCTATGAGAATTGTCTAGATAAGAAATGATGAGGGTCCTGACCTCAGGGAGAGGCAGTGAGTCAAGCTTTTCCTATCTCCCCAGGATACGTTTAATTGATTTATTTGTTGCCTTCAGCAGCCAGCTTGTCTGCCTGGCTGTCTGTGTTGTCACCAAACTTTCATCCCTCGTCTTTGTAGTTTTGCCTTTCTTTGCCTTTCTGACCTGTGATTCATGTATTGTCTCTCCTCTGAGACCTCAGCTCCTTGGGGGCAGCAGTGTATCTTTCTTATCTTTGTTTTTGCTGTACTATGCCTGGGATGTGTTCTTCAAGTTTAGTATAGCTATAGTCTAGAGTCCTTTTTGAGAAATAGTAGGAAGAAGGGGTTGTTGGAAAGGAAGGGCGAGGGAGGAGAATTCTTCCATGCTACAATAAATTGAGGGATGTTGATGGATGAGAATTTTGTATGACTCCACTTGGACTCTGCCAAAGGGCATCAGCCTTCTTCTGGGACTTAAGGTAATTTCCTGGCAGACTCATTATTTACTCTTATTATGTTACACAACTTCTGTGCCATCTCTTAGAAATAAATGAGACCTCAACACAAGTAATTAGAGATTAAAAACAGCATCTGTTGTTTTATTGTCTATGTTCCTAAGTATGCACCTACCCTCTACATTATAAATGAAACCCTGTGCTGTTTCCTATAAATTCTGTGGGAGATGGTCATTTAGTTCAGAGGCTTTCAGAATCTCTTTATCTTAAATACAAAGCCTACATGGAAGCCCAACATAGAAATCAAGTTTATACAAAGAGCTGCTCTTGTTGAAGCCAGATCCAAATTTGGGGTCCTGAAGCCGTGTCCAGTCGTTCTCTTTGTCATCCCATCCGAACCTCCAAATAAAGGGACTGTGAAAATCACTACTTAAGAACAGCAATATTTTCCCTTTAACCATTCACTTTGATCAGTTTCTCTTAAGTTACATGTGGTTTTTCACCGGTACTTGTTGGTTTTGTTTTTATGGTCTCTAGTGCTCCACCACTTTTTGGGCCCTCCTGTCTACCAAGAAGAGGGGGATTTGGCCCTTCTTCTGCCTACCCCCACTTCCCTCCTCCCAAGTTCTTATAAACCTTTCTTCAGCATTGAGTGGAAGATAATCTTGCACCTACCAGTAAATGCCTACAAAGACCCTAAATCAGAGGTAATTATCGTTTAGATAAAAAGATTTCTTTGAAAGGGTGTTAAGGAGGTATGCTTTCCTTGTATTCATGCAGTGTATTGTTCTGGTTAAGATTTGATTATAATGGAGTTCTGGCTCACGTGAGTGTGTTTCGTGGCCTTCATGCTTTAACTGACTGTGTTAAAATTACTACTTGACTTTATGGAATAAGAGGCTGAACTCTGTCCTAAAGATTTTTCAGGGTTACTGAGAGGCTTAGAGAGGAAAGAGACCTCAGCCTGTTTGTGCCTACATGTGAAATTGTAGTCATTTATTTGTCTTGAGCACTCACAAAAAGGATTTGTATGAAATTTGGTAAAGAATTACATTATTAGAAGAATCCAAGGGAATTCTATGGATGTGAGTTTTTAGGCGCTCTGTTGAAGATAATCAGCCATTTCTCCCCTTCTGTTCTAGAAGACTTTACCACTCGTATACAGAAGTTCATCAAGGGGTGAGGTGAGGGGCTCACTGTCAGCCATGCAAGGTGGCATTGGAGTGAATTCTTTCTTTTAAAAAATTTTTAAATTAAATTAAATTAAATTAAATTTTTAATTTAATTTAATTTTTCTAAGCAGACTCCACTGCTAGCATGGAGCCTGATGTGGGGCTTAAACTCAAAACCCTGAGATCAAGACCTGAGCTGAGATCAAGAATAAGACGCTTAACTGATTGAGCCACCCAGATGCCCCTGCAATGAATTTTTTCCGTCCAGTAAAATAGTTGTGAAGTTGTGCCCAACTCGAGAGGTTGGATTTATAAACACAACGTATTTAGTAATTGTCAGCTCTGTGAAGTATGATTATTCACTTTGGAAAAGGTCTTTGCGAGTAAGTGTATTTATCCAAATTCCTAAAAATAGTCCTCTCGTAGTGCTTCCCAGGGATTGTTTACAGATCATTAACAATCTAGAGTAAAGAGAAGAAAAACTGAAAGCCAAGATGTTTAGGTATCTGCTGGCTCTTAGAAGAGAAATCTGGAAAGATGATAAAGAAATGATTTAAATTCCTCAAATTCAACTTATACATACTTTTTTTTTTTTTTGAGAAAAGCAGCACCCATTAAATAGTTTGCCTAAAGAATATGTTGACTATAATTTGCTAATGTTTGATTTTCTGTGTAATATATAAGACATTTAAGTGAATGTAGTGAAATCTGCAGCCCCCTCTGAGGTGGCTTCCAGGGTTGAGTGAATGAGAAGAAAAGGTTCTGCCTACTGAGCAGTGAGGATTGAACTTTCTCTCACTTTGATTAATGTCAGTTGTAATCTCTGAAGGAAGGTACTTACCTAGAAATGTTATTTCTCCTTCAGATAATGATTATTATCTTTTCAGAAGGTTATTTCTTGTTATCTTCTAGAGGGAGACCGAGTAATGCTGGTTGTCCTTAAAAATACTTATGTTTGAGTTTTTCATTTGTTTTTACATAATTTTAATGTAGGAATATCTGATGTAATTAAGAGCCACAAATCCTCAAAGCCAACAAAAAAAAATTGTAACCAAGGGAGGAAAAAAAGTAGATGTGAGAAGACTCTGAATTGGGAAAGTGAACTCATTAGATTATATCAAGATACTTGGAATATTCATTTGAACTTTAAATATTTACAGAGTGTCTAGCACATGCCAAAAATGTATAGGCTAGGTTAGGTTTAAGGAGAGGATTATCAAACATCTGAGAAGGGTCAGATAAGAGGCTATGGTCTTTTGGGCAGACCTTTCCTGGAGTTCCTGGGAATTCCTAGGAAGTTGGCAAATCAGGACATATCCAGAGAGGACTGGCTGCATGGAGAAGGATCTGGAAGCCATTTTATTTGAGAAACTATTGAACAAACAAGAGCAGTTACCTGGAGAAGGGAAGATGTTTGGTAAAGAGATCATGAAAAATGTTTTAAAATGTTTACTTTTCAATATGATAGTCACTAACCACATGTAGCTATTTCAATTTAAATTACTTAAAATTAGATAAAAATTTAAAGACTAGTTCCTCAGTTACGCCTACACCTTCCAAGAGCTCAGTAGCCACATGTAGCTACTAGTTACCATATTGGCCAGTGCACAGATATAGTAGTTTCCATCACTGCGGAAACTTTTATTAGATGCTGCTGTTTTAAATACCTGAAGAATTTCATGTAAGAGAAAGAATGGATTCATCTTGCATATCTCTAGAAGGTATAGTTATGCCCAATGGAGAAGAACTGGAGAGGAAGTTTTTCCAACAATTGAGTTTGGTCAGTAACATAAGAAGCAGAGTAGGAAGTTCTCTAAGAGGGGAAATATTTTTTTTAATTTATTTTTAATTTTTGTTTTAATTTTTAAAATTTACATCCAAGTTAGTTAGCATATAGTGCAACAATGATTTCAGGAGTAGATTCCTTAATGCCCCTTACCCATTTAGCCCATTTCCCCTCCTACAACCCCTCCAGTAACCGTCTGTTCTCCATATTTAAGAATCTTTTATGTTTTGTCCCCCTCCCTGTTTTTATATTATTTTTGCTTCCCTTCCCTTGTGTTCATATGTCCTGTGTCTTAAAGCCCTAAGAGGGGAAATATTGACTCTTGGTGACCCTTGTCAATGTTACTGTAGCAGGAAGGATAAATAGGTGAGTTTTGCAGCTTCCCAGCTAGCAGACTTTGTCTGTCTATCCATTTCAGCCCCTAAGCCACAACCCACCCAGCCCACTCAGGCATCTATTAGAGCTCTCTGCCACTTCCTTTTGTTTGGTCATAGAAAGTACTTGATCGTCTGACTAAGACTAATCTCACTTCCCTCTCTCAATTCTGTCATAATCTGATTTGAACCCTCCTTGGGAAAGCTGGTAATTTATAAAGTGTATTAAAAGCTTATTTCTCAATGAAATTATGCCTAGAAATAACTTATTTCTGGAAGTGCCAAAATGGAGATATATTTTCTGAATATAAATTTGGATGGATGATGGCTGGGGATGATGAAAAGGCATTGTCTTCTAACCCTGCATAAGCTTGAATTATCCAGGGTCCTGTATATTCAAATACTTGAATTTAAGCGGAGTGAATCATCAATTAAAAGTTGGCAACAATAATTTCTTTGGATAAGCCACAAAGCAAATAGTTCACCTATGAATTTGGAGAGGTCTATATTTGTAGGGTATTTTTATGGCAAAGTCATCCTTCCTCAAAAGCTTGGTCAAACTTACAGAGAATTAAGGAACCATAATTAATAAGTATTTATAAAGTTCTTTAGTAGCTTTTAAAGAGACTACCTGATAACTCAGAATTATTTCTGGAAATCTAAAACCAGGGTTGGTTACCTGAGCATATTCCTTAATTGAAGCTTGATGGTATTGCCTTGTATAAGAATCTTAACTCTGGTCAAGGCTGGGCAGGTTTATTGGTCTTTTGTACTTCTTTTTTTTTTTTTTTTTTTTTTTAATTTTTTTTTCAACGTTTATTTATTTTTGGGACAGAGAGAGACAGAGCATGAACGGGGGAGGGGCAGAGAGAGAGGGAGACACAGAATGGGAAACAGGCTCCAGGCTCTGAGCCATCAGCCCAGAGCCTGACGCGGGGCTCGAACTCACAGACCGCGAGATCGTGACCTGGCTGAAGTCGGACGCTTAACCGACTGCGCCACCCAGGCGCCCCGGTCTTTTGTACTTCTTAAATGACACTCTCAAACTGCCTGAGATTATCAGAGGAGAAATCATTGGGAATCAATGGGAAATCATTGTCTACTTTTTTTTTAACCTTAGTTGTTTATCTTTAATGTCCTTTAATTTGCTCCTTTGAAATATAGCTGGTCTCTCTTCTTTCTTTCTCCTCTCTTATTCAACACAGAATCTGGTTTACTCTTGTCCAATGGATGGTGTGAAAATACACTCTAGGCAAGTGTTTTATCATTGACATATCATTGACATATTCCAACTCACCCTGTGCTTGAAGCTTAGGTATTATTTCTGTGCCCTGACCCTCCAAAGAAATGTCTCTTCAAGGCAAGCATGGGTGCATTTATTTGTCAGAACTAAGTTTCTTCAGGAAAGTACCCTTGGTTTGATGTGGCTACAGTGAGGAAGGACCTCTTAACTATGTCTGCACACAGTCAAGAGGAAGTTCTCAAGGGCAGTGATGCTTAAATCAAACTAAAGAATGAGAAGGAGTTTGTGGCATGGATGAGGGGAGATAGCATTCCAGGTAGTGGGAATGGCCCATACAAAGGGAGAGAAATCACAGAACTTGAGATATTTAAAGGAAATGCAGGGATGATTCTGTGAAAAGAACTAGTGGGAGAATCATTAATTTATTAACAAATATTTATTAAGCACCCATGATGTGCTAGGCACTGCAGATATATTAGTGGATAAAATGATGATTCCTGTCCCTATGAAATTGATATGTTAGTGGGAAGAGTGAGACAATAATCAATACCTACAATAATGGTATTAAATTAGTTATTTCCAAAGAGCTTAGAACAACCCTTGGCACATGATAAGGGCTACATGAGTGTTTGATTGATAAACCAAATAATTTTATGCGCTTGCTAGACAGCAGTAAGTGCTGTGAGGGTGAAGGGTGGGGATCACAGAGTTTGGTAAGGAAAGTTGGAAGCACCAAAGGGAGGCATTATGAATGGGTTGTAATGGTACACCCTCTTTGTGAAACCTTTTGGAAAAAGTACCATTGAACAAAGACTTAAAGGTGGTACAGTGTTCACAATACAGTTATTTTGGTAAAGAGCCTTCTTGTGTATGTAATAACCCGTGCAAAGGCCCTAAGGCAGGAGAATGTCTTCAGGAAACAGCAAGGATGCCAGGGTGGAGGAATGAGGTTGGAGAGATGAGAGGGGACAGACAGAAAGTCATCATAGAGGCTCCTAGGTCATCATGAGGACTTTGGCTTTTATTCTGAGTAAGATGAAGAGTCGTAGGAATGTGATCTGACTTAAGTTTTAGGAGGTCAGTCTGGCTGCTCTGTTGAAAACAGACTTTAGGGGAACAACATTAATGGTCACATGAAGCCACTTAGGGTACCAACCTATAAAGGGCATTGCTATAGCCCTAGGAATTTTGTAAGAAAGACATTGTTCCTACCACTTTAGGGAAAGTACTATACATAGGAAGTGAAACTTAACACTGGGACATGTTTGGTTGGGTAACAAAGATATACACTGAATGCCTTCTGAAGACCATTGGTCTAGTTAGCTGCAGGGCTTTTCTTTACTGAGGGAGAACTGAAGTTTGCTGTCAGAGTTGAATTGTCAGAACCATAGAGGAGAGGCTAAATGGGCCTTCCTTCCCTACTTCCCTCCACTGATTGCTCATTCTCTCCTTAGACTAGGGTTCTTATTGAATCAGACTACCCAGAGAGCCCTGTGTGTCAGTACCACCACACTAAGGAGAAACGCAGGGGGCAGATCCTAAGTGACCTTAAATGCCCTTTATAATATACCTAGGAACATAAGCCACATACACTTCCATGAAGACCTTTATTTTCCAGACCCTGTAGGAGGATATTCTATTGTTTCATGCTGGGAACAGTTTTATTCCACTCTTCAGTAATAATGATTCTTGTTCATTATTCAGAAAGTCACTGCAAATCATTTCTGAAAGTGCCTGCTCTTGAACAAATGGTTTAGCTGAGGACGGCTCAGAAGATTAACTGTCACTGTCCTAAAAGATGTGGACTCTACCTGGGAATGTATCCCTGCAGATCTTTGACATAGATGAGCAGTTTCCAAAGCCCATATTTAGAAAGGATGGTCTTGGGCATTGCATAATGATAAAGAGGTCAATTCTTCAAGAAGATATAACAACCTTAATGTGCATGTGCCTAACAACAGAGCATCAAACTCTGAGGCAAAAACAGAACTGCAAGGAAAAATAGATGAATCCACTGTCATAATTGACAAATTCTACACCCCTGTAACGAAAATGGACAGAGCTAGCAGGCAGAAAATCAGCAAGGACAAAGTTGAACTCAACAATACCATCAGTCAACTGGATATGATTGACATCTGTAGACTACTTTATCCAACAATGGGAGAATACACATTCTTCTCCAGCTCACATAGAACATTCACCAAGATAGACCACATTCTGGCCATAACACACATACTAACACATTTAAAAGAATAGAAATCATACAGTGTCTGCTGTCATACCACAATGGAATGAAATTAGACATTAACAAAAGAAAGATAACAGGATAATCCCTGAAAGAATAATCTAAGCATGAACAACCTACTTTAATTCAGCACACTTTGTTGAGTGCCTCCATCATGGCAGGTCCCCAAGGGCAAGAACCATGGCTATGTCTTTGGCACACTCATTCCCTGACTCCATGATCTGTCAGTACTTGTATAGTAAATAACTAAGGATTTAGCAAAATAATAAAAATTACCTGGAGTTCATAATGTACTGGTAAGAGGTGGGAGTGGGGTATCCAGAGATCCTGACAATGCTAGCATATTCCATAAATGCTCTGAGACCTAGGTGTCAAGGATAGTGTATTCCATAAGTGCTGAGATCTAGATGTTATTATGAAAACATTGAGGAGGCAGTCTTTATTAGTTCCTGATCTGTGGATTTTGGTTTATCATGTTACGTCCTTTGCCTATTTCTCCTCGTATCACATTGTGAGTTCCCATGTCTGTTATTTTCTGCATATTGTAGTCCATGGAAGTGGGGACTTAACAGGGACTCTTGATGGAATAGTGATAACTACCATCACTTACTGAGCTCCTCCCATCTTCAGGAACATTTTCTCAGTTAATCCTCCAAGAGCCTATTGAGGCAGGTGTTACTTATCTCCATTTTATAGATAAGAAAGTGAAAAGGGCTAATGCATCCAAAATAACCAGCTAAGGTGATGACCATTGGCACTGGTTTGTGAAAGCAGATATATCTGATCCAAAGTCATGCTTTTAGCCACCACTATGGTCTGAATCATACCCTTGTGGTGTGAATGTAAGAAGATAATTTAATATGTCCTCCTTTACATTTTCTCTTTGGGAAAATGGCAGTAATTATTCCCTGCCTATTTCAGTTGAGATACTCAAATGTGAGCTGTAATGTACAAACATAAGGTATTGAAATAATGACCTGTTTGCTATGTAGCAAAAGTGCCTTTAGCATAGAAATTGTCTCACTCGTCTTTGATCTTCCGGGTTCTCCACCCAAATCCTTGAAAATTAGTAGTACTTGTTAATGTGGGTTGCATGATAGAATTACAAGATAGGGAGAGATTAGATAGTCATGAAGCGTTTTGCAAATGGATATTTTTAAAAGGTTGGAATTATATTTATGAAATTGGAGAAGGTAAATTTATATTCTCTCCAGGTTTAAGAAATGAGCTCTTTGATGGTGAATGTGTTTCCCAACCAGACTCTGAGTTGCCACGTGCCAACTCTGCAGGCCCTGGGCAGACTTGGCGAAGGAGCTGCCTCGGCTCTGTGCCTACACAGCATGGTCAGGAGGGATAGGTAATTGCTCACTGGGCTCTGCACACAAAGGCACATTTTGCAACGCTGCTTTTTGCACGTCGTCAGTTGGAAATGTAACTTTCAGAGCAGAAGTCATTTTAGTTTGTATGTATTCAGAGTGACTGCAGAATTGCTGTAGCAGATAATTTCATGGTGAGAGGAAAAATACTTCTTAGATATTCTCAACTGAAATCCTGAAAGCTGAACTAGAGGTTGTCAGCTTTTTCTTTCGATGACTGTGCTCCCTTGAAAAAGAAAGAAAAGAAAAAGTAATCTTCAAGTTCTTCCCAGGAGGGATGAGATGCCATGACCTCTACATTGTTTGACCTTTTCCACTGACTCTTTTCTAGTTGGTTTTATTGTCTAAAATGAGTTGGGCTGATGTGAGGTTCCATCCTTATTATTTTCACCTTATTCTTTATGGACAGCATTACTCACTCCGCCAGGAACTGTGTTGTGAAGTCATGAGCATAGGGATATGGGTGTAGGAGAAGGGGTATTGAAAGCTGTAGAAAACAGCTCAGAACACACCTACTGGTCATGGGTCTGGAGAGTCTCCACAAATAAAAAATGAAAAGCATATGTGCTCTTGTCAGTTTGCTAGTTCAGTGCTTCTCAAGGTATCTGTGATAAAGAACTAGTTTTTGATTTCTTAAAATACCCAATCCCTCTCAGACTAATACTTTTGTCAAAATATAATAAGTTCAATTTGGAAAAATTAAATTTTAAAAAGATGAATAAAATACAAGCCCCAATTTTTAAATTAGATTCAACAGACATAAACTTTTAGTTCAATAAACATATTCAGAACAAACAGAAAAAGAAAGAAATTACAAACACGGTGCACATCTTTTATTTGACATGCACACGCTGGTGATTAATATAGAAAATTCCTATTACACTTGTACTTTTGTCATTCCACAATCATAATTAAACAAAGTTATGAGTGAAAAAGCAATTCCTTCTATTAAACGCCTATATGCACACTTTGAATGAACACCACGCATAGATGAGCTTGCTTCTTGCTTGTTAATTTATTGAATCTAGGTTGGATTGACAATAATGCTGTTCTCGGGGGATAGATGATGAAGCCCAAACGGAGTGCATCAAGGACACAAGCCATGGTTTAGGCACACAACAGAAGCATGCTGAATTAAAGTAGGTTGTTGGCAACTAGATGATCCTTTCTGATACGTAGTTCTGGGAACTACTCATCCATGTCAGAGATCTGTGGGGCTCCACTCCCAGGTAGAGTCCACACCTTATAGGACTGCGACAGCTAATCCTCTGAGCCATCCTCAGCTAAACCCCTTTGTTCAAGAGCAGGCACTTTCAGAAATGATTTGCAATGACTTTCTGAATAACAATGAACAAGAACCATTATTACTGAAGAGTGGAATAAAACTGTTCCCAGCTTGAAAGAATAGAACATCTTCCTACAGGGTCTGGAGACAGGAAAGAAAGGCCTTCATGGAAGTGTATGTGGCTTATGTTCCTAGGTATGTTATGAAGGGCATTCAAGGTCATTTAGGATCTGGCCCTTGCGTTTCTCCTTGGGGTGGTGGGATTAACATACAGGTTCTCTGGGTGGTCTGATATAACATTCACAGGAATAAAAAAAGAGACTCTAGCTAACTTAGCATTGCTCAGAATATTCATTTGTAATTTTTATCTGAAACAAAGCAAGTGGTGTTGTGTGTCTAAATTCATCTTCAGTTCTTCATCAGTAGCCAGTTCCAAAAATGTTAAATTTAAATTATCTTTTGATGAAAAAATGAATCCACAGAATTGTATATATATAAACTTAAAAAAATAAATTCAAAACACTCAAATTCAGAAAATATTTGTTGATAACTTTTTTCAGATATGCTATCTCAACATCATTGCCTCCTTCATTGATACTTGTTAAATTCTGGAACATGTTGTAAACTATGGACATTGTTGTTTTAAGTGTCCACATTTTGTTTTTGGTCTTCAGTCTTACCTGTCATTAAAAAACATGTTTCTCCTTTACATGGAGGTATTAGAATCATTAAAGTAACAAGGACAGACAAAGAAACAAGTTTGGATGTGTTATTTACATCTTTGTAAAGTTGAGACCAAGATGGCAAAACACCAAGAATTCTTTCTGTGCTTAAGACATTATTGACAAAACTTTTCCCCTTGATAACTGTCAAACATCAACATGCAATGCTGTTGATTATTATTAGCTTCCTTCTCAATAATTTATTCAGAGTAATCATGAACTTAATGTATTTACCTTTATGTAATTTACAATTTTTACTGCATCACCAAATACAGTATTTCTTTTAGCTGACTTATTTCTGAAGTAAGTCTTTCTCATCAAAGGCAGCAACACATTAATTTACACTCTGGTGCAAATTTATTAACTGGGTAATTCCAGAATGTTTTCTTATCTTTTTAGCTGTGCTATCAGAACATACTCTACACAAAACTTGAACTCCAAAGCACATCTGTTGACAATGTAATTTTTCTTAACTTTATGCTTTTGAGAGCGAGTACTGTCTTTTGGCAATGAGCATGGAAAAAACTGAAACAAAACGGGATTCATTCTTCATATCACCATCATGTTCAAATCATCCACGTACTGAAAGATTGCGGTCTTGGGTCTTAGCAGCATCAGTGCATTCAACAGGTTATAATGGGAAATACTTTGCTTGCTTTCTTTGGTCTATGACTTGGTCTTCTGTATCATTAGGCTGGTATGTTACTCTGTGATATCATTTGGAAGTGGTAGTGGAGCCTACCTTCTTAACCACAGATTCACCCAACATTTCCAAGTAAATACCTCTGATGCAGATTTTTACATTTATTGATTGCATGTGGTTTTTTGCCTCAGCAACCAAAAGTGCTATTTTTATTAGAAGCCTGCAGAGTGTTAATAGGTAAAAATTTGAACATCTGCTTCTGTGGCTTTCTAAGGCAATGTACTCTTTTATTTCAAATAATTCCACTGATTTTGAGCTTTTTTTTTTTTTTAACTTGTGTAAGTAAACCCTACCCAAGAAGTTTTGGAGGTGTCATTACTTAGAACATCTCTGCCAGTAACACACTTGGGGGTTTAGCATGCCACCCTCAAACATGGCTACAAACCCAAACTTAGTATATGAGGAATAGTATTTCCAAATAAAACTGGCATGAACTTCTTGGTTTCCATTTCTTTGGAATCACTTCCACTGCCATTATTTGATTCACTTCTACTGATGCATTCAGCCAAAGTATGTCTTTTCTTGAAACAAACAAACAAGTGCTGTGAAATTTCATTTAAGGTCTTAAATTAGAAATAAAAATCCATGATACAATTTTTTCTTTCTTAATTTAGCTAATAATGTTAAGCTATAAATGAAGCAAAGTTCCATTAAAAATGGAAACATTCACAAAAATAGCAAGTTATAAAAGTAAATACATGCCAACATTTTCTCTATCTGTCTTGTCTTCTCTGGCCTCCGTTGTCTGACTTCCTGACTGGCTACCTCACATTTCTCATCTGAGCTGGCGAGGAGGTAGGCAGGAAGACATTCATCTAGTAATGACTGTTTAAAATCCTTCTGTAGCCTAATTCATGTGGGAAAATAGGAGACCAGGGTTTTATGGCTTGTGTTTTACATTTCATGTCATTTCCTAACGGGTATGGTAGTATCTGTATCCTGGGGAAATTAGATGTATTTTATCCCATTGGATATGTGGCATCAAAAATAAGTACTGACTTCAGGTGAACACATATGTTTTGAGCATTACAATGTGCACAGCCCTGTGCTAATGTGGTAGGGAATACTGGGGTAAGTATATCATAGTTTCTGCCTTCTATGACCTGACAGTTTGGTAAGGAGGATAGCTCAAATATAAAGTATATTGAATGTCTGTTGCTGCATAATAAATTACCCCCAAAATGTAGTGATTTCAAACAGTAGCAATTTATTATTTAGTTAGTTTTTTGCTCATAAATCTGTAGCTGGTCAGTGGTTCATCATGGTGTCTCATTTCTGTTCCATATGTTGTCAGTAGACTCAGCTCAAGTGGGGACTAGATGATCCTTTTTTAAGATGGCTCACTCACATGGGTTCCTGTGTGCAGGCTGGGAACCCAACTGGGGCTTTGAGCCAGGGACCCAGGTTGCTTTCCATGTTGGCCTCTCCACAGGCTATGTGGACTTCCTCCTGGTATAATGGCTGGATTTCAAGTGTGAGTGTCCCCAGAGATCAAGGCAGAAATGGATGGCACTTTAGAGACCTAGCCTCAGAAGTCAAGTGACATCTTTCCTACCATGCTCTAAAGGTTGATGCCATCACAAAAGCCTACCAGGTTTAAAGAGAGGGGAACAGACCTATCGATGGGCATGTGTCAAGATTATAGAAGGGTAAGTGTGATGGGACATACTGTTAAAACCATCGTTAGAAAACACAATCGTACAAAATATTCATCCATTCAGCAGTGTTTATGAGGCGCTTTCTCCATGCCTTGAACTGTTAATGGCTTGATATTCAGAGATAAATAAGACAGTTTCTGTCTAAAGAAACTTATAGTTGGGAGGGGGGGAGATGATATAGTTAACTATGTGTCATAAAACATTGTAAGTACTATGCCAGAAATTTGTACAAATTACAGTGGTGGCTCAGAAGGCGAGGTGGTAAAACTCTTCAGGGAAGTAGCATTTTAGAGCATTGGCTCTAAAAAGATATGTAGGGCAACCGTTCTCAAAGCAGGATCTTTGTATCCTTGGGGTCCCCAAGAGCTTTTCAATGAGGTTGCGAGTTCAAAACCATTTAGGTAATAATGTGAAGACATTATTTGCCTCTTTTACTGTGTTGATATGTGCACTGATGGTACAAAACCAATGGTGTGTTAAATAGCCAGCACCTTGGCATGAATCAAGGCAGTCCCAAACTGTATTAATTGTGATTATATTCTTCACTGCTAGGCACTTGTTAACTTTCATTAAAAAAATTTTTTTAATGTTTATTTTTGAGAGGGAGAGAGAGAGAGAGACAGAGTGCGAGCAGGGGAAGGCAGAGAGAAAGGGAGACACAGAATCCGAAGCAGACTTCAGGCTCTGAGCTGTCTGCCTGGAGCCTGATGCAGGGCTCAAACTCACAAACCATAAGATCATGACCTGAAGTCAGACACTTAGCTGACTGAGCCACCCAGGAGACCCTGCCAGGCACTTGTTAAAAAAAAAAAAAAAATCTAGTTTCACTTAAGAATGCCCTTGATGAAGTGATAAGAATAGTTAAATTGATTAAATCTTGACCCTGGAGTATATATTTTAATATTCTGTGAAACAAAAAGAGAAGTGTACGTAAAGCACTTGGGCGTACTGGAATACTATGGTTGTTCCAAGGAAAGGCATTTGCGCAATTGAATTCCAAGCTGAAATAGCCATGTCCTTTCCTGCTGTTTTCATTACCATTTTTACTTGAAAGAATAACTGACAAAGTGTGGCTTTCCAAACTGGGGTATTTGGCAGACAGTTTCATGAAAATCAATGAGGTGAGCCCATCGCTTCAAGGAGAACAACTGACAGTATTTGTTGCCAATTATAAAATTAAAGCTTTCAGGCAAAAATTAGAATTATGGAAAACTGGTAACTGCCATCGTGAGTTTGACAGTTTCCAACACTAAAGTCTGTTTGATGCAACTGATGGTGATATTAATGAATGTGATTTCTTTTGATATTACTTGATGGAATGTGTTGTCTTTTGGAAGATCAGCATAACTTAATGAACTCATCATACCTGGGTAAGAAATCCATTCAAAGTGCAAGATAGACCAATGTATTAACATAACACAATATGAAAAGTTCATTGATATGATTTCAGATTCCACATTAGGCTCTAAGAAACTACTGCTTGTTGAATTTCAGTATAATATGAAGGAAGAATGTCCTTAGTTGTCTGAGAGATCTGTTAAAATATTCCTCCCTGTCCCAACTACATATCTGTGTGAGACTGGATTTTCTTCATATGTTTCAACCAGACCAATATATCGCTTCAGGCTGAGGGCAGCAGGTATAAAAATCTAGCTGTCATCTATTAAGCCAGACATTAAAAAGATTTATAAAAACGTAAAGCAGTAACACTCTTCTTACTAACTTTTTTATTTTTTGGACAGTATTGCTATTTTTGTAAAAGATGTTATGTGTGTTAACATATAGTGAGTGTATTATTATTTTTAAGTGGATAAATAAATATTGTAAAATGTTCTCAGATTTAAGTTCTAACATGGTTAAGAGTAATAGATACAATCTGCATAAACAAAAGCTCTTTGTTGTCCTCAATGTTTTAAGAGTAGAAAGGAGCCCTAAGACTCAAATTTGAGACCTGAGTCGTAGGGGTCACATTCACTGGAATAAAGGACATGCTGGGAACAGAGGCTCAGAGCCTAACTGAGGGGAACGGGGCACAATCAGCACACTGAACAAAGCCCAGAGGGGCTTCAGTGAGGGGCCTGAGAGGAGACAGCAGAGAGGTGCGAGGGACGGAGCTGCCTGGGTAGCCAAGCGCCAGGGCAGTGATAAAGTGCTCCGGACTCAGATCTCCTAGTTTAAATCTTCACTCTAGCACTTGGTTCCTGTTTGATTTGGGGCTAGTTACTTAACCTCTCTGTGTCTCAGTTTTCAGGTATTTGCAATAGGGATAAAAATACTGCCTGTTATCTAGGTCTGTTAGGATTCAATGAAATCAGCTCTGTACAAACCTGTATAGTACTTGGCACAAAGAAAGCACTCAGTAAATGTTGGCGATTTTTTACTAAGGTGTTTGGGCTCTGCTCTCCAGTAAGAAGAGTGTTGGAAGGCTTTTGAGCAAGAAAGAGATGTAACTGGATTAAGATGTGTTGTAAGAGAATTTCAGGGACCGTCCATGTCACAGTTGGGCCTTTTCTTCAGGCAGTATGGTCCTTCGGGGAAAATACTGAAGCTGAGCTCCCCTGGCTACTTTTCTGGCGGAAGTCTTCAACCTCAGGAAACTTCTTGGACATACCAGTTACTTTAGGAACAATTTGATACACAACTGGAAATCAGTTCTCTTTTGTGGAAAATTTTGTTGGGCTGTGAACTTACAAATTTGGGTTTGTTTTTTTTTCTCCTTTTCACTCAGACTGCTCTTCATGTGCATTCCTAGTTACAGAGCCATTTCGCTCACCTAAAGTAATTGCCTGCCTGGTGCCCATTCTTACATTACCATAGTTTCTGAGATGGTCAAACGTTACCATGGACACAGTCAGTGGAACTTGGCTGGGCCGGGAGCGGCTCACGGGAAGAAGAGACATTGGTGGCCAAGAAACCACTGGGTTATTCTGGAGAGTGAAATTCAGTTCATCAATAATGAGTTGAGGGTTTACTCTGTGCCAGGCACTGAGGAGCAAAAGAGGTGAAAGAATACACCTGCCAACCCCATCCCAGAGAAGCTTGCCTTTTTTTTGTGAGGGAAGGAGGCACATTTGCAGATAACTACCTTGTGAGGTTGTGTGTGACACATTGTGTGTGTCACATTATGTGTGACAAGTGCTAAAGCAGAAGTAAAGACGAAGTATGTTGGGAGCCCAGGGTAGAGCCTACCTCAGGCTTGGGCTGACAGAGACTTGTTGGCATTTGAGCTGGGCTTTGACAGAGGGATCAGGTTCTAACAGGCAGGATCAGTCAGCTAAGATTCTCTCAGTGTGGAGAACATGAGTAAAGATGGGGACGTAAAGTAGGCAATGTCGGCAATATATTTGTGGCACCCCAACGCAGAATGAAAATGTGAAGCCCTTTGTTCAAAAACCATTAAGAATTTCAAGACGGGCAGCACAGGACTCACCCAAGCAGGGGGCCTTCTAAGGACAGAGGCTACGTGACTGCACAGGTTCATGTCCACGGAACCAATTCCGAATCAGGGTACATGCAAGGTTGTCTGAGGCGTGGTGCATGAGAGCGGGGAATGGGAGACAAGCGTGCACAGGCACGTTCAAAGTGTGGCCACTGCTGTGTCGAAGCAGGATTTGAGGTGGTCTGGGAGGGCCTGGACAGAGGACAAGGGCTCGGGTCCTTCGAGAAGGGAATGCTCTGCCCACCAGGAGTAACAGCAGGAATGGAATGGAGAAGATGGACACATGTGTAACTGAATTAAGAAGGGTGAGGGAAGGGGTATGCAGAAATGAGACCAAAATGTTCAGCCTGTGTGACAGGACTGATAAGGCAGAGGAGAGCTGGTAGGTGTGGATGTTGGGCATTCAAATACATGTTCTTTACTGATTGGCTGATTTATCTGCAGTGACTTCATTACCCTGCTAGGATTTAACCAAAGCAGTAAGACTTAAATGGTGGAAATAACTGAGTATGTGTAAATTCTTCAGCAAAGGGCAGGGCCCGTATGTGTTACATGCATATTTTTTATGTTTATTTATTTTTGAGAGAGACAGAGTGCAAATGGGGGGAGGGGCAGAGAGAGAGGGAGACAGAATCCGAAGCAGGCTCCAGGCTCAGAGCTGTCAGCACAGAGCCCAACGTGAGGCTCAAACTCAGGAACGGTGAGATCATGACCTGAGTCGAAGTTGGACACTTAGCCAACTGAGCCACCCAGGCACTCTTAAACCAATGATTTTAAATTAAAAAAAATTTTTTTAATGTTTATTTTTTGAGAGAGAGGGGGGCAGAGTGTGATTGGGGGAGGGGCAGAGAGAGAGAGAAGGAGATACAGAATCTGAAGCAGGCTGTAGGCTCTGAGCTGACAGCACAGAGCCAGATGTAGGGCTTGAACTCATAAACCGCAAAATCATGACCTAGGCCGAAGTTGGACACTCAACCTACTGAACCACTCAGGTACCCCTGTACCCTCATTATATATAATGAAGCTCTGAAAATGTCCACTGCTAGGAGTGGACACATGCTAGCAGTTTGGGGAGCAAGTCTTGATTTGTGCAAATCCAAGCATCTTAGCCTGATGTAGGGCTTCAGACCTGGCCCCTGTGCACCTTTCCAGTCTCCTCTCTCACTGCCCCCCATCCATACCCTGTGCCTCAGGGCTAAACCAGTTGCTTTTGCTTGGGAGTCTTCCTTTACCATTCCACTACCATACCCTCAACTCCATTTATCCCTCAAAACTCCTCTTTGGACATGCTGCACACCCTGCCCACCTCCACGTCCCCCCCTCCCCACCACTTCCCCAATCTAGATTGCATGCTGACCACACCGAGTCTCATTTGTCTACTCATGTAGACATTGGTCTTATCAGGCATCGTATCTCAGTGCTAGCACCATACCTATCACCAGGGAGACAGTAAATGTTTGCGGAATAAATGAATGAACAAAGTGATGAGTTTGGCCATTAGTTTGAAGCGATTTTCTGAAAGCCCATTCAGTTTCACATTAATAGTTGAACTGCTTTTGGTTCCAAAGAGGGCACATGGCCTACAGTTTCTAAGCAGCAGAGCATATACTGCTGCCGATTAAACTACCACATACCAAATGGGGCTCACTTTTATCATTCTGACACCTCAGCCCACTTGTTGTAACGAGACCAGGAAGAGCAGGACCGGCCCAAGTGCAAGATGGGGGTGGGGATGGTCCACACTAATGCACTGTTAGTAGAGAATTTAAAAATATTACAATATCAACTGAAAGTTGGACTATTTCTATTCACACCATGGGCTGGCACTTCTAAATGTCAGTGGTAAAATACTCGTCCCCCTCAGAGGCTCTCCTTCTTTCTCCCCCCAGAGACTGCCTGTGAACCCCACTGGGGAGCAGCCCAGGGTTTTAATCATGCCTCTCAGGACAGAGTAGAGAGTATTAATCTGCTCCTTCTATAAGCTTGGGCCCCTCAGAACTTCCTTTTCCTCCTCATATTGATGGCACTGTCACAGTGACCTTCCCAGGGCCAACCAAGCCTGTCACTTCTCAGGTTTTCTGCATTCTTCTTTCAGATTCAGGGAGGCATTCAGAGGATTGACTGGCTCAGAAAGAGCCTCTCTGAGTGGAGTTGAATTCTAAATTTTAGAAGAGAAATAGAGGGCTGTCATGGAATCAGGATCTCTGCCCCTGTGTGTATGCTGGATGAGAGTCTACTTCTGGTCTTCCATTTACTGGTGCATGTATAAATTGTAGACCCCAGTCAATGAAACCATCTTTCCGAAACTCCTCCCTGTGTGCTGAGTTAGGTTGAAAAATATTTCAAAAGCTACAGAAGCTATGACAATTTGAAAACTTTTGCTAGAGAAAATTTTGCTAATTTTGCATCAGAATTAATGTAATTTGATACCATGTCTAGGCAAAGCAAATTAGCAGCTTGAAAGGTATGGTGATACCAGTGGATCACTCAGAAATACCAAGGTGGATCAAAACCCTAGAGGAGAAAGCAGGAAAAGACCTCTCTGACCTCAGTTGTAGCAATTTCTTACTTGACAC
Organism: Lynx rufus; assembly: GCF_022079265.1. Classification (NCBI taxonomy): domain Eukaryota; kingdom Metazoa; phylum Chordata; class Mammalia; order Carnivora; family Felidae; genus Lynx; species Lynx rufus. Next base: position 31,478,648 of record NW_025814829.1, on the reverse strand, counting down.
ATCCCCAAAGGCAAGGGAATTAAAAGCAAAAATGAACTACTGGGACCTTATGAAGATAAAAAGCTTCTGCACAGCAAAGGAAACAACCAACAAAACTAAAAGGCAACCAACAGAATGGGAAAAGATATTTGCAAATGGCATATCAGACAAAGGGCTAGTATCCAAGATCTATAAAGAGCTCACCAAACTCCACACCCAAAAAACAAATAACCCAGTGAAGAAATGGGCAGAAAACATGAATAGACACTTCTCTAAAGAAGACATCCGGATGGCCAACAGGCACATGAAAAGATGCTCAACGTCGCTCCTCATCAGGGAAATACAAATCAAAACCACACTCAGATATCACCCCACACCAGTCAGAGTGGCCAAAATGAACACATCAGGAGACTATAGATGCTGGCAAGGATGTGGAGAAACGGGAACCCTCTTGCACTGTTGGTGGGAATGCAAATTGGTACAGCCACTCTGGAAAACAGTGTGGAGTTCCTCAAAAAATTAAAAATAGATCTACCCTATGACCCAGCAATAGCACTGCTAGGAATTTGCCCAAGGGATACAGGAGTACTGATGCATAGGGGCACTTGTACCCCAATGTTTAGAGCAGCACTCTCAACAATAGCCAAAGTATGGAAAGAGCCTAAATGTCCATCAACTGATGAATGGATAAAGAAATTGTGGTTTATATACACAAGGGAGTACTACGTGGCAATGAGAAAGAATGAAATATGGCCCTTTGTAGCAACATGGATGGAACTGGAGAGTGTGATGCTAAGTGAAATAAGCCATACAGAGAAAGACAGATACCATATGTTTTCACTCTTATGTGGATCCTGAGAAACTTAACAGAAACCCATGGGGGAGGGGAAGGAAAAAAAAAAAAAAAGAGGTTAGAGTGGGAGAGAGCCAAAGCATAAGAGACTTAAAAACTGAGAACAAACTGAGGGTTGATGGCGGGGGGGGGGGGGGGGGGGGGAGGGTGGGTGATGGGTATTGAGGAAGGCACCTTTTGGGATGAGCACTGGGTGTTGTATGGAAACCAATTTGACAATAAATTTCATATATTGGGAAAAGAAAAAAGAAAAAAAAAGAAATACCGAGGTGGTTAGTGTCTCCCTTGGCCTTAAGCCACCTGTCAGAATGAGCACCCAGTTGGCGGGCCGCTCTGACCTTTCCCCTGGAACCTGTGAACAGAGCGGCATCTGCATCTTGGGATGCTGGTTGAGGTTGCCACACCTGTGTTGTGCCCAAAGGTGGAGAGACCAGGCATAAATAAGGAGCTTCACTGCCTGCAGGATAAAACCAAGGGACGCCTTGCATGATGTGGGGGTCTTGTTACAACCCAACTTCCTCTCTCAGGGTCGCCCCACCACCGTCCTTGAGTTCTAGGAACCAGCTATGCTGAGAGACTCGTGGTTCGTTAGATGAGATTTGTTCTCTCAACGGTCCAGCCTTGGCCATACTATTCCCTTCGCCTGGACTTTTCCATTTCCCTGCCCCCTTCCTCTCTTACCAGACTAATTCAAGACCAAGTTCTGGCAGTTTCTCATGCAGGAGGGCTTTCTTCCCTCAGTTCCCCAAATGGAGTCAGTTAAATGCAGGCTTTGTTTCCAGGTACTTCTATCACAGCTAAATAACCTCAACTGACCTCTAGCCCACATTGTCCTTGTCCTTGCCTTCTGTACCTTTGGAGATGTTGTTTCCATGGTCTGGAACACCTTCCCACATGCTTCCTTCTATCCTCAGCTTTGCCTCTCCAGCAGAATTCTCTGGGGATGGTTTCTTCTCTTATCACAAGGCCAATTATGTTTTGCTAAGCACTGGTCTTCCAGTCCCTGATAGCTAGCACCAAGTCCACTGTTCAGTGGTAATGGTATGGTGAAGCTGAATCAGAAATCCAGAGGAGTTTACCACTCCGGCCTTTTCTCTTAATAACAACACTATCAACAGAAGACTAGAATCCAGTGATTTCTGATTGCTATTTTTTGGACAAATTTATCAAGGTAGGTACATACCTTATCAAACAGCTAAATAGAGGTTGAATGTTGTTTATTCCTCCCTAAACTCAACATATCCACCACTGCTTAGCTTCATTTTTATTTTTCTCTCTCCCCTCAGGGTAATTTTGACTGTTTTGCAGCCCCAGTGATTCAGGGCAAGACGCCCAGGGCCCTTGGCTTGTCCAAGGCATCATGGCAGACACTCAAGGCTTGGCTGTTCAAAGCTCCAGTGAGGCTCTGTTTCTTCCTCCTGACATTTGGCCAGCCCCCCCCCCCCACTTAGGCATCTCTCTTCATGAAAAATAATGACCTTGCTAATTTCAAGGCCTAAAATTACCTTTTTCTCTACATACTATTTCTTAATCTTTCCTCTTTCAAGTGAGAAAAGAAAAAAAATCATAAAAGCCACCTTTTTCCTACTCTCTGTAAAATCTGAATCTAGCCTATGATTATTTCTTCTCAACTAGAAAAAAGTTCATTTATTAACTTAGTTACTAATTTCTTCAATTAACTACACCGCCTCTTTTATTTTTTTAATCATCAGTACGCAGTTAGCATGAAGTACTTTCTTGGCTAAGCCTGTTCTTTTATATTCTGTTTCATAAAGGCATCAAACTCTTTTCCTTAACATTTTTACAATAGTTGAACATAGCCAGACTTTTTCAAAACAAGGCATCCAGTGGTTACTTGCAGACTAATCTTGAGGCTCACAGATGGGAGGGAGATAATGGTGCCTATAAGAATCATGGGAAGTTTTAAAAAACGTACCTGCTAAACCTCTTCTCACCCCACTTCACCCCTGAGCATAACTAAACCTAGGAAAATGTAATTTTTAAAAAAGCTCTTTTGATGATTCTAATATGCCTCCTGATTGAGAATCATGGTCATGGGGTGCCTGGGTGGTTCAGTCGATTAAACGGACGACTTCAGCTCGGGTCATGATCTCGCGGTTTGTGGGTTTGACCCTGGTGTTGGGCTCCGTGCTGACAGCTTAGAGCCTGGAGCCTGCTTCACATTCTGTGTCTCCCTCTCTCTCTCTGCCCCTCCCCTGCTTGTGCTCTCTCTCTCTCTCTCTCTGTCTCTCTGTCTCTCTCTTTCTCTCTCTCTCTCTCTCAAAACTAAACATTAAAAAAAGAGAATCATGGTCACGATGGTTGGAGGTAGGCAGGGCCCACATGAGGATTGTTGATTTCACACATGACTTACATTGGGGAACAGAAGGGGAGGCCGGTTAGATGTGATGGTTATGGGAGGCTTCTGGAAGAGTTATGTCTGTTTTGAGTTGGATCTTGAATAATAAAAATATAGCAATAACTGACATGTGTTGAGCAGGTACCACATGGAGCACTTCATATACATCATCACGTTTAATCCTCACCAAGGGTGGTCTTATCCCCTTTTTGTACAGATGGGGAAAGTGGAGCTCAGAGAGATCAAGCGCTTAGCTCAAATTCACTCAGCAAGTAAGTAGCAGAGCTGGCATTTAATCCTGTAGTCAGTGTGAGTCCAAAGCTCTGACTGCTATGATGTGTCAGATTTACTGGGAGGGAAGCAGCAGGAATTCGTGGTGTGGGTTATGGCAGAAAAATGATTTCTACCTGATCAAAATCTTTGCGGGAGACAGATATCTGGGCTTCTAAGAAGTCCTCAAAGTCAATTATGGATGTCACCATTAGGCTGGAAAAATTGTCTTTCTGTCTCTAAGAAGATGAGAAAGGCCAAGTTTTTATCATCACGAATAGACCTGGTGTATTATCATCCATTTCAATTTTTCTATCTAATTCCATAATCATAATTCATAATCATAGTCATTTCTTGGAGATCAGAGGGACTTCCGCATCCATGCAGTCTTGTTTCTTGTCTGACTCCCTCATTTGGTAGGTTTTTTTTATTCAAAGAAAGGCAGCAGCAGCACGAGGCCAAGGCAAGCCCGCCACCACCCGTCTCCAAGAGCAGTGCAGCCCGTGGCGGGGGGGGGGGCGGTAGTGAGACCAGCGCTGCTCTCCCGCCCTCTTCCCTCCGCGGTTTCTCTGCTCGCCGGAGTCGCTGGGTTCCCCGGGCTCCGCTGGCCTGCCCGCCGCCCCTGACCGTCCGACGGTCCTCCCCACGCAGGCCTGGACGCCTGTCACCCCGCCGCGGAAAGCAAAGTGTGAAGAGTGGGGAGCAGGGAACCATGGACGCGAAGAGGAGGCTCCAATGGAGATGAGGAATCAGACTCCCGCAGCTGTTGGAAAACTTGTCCCCGACAATGGCAGATCAAATGGTGGGAAACTGAGGCTGAACAACTGAATTTGTGAACTTAGACTTGCTCAGTGTCATAAACGCAGGCTTGATTTCAGTTTCAGATCTCCAACAGATACTTAAATGGAAAAAGCTTGAGCTTAGTGACAATAGCGTCTTTGGAGGTCTGGACAAGTTAGCAGAAAACCTTTCAAATCCCACACATCTGGACCACAGTGGCAATACACGGCAAAATATCAGCACTGTGGAACCTCTGAAAAAGCGGGACTGCCTGAAAAGTGCGCATCTGTTTAACTGGGGTTACTAGTCTGAATGACTAGGGAGAGACTATCTCCCCCAGCTGACCTACCTGCATGGCTATGGCCAAGAGGATGAAGAAGCCCCTGGCTCAGAAGCCCAGGTGGATGCTGTGCAGGAAGGGGATCAGGGCAAAGGGGAAGATGAGGACAAGGATGGTGAGGAGGAGGAGTGTGATGTGATGGCCAAGAGGGTGATGAGGAAGAGGAGGGTGGAAAAGGGGTGACGATAAAGATGAAGTGAGTGGGGAGGAAGAAGACTTTGGACGTGATGGACAAGGTGATGAGGAGGAGGAGGAAGAAGGGTAAGAAAGCGGGAAAGGTAAGAGAGGAGAAGAGAAACTGACGATGAAGGAGAAGATGATGAAGACCCAAACGACCTGCAGGGAAAAAAACTGTTCGGTATTGGTTGGACTGCTCACTGGTAGCTGTTTAAATGATAATAATAAAAGGGTGGCTGTGATACCAGCCACAGGACACCCACCCACCCAGAGAGCCAAAGGATAGTCCCTGTCACGTTCTGCCTTCCTCCTTTTGGTTCCTCTTCAAAATCCACCATCAAGCTTGGAGACTTTGCTCCAACAAAACTGTGAGCACTGTTGGGTCTTTGTGTAAGACTCTTGCTGTAGCATGGGTCATTGTGGCTGGCCACTGACAGTTACATGAAGACTGTAACAGCATTTTTACTTTCTGTACAACAAAGAAGGTTTGCAAATAAAATCTTAATGTAAAAAAAGGACAATTTTCCACAGCAAAGAATTAGCTGGCCCCAAATACCAATGATGCCGAGGCTGAGAAACCTGGTATAAATGTTCAGGGCATGGACTTTGTAACCCAGATTGTCTGAGTTTGAATCCAGCTCCATACTTACTAGCTGTGTGACCTTGGCCAAGTTACTCAACCTCTCTGTGGCCCGTCTGCAAATACGGCTAACCATAGCCCTTCCTCATAGGGCTGTGAAGAGATTTAAATGAGTCAGTATAGTTGGGGCACTGGAGCCGTATGTCCACACAGTCAACGTTTGTTTAAGAGAGGCGTCTGGTGCCGTGGCAGGGCGGGTTCCCAAGCCAGCCTGCCTGCGTGTGAATCCTTCATCTGCCACTTACCAGCTGTGTGACTTTGGGCAAATCACTTAAACATTCTTGACTCAGATTCATCTGTAAAATGCAGATAATAATAGTATCTGCCATTAAGATAAATTATGTGTGCAAAATGATTAGAACAGTGATTTACACATCATAAAAGCTGTGCACGTACCGGTTGTTATTATGACTCTTAGTATTTCTTTATTAAGTAAATATTTGAGCCTCCTGTGCACAAAGGGGTGGAATCACGTGTGTTACGGCTATGAGACTGCAGAGTCAAGATTAGGACCACTGACTCAGGAAAGGATAGCCCTGTCCGATATGAGAGTTTACAACTCTCTCTACTCCTTGGCATTCTGTGTGGTAGAAAGCTGGGTAAGGGATGACCATTTGGGGTAATTATTACTTTGGAGGCAATGTGGAGAGAGGCGCTGTGACCCCACAGTGTCACTTAGCAACCAAATAATTCCAGCTCTGACTTTGAACAACCAAGATCACGGCTGGTTTCCAGTGAGGAAAATCACCAGATGCTAGAAGTACCAAGACCAGACTTGTCAACAATGGAGAAAGGGATTTTAATCTCTTTCTATTACTACTATTGGAAGAGGCAGTTCTTTAAAAGACATTTTGTGCAGTCATTGCACTGTTCCATTTTGATTCACCATGGTGATTGTAGGGCCTTTTGAAAAATTTTCTTTTAGGTAGTTGTTTTGAGATGTAGAAGAGAAAGTTTGAGCTTTCTGTGAGCTTATAACTTTAGGTGTAGACATAAGTACTATTGGAAAATGAGCCCAGTTAAGGTTAACACACACTTGTCTAAATGGCTTTAAAAATTATGTGTTATATTAAATGGCTTTGTTAATTAGATTCTCTTTGATGACTCATATTGGAGAAATAGAAACTTAGGGCTCTCGTTATCAAGTAAAGCAAAACAGTGGGTTTGCAAACCTGCAGGCCAGCCTGCCTTGTTAGCCAGGTGTAACTAACTAAGCGGTTGTCTCTTTGCAATCAAGAACTCAGCAAGCACAAAACAAGTACAAGTAGCAAATTATTTGGAGACCTTTCCAACCTGTGTCTGACCTTCTTGATTCGTTTGCAGAAGTAATTGCTGTGGAAATTGCTGTGCTTTTATCTGTGGCGCTATTAAAACACTGGTTGCAATGAGGTGGTACAGACTGCTTGGTTAATGGGTTACCGTGGAGTGGGAGCCGTTGTTTCATTCGACAGATGAGAAGTAGCTGAAAATAACCTTCTCTCTCTCCTGTAAGAATTTTGCTTGTTAAGTGACATTCACCAACACAGCAGAGTTTCAGCGTGGTAGAGGAGTTTGTGCTATTCTTAGCAAGATATTAAGTGAGAGTTTTCAGGCTTTTCTTGTTATAAAGTAGGGAATGTATGAGGGTTTTATATTCCCTGGTTTCAGGGAATCTTTCTGTGCTCAGAGGAATAGCTGTCTGGCTTGAGAAGGAATGAGGACGTGGAGTTGGTAGGACATTCAGAGCCGATTAGTCCTTTGCATCAATGTCCCACGTGTCATGTTACCACTAAACTGTGGGATTATTCCCTCATTCTCTCCTGGCTTCACTGCCATTGCTCTTTCTCGTGGGGTAAGTTCAGCTGCCTCCATGGCCTCATCCTGCTTCCTCAATATGGCCCAGTATTTTTCCCCCCTCCAACCAGCCTCCCTCTTGGAGTGGAGCATTGAGGATCCCTGTGGTATAAAGCAGCATTTCTCAAACTTTAAGATGCCTCAGAATCACCCGGAGAGTTTGAAAAGATACAAATTCCTGGCTGTCACCCCCAAAGATTTTGATCCAGTAGATCTGGAGGGGGCATGAGAATTTGCATTTCTACCAGCCGCCCAAGCATGTGATCCTTGTGGTTTGAGACCACACTTTGTGAAGCCTTTGTGTGATATTACAATAGTATATTATATTGTGTGATTTATAATAGTAAGTACATATTTGGTGTTCCTCCCTGTTTCTGGCACAGAGCTCCTAAAATCCTTGGAATTTCTGTGCTGACAGCAATAAAGGTGTCCCTTGTTATGTTAATGAAGTGACTTTTGGAAGCACTTAAGGATCTGGGTTGGTTGCCTGGGGAGCTAATCAGGTGATTAGAGGGATGGAACTTTGACCCCCTCCCTTGTGTTACCCATCCCCCAGGCCCTTCCTGGGAGGGGAGAGGGGATGGAGTTCATTCACCAATGGCCTATGATTTAATCAATCTTGCCTATGTAATGAAGCTTCCATAAGAACCCAAAAGGAGAGGATTTGGAGAGCTTCCAGGTTGGTGAACCAGAACACTTCCAAATACCATGCCAGGCCCCAAACTCCAGGAGGACAGACGCTCCTTTGTTCAGGGTCTTGCCCTGTGTATCTCTTCATCTGGCTGTTGAACCAGTAATCTAGTGAGTGAACAGATTTCCTGAGTTCTGTCAGCTGCTTTAGCAAATTAGTCGAACCCAAGGAGGGGTTCATGGGAACCATTGTCCGAAGTACATGTAGCAATCTGGCTTGCAAATGACATCTTAAGTGGGGCCAGTCTTGTGGGGCTGAGCCCTTTGCCTGTGGAATCTGATGCTGCCTCCCATAGATAGTCTCAGAATGGAGTTGAATTGTAGGACACCCAGTTGGTGTCAAGGAAATGGCTGTAGGGTGTAGAAAAGGCCCACCGACACCATAAACCTTGCACTATTGAACCTGAGGGAACTCTCCTCTTTGGGACAGTTTTCTTCAATAGTTAGCCAATACCAATTTCTGAGCACCCACTGAATGCAGAGGAAGATGTCCCTGAAGTGACCACCACAATTCCTGCACTCCAGAAAGTATTCTGTTTAAAGAATGGCACAAGCCTACATATCACAGCAGGATGGAGCCACTGAAAGCCAAGAGCTGAGGGGACCAGAGTCCAGGGGTGATGAATGGAGGGATGTTAACACTGGGTGGGTGAAGAAAGAAAACTAAGATTTATTTTGGATTCCCCCCCCCCCCCCCCCCCCCCCCGCCCCATGCCAGCATTGTGGTTGGCATTTGTTGTGTTAATTCCCTGAATCTTCACAGAAATCTGAAGGGTGGAGATTATGCTCTCTTTCATGAATAAGGGACCTGAGGCTCTTATGACTCGAATTGGTGGTGTCAAGGCCAAGGGCAAGCCACCCCAATATGAGCCACTTTGGCTGAATATTATTTTGAGCATAAGAAGACAATCAACACCCTGTGGGCTCAAGAGAAGCTTTCGCTCTTCTCTTAACTGCATAGGAGAATCTAAATTGGGGGTCTTTCTCAGAAGAATAAGGGGTATTAGTAGAAATAAATTTTATCTGAGTGATCCATCTATATGGCAGGAGAAACATCAAATTATCAATTATCTGCTCTCCTTATCTCCCTGTGAAGGAGCTTTCCTCTGGAGTCCCAGACCCCTGCCCCCCTTCTCCATAGTTCAAGATGACATCTATACCTCATTTTGCCTGACTGTCTTTGAAATTGCCATGTCTGTGTGGATTCTCTGTATGCATGCTTTTAAATTTGATTTTCTCCTGTCAATCTGTCTCAAGTCAATTTGATTCTTGGTCCAGCTCGAAGGACCATGAAAGGGATAGGAATTCTTGCTCCCTGACCAGTGGCAGAGTCAGTAGGGTTCTTACTCTTCAGAGACCAAGTTATTTTCACTATACCCATGTTGCTTCCCCAGCACAGCACATGACACTCCTGAGTATTCAGTTAATACTTGTTTGTTGAACGAAGGCATCAGATAATTAAGTTAATGGAGGAATGTTTCCAGGAAATGATGGACTCTGGAGATGGTCCTTAACCGTCCCTACTATTAATTATTGTTATTATCTGTTGAGCATTTGATATGTACCAGGTACTGTGATAAGCATTTTCTATATATTATCCCACTTGTTAAAAAGTAAACTATAAGGCAATTATTAACTCCATTCTATATGAAGATATTTAAAGAGGAGGAATGATTACCCTAAGGTTGGTAGTGGAACCAGGTCTCCAAATTGCGGCTTTTTGTCTTCAGAGTACAGGTTTCTCCTACACCAGGTTGATCTGCTAGCATAACAGTTTCTTTTTTATCTTCCCATTGTTACTACTCATTTCTTCCCAGACAATGAGATAGATTCATAGCTATGGATTTCAAATCACAGGAAATAAGATTTTTAAACTTAGTTGCCAGTTACCATGCCAATATAAACATTATCCTCACACCCACTCATCATTATCACATTAGAATAAGCAAAAGCAATAACAGCAGCAAAGACCAAAAATACTACATGAACAAAATTAGATGTGTTGCTGTCATGTGGGCCAGATGATATGGAATGAGGACTTCAGTCTGGTTCCCAGGCCTTCCTCCCTACCCCCCTCTGCCTTCCTGCACACTTACGGTTCTTCATTCCTTCCCGATCTCTGAATAGCTTCATTCAGAATCAATAGTATTTCAGATGATGTGTCAAAGCTCTTGGCATTGAGGGATTTTTGAGATTCCTTTGAAGGCCTCTGTTTTTGCATGATGAGCTTGATTTAAATCATCTCTTTCTGGACTCCAGTATTTTCCTCTAATGATAAATTTTGAGTCCATCTATGCAATTAAAAGATAATAGTGCCCATTCAGACTAATGTTCCAGGTTACCATCCTAACAAAATGCTGTCTGATGTGTGCGTTTTGACATTTGACTCCAGGACAATAACTGAAAGAGACGATAACATTGAAGATCTCTTTGTTCCAACTCAGTACTCTGGGTGCTTTCCCCCAGTGTCTCGTTCCCCCGGATAACCCAGGGAAGTGAGCAGGTGTTATGTCTTTTGTCAGGCTGGTGGAAATGGAGGGAAAAAGAAGTAAAGTAGTTTGCTTTGGGCCACACAGCTCTAAGTCGCTGAGCTGGAATTTGAACCCAAGAGGGTATAACTCAGAAGACCCCATCTTCTGCCTTTATCAGATAATATTGTCGGTGCCGAAGTCACTGGGTTCACCTGTCATAATTTGCTGGGCTGTTCCTAACAAAGAAAGCCAGGAGATTCCATTTGTGAGCTCTTCTCTGCCTTTTTTTCAGTTCTACTTGCTGTTTCTCATTACTGTCTTAGAAGTGAAAGGATATCTGTGGACTGCTTTGAGCTCCCAGTGCCAGTGTTGTGTGTGTTAATGATTTTTTACCCCCAACCCACCAGTGCAGCTATATGATTTAATGAGTGGCTCATCCTAATCAGATGGCTGGCTAATGGGGGAATTAAGGATCATAAGACTGGTGGTTTTATTCTAACAGAAATTCATATAACAAGAGTCATTTTCTTCAAAAAAAATGGAGAAATTAAGTCTCATTAAAATACGCAGTAAGACATAGTCTTAATGGATATTGAATTTGAGGCACTATCTGGTTTAAAAAGCAGGGATTGGAAAGGGCTTCTGCTTCCTTGGTTTTTTCCTGTTGGCATCTATGAGATCTGGGGGTGGTGGGATAGCCAGGGTAGGAGTAGAGTTGAAGAGGAAAAGGGGTGGAGAGAAGGAAGGAGGGAGGGAGGAAAAAGAAAGAGAGAATGTTATAATCCATTTTCTGGAAGTGGGCTTTTTATAGATAAGCAACTCTTTCCTTTTGGTCTGTCTAAACCTACTCTAAAAAAAGAAATTGGTGAATAATGTAACCAGCCTTGATCATGAAGAACAAATCAAAACCAACATTTATGTCCACAGAGTTTGACACCATATTCTGAAATGAAACCTGAATCGCACAAGAGGATAGAAAATCATAGTACTGTGCTTTTCAAAGTTCCCAGCAGTAACAGTATCACCTGGAAACTTGTTAGACATATACATTCTCTAGGGACCACCCAAGACCTACTAAATCAAGAAGAGTCAAGGGTTCAGAACTGTATAAAATGCCCTGCAGTTATTAGGACACACACTGAAACTTGGAAGTAGGTGATTTAGTGGAGTATGGCATTGGAGTCAGAGAGACCCTGAGTTCTGACCTCCCTGCATGCTGTTTCTCTGATTTTGGACTTCCCTTTCCTTATCTGCCAAATAGTGATGGTACCCTTCTTTAGGTAGTGTTGTTTTTTATGATTACCACATTGCTTTGAGCTCTTGAATTGCTGGCTTTGAAGATTTGGAAACTATTTTTCAAATTTGTAGGGGTCCCTTTGTGCCAAAGCCAGCAATTCCTAATTGCCTTTGCAAACCATTAGTATTATTGTCAGTAAACATGGCTAACTGAGCACACACATTTACATCTATCTGATCACTCCTGAAACCCCTCTAAAGAAACAACAAAGGAAAGGTCTTTTTAGGGCTTGGAATCCATAAGCATAAAGAGCCCTAGAGTAGGATAACAAAAATTTGAAAGCTAGAAAGCAGTTATTGACTTGGCAGACCAAAGAGAGATGAACCCTAAGGTGACAGAGGGGATATCTAAACAATAATTTGTTTTACAGCAGAGCTGCCCCAAAAGCTCAGGCATTAGTGGCAATAAGTGCCATTAGAAGTGAGAGTGAAGGAGGGTTAAGAATAGGGCTGGTTGAAAGTTTGTTTAGGAAGTATTTAGACCCCAATATATCCTTCTATGAAGCTGGGTTACTACCCCTCCTCCACTCACAGAAGCCTTGTGTATTCTTGAAAGAGAGTCTCTGGGCTGGGAGACACCAGGGACATAGGAAGGCAGAGGTACCACAGGACAGCAGGGCTTAGGGGGAAGTTTATATACTGAATGCTGAGACTTTCAACCTCCCTACTTGTTTGCTACATGCTGCGAGCATTCTCCAGACAAGAGATTGAGGACTTCTCTAGGAACTCAGAAAAGTGCAAAAGGACAATCCTAACGTTGATGGCACCATGGATTCTTCAATACAAACTCCAGCCAGGTCACCCTATCATGAATTGTCACTGTTGAACCCCACTCATACACATAAAGGCTCTTGATCATTTTTTTTAACTCCTCCTCTAAAATATGAGCAGGCATCTAAGATTACCATATATTTCTAATATGAAAGGCAGGCAAACATAAATAAATGAGGAAACAAAGACCAAACAGGGATAAGAAAACTTAAAACTATATCTATTGTTGATATCCTCAGAAAATAAGATATTAATGTCAATGAAACAGAACAGAATTGCTGTTTAAAAGCAACATTTAAAGAACCAGAAACTGATGGAAATGAAAAGTATGATAGTAAATGAAAATTAAATAAAAGGAATAGGAGATAAAAATTGAAGAAGTCTCCCATAAAGTGATAGGAAACCAGAGAGAAAAATAAGAAAATTAGATTAATCTAGGGGCCCAGCATCTGATTAACAGGAGATCTGGGAAGAAAGAGTAGAAAATGAAGAGGAAGAAACCATCAGGGAAATAACCCAATTAATTATGTAACTAAACTATTAACTATATAACTAAACTTACTGTCATATTTTTCAATATGTACATAAATCAAATCATTATTATACACCTTAAACTAATAAATGTTACATGTCAGTTATATCTCAATAAAACTAGACCAAAAAAAAGATGAGACCAAGAGAATCTTTTACCAATATGACTTTGTAAGCCTACCTCCATTTTTATTCAATTATGATGTTTTTACCTGATTTGTCTCTTGCATCAATACTTATTCCCTCTGTGTATTCATTTAGCCCATGCTCTTTTAGTCTTTTCCTGTATTTGGCATAAAAGGGGAGAAGAAAGATGTCAGAGATGTCGTAGCTGTATCCATATCAATTCATCTTCCATGACCACTATGTTCCCATCATTGCCAGATGGAGTGGCAATGTGATAAGAGCTAACAAAGGCCTAATGACCTTCTGCGGAGAATCAAGAGTATAGAAACAAGAATGGGTATGAGAGTAGAGTCTTCTTTAAATTCTGTTTTAATATATCATTTGGAATCCTGTATGAACAAAGTTAGTTTGGATAAACCCATAAACTATCAACAGAAAGCAATAATTGCTAAATTATTAAAAAAAGAAAAAAGACATTAGTCCTTTAACTCTAAGGTTTGATATACCTGCTGAAGTAGTTTTTTTTTTTTAATTTCTTTTTTAGGCTTTTTGAATTTAGGAGTAAATTATGCTCTGCAAGTTTATTAGAAGTTGAAGTGCATTTTCCAACAGGAGTAATTTTGTGAGTAATGACCAATTTCCTAGAGAAGCCCACAAGTCTGTTTAACCCACTGCTTATTAAAAGTATGTGGGTGACATTCTAATAGCTCTGCAGAGGCCAGCCACCCAGAATGCCAGGGACGCCCTGCTGATACACAGGTGGGGTCTTCACATCGTCACTCCCCTTTGTTAGCAGGCAGATGAGGTCCTGCCTCTGCTTCAAGAACCTGGAGTAGACATCCCAAAGACACAGAGATGAGAGATGGGGAAGCGGTGTGGCTAGTGGCTCTAGATGGGGTGGGGTGGGGGGGTGCTAAGGAGACCTGGGAGCTAGAGAATAGGTTAAGCATAAACAAAGAATAACCAGGAACTGAGGACCTGAGACCTGTTAAACACACTTCTTATTTCTAAACTCACTCCTGCAGTGTCTCTTTCTGTTCCACTGAAGATCCTCGAGATTGAACTACCTACTTTACTTCCTTTTCCATTGCCCTTAATTTGTTGCTTCTAACTAGGGTTTCCCTCCGTCTTGGGTTCATAAAATAGAACGGTCTCTCAATTTTCCTTCTCCCTTGGCTTTTGAGAAACTGTGAAGGATTTTATTTTAAGTGATTAAAAAAAACTGACTAGAAATAAAAATTGTCCTTATTATGCTTATCCTTCTGTCACCCCATCCACCACTGTCACCACCCTCCATGTTTACTTTTTTCTTTGCCCTTCCCTTCCCTTCCCCTCCCCTCCTTTGCCCTCCCCTCTCCCCTCCCCTCCTCTCTTCTCCCTCCCTTTCTCTCCTTTTTTCTCCTCTCCTCTCTTCTTCTTTTCTTTCAGTTTGATCTGTTGGAGGCAGGTCTAGGAAGGAAGGAAGGAAGGAAGGAAGGAAGGAAGGAAAGAAAAAAAAGAAAGAAAGAAAGAAAGAAAGAAAGAAAGAAAGAAAGAAGGAAAGAAGGAAAGAGAGAGGAAGGAAGTGAAGTAACCCAAGAAAATTTCGTTGAAATGAAGGCCTTAAGTTTCCAGATTAAAAACCTAGCACAATGGATGAGACCTGAGCCAACAATCAGCAAAAGGCACAGCATTATGAATTTTCAAAACATGGTGGAAAAATAGTTTCTTGTCAGAAAAAACAGGTTCAGTATGAAGGATAAAGGATCTGAATGCTTTTGACTTCTCAACAGAAAGAGAAGACAAGGGAGAGATGCTTCCATCAAGAAATGAGAGAAATGATTTCTCATCTAGAATTCTACACCCAGCTCAGGTTTTGAGTGTAAGAGTAAACATTAGGGCTCAAAATTTTTGCTCCCATATACCTTTCTCAGAACACTATTAAAGGATGCCTTCTACGAACAAAAGTGAGTAAACCAAGAGGGTGGAAGATCTGAGATACAGGAATCAGGGGACCTAACCCAAATAAGTGAAACCACTTCTAGAATGCTTAGGGCAGAGACACCCACGGCTGGTGATGGAACAGTTCAGAAGCCTCCAGAAGAGAATTTTTTTAGCTTCTTTTTTCCCCTAAGTTTATTTATTTATTTTGAGAGAGAGCATGGGAGGGTCAGAGAGAGAGAATCCTAGGCAGGCTGTGCACTGACAGTGCAAAGCCCAATGTAGGGCTCACACTCATGAACCGTGAGATCATGACCTGAGCCAAAACCAAGAGTCAGACATTTAACCTACTGAGCCACCCAGGTGCCCCCAGGAGAGATTTCTTTATGGAAATGAAATTAATAGGCTGACTAATATATTTTCATATATTAAGAAGAGACTTTGTCTGTGGTAGAATTTGGAGTCAAATTAGAGATAGGTAAATGAAGCAGATGAAAATATCATTAGCTACAGGGAAAAGGAAAAAACTGTAGAAAAGGAAAAGTAACCTGAGTATACTACATGGCTTTGCTGTGAATATCATTCATCTAGTTACAATAATATCAGCACAGATAATTATGGAACCAAGATGATGATATAACTCTGTTGGAGGATGGGGCCATGGGAAGAGGTATGGGAAAGGAATGTGAGATGGGAGGGGAGTACAGGTAAGGAGATAAATTCTCAGAGGACAGTGGATAATTCCTAAAACTGAAATATCAGGACATGGTGATTTGAGAATGACATTCAACAATGAACCTCAGCAGCAAAAAACCAGCTAACACAATGGAAAAATGGGTGTGTCTGCAGAATAGGAAAGTGGGTGAAAAGAAAGAAGGTCTAGGGGAGTAAAGATTTTAAAAGATGTTTTGGCCACTTAACTCTTTAGCCTATATGTATGTGTATGGATACAAAAATAAACATGAAAATTTGAAAAGGGAAACAAAAATTTTTGCCAGCAAGTTGTAATTAAGGGCCAGAGAATACTGTTTTTATTTCTTTGGGTGGGACCCAGGGCTCTTGCTATGATACAGTGTTAACTGTAAACTGCTCAAAGATAGCGTGCCTGGGTGGCTCAGTTGGTTAAGTGTCTGACTCTTGATTTCAGCTCAAGTCATGATCTCATGGTTTGTGAGATTGAGCCCCGAGTTGGGCTCAGTGCTGACAGCATGGAGTTGGCTTGGGATTCTCTCTGTCCCTCTCTCTGTGCCCCTCCCCTGCTCACACACACACATGCTCTCGCTCTCAAAATAAATAAACTTAAAAAAAAAAAAAACCTGCTCAAAGAAAGAAAGAAAACTGCTCTTACCCAAATCAGCATTTTGCTTTGGGACTGGGAAAGGTCTTTCCCACCATGGAGGGGCCCACCTGTTTCACATTTAGAGTCATCCAGGGAATCCTCAGAGCTGGGGGGTTCTGTTATGCAGGGACGTTCCAATCTCCTTCTCTTCCCACATCACAATCAAATATCTATTCAAATGAAATCTGGACTTACACATCATCTTTCCCAGTTAGGCTGTGAGTATGTAAGGCATAATGCTTTATAGAGAGATATTAATAAATAAAATGTGTGCATGAAAAATGTATAACCTCACTTCATACAAAATTAGAGAAGGGGCATTGAGAGCAGAATTATCCATTTTTAATAGTAATGATGTTTCTGATAGTAATAATAATTGAATAAGGCCCTCCTGAGGACCTTCAACCTTCTAGAATGTCTCAGAAGCAGACTGGCACGAGAGCAGCCCTGGGCTGTAAATGATAGATGTGGCATTGCTGCCTTAATTGACCAGCATATGCCGTTGTCTCAGACCTGCGCCTTGTTCTCAAATCATGGACAAGAGAGCTATTCTTACTGTATTGATTTGGTGTAACTATATTTTTAAGCTCAAAATTAAATTAATTTTCTAGCAGCCATCTCGAGAAAGGCACCTTTTACTCTTCATGCATGACCTTTGGTTTATTGTGGACCAGAAAACAGAGCTGAGCCAGGACTGCCATACAGGCTTATTGAGTTAGAGTCAGACTCACTGGGAACAAGGCAGCTAGCCCAGGGAGGCCGGTTTTGAGCACACTTGGTGATGCAGGAGGCAGGAAGCAGGAGACCTGACCCTGTTGTGTCTGAGGTTATTTATGAGCTTACAAAGGCTGTGTCTGCATTATTCAGGTTTTGACTACTTTTGCTTTTATCAAGCTTCTTTTGTTCAGATTGGTATCACTCCCTGGTACATTTCTAGAGCTGGCAGCACTCTTTCCCATCCTCATTTGTGTCTTTTCAGGTGGAACTTGGTCCTCAGTTTCTTAGGCAACCGTATCTGGCACTGGTGGACTAACTGAAAATTTCCTTCCCTAACATCCATATCCATGCCTTTCTCTCTTACTCTTCCCTCTCTTAGTTTTTGGCTAAGCCTGAGTAAGATCATTTGAAAGAAATTATTGTGGCCCCTCCATGCAATGGGATGGCATGCATCAATAAAATGGAAGGAACCATTGATACATGCAACAACATGGATACATCTCAAGGGCATTTTGCTAAGTGTAAAAGGCCAATGTCAAAAGGCCACATACGTGATTCCATTTATATAGTGTTTTTGAAATGGCAGAATTATAAAAAAGGAGAAGAGATTAGTGGTTGCCAGAGAGAGTGAGTATAAAGGGGGAGCACAAGAGAGGTCTCTGCAGTGATGGCACAGTTTTTGTATTCTGTGTGGTTCTAGTTACATGAACTGGCACGTGTGATAAAATGACACAGAATTCTATGCATACTTCATGGCAGTGTAAATCTTCTGGTTTTGACATTGTGCTCTAATTCCATGAGATGTCACCAGTGGGGAAACTGGGTGAGGGCTATACAAGATCTCTCTGTACTGTATGTTTACAGCTTTCTGTGAATTTATAATTATTTAAAAATAAACTGGTTTTTTTCTTACAAAGAGGAATAAGGTATTCATAATGAACAATATGGATGAATCTCAAGATAATTATGCAGAGTGTATGAAACTAGTAAAAAAAATAGTACAAAAGAAAAATATAGACAAAATGGACTACGTCAAAACTAAATACTTTTATGCTGCAAACAATGCCATCAAGAAAATGAAAAGACAACCCACATCGTGTGAGAAAATACTTGCAAATCATATATCTGATAAAGGATTTGTATCCAAAATATATAAAGAACACTTACAACTCAATAATAAAAAGACAAACAACCCAACTGAGAAACAGGCAAGATTTAAGTGGACATTTTCTTTAAAGAGCAGATAAGAATGACCAGTAACCATATGAAAAGATGCTCAGGTCATTAGCCATCAGGGAAATGGACATGAAAACTACAATGAGATAGCAATTCTCACTCACTAGGATGGCAGTAATCAAAAAGACGCATGGGGCACCTGGGTGGCTCAGTCACTTAAACGTTCAACTGTTGATTTCAGCTCAGGTCATGATCCTAGGGTCATGGGATCAAGCACCATGATGGGCCCCTGGAGGCTGCTTAAGATTCTCTTTCTCCTTTTGCGCCTCTCCCCCCCGCTCCTGTTCTCTCTTTCTAACAAAGCAAAACAAGACATTTGGAACTCTCATACACTGCTGTTGGAAATGGAACACAGTGCAGCAGGGAAAAGAGTTCCTCAAAATGTTAAACATAGTTACCAGGTAACCCAGCAATTCCACCCCTAGCTATATGCCCAAGAGAATTGAAAATATGTTCATGCAGAAACTTGTACATGAGTGTTCATAACAGCATTATTTATAATAGCCAAAAAGTGAATGACCTGGATGCCCATGAACTGATGAATGGATAAATGAAATATGGCTTGTCAATATCCTTGAAGATTATTTATTCAACAATAAAAAGGAATGAAGTACCAATACATCTTGCAACATGGATGAACCTTGTAAACACTGTGTTAAATGAAAGGAACCAGCCACATAAGTTCATATCTTGTATGATTTAATTTATTTGAGAGGTCCAGAGTAGGCAAATCTATACAAACAGAAAGCAGATTACTGGTTGTCTAGGGCTAGGGGATTGGGAGGGAAATGCGGAATGACTGATAATGGGTATGGCGTTTCTTTGGGAGGCGGATGAAAATATTCTAAACATAGATACAGTGATTGCACAACTCTGTAAATAACAGCCATTGAATTGTATACTTTAAGTGGGTGTATTTTAGGGTTATGAATTATATCTAAATAAAATGTTTAAAAAGAGTATATATTGTATGATAACGTTTATAGAAAATTCTTGAGAATGCAAGCTAATTTATGGTGACAGAAAATATCAGCAATCATTTGGGAATGGGAAGGATTATAAAGGTCCATGACCCAACTTTTTGGGAAGTGATGGAAATGTTCACTAATTTGATTGTGGTGATGGTTTTATGGGTGTATACATACGTCAAAACTTATCAGATTGTATACTTTAAATGTCCAGTTTATTATATGTCAACAATAACTCAATTTTTTTTAAAAAAAAAGCAGAGCAAAAACATGTGTGAACTTCACAAATAAGTATTTATCAAGTTTTAAAAAATATTTTGACAGATACTTATCGGGTACTGGCATAGTGGTAGCTCCCGGGGATACAATAGCAAGAAAAAGATGGGTCCAGCCTTCAAGCAACCCATACAGGCACAAGGAAAGAAAGAAGCATATAGTTACAAAATGGTTTATATACTATTACCAGCTGTGTAGAAATATGCCTGGGGAGTCATGGTCACCTTCATGGGGAGGCTTCCTGGAAGTGGTGGCACTTGAGCTCAGCCTTCAAGGGCAAATGGGAGTTAGAGGTAGAAGGTGGGGTTTGGTGATGATGTAATGGTCCTCTTTCCTGACACCAATGTAGCGGGAGCAGTAGGAGCACATGGTATGTACTTGTATCTCAGAGGAGACCTGATTTTATTCTTGCCATGTGAAAGCCGTGCTATTTTCCCCAGGAGCCGTATCACAGTGGATTATTATATTTACATGTGCCTTAACAATAAGTGTGAAGCAAAGCTATAAAGAACATCCTTCATTGCGCTTGGCAGACTTGCTGTTATTTACTTGTTTGTGATGATGGATTCGGGGTCTGTCCTTGCACTACATTGTTTCCTGTGTGAAAGCCAAGACTAAATGTTTCATTCACCATCCTGTCCTCGGCAGGTAGCGTAGTACTTGGCACAAGAGGAGCTTGAAGAAGATTACTTGCCAGTAAGTTAGGAATTGAGCTGATACAGAATAACATATTTGACTGGTGGCCTTAGGCATGGCTCAAACTTTGTGAGGCTCTTCTGCAAAGGTCAGGACAGTCTGCCCTAGGTGGGGGGCAGCTCTGGCCATTGGCCTACTCTGGACAAGTTGAGCATTCTTGGGTCCTGGTTCAAGGACCACTCATGTGTTGTCTCTTGTCTTCCTGCTTCAGCACTTCTCTATGCCACCATCTTTGGGAACGTGACGACCATTTTCCAGCAGATGTACGCCAACACCAACCGGTACCATGAGATGCTCAACAGTGTTCGGGACTTCCTGAAGCTCTACCAGGTGCCAAAGGGCTTGAGTGAGCGAGTCATGGATTATATCGTGTCTACCTGGTCCATGTCCAGAGGCATCGACACAGAGAAGGTAAGGAGGGTGACAAGCTCAGGTAGGCCCTGTGTGTTGGCTTTCCCAGAGAGACCTGAGGCACTCCTAGGGCAGTGGTTCTCTAACCTGGCTGTGCATCAGAATTCATTTGGGTAGTTTGGGGTTCCCACATCCTACCTCCAGAGGTTTTGATGGCTTCCAGCTCAGCTTTGCTCAAAGACCAGCAATTAAGAGATTCGGAGGCTTTATTTAAGAAACTAGAAAGACAGCATGTATCTCTTAGATAAGAGAGGAACTGGAAGTCTAACCTATATGATGATAAGACTCGGGGCCATCCAGAGTGAGGTAATCGTTGTGACTACTTTTCCTTTAGCCTCGGGCTCCGAGATGGCACAGCACTGCCACTGATTCTATCTTTATTCAAATTTTTGATATTTTTTTCATCGTGGATTTTTTTTGCATGAATTCTGATTTTTTGAGATATTGTATTAAACTATAATTTATCTTGATTACTGAGTTTTTAGCTCGAGACTGCTGCCTCACTGCAGTCTCAGCTCTGATGAGAATCCTGTGATTCGTGGTCATTAAAAACAGATTCCCAGCCTCTATCCCAGATGTATGAAATCAGAATTTGGTGGAGGGGAAGGTTTGAGGAGAAATCTGCATCTTTAACAAGTGCCCAGGTGATCCTATTCATCAGATGAGTCTGGGGAATACTTACAAAGGGCTTGCGCCTTAGTCGTCGTTGGCTTGAGCAGAACATCAGACATCTCTCTAAGGCTAAAGTATCTGTTTTCCTATCTGGAAAATGGAAACAGCAGTAAATCCCTATTTTTCTCTATGAGTTGCATGATTCTAGATGTATTTCAATAAAGTGAAGAAAATTTGGTGGCTGGGAAGAATACAGAAAAGGTACGGTGGGTTTCTATTCATTTAGGAATTATCTCCTGTGTATATTTTCTATAAGCAAAAATGTAATCCTATGTCCATTTTTCTCTGCTTCTCAGTGTTTTCAACCACACTTCTCTTTTTACTGCCAATCTCTAAGGGCTTGGGGAATTCTGATTCCTTTCATTGTTAGAATAAGAAAAACAGAAATATAATGCTGTTGCAGAAATATAACACATTCAAAGCCAAATTCAACTGGCTTTGGATCAGCTATCCTTGCTCCTGCTCTTCCTCCGTTAGAATAGTTAGTTGAGAGTTGACTGTTTGAAAGGAAACCTTGAACCCAATTGAACGGATTCCAACTTAAAAGGAATGATCGTTCAGTTTTGTTGAAGATCTGCCATAATCACAACAGCAACATAATAAGCATACCACCATGGCACCAGCTACCATGCCTTGAACACACATTAAGAACAGATACTTAATGGGGCGCCCGGGTAGTGCAGTTAGTTAAGCATTCGACTCTTTTTGTTGGTTTGTTTTTATTATCTTTTTTAACATTTATTCATTTTTGAGAGACAGGGCATGAGCAGGAGAGGGGCAGAGAGAGAGGGAGACAGAATCTGAAGCAGGCTCCAGGCTCTCAGCTGGCAGCACAGAGCCTGACGTGGGGCTCAAACCTACGAACCATGAGATCATAACCTGAGCCTAAGTCGGATGACTAAGCATCCGACTTTTGATCTCAGGTCAGGCCTTGATCTCAGGGTCATGAGTTTAAGTCCCATGTTGGGCTCTGTGCTGGGAGGGAATCCTACCTTTAAGAAAAAAAAAAAAAGAAGGGTGCCTGGGTGGCTCAGTCACTTAAGTGTCCAACTTCAGCTCAGGTCACAATCTCACAGCTTGTGAGTTCGAGCCCTGCATCAGGCTCTGTGCTGACAGCTCAGAGCCTGGAGCCTGCTTCAGATTCTGTCTCCCTCTCTCTCTGCCCCTCCCCCACTCATGCTCTGTCTGTCTCTCTCTCTCTCTCAAAAATAAATAAACATTAAAAAAACAAACAAACAAGTATTTACCACGGTTTCCATGTGCCTGGCCCTGCATTCATGCGTCAGTTATGCTCTACAGCAACTCTGGGAGGGACCTACTGTTATTTCTACCCAAGAGATGAGGACACAGAGGCCCAATTAGTCTTGTTAACTGCCTCTGGTCATAGAGTTAACAATGGCAAAGTCAGAATTTGAATCCAATTTTTGTCTGACTTGGAAGCTTTTCCTACTATTACTTTTTTTTTTTTTTAATTTAAAACTGTACTGGAGGGAAGAAGGATAAGAAGATGAGTCCAGATGGAGTTGCCCTCATTTCTCACCTAGGCAGAGAATCAGCCGGGCGGGTCTTAGTCTCTGGATTTGCCAACCACCTGCCCTAACTGCGCCTGTTGTTTTTGCCTCATTCAACGAGGCACGTAGGTTCTGTGGGTGCCTGGCAGCTGATGGAGCAGAAAGGAACTTTGATCTCTCAGCCCTGGGGCTCCTTTCCCAGGGGCCAGGATGGCTTTGTAAATCTGGTTGTCTGGAAAGAAGCCCTTCCCCACCCGACTGCAGGGCTGGGCTGGGTGGCTACCCATGGGAGATGGCGCCTAGTCAGCATTTGCCCTGCCCCTCCCTGCCATCTCCCTTTCCTGGCAGGCTTTGGGATTTGCAGCAGGTCCTGCTCTAGGTGAAGAGGGAATACTGTGGCAACTCACTGCAGAGCCCAGCCTGGCCTGGGTACGCCTTCTTCCTGGCGGGGGCTTTTGGTGGAGGACTGTTGGGGAGGGGTCCAGTTTTGTGGTCCCAAACCTGTCCCTGGTTCCCCTCCCCTCCATCCTGAGTCAGAATGGTCAGTGATGACCACAGAAGTCTAGGGGTATGTGGGGGTGGGGGGTGGGAGGGTGGCAGTGCTGGGCTCCTCTAGTTTGATCAGTAATTAGCTGGTGACCGTGAACATGTCGCCTGTCCCTCTGAGCTTCAGTTTCCATGTCTGTAACACATGAAACTAGATGCCTTTTAATACTAAGGCCAACCTCTAAGGCCCCTTTGGCTATGACCTTCTGGACTTCAGAGGCTCTCTCAGGCTGACCTGTTGCTCTGCTGTGGTAACAAAATCAGAAACGCGAGCTCACATGCACTGAGCACTTGTGTGTGTCAGGCATTGTACCGGGACTTTCCACACACCAGCTCATGGAATCTTCAGAATTCCTTACTCATGTTCAAAAATGAAGACTTGGGAAAAGAAGCTAAGTATTGCTTCAAGTTCACACAAATAGTAAATGTTAAAGTCAGGAATTGAATCCAGGTCTGCCTGACCTTAAAGTCTGTTCTCTCAACCATGTATCTGTCCTGTCCAGCCTGGGGAGGTCCCATGAGCCTCCGTGGCGACATTTCCCATTGGCCTTTGAGGCCCTCAGGAACCAGCAGGGATGGTGTGTCCTAAGGACCAAACAGAAAGGAAGGTGCCCAGGAAGGGGTCTCCAGCTGAGAAGCATTTAGCTCAGAGAGGAGTATTTAGGACCCCTCTAACCTGTCCAGTGTAGAGCCAACAGAAGAATGATGGAGATATCTGATGGCCATGACTGTCTGGATTTCTCTACTCCTGGGCTCCCTCTCCTCCTCACACGTGCTTTCCAGTGGCTCTGGGAGCAGTCCTCATGAATAAAACATTGTCTCCATTCCAAGGCCTCTTTCACTTGCAGCCTCTGCCAGCAAAGCCCAGCCCAGGGGAAACCAAATATTTACAGGTGAAGTCACCTGGAGAATAAATCTTGGCTTTGAACTCCTGAGCACAGTTTTGACATGACATGCAAGTGTTCTTCACTCCCTGGTGTTCTGCTTGGGGAAAAGAGGATCCAAATTAAATCTGCATTTAACAGGAGTCTTGTTTTTAATGAGCCTCAAGGAGGGAAATACTTAGTAAGCGTTCATTCTAAGCCTTGGCAGTCTGAATTTTCCTCTGCCTCAGTCTGTGCTCTGTCCCTGTCTCAGATATCCTGCTTACTTTCTCAGCATCCAGCCACCCAACAGCAAGAAGGAAGAGGTGCACAGAGCATGTATGGAGTCCCTCTTCCTGGGTCCTGCACTATCCCTGGGGAAATGTACCAGTAGATGTAATTTCATTTCATCCTCACAAGCCAATATGCATTTTATGGTAGAAACTGAAGGGTAGAGCAGTTAGGTCACTTGGAGGGGAAGGAGCTGGGATTTCAACTGTTTGACCTCCTCTGTCCACTGCCTCACTTCCATGCAGAGTGCAGGGGCACCTGACAGGATGGGGTATGAGCAAAATTGTCATGGGCATGGTGAGACTTGGACAGAGTTTTGAAGGAGGCTGAGAAATTTCCAGATTCCAAGGGGAGCGCCAGCCACAGAGGCACATGGGTGCAGAGAAAGCAGGGAAGCAGGGAGGGGTGCAGGTACCCCAAGGGAATGTCTTCACTGAACGTGTTTGATTTTATGCCCCCAGCTTTGTTCACTAGGCTAGGATGGGAGAAAGGATTATTTTAAGAACACTCCTAAAGAAAAAAAAAAAAAAAGAACATTCCTAAATTTTTCTGGAAAAGTCCATTTGAAGGCATCCTATTGTGTTACTTAATGCTTGCTATGTAAGGAGCCATGCAGTGGTTACTTACAAAATTTGGTCCAGGGAACTATTTCTCCCCCTAGAAAAGGCTGAAAATTTTTCCTTTCTCGAAAGAGAAGACCCATATGACCTCTTATAGTTCCCCTTTTGTCTTGACTTTATAGATGCTAAGAGTCAAATTACAAGTGCATTTAGTTTGGGCAGCTACGCGATATAAGGAGTGGTTAGTATCTAAACTAGGCTGTGGACTCAGACTACCTAGTTAGAGAGCCCAGCTCTGCCATTTTCCAACTATGTAACTTTGGGGAGATTATTTATCTCCCCTGTGCCTCAGTTTCCTTGTCTGTATGATGATATAATACTTGGCACTCACATCATAGGGTTATGTGAGGATTAAATTAGCTACTAAGTGCATGTAACACTTAAAAATGTAACATCGTTGCTGGATTTTACTTATTTGGTTATTATTTGTCTCTTCTCACCAGGTGGTAAGTTACACAAGGGCAAGGATTTTTGTCTGTATTGTTCACCACTACATCCTCAGAGCCTAGAATGATTCTTGGCATATAATAAGTGCTCAATAAATAAGTATGAAACGAATGAGTGACTTTAAAGCACTTAGCAATGCCTGGCATGCATTAAGTGCTCACTGATTATTACTTTATTTCTCTAAGCCACACCCATATTCAGTCTGGTAGTGTCAGTTCTGTCTCCAAAATATGTTCCCCAAATATGGATCTAAAGAGTCCCATATAGGGGTGCCTGGGTGGCTCAGTCAGTTAAGTATCTGACTTCGGCTCAGGTCATGATCTCGCGGTCTATGAGTTCGAGCCCTGTGTCGGGCTCTGTGCTGACAGCTCAGAGCCTGGAGCCTGCCTTGGATTCTGTTTCTCCCTCTCTCTCTCTGCCCCTCTCCCACTCACACTCTGTCTCTCTCTTTCAAAAATAAATAAACATTAAAAAATGTTTTTAAATAAAATTAAAATAAATAAAATTAAATTTGAAAAAAAAGAGAGAGAGAGAGTCCCATGTACTCCTAGCCCTGACTCTCCAGCCCTTCTTCTGAGCATTTAGCATGGATTTTTGTGGTCACTGCTTATCTCTCCCACAAGAATGTAAGCTCCATGAGCATAGGGACTGTGGCTGTCCTGTCCACCAGTGCATTGAAGAGGGCAGTCTAGCCCGGTGGGGGTTACTTCTGCCCCTGGAGTCCTGAGGGGCAATGGGATGGAGACCACAGTGAGGACCCTGACTCTGTTTGTTCCTGTGCCCGGCCAGGTTCTGCAGATCTGCCCCAAGGACATGAGAGCTGACATCTGCGTGCACCTGAATCGCAAGGTGTTCAAGGAGCATCCTGCTTTCCGGTTGGCCAGTGATGGCTGCCTGCGGGCACTGGCCATGGAGTTTCAGACAGTGCACTGCGCCCCAGGGGACCTTATCTACCATGCAGGAGAGAGTGTTGACAGCCTCTGCTTCGTGGTCTCCGGCTCCCTGGAGGTGATCCAGGATGATGAGGTGGTGGCTATTCTAGGTAAGTGTGTTGCTTTTGCTGGACATATACCTCTGGTGCCCAGGGTGGGCTTAAGCTACCGGAAAGCTCAGTGCCACTGCTACCTTCAACCAGGGAGAGATTGCTCCTCAGAGCAAGGTCGGTTGGCTAGCATCTATCCTACAAACAAATATTTCAGTGCCTGTTTTGTGCCAGCTGCTGTCTTAGGCACTTGGAGTATTTCAATGACAAAAATGGGTTTTGTCTTCAAGGGGCTCCCAGGCTACTAGAGGAGATGCACAAATGAGCAGATACCTGCATACAGTGCAAGAGGTATCCAACTCAGTGTTCCAGTGTCAGTAAGACTTTCTGGAAGAAATGATACCTAAGCTGAAGCCTAAAGACTGGAGAGGAGAAGGGACAAAGGAGTGTCCTAAGCAGAGGGGAAAACTCATGCGGTATTGAGAGAGAGAGAGCATCCCTGTTGAGAGAGAGCATGATTCATTTGTAGAATCGCCAGTGTTTCCCCTTCAGCATGGCTGGAGCACACAAAACAAGAAGGGCCACAGGGAGAGATGAGGTCGGGAGGGAGCTAAGCCCTGGGCAGATCATGGCAGGCTCTGGAAGCCACGTTAAGGGACTTGGGCTTTATTTCAGGGAGCCAGCAAAGGGGTTTAAAGCAGGAGAGAGGCACAGTTGTATTTGAACTGTAGAAAGATGGCTGTCATTGCTGCTTGGGGAGTGACTGAAGGGGGATGGCTGGGGCAGCGAGATGAGGTTGGAGACATGCTATCCAGGGGCAGGTTGATGGGGCCCTGAACTGACGTAGTGGAGGGCACGTGCAGAGAAGCAAATGGAGTTGACTCATTTAAGAAGTAGAATCAACAGATGGTGGGTTTGCTGTGGGGGGAGAGGGAAGAGTGGATGGGGACTGCGGGATTTCTCACTTGGGTGACAAGGAAGCCTGTGTGCCACCCACTGTACTAGGAGATGTGGGAGGAGGAATGGGGTCATAGGGAGACATGTTGGTATTTTGGCATTTTGAGCATCAGTGGCCTTTGAAGGATTCATCTGATTGCCTGAGGTAGCTACACAACAGCTCTTTACTGGGGACATGTCCACCTCTCTAAAGGGACAAGCCATCATAGTAATAGCCATCATTTACTGTCATCTAGTCTGTGCAGGCATTTTACATATGTATTCTCATTTTAGCCTTATGGTAACCCTACAAAGTGATTTTATTATCCCCATTTTTAAAACATGTTTATTTATTTGAGAGAGAAAATCCGAAGCAGGCTCCACTCTGTCAGCGCACAGCCAAACTAGGGACTTGATCCCACGAACTGTGAGATCACGACCTGAGCTGAGATCAAGAATCGGACGCTTAACCAACTGAGCCCCCAAGGCGCCCCATTATCCCCATTTTGTAGATGAGCCAGTGAAAACTCAGAGAGGTTAGGGAACTTTCCCAAGGCCTCACAGTGGATGAGGTCCGTGGAGCCAGCATCCTGGAGTCCCTCTGAGCCCAAAACCTGTACTCTGATCCATTTGGCAATACTGTAATCCTCACAATAATTTATGTAGATTGCCAGGTACTGCTAGGAATTGTGGACATCTTTAATCCTTTACATATGATTTCTTAGGAAACTGAGGCAGGGAGAGGTTAGGTTACATGGATGTTAGACGTGAGATTCAAACTAAGAATACAAACTAAGTATCTAAGAATATATATATATGGCTCAAACTTTGTTCCTGCTTGATTTTGGAGTACATGATATGCAGCCTTCCTCTTGCTCCTCTGGCCGCAAGCCAACTTGCCCTCTTGATTACATTCTGCTCAGGTTAACCCAAGGATGATTTATATTCCTTCAGCATGAGATGGCAGATGGTCAGAGGGAGCCTGGGATAGAGACCGGGTGTGGGGTGAAAGTTGTAACTGGTTTTTTTGCTAAAATAAAGGTCTGGATTCCTGCTCTGCAGACAGGGTTATTCTGTTCCTTGCCTTCCTCATCCACAGAAAGCTGAGATTTTACTGCGTATAGGAACAGAAGACACAAAGGGTAGGGCCACTGCTTTGGGATGGCAGCAGGAGAGGCCATTTATCCCTTCTTTTAATACTCATCTGTGTCCTGGATAGAGAGGACTTTCTATTGGAAATCACTGTTGAGATATTCAACTAGCTGAGAAGAAGAGTAGTGGCTAGTGAGCTCTCCTTTGAGTTGTAACTGGAATTGAATTTGAATTTGAATTGATCCTTCAGTTAAGGGCATCTTTCACTGATCCCCCTCAGTGAGAACTCACCATATGCCTTTCCAAGGAGTCTATGCTGGTGACCAGCACCATCCCCCTTGCATCCTCATAAGCAGAGCATCCTTAATGAGCTCAAACAGCTGCATATTCGGAGTTGGGGTTGGACACTGAGGCATGGAGATAAGACAAGAGCTACCGGAGGGTTGAGGAAGACAAATGACTACTTCCCTGCTGGGTCTCAATTCTCCTCAGCTGGGGATTCTTGTAGGGAAGCAAACCAGGCCTTGCTCCACTGTTGACTTACTTGGTCAGTTGACAGCTTCTCCAAATTCAGCCCTCTGTCTCCGGCCCTCTGGACATCCTGCCTGCTTCAGTTAGCAATGTGGACAGGACCTCTGCAATAACCCAGCAGCTTCAGATTCAGAGTGGTTGTTGCCCTGAAGCTGTCCGGACTAGAAGAAGCTTCTTCTTTGTGTCCGCAGGGGCCAGATTAGATCCAAAAAGTAGGTCCAAGCTTGACATCCTAAAAAGCCTGTATTATTTCAAGTGGCTCTTATTCTAATACAAGGGCATGAGACAAGTCCTTTGAACTTACTTGATCTCTGGGCCAAGAGTGATTTGCTCCCTGGAAACTTAAGTTCAGAGTTTTGTTGTTATTGTTGTTTTTTCCCAATTAGGATATCTTTTGCTCAATTTACTGAACTTGATTTTTTCTTGCAAAGCGGGTTCAGGTGACAAATGGTTACTAGAACCAGATCTTGATTGCCTTTGGATGCATTTTAGTTCAATCCAACCACAATTTATTGAACACCTACTACTTACCAGGCACTGTCATAGAATTGGGGTTATCAGTGGACCACACATTAGCCCAGCCTTCAAGGAGCTTCTATAAATGCAGGAGACTGACATTATTGAAAAGGCAACAGTCACGCTGCTTGATAAGTGTTACCACTTCTAAAGGATCACTGGACAAGTAATTATTGCGCAGGTACCGTATCTAGTGCTCCCACAAGGAAAAGAAATAGCCAGGAATCCTTAGTTATCATGAAGCAGAAGGCTTTAGAAAAAGCCCAAAGCTCCTCTGTCTCATTCAGTTGTCTCTACTGTCTTGTTATCAGTTCACTCATTTGCATGCTGTTAATTTGTTTCTTCCTTCCAGCTCTAATATTCTCTGTTTAATTTTAGCATGAGAATGAGGAAAAGGGTCTGTATCCCTGAGTATGTTTAGTATGTGCTAAATACAGAACCCTAGAAGAGTTTTCTAGAAGAGTGTTTGTCAGACTTTCTTGATTCATCTCACCATATGAAATGGTGTATTGTGTCGTCAGCGAACACACACACACACACACACACACACACACACACACACACACACACACAGTTATACATCAAGCTCAGTGCTTACTCTTGCTGCATGAGATGCAACCTGGTGTTTTCTATTAGATTCCATTCTCTTTCATTTAAAAGGAAATTGACGTCATGACTCACTGAATTGCTTTCTTAACTGACTCCAAAGCCTGCAGTTTAAAAACACAAACGTAGACAATAGCTCTTGTGGATTGAAAGGCTTGCCATCCCCTGTGGGCAGAGAATATACTGGATAATGTCTTAGAATCTCCTTTTCCTCTGATGTTCTCTGCCTTACGTTTGAGAGGACACCTTCCCACTCTTCTCTCAGAATTCTCTTGGAAATCATAAATGTGTTCTCAAATTTACTTTCTTCATTCTCTGAAATAAATTCAAGCTTTTCACATGTACATTTTATTCATTATATTTTTAAAGTAATTTTCATAGATATCAGAATAGAAAGGTATAGGTAACCATTTTGCCCCAGCCCAAGCGGTGGAAATGCCCAAGCACCTGCAGGGAAGTTGTTATCTCCGATCCATGTTACTTGACCAAAGGAGATGAGTCATAGACTTTCATCAGGGCTCTGTTTGAGTGTGATCCATCTCCCTGTGTTTCCATCTTAAAATGCAGTGTTTAAATGATTTTTGTTTCACTGTGATTTAGTGTCCCTACAGTAACTTCTATGGGTTTTGCATTTTAATACTTAATTTATATTTTAACCATGGATCATCTCGTGTCTCTTTTTGTTTTGGTTTGTGGTTTTTCATTCTCCTGGGCAAGACAGAATCTCCTTGGCCAGACTGCACTGAGTTGGGGAGAGAACCCTGGAACTGGAGATTTAGCTATAGTCCTGGTTCTGCACTAATTCCCTGCAGGATTTCCACCACGAATTGATAAAGTCTCCAAGGCCTCCTGTGCTTCTCCTATTCCCATCACACTGCATCAATTGCATGTTTACTCATTTGTCCTTCTTGTGAGCTGATATCCTTTGATGTCATATCTGTAGCTTGGCTCAGCATATGGAAGGTACCAAGGGCTGTTTGTGGAATTGAATTGAATTGAGTTGAGTTGAGTTGAATTGAACTGAACTGAAAGGCAGTTAGAGAGTGGGATGTGAAGGGTCTCATGGTCCAGAATAAGGGTCTGGATTTTATCTTGTGGGGTTGAAGCGCTCAGAAAGAGTTTCCATAAAGATTTGCGTTCCACGAATACAGAGGCATGGAGGTTAGCTAGGACACTTGGGCAAGAAACGATGAGGGCCTACGTATGGTGGTAGAAGGGAGATGTGGAGAAGAGCCAGAGCCCAGAGATATTAGGGAAGGGATGGCCTCCAGGCTGTGGGAGGTGGTGGGAGGGAATCGGTTCTGGCACTGCATGGACAGGCAGCAGAGCCAGAGGAGGATGAAAGATGAAGGGTTTATTTCACTGAGTTTATAGTACCTTTTAGAATAGATCTAGGCATGGCTCTCAACTAGTAGAAACTCTTTTCGACTTCTGGATGGGTCAGAGCCTGCCCAAGGAAGGGGAGCAGCCATGGGGAAGATTGACAGGCCATGGCTTATCAGACACTCTGAGTTAACTTGCTACTTGCAGTCCTGTCACTATTGAACTAGGATTTACATGTAGATTCTCCTTAAATGTGCACATAAAGTTGTAAATGCTTTTTCATGATGCAATTTTTTTTTTAATGAACACCCCCTTCTCATGATTCCTAGTTTAGAAGACACTCATCTTTGCTTAGTTTCTTTGTGTCCACTGGCCTTGGTTGACTATTAATGTGGCATCTATTTAGTTAGCAACTATCACAGCATAACAGGGTGTTAGTCTCTTTGCAAGATGGGTGGTGTAGAGAAAATCCTTGTCTTGGTTGAATGTTCTGTTCTACTTGGGGAGACAAATGCATGATTAGTGACAGTAAGTAACACAGGTACATATTCATGGAGGAGGCAGGAGTTGACTAGGCTTGAAAGGACTAGTAGGAGTGTTTGTAGGCTGTGGCTTGAAGTGGGAAGAGTAGCATAAGTCTAGAGAGTCACTGGAGGTGGGGATATATGTAGGCATATTCAGGGACCAGTGTGAAGAGAGGAGAATGAGGAGAATTTACATGTGGCCAGTGGTTCTCAACTTTAGTGAACACAAGACTCTGGAACTCTGGTGCTCAATGAAGATTCCCTGTCCCCTCCCCAGTTCTAGGATGGAGTCTTGGAATCTGCATTGTTCACAAGCTCTCTCTCGCCTGGGTGGTTCCATTGCATATGGTTAGAAGACCTGTACCATGAGAAACATTGCTTTAGGCAGTCACTGCTTGATGTTTTTGGTAGAATGTGATCAGAGGATGACATTGTAGAAAGTAGTAAGGCAGGGAAGCACATGGCAGGGGCCTTTTATTACATTAGCCTAAAGCATATGAAATTGCCAATGTTCAACTATTTTTGACCTGCCAAAATGGTAGAATAAACATCTTATGATCTGTATTCAAGGGGAGGAGGGCCCAATTTAGGATGATGGTTCTGTGAAGGTGGAGTCAGGATTTGGACATATGAGGTAGAACATTCTAGATGGAAAGAATGGTGTGAGTTGAGGCCTCAGGAAGTGGAGAGTATATTTTATAACCACAGGACCAGCATCTGAGTGGGAGCTGAGAGCCCTGAGGGGCAGCAGTGGGACATGGGGCTGGAGAGGCAGATCAGAGTGGACATTTCTAAATGTCAGTGGGGAATAACTGAAGGCAATAGGTAAAGTATGACACCATTGGAGCTGTGATTTGTACAGATTAATGAACTAGACAAAGAGACAGGGAGGGCATTGGGTGACTGTGGCTTATAAGTAGAGGTGAGAGGTGTTAAGGTATGGGTAATAGAAACTGAGTCAAAAGTAAGGTTGCCAAATCAAATACAAGACATCCAATCAAACTTGGATTTTATATAGATGAGTAATTTTTTGTGTATTTCTCAAACATTGAATGGGATGTACTTATGCTAAAAAAGTACCCATTTATCTGCAATTCAGACTTTAATAGGGTGTCTTGTGTTTTTATTTGCTAAATCTAGCAACCTTTGATGGGAAGGACAGATTGATGAGACATTCTGGAAGGAAGAGTCTGAAAGGTTGTATAGAATAGGATGCAGGGAACAGCCAGAGGGAGGTGAGGGAGGGGATTCTGACAGTGAGTGGGGAGAAGGAAGCACCGGAACAGAGGAGATTAAGTCAGGAGGAAGACACAAGAAAGGTGATGTGCTTGGTTTTGATTTGTCCCATTTAAAGACCAACTGGAGTATTCAACAGCTATTCGGAAAGGTGGGTCTGAAACCAGGAAAAGAAGCCAGGGCTCTAGACAGAGATTTAGGGTTCAGGGGAAGGAATAGGAAATAGGAAAAATAAACAAAAGAGACAGGAAAAATAAACTAAAATAAACAAAAGAGAGCATTTTTTAATGTTTATTTATTTTTGAGGAAGAGAGAGAGACGGAGTGTGAACAGGAGAGGGGCAGAGAGAGAGGGAGACACAGAATCCGAAGCAGGCTCCAGGCTCCGAGCTGTCAGCACAGAGCCCGATGTGGGGCTCGAACTTATGAACTGTGAGATCATGACCCGAGGTGAAGTCAGATGCTCAACTGACTGAGCCACCCAGGTGCCCTGAGAGCATTTTTATAAATGACCAAGTATAGCAGAGCATTTTAAAAGAAATGGGAGTGTAGCTATTCAAAATGTTCACAAGGAATTTTAAGTGGTATTAGAAATCCTTATGATAAGCAAAGTAAGTAAAATATAATTTTTAAATGCAATATGATCTCAGCTATGTGGGGGAAAACATTTGTAGATAAAAGCCCACAAACATCTCTACTCACATGTCATAGTTGATGTCTTTAGTCTGTGAGGCTATAAGAGATTTTCATTTTCTGCATATATGTATGTGTCTTTCAAGTCTTCTTTTTAAAATTTTTTTTAACATTCATTTTTGAGACAGCATGAGTCGGGGAGGGGCAGAGAGAGAGGGTGACACTGAATTCGAAGCAGGCTCCAAGCTCTGAGCTGTCAGCACAGAGCCCGACGTGGGGCTTGAACTCAGAATGGCAAGATCATGACCTGAGCCAAAGCTGGACTCTCAACCAACCGAACCACCTAGGCGCCCCTCTTTCAAGTCTTCTTTAAAAGAGCATATGCTACTTTCAAAATTGGAGAAAAATTTTTTTTTTAATTTAAGGTAGATCTTGAGAAAGCATTATTCCATATATCCTTTTGGCTATTAGGATGCAATTTGAAAGAATAAAACTTTTTTTCAGAAAGAAGTCTTGACAGCATTTCTTCTGTTATTTACTGATCCGGTCAGAGAAAAAAATGACATTTATCTAGTGGGTACTACCCAACCCCTCCCCCAAACGCTTCTTGAAAAGGAGGATGACTAGACATTGAAGACAGAGTGGCTATCTAATAAGGATTTTAAAAAAGAACAACAGCTTCATGTAAAACCCTCGTTATTTTAGAGGTGGAGGGGCTAAATCCTTCATGGAGATGCTTCCTGGGATGCTTGTGAGCTGGAGGGGATGGGGGGGAAGCCTCCCACTTCCTGTGCTACCATCTCTGCAGTGCATTGCTCCATACCACCCCGGGGACCTGGTGTAGGGGCCGGGTGAATATTACAACCGCACACCATATAATAATATCTTTTGCTCATGCTCAGCACAAGGGGAGGAGGCTACACTGAAGTGTCTCTCTAAACACTCCAACCAAGCATTAATATTCATATAGCTGTTCCATCAGCCGAAGCAATTATATTAAATCCACACTCCCAGCAAGAAGCTATCGTATGAATAATCTAGAACTTCAGAAATGCAAAACATTTGTGTCAGGTAATGCACACATTACTTGATTGAGACAGGGTGGGGGTGGGTACCAGGTTCTACTTCCTAATTCTGTTTTTATTTAAGCAACTTCAAAAATTGGTTTGCCTTCTCTGAAGACACTGGTAGTTAGGAGAGTTAATAGATCTTTCTAAAGGAAATTCTTATAACTTTAGTGTCCAGACAGAGGGGACTGGTTAAATTTAAAAAAATATGGTAAATCAAGGCTGTTGTTATGATGATGGTATAAATAGTTTTATCAGCATGCAAAATGTCTTAAATATAATGTTAAGTGGAGGAAAAACAGAGTGTGTAACTGTATGTGCAGTAACCTCAACTACATAAAAATGCATTTGTAAACAGAAGGAAGATGGAAAGTGTACCAAAATGTTCATCAAAGTTTTCTAGGTGGTGGCCTTAAGAGCCAATATTTTCTATTTTTCAGTACATTTCAGTCAGTTGCTGCAGTGCACATATAGTCTTTTATAAACAAGAAGGGGGGAAAATCAAGTCAATTTGCAATTCTTATCTGTAGTGATCTTGGAAAATTATCACCTGCCTCCAGTGAAAGATTTGTGATCTGTTTACTTAGTAGAGAGACGTTCAGCTAATTTAATTTTATCTAATTGCAGTTGTGGAGAATATAAGGAGAGTGTCATGATGTTTCCAAGCCATTGCTTTAATTTAACCAGTGGTGAGTGAGCCCCGTTCAAACAGAGATGCCAGCATCGTTTGCTCATGTTTAGTATAGTCTCTACAAGGAAGGCTGGTGACCCACATTTGAGTGGAATTTTAATTCCTTTAAGCAGAGCCTTTGTACGATTGAGTAATTTCTAACGTTCATTATCTTTACATCTTCATTTTAAATTCGCCTATAAATTTTTCAGCTTAGCATTAAGCTGGATCAGAGTGAATTACGGGACTATTTCTGAACAGGTCAACAAATTCCTTCTTGAGCCGGGCTGACAATATAGCTGCCCGAGGACACCTGGGTTCTTGCACTCAGGCTGGGGACCAATCTTCTCCTCAAAGCCTCCATCCTAAGACAGTCTGAGTTTTTTACACCCTGGCCCACCTTACCATGTTCCACTCAGACCCGTCTTTTCACTGATGTATTGATTTATTCATTCCATAAACATGCCAGGTGTAGTCTAGGGATTGAAGATACAATGGTGAACCAGACAGATACACCTGGGATAGAGCTAATGGTCTTATCACAGAGACAGACAAGTAAATATGTAGTTTTATAATATAGTATGCCAAGAGTTGTAATAGGAGTAAGAACAGGATGCTACGGAAGCTTATAAGACAGGCATCTAATCCAGCCTGGCCCAAGAGAAATCAAGGAAGCTTCCCAGAAGAGATGGTATCTGAGCTGAGATTTGTATGAGGGACTGAATTCTACCACATGGAACAGTGGTGGTGGGGTTTGGGATAGGGGATTAAAGAGAAAGTCTTTGAGGCAGAGGGGATGGCATCTTCAAAGCCTTCAAAGCAGAAGAGTGACATTTGTGTTTAGAAAGGTTATCCTGGATCCTGTGGATAGAGGGCAGGAAGACCACCAAGGACAATGCTAAGAGATGAGAGTAGCTTGAAGACTTAATGTCAGTAGAAAGGAAGTAGACAAATTTAGGAGGTATTTGGTGGATAAAATTATCAGAGCTTGGTCCTTTATTGGATTCAGAGAAGAGCAAAAGGGTTAAGTCCAGAATGACTCGGACAATTTTGTTGTCTGAATGGGGAACACTGGAGGGTGGGCAGGCTTACCTGGGAGTGGGACCAGTTCCATTTGGGGATTTGCGGGTTTGAAGTAAGTGAATGAGTCCATTGTGAGATTCTAGACTCAGAAGAGAGACCTAGGCTTGAGGTATGAACATGAGGACCATCATGATCCAGGTGACAGTTAAAGCTGGGGGAAGACTGAGAAAAACCCAAGGAGAAATAGGAGGGTAAGAAGCAGTGAGGTCTAGGTTTGTGGGTTTGAACCCTGTATTGGGCTCTTCACTGGTGGTGCAGATTCTCTCTCTCCTTCTCATAACCCTGCGTGCTCATGCTCTTCTCTCTCCCTCTCTAAATAAATAAATAACATTAAAAAAAAAAAAAAAAAAGAAGCAACGAGGTCTAGAGCAGAGCCCCAAGGAATGCTAGTTTATCTGGGACATGTAGAGGAACCTGCGATGGATGGCCAACAGGGGAGGGTGGGATGTCACAAAAGACAGGGAGAGAGGGAAGGAACATTTTCAACTGATACAGAACCAAATTTCACTGACTGGAAGATGCTATGGATTGTAAGACATGCCAATATTTTATGGCCCACTAGGACATAATGCTGGCAATTAAATGGTGATATGTCATTGATTATAAGACACAGTCTGATTTCAAACATAAAAAATGCTAGACAACTTAAATATATACTAGAATCCAAGAACTAGAATACGTTGAGGATTAAAATACATCTGTTATATGTATCAGGAAAAGAGCTTTATTGACTATGGCGCGAGTATCATTAGCGGGGTTTGGGGTCAGAAGCAAGATTAGAGTAGCTTGAGGAATGGAGAGAGATGGCTGTTAGTTCCAGGATGCTTCATAAATTGCAAAGATTTTCCAGAGTTCTGAACCAAGAGAGACACAGCAAGTAAGATAGACACCAGTCCAAGTATCACTTTTTTTTTCCTGATTAAGCTAATATCAGAGAATATGCTTTGTATCTGTGTCCAAGAAAGCTTCCCAATAGTACGCCCCAGAATTAGGCCTACCCTGGTGCTGATCAGCACAAGCCTACCCCCATGAGGGTCTGCCTGGCAAATCTCATGGCCTGGAGGCGCAAAGAAGGCAGGCAGATCTTGAAGAGACCAACGGGCTACCCACATGCAGATTCTCCTTCCAAACCCATCACTCAGAGGAGGAGAAGAGAGAGGCCAAGAGTGGGATGCATCTGGAGTTGCCTTTATGGAAGGAGGAGTGTAGAGATGGTATAAATAACATTATCAAGAAATTGAGCCATAAAAGATAGGAAAACATAGCCCAGACCAGCTAACTGCATTTCCAGCCATCCAGCTTCCCATTTAGAAAAGTTGCCCATCTCATTCCTGTGTCTCAATTCTCTTGCCTCACCGTAGAAGGCCAGATCCTTTTTCTCCATGAGATCTCCATGGTCTTATCTAAGATAACCTCCAACATATGTTGGGATTATGTTTTTTTAATGTAATTATTTTATTTTATTTTATTTTATTTTTTATTTAAATGCAAGTTAGTTAACATATCATGTAATAATGGTTTCAGGAGCAGAATTTAGTGATTCATCACCTACAAATAACACCCAATGCTCATCCCAGCAAGTACCTTCTTCCTTAATGCCCATCACCCATCTAGCCCATACCCCTACCCACCTCCCATCCAGCAACCCTCAGTTTGTTCTCTGTATTTAAGAATTTCTTATGGTTTGCTTCCTTCCCTGTTTTTATATTATTTTTCCTTCACTTCCCCTATGTTTATCTGTTGTTTCTTAAATGCCACATATGAGTGAGATCTTCTATTTGTCTTTCTCTGACTGACTTGTTTCACTTAGCATAATACATTCTAGTTCCATCCATGTTGTTGCAAATGGCAAGATTTTGTTCTTTTTTAAAAATGTTTATTTTTGGGAGAGAGAGTGCGCGAGCATGCATGCATGTGTGTGTGAGTGGGGGAGGGGCAAAGGGAGAGAACAGAGGACCCAAAGCAGGCTCCACGCTGACAGCAGTGAGCCCTGTGCGAGGCTCGAACTCACGAACTGTGAGATCATGACCTGAGCCCAAGTCTAGTGCTCAACCAACTGAGCCACCAGGTGCCCCAAGATTTCATTCTTTTTGATCACTGAGTAATATTCCAATGTATATATATATACCACATCTTCTTTATCCATTCATCAGTCGATGGACATTTGGGCTCTTTCTATACTTTGGCTATTGTTGATAGTGCCGCTATAAACATTAGGGTGCATTTGCCCTTCGAATTAGCATTTTTGTATCCTTTGGATAAATGCCCAGTAGTGCAGTTGCTAAGTCAGAGGGTAGTTCTATTATTAATTTTTTGAGGAGCCTCCATACTTTTTTCCAGAGTGGCAGCACCAGTTTGCATTCCCACCAGCAGCGCAGAAGGGTTCCCCTTTCTCCACATCCTCGCCAACATCTGTTGTTGTCCGAGTTGTTAATTTTAGCCATTCTGATGGGTGTAACAGTCTTGGTATTATGTGTTTATCTGTTATACTTCACTGTTACACACTTGTAGGTGTTATCTCCTCACAGTCCAAGCCCCTTGTAGAGACCATGTCTTTTCCTTGTTATAACACCCCTTTCATCACTGGGACACTGCCTGGTCCATGATAGGTAGGGCTCAGATTGTTGCACTGGATTGGATTGTGTGCAAAGAGACACAACCTGAGGTAGGATGGGGGTAAGGTATAACCCCATCTTTGGGCACTCCCAATCTAATAGCTGCCTGGGAGAGAGAGTCAGAGAGTTCACATTGGACCTGGCATGTGACATTGGACTGCCACAGTTCCTGTGTGGGTTCCACTGACCAGGTTATACGGCTGATCCACACCAGCATCCTGTCTCTGATACAGAGATGGTTTGCTGAAGAGCATAATGATTGCAGTCCTTTGTACTAACTTCGTAAGAATGCAAATGATCCTTGAACATCTCTGAGCTCTCCTGACAACACCTAAAATGAGACCAAACCTTTCTAGAATGAGATGCACCTCCGAGAATGGGGTGACGTGCGTGCTTGTACCTGGAGCCTAGGCCTCCTGAACATCTCGAGGCCCTGCTTTCTTTGTTGGCAAAAGAAATCCAATAGAATGTGTTGGCTCAGCACCCAACCCCACACCACAATCAGATAAGACCTAGCACTTAAAGCTAAGGCTTTATTCCTAGTAGTATATTTTCACAACTTGGACGGGAAAGCAAATTGATGAGGTTTCCACTATGCCTGTTTGTATTTGATGTTCCTTCTCACTTCTCTAAACCGTCGCAGATGAAGCAGAGGTCACAGACTGCCAGCAGCATTTGTTTTTTCAGTAAGAGCAAAAAGAAGGGCATTGTGGCTTCATTACAGATAAAAGAAGGCAGCGTTTACAAGGTACCAAAACTTTACTTATCTAGTCTTCCCCGTGGTCTCTGATGACCCAAGGGAAATAACCATAGATACACGTGGGAGGATTAAGTATTCCAAAATAAGCTGGAAAATCTATACTTCATCATCTTTGGAGTAAGACACATGGGGGGTGCCCGTGGCAGCATCCCTGGCTGGTGTCTGGCCTGGTACACGGTGAGTTTTCAGCAGATCCTGGCCCGCTGGCCACACAGTCAGGGCTGGTCTGGGAAGTGGGTGGGTATCACCAAGGTATTTAGCTGAAGTCATTGGAGCTTTTGCCCTGAATGTGCTTCCAGAGCTCTATTGTCATGTTACTGCCCAATCCTTCAGACACGTGGAAGCCCACACTTTTCCCTGCAGCAGGTGGAGAAAGCAGGTGTGGATATACCTTCCCCATAGAGCTCAACACATTGTACTGCCCCACTGGACGGTGTCATGGACTCCTGAATTGGCTAGGATGTGGGTTTAGCTGCTCCAACAGAAAAACCCAAGGTAACAGAAGCTTAGACAAGACAGAAACTTGTCTTTCAGCAGTCCAGTATGGAAGGGCTAGCATGTCAACCTCATGGTGTTGGGCACCCTGCTTCCTTCTTGCCTGTTGCTTCATCCTAACTGGGTTGTCACCGTGGCCTCCTGGTCCAAGAGAGCTCACATCCTTGTTCCAGCCACGAGGAAGGGAGGAGAGGGGAAGGGAAGACCCTAGATGTTGCACACATCCTCTCTGCAACCCCAGAGGTTTAACCAGAACTTGGACAAATGTCCACACCTAGATGCAGTGCAGCTTTTAATTCTGGTCATGTTTGTGCCCAGCTACCAGTCATGGCTTCCATTACCATAAGAGGACAGAACTGGTTTTGGAGAACACTTAGATTCGTAGGCCATAGCTCCTTAAAGTCAAAGCTGTCTTTGATATATCCTTTTTCCCATCACCTTGCGTGGTGCCTGATCAAGGTGGATCCCCTTAATTGTTGACTGGAAAAGAGGGTTGTTTGAAGGACTGAATGCAGAGGACAGCCCACTGGGAGCAGCGTGGAGACCACATGGCAGCTTGGGAAAAGCCTGTGGAGTCACGGGCAATTATTTAACCTCTCCGGAGCTCACTTTCCTCTTTTTAAAATGGGCCTGGTGATCCCTGTGGAATTTGCTTCTTGGGGCCATTAAGAAAACTCTTCTTTTATTGTGTCTGCTATTTACTGAGCACCTATTGTGTTCCAAGCACAGGGCTAGGGCTTTGTTCACATTAATTACATGTAAACCACACAACAACCCTATGAGGTGGGTATTATTATCCACATTGTTTAGCTGGGTAAGTTGAGACTGGGTGGGGTTTGGTAAGGTGCCCAGTGCCATTGGTTTATGTATGTACCCAACAGCTATTGAGTGCCTGCTGTGTGCCAGAGCCATTGCTGGGGATGTGGTGATTCCAGGTAGGAAGAATGTTTCAAGAGTACAGAGGGTACACGTGATAGGGAGCCGCTCTGACCATGGTCAGGGAGTAGGTTGGGGAGTGTTTGGAAGCTTGAGCAGGAGTTATCCAGACTAGGGAGCACGGTGGAGGTCTGAGGTGGTGCTGGCAAGGCCTTGAGGTGGGCAGGGAGCCAGACATGGAGGGACCATAAGAGCTGCAGTGTGGCCGGAAGGCAGAGAGTGAGCAAAAGAGGTGGCAGGAGCCCCCTCAAGCTCCTAGTCGGGCAGTCTGACCTGTCTGGCCCTGAGGCTTGTGTTGAGAGAGGATCATAAAATGCTTGGAAAACACGCTGAGGGCAGCACCAGGGGGCAGGGCTCGGCAATTTCTCTTTGTGTCTTCAAGATGTTTGAGGACCAAACAGGGGACCCAGAGGTCACATGGCTGCCTTATATGATGAATCTAGGACCTCTGAGAACTGCCCTTGTCCTCGTCCTCGTCCTCGTCCTCTTGGGCCGTACAGTCCAGTGGTGTGCACACAGTCTGCTCAGAGCTTGCCTGGAAGTATTTGTCCAGCCTGTCTTCCATGTCTCATAAGCAGAATTATTCCTAGGGCAGGAGACGGCAATGCCAGTCACCATCCTGATGAAGTGGGTGACAAGACACCTCTGGTCTTGAAATGGCTTGAGGGCAGATGACCTCCTGATACTCCAGACAGGAGGAATATAGACAGTAGGGTGGGCTGAGGGGGCTGGCCCTCACTGCACCCCATGTTCTGGCACCTCTCTCAGCACCCTCAGCGTGGCTCCCAACAGCGTCATGAATCCAGGTCTTTAAATATTGATTCAGCAAGTTGGTGTCGCCCACTCAGTGTACAGAGTATGCAAGATGCTTAGGTGAGTTTGCAGCTGAATGAGGAGACCAGGCACTTTCCTCAAAGGATTGCAAGGTATACTGGCAACACTCACCTGTAGAGTTAGTCTTGCTAAAGGGTCATATGCAGTGCCTCAGAGCCTTTGTATGTGCTGTTTCCCCTCCCTGGACTCATCTCTGTACTACATCTTTATGCTGGTTAACTGTTCTCAGCTCAGACATCACATCTCCTTGAAAGCCTTTCCTCACCCCATGAGTTTGAACTGGACACCCCTCCTACATGCTATGCTGTCCTGTCATGTTAGAATTAGGCACTCAGCCCTGATACGTTATAGTCACTGGGGTCTCTGTCTCTCACTGCATCATGTCTATTGTCCCCCTACCATACCTCAGCTTCTAGAACAGTGCCTGCCAAAAGTTGCATGAATGACTGAATGAGTTCTTTCTAATTAGTTTGGATCTAGAAATGCTTGGTGATTTTAGAAGCAGATAATCATGTATACGGCAGAATTATGTTTTGCTACTATAGGTTACCATTATGAGTGGCCCATCTAAGAGTACACAATAGGGAAAAGTGAAACAGCTGGAAATTTCAGTGTTGCTCTGACCCCTAGGGCCTGCTAAACTCAGCCTGTGTTTGAATAAACAGGGCCTCGGAGTGCCTGGGTGGCTCAGTCAGTTTAAGCGTCTCTTGACTTTGGCTCAGGTCATGATCTTGTGGTTCTTGAGTTTGAGCCCCACATTGGGCTCTGTGCTGGCAGTGTGGAGCCTGCTTGGGTTTCTGTCCCACTCTCTCTCTGACCCACCCCACTTTCTCACTATCTCCTCTCAAAATAAAATAAAAGTAATACAAAGAAACAAACAAACAGGGCCTTTTCTGAAGGGTTTCAAACTCAATTGTCAGTTTCAGAGCCGAATTGCTTTCCTGTGACTTTTTAACATTCGAGTAGGCTTTTGGTCCTCCCGAGGACCCAGTTCCAGCACTGCTAGCATTTGCCCTGGTCACGCCTCCCTTCGTGCCCACCTTCCATGCCCCTCCAAACTTCCTCACGTGGCTGTTCCAGCCTCTGCCCGTCATTAAGACCAATTATCTACAGGGTCTTGGTTTTCTCCTGGGCTCCTCGCAGAGACCTGCCCTCCCTCTCCCTGTGCCTCCTCAGTCCTGTGTCCCACCTCCCACCTGTGTTTTATGAATGTTCTTCTGTCCCACATCTGTGCCCTATGGGGCTGTTTGTGTCCACTGCAAAAGTGGAGGTACAGTGAAGACAGCTGCACTGAAGGGGTGGGAGGGGGAGGAGGATTAATTATCACAGGGATGTTTGCTTGGAGTTTTTAATTAGACT
The DNA here is from genome assembly GCF_022079265.1 of Lynx rufus. Lineage (NCBI taxonomy): Eukaryota > Metazoa > Chordata > Mammalia > Carnivora > Felidae > Lynx > Lynx rufus. Next base: position 31,434,822 of record NW_025814829.1, on the reverse strand, counting down.
GTCCTGCCTTACTTCCCCTCTTCATGCCTTTTTCTTTTCCCTAGCTCGGAACTTCCACTTAGAATGTATTTTAGAAACTTGGAACACTTATGTTTTAACATTCTGCACCCAGGGCCTCAGTGGAATAAGTAAACCAATAAGCTGATTGCCTCAAGTAGTTTGATTGCCAAGTGCACTGGGGTAACTTTTGTTTTTCAGTGAATGATCATTTCACGCTAGGGAACAAGGGATGAATGTGAGTGTAGGGCTTGTCCAGTCTTCCTGATTCCTAACCCTGACCTGGGAAGTCATTATTCCCAGGGCTGTGTGTCGATTACAAGCAGCCTGCCAAATGCTCTGTATCCTTCCTTTTGACAGTTTCCCCCAGTGACATGTGTCATAAATACATTTCTCATTTGCCAGAATAGGTTTGGGTTTGTTTTGAATCTGACGGGTCCTCCGACACCACATTCTTAAATCTCACTAACAGATCATTTATACCAAAAATGCTGCCTTGACAGGAAGAAAGATTGTGTGATTTTCAATGTGGGTTGAAAATCAAATCCAAGTTCTAACAACACTGAGACTTCCTGGACCCTACAGATTAATCGTGATTATCTTACCGTGAAATACTTTGGGTAGTAGGAACTACTCTCTACTTATTGTTTCTGTCAAACCTTTGATTGGAAAAGTTTTCACAGTAGGCATGTTGTCATTTCTAAAGATGCTTATAAATTTCATGGTGTGTCTCAACCATAATATGGTTGTCCTTTGTTTTAGGCAATAAGTGTGCCCCTGAAGAGTCATTTATAAATGGAATTTTTACAGATAAGTTCATATGTTAAATACACATGAGCAGCTATTATTTTACTTTCTGGGTTCTTTTATAATTGGAAAAACTACTCCAAACTTGTTTGAGAAGTGTAATGCTCATACATTAGATTTTGTTTAAATGAAGGACAATTGGGGCGCCTGGGTGGCTCAGTCGGTTGAGCGTCCGACTTGGGCTCAGGTCATGATCTCACGGTTCATGAGTTTGGGCCCCACGTTGGGCTCTGTGCTGACAGCTCAGAGCCTAGAGCCTGCTTCGGATTCTGTGTCTCCCTCTCTCTCTGCCCCTCCCCTGCTCATGCTCTGTCTCTCTCTCTCTCTTTCTCTCTCTCTCTCTCAAAATAATAAATAAACATTTAAAAAATTAAGAAAAAATAAATGAAGGACAAATGACCCTTACATAAGGTGAGGGTTAGGGGTGCTGACACTCTGTACAGTTGAAAATCCATGTATAATAGGGGCATCTGGGTGGCTCAGTTGCTTAAGAGTCCGACTTCAGCTCAGGTCATGATCTCACAGTTTGTGGGTTCGAGCCCCACATTGGGCTCTATGCTAACAGCTCAGAGCCTGGAGCCTGCTTCAGATTCTGTGTCTCCCTCTCTCTCTGCCCCTCCCCTGCTCTCACTCTGGCTCTCTTTCAAAAATAAATAAACATTAAAAAATTTTAAAAATTAAAAAAAAACGAAAATCCATGTACAACTTTTAACTCCCACCAAACTTAACTACTAATAGCCTACTGTTGACCAGAAGCCTTACTGATAAAATAGTCAATTAACACGTAATACATATAGGATGGATTTTCTATCTTATATGTATAATATACTGTGTTATTACAATAAAGTAAACCAGAGAAAAGAAAATGTTATCAAGAAAATCATAAGGAAGAGAAAATACATTTTTGGTGGCATACTGTATTTATTGGAAAAAATCCACATGTAAGTGGTCCTGTGCAGTTCAAACCCATGTTCTTTAAGGGTCAGCTATACTCTTAATGAGAATCAGACGGTATTACCAATGGTCTTGTACTCTCAATTGTTCTGGCTTAGTTATACCACATCTCATCCCAATAGGAGATACAAGATTTGTAAATTCTACATTTTCGCACTGATACACAAAACACTCAGGAAAATCTGCTCCTGTGAGAACCACTCCTTGCTCTTTTTTGTCTCATTCTTTCAGGGAGGGATGTGGGGTGCTGCCAGCTCAGAGTTGGGGGTGATTTGTGATGTTTTGCTGAAATATTAAGTAACTTACTAAGTAATTTCTCACAGGCTTCTCAGCCCAGAGCTCCACAATTCTGTGTGTTCTCGTTACCTATTTCTGCATAAACTTCCCCTAAATTTAGTGGTGTAAGGAATTTGTCACTGTTTCTCACCATTCTGTGGGTTGTTTAGCCCAGTTGGTTGGCTCTGACTTGGGCTTTCTGCATGTGGCCTGCACACCAGTGTTGGCTGGGGCTGCGGGCATCCGAAGGCTTGATTGGTCTGATGGGCTAGCTGGGATGGCTTATTTAAGTGACTGGCAGAGGCTGGATGTCAGCAGAGAGCTCAGCTGGGCTGTCCACCAGAGCACTGATATGTGACCTCTTGCGTGGCTTATTCTTCTCAAAACGTGGTGGTTGGGTTCCAAGAATGGGCATCCTAAGAGTAAGTTTTCCAGGAGACCCAGGCTGAAGCTACAAGGCTTCTTATGATCTTGCCTTAAAGTCCCAGTCACTTCTGTCACACTCAAGACAAGGGACTAAGACAAGTTGAGAATCAAGGGGAAGGAAATTAGGGCTTGCCTCTTGATGGAAGTTGCAGCCTACAGATGGGGTCCATTTTTTGACTGTCCACCATACTGCGTGTTGGAAGAGCTCTCTCTAGAAGAATAAGATTACATAAAAATGAAAGGCATGGGAGGCATTGCAGCACAGTGAGGGGGGGGGGCAGTTGTAGAATGCTTGCTATGCATGAACTAATGGCCAGCCTTGTTGGTTGGAACTCAGTACCAGGAAGCACACATTGAATGAGCCCATCTCCACGGAAGCTGGTAGCATCCCACAGAGAGAAGCATTCCCATGCAGTGGCCCCCACCCCAAAGTAACCCCCTCATAGTACAGATGATTGAAAAACACCTGGGAAGGGAATTGAACTAGCACAGTTTTAAAAGCACTTTTATCTAAAAATTTTTATCTACATCCTCATGTATGTGTCTTGTTGATACTGAGTCTGAAAAATGATTTTCATAAATCAGAAGTATACATTGCCACACAAACACATAGGTAACTGTGAAGTAATGTGTCTAGTGCACTTGATTTCCAGCTCATGCTGTGGAGGTGCTTGGAGAAGGCTGTGCCCCTGGAGTACCTTATATATAAGAATGGATACTTTGGCATTTGAGAAAAGATCGAGTTCTGTCCAGGTGCTTGGGAGTCTAATTGCCTCCTTGGCCTGAATGAGGAAAACACTTGCCTGTTAATCATATGGAGTCATGGGTACCCAGGTTCCTGCAGAGAAGTGTGGCTGGTCTGGATACATAGGCCAACAACCCTTGAGGGTTGTGAGAGTTACTCTCTACCCTCGTAGCCTTGTTTATTGCCCCCGGAATAGTCCTCTCCAACTCCCTGAAGATTCAAATTTGTGTTTATCTGTGCTGAAAACTTAGAGGCAAGATAAACAACATTTCAAGCCATTTACAACCAGAGGCTGTGCTGGGAAGGGATTGGGCTTTCCATTAGACATATGTCAAAATGTTGGACTTTGGGAAAGATAGGGAGAATATCCCTAGATGTGAAAAGCAGGTGATTAAAAGAGATTGATACAAGTTTGATCCAGAAGATGGTTATGTGGGATTAGTACTCTGTTGACTTACTAAATATCCTCTTGTGGAATGCCAGGCATGGAGGGTCCTGGAGATGCCAAGTGTATGGGGCCCATGTTTTTATAGTAGAAGGAGGGCCTTTGGCAAGGGTGAGGAACATGGAAGGAGGTGGGGGAGAGAGGGTGAGGAATGAGACACCATGCAAACATAAGCCTTAGGGCAGTGGACGGAGTATGGGAGAGAGTGAACTCCACCCTCGCCTGCCTTTTTCCACGCGGATCATCCTAAACAGAGGAGACCTCTCTTGATCTTCAGCTCCTGATGGACAGTCCACACCTTCTCCATACTAGTCACCTCTCAGTCAGTCGCATGAATGGAGATCCATAATTCAGCCTCCTTCCTTACTTCTCTTTTGCCTGCACATATTGACAGAACTCCTGTTAGGTGCCAGACACTGTGTGACATGGAGGGAACTCTCCTATTGGGAGTTACACAGCAAACAAGGAAACAAATGATGTAGTTATAGATTATGATTGGCGTTTTGGGGAAATGGGGGTGTGATAAAGAATAATAGGATGAGCACTGGGTGTTGTATGGAAACCAATTTGACGATAAATTTCATATATTGAAAAACAATTTTTAAAAATGCAAATCTCTCAAAAAAAAAAAGAATAATAGGGAGTTCCCCGTTTGGATAGGCTGTTCAGGAGGTAACTAACAGTCAATGACCCTCAAGTCATTGGTTAAACTTTGACATGTCTTATACAGTATTTTAAAGTTCCTTAAGTTACGTGTTGTTAAGGTTCAAAGTAAAACCTGTGTTTTTTTTTTCCTTTTCTGAGCCTAAGTTGTAGAATGCCAAATGGACAACAATTTGGGGAGACAAAGGGAAGCCAACCTGGATGGCCAGACGCCTTCTGGCTGACACTTTCTTCACCACCACTTTCTCTCCCTAGGGAAAGGAGACGTGTTTGGAGATGTGTTCTGGAAGGAAGCCACCCTTGCCCAGTCCTGTGCCAATGTTAGGGCCTTGACCTACTGTGACCTGCATGTGATCAAACGGGATGCCCTGCAGAAAGTGCTAGAATTCTACACAGCCTTTTCCCACTCCTTCTCCCGGAACCTCATTCTCACCTACAACTTGAGGAAGAGGGTAAGCTGGCAGTTTTGGTTTCTTTTCTATCAAGAACAGTCTCTGTGCACTTAAGATAACCACACAGGCGGGAAAAGTCCTTTCGCGGTTTATTTAAGTGGAGCAGTGGTTCTGTGCATGGCTTGCTCTTCAGAGCTTTTGCTATGAAATAAGGGAAACAGGAATGTTGCTAGATTAAAAAGATGGATTAACTTTGCTGCAGAAGGGGTTGGTTCATGAGTGTGTCCGTGGGCTTTTCCCCAGCAATATCTACACCTTCTGGCCTTTTGAAAAGATGAGCAAAAAATGAGGTCATTAAGCATAAGAGACTCTTAAAAACTGAGAACAAACTGAGGGTTGATGGGGGTGGGAGGATGGGGAGGGTGGGTGACGGGTATTGAGGAGGGCACCTTTTGGGATGAGCACTGGGTGTTGTATGGAAACCAATTTGACCATAAATTTCATATATTGAAAAAAAATTAAATTAAATTAAAAAAAAGATGAGGTCATTAGTCAGAAAAGTGACTGACTGGGGCTACTTAATTCAAATAAACTGAACTCTCCTTGGTGACTAGGACTCACTAAATGGTGTGAGACCATTTGCCAGCTGATAATAATAATTTTTAAAAGCTATGAAGATGATTCAGTTGGGCCCAGAAAATCAGAAAGGTATGGAATCTGATTGCCTAGAGAGTATCTTGTATACACCTGCTGATTTAAGGGTTTGAGAAATGAGCCGTTTTAAGACCCAGAGAAGAGTTCTGGTCTGAAATGGTTTCTTTCAACCCTCAGATCATCAGTTCCATCTGCCTCTGTGAGGACTAAACTATTCGTCTTGTACTCTTTAGGTTTTTCATGACCGACTTTCTTGACCTTCATCTATCTCTTTTAGTTAACAAGGTAGCTCTGACCCATAGAAACCGCCTGTAGGGATTATCATAGGAATCTTTCAACAAATGACCTCATAACCTTTCCTCCAAAACTGTTCCTCTTCTTATGGTCCTTGCCTCTGTTGACATTATATCACCCTGGGGTTCCAAGTTAGAAATGCTGGCATCATGGTTGATGCTTCTTCCCAGTCTCCCATGTCTCAGGTTACTCCTCAAATCCTTTGAGTTCCACCTAAGCTCTCAAACCTGGGTCCACACTCTACTTCCATCCTTGGGGCTCTCCCTGAGCTCTTGGGACACAGCACCCGGATGCAGACCTTTCCTGTTTCTGGCACCATGCAACAGGCTCCCGCTTGTATCTGTCCTCGACATGGCACTTCCTCCTTTGGCCGATCCTATGACCTTAAAAACAAATGGGATCATGTCCCTTCCTTTGTAAAGACTTTTTGCCCTCAACCTAACTTTAGGATAATGTCTGTATGCTTCAGCATGGCTTGTGTGGCTTTTCACATCTGGCCCTGACTTAACTCCCAAGCCAAAACCTCAGCCACTCTTGCCATGCCCACTGCTACCACCCCGAACACTCCCACCATGAGGACTCTGCACAGCTCTGCAAGCACCACACCCTTCAGAGCCCTGGGCGTCCTCAGCCAGGCATTCTTTTTTCTCCTTCTCTGTGTGACAAGTGCCTACTAACCCTTAAGACTACTGAAATGTTTACTCATTCACTCATCAAACCCAGTACACACCAGCTGAATGAGACTAGACATATAAAGCTGAATAACACTCAGTTCCTCGTTTCCAGGAACCTAAAGTCTAACAGAGAAGATCAACACAGGAAGGATAAATGTAGTACCGGAGGCTAAGTACAAGAAGTATGATTTATATAAGCTATTGTGGGAGCAGTTTAAGCCAAGGCACAGAGAAAGGAATCAGCCTTTTGTCTTTCAAGTTACTTGTACAAGGTTCCAAAGGCCTATTACCTGGTTATCCCTAATATATGCTTGTGAGTCCCTGCTCAGAGGCCCAAGAGGGCAAGGCCTGGGTACCTGGGTAGCCCCAGTGCCTAACCCAGTACAGAGGATTAATAAACATTTGGCTTGCCAAGAGATGGAATCTCTAGGCCTCAGTTTCCACATCATACAATGTGAGGTTGTGGATTGTTTTTATGGTTCTGTGATTTGAATGCTGGCCATTTGAATTCTCATCGGGAATGGGCAGTGGTGTTGAAGTGTGCATTCACAGTTCTTATTTGTTCATTTGGGAACGTGGAATGCTTGCTAGTGGTACTTTTAGCCACGTGGATTCTTCTAAAGTCTATTTTTTTACAATTTTTTCCTTCTTTTTATGAGAGGAAGTTGATTATAATCAGCTTTCGGTGCTGCTGATAATATAGGTTGAAAAAAACACAGTTTGGGTTATTTGGAGTAGTAATCATTTTGGAATAATTGTGGATCAAATAAATCTGTCTTATAAAAAAAAAAACAAAAACAGAAGTGCCTCTGTGGTCAGACTATCTTCATAAGTACAGAATGCTTGACTGCTCTTGTGGAAGGGAAGACTCGAGGGTGGCATTTCAGAAAGGCTGTCATGGAGGAAGATTAGGTGGGGTCTGTATGGACACAAGGTGTAGAGGAAGCATCCAAGCTGTAGAAGATATGAGAAAGATCAGGTGGTCCTTAAGGTATTTAGACATTCCCTAGATACCCCTCAGAGATATTGCAGAGGGCCCTGAGGCATCCAATGGAGAGTCACATTAGTTGACCTTCAAATGTCTTTCCAATCACAAATGCCTCTGAGTCTGGCACAATTTTAGTGAGGTTCTTTACAAGAAGAGGTAGCCATTCTTTTTCTTGGAAAAAAGAGGCTGTCATGTTTTGGTGTTGCCATTGTAATCTCTCATTGTGTCCTTCTGAGAATTAATTCATAGTTACATAGGGCATAGAAGACAAGAACATTACATGCATGAATTATTCTTGTAGCTATTTTTTTTTCTGGCAAAGTGAAGTGTATTCTTGTGGCTGTTTCTATCTTGGCAAAATTGAGTGTTATTTGCAAAGATTCCTGAGAACATAGTGCCTTTGACATCTGTTTGGGGAGTTGTTTGGTTCTGTCGACGTCCTCTAGTGCACAGCAAAAACTCTGAGCTGGAAGGTGCGTCAGTGGCCATCCAGTATCCCCTCCATTTTCCTACCACCCTCATTTCACAAATATGACCTTTTATAGAAAGGTCACAGAGCTGTGTCAGTAATGAAAGAATTGGAGCCAGAAATGACTTATCGCCCAGGCCTCTTGCTGATGGGCCTCTTGCTGATTCTCACAGCTTCGTGGCCTCCCCTGGCCTCTGCATTCTAAGCCTCGTCCCTTTTTCCCTGAATCCATGTGTGTGAGCACCGCCCAGCTCTCTGCACTGCTGTTGGGACCCAACTCAGGAAGGGACATGTCACCTTCCTCTATTTCCTCCAAAGACACCAGAAGTCATAGGCAAGGATGAAAGAGGCATGACCCTGAAGCCAACCCTGCATTTTGATCTTTGGGTTTCCTTGCCTATGGGCACTGAGCCAGATGAGACCTGGGTCTGTGTCCCACCTCTGCCACTTAATGCTTCTGCAAGTCATAAGTGCTTCCTCAACTGTAAAATGAGGATGATGAGAAGTTCTACCTCGTAGGATAATTGTGAGGATTAAACAAGATAATACCAGCAAAGCTCACACACAGGATCTCACACAGTACAGGCTCAGTTACATTGTGGGTTATTATTTTGTTTTACCCACTTGACACCCTACTTCACTCTACTCTTTATTATCTTGTGCCTTTTGGAAAATAAAAAGAAGGAAGCTTGGGGTGCCTGGGTGGCTCATTTGGTTAAGCGTCCAACTCTTGGTCTTGGCTCAGGTCATGATCTCATGGTTCGTAGGATCGAGCCCCATATCAGGCTCTGTGCTGACAGTTCAGAGCCTGCTTAGGATTCTGTCTCTCTCTCTCTGCCCCTCCCCTACTTGTACTCTCTCTCTCTCAAAATAAATAAACTTAAAAAAAAAAAGAAGGCAGCTCTTCTGCCTTTGCTTATATAGGGTACTCACTCTGCAGAATGTTCTGTGGGGCAGGTGTTATTCCAGGGTTCTCTGTACCTCCTGCAGCTGCTCTGGAATGCTGACATGGTGCTTGGCTCCTGCCAGTAGAGAGGTCAGCATTCCCTCACTATTTTCGCCAGTTTCATTCATGGAGGGAAAAATTAGGCCATTCTGACATCTTAAGTCAGCCAGGGAGTCAGGATTTTTCCAAGAGGAAAGCACAGCAGCCTTGTTTCCTCTAAGGGAGGTTGCATGTGGTTGTCCATGAAAAGAAGGGGAGGAAGAGCCTTCCTCCTCCCAGACCCTTGGCACTCTGGGCTGAAGGCTCTCCGGGAATTTTCCTCAAGGCCCTGAGTGGTCTTTTTTCTGCAATCAGAGCTTTGCACAATACTAATAGTAACATTATTACCCACTCCTGATATTGTGCAAGCTGCAAGTTACGTCCCAAAGTTGGTATGTGTTTCATGTCCGTTTATTAAATCCTCAGAATAACGCCATGACATTATAGTATCAGTCCCGTTTCTCCAGGGAATAAACTAGGGCCCTGTGACCCTGTGGAGAAGAGAATCACTTCTCCAAGGTCACCCAGCCAGTAGGTGGCAGTTTCCAAACTCTGCACATGCTCCTGCTGCTAAGCAGCATCGCATCATCCTGTGCAGCTTCTCCCATGCTGGCATTCTTTGGCTTCTGCTTTCTCCCAGTTCACTGACCTTTCAGGGGTGGAACAGAGTGTCTCCAAAGTATCTTCACTATCCCCCAGCACACTCAGAAATCTGTACAGTAAATCCCAGTCTGGGGACACAAGATGTTCCCCCCCAACAGAGTGACAGCCACACCACAGCCGGGGTGTGTGGGAGGCATAGCACACCTCCCTTTGGTTAAACAGCAGGCTACGCAGGCCATGATATTAGTAACTTACGAAACAGAGCACCCACTTTGGGGCTAGGGACCTAGGTTTGAATCCTGGTTTTGACTACTGACCAGCTGTGTGCTCTTGTGAAAGTTCCTAAACTATTCTAGGCTCATCTGTAAAAAGAGTCTAATAAAAGTCTCTCCTAATTAGGTTTATTGAGAAGATCACATGCATTACAACAAAACAGTGACATAGTACCTGTAGGAACTGCTCAATACCTATTTATACCTTCTCCTTCCTGCAGCCCATTTTTTCTCTCTGCCTTTGGTCTCAGAAGTTCTGAGTTGATGCTTTGCTCCCCTTTGTTTATAACCAGACCCTTTCTTTAATCAGTGTCTCACTTGGGCTCTACTGTCCTTTCAACCTGGGATGAGGGTTCCTTTCCCAGGTGCTAGCTAGGAGATTGGGTCTTCCTGCTCATCATTAAGACAGTAGGGAAAATGTCTCACAATTAAATGATGTATTGTAGACAAGCAATTAGGTAATTAACAGCAGTCAGTGCATGGGATAATTGGCATGTAGGTAATTGGTAGGGTGGTTCTCATTCTCTGTGCGTGGGGCTTTATTTTTAAAGCCAGTGTTGTTGTGGTTTTGAGTATGTTTTGTGTAGTGTTTGCCTATGATAATTTGTTCCAAGATAGATTTTTCTTAGCTTGATAAGGTCCCAACCTAGTGAGTTTGGAAGGAGCTGAGACTGTAGTTACTGGTGGCTTCAAAGCAGGGGCCTACTAATAATGCCTGTTTTCTAAAACTGAGGTTGCCATAGTGAACTATCTTGAATATTATATGTGCTTTTCAACACCCCCTCCCCCCTACACACACAACACCTCGTAACCAAAGGGCATTTTCTTCTGGAGCGGAGAAGGTGAAAGCATTGGAGGCTTGGAAAAAGAGCTCTGCTCAGAACTGGTGTTGGAAAGCCTCTGTTTTCTTTCTGCACAAATTCTTGTGGAAGGTGATAAGATGGAAAGATCAAAAAGCCAGGTGCTTGGAAATATATCCCCTTTCCCACTGAATCATCACAGCCTAAGTTTTAAAAATGATCTCTACATAGCCCATATATATATTTTTTGTCATTCTTCCATAGTGAGGGCTTCTGTGGAATTAAAATCATCCATTAGACTGTCAAGCTATAAAGATAATAAAATCAGGGTTTTGGAATCAGGGTTGGGGAAGGGATAGGTCATGTGAGTGGTAAGACCACAATTCTTTCAGGAAAACAACATAAAAATCAAAGCCAAGTCCCTTTTCCCTCAAGAGGATCAGGGGATGATGTTAGGGACCTGTGTAGACTTCCATGGATCCTTAGGCATTCTCCCTAGTGCTCCCAAAACACATAGCAGACCCCCATCATGATCCCTGGGGTGTGGGAGAAAACGAAAATGCTCCATGCTTTGTTATGAATCAGCTTGAAATGCAGCTGGTTTGGGTATATGTGGCCATTTCCAAGGAAGCAATAAAGTTCTGGAATGAATGTGATCTTTGAAGCTAGATCACTGTATCTGGGCTCAGCCACTTGCTAGCTGGGGGTGAGGGTGCAGGAGGAGATTGAACAACTATAGCTATTCCTGTTTTGTGGATTCATACTATCTACCCCAAAAGGTAGCTTTGGGAAAGATAATCATGGGCCAGCCACAGTGCCTTACACATAGCAAGTGCACAGTCAAGTTACTTTCCTTCCATTATCCGTGGGAATGAGGGTAGCAGAGTGAAGAAGGAGAGCAGGAGTCCTAATAGTGTGGCTCATAGAATAAGCATATGGAGGCAATAGAGACTGATGGTTACAGATGTGGACTCTAGAGTCAGAGTTCTTGGGTTCAAGTCTTGGCTCTCCTTAGTGACCTTGGGCCAGTAACCCAACCTCCCTGGGCCTCAATTCATTCATTTATAAAACAGGAATAATAGTAGTACCTTAGAAGGGTACTTTGTCAGAGCAAGATCTCAGTGTATGTGTTGCTCTCACTATTGTTATTGTTGAGCTTAGCTTTTCTGGAAATGAAGAGATGCCATCAAGTGCTAAAAGTTTTAAAAGGAGAGTAGGGGCTGAAATTTAACACCTAGAAATCTCCCAGACAGATGATTTCAAGATCTGTGCCTAGACCTCTCAGGTAGTACCAAAGGAACAAGTGATTCATCGGTGAGGTTTGGTAAAGAATGGCTCAGTTGGACTCATCACAGATCCTGACTTCCTCCTGTGACAGAATGGATAGAGGGAATGGTAGAGTCTAATGTGGAGAAGGTGCTGGGGGAGGGAAGTCATAACTTATCTTAAGCCTTATCAATCCTGATGCACTATTACATAGTGTGTTTACCACAAGTTAAAAAAAAAAAAAAAAGATCTGTCCAAGTTCAGAGAACCATAAGGCCAATGCATTCCTTTGGAGAGTAATGTACCTGCCTAATATTTTCTTAGAAACGTGTGATTGACTTGTAATAAATAGGGGAGTACTAATGAGTCCCAGATCATGGGTTCAGTCCTCAGGTGAGCAAGCTGGCTTCCTGAGGTCTCAGATGCTTGGTCTAGCATTTTGCACATTTATTTGCCCCCTGAATAGTTTTTGAATTCCACCTGCAAATTTCTACTATCTACTATAATATACCTATTAACATCTGTCAGAGCTGGTGTTTTACAGAACATCTCTCGGAAACAGGGACTAGATTGTCTTTAATGTCTCTTCTGTTTTACATGGTCGGTGACCTGTAGAATAGACAGGACTTGTCTGGGAAACATCAAGAAGCCAAAGAGAACTCCAGCACAGTGGGAATCCTGGTCCCTCGGTCCTCAGTGAAATCCCAAGCAGAGATTGTGGGCAGACTCTACCAGCTTTCTGAACATCCCCCTGAACTCAGCTTTCCCCCCTCACCTCTCAGGGGCCCAGTGGCTCATCCATTTCCAGTGTGCAGTCAGCCTTGTTGGCAAAGAGCAGTTTGTCCTTGGTTTGGCAGTGCACGTGCTAATAAAAGGCTGCCGACAGATGTTTTCTCCCTGGCTTCACTAGTCCCTTATTGGCCCAGTCAAACTTCATGTTTTGACCCCATCTGCCATGTTTCTGTGCTTCCTTGTTCCCATTTAAGTCCTCCTTCCACTCTTAAAAATTTGCGCTTTGGCTTTGAACGTGTTCTTATACATCTTGCCAGTGAGTCATGGAGGTTTTTATTCTAGCCTGTGCTTTTAGTAAGTGGAGAGTTAGGATTTCAACCCAGGTGACCTGTCATAATAATAACTACCTTCTAAGATGTTAGATTAGTGGAAGCAAATGTTAGTTCAGCCCCTTCCCCCCCCCCCCAAGGGGGCTTTGAACATCTGCGTCAGGAGCTCACACACAAAATCTAACCCAGTCGAGATGTCCATGTGGATGGTTTCTGGTATAATGTGTGTCACAGACCCACCCAATTTTGGTGCTTCTCATTGCAAACTTTGCTGGTTGCAATTTACTTGTTACTAGTATCACTTACTGGTTTGTCCTTCCTATATTTAATTTAGGCTTCTAGAGTGAAATTCTAAATCCACGATGGGGCCCTGACTCCATATAGCTTCTCTTTAATCTCTCTAGGGTAGGTGAGACCCCCCTGTCTTTTGATCCAGTAAGTATCAGTCACCTTCTCTTTGTAGGTCTTATCATGCTTCCAATTAACTGTTCACTGTAGGTCTTCCTTTGCAGTCTAGAAGCTCTGTAAGGGCTAGACCTTGTCTGCCTGATTTACCTCTCTTTCCTGATTAGCTCTCTTAGAGCTTGGTACAAAGCAAGAATTCAATAATTAAATGAATGAATGAATGAATGAGTGGACCAAACAACCATCCATCCAATCAACAAATGATCATAAAAGTACACCAGCCGATATTGGGCATGTGCCCCCTTCTTGTTATATTGTTTTTTTTTTAATGTTTATTTCTTTTTGAGAGAGAGACAGACAAACAGAGAATGACCAGGGGAGGGGCAGAGAGAGAGGGAAACACAGAATGTGAAGCAGCTCTAGCTGTCAGCACAGAGCCCAGCGTGGAGCTTGAACGCATGAACTGTGAGATCATGACTTGAGCTTAAGTCAGATGCTTAACCAGCTGAGCCACCCAGGCGCCCCAGTATAAGTTTTTAAAGCCTTGACTATGAGATAGTTTAGAGATGTCTCCTTCTGTCTCTGAAACTTTGCCATTATATCCCATCTCATCCCTCTCCCATTTTCTCTTTCCCAGGCCCTGAGTATCGAGGTATCTCAGCTTCTACAGGTACCACTGATGCCAGCATAAGATAATAATAATCACCCCCATTTATTGAGTGTCTCCCAGGCCACCTATGCACTAATGCATTTGTATGCATTATCTCATTAAGATGCTGAGGAAACTGAGGCTCAATTAGGTTAAATAATTTTCCATGGATCCAGTAAGCTAAATGGAGCTGGAATTTGAGCCCAAGTCTGGCAATCACCAAGACCATATTCTTGCTTTTGTGCCCCTCCTGAAAATGGAGACCCCACCTCACTAATCTGGGGTTAGCAGCCCCAGAGGAAGCAGAGCCTTGTGAAGCAAGTTTAAGTCCATCATGAGAAGCCAGAGGAATGACCTTCAGCTCTGGGTGCCAGCTTGACTGGAGCTGTGGACCTGGGCAGGCCCCTGAAGATCAGGCCAAGGCCAAAGTCATCCAGGGCTGCGGAGAGGCCTTAACAGCAGAATGGGTATAGGGTAGCAATGAGTCTAAGGCCCTTTCTAGCCCAGAAGTAGTTAGCAAGGGCTGTGAGGAGGAGATTTTGAGATGGGTATTGATCGGCGGGGTGGGGGGGGGGTAGAATTTACCTGACTGGGAGAGAAATATTGTCCTTTGCAGGTACCCCTGTGCCTCATTGTGGGCAGGGCACAGATGGTCAGTTAAATGGCTGATACTTAATCAGGAAGGTGTCTGTGGAGAACAGTGAATCTGTTACTAATCGGTAATAATGTGAGAGGGCCTCCTGAGGGAATCCACTGGCCAGTTTCCCCACTCCCCAGGTTTTTTTCTTGCTCATTCCCCACCTGGTTTTGAGGACTCCAGAAGGGAATTGTTCCAGACTCACAGGGTACGGCAGCTTCAGCATCAGGGTTTGACTTTTCTGGAGGTGCCTAGAGACCCCAGGGAAAAGTGGACCAACACAGGGGACATGATGCTTTCTGGGGCCTGAGTGAGCTTGACATCTCTTCCATGCACTTCCCACCACACCTGCTGATGTTATAGGAGCCTGGCAGCCCCTCAGACCTCTCACTTTTCAGGCTTTAAAATCCACCTGACTGTCCCCGGGTGGCCTGTAGTAGCAAAAGCCAGCAGATTTTCCATGACAGGTTTAATTTTTAAAAAGCCCCTTGCTACAGGCAGCATGTGGAAGATGGTGCCTTATCCCTCAGAGATCAATTTGCAGACAGCTCCTGCATTCTGCTGCATTTCCCAGCGCACTTGTTGCAAATGCTTAAACCAGACATGAAAACCCATGGTTCACAGGGTATGAATTTCTAAAAGAGGATACTTGTTCATATTATGGCGCCTAAAATCCTGCCCTGCTTAGGCTGGAGCACATCACACATTTGGCACTTCCTGGAGGTGTGGCGTGAGAGTGTGTCCTAACCCTGTCGGACCTCTGTAATCATCTGGATGAACAGAGAAGTGAAGCTCGGTCCCAGTGACTAGAAGCAGGGTGAGGACTTCCCCAGGCATGGGACAAATCCAATGGCAGGTGGCAGGGGGTGGAAGAATAACATGGAAAAGGAACAGAACACCTGTGAGCATAAGAAATGGCATCGGATACTAAAAATCCTCAGTGGTGGATGTTCACTGGACTTGTGATCATTTTGCAATGTATACAAATATCGAATCATTGTATCGTACACCTAAAACTAATAGAATGCTGTGTGTCGATTATATTTCAATTAGCCTGACAAAGCATGTACATTACTGAGGATTCTGCAGCCAGCAGCATGCCGTGCAGTAAAGCGGCAAACTTTCCTTCCCTAAAGTCCCTCACTCAAGCACAGGGAGGAATCCTGCCATGGAAATTTGATTTCACTTGATTTCATAACAGATGATAAATGATTATATAAGGCTCAGGTGGCGGGAGGGGTGCTGCCTTTCTCCGATCTCTTCCCTGTTTGGTTTACGCTTAGCTCCGGGGAGGACTCTGGAAATCTGCTCCAGGTGAAACTACTTTCTCTTGCCCTAGGACAGCAAGGAGCTGGGGAAAGAACGGGGCTCAGGGAAAGAAAGGGGACTGAGAAGTCAAGGTGTAAGGGATGCCTGTGACTGGAGAATTTCAGGAGGATGAGTAGATTTTGCCAATAGTATTCACCCAAGAGAGGAACCTGGCACCTGCTCGGCGTTGCTGAACTTTGCCTGGGGAGGCGCATGCCTTTGCTAACCCCGGACTGTGAGTTGGGCTGGAAGAAAATCCCAGGGAAGAGCTTGTCTGCCAAATCCAGCTTTCCCAATCCTTCCGCCCCGGGGCCAGATGAATGTAGCTGCAGAGCGGCTTTGTTTCTCTATTAGGCCGCATGTTGAGGCAGCTGGGAAGGTGCCAGGATTTTCATCCTGGGCTTTCTGCTTAAGCTCTTCCTAATTCTACTCTGACATTTCTCTCAGGTTAGAACCTGAACAGGGATGCCTTTGGCTCAAGGGCTCAAGGCTTGCTGACTAGCACTGGAGGCAGCTCCTAATTACCTGCGGTTGCAAGCGACACAACTCCTTGGAATCTATAACCAACCATTTCCAGCAGCCCCAGCTTCCCTGATGGAAGAGTTGCATCCCGCAGCCTGTGCAGGGCGGCACCCCCTGTGTTCCGTACTTCTTCCTTCTCTCTCTCCCACTGTTGGTGACTGCTCCGTGGGCTCAGGGGTCCCACAGGAGGCCGGAGCATGAGAGGTGTGCTTTGGTCACTGCCCAGGCTCTGGCTACCGTCTCCTCCTGCAGAGCTAGGCACTGTTTGCCTGTGTGCGTGCACACCCCTCGTGCACCCTTGGCTGGAAGTTTTCAGGCTTCTCAGTGAACTGGTCTGTCTGCCAGCAGTGCTGCTGCTTCTGCTGGGTGTGTTTGTGTGTGTGTGTGTGTGTGTGTGTGTGTGCGCGCGCACGCGTGCTTGCACACACGATTTCCTCCCATCAGTGATTAGTCCTAAACGAGGCTGGATAATACACCAACACTTGCTGGATCCGATCACCCCCCAGCAGCCTGTTCCTCTACCAGCTGGGGTTGTGGGGTCAGCTCGGCTTAGCTACGGAAGTTTTTTTAGTTTTTTTTTTTTTTTTTCCTTCGGGGTAGAGGTAAAGATTAGCCTGACATTTGTAAGTTTGAAAACCCTGTAAAATGCCATGTGCAGTCAGTTGTTATTTGTCCACATGTGTACTTTGTAGAAGGTAAGTGCCCCCATTTGGGGCCACGGGCTGGAGCCCTAAATCCTCAGTAATTATAGTGGGCAGAGCACATGGGGGGAGGGGGACAGGAGAATAGAAACTGTACATGCTGTGTACTCTGAGTGCAGGGCCTTTGGGGCCAGGGACCTTTCATGGCATTTACAAATGATTCATGGCTACAACCCCCACAGGGAGTTTACTATAGGTTATTTAGGATCCCGAGGCTTTGGTTCAGGACAAAAGATACTCCTTCATGGAAGCAGTGGGAAGCAGTACATCGGAGGCCCCAGCCCAGAGCTTGGGAACAAATGTTCGGGGTAGATGCTAATTCTTCCCCTCAGTGAGGCCAAGAGCAGCCCCCCTGGGGAGCCTGGCTTCTGCCTCTCCTAGGCTGCCATGGCATCGAGATTCCAAGTTTCAATTGTTGTTGACCTAGCTTCCACTTTGTTTGCATGCCCTTCCTATTGTCTGCGTGTGTCCGGTATGGTACAGGAGTCTGATTTTCCTTGTCAGTCTTGAGCTTGCCAAGGAAAATAAAACCATCAGGTTGGAAGCTTCTAGAGAGTGGCACTGTGGCATCCCATCCACCTCCTGACACACCAGCTGGGCTTCCCCAAGTGTATTACTTCCCCGTGGCTGCCATCATGCATGACCACACACTGGGTAGCCGAAAACAACAGAAATGGACTCTCTCACACTTTTGGAGGCCAGAGGTCCAACGGTGAGATGTCAGCAGGGCTGCGCTCCCTCGGAAAGCTCCAGGGGAGAATCCTTCCTTGCTTCTCCCAGCTTCTGGTAGCTCCAGGCACTTGCTGGCTTGTGGAAACCTAACTCTAGTCTCTGCCTCTGTATGCAGACGGCCTTCATCCCTTGCCTCTGTGTGTCCAATCAACCTTTCCTTTTTCTTATAAAGATACTGGTTGTTGGATTCGGGGCCTGCTCTAATTCTAGGACAGTCTCATCTCCAGATCCTTAAATTAATTACATATGCAAAGTGCTATTTCCAAATAAGGTCACATTTACAGGTACTGGGATTTAGGACTTGGACATTTTGTTGCGGGGGGGGGGGGTGATGCAGTTTAAGTCATGACACCACCCTTTTCCTCCCCTCCTTCCCTCTGTTCTTCCTCTTCCTCCCCGTCCTCTGCTCCTCTTTTTTCCTCTCCCTCCTTTTCCTCCTCCTCCTTCTTCTGCTCCCCCTACTCCTCCTCCTCGGGTCCCTTCCCAGAACAGGAATTCTTTTCTTATGAAGAATATTCTTGTGCAAGCTGTGTTCCTTCTCCTGGATGGTCCTTGGAATAAGGTTCAAGTATTTGGTTCATCCTAGTTCCCTTAAATCTTAGAGTAAAATATTTTCCTTTGCTTTTCTCATGAGTAGTCTACTTAGAACCCAGTGGAACTCTGCTCCAAAGAGAGATTGACAAGACCCACAAAGCACCAGGCTCTCAGAAAAGAGGTTTGTGTTAGACGTTAGAGAGAACTTCCTGCTGGCAGAGGTTGTGAGATGTTGGTAAGTAATACCCACAGCAGATGGTTACGAACAACCTTTTGTTGACCTTCCAGCTCTGATCTCTCAGATTCTCATTCTGAAAACCTTTGATGGTCCCTTACAGCCTCAGAACAAAGTCCAGGGATCTTGTGTCAACCCATACTTCCCGCTGCAAATTGCACCTTCATGCTGTTGCCTGATGCCCGGCTGCACCGGCAGTCACAGCACGTGCCATGTACTTAGTTCCATGTACATCCTCTCGCGTGGAGCGCCCCTCACCCTACCTCACCTCCTCCCACTGATCCCAATCCAGCTGTCAAAACAGGATTCAGATTCTACTTTTCCCACTCAAAGCCTCCTCCAGTCTACTTCCAGCTAGAATCTCTCTCTTCCCTTATTGGTCTTTCCAGGGTATTTTGTTTGGTCCTTTAGAGGAGGTATCATTCATGTATGATTGAGCACATATCTGATGTTTCCTGTGGATTTGGGGGCCTTACTCCTATTTTTATTCATTGCATTCCTTCATGCAGTTCCTGGCACATAGTAGATGATAATTTAATCTCCTAGAGTAACAACTCAGTTGCCACTCACCTGCCTTTGCACTTCAAGTCCAGAAGTGGGGATTCCAGCCCTGTGTTTTCAGATAGACTGTCCTTCACTGCTGTCTCCAGCAGGCATCCCCAGGTCAGGCTGCTCTCCCAGTGGCCCACACCCACTGCACCAGGGTGACAGGCTATCCCAATTTGTATG
Organism: Lynx rufus; assembly: GCF_022079265.1. Taxonomy (NCBI): domain Eukaryota; kingdom Metazoa; phylum Chordata; class Mammalia; order Carnivora; family Felidae; genus Lynx; species Lynx rufus. The sequence continues at coordinate 31,415,599 of NW_025814829.1, read as the reverse complement.
GAACTGTCCTGGTTTTGGCATCTAATGCTCTACATCCTGAGAAACTCATCAGTCCTGGACAAACTGGTTATCCGACTCCACACTCAGTCTCTACTGGCTCTTGCTAAAAGTTCCTAAGAATTGATTGTAAGTCTGGTTCCATCTTTCTGCAGTCATTTGTTGTAAAACCACTTAGCTGCTTTCTTCACCTGTAGGTGGGCATCTGGCCCTGGCCCTGCACAGCCCTTCTGAAGCTGTCCCCGAGACAGTATCATAAATGTGACTTCTGAACTTTCCACCCAGCTCTTTGGCATCCTGGTCTGGTCTCCTCCACACCAGCCCAAATTCTAACTCAATCCATGTAGCTGACCCTTCCAGGTAACCTTTCTCCCCTCACTCCTCCCAACTCTGTGCCTTTCTCATATCAAAGAGGGCCTCAGAGGATTGGAGCCCAAACCAAACCCTCCCCTCTGTAGAACCACAACTCAAAGATGCCTCCTCTATGAAGCCCTCCTTAGGAAACTCTTCCCCACCAGCTCATCACCACTCCATCCTTCTTCCTCTAGGGGCTCCTAAGTGATTGAATGGATCATGACCTCTTGAGGGGAAGTGCCTGGTGCCCTGAACCAGTGTTGGGACCTGAGTTCACCCCGAGTTTCCTGTAAGGTCAAGTTCTTAACCTCAGTTTCATTAATTGTATAATGAGAAAGTTAAGTAAGCTCTAGTATTTTTACCAGCTTTACCGAATTTGGATTCCAAGGGTATCTGCTCTCCCTCTATGCTCTGGAGAGCCTCAAGTACAAATGTCTTAAGCAAGACAGCAGTGGAAAGAGGCTTCTGGAATCTCCTCTCCAATTGGTACATTCCCTCCTCCAGGCCCTGCTTGACTTATAATTCCCATCTTTATCCTTTGACTCCCCAGGGTACTCCTATCCTGGCCCAGCTGTGAGTAGGACAAAAAAGCCACCACCTACAGCTTAAGAGATCTTAAGGTACAATTAGAAGACTGATTCCTTTACCATGACTTGGCTTACAGAACTCAAGATTTGAGAGGAGAGGTTAAATTCCTGAGCCTTGTCCTGGGCTCAGTTTCCACCAGACCCACAGCTATGTCTCCCTCTCTGTGCCCAGGATGAACTTGTCAGGACCTATGTGTCACTTCCCTTGGATGTTTTCAGTGTAGCTAAGTCTATTGAAAAAATGGACTGGGTGAACCTTGGGTTTTGAACTCTCTAACTTGTGCACATCTTTGTGTGTGTGAGCACCTACTTTTAACGTTGCACCCCACTTTACCTTCAACAAGGCATTGTCACATATTTTATTTCAACTGATCCTTGCTACAACTTTTTGAAGTTCGTACTATTATTACTCCTGTTTTCAATGTGGGGAATCTGAGATTCAGAGAAGTAAAATGTAGGATGTGTGGCAAAACTAGAACTTAAACTCGTATCATCCAACTCCACATCTGACATCCTTTCCACTAGCCCACTTGCCTGTGTGCACCTGCAGTGAGATAGTGAACAGCCTTGGATCTCCCCAAACTCCTGTTCTCCCTGAGAACATTCCACTGACAGAGGCAGGTGGCCAGGGGACCTACCTCATCTTTGGGCTTAGTTCTATAAACTAGTGTCTTCCACCCAGATCATCTCTTTGGTCTTGTTAAAATGCAAATTCTAATTCAGGTCTGGCGGGGGGAGTCAACATTTAGCATTTCTAACACAGCCCCAGGTGACACTGGTGAGATACAGGAGGCCATCAGGAACCAACTTGCCACGTTCCTGAGTGCAGACACAGCCTCAGTTGATGGCACTTTGAGGAGCACACTTGAGCAGGGCTGTAAATAGGTGGACAGGGACAGGGAATCTCTATCTCTCCAGGCCAGTCCCCAGGAGTCCACTGTTCTTCCCCAGTGACATAGGCCATGGAGAGGCCCAAGAATGCTGATGATGGAGTAAGAGAACCTAAATACCCACCCCTCCCCTCCACCCCCATGGAATCTGTCTGCACTCAGGAACGTGGCATGTTGGTTCCTGATGGCCTCCTGTGTCTCACACATGATGTGTCAGCCTGGGACCTGACCTTCATGCCCTTGAAGCTGTGGTCCCTTGGCAGAGTGAAATCAGCTTTGTCCCAGAGTGGACCTGAGACATGTTGTAGCATGACACCTGCCTTGCACTGTGTTACAACAGATGGATGGCTCTCAAGTCTGATAACCATAGTTTGTCAGCTGGCATATACGGTCTAGAAAAGGTCTTTTCAGCTACTTTCAGGAGCAAATGGACATCTGGAAATAGAGTTTTAAATATACCAAATACCAGTATTTCCAGGTTTAAAAAGCAAAGCATAATATTTGAATCCTGGATGCCCTAGAAAATCAAGGCAACATAAGGCACCCATAAAGCATTTCCTCACAGAGACCTTCCCTGACCCTGATGCTTCCTGATTCAAGTTAGTTCTCACATCCATTTTTACTCAAAGCGCTTTTTCCCCTTCATATCACTTAAACGATTGATAATATTAAGTATACAGTCTTTGACGGGTATTTGCTTCTCAGAGTAGTTTTGTCTTTTGCTGTATCCCCAGTAATTAACGCTACCTGTGTCTTTGAGGATGGGTCCCCTGATCTTTACCTCTCAGGCACTAGGCAGTGGTTTTCAGGGTGTGGTCCCTGGTTAGAAAGACAAATTCACGGCCTCACTCTAGACCTATTGACTTAGAATCTGGAGATAAGCTCAGAAACCTGTATTTCATCATGCCCTGCTGGTCATCCTAATGCCCCCTAAATCTGGAGAACCATTGCATTAGGGTTTGGGACAAGTTCTACAGTATCACACAGCATGGGTTCTGGTGCAGCCTTACAGCAGACGGTCAGTAAGAGAAGAGTGACATGGGCTCCTTGGACCCTCTCATCACCTCACAGAGAGGTGCTGGGGCCCATTTGAGGTCTGCATTCCAGTGGAGGGACCCTCACCCCTTGCCCAACTTCCCCCTTATAGTGTGAGACAGCAAGCTGGTAGAGAAGGGACGCAGAAAGGCTTTGGCATGGGCATGCTGGATCTGGGGAGCTCACTGGTTACAGGAGTACTCTTGGAAAGCTAGCTTCCTGGACTCGGAGAGCCCTGAGTCCAGGAGAAGCTGTAGACCCCACCACCCCCAACAGAGTGGAAGCCCCAGGCCCTGGGAAACAGACCTTGGATGTAATCCCTCCCAGGAGAGAAGCAGTCCAGCCAGCTCACTGCCCTGAAAATGCAGAGTGATATCCCAGGGTCTCTGTGGGACAGCTCTGCTTCCAACCCTGGCACTTAGTAGGCACTGGATGTTTTAGGGGTGAATGAGTAGGATGATTTCCAATTCCGAGGCTGATTCTGCTTTTCTGAGGTTTGGGTTGGTCACCAGCAGACTGGTAGCTTCTCAAATATCCAATCAGTCATGATCTCTCTTGATGGGCTGGCCAGAAGCTGCATTAGCCCGTTTTGTCGCCTTACCTAAAAACAGGTGCTTGTGCTGGACTTCCAGATTCCTCACTCCCATGCGGTCAGCCTGGCTTTGTGAGAATGCTCAAGGGCTCCTCAGCTCCCCTCTCCAGCTGTAACCAGCACCCCCAGGCTGCCAGGCCAACTCAGGACAGTAGAGAGACCCAGTCTGTCTGTCCCAGGGCCACCCAGGCAGATGCAGTAGCGGGGACTATTTCTTTCTACCCGAATGGAAGAGCTGACTAGAGACCTGGCCCTCAGAGCTTTCTCTGAGGCATCCTGACCCTCCTGAGAAGATTGATCTTGCCTTGTTCCTGCCATCCACCCAAGGAGCCTCTCTCCAGGGCACTGTGATTGACTTTCATTGTTTAATTAGCAGCCTCTGAACAGCTCAGGGAAGCAATTACACAGCACCTTCCAGACACCCGCAGAAAATGAAATGACGGGAGCTTTCTTGTTGGGCAGGTCCCCAGCCCCAGGCTCTCATCTCTTTCTTCTGCTCTCCATGCCTTTTGCTTTGGCCAGAAGCTCACATTTCTCCCCCATCTTTTGTGAAGTAATCTCTTTATCACATGAATCCTTTACAACCAACCCTCTTCCTTTACTCTTAATTTCTGCTCAGTGCCTTAATCTCCATCCTCTTTCCTGATTTCCTCCCTGCTGCCATGCATTTTCTGGACTTGTAAATAATGCCACTGACAAAGCTTTGAAGTACTTTTGTAGTATTTGCCACCCCTGAAAACACACACACACACACACACACACACACACACACACACACCCATGCCACGAACTGAGCTTCCTTCATCTGTTTTCATAACTTGAACCTCTCAGGTACCTTATTTCTCCTCTCACTTTGCATTAGGCTCCCACAGCTTGTTAAACCTGTTCCCAGGTATGATTACCTTCCAGGCAGCTTCTCCATGATCCTTCCTGCAGAGATGAGAGCTGGGAGGTTGGGGGCAGTAGGGACATAATCAGGGCCCCAAACCACAATGCTCTTACTCAAACCCAGCCCTGTCCTGCAAGCCCCACTGTGTGCCCAGTGCTGTTCCAGGAAAAGTGCAAGGGATGGAGCGTCTGGGTGCTGCTTCCTCCAGCCCACATGAGATTGAGGGCTCTGGAATTCTCAAACTGGGGATCTCACTCATTCTGCATCTGCTGTGCCCCAGCATGGTTCTCCTGGAGACTTAGAGAAGCCATGGGTACTAGAGCATCAGGAATTCTAGTCTAATGGAGGGAATTCTTTTATGACAACTCTCTTTGGCCAAAAGTCACCTTGAGCCAGTAGTCTCCTTTTGCTAAGATTTATTCCAGTCAAATTCCTAGGAATAGAATGATTTATTCCTTCTGAATTCATGGTGACTAGATTTGATCCATTGTCATTTGCTCCATTGTTTTTGGTTTTCTCAGACTTCCCATGACCCAACGTGGTGCTTCTGAGAAAGCCTGCGTTCGTGCAAAGACATCCCCTCCTGCCCTCAGCTCCAACAGGTGACTTCCTGACTCATCCCTGGCTGCTCACCCAGTTGTCTCCCTTCCAGGAGTTATGGGAGCACTATCTCTAATCAATTTACTTCAGGCAAATTAAGCAATACCTTGCCTTCCAGGAATCCTGTCCACTCCTTTTAATCTAGCTGCATTCTTCAGCCCACCCCCAGCACATTTCCTTTATGCAGTTCTTTAGAATATTCCCACATGGGTATCAAGTTAATTAATGCATAATGTCACTACAGGGATCAGCAAGTCCCCTGGGCTGTCCCTTACAGATGGCAGGAGGTTGACTTTTTCCACATGGTACCTAAGGCTGGTCCTGGGCACTGAGCACAGTGGCTGTCTGTGCAGTTTGGGATGCACAATCCATATAGGGTTGTCTGTGAAGACTTCCCATCCTCCTTATGACTGCTTCCTTGCAGTGGAGCTTGGGTAGAACCATTGCTCACATGCAGCTTGGTGTCAATATCCCAGGGCAGGGAGCCCCAGGAAAAAAAGTTGTCTTCACTTCTTCATTTCTTCCTGGCCTCTCTTTTGCAGCTGTAGTGTTTTCAGTGTCCTTATTCCTTCCTCTTTTTTGCCCCTCATTCCTGTACAAGCAGAAGGACCAAGGAACTAGACTGCCAAGGAAGAGTTGGGTTGGTCTGGGTCCTTCTGCATTCTTCTTACCTTTTGGGATTTTCCTACACCGTGTAGATAGAGCGTGTCATATTTGCTAGCATGTTTCAGGTTAGTGATACAAACTCATTTATCCTAGGTGGTAAACTCTACATTTACAGAAGCCAAAATGAAGAGGAAGTTTGGTAATATTCTATTATTTTGTATGTCTTCATTATCATGGATCATGTAGTGACATGATTCAGAAAGCCCTCATGGTCACACTCAACAACACATGTGCCAGCCACTTGAAGGATCCCAGTGACCAGTTTACCAAAGCCTGAAATGGACTGGTTTAAATGAGCATGTGTCCCCTCGGGTGAAAGTTATTTGCCTTTTTAGAGATGATTTTCTATGAGGGGCAAGCAAGTACCTTGGTCACTGGTTGAGCAATGATTGAAGGGATTGCCTTCAAGTTTGGTTTCAGTGCCAAGCTTACCTTTCCCCTGTCTTAGCCCGAGTATGCTGAGTGTGTTTTGGTTCTAACTAACCTGAGTTTGGTTCTTCAGAAGGTTCTTTAATAAAGAAAAATATTTTTAATCATAAAATTTAATCAGAAGCTTTGTCTCAAAGCAGGGAGAAAGGAAAATTAGGCCACTACCCTAAAGAGAAGACTGTTTCAAATCCACCTAATTAAGCCCCAACAGGTAAATAACAAAGGGCAAAGGAAATGAGACAGTGGCAGCCTGTAAGTAAAATTCTAAAGGCTTTTCAGAGGAGAACAGCTTCTGGCAGAGTGTAGGACTGAGGATCTAGAATAAAAGGAGAGAAAATACACCCAGAAACAACAGAATTGGGTAATTGGAGGAGAAAGCAGCACTAGATGTGAGAAGCCTCCTAGCATGGCTAACATTTCATCAGTTCTAAATCTAGTCACCTTTTTTAGAAGGTAAAAGTCTGTTTTTAAAAAGATAGGAGGGAATGGAAAGAGCTTTATCAGAAGTTGATTTGCGATTCTATTTGAAGAATATATTTGAATATAATTAGAAGAAGACAGGGTGGGGTATTCTTTTCAGAGATGGTATTTCCTGGTGTGGTGGGGAACACTGAATGTATTGAAGGAAATAAGTGGGTCACACTTTATTGTCTTGTTCATCTTTATCTATCTGTGCTCTCCTTCCTTGTGCACCCTTCTCTCGATTGCATCAAGTCCCTCCCTTCCTTTCAATCCCTGGGTAGGTCTCAATTTTGCCAGGAAGCCCTACTCTCCTTACTTAGTTCTTATCACTCCAGCTGGGTTGAGGGTGCCCTCAGAGGTCCTTCCTCTTCTGGATCACAGAGGAACACTCTGTCCAGGGTGCTGATCGACTGTCTGTCCTGCAGTTAAGGTGACTTGTAAACTTCCAGATATCTTGGACTGAAAATTCATTTTGGCTAAAGCCCTGTGGCCAATGCCCAAACAAAACTACAAACATTTTTAGTTAGAGAGTTGACAAGGGCTGCCAGTCGCACTCTGCCAGACTGTTAAGGAGGTTTTTTTTTTTTTTTCTTAACAGTCTTTTTTTTTTTTTTTTTAATTTTTTTTTTCAACGTTTATTTATTTTTGGGACAGAGAGAGACAGAGCATGAACGGGGGAGGGGCAGAGAGAGAGGGAGACACAGAATCGGAAACAGGCTCCAGGCTCTGAGCCATCAGCCCAGAGCCTGACGCGGGGCTCGAACTCACGGACCGCGAGATCGTGACCTGGCTGAAGTCGGACGCTTAACCGACTGCGCCACCCAGGCGCCCCAACAGTCTTTTTTTTTAAAGTGTATTTATTTATTTTGAGAAGGGGTGGGGCAGAGAGAGAGGGAGAGAAAAAGAATCCCAAGCAGGCTCTGTGCTGTTTGTGCAGAGTTCAATGTGGGGCTTGAACTCACAACCGTGAGATCACGACCTGATCTGAAATCAAGAGCCAGACATTCAACCGACTGAGCCATCCAGGTGCCCCAATTAAGGAGTTTTATCAACATTTCTTTTTCTCTATCCCTGCTGGTCTCCTTTCAGTGAAAACAGGCCTGGTGATGTCAGAGAAACTGGGTAGCACCAACCCAGCAGACAGATCTCATGGTAGATTTGGGCCTGCCAGGTTGTCATGATCTCTGAGGATTTTCTATGACCAGCAATGGCCTTTCAAAACCAAGAATGCCGTCTGGTGGGGGCCTCCAGCTGTTGCTTGGAGGGCTGTCTTATTCTGACAACTATGATTAGGGATGAAGTGTTCAGTTCTACATGCCGTGTAGGAAGATGGCTGACCCTATTATTCTAGCCCTTGCCAGGACATAAAGCGAGCATTTTTGAGCATACGAATGGCCAGTGTCTGAATTCTGTGTTCTTTCTTTGGCAATCAAGCCCTAAATTCTGGACTCTTTTCACACAATTTCCCTCTTCAAATTCTTGGGCTTCCATTTCCTTTTCAGTAAAATGAGAATTAACCCACATTTTGCAGCTCTAAGGAATATGGGAGCCCATCAGTAGTATTTTTGGTAGGGGAGTAGTATCTTAGAGCAAGAGGAGTTCTTCGAATGTCAGTAGTAAGACAGCTAGACTGACTAGTCCTCTCATGGAGCATCTAACACTTCTGCTGAGGGGCTGGGGAACCAAGAAAGAGAGAGTACAAGGATTGGGAAAGGAGATGGTCTATCAATTAGAGTTCCTGTTTCAGGCAGCAGAAAGTGACATTGGCTAATCTGAGAAAAAGAGAGTTTGTTGGAAGGAGGTAGAATAGCTTACAGGTCTTGCTGAAGAATTGAGCTGAGAGAAAATAAGATCCAGGACAGGAGAGACTGCTGACAAGACTGTCAGGACATCACTGCTGGATGGATTCATTCCAGTTGGTTTTTCTCTCCTCCCATTCTTCAGGATTCACAGACCCAGGAGATAAAGTCCTGTAGTGCTATCTTGGATCATAGGCCCAGCTTTAGCTAGATTTCTTCATGGTTAAAAATATGTAAGTGTCTCTGATGTGTCAGGCTGTGTTGTATATCAGGGATACATCAGTGAACAAAGTTACTGTCTTCATGGGTCACTTGATGTAGAGTGGTCAGAGAAGCCTTCACAGACTAGAAAACATTTGAGCCAAAACTCAAATTATGTGAGGGGAATAGGCTGTGTGGATATCTGGGAAAGAGGGTCCACACAGAAGAAACAACAAGTGCAAAGGCCTTGAGGTATACAAAAGAAAGCAAAGAGGCCAATATTGTTGGGGCAGAGTGAGTGAGGGGAACGTGGTGGGAGATATCAGAGAGGTTGAGGTAGGGGACTCACCCTGTAAGACAGTATGTGGATGTTAACTCTTACTTGGAGTAAGTAAAGTGGAACCATCAGAGAATTTTCAGCAGGAGAGCAATGTTCTCTTAGATTTTGAAAGACTGATCTGGTAGCTATATTGAGAACAGAGTGGAGCACAGCAAGGGTGGATGCAGGGGGATCAGTTCAGAAAACACTGTAATAATCTAGATAAGGAATAATGGTGACAGAGAGTGGAGGTGTGGGGGAGGTGGTCGGATACCATGACAGAGTTTCCTGTGGGAGTATAAGAGAGAGTGGAAGATGATTATAAGGTCTTTGGCCTGACTGACTGGAAGGATGGAGTTGTTCCTAAGTTGATGAAGACTTTTAGAGGATCAGGTGTGAGGAATATGTGTGGGTGGGGCAGGCTGGGATCAGGAATTCAGACTCAGATCCTGGGCTGTATAAATTTGGGAGTCATCAGTGTGTGTGTGTGTGTGTGTGTGTGTGTGTGTGTGTGTGTGTGGTCAGTATCCTGGACCTGTGTACTCAGCCAGTGGAGAGAGAATGGTATAGTTTGACTCATAGGCAAGTAAAAACCCTGTTCCCATTGTGGTCAGCATATAGAAACCTTTTGCCGGCCCTCTTGTCTTGCAGCACTGGGTTGAGGAATGACTAGCAGACTTTTATAGATGGGATCCCTGCCCTCTGGGGCATGACAGTCCTTTTTTACAGGCTCTAGTGCTGAGCATGTATATCTTCCATCTTCCTTTGCACCCATCACCCCCTTCCAGCATTATAAACACCCCCCAACACAGCCACATACACACATTTATTCAGCAAACATTTGTTGAATGTCCAATGTATGGAAAAGATAGCAGAGATGAAGTGTCACTCCCCAAGGAGCTGGACTTCTGAAAGATGAGATGGACAAAGGACAAATGATGGAGATAGTGCATGATGAGTGCTGCCTTGGGGATGCACACTAGGCCCATGGAGGCAGGAAGGGGTTGAGAAGTCTCGCAGACCAGATGCTGCCTTCGGCCGGATCCCATCACATGAGGGAGAGTTCACTGGCGGAATGTGAGGCTGTGCGGTGGGCATTCCATAGTGGTCAGCATGCCCCAGTCCTGAGGTGAGAAAGAGCATGGGAAGTGTGGTGACTCTAGATCATTCCAGACGAAATAGAGTCTGAGGCCTGAGTGACTGGAAGGAAGAAGCAGAAAATGAGGCTAGAGAGTTAGGTGGTGGCCACTTGCAGAGGGCCTTGTAGCCTTGAGGAGCCTCCAGAGAGGTGTGTGTGAGCAGGGGGAGGATATCATCATTTTTTAATTAAATAGGAGGAGGAGAAATATTAATGTTAATATTAATAGTGGCATTTCTTGAGTGCCCAGCATGGAGCATTTCACATTTATTATTTCCTTTAATCCTTTAAACAACTTTGTGGAGTAGGTACCATTAAGGCTTTAAATGGGCACCCTCTCCAGTTCCTAAGAAGCCCCATGAGCAGATTGGCCATCACAGAGTCCAGGCCTATGGCTCTCACTGTCCTCCGCTGCCATAGGGCTTGGCATCTGCCCACAATGTTTTGATGGCAGGAGAGAAGGCTGAGCCACCTGGGAAGGTCCTTGTCTGCTTCCTGGAGTGTCCACTGTACATAGAAATTTAGGGGGTGATTATGAAAGAATAAAAGCAGGTGTTTTGTGGAGTAGAATACAATGCAGTTACTGTAAGATAAAATGTAAGACTTAAGGAAAGAAATGTTGCATTTTTTAATAGGCCTTTTTGGGGGCTTCTGTTTTTTCCTCTTGCTCCCTGCCCCTTCTGGAACATTTTGGTGGGAATTCTTAAGAAACACAGTACCCTAGTGTTCTGACCCCCAAAGAAGAAACAGCTTCTAGTGAGGTCTCTGCAGGGGGGGTGCTGCTTAAGAGTAGTTAGGACTGGCCGAGGAGTAGGGGGTCCTATCTAAAGGGGCTCAGCAGGATATCCTCACATGTAATCAGTTACTGTGACTCTCCCCGGTTCATCTGCTTTGTAAGTTCATCATCCTTTGGAATTGGGTGCAGGATATATGACAGCTACATAAATTTGGAGTTTGTTTGAAGTCTGCTTCCTTTGCACAAGATTTCAGAAACTTGCTTAGTAGCACCGTGCACCGAGCCATCTGAGCTAGGATTGATTTATCTCCTCTAGGGGAGCTGAGCATGACTTCAGAAATGTGAGAAATGGAAAGACTAGTTGGAGATACTTCAGGCATTAACTTTTGGAGATGAAAGGTAAAAGACTACTTAGGACCTGACCCTGCACAGGACAGAATAAAGTACCAGCTGCGATTTGTCCTCTAATCTCTCCTTCTTTGTTGTATACTGCAAATGAATGTGATCTCCCATCCCAGCCTCTCCCTTTACGGCCCTGCCTAAATCTGCTCTCCTCAGAAGAATCTGTGTCTCTTCCCTTGACTGTCAGTCATCAAGGTCTTTCTCTAAGCCAACAAAGTTTAAAATTTCAGGACTGCCCTGGTCTTTGCCCGCAGCTGGTATGACTTATGCTTCTCAAAGAGCAGTGCAGTTTCAATAACCAGAGTGATGTCCTGAATTTGCTCAAAGAAAAACATAAATGTTAACACAGGACCTTGTCAATTAATTTTCAATGGTGTGATGGCTTTGTGACAGGCTGGTATGGAAAGTAATTGAGGGGGAAGGTGCTTCGTCAGGGTTCTCAGATCCCCTACTTCACCTGCACATAAACAGAGAGGCGTTGTGCTGCTCTGTAGCCACTCGGCATAGTCTAGATTGATCCTCAGGGGAAACTCCAACCTTAGCCCAAATCCCATGAGCTTTACTTCCTCTTTCTCAGGTCAGAACATTTTCTAAACTTAAGCTCATTTGACTGGAGCTCCACTTAGAAAAATGTTTACTTGCTTTGCACGGCTTTCTGAGAAGGGAAAGAAATACATTCTAAGAACTTGAGGCAACAAAGAAAAAAAAAATATTAGACCCTGTCAGATGACTTTGTTTTCCATCTAGCTTGCTTCATTTAATTGATAATTTGATCCCCGGGTTCTCACGTCACCAAAAGCAAGGAGAAAGGACCTTATCTTTTCCACTGACGGATTGAGGGTCCCTGGGCATTTGCACGATTCAGAGGCTGCACCCTGGGCTCTGAATAGCCTGTCGCCTAATCCAGAAAGTGTTGGGGCCTCTTGTGTGCTGAAGACTGAGTGAGGTTCTGTCCTAGAAGACAGGCAGAGGGAAGAACCTCGAGCCAGGAACACACAATAGATGAGTCGGCCATGCTTGTGGCAGAGCGCAGAGCAAGGATGTACACTGAGTTCTGCAACGACCCAGGTCAGTGTATACTCCGGTCACTGGGAAGAGCTCTGGGGCTTGTGCATAAATCGTGCCCTTTTGTGTCTGACCCACCATCTCCTGAGCACCTCTCCCAGCCTGTTCGTGTTCTTTCTGTGGGCCACTTGGTTTCTGGATGTGAGGCTGCTGAGATGATACCTGAGCTGGCAGTGCGTCCCAGGGGAGCCCACACAGGGTTACTCGGTTCTGCCTGGCAGGGGTGGGGCTTGGGAGGCATTTCCTGCAAGAGGAATTGATCCTCATTCAGCTAACCCTTCTCAGAGCTGTGGTCTGATGGTGGAGGCTGCAGCCACCTCGATTTTGGGCGTCCTTATGATCACAGCTGGTCTGAGTTCCCTCCGATCCGACAGGCTCTTGAATGACTCAGAGATGCTCAGGGGCCCATGTGCCACCATGGCACTGCGAGCCACGGGCTACAGGAGAGCACTAATGTGTTTCATTTGCTCCAACCTGATATAAGTCAGCTCTGCACAGAAAATCAGAAGTGGTTGAGATAAAAGGCGTGATCTCTCCTTCTCAGCGTGGGTGGTGAAGCATCCTTCTGAACCGGGAAGAGGAATCAGGCAGAGCGTACTTTTCATATATTGATTCTCACACTTGCTCAGTGTTTGTTCAAGTAATGATTTGTGAGTTTAATAAATGTACCTAGAGCTCTGTGACTTTACCTGAGAACTCCATCAGAGCCCGCCTAAGATAGCTCTGTATTTGAACAGCAGCATGCGTGTTTTTTAAAGAGGTGGTTTAACCAGAATTTATACTGTGCATTATTTTTTAAAGGACTTGCGTCATTTCTTGAAATCCCAACTATTCCATAAAATCTCCCCAGTAACTGGAAATAAGCCCTTGAGTTCCTCCCCCTTCCTGTAACATGCCCATTTCTACGTTATTAAATTCACTTATTTAAGGCTCTGTAAATAAATTGTGTATGAAGAGAGGGCATCTTGAGGTGGAGTAAAAAGTGAAGTGGGCCCACCATTGTGAGGGACTGTGTGGTGGCGGTAAAAGTTTCTGAAGCCACACAGCTCAGATCCAGATCCTGGCTCTGCCTCTCCTCTCTGGTAGTGTGGGCAAGTGTCTGCATGTCTCAGGGATAAGGGGCCGAAAGAATTTTTACTCCAAGTATAAGAACATTTTATAAAACCTCAAGAGCTATGTCTACATTATTACTGTAACCATAAATAACCTTTCATAGGAAGCTAGGGAAGGTGATGGGAGAGCCAGAAATATTTCAGCATCATTTCTGCTCTTAAAAAGCTTGCAACCCAGCTGGAGAGATAAAACACAAGAAAATAGCAGGGTGGAGACTACTCTCAAATCTGCTATCCTTATTTAATCAGTAGGCTTCTTCTGTGTCATAGATTCAGCTGTCTTGTAGACAACAGAATCCTCATTTTAATAAGGAAGAGGAGAGTTAAAAAGACAGGACAAGTAAGGTGAATACCCAGGTGCCTGCCTGGATATTGTCCACAAGAGAGGGTTATAATGGCCATCGAGTATATTGCAGAGCACAGTTGAAATCAGAAGAGCCACTCGGTTTGATTACGATTGAGCCTGAGTAGGCAATATGAGTATTGCAAATTGTTTTAAGTATCGTTTGAAAAGGACAAAGCTAAACACGAGGGTTTACTGGGCTCCAGACTGTGTAAGAGGCTTGCTGTGGGGCCCTGCAGCCCTGAGGCCAGGTCAGGAATCCAGGCTGAGTTTACCTTGCTTTCTGCTTCATCTGACCGCCTGCTCCCTGCCCCCACCCCCCAGAAAGTTTTCCTGCCCCCAATGACCCCTGGCTCTCCCTTCAAGTAGTAAGGCACCAGAAGAACTGCACTGGGGCAAAAAGCATGAGGATATAGCAGGTTTCATCACTGATTACTAGGTATGCTCAAAATTGGAAGGGACCAGAGGTAGAAATGAGACTAGGTAATATCACTCATCTGCTTCTAAGCTCAAAGCCATTTGCTGTCCTTTAACAAAGGTGACTTGTGAAGAGGCCACTGTACCTGAGGTCACATGGCAACTGGTACAGACCATTCCAGCCCTTTTTCTCACTTCCCTATCAAGAACTCTTTCTGACTCAGATGTACTGTGTTTTGACACCCAAGGGTGTTCACCCCTGACCATGTCCCTTTGGAAACTGATACCAGCTGCCTTTTAGAAAAAAGAGAATTCAGACAGTGAGTCTCATTTTCCTGCCTAGCCTCAGGCAACGATAGTTCTCAGCTGCAGCTTGGAGAGGTCGTCACCCCCACAATAGCCAACAAATCCAGCATTTACTACAGACCACATTCTATCCTTAGCACTTTGCAGATTTAACTATTTTAATCTCACCCCTAAGTTGCAATTGTTCTGGAAAACAAGACCAGTGGCCCTTCTGTTAGAATAAGACTTTTGGCTTTACTGAGAGCTGCCTGCAGGAATGAATAGAGAGGGCCTCTTTTCTCCAATCTCTTCCTTGACTGATCTCACCAGGCCTGGGTGGTTTATATCCATGAAAGAGGGTGGGGTGAGCAAAAAAAGACAATGGATATTCTTTAGATAAAGTAAGGCTCAAAGCAAGGTGATCTGGGGAAGCTATAGCATTTTGTGGCTCTTGTTTTGACTTAATGCTGCATTTGTACACTTTGAGAGCTATTTGTGGAATGCTGATAACATTTCTTTGAAAGGAGTCACCATCATCACCCAAGGGGAAGGGCCTTATCAGTTTGCTAGGACTTTTCATTTTTTCTAACTGACAGCCCGAGGAACAAGTACTCTGTCTATTGTTGAGTAAGATAGATTGATTTCTTTTTCACAATAATTTTTGAGGTGTTTTGCAAGTAATTTATTACCAATGACAGTAAACTACGATGTTTTCAGATGATTTACTTTAAAAAATTATGCGATATTCAAAACGATAGCTGTAATAATGCCATTCCCACTCATCGCGTTCCAGTATGTTTTCTTGAGCAGAGAAAAATGTGAAGTTATAGCTTGCCAGCTGGGAGGGCCATGCTCAATGCACAGTGTGTTTGAACATCCCCTGCCATGCGTCAAGGTGACACTATTGCCCTAAGTATTTAATGCTAGATTGGAGTATGTTCACTAGAATCTTCCACTTGATTTTGAAGCAGGGGAGAAGCACAGCTGAATTTTTTCTTGATGCTAATGAGTAAAGTTAAGTTCAGGCCAGTGGCAACAAAAATAAGGAAACATAAAATGTAAGAAAACCTAAAGAAGAACCCATTTATTGTGATTGATTTGGTCCCTTAATTCATAAATGTACCCCATGCTCTAAATTATCTTCCCCTCTCCACCTACATGCAGGAGAATTTAAAAATACAGACTAGATCGAAGGGAAATGATTACTTTTAATCCGTTTCTGCCCATTGCTCATAGTCCGATCTATAATCCAACCTCAGCCACCCTATTTGAGCTTTCTTTTTAAATTTGGTAGCCTTTGTGTTCTTACCTGCCAATATTTACTTTGGCTCTTGAGTCTCCAAGAGACAAGGGACCCACATCCAAATTGCTCTGGAAAATATCTTTTACAAAAAAGTGCCCAACAAAGGCCCTTTGGCAGTTTGGGATGCAGATGACTAGGGATCAGAAGAGCAGCAGCCCAACCCAGCCAATTGCCAGTGAGGCATTTTCTGGCTCTGCTTATGCTCCCATGTTAAGTGGCAATGCCATCAAAATGTAGACCTGAACTTTGTACTGAAGTGACTACCCTAGGCTGAGATTTTCCTTAGTAAACACATCTGAAGCTGGCTCCTCTTGCTGAGCTGATCAGGACTGAGTATGGCAGCTGGATCCCTGGGTGACTCTGTGTGTGTGTGTGTGTGTGTGTGTGTGTGTGTGTGTGTGTGTGTGAGAGAGAGAGAGAGAGAGAGAGAGAGAGAGAGAGAGAAAGATGCCTGCACACATACCTCAAACCAGTAATCTCCACTATTTCTTTTCCTATTTCAAATGCATGATATGGCATGACCAGAGAGAAATTTATTTTGGATTTTCATGTCATAAAAGCAAAAAAATTCACTCCAAATTCGTGTTTTGTAATTGCTATATTGAAATCTATTATTTCTCCTTTAGCCTTCATCATTTCCTTCATGCGATCACCTGTCCTTCTATTTGATCTCTCCACATATTCACCCATTCTACCATCCACCATTCATTAAGAATTCATCATGTGCCAGGCATTGGAAGGGAAAGATACTCACAGCCTTCCTTGTTCACATGGACTCAGGCTGAGGTTATCATGAAAGAAAGCACAAAAACAGTCTAGAAACACAGAACTTATCAGAACTTGGGAAAAAAAGGCCAAGAGTCTTCAGGCTCCTAAGCCTCAGTTCATTATGGCTTAGAGCAGTTGTCTGCCAACTGTAGTTCCCAAAGAGCTTATTAAAAAATTTAGGCTCTGGTGCCAACCCCCCAAGATTAAGAGTCAGTAGATACTGGGTGTTCCTTAAGAGCATGCATTTTAACAGGTACCTGGTGATTCTACTGCAGGTGGTCTACTGACCACAGAGAACACAGATTTAGAACCCCCGAGTCTCATCATCTCACTTTAGTGGTCCATCATAGCTGCTTTACTTTGCTTTGTGGTTCAGATCAATTTCTTGTTCAGAAGATGGTTGAGATCCTTGTGGAATTAGTTGTGCAAACCCCTAGAGACAGAAGACAGACTTCAGAGGAATTTTGTTTTTAATTCTTTTGCTGCTTCCCATCCCATGACAGTCTTTTGGATTATTTTGAATATTGGAGAGAGAGGCTGAAAATGCACTTGGCTTTTGCATGTTAGCAGAAGCTGGACTCCAGAGAAGGCTTGCCAAGCATTTCTAAAGAAACAGACTCTCTCATGCCTTTATTAAAAGGAACTTGTTTTGTTTGAGGTCAGAGTAATTCCTGTTGTCTAATGATAAAACATCTATACACATGTTTTTGAGATTATATCTCATCTCGCCTCTTTGCCTAGAGTTGTATATATCTTTTGCATCATTTCCTCCTGGACAGTGACAAGTTTACCAGAGGCCTTGCTCCTATGTCCTATGTGCTTCTTGAGTAATGGAAGCCTCTATGTGCACATTGGAACTTTCATATACTTAGCATGAAGGAGACCGTATTGATATCTTCCTTGGTTTTGCTGATCAAAAAATAGGGCTTCAATACTGAAATACATACTTCCCCCCCCCCTACTTTGAAATACTCTCTCTCTCTCTCTCTCTCTCTCTCTCTCTCTCTCTGCTTGGTGGCCAGAATAGTTTCTTCTGAAATATGAAGACTTACAATAGAGTATGAAAAGACTTTGTGTTCTTTCTAATCATAAACAGCATCAAGGCATAAATAGTCATTCGCCATCATTAAGAATTGTTGGCTCTTTAATACATGCAAGTAGTGACTAGTGCCAGACTGAATGTGGTGATAAGTGGCCTTAGCCTTCTTGAGCTCCTTATGGTTTCTCACAGCATTTGTGGTGAGAAACATGGGAGATTTCCATACTCTACCGAGGGCTGAGTAGGAATTTTTGGGTTGGAACCTACACTTTTGAATGAACAGTGAGCAGTGCCCTCGCCCAGGCACTGTCCGTGGTCCTGAAATATTAAGCATGTCTATCACTGACTCCTTTTTTGGGGGGACCCACTGCAGCACATCAGCAGCAGAAATTTCTGTCAAATTCATCTTGTTAATCATCTCATCATGCATCTAAAAGTGCTGTCATTAAAATGGGACAAATTCTGGGTGACTGGCTTGGATAAGGGGTACAGGCCCTGGCCACAGAAACGTATGCCTCGTTGTGCTGCCAAGTGGTCCAAGAGGATTTGAACCTGACCATGGCCCTGTCAGGTCTGGGGAGTTGAGGTGGCCTGCCTGGGATGATTCACCACATACCAGCCCAAGATTCCTGACACCTCAAGGTCCAGATGCCAACCTGTCAGGGCTCCCTCTGTCCTCTGCATGAATTATTGTAGGATCTGAAAGGGGCCTTTCTTGAGCTGTTAGTTGTAATTGGATTCATGAGTAATCAATTTGCTCCCAAGTCTCTCCATTCTTTTCTGCTTGTTCATGGTGCAATTGTGCATGTGCAAATCACCAAATGAGCCTTCCTTTCATAAGGTAGGCAAGTGCTACTGCCAGTTGGGAGCCGGTACCAGGATCCCAATTTTTTTACTCCTATTTATAGCCTGCACTGGGGAGACTCTGGCTTGTGTGTTGGAAAGGATGAAAACAATCCATGTGAATTTTTGATATGCTGCTTTGTTTCTTCATTCCTTCATCAATATTGGTAATGTGAGAATGATTAAGAGGCAGTTTCTGTCCTCCAGAAGCTTGCAACCTAGAGAGGCAAACACATAACTATAATACAATGTCACAAGGGCTGTGATTACCCAGAGGTAGGGAAATAGTCACAGAAAAGGTGGCATTTGTACTGGACCTTGAAGGATGAATAGGAGCTCAGTGGACAGTGAGGGTGTGATGGGCATTCCTGACAAAGAATACAAGGCCAGCAAGAATGAAAATACATGGATGTGCAAGGCCTGGCTGGGGACCAGTGAGTGGTAGTGTGCGGCTCAGCACAGGGACTGGGAAGGAGAAGGGGTCAGAAACCCATTTGGGGACAGGCCTTCAAGGAGACAAAAACTTGTGAATGAGGCAAATGCAGTCTTGGCTGCTCTGCAGAAGTGAGCATCCACAGTTGGTCATTAAGCTTCTGATGATCCTTGATGTTTCTGTGCAGATTTCCTCCATTTGTATTTCCTTTTGTTTAGGAAGCCTTCCCTGTTCACCCTCCAGTCTCACCTCTCAGGCTGAGTTAATGATCCATGGGCAAGTTCATCATTCAGCCATCACATTGGATTATATATTTACCTTTCCTGTATGAAGCTTCCCCAACCAGACCAGAAGTTTTCTCAGGTTGGACACTGGACCTTATTTGGGTTATTTTTTGTTGTTGTTGTTGTTTTGTTTTTTGACCAGCATCTAGGACAGTGCCTAGCATGGAGAGGATACTCAGTAAACGTATCTTGGATGAATATGTGAAAAACTGAATGGATGCCCTAAAATTTCCTGTAAGATGGAGACTAAGACATTACATTTAGGGATTTGAAAATACTTTCATAAGTAATTCAGACACTAAAATGTATCTTTGTAGTGTAGCTATGGGCTATGAACAGTAGGAAGCTATTGGGAACAGAAGTTTCATGAAAGGGACTGTTAGCCAGGGAGGCCTTAAGGCAAGTCTAAGCTATCATCTGGCCTGGAGGAAAGGGTTAATTGGATGGCAGTGACAGGCTGGTGGCTCCAGTTAGCCAAGCCTTTATTATACAGCCCAACCTAGACATATCGGCTGAAGTGACTGTGTGGCTCTCATCCTCAGGAAAGCAGTCATTTTAATATGGAAAATCATTTTCCATCATTTCCTCATGACAGGAAAAGTCAGGGAGATGGGATGTTCTGTTCCACATGACAGTCAGTAGAAGATGTTTCAATCCTGATGATTTTGCCCTAGAAAATGAGGACTATTAACTGAAGCATTCATTTGAATTGGCAGACAGGACCCATCTGTCTGAACAGATGAGGTAGGAGTGTGACGTTGACCATGAATGTCCTTAGTGAGTCGATACACTCACTTTGGGCCCCAGAAGGTAGCATCAGACCCTAAAGTCAAATTCCAACGTAGGTCTCCAGCACATGGCTGGAACTGGATGGTAAAACAAAAAGATTTTGAATGTCTGAAAATCCTGTTCACAAAGCCCATGCACTCAGCTGTATGGGAAGGACTCTTAGTATTCACCCTGTTTCTTATCCTGTTTATAAGGAAAGTAGAGATTATGCCAAATGGACTTCCTTTTTCTGAATCCCAGGTCTCTCCATATGTCCAACAGGAAACCCATTTGATGAAATACTCTTTAAATCTCTGGATTGTTCCTTCACGATTGGCAATATCACAGAGAAAAATGAGCAGAGGCTTGGAATCAGATTCAGATCCTAACTCTACTGTTTACTGGATCAGCCATTGTGGTTATTCAGCCATTGTGGCCCATCAGAATCATTCAGGGAGCTTTAAAAATATTCCACCTCAGAGATTCTAATTTAATTGGCTTACAGTTCAGCCTGAAGGCTAGGAATTGGGGCTCTAAGGTGCAGCCATGGTTGGGAACTGCTATATCAAAAAAATCACCTTGGAAACGTCACCCAGCCTCCCTGAGTCTTACATTTCATTGCATGTAAATTAGGGATTATATTATGAACCTCACAGAATTGTGAGATGAAATCAGATAAGGTCTGTTTGGTAAGTGATGGCTACTGTTATTATCATGTTGCTGAAGATGGGATTGGGGATGGGCACTGTCAGGTAGTGACCTTGAGTCTCCCACACGAATGACACAGACCACACACTTTCCCAGCCTTGGTGGGGACCATGCAAGAAACTGTAGATGTCTCGGTGAAGTCCATGCCTGGTGTGTGGTGAGGAGTGCTCAGTTCACTGCAGGAACAGACCACAGGCCCTTTTTCCATGTGAGGACATCTGATTCTGCCCAACGACCAGGCTTTGGCTCACAGGTGACCCTTTGATAACCTTCTGAGGGCTGGACTTTTCCATTCCCATGGTTAGATTGTTTGTCTTCTTTGTTCTAGAATTATTGATTTCTTGTTTGTTTCTTTCTTTTTAATCTTAAAGAAATAAGGACCTGAAGCCAGAGGAACTGAGGGAACAAAAATACCTTGCTTTTATTTTTCACTTTGTTGCTCAGCACACTGGCTGACAGTCCCTACATTGTCATCAGAAGGTCCCTTAGATTTGATGAGGTCAAGTTGCCAATTAGCTTTATTTTAAAGGAAAGATATGGGAAGAGTTTCCTCTCAGTGTTTCCCTGGGGAGGGCTTCCTGGAGGCCAAGGTAGACCCTTCCCCACTTCTCCTCCACCTCTGAGGAGTGGCTAGACCCATGAGGGATGGTTCTTCTCCCTGGGGGCCACAGTCACTCCCAAGAAAGTCACTCCCAAGGCTCGACATTGACCACCATGATTGACCATGACCCTCCTGATAAAAGAACATTTTCCTGATGACTAAAGGATGAGAGAGGCCCAATTTTACTCTATGTAACATAGTTTTACATTTTTAAGTATAAAAATGTCAGATTTTTTTTTTCAGGAAAGAAAGGGATTTGATAGATTTTCAGACACCAAATATGGGTGGGATCAAATGGGTTTCCTGTCTGATCTGCCCTGCTTATTTAAGTACTTTGGTGAAACATCTCCAATGATTAATTTTCCCCTTAAAGTTGCTTAACCTTCAGAAGTCTGTTTACATTTCCATTAATCAGTGATGATTTTATCGGGTTAAGTTATCTCCTCTGAGGCCTTTCAGTAACCAGAAGCACATTAACCCCTGCAAGACAAGTGTGGGATTTTTTCAGAAATGCCTCAGTTCTCCTGTACATATGGAGTTAAAACAAACAATGAAATTTCTAGGAGGGTGTCTTTTGCTCATTATGTAAACTGAAACTCTCTTCTTCCATCCCTTAGGCTTTAGATTACTATACTTTACTGGACCCAATTCTAGGGTATCTCAGAAACCCACAGAGAAGGACAATCATTAGTTCCATCAACTTATATTGAGTCCATACACTGTGCCAAGCCAAGATGTGGAAGATGAACCAGAACCCAAGGAGCTCGGGTGGCTAAGAAAAGAGACAGACATGTAAATTATCTATTATAAATCCAAGGGTAAAGGTGATGAGTACAGGGCAGAGGCACACAGACGCAGGGGTAGCAGAGTGCAGAATCCATCTGTGCTATCAACACCACCAGGCACTCCTCTGCTGCCCACTTCCTGAGGCACAGAAGAACAGATCCTTTCCCAAGGAGCTCTGTCTTTCCTTCATTCCCTGGTTACTCAGTGTGTTCTTGCTGGGTGCCAGGCATTGTTCTCAGCACTAACAATATAGTGATTAACAAGACAGCTACAATTTATCTGTGATGGCCAGAATAATGGGGGAGGTGGTCCCTCCCAACAAAATGTGAGTGTAAAATTTGAATCTGTGCGACTGTATCTAAGCATAGCTGAAGCCAAAGCAGCCCTTGGAGCCCCAGGCAAACTTTGGGGTTGATAGAAAGGATCAATAGTCCTTTCTGTCTGTGGAGCTTCATCTTTTCCAAGTGTCTTCCATTCTCACCTTTGAGCTCTAACTCCAGCCCCTCGACATAGCACAGCCTGGATCATTATTCCTGTTCATATAGGACAGGGAGGGGGCTGCTTGGGTTTGAAGTGTAGTCTGTTGGCCTTAGAGAAAATTTTCCTTTTTATGTCTTGGTAAAGTTCATGGTCTCTTATGAGGCTCCATCTCAGGGCTTTGGCCTCCTTACAGAGTCTGGGGCTGGAACCCATTGGAACTTGCTCAGTGCTTAGTCATGGGTTGATGGGCATGGAGGGAAGTGTGAGGGTATGTGGGAGAGAGGCTCATTCTCAGTAGGCCATGAGTCAGTTTAAAAACATAAGGACAGAAAGCTGGGCCACGGCTGTGGTCCCTTCCTGGATCCACAGGGAAAAGGACAGCTCAGACATAGCAATTGGCTTCTGACAGCTTCTTTCTGCAGCTTCTGACATGCCTCAAAAAAGCAATGAGGAGCTGAGACAGAGTCTACTCTGTGCTTTGTTGCCTGGGAGCAATTATATCCCTCCACTGAGGGAGAATCTAAATTTTATTTCAGTCATCCACTTCTATGTGGTCTTCCATTAAGTCTTGGAGTCATATCAGGGATCTCATTATTGTAAATACAACACAAAAATACCTCAAGAGAAAATGCATTTTATGAGATCTAAAAATTTTATTAACCCAAACTAACAAGCGCTTATACAGCTGGTGGCAGCCTTTGTGAGCCAGAGCTCTTTCACTGAAGAATTTTCATTAGAATTAAAACCTCTCTGGTTATTAGGTGGGGTTGGCTAAGAGCCAGGTCATGCAGGTTAAATTTAAGTGCTTTTAGTCACCAAAGCATCAAGCATCTATTATATGTGCAAATCCAGCACCAAGTGGAGAGGTCACAAAATACAGTGGAGAAAACCCTGAATGGAATGTGTGTTGTGTAAATCTGGCCTCCTCACCTTGGCTCCTAGTTGCTCAGGGCTCCTGTGCACAGCACTTCTCTCCTGCTCTCTGGGTCATTGAGACCTACCTGTAAAAAACGAGGAGATTGAACTTGGGTCCTTTAGAACTCTCCTACCACCAAAGCTCCAGGAGAAAAGGTATGGACTGTGAAAATTATAAAGGAAGGAAATGCATAAGGGTGAAATAATATCAGCTTACCCTCATATTATGATGGTAGTTTTGTTGACTCCACTCTCGTCCCCCCACCCACACCCTGAGGAGGCCCCACTCCCTGGACAACAGTGAGGAACGGGGAGAACAATCTAAAGCTGCTATAATTGCTCCCATTCCTGGTCAGGAGAGAGATCTGCCACCTTTTCCTGGGCCAGAGTCCTTCCAGACAGGGGTTCAGCCAAGAATAACAGGTGAAACAATGTGGAGATAGCACTGTATGATTTACTATATACCACTTTCGGCCAGAGTCTATGAGAGGAACAATAGGTCTGTATTGTTCCTAATTCTCTTGAGCAAGCAGGTTCAGGTTAACCCATTTAGATATAATTAAAATTCTATCCTATATGACTTACGCTTTGTCTTTGGCACAGATCATTCCACGTTCTTCCCCATATCATCCCTAAGCTAACCTGACCTTGAGCGACTCCTCCTTATTTACTACTTACTTTAATTGCATGTGGTTATTCTCACATTGATGTCATTGTCATAAAATAAAGGTTTCATGGCCTGGACAAGCCTTGATGAAGCTTCATGGACTTCATGAACTTCTGTTTGGTTAAACCCTCCAGTCTTCTTGTCTCACCTCATTTTGCTTTTTTGTTTGTTTTTGTTTTTGATCAAAAGAATGCAAAGAATTCTTCAGTTCTCTCCTTCTCCACCCCTCACTTCCAGTACACCTTTGTTTTCTTCCCCCCCACCCCCGCCCCACCCCCATCCTTAGGTTATGGCTGACCATAGTAATTATATTGCTCTCCAAATTCTGATGCTCTTTCTAGTTTCTATAGAGTGGTTTGTTCCTATTAATTCTGTCCACTTGGCAATTTCCAGTTTGCCTTTTCACAAGTCCTGTTTGACCTTAACATGCCCTTCCTGTTGTGGCTGGTGGGGGGAGTGGGTCTCCAGTGTAGTACAGTAATGTGGCCCTTGTTTTCAGAGAGGTGGACATCTGCCTGCTCCCCCATTTGAGAGGAATGGAGGTACACACACACACACAGCCTTAGAAGAGGGAGGGGAGGGAGCCCAGTGTGCCAGACCTTGGGTTGGGTGTCTGACCTTTTGTCTCTTAATCCTTACACCATGTCACAAGATGGCATGGATTTTTTTCCAAGTTTACAAACAGAGCAACATGCTCCTAGAGTTAAAAAGAATGCCTATTAAAAGTTAAAACAAATTCATCTCATTCCAAAAATTCAGTCACTCAAGAAAAATAACCTTATCTTTCTATAAATCAACTTAGGTTCTGTTACAAGCCCCCATGCCTACAAGTAATGGAATTTGGGGGTGACTCCCCTCATTTCTCAGGGGTTGACTCAGATTCTGTCCAGTAGACCTCCCTGTGATGATGGAAATATATTTGCACGACCCTATACAGGAGCTCCGAGCCACATGTGACTATAGAGCATTTGAAATGTGGCCAATGCAATTGAGCTAATGATTTTTTAATTTAAATTAATTTAAATTTAAAGAGCCACATGTGGCTAATGTCTAATAGTATTGGACAATGCAGTTGTGGACAAACTTACATGGTGCAAAGGCATTTAGTTGGTCTTGGTTGGAGGCACATCCTGGGAATCGTCATTTACCCTGAGAGAGGACCCTGAGAGTGATTTTGTTTCCATCGGGATGTCCAAGTCATTGATCCCTGCAGACTCCTGGGTCACCTCTATTTCTGACCCCATGCCTCTTTAGGATTGGCTTCCTCTTAGTCACCTCTTCACACTGCATTGGGTCTAGAGCTACAGTGTTTAATATGGAAGCCACTAGCCATATGCACCTGTTGAGCACTTGAAATGTAGTTCATGAGGATTGAGGTGTGTTGTATGAAATATACAATGGATTTTGAAAACTTCAGTATAAAAAAACAATATAACATATCTCCTTAATAGTTTTTTAGGTTGATTACATGTTGAAATGTAAATGAATTTTGGACATATTGGGTTAAATGAAACACTAAAATTAAATTTCATCTATTTCTTTTTACTTTTTTTAAGTGTAGCACCAGAAAGTTCACATATGTGACTCACATTTGTGGCTTGCATTATATATCTATTGGACAGCACTGGTCAAGGGGGTTACTGTGCTGTTCCTGAGTTCCCCACAGGGAGATATAAATCCATTTTCTGAGAGTCTGGCTTACAAGATGGGGGAAGTGTTAAGAGGTAACAGGAAATACCAGAGGTGGAGTATTTCAATATATTACTACCCACCCCAGCAGCTGGGTTCCCCAATGAAGAAGAAAGAGTGCCCAGACTTTTGGATCCATGAACCAGGGCCTGGGCCTCCTTACAGGGTGAGGGTCTGCCCAAGAGTGAAGTGAGGCCCAGGGAAGGAGAGGAAACACTAGTTAGCCTCTGCCTTAGGGCACAACATGTCTCATGGATCAAAAGCAGAATCCCTAAAGGTAGTAGTAATAGTAGATGCTATCCTGAGGTGTAGTCTGGGGACTAGAGTACATTTGTATCCTGATCCATGGTGGCTCTACTGATGGATCCTATCACAGCCTCTACATGTCTTACCGGGTGTACCGGTCGGTGCATTCAGTCCCCGTTGTCAGGAACTGGATCCTTCCTCTGTCACTCCAGACTCTAGCTCAGGGCCTGGCCTTTCAGAATCCTTAGGGAAATGATTGTTTAATTAAAGTTAGGCAAACAAGGGCTGCTTTTTCTTCCCACAGTGTCTCACCTGATCCCAGAGGCTCTCTGGGAGGCAAAGAGAGGTTACTTGTAAAGCAAAGTGTTTTTAGAAATTAATTAGTATGTGGTCAGAAAGAAGGTATAACTTAAACAGAAGATGTAAACTCATCCCTTTTGATCAACCAGCTGTGCGTGAAGTACCTACTCTTGGCAGAGCCCTAGGGATCTCCAGAGTTGGAGTAGAGAGAACAGGAGTTCCCAGGGAGCCTAGTTGGAGAGGCAGGACATGAAACCAGAGACAACCTGGTCCCCATGCCCAATGGACCATGTAAACAACCAAAGATGAGCAAAGGAGGCCTCAGATATGTTGGGGGAAGGTAAAGTTCCATGCAAGTTAAAGTTCATAAATCCCATCCCATTCCAAATGCCTGTAAGGAAGACCCCATCATTTGAAGAATCCTGCAGACAGCCATCCTATAAGGTAAATTCTTTAGTAACAGCATACAGTTGTTGGGGGTTTTCAGAAAAGTCTTGATTTTTGTGTCACACACCCCCTTTTAAAGCAAGACCCAGCTGAGTGTTGCAAAGGAATGTCTTTGAGCAGGGATGAGGCATGCTTAGAAAATGGGATGCCAGGAAATGTGACATATAAACATATTGGTTGCCTTCTCTGAGGGACCTTGGCCATTGTCCCAGCATCTGCTTCCCTTTGGAGCCCTGAGGCCAGGGCAGCAGGGCCCCTGGAGCTTCTCTTGAAGCTTCTGGTCTTCTGTCCAGCTGCTCTGGTCTCAGAGCCTGTGCTGAGGCCAGAAAGATCCCAGCAAAGACTCCTTTTATCCCAGGCCCCCCAAAAAGGCTGTGTTGGTTCAGCTACATACCTCAGAGAGCCTCTTCCCTTCAAGTCCTACAGAGGGGACTTGAAAAAACAGGAGCTTGTTTTTATGATTATTTTTGCTGATATTGGGTTAGAATCCCACCGCACTTTCTCAGCCCTGAAAAATCATAGTTACTCATGGTTGTCTATAACAATTAGCTCTTGATAGGAAAATTATGCGCTAGTGACAATGGTGCAAAATCCTGGAGGTGGGGGGTGGGTATGAGAAGATTAGTAACGTACAGTTGAACCAAACTAAACTAATCCCATGAAGATTTATATTGTGTGTTGGGTAAATCTGGCTGTTGACAGCTGAGGCTCAGCAAAAGAGAATTGGGCTCCTTGCCTCTCCCATCCTGGTCCTCATCCTCATGCAGAGAGTGACCAGAGGCACACTCAGTGCCTGGGCATGAGTCATCTGGTGCAGGCAGCACACTGGTTCTTCCCGAAATGGTCCCCAGGCCTGTCAGAGTGGGTGGAAGCTTGTGCTTGCCCCTAATGGAGAAGAGCTGGGGGGTTCTATTTCCAGAACTTTCCCTGAATCATCACCTGTCTTGCTGCTTCCAGCCTCGCCGTGGAAGCAGATCTTTCATGTAGACTTGACCTGAATGAAGCCTTCTCTGAGGTCTGGCCCCTATGCTCTCCCTCTAGAACCAACACAGACCTCCAACAGAGAGTCTGTGCTGATCAGACATTGCCATGGATTGTCTCTTTGGGAACCAGCCCTCTGTCCCAGAACATTCCAGGGAGGACTCCCCTTAGTGCACTAGCGAGGGGCAAAGGGGGTTATACATCAGCTTCACACAGGTACTGCATAAATCAGGTACTACCTAAGCTTGCTGCTTATCATCCGGGTTGTTCCCTCCAGAGGAGACACCCAGGAGAGACAAAGGGCATTCAGAGGAGGGTGGAATACGTACAAGATAAAGACAAAAAGGAGGGGCACCTGGGGGTTAGGTCAGGTTTTGACTCCGGTCATGATCTCACGGTTTGTGAGATTGAGCCTCGTGTTGGGCTCTGTGCTGACAGCGTGGAGCCTGATTGGGATTCTCTGTCTTTCCTTCTCTCTCTGCCCCTCCCCACCCCACTCTCAAAACAAATAAATCAACTTAAAAAAAAAGACAAAAAGGATATAGACCTCACCCCCTTCGAGGGCAGGGATGGTGTCATGATCCTCTGTGTTTCCTGTATGTAGCACAGTGAGTCGTACACAAGAGCTATGGGCCATCTGTTTGAGTGGATGAATGAATAAATGGATGAATTGAGACCTAATTCATGAATTATGCTGCACATATGGACCCCTGTAATAAACATGTATATTCTGACCCCTGGTATGGATGCGGCAAGCTCAGTACATGTGTAATTGCATTTAGTCCTTGGTGGCCCATTTCACTGATGAGTTTTGAGTTGAGCAATTTGCATAAAGTCACATGGCCAGTAAGCAGCAGAGGCCTCCAAAACTAAGTAAAGGAAAAAAAAAAAAAAAAAAACAGAGAGGATGAAAATATTTAACAAGCACAATCCCAGGCTGGGTTTTATTATAAACCCTTTCACCTACCTTATAACATTCATACTTTATAAAATTGGGCAATAAATAGGGGAGCATGGGAGGCTTAGTCAGTTAAGCGTCTGACTCTTGATTTCGGCTCAGATTGTGATCTCACGGTTCATGGGTTCGTGAGTTCGAGCTCCAAGTCAGGCTCTGTGCTGACAGTGCAGAGCCTGCTTGAGATTCGCTCTCTCCCTCTGTCTCTGCTCCTCCCCCGCTCCTGCACACACACACACACACACACACTCTCTCTCTCTCTCTCTCTCTCTCTCTCAAAATAAATAAACTTAAAAAAAATTGGGCGAGTTAGGTTTTACTCTCCTTATGGACAATTGTAGAAACAGCTTCAGAGAAGTTAAGTGATGTGCCCTCGGCCATTAGCCACACACACAGCCATGCATGCCACCATTAGCCATTACACAAAGACTTGGAATTACATCCACTTGCCACAGCCAGAGCTCTTTCTGTGACCTTTGTGCCCCGCCTTCCACACCTTAGACAAGACAAGGCCTCGCTGTCACTTGCTTCTCACAGTGGAAGCAGTGCATGCAGTATAGGTCAGTAGGTTGGAGAAAAATATCAATACTCACACCCTTTGGTTAGGGAAAACTTGAGAAGCCACCCTCCTGAGTGGCAGGAGAATGTGTGAGTCCTTCTAGGTTGTGGAGGCTCTTGGCACTCGGGCCTGATTTGTTGATGCTGAATTCCTGCTAACTTCACTCAGCTCAGAGCTGCCTCGGTCCTGAATGAAATTAACTGCTGTGTATCTGACTTCTGAACTTACCATTTCATGAAAATAAATGATCTTTAATACAACACAAGGAAATGTATTATTGATTACTGCCTATGTTGACTGGGACTGGGCTGTACCCTGAAAATACAGACATGAATAAGGCCAGGGGGAAAGGCAGAAAAGTCTATGCCAGAAGGAAAAATGAAATAAGTGCTAAGTTAAATCACTTGTCATGTGCTATGGGAACAATTAATTCAGGCTGACAATGTATTGGAGGGTTTCCTGGAGGAGGTGGCATTTGAGTTGGACAGTGAAGAATGAGGACATCTCTGGGCAGCGAATGAAGGATTGGGTATTGCAGGCTGAGAAAATTGAAAAGGTAACCAGAAGGTCTGTTCTTTTCCACAACCACTTCCCTAGCTCTCCACACCTCTGGGCAAAAATTCACCACCCAAAGCCAAACTCAATTAAAAAGGCAAATCTCTTTCTTTATGGAGAGCAGGAGTGGGATCACAGGCTTGATACATATTTTATCCCCAGAGCCTACAGGTCAGGGCAATTAGAAGATGCTCATTTAACATTTATGGAAGAAAGGAGAGAGCCAACGACATTCCTCCAGGCCAGAGTTAAACCACATCTTTCATGCTGAATGCATTATTTCAACACTTAATGATCTCTTTGTGAGGCACTGGGCACTCCCAGTTGTGTCTGATCATATTGCCATCTTTGCTTTGGCCTCTAGGAGACTCAGAACCCGATTGGCATGTTAAAACCTTCCAGTCAGCTTTTAACTGCATCTCATTTATTACCTTATTTTCCTCTGTTCTCATCTATTTGCTAATGTTATCATTTATCTTGTGGGTTGTATACAGTCTAAAGAAAGTGTATTTGAGTCCATTGGTTTTTGAACCAAGATGGAGAAATCATTTTTAAAGGTGAATAAATTGGCAAACACAAGAGCGAACCCAAACTAAAGGAATGTTGCCCACACAATAACACCCCCCTGATGGAGAAGGTGGGGTGAGAGGATGCACAATTAGTTATCTGAACAAGTGTCAGGGGAGCCAGGCAGAAGGGAAGGCCACTGGCAGGATGGGAGGGAGGACACAACTGTTCACAGCCTCTTCAAGCCCTTGGCCCTGGGCCTAAGGTTCACAGGCTAGAATCCCAGGGCCCTGTGAGGGTCATAGAGAACAAACGCTTCAAGAAAACAAAAATACGAAGCTGTTTTCAGAACTGCAGCAGTTTTGGCATCGCCTCCTGCTTCCTTAAGCCTTGGTGTGGGAGGAATGGACAGCCAAGGTGGCCAAGAGAAAAATCAAAACAAAATAGATCCAGGATCAAAGTTTCCCTTGCCGTACTGCAAAGGATAGACCAGGCCAAACAGATCTAGAAATAACAGTAAGACATATATTCATTTTCTTCCTCTCTCTCTCTCTCTCTCTCTCTCTCTCTCTCTCTCTCTCTGCCTCTCTCCCCTTCTCCTCCCTCTTCTTCTTCTTTGCATCCCCCTCCTGCCCACCTTCTTCCTCCTCCTCCTCTTTCTCCTTCTTCCTCCTGTTATGAAGTTCCAGGTAGGCCTGGGCTCTCTGTTTCAAGTTTCTCTCTCAGCCCTTAGCCAGTCAAACTTCTTTCAAGTATCAGGAGGTATCAGGAAACAGATCCTGAAGAGGTATTGACTTGATGTGAAAATTTCACATGGGCTGAACGCCCCTGGCCTTGGTTTTACATTTAGCTCATGGAAGTGCTATTTTTGTGAGTTGTAGTCTTTTAAAAATTTTTTTTCAGTTTGTTTATTTTGAGAGAGAAAGAGAGAGTGTGAGCAGGGGAGGGATAGAGAGAGAGGGAGAGAATCCCAAACAAGTTCTGTGCTGTGCTGTCAGCACAAAGCCCGAAGTGGCGCTCGAACTCATGAACTGTGAGATCATGACCTGAGCCAAAATCAAGAGTCAGACGCTTAACTGACTGAGCCACCCAGGTTCCCCAAATTGTGAGTTGTAGTCTTAAGGACAAGCAAATATTGTTCATAGTTGACATAGCATGACCATGTTCCTTTCATGGTTGCTGGAGACTTAACATTGCTGGTTTGAATGGTGGAGTTTTCTTGTGCCTGCTTCATGCTGGTTTGTGCTCTTTACTAGACTTCATGGTATTCCAGGGACGAGCTTTGAGCTCAGAGAGTAGACTCCTGGCTCACTGTTAGGGGTGGGTCCTGTGGGCTTTGAGTCCCGTTGGGGCCCACGGTGGTCTTGAGAAGCTGCCCTTCTGCCCTGATGGACAACATTTGTGGGGACACCTTCTAGGCCAGGGGCCCAGGGGCTTCCTCTGGAGAAACTTACTTGGCCTCTGAAAGTCACAAATGCCCCATTTGTGGCCTTGGTCTTACACTCCTTCACAGTTGTTTATCCTTCCCCTACTGGGTGCTGGCCCTAAAGGTTCGGTGTGAACAAGGCAGGCAAAGGTCCTGCCTGTCCAGATCACAAGTTGGTGAGGACCTCAGATGAGTGCATCACCCTGGAACTTAAGGAGGGCCCTGATGAGTATTACCAGACAATAAAGATGACATAACAGACAGTCACCCAACCCAGGTGTAGGGTGAATCTAGAGGAGGTGCCATCTGAGCTGAGACCTGAGGGAAGAGTAGGGACTGGCTAGGCAAAGCGGAGGAGGAAAGGCCTCAGGAGGAGGCTGAGGTTTCTCTCAGACAGAGAAACAGCATGAAGGCATCTCAGAGGCCACAGCATCTGGCATGGTTGGGAATCTCTGAGAGCAGTATAGAAAGGGCCAAGTGAGATATGAGCCAGGTTCTGTAGGCCTAGGGTTACAGCTAATGTGCTCTGTCAGGCCAAGTCCTGGGAATGGGAGTTCAATTTAGGGACAGGAAAGGGAACCACCAGGCCTGGGCCTCTGAAGAGGGGACCTCCACCAGCCCCCCGCAAAGCTCCACAAGTCTCCAAGACATTTACATACATCTTAGCAGGTCTCCAGTGTGATTGCCCAGCAAGATTTCTGACATGCAAGTATGATTGCATTTGTATCAGCCATGGTGTCTGGCCTCCTGTCCCTCCCCCATGGAGGGGCTGGGGCTGGCCAGCCCCAAAAAACCAATGCTTAAGGCTAGCTTGGCTAAGAGTGGACCAAGGGTGAGTTCCATGGGCCAGGAATTAGAGGAGCCAAAAGAAAGGGGGGATTCTGGGGCCAGAAAGGCAGACTGAGCCAGAACCTCCACAGGACAGCAGAATCCAGGAGAAGCTAGATACGCAGCATGAGGCAGCATGAGGCCAGTGGTTAGAGCCAGTACTTTGAAGGGAACCAGGTTAGAATCATGGATCAGAGGGCAGGGGCCTCATGATATGTCCCCTGACTGGTGAGGATGGGCTGGCCTGGATTATAGGGAATAAAAATACTTCCCCCTCTAAGTTGGTCTAACTCTTTGGTTGGGTCTATTGACCTCCTTTATTTGAACATGGGATCATTGAGGGAAGGGTTTGTGCAAAGCAGCAGCTGTGACAAAAGGACCTGTGTTTGAGGATAGGCAGATCTCATTATGAATCCCAGCCCTGCCACTTACTAGCCTGGTGGTGTTAGGTTAATGACTTAACTGCTCTAGCTTCATCTTCCTATTCTGTAAAATGGGGATAAGGATAAGGGTGTTCAGGAGGTCTAATTGACATAGTGATTGTACAGTATGGATTTTATTGTCTCCTTGTGTGATGCTTCTCCTATGCTTCTCCTATGCCACCCAGACAGCCACCCAACCACTCCCTCCAGCCCTGTATGGGAAGGCTGCTAGGCTGGGGGGGACCCAGGCACCATGTCCGCACAGCAGTCAGATCTATTTATACATTATCTATCCATCTGTCACTCTATCTATTTATCTATCATCTGCCTACCCATTTATCCATCCATCCATCATCGATCTGTATGCCTATGTATCCGTTATCCATCCATCCATCTATCCATCAATCTACTCACCCATCATCTATCTGTCCATCTATTGATCTATCCTTCCATCTATCACAACCTGTCTGTCTACCTACCCATCCATCCATCCATCCATCCATCCATCATCTATTTGTCCATCTGTCAATCTCTCCATCCATCCATCACTACCTGTCTATCTACCCATCCATCCCTCCATCCATCCATCCATCCATCCATCCATCTGTAGCTTTCTTTATATATGTTTCTTAAACTAATAGGAGTCTGACTCTTGGTTAACTTAGCTTCATGATATCACCACCAGCACAGGTAGTCTGTCTCAGGTCTCTATGTTCATTTTCTCAGGGTGCCATTATAAAGTACCACAGCTTGGGTGACTTAAAGAACAGAAATGTATTGTCTCACTGTCTTGGAGGCAAGAAGTCCAAGATTAAGGTGTCAGTGGGGCTGGTGCCTTCTGAGGGCTGTGAGGGAGAAAGTGTTGCAGGCCTCTCTCCTGGTTTTGATGGTTCGTGGAATTCTTTGGTGTTCCTTGGCTTCTGCTGTGTCACCCTGATCTCTGCCTTATCCTCATATGGCATTCTCCCTGTGTTCATATCTATCTCTGTGTCCAAATGTCCCCTTTTTATAAGGACACCTGTCATATTGGATTAGGGGCCCACTCTACTCCAGCATGATCTCATCTTGACTAATTACATCTGCTGCCATCCTGCTTCCAAACAAGGCCACATTCTGAGGTACAAAGTGGTAGGACTTAGGCAGATGCATCTTTCAGGACACGATTCAACCCAGAACAGTCTCCCACTCTTTTCTCCAGCTGCCTGTGCACTTGTAAGATGGCTGTGTAGGATCATGGCCACAACGAGGTGGGGTGTGGGATATCTGAGTCAAATGAGCTGCTAGAATTTGAATCTACAACCTTGACTTGGCAGGACTCACAAAGTGGATGCACCTTATCATTTTGGGTTATTTACACCTTTATTCCCCATGTATAAAAGCATGAGAAGTACCAGAGTATCTTTAGTCCACACACCCCTGCCAGGCACTACTCCAGCCCCTGGCCGTGGGCCTCAAATACAAATTCCTCCTCCACCCTCATCCTCCCTCCTGGGTGACTGAGAATCGTGATGGTGGGAGGCGTTTGGAGACTAACATAGCCAGACAGAGACTTTCCATTTTGGAATTAGGAATCTAAGTGTTGCAATAGGACCAGAGGTTCTAACTTTGCAGGAAACCTTCGCAGAAGCGAATGTGACCCAGTTCAGATCCCCCCCCGATTTCAGACTGTGTCTGGGTGAGTGCCTGGGAGAATGGGAGGTAACCCTTCTCCCTTGGTGGATTGGTCCAGTAATTGCCGGAGTGAAAGAGCTGCGCATAGTCCGAGAGCGGCCAGCATATTTCAACGGTCAGGTCATGGAGGCTGTAACTATGAAAGTTGCTTATGAGATGTAACTGTGTAAATGGAAGCTCTAGCGTTGGTCACTGTGTCATTAAACATGCAGGCACAGAAGAGATGTTCCATTTCGGGGGCTCAGGATTCCCAGGGGCAGTTTCTGAGTGGAGGAAGCCTCTCCAGTCCTCACACGGGATGTCTCCTCTGGGTTTGGTGCTGGGGACAGAGGCCTTTGGACTGTGCCTCACGGCAAGGGCATGGCTGTGCAACTCCTATCAGCTCCAGGGTAACTGTGGTCTCCGTGTCAACTCTTTGGAGCACATAGCTGGCCGAATGCCTTCTCATGTCACTGTACACGCAGAGCCCGCCTCCTGAGTGCCGTGTTGGTTAGGGAGGCCCTTCTCTTGGATTCCAGCCAGCCACAGCTCCCCCCACCCCCCTCCAACCTTTTCCAACTCCACCCTCCTCTCAAGAGCCCCGCTCTTTCTCCAAAGGGCCACAGCGAACCTTTGGGTCCTTCCAAGGGAGCAGATGCCTTATTTTTCCAGTCTTGAGAAGAGAATACCTGACTCTTGGACAGTAATCTGCCTTTTTCCTGATGCCAGCTACCACCCAATGCATACATTTGATATAAATGATTTACTGAGGGGAAAAAACAAGAACTTCCACCTAGGTGAGCAGGAAAAGGAGTGAAACAAGGGAGGGAAACTGAAGAAACCTACCTGCCACCCTCATGTGTCTTTTCACGTGTGTGTATAGGAGAATGTTGTGTTCATTCAGTCAGGAGACGCTGGGCTCCTGCTGTGTGCCAAGCACTGTGCTTAGCCCTGAGGGGGTTGTGGAAAATGAATCAGACACGAATCCTGCCCTGATGGATTTTGGGGGGAGCTCAGATATTTGCATAAGAGAGTGATTTCAGGGCAGAAAGCATTGTTTATTATTAGAGCAGAATGGAGATCGTGCTGTGTTTGGATCTGGCTGGGAGACTCAAGGAAGGCTTCCTGGAAGAAGTGGCATTGCAGGCCTTTGCAGAAGAGGTGGGATTTGAACCAGTGGAAATGGGCATGGGGGAAGGGAGAGCAGTCCAGCATGAAGGCGGCATGGGTCCCTCTGGAGTTGGGGTGGAGGATGGGCATGAGGCATTCAGCGTCCTTCTCTGTCTAGAGAGTAAGGCAGCTCAGGGCTGTCGCAAACACACGTGATGCTCCAGGCCCCGTGTTGCATTTGTGCGTCTGTGCTACATGCTGTTGTGTCTGTGTTCGCATTCAGTGTCCAGTCTCGTCATGTACCTGAATTACACACCTGGATCATAGCTTGAGCACAGCTCCCAATGGGTGGCGGACCAGGAAAGGAGGACTTGTTTGTAGTTCTGTGAAAACTTTCTGCCTGAATAGATTCATGTGACATTTCAAGGGAGCACAGGGAAGGCCCTTTTTATTTGTTCTGTCCCTGGGACCAGACACATTGATAGCTCTTTTATAGGCTCTGCAGGGGAGGGAATGGCCTGGCTGTAGGAGTTTCATCTTTGTTAGCTTGAAGGGGCTTTTTAGAAAATGCCCCCGCAGACAGGCCACATCTGGAGCCAGCAGCCCGCCCCTGGGCTGGGGCATTAAACCTACAATCTGATGAAGACAGTCAATTCTCCCCCTGTGCGGCCAGCTGGTTTCCCGGCTGAACACTCACACCTAAACTCCGCTGCCAAGAGGGTGGATCCGGCAGCCACTTTATTGACCATATAAAAAACAGAGTGGGGGAGTGGAGCAGAGCCGGGCTTGGGTTTTACTGCCAGTAATTGCTTGTGCTGTCCCTGTCCTTGAACAGTTCTTGATGTAAATAGCTGTCTCTGGGAGCAGAGTCTGGGTCAAACCGGGGTAAGTGCCTGCCTGCCTCATTATGGGCAGACTCTCCATGTGCCTGGCAGGGGCAAAGGCCTTGTACTTCTCAGTGCTGGGGGCGCGGGGACAGACGCCTCACTTCAGAGCTGGGGTGGGGGCTCTGCCCAGCCACCGATTACCTGGCACCCCCTCCCACCACTTCTGGGCTTGGCTGCCTTGCCCACACCTACCAGACTCGTCTCAGATATTGGTCAAGAAATAAGGTATATGGGGGTGTCTGGTTGGCTCAGTTGGTTAAGGGACTAACTCTTGATTTCTGCTTGGGTCATGATCTCATGGCTCAGGGGACAGAGCCTGTACCTGGCTCTGTGCCAACAGCACATGGGATGGCTGACCGCGGCTTGGGATTCTCTCTCTCCATCTCTCTCTTCCCCTACCCCCCCTCTTTCAAAATAAATAAAAATTTAAAAAAAAAAAGAGCATCTGGGTGGTTTGGTTGGTTAAGTATCCAACTTTTGGTTTTGGCTCAGGTCATGATCCGAGGGTCTTCAGATCCAGCCCCAGTCCAGCTTGGGATTCTCTCTTCCTCTCTCTTTGCCCCTCCCCTGCGTGCTCTCTCTCTCTCTCTCTCTCTCTTTCTCTCTCTCAAATAAATAAACATTAAAAAAAAAAGAAAAATGTATATGGAAAACTGATCTCAGTGCCTTCTTATACCTGTCCCAGCACACAGTCCCTGCCCCCCACCTCAACACCTGCTGCTTTCCTGGATCGTGAATTCCCAGAGAGAAGGCACTTCCTGCCCCTCCTTCTGTGTGGTGCCCGACATAACTTGGGTGCAGTATGTGTTCATCAAACGTGAGGTGAGAGAGAACCTGGGAAATGCTAGTCAGGGACTTCCTCGGCGCTCAGACTCTTCCTTCCACTTAGCGCTGACATGTTTTTGAGCCTTAGTTTCCTCATCTGCGAAATGAAAATAACAGGATCCACCTGGGTGGCATGGTGAGCATTAGCCAGTATGCTTCGTAAAAATTGCTAGGAAGTGCTTTTATTGCCTTCCATCTACTTGCTAAAAGATACGGTCTGAGACACAGAAGAACTGCTGGTCCCGAGGTCAGGCCTAAAGGACGTTCCCACCCCTCGGTGGGCCTCAGTTTCCCCATCTATAACACCACGAAGTTAAGAAAAATGGCATGTGAGTTCCTTTCTAGCCCTATTTGTGGTTCTAATTAAATCATTAAGCGCCTGTCACCCACATCCTGAGTCACCAGTCACGGCGCATGTAATCCCAAATAGTGGCTAAAGCAAAGGTCATTTTTATTTGATTTTCAAATGCTTTGCTTATTTTGTGGTAGATTGTACCCTCCATGCTGCATTTTGCTTCTGCAAATACTGAAGGTTGTTTGCATCTCTTGAGCACAGCGAAGGTTGTGGACAGGGAAGGGGTGACGGCATGCCCTCAGGGGACAGAGGTCAGTCCCTCTGGCCCATTGAGTCTGGAAGAGGCCCTTCCCCCACCCCCTCCTATATTGCTTTGTGGAAGAGGGGAGATTTCGGGATGAGTGAAAATAGGGACCGTGAGGAGCAGAATTAATTGCCAAATGGACAGGATCTGCGGTTCAACTTTCTATGTCTGAATCTCCACTATACCACCTACCGTTCCGGGTCTCAGTTTCCTTATCCGTAAAATGGGGCTGGTGGTGATGGTATCTACCTCAGGGCTGTTGTGAGGATTAAATAAAACACAACACTCGAAGAGTGGGTAGCATATCACCTGGCAGTAATGCTGTTGCTGATTATGCTTACGGCTGGGGGGCATTGTTTAGGGGAGGCATGGCATAGGTGCAGACTGGGATTGGAATTGGGGGGCCCAGACACTGGGGAGAGATGCAGTATGACCTGGGAGGGAGGGAGGAAGGGGGAAGGATGGCTGACCATAACAGGTGGGTGTGGGCCGGGAGGAGGACCCTGGCTCAGAACAACGGGTGAGGGGGTCCCCAGAAGGAGGATGACCAAGGAAGGGAGACCATGAGGCCTCTGAGGTCTGTCTTCTGAGCACTTTCCTTCGATTATATCTTCTAAGCAGTCATATCAGGTGGTTTTAGCCTTTTGTTGTCGTTGTTATAAAAATCGCAGCCAAATGGGGTCTGTGTCTGGGCCAGCCAGGGTCCCCCAGAAACCCCACCAGCCAAGAGGGACTAGAACTTGGCTCTCCAGCCCCAAGACTGTGTCACTGCCACTCTGATGCTGATGCTTGGTTACCCAAAAATCACACACCTCAGGAAATTTATTTTCTCTGTCTGACCTGAGACCTCCATGCATTTCTTGAGGTAAAGGTTAAACCCCCAGGGAAGAGAGATTTCACGAGGCCTGTAATTCTTCTCCACCAGCCTCGTCAGCTCCTCAGGTACAAGCTGCGGGAGAGCTCAGGTCTGAAGACTTAGAAGGAAGTATGTTTCCACCAGGGGCCTGAGCTGACAGTTCCTTTCCCCTGGAGAGGCTGGCAGGCCTTGCCTATTCAGGGACTTCTCAGCAGGCGCCCTCGGCTTGTCCCTCCACCCTGGCCTGGCAGGGAGGCCTTGGAGGGGAGATGTGATGAAGTGTATGGCTTTCTCCAACATTCTCTGTGCCAGTGAGATAGATGAGTTCTCGTCTCCAGAGCACACACTGCCCC
This sequence comes from Lynx rufus, assembly GCF_022079265.1. Classification (NCBI taxonomy): domain Eukaryota; kingdom Metazoa; phylum Chordata; class Mammalia; order Carnivora; family Felidae; genus Lynx; species Lynx rufus. Next base: position 31,376,491 of record NW_025814829.1, on the reverse strand, counting down.
ACCTCCCTGCCTCCCCCCCACTTCCCTCCCGCCTGCCTGGGAACACTCAGAGCCCCTATCCACCTACTCACAACCCCCAGACCCCTGCTGACCAGAGAGGGAGAGAGAGCTTGAGTTTGCAGCCTGGCCAGGAGAAGGCTTCTGGATGAGTCATTTGCTGTCCTTGACTTTGCAAAGCATGTACAGAAGAACGGACAGTAACCAGCTGTTCTCCATGCCTGTGAAGAAATGAGCAAGTGAAATTGGGTTTAAATAAAAGCAGACACAACTATATGTGTGTGTGTAAAATTGACCATCAGATGATGAACTACAGAATTGACTCTGTGGACCTTCCAGAAGGAGACTAACATTTGGGGTTGGAAGAGCCAGGGACCTTGCGTCTCCCAGCCTGTGCCTTCATTTGTACAAAATAAGAATACTTTGCCCCACATAGGCTGCAGGGCCGCTATGACCCCAAAGGAGATAGCATGTGTCCCAGCTTTCTGTCAACCATGAACGCAACAAATGTCAGTTGTCATGCTGTTAATAATGCCAGGCATAATGGTTGCTTGCATTGAGAATGGTTTAGAAGATCACTGACCTGAAGACAGAAGACTGGGCCAGGTGAGCCCTTGGGGTCCCTCTGATTCTAGCATCACTCTCTGTGTCCTTCTGCCTTTGTTATCAGAGGAGATGGGGCTGCTGGGAAACAAAGGAGGAAATGAGAGCATCTGGTGGAAAGGGCCTGAGGTATCTAATCTTTGGGGCTTAGAGACTGTGATTGGAAATGGCCAGGGCATCAAGATTCCTCCTATCTAGACATCAGTGCTCCTCGGCCCCTCCCTTCCCTCAGACTTTCCAGCAGGAGGCAGGAAGGGCCCCTGCCATTCAGACATGTCCTCAGGTGGTACCAGAAGCTTCCCCCATCCTTGATCCAGGGAGATTGCATTGTGGTGTCTGCCCTGGTCCAGGCACCTTTCCCTGACCAGGCGTTGCTTCCTGGGCATTGGCAATTGGCAGTGTTAGTGATCGCAGAGTAATGTGCCTCATCCATCAGAGGGCCGTCTGCTGATGGGGTGCCCTCTGTACTCCAACCCCAGAGTCCCAGCTCTGCACACAGACCTGGTGTCTGGATTCCTGTCATTCATCCTAGCCACTGGCCTCTGCCCTCCTGCTTGGGGACTGGGTCATTCCACAGCAAAATAAGAAACTAGGGGCACAAACCCAAGATTACAGGTGTAGCCTAAGAATGGACCTTTATATTTTAAAATCAGGTATTTAGTGAGCACATGCTATGTGTCCTGCACTGTGCCTGGATCTGAGAGTGACACAGAAATGTGAGACATCGTCTCTGTCCTTGGAGATCCCGCAGGAGAGTAGGAAGACAGCATTTATTCCTGATTTCTGTAGAAGCTTCAGTGAAGAAAAACATAATGATGTGATCAAATATATCTTAGTAATGTTAATAAGCAGTGTTTATTGAGTGTGCAGTAGGTATGTGTTAGGCACTTTACATGAATCCTTTCTTTTCATCCTATAATAATCCTATAAAGTATGTGGGCATTGTTATTAGCTCTATTTTACAGATAAGGAAACTGATATTCAAAGACATTACAAAAACTTGCCAGACATGTATGAGAATGCTTGTTTCCCACACCCTTATCAACAAAGCAGATTGTCAAACTTCAGGATTTTTGCCTGAGAGTTGAAAAAACGGTACCTCATGGTAGTTTAAATTTGCACTTCTGTTATGATGACTGACATGTGCCTTTTCTTCATATGCTTTATAGTCATTTAGATTTTCCTCTTCTGTGACCTCTTTTCATATCCTTGTCCGTTCTAAGAATTGGAATGTTTTTTTTCTGATCAATTTCTAGAAGCTACTTTTTGTTTATATAAATACAGATAAATATCTTCCCATTTTGTCATTTGTCTTTTAATCTTGAATATGTTGTCTTTACAGAATTTTTTTTATATAACCAAAAATTTATTTTTGGAATAAATCCAGCTTCTGGATTCCAGATTAGTTAAGAAGGGCTTCCTGTGGTCTCTTTAGGTTATAAATTACGTTAAATATGGGGGATTGGACATTGGTATCTATTTCTCATTTCTCCTTGAAAACCCAATGAAATGATAGTAGAGGTTTTGTTTTGTTTTGTGTTGTTTTGTTTTGTTTTGTTTTGCAGTAGGAAACATTTTATTCCCAGGCGCTAAGCAGCCCTGTGGCCACCAGCCAAGAGCGTCTAGACTGGGCAAGGCCAGTCCTCATGGCCCAGCCCTGGGAGGCAGGGACTGGCAGTCTGGGTTTGTTCCAGAAGGGTTTTGGCAGAGACAGAAGCATGCGGGACAAGGAGGGGTTACTCCTTCCGGAATCTCAGGCACTTGTTAGCTGGCATGTCCACCGTCTTCTCCAGGAGCAGGCCACTGGCTTGGCCCAGGTCCTCTGGGAGGACCGTGTCTGAAGTCCCTACTCCAGGCTCCTGCATCTAAGGGCTAGTTCAGAATCTTCGTTACTTTGTGGAGTGATCTTGCCGTTGGTTTCATAGGGCCAGTAGGTGATCAGCGGCACCATGGGTTTCAGCAGGTGCCCTTCTGCTCTGAAGAGCCCCTTGGTGCAGTTCGGGGGGCTGATGTGGATCACACTGATGCCAAGCAGCAGGTCCAGTGACCGTGGCAGGATCCCGCCCCATTGCTCCCAATCCCGGCTCATGTCCAGGTATAGCAGGGCCATCACGTGGGATGGCCCTGAGCCTGAGTGGTGGCAGAGATTCTGCTGTCCAGGCAGCGCTGGTCCATGGCTGCCATTCGGTGTGGGGGCGGGGGGGAGGCCTGTGCGAAGTGGACCCTGAGCTGGTCAGGGCCCGAGGCCACCTTGTGCCCATGGACACCACACACGCACAGGATGGGCTACTTGTTCCTCTTGGCAGCCGCTGTCACCAGCAGTGCAGCCGGCCTGCCAGGAGCGTAGTCGGACCTAGTGAAATGTGTGTGTGTATGTGTGTGTGTGTGTGTGTGTGTGTGTGTGTGTGTGTGTGTTTTAAAGATAGAAACCTACAAGGACAAATAAATTGAGAGAAGAGAAAGTAGCAGATAAGTAGTTTCAACAGATTTTTTTGCAGATGGAAGGTGGATGGAGGAATGGTAAATGCTGTAGGAAAGTGAAGAAACCCACAGCCCAGATGCAAACATGCAAGGATGAGAAAGGAACCTTCTCTTTCTCTCAAAACTCAAGGAAAACTCTGGCCTTAGGGAGGGGGAAGAAAGGGATACAGCAGCTAAAACTAGGAATGGGGGGGTGGTGGTTTAAAGTTTTGATCTGATATCTAAGATCTCTACCTCATGTAGCCAGGTGACTCCAGAGCTAATGCAGGGATCAAACAAAGGACATAAAATGTATGTATCCCTGAAATAAAGTAGGATTCTATAAAAGAAATAATCAAAATATGAGCAAGAACTTTGTACCTTAAAACACAGGGCAGCAGAAAATTTAAAACATAATAATTTTGGAAGATAAAATCAAAGAAATCTTTCAAAAGGTAAAAAGACAAAAAGAAAAAAGGGGGAGGGGTGATAAAATTGAAACATCAGTCCTACATTTTGGTTCATAGGAGTTCCAGAAAGAAAGAAGATAAAAATTGAGGAGAGAAAAGCTGTCAAAGAAGATAATGTAAGGACCCTTTTCAGAGTTGAAGAGCAAAAATCCTCAGGTTGCCAGTCATCAAGTGTCCAGCTCTTTGAATAAAGAAAACTCACATAAAAGCATATCATTGGGAAATCCCGGAGCTTCAGGGGATTAAAAATAAAAGGCCTAAAAACTTCCAAAGGATGTTTGGGGCGCCTGGGTGGCTCAGTTGGTTGAGTGTCAGACTTTGGTTCAGGTCATGATCACACCACCGTTCATGAGTTCAAGCCCCGTGTCAGGCTCTGTGCTGACAGCTCAGAGCCTGGAGCCTGCTTCAGATTCTGTGTCTCCCTCTCTCTCTGTCCCTCCCCTGCTCATGCTCTCTCTCTCTCTCTCTCAAAAATAAATGAACATTAAAAAAAATTAAAACTGTCATAAGGATGTAATTGTTTACATGCAAAAGATTAGGTGTCAGAGTACCTATCTCAATAGTAACACTGACATACTTTCAAAATTCTGTTGGAAAAATATTTCATCCCAGAATTCTGTATCCAAACTATTAGTCAAGAGTGAAGATAAAGACATTTTTAGGAATTCAGGGATGCATATTATTTTCAGGGCATTTTTCTTGGGGAACCACTGTAGGGTTTGCTCCTATGAAATGAGAAGGAGACTAAGAGAAAATAGCAGTTGTAGCACAACAGTGGTGGGGGGCGGGGAGATCCTGAGCCTGGAAAGCAGCCAGACCAGATGAGAGCAAGGGGACAGAGGGTTCCAGAAATGGTATCTGTGGGGGAGAAAAAGTGGAACTGGTTATTTAGAAATATAGAATATATTATTAATGGACATAGTATAGAGGTATCAGAATGTATGAAATAGTGAAAGGTTCATGGACAACCAGGCTGATTTTTTAAAAATTGAGATAATAATTAACTCCAGGTAAAAATAAAAGTTGTATATATAAATATAAGCATTTATATTTATATATAAATTTATATTTATTTATTTGTGTATATATAATATATACATTATATATACATTGTGTGTGTGCATGCGTGTGTGTGTGTGTGTGTGTGTGTGCATATATACATATCTTGTCCAAGCATAAATTGCAGAGCCAAAATTCAAAGCTGAAGCTGTCTGATCCCAAAGTTGGTGCCTTGCAATCTTATAGGGTAACAGTGTGTAGAGTAACTGTGTGACCTTAGTAAGCCGCCTCCTGGGCTTCAGTTTCCTCACCTATAAAGTAAATAGGCTACACCAGAAACACAAACCATACATGAAATGATAGAAAAATTTGATCATGTCAAAGTGAAAAATGTTGGTATGACAAAAGAGAGCATAAAAAACTATTAAAAAACAAAACTATGGACTAGGACGGCAGTTAGCAAACTGGCCTGACTCAAATTTGGCCCACCACTTGCTTTTATAAATAAAGTTTTATTGGAACACAGCCACTCCCTTTCACTTATGTTTTGTCTGGCTGTTCTTGCACTACAAAGGTGGAGTTGAGCAGTTTTGACAGAGATGGTATCGTGGGCCTCCAAAAGTAGAAAATATTTATGATTTTTCCCTTTGCAGAAAAAGTTTGCCAACCTGTAAACTGGGAGATTTTCGAAATGTATGTAAACAGCAAGAAATTAAGACCTAAAATATATAAAGTAAGTTGACAAATCGATATGAAAAAGACAAAAGAGAACACAGGATTAAGGTGGGAAAGAAAGGCAGTAGATGGTGATGTTGATCTCCAGGCAGAGTGCCTCTGAAGGAACCGGGGGGTTCCTGGGCACAGATAGTCTCCAGACCCCAGCCTGGGGGGGGACCTCACACACATGTGGCCACAGAACCCTGGTGAGGGAGTGAGGCTTCCCCTGGGCACTGCCCACCTGCTGCAGGGACTGTGGCAGGGATTTGTGAGTCCTGCCAGCGGGCAGTGGGGAGTCTGCTCCTCGTTTTAAGGACAGCAGTGCTTTGCTCATTCCCTGCTCACAGCTTCTGTAAGCCTCTCGCTTGTCACTCCCAGTGCCCTTGGGAGAGAGTCTAATTGTTGCAACCATTGTATATAAAAAGATATGTCCTGAGAGCAATACCTTCGGTGGCTTGTTGCTTTCCAATTTGCCTTAATTGGCTCGTGTGTTGGCTGGCTGATTTTCAAGGGGCAGCAGGAAGAGAACTCTTCCTAAGTGGGAGGGGGCACTGGGGCCATCAGCTCCCTGTTCATGCTTTTTCAGCCAATTTAGCTTAATCCTGGGAGCCAGCCACTGAGGAGTGGCTGAGTTCTTGGCAGCTGGGCAGGAGGGAAGCAAAATTAACCTGGGTTTGTGAGCTCATACCTTAGGTTCAAATATGCTCTATTTATCAGCCAAATAAACTCTGAGCATCAGTGCCTACTTACAAAATGAATGATAATAGTTGTAGTCCAAGCACCAAGTACACTCATCTGGTAAGGTTGACATGTTTGTTTTATCCAGGAAAAAAGCATGCATAAAATGTCCATCGGTGAAATAGTTTTGACATGTCATGGCAAGTTGGGAATGGGGTGGGAGGAGCGGAGAGCAGTGCACGGGAACTTGGGGATCCTGCCAGCGCGGGCAGTGAAACTTCCACCACCACCAGGCAGACCACTCTGGTTCTACTTCCCTCCTTTCATTATGCAGTGACTTCCCCGCATACCTGAGGACCAGCCTACCCAGGCCTGAGGGGTTCCATTCCTGCCCCTAAGAAAGCTCATTTAAGCTTCTCCTGTTCAGAGCAGGGCTCTGTCTTGGCCCTTCTTGGGCTCACAGGACGAAGATGGTCATCTGCCAGGCTTCATCTGGGCAGCTCTGTGTCCACATGCCCACGTCTGAGCTCCTGTGGTCTGGGTGGCGGGACTGCCCTTCCCACTGAATCGGTGACCTGGGGGGGCCACATTCACTGATCATCAGGTGGTGCCATGAGCTGTGTGCACCTTAGATCTCATTTAATTCACACACCCACCCTGGGGGGCACGTTGCTCTCTCTATACCAGGTACAAGAATGACACAGAGAGACCAGCTTTGGAGAGGAGAAGGTCCACAGCATAGAGACAGAGCGTGCAGGCCGACATCTGGCCTGGAGACTCAAGCTTACCTTCCACGTGTCTGTTACATAGGCTGGGAGGTGAGAATGGGGAAAGGAAAGTGACTCCCACTTTCAAGTCCCTGTTTTCTTCTCCCTGGTGAGAATCCAGGAGGAGGAAGGGCCTCGAAGGGTCTGCAGGCTGGATGGCAGGCAGGTGCCATAGCCCACAGGCTCCAGTTTCAGACAAGGCTGAGCTCGGCCCCTCTCTCACTGTGTACCCTCTCTCGACCTCAGCCTGCTCATCTGTGTAACGGGATTACAAGAGTGGCTACCCCGTGGGGTTGTTGGGATTCACTGAAATAATGTGCGCAAAGTGTTTAGGACAGCACCTGACGGACAGGGAGAGCACAGCGCCTGGCGGCCACTGTCATTTTCAAATGATTCTGGGCCCCCTCTGTGGGTGCAGCCCTGGCTTGCTCCCTTCCGTGGTTTTGGTACTTGAGTGCTCACTTCTCTGCCACGTCTTCTCTGCCCTTTCTCTTGCTGTTTCTTATTTCACCGTCCCTGTGAGGCCCTTCTGCAAGGGCTGCTTCTCTTTCTCTTCTGCCTTCTGTCCATCTTGTCCTGTTCTGTTCTGTCTGTTCCCCTTTTAGGGCCTCTGTCCCTCTCAGAAGCCCGGTTCCCCTGGAACAGAGCAGGCATCTTCATGACAATTTCTCCTGCTTCCAATGGATCCCATGGCCCCTTTCTTGCCCCCTGGGGATCTCCATAGCCTTGGGGGGGGGGTCAGAACAGACCAGTGGGACCGGTTTTGTTGCACTTTTGCCACCTCTGCCCTGTGTCCCCGAGAAAGCCAGGGATCCTGCAGTGTCCCTGCTTCAAGTCCGTGGGCGAGCATAGGCATGGGATGGAAGGAAAGATGGTCCAGATGTTCAGCTTCTGGGGCAACTCAAATGCCAGAAGTTGTTCCTGGAGTGAAAGCTTCGTCATAGAAACGCTGAGAAACTGAAGGCCAGATTCTGCAGCCCGACAGCTCAGCCTTCCTTTGTTGTATTGGATTCGGGAGCAATTTCTGCCATCTGCATATGGAAATAAGGAGATACAATCCGTAAGCTGTCTCTCTGAGTGCCATGTGCTTACGATGGTCTCGTGTGAAAAAAGTCACAGAGAGAAGGGGGTGGAAGTGGTGTAGCCACTTGATAGGCAGCACAAAGCCCTTAAATGTTGCGCGTCCTGGCTGTGTCCTGGCAGGAAAATTGCCTCTCCCAGAGGCACTGATGTGGTTGACCCCACCTGGTGTGGGGGCATGGCTGATGGGACAAGAAGAGGGTGCTTGGCCTTTGGGAGATTGCACAGCCAGGTCCAGCATAGATCCGCAGGCTAGGAGGAGGGCACAGTCCCTCCCTCCATGTGGGTGAGTGGCAGCGGCACGAGTGTGCAGTCTGCTCGGTCAGTCTGGGGCTTTATGTGAATGTGCAGCTGGGGAGACAAGTTATTGCACTTGCTCTGTGGGAGTGAGGAGTCATCTGGGATTGAAAACACACATCCCATGTCTGCACTTGGTAAAAGGGCCTTCTGGGGTTGCAACAGAGGTGGGTGGGTGCGTACTCCTGAGGGCTGAATTGCCTTCTCAGCCCTCAGGCTTGGAGCCTGGTCCCACCCGGTAGGGAGGCAGCACTGGGTGTGGGTAACTGACATTGGTCATACTTTACCATTATCCCATTAACCCTCAAGGGCTTTCAGTGCTCATCCCGGGATAAGCGCAAGACCTGGTGCAAGTAGGTGTCTTGCCCACGTTCCCTGTGTTCAGTCGCCAGCAAAGTCCTCTTAGCCCCAGGTGCTGAGCTCTCTCCAGAGCCCTGGAGATCTCCCCAAGGCAGCTTTCTGAGCCCTTCCCAAGGCTCCTTTGCTCTGGAATCTGCAGGGATCCCAGCCCTGGTGGCAGAGCTTGAATATCAGCCAGCTTGGGCTCTGGTCACAGTTCTGTAGACTAATTGAGTAAACAACGAAGGACCTAACCCCTCTGAGCCAGAGTCCTTCATCTTTGAACGAGGGGTAATAATAGTTCCAACCTCATGGGCCTGCAGTTGGGAGTTAGATAAGGCATGTAAACGCTTAGCACTGGAACTGGCTCAGGCGACGGCTGTGAGTCACACAGGCCACAGCTGGGCAGGGGGTGATTCATCCAAAGACCGGGTGTTTCTAAGACAGATTTGGGTGAAAATCTGTGTCCTCCTCCCCTGCACAGACCTTGTGCCTACTGTTTTCTGGAAGCTTTAGGAACAACAGATCCTCTGAATGATGGGAATAGACTGAGCAGAGAGGAGGAAAGAAGGGGACCCCCAGTCCTTGTAGCGAAGAGAACCAAGAGAAAATCAAGGCCTTGACGAGCCCTTACAGGCTCCAGAGAGAGGAGCCAAGGTGCTAGTGACACTGGCAAAGGTGACATTAGCCAGGGTCCCCAGCCAGCCCCCACAGGCAGTCTGTGGTGAATAAAACAGACTATGAACACCAGGTGGGGACTCAGTCCTCTCCTTCCCACGCACTGCTCCGTTTCAACTTAAACTTTTTCCCCCTTGGCTCCTCTCCCTGCTGCACTGAGGGTCCAGTTGGGAAAACAGAAATTACAACCACACTAATTGTTAAGAGAAGATTTAAATCAGGGAATTGGTGTTAAAGGCTGAAAAAGGGAAAAGATGTTAAGAGCGCCCAGAGACTAAGAACTAGAAGCAGCAGGGGCGCCTGGGTGGCTGTTGTTTGAGCGCCAGACTTTGGCTCAGGTCATGATCTTACGGTTTGTGGGTTCGAGCCCCTCCTCAGACTCTGTGCTGACAGCTCAGAGCCTGGAGCCTGCTTCAGGTTCTGCGTCTCCCTCTCTCTCTGCCCCCCTCCCCTGCTCACACTCTGTCTCTCTCTCTCTCAAAATTAAACAAACATTAAAAATAATTAAAAACAAAAAGAACTAGAAGCTGCAGCAGTTCTCCCACAGATGGGAACACAGAGAGAGGCATTATCACATCCAAGGAGGCTGGAGGAGGCCTCCGGTTTCCTCGAGGGGCACTCTGTGCTGCTAGTGTTCACACCTCCAAGGAGAGGCGCTGCGTCCCTGGTGCCAAGACATCTGAGACACCCCCGGGGCTTGTCCCCCGGCTCTGGGGCTGGGACCTGATTTGGGGGTGCGCAGGGGGTGAGGAGCGCCATGGATGTGTGCTCTGACCAGCACGTGCACAGCGGGGCTACTGCTGGTGCCCCGGAGAGCAAGCAGAGCTTGCTTGGGGAACACCACAAGGGGCCTCTGGGGGGTGGGGCTCAACTGACCACTGCTGATCACACAGGAAGTACAGGAGCTGCGAGCAGGGAGGAGGCTTCTTCCCTCCTCCCCCTGCCTTGCAGTCCTGCTGGGGCCCCTGCCATGGGCAGAACCTAACTAGAAGCCAGCTGCCCAGGGAGCCTGGGAAACGTGGGTGCCCAGCTCCCAGCTCCAGCATCTCCAAACAGAGTATGGAGGGTGGATTTGATGCCAATTATCAATAAGTAAATAACTGAGGCCTACAGCATGCACACACACACACACACACACACACACGCGCGCATGCACCCTGGAGTGTGCTGTCTCCTTTTAACCTCATGGTGTTCCCCAAGAGATCTAGTAAAGGGTATTATTGCCAAGTGATAAAGACAAAACCAAAGACCAGAGAAGTTCATTGATCTGCCCAAGTCAGACAGTCAATCACCAAACAGTCATGGAATATCCGCAGGATGCCAGGCATTGTTGTAGCTCCGGGGCCACAACAGTGAGCAAGACAGAGCCTGTCTCAGCAAGGACGCTGGTATTGTAGCTGGTGGTGTGGGGATAGTGGGAGTGGGGAGACGATCAAAGCACACTGGAAGACAGGTAGGCACACCAATAATCTTAGGCACTGAAAACAAATGCTGAGCGCAGTGTGAACACGTCAAGTGCTATGGGGGGGCAGGGGTTAGGAGAGGTCGACGCCCCAGGGGATAGAAATAGCAGCTGAATACCAAGAACCCAAGTGCATGGCCAGTGGCCATTCCAAGTCACCCTCACCTCTGCAAACTGGGAGCTGTGCCCCTCCCCCACCCTGCTCCCAGTGGGAAAGTTCTTCATCAAAACACACCGTGCAGAGCAACGAGTCTGCGGGCACCTCTGAGTGGCTGCTGTGGCGAGGCCAGGTAAGGGGAGCACAGGGCTTGAGCCGTCGGAGGCAGGGCCGGGGCCTCAGCTCAGGAACCAGTGGTTGGCCTCTCCCAGGGGCAGAGTGGTAGTGGCCCAGCCCGTGCCCCAGTCCATGGCTGAGGAAGGGGGCCGTGGCAGCCAGTCCAGCCTCAGCTTGGTAGGGATTGTGAGAATATGATAGAGGCACACGGGGTCTAAACCACCTCATGGACTCATAGGAGAGGAAAGGCAATGGACTGTCACTTCCCAAGGGGAAGGCTCTTTTGTTTTCTTTACATGCGGACCAACCACCTCATGCGTATTGTCTGTCTGCCTGTATTCAGTAGACACTGCATAAAGACTTTGTGAATGGCTGATCAGAGCTGTCTCCTCATGGAATGAGGTTTTGTAGAGAGTGTCCTCTCTCCTTATGACAGAGCATGAGGCTTAGGGCCACAGCGAGGAATTCAGGTTAGGTATCAGGAAGGAAGTCCTGAGCGTGGGGAAGCTCGGCTTGCTCTCCTGACGGGCAGGGGCACTGCCCAACTCCAGGGTTGATTCACGTGGTTTGTCTGGTGTCAGGGAACTGGGCCCCTTTCCAGCTCTGGGATCTGGGGCCTACAGCTGCAGACCCATAGCCGAGTTCCTTCCTAACAGGAGGAGGGGACCTGGCATGGCTGTGCTCCCCACCAGTGTTCCTCCTGCAGGCAGAGGGCTCAGGCAGCACAGACATAAATACCAGGGGGCCAGGAAGAGCTATTTTTGTCTTAGATCCAGTGCCTCAAGGCCTCTGCCCAGGATGGGACTCCGGAATGGGGAGGGGGACCATGATGCCTGGTGCCCAGGAGGGAAACACAGAGCAAAAGAGAGTGGGTGTAGCTGGTGAGGGGCTCCGTGTGTACGCATAGAGCTGGGGCCAGCTCTCCAGACGAGCCCACATGCTTCGTTCAGGGTGCTGTGCTGGCAGCTCCTGAGGGGGCACAGGCATCTGGGGGCTCATCAGAGAGAACTGGCCCTCACTCTGACATTGTCCCAGACTGTGTCCTGCCTCTGCCCACCCTGGTGTGAGACACTTCACTGTGCAGACAATTCTGATGATACGTCTGTAGTTTAGATGTGACTGAGACGCTGTGGACACCTCACGGAGGGCAGAACTGACAAGCTTCCTTGGCGGTAGAACAGCTGCACCCAGTGAGCAGTGGGGCCCCCCTGGACTCCTGGACTCGATGGTGTTGAGATTCAGCATCCTAAAATGGGGGTGTTAACCACACAGTAGAAAATTGTTTATTGAGATGGTCAAACCCTAGAATAATCTAAATAGTGAAATTGTTACAACCATTATTTTACACAACTAGATGATTGCATGAATCTAAGAGCTGTTTGCTCTAGAGCCTAGTGCATGGGACAGTGCAGCTTGCCGGCTAAAGCGGTGAGTGTCCCAGCAACCCAGTCACATGCCACAGACAGTGTGCCACGGATCATGAAAGATGACAGTGATGTCAGAGCCAGCTTTCTAGGAAAGTGCAAGTTGTCAGGATTCACAGTTGTTTGTCCATTTTGGTAGAAAACACCTCTTTCTAAGAGTAGGATAACAATTATGCAAATATATGTTTTGTATCAGAGTCTTTAATACAGAAAAAATGAAGAGAATGCAGCCAACCAGAAGATGCTGGGGATGGATGAATCTCTCTTTCATGATTGTCCCCTCCGGGTGGTGGGAAGTCCACAGTGGAGAGACATGAATCCAGAGGACATCGGGTGTAGATTTACCTGGGTGAATGACTTCTGTGTCCACCTTGGGAGGCTATGAGGAGTCACTGATGTGGTCAAAGCAATTAGCCCCAAATCTGGTGCTTTGTTGAATGGCTGGTTGGCATTAGCCACTGTTGGGCTTGAAGGCTCAGATGAGGAAGTAAGGAGAAGCACTGGAAAGAGACTCAGATACAAGATGGTGGTAGTAAAATGTTGACCCTTCAGTGCCTGCCCTGAGTTGTCCCTTCTCTCATGGGCTCCCTTTGCTGCGGTCTCAGGGCAGACCCTTTCTCCTATTTCCCATTGCTCTTTGCCTCGGGTCAGAAAGCAAAGAGAGTATTCACCCTATGTCCAGGATGGAAAGAAACAAGGAGACAATGTGAGCAGGATTGTGTGGGATAATATGGCTGAAGGGGCATGGGGAGTGGGCATCTGCTCAGAGAAGTATTTGGTGGGTTTGATGTCTGCAGATTCCAGGTCACCTTCTACTTTTTTAAGTTGTCATGTGGAATAATGAGACCACATCATGTTAACACAATTTCACAAATCACGATTAGTGTGTCCCCAGACAGGAGGGAGGCATTATGGAGGGTATGTTGGAGGCTGAACCCTGGTTCACCGGTCTTAACCCCTTGGTATCTCTTCCTGCGAGAGGAAGGAGGTCCGGTCGGTAGGGCTTTGAGTCTTACCTCCACCATTTGCATGCCCTTAGGTAGTCATTGACCTTTCAAGGCTCAGTTTCTAATTTGGAAAGTGGGGATAATGACTGTGCCCAGCCGCCAGGGCCACCGTAAGAATGGCATGAGATACCACACGTCTGGCATGCCAGACATTCTCCATCGGCGTCCGCGCTTCCACCGGCACTGCGGCCACAAACACGTCTTTCTCCATTGGTGGCATTTCTCCCTTTTGCCATTGCATGTGCTGTCCCCTGTCTGAAACCTTCACTCAAATTCTTTACCCCTTTTTTTTTTAATTTATTTTTGAGGGAGGGGGACAGGAGGGGCAGACAGGGAGGAAAAGAGAGAATCCCAGGCAGGCTGTGCGCCTGCACAGACATGATCATGACCTGAGCCGAAACCAAGAGTCGGACGCTTAACCGACTGAGCCACCCAGGCGTCCCCCGGAATTCTTCACCTTTGACACCTGACTACTTCCAGCTCCTCCTTCCAGAATCCTCTCAAGGGTCGCCCCCACCAAGAATGATAATACACTTAACTCAGCAACCATTAAATGTCAAACGCTCTTTTTAAGGGTTTTGCTGCTACTGTCCAACTTCACCCTCACGAGAGCCCTGCAAAGCCAGTCACGTCATCTGCTTGCACAGGTGAGGAAGCCAAGGCACAGGGAACACGACCCCAAGTCTGTCTGATTTCTGGAGCTGGTGCTCAGCCCATCACTCCGCCCTGACTACACCGCCAGTGCCCACCCTCCCCACCACCCTGGCCTCCGCGCCTTCTGTTGAAGCTGTGTTTGCCAGTCTGTCTCCCGACAAGCCGGCACCCCTGGGAGGGCAGAGCCAGGCTTCATTCTCTCTAGCCACAGGTGCTGGCAGCACATGGGCTTAGCTCAGTGGGGGATGACTGGCTCTCGTCCTTCTGGAAGCCTCGACCCCTCCCTGAAGCTCAGGGCCTCCCTGTTCTGGGCAGTCCACATGTTCATGCTGCTGTGGAGAGAAAATGCAGCACTTGATTCCATAATGAGCCATTCCGAGGGGGTTAAGAACTGGCCTTTTCAGGGGCGCCTGGGTGGCGCAGTCGGTTAAGCGTCCGACTTCAGCCAGGTCACGATCTCGCGGTCCGTGAGTTCGAGCCCCGCGTCGGGCTCTGGGCTGATGGCTCGGAGCCTGGAGCCTGTTTCCGATTCTGTGTCTCCCTCTCTCTCTGCCCCTCCCCCGTTCATGCTCTGTCTCTCTCTGTCCCAAAAATAAATAAACGTTGAAAAAAAAAAATTTTTTTAAGAACTGGCCTTTTCAAAAAGCGAAACCCAACCCACCGCCTTATCAAATCAGTCCATCTCCACTTTGTTTTTCCACGTTTTCAGTTTGTAAATGGCCCGGTTTGTTAACCTTCATGTTTTATGCTCTGCCATAAAACCAGGCAGGGCTACTGGTGGAGGGGGCTGGTGGGAGAGGAAATGATGAGGAAGGTCACGTCACCAGGGCCTGGAGGGACCTCAGAGTGGGATCAAAGTGGCTTGGGTCCATGCCAGCATAGGCCCCTGCTCTGGGAGAAGAGGCCTGCCTCCCCTTGTCATGGGGAATATGTGTATATACCTTGCTGCGTGCCCTGCTTGCAGTCGCCCAGCTCTGTGCCCTCCATTCCAGACAGCAAACCGCTTTTTGTCAGATCAAAGGAAGGAGGAGCCAAAAGTGATAGCAGGGCCTATCAGACCCCTTTCAGTCATCCTTCAGGGACCAGGGGGCTCCTCGGGTCTCCCTAGGGTCACCCCTCTGCCCCTCCTCAATCCCAGGCAGCACACAGGAGGGCCGAGCCTGGCTGGAAGTGTGGGCTCCGGCAGAGAGGTACAGGGCGGGGACTGGGGTGCTGTGTGGCCGCACTCCCGTGTGAGCATGCGTGCACGGACAGAGGATGGCAGCGTGGCTGTGACCTCACTAGTCATCAACCCAAGGGTTCTGGGACCCCAGTCAACAGATCTGGGTCGGGCTGCCTGCGTCAGAATCACCTGGGTTCTTGTTGCAAATGCTGGTTTCTGGCTGTGCTGCGAGAAATCCTCACTCAGTAGTTACAGCCTCTCCCAGAGGTTTGAAGTACAACCAGATTTGCGACGTTGATCTGGTCCAGGACCAGACTTACCCAAGTAAGTCTGTAAGTAAGGACCTGACTTAGCCAAGGTCCACAGCAGCTGGTCAGTGGCCGGGTTGGGACCCCTCCAAGCCTGTGTGCTTTCTACTGTTTATACATGTTTGGGATTGGGGGCATGTGTCTGAATCTAATAGAAACCAAACTAAATTCCTTTTGGTTTATCTGTAGTTTTCTATGATTCATGCTTAGTCTTTGTTCATTTATGTAAACCACTGAGAATTGACATTATGTGTATATTTTTATTTCCAATCTGAGCTCTTTCAAGTAACTGGGCTTCCACTCGGGTGTCCTCCCCTCATCCTCTGTGCCATCAAGGCTCCAGGTGGTCCATTCGCCTCCCCATCCTGTCTTTCCCCTACTTGTGCGGCTAGGACCCTCTCGCTCTTACTCAGTGGCCCTGAGGGGACTACTGCTCCCCTGGGCCTGGTCTGGGGCTTGGAAAAGGCTTGGGCTTGAAAGGGGCTGGACCCTCCTTGAATGAAGCCCAGAAGAAGGTCGGTGGCCCTGACTCACCTCCGATTCCAGGGGGATTGCTTTTTCAGACACATCTGAGATAGCGGCTCAGAAAGCCCTGCAGCTTGATGACCGGATGTCAATTCAGTTCAGCTCAACAACCGCTTATGAAAGGCCTCCCGGGCCCAAGGCTGTTGCTTGGTGAGCCCCCAGCGGGATGCAGAGATGGATGTGTGAGGCACAGTGGCCATCCTGCCCCGGGGCAAACTTTGTCTCCCCTACTGCAGTAAGTCAGGAGCCGCTCAGCATTCTGGGGGGCCACCCTTGCCCAACACGTCAGGCAAAGGAAAATATATGCCCCTGTGAGCCGACAGGACTCTGGCTGGCCAGGAAGGATCCAGACTTATCCTGTCATTGGTGACTGGACCCATGCCAGCCTGTCCCCAGGGTCCTGGCATTTCTGGTGGGCGAGTAGAGTCCCAGTAACCATGTCTCCAGACTGGCCTCTGTTGCCTGGCCCCGTCTACCAGTCACCATGTGAAGAAAGGTGACAGCAAGGCACGAGCACCAGCTCGCCCCTGAAGTTGTTTTTACCTAGCTGTGTGACCTCCATCTAGCACAAAACCTGTTTCATAACAAAGTGTTGAACATCTCATGTAATTTATGGAATACTGTACCAAGAGGGAAAAATAGCCTGGTTGTGTGGGTACAGAATGGTCATAGTGTATCAGTTATCTGCTCCTGTGATCGCGTAGCTGATGGGGAGCCACAGCTCACTGCCACTGCCTGGCATCATGAGAGAGCATCATACCACATAGTGATAGCCCCAGAATAGATCCAGATGCAGAATTCCAAGTACCGTTTTTTTTTTTAATTTTATTTTTAATTTTTTTAAAATTTACATCCAAATTAGTTAGCATATAGTACAACAATGATTTGAGGAGTAGATTCCTTAGTGCCTCTTACCCATTTAGCCCATCCCCCCTCCCAAAACCCCTCTAGTAACCCTCAGTTTGTTCTCCATATTTAAGAGTCTCTTATGTTTTGTCCCCCTCCCTGTTTTTATATTATTTTTGTTTCCCTTCCCTTATATTCATCTGTTTTGTTTCTTAAAGGCCTCATATGAGTGAAGTCATAGGATTTTTGTCTTTCTCTGACTAATTTCACTTAGCATAATACCCTCCAGTCCCATCCACATAGCTGCAAATGGCCAGATTTCTTTGTTTTTGATTGCTGAGTAATACTCCATTGTCCATTGTGTGTGTGTGTGTGTGTGTGTGTGTGTGTATGTGTGTGTGTGTGTGTATATATATATATATATATATATATATATACACCACATCTTCTTTATCCATCCATCCATTGATGGGCATTTGGGCTCTTTCCATACTTGAGCTATTGTTGATAATACTGCTATTAACATGGGGGTGCATGTGTCCCTTCGAAACAGCACACGTGTATCCCTTGGATAAATGCCTAGTAGTGCAATTGCTGGGTCATAGTGTAGTTCTATTTTTAGTTTTTTGAGGAACCTCCATACTGTTTTCCAGAGCGGCTGCACCAGCTTGCATTGCCACCAACAGTGTAAAAGAGATCTTCTTTCTCCGCATCCTCGCCAACATCTGTTGTTGCCTGAATTGTTAATGTTGGCCATTCTGACAGATGTAAGATGATATCTGAGTGTGGTTTTGATTTGTATTTCCCTGATGATGAGTGAAGTTGAGCATTTTTTCATGTGTCAGTTGGCCATCTGGATGTCTTCTTTGGAGAAGTGTCTATTCATGTCTTTTGCCCATGTCTTCACTGGATTATTTGTTTTTTGGGTGTTGAGTTTGATAAGTTCTTTGTAGATTTTGGATACTAACTCTTTATCTGATATGTGATTTGCAAATATCTTCTCCCATTCCATTGGTTGCCTTTTAGTTTTGCTAATTGTTTCTTTCACTGTGCAGAAGCTTTTTATTTTGATGAGGTGCCAGTAGTTCATTTTTGCATTTGTTTCCCTTGCCTCTAGAGATGTGTTGAGTAAGAAGTTGCTGCAGCCAAGATCAAGGAGGTTTTTGCCTGCTTTCTCCTCTAGGATTTTGATGGCTTCCTGTCTTACGTTGAGGTCTTCATTCCATTTTGAGTTTATTTTTGTGTACGGTGTAAGAAAGTGGTCCAGGTTCATTCTTCTGCATGTCGCTGTCCAGTTTTCCCAGCACCACTTGCTGAAGAGACTGTCTTTATTCCATTGGATATCCTTTCCTGCTTTGTCAAAGATTAGTTGGCCATACGTTTGTGGGTCCATTTCTGGGTTCTCTATTCTGTTCCATTGATCTGAGTCTCTGTTCTTGGGCCAGTACCATACTGTCTTGATGATTACAGCCTTGGAGTATAGCTTGAAGTCTGGGATTGTGATGCCTCCTGCCTTGGTTTTCTTTTTTAAGATTGCTTTGGCTATTTGGGGTCTTTTCTGGTTCCATACACATTTCAGGATTATTTGTTCTAGCTCTGTGAAAATGCTGGTGTTATTTTGATAGGGATAGCATTGAATATGTAGATTGCTTTGGGTAGTATCGACATTTTAACAGTATTTGTTCTACCTATACAGGAGCATGGGAACTTTCTCCATTTTTTTGTGTCTTCTTCAATTTCTTTCATAAGCTTTCTATAGTTTTCAGTGTATAGATATTTCACCTTATGGTTAGATTTATTCCTAGGTATTTTATGTTTTTTTGTGTGTGTGTGCAACTGTAAATGGGATCGATTCCTTGATTTCTCTTTCTGTCACTTCATTGTTGGTGTATAGGAATGCAACCGATTTCTGTGTTTTGATTTTATATCCTGCAACTTTGCTGAATTCATGAATCAATTCTAGCAGTTTTTTGGTGGAATCTTTTGGGTTTTCCTTGTAGAGTTCCATGTCATCTGCGAAGAGTGAAAGTTTGACCTCCTCCTGGCCAATTTGGATGCCTTTTATTTCTTTGTGTTGTCTGATTGCAGAGGCTAAGACTTCCAATACTATGTTGAATAACAGTGGTGAGAGTGGACATCCCTGTCTTGCTCCTGACCTTAGGGGGAAAGCTCTCAGTTTTTCCCCATTGAGGATGATATTAGCATTGGGTCGTTCATATGTGGCTTTTATGATCTCGAGGTATGCTCCTGCTATCCCTACTTTCGTGAGGGTTTTTATCAAGAAAGGATGCTATATTTTGTCAAATGCTTTCTCTGTATCTATTGAGAGGATCATATGGTTCTTGTCCTTTGTTTTATTGATGTGATGAATCACGTTAGTTGTTTTGTGGATATTGAACCAGCCCTGCATCCCAGGTATAAATCCCACTTGGTCGTGGTGAATAATTTTTTTAATGTATTGTTGGACCCAGTGGCTAATATCTTGATGAGGATTTTTGCATCCATGTTCATCAGGGAAATTGGTCTATAGTTCTCCTTTTTAGTGGGGTCTTTGTCTGGTTTTGGAATCAAGGTAATGCTGGCTTCATAGAAAGACTTTGGAAGTTTTCCTTCCATTTCTATTTTTTGGAACAGTTTCAAGAGAATAGGTGTTAACTCTTCCTTAAATGTTTGGTAGAATTCCCCTAGAAAGCCATTGTTTTTTTGGGAGATTTTTGATTACTAGTTTGTGTTCCTTACTGGTTATGGGTCTGTTCAAATTTTCTATTTCTTCCTGTTTCAGTTTTTGTAGTGTATGTGTTTCTAGGAATTTGTCCATTTCTTCCAGATTGCCCATTTTATTGGCATATAATTGCTCATAATATTCTCTTATTATTGTTTTTATTTCTGCTGTGTTGATTGTGATCTCTCCTGTTTCATTCTTGATTTTATATATTTGGGTCCTTTCCTTTTTATTTTTGATTAAACTGGCTAGTGGTTTATCAATTTTGTTAATTCTTTCAAAGAACCAGCTTCTCGTTTCATTGATCTGTTCTACTGGTTTTTTTTTTTTTTGGTTTTGATAGCATTAATTTCTGCTCTCTTCTTTATTATTTCCTATCTTCTGCAGGTTTTGGGTTTTATTTGCTGGGTTTTTTTTCAGCTTTTTAAGGCATAAGGTTAGGTTGTGTATCTGAGATCTTTCTTCCTTCTTTAGGAAGGCTGGATTGCTATATACTTTCCTCTTATGACCACCTTTGCTGTGTCCCAGAGGTTTTGAGTTGTGGTGTTATCATTTTCATTGGCTTCCATATACTTTTTAATTTCCTCTTTAACTTCTTGGTTAGCCCATTCATTCCTTAGTAGGATGCTCTTCAGTCTCCAAATATTTGTCACCTTTCCAAATTTTTTCTTGTGGTTGACTTCGAGTTTCATAGCGTTGTGGTCTGAAAATATGCACAGTACAATCTCAATCTTTTTGTACTTGCTGAGAGCTGATTTATGTCCCAGTATATGGGCTATTCTGGAGAACATTCCATGTGCACTGGAGAAGAATGTATATTCTGCTTTAGGATGAAATGTTCTGAATATATCTGTTAAGTCCATCTGGCCCAGTGTGTCATTCAAAGCCATTGTTTCCTTGTTGATTTTTTGATTAGATGATCTGTCCATTGCTGTGAGTGGGGTGTTGAAGTCTCCTACTATTATGGTATTACTATTGATAAGTTTCTTTATGTTTGTGATTGATTTGTATATTTGGGTGCTGCCACATTTGGCGCATAAATGTTTACAATTGTTAGGTCTTCTTGGTGGATAGACCCCTTGATTATGATATAATGCCCTTCTGCGTCTATTGATACAGTCTTTATTTTAAAGTCTAGATTGTCTGATATAAGTATGGCTACTCCAGCTTTCTTTTGTTGACCATTAGCATGATAGATGGTTCTCCATTCCCTTATTTTCAATCTGAAGGTTTCTTTAAGTCTAAAGTGGGCCTCTCGTAAATAGCATGTAGATGGATCTTGTTTTCTTATCCATTCTATTACCCTATGTCTTTTGATTGGAGCATTGAATCCATTGACATTTAGAGCGAGTACTGAAAGATACGAATTTATTGCCATTATGATGCTTGTAGAGTTGGAGTTTCTGGTGGTGTTCTCTCATCCTTTCTAATCTTTGTTGCTTTTGGTATCTATCTATCTATCTATCTCTATATCTATATCTATCTATCTATATCTATATCTTGATATCAAGATATAGATATAGATATATAGATATTTTTTCATCTTTTCTTCCCTCAGAGAGTCTCCCTTAACATTTCTTGCACGGCTGGTTTAATGGTCACAAACTCCTTTAATTTTTGTTTGGGAAATTTTTTATCTGTCCTTCCATTCTGAATGACAGCCTTGCTGGATAAAGAATTCTTGGGTGCATATTTTTCTGATTCAGCACATTGAATATATCTGCTACTCCTTTCTGGCCTCCCGCGTTTCTGTGGATAGGTTGCTGCAAACCTGATCTGTCTTCCCTTGTAGGTTAGGGACTTTTTTTCCCTTGCTGCTTTCATGATTCTCTCCTTGCCTGAGTATTTTGTGAATTTGACTATGATATACCTTGCTGATGGTCAGTTTTTTTTTAATCTAATGGGGATCCTCTGTTCTTCCTGGATTTTGATGTCTGTGTCTTTCCCCAAGTTAGGAAAGTTTTCTGCTATGGTTTGCTCACATAACCCTTCTACCCCTATTTCTCTCTCTTCCTCTTCTGGGACCCCTATGATTCTGATGTTGTTCCTTTTTAATGAGTCACTGATTTCTCTAATTCTTAAATCGTGCTCTTTTTCCTTAATCTCCCTCTTTTTTTCTGCTTCATTTTTCTCTATAAGTTTGTCCTCTATATCGCTGATTCTGTGTTCTGCCTCATCCATCCTTGCCACCGCGGCATCCATCCATGATTGCAGCTCAGTTATAGCATTTTTTTATTTCATCCTGACTAGTTTTTACTTCTTTTTTCTCGGCAGAAAGGGATTCTAGTCTGTTTTTGACTCCAGCTAGTATTCTTATTATCGTGATTCTAAATTCTGGTTCAGACATCTTGCTTGTATCTGTGTTGGTTAAATCCCTGGCTGTTGTTTCTTCGTGCTCTTTCTTTTGGGATGAATTCTTTCATTTTGTCATTTTGAAGGGAGAAAAGGAATTGATGAGGCAGAAAAATTAAAATTAATAAAATTAAAATTAAAAATATTAAAACTAAAACACACACACAGACACACAAATCCAATAAATGATGCTAGGTCCTAGGTGTGTTTTGGTCTAGGTGTTGAAAGTGGTTTGACAGATTAGAGAAAAAAAGGATGGGGGGAAAGGAAATTGAGAATTTGAAAAAAATGAATACACTGAAGTAGACTAAAAAGAGATGATGGGAGTAAAATAGAATTTGAAAAATTTACACAAGAGTAAACAATATAATAGAAAAAAAAGAAAAATCTTTTTAATCAAAATTAAAATTAAAAATGAATTTTTTTCTCTTTCTGTATCCAAGAAAAAAGAAATGAAAAAGAAAAAAGAGGAAAAAAAAGGAAATCGTTTGAAAATTTGAAAAAGTGAATACCCTCTAGTAGATTAAAATAAAATGATGGAAGTAAAATGGAATTTGAAAAAAAATTACATAAAAACAAAAAATATAGTAAAAGTAAAGAAAAATATTTTTAATGGAAATTGAAAATAAAAATAAAGTTTTTCTCTTTCTGCATTCAAGAAAAAGAAATGAGAGAAAAAACAAAAAGAAAATTGAATACATTGACCTAACAGATTGAAATAGGACGGAAATTACTTCGTTTTCCCCTAGAAGTCAGACTATGAAGCGCTTTATAGTCCATAAACTAAGCAGGCAGTAAGACTTGTGTTCTTGAAGAGCAAGATTGGCCCAGTTGGGTGGGGCTCAGTGTAATGGCTCCATTCTCCATGGCACTGCTAGCCTACTGGGGTAGACTGTTGTGCCACTCGTAGGTGCGTATTCACATGCACAAGAGGGGTGAAAATGGCGTCACCCAGCTACCTAGTCTCTAGTATCAGAACTCTGTTCTCCCCAATCCGCAATCGTGCACCCGTCCTCCATCTTCAGCTTTCTTCAACTCCCTGCTTTTTCACTGGCCATGACCAAGCCCCAGGCAGAACCTCTCTCCTGAGTTTTATCTCAGATGCGGCTCTTTGCCCTGGCCCCTTGCTTCTGAAGTACTGCGGCTTTGACCCGTTCCACCCCTCACTGAGCAATGGCCAAATGTCGGCTGCACCCAGGAACCCTTGCTGGACTCTGCTGCTGCCGGACTGTGGCCAGGTGCCAGCCCGCCCCAGAAAAAGTTTGCGAGATAGTGTAGCAGCAGCGTTTCAGGGATTCTCACAACACACATCTGGCACCAGGCTTCACAACCTTAACGACCTTGTTCCAGCACCAGCAAATGTGGGCATTCTCTGGGGTCTGCTGGGACCAGGGGGCCTCAACAGTTTCTACCAAATGTCCTTCCAGCCATGGAACCGCTTTTCCCCGTGTGGCCTAAGAACCTCCTGGACCCCACTCTACTCCTGGGGATTTGCCCTTTCCACCAGAGCACCACCCGGTATTGAGCTGCAGAGTTGCAGACTCTGCGCTCCCCTTGTTTACAGTTTTAATGGAATTTAAACCCTCTCCTTTCTCCTTTCTCCCTTTTTAGTTTTGTCCCTGCAGCTGTTTCCAATTTTCCACTTTCTCTCCAGATGCTTTTGGGGAGGGGTGCTTTTCCTGTATTCGACCCCCCCTGCCATCTCTGTCCTCTCTCCCCCCGCAAAAGCTGCTCCCTGCCCACCGCAGCTTCTTGCTCCCCGAGTTCCCCTCTCCGCACCACATACCTGCTGAGTTCTGTGGTTCAGGTTGTGCAGATTGTTGTGTTAATCCTCCAATCCGTTTTTTAGGTGTGCAGGATGGTTTAGTGTTGGTCTGGCTGTATTTCATGGACGTGAGACACACAAAAAACTTCCATGCTGTTCCACCATCTTGGCTCCTCCCTTCCAAGTACCATTTCTAATGAATGTATATCCTTTAGCACCATCATAACATCGAAATATAAATCAGGGCCCATCTGTTCACTCTATGTGAACATATAGTTCAGAAGCATATCAGTTGTGCATAGAGAAGTCCACTTGTAATCTCTCTCTCTCCATGGGACCATGAATATCAGACACAGATGTGTGTGTGTGTGTGTGTGTGTGTGTGTGTGTGTGTGTGTGTTGGGTGGCATACACATCATTTCTTTCACCCTAGCATGGGCTCACAAACAGGGAAATGGCTGTAATTTATTCACTGACATATTCAGTGAGTCACTGACCACTGATTAAGCACTATATATATTAGGCATGACACCAAAGATGAAAAATAAAAAACTGAATAAAGCATTGTGCCTGCCTTCAGAGAGCTTCCCCCAAAGGAAAAGACAAATAAGCAAAGTGTTTCTTTTCACAAGGGTTGCAGTGATCTTTGATGGAGGTCTGTGTGGCTGCCCCATGTTTGCTACCAGCAGGGTCTTTGACCCGGGGTGGGGAGAGAAGCTCGTTGGGAGTACATGACACCTAAGCTAAATCCTGATGCTCACATAGGAGTCAGGTTGAATGGATGGGGCAGGAGATGAGATTGAATGGAGCTTCAAGTAGGTGAACAGGGCTTTTTCAGAACCTGAGATTACTCAGTAAGGATGGAGCATATAGAGTAACTGAGGGGTGGGAGGCAGGAGAGTTAATCATGCAGCTTTGTCCGTCCACTAGGGGGCGATGGAAACCCAGAACCCCGCACTCTGGCTCAGCAGCAGGGTTAGAGATAGGAGGCAGCATCTGACTGGAACACAGCATAGGAAATGGCCTTCTCATCCATCAAGGTGATGCACAAATACAAAGGGCACCCCATCCCCCACATGGGGGTGGATTTCAGTGTTTTCCAGAGGGGTTTCTAGGGAACACTACTCTTTCAAAACAGGGAGTCTAGGGGAAAGCGTTCAAGAAATGCCATATGCAGTAGTCTCCTCTTAGACATTCATCAAAGACACATTAACATGGTAAGACTCTGAGAAGTCCTGCAGTAAAGCAGCCAATTTACCATTGTGGTGTGGCTCAAGTTTATTTTATCTTGAGATTTATTCCCCCTCAAGATCCCTGTTAAAACATCATGGAACACTTTAGAAAAGCTTGATAGACTTATCCTCAGGCCTCTGTTCATTGCCTGGTCAGAGCAGACAGCACCCTGGGTTCGGGGTCTCGGGGTCTTGCCTCTCATTCCTAGAGTGCCTGGTGTTGGCAGCACAGACCTCATCATTGTGAGTCACGGGGCCACCCCTGCCCACTCAGATATGAAATACTTGGCCAAATGCATGGACATGGCTGCCTCTGAGGTGAATCTTCCCAGACCAACTTCTCCAAAAACGTGGGTGACGTTAGTAAGCGGAACCCCAGACCCCAGGTCAGCACAGCTGTCAGACCACATCAGCCCCGTGTCCCCAAGGGGGCTGCTGGTTTTACTCATTGATCCTCAAAGGAGGGTTCGGGCATTTTTGCAGGGCAGGAAGCTCTTTCCTGGTTCATCTGTCCATCGGATGGGCCAGTGCTGTTCAGGTGGGGCTGCCACCAGTGACAGTAGCACTAGGGTGACCCTTTGGGATAAGCCAAGAGGCTTCAGAAGAGTCAGCACAGAGCCAGAAGTCCCCGTCTCCTTCCACGGAGAGCCCCAGCCCAGGAGGGCTGAGCTGCCCCCACCCATGTAGCTACAACATCTAAAGACGTTGCCTGGGTCAGGCCGGGCCCCGAGCTCTTAGTCCAGGATCCACGGGGCATCTGGTTGAAGAGCAGAGGATACGCTGCCCCTCACAAACGTCCACCACAGGTGCATATTACAGCCTTTGTCAGCCTACTGGTGTACTTCACTGTACAGCCTCTTGGGATCGGCTTTGTGTTGCCCCCTCAATATTTGAAGAAGTGCTTCCTTTTCTTTAGTCTTAGAATATCTCATTTCACGTCCAAGAGCTGCCTTAACCTTTGATGTTGAGAGAGTTGCTCAGAGGACCATGTGTGTTCCAAGCCAGCCCCTTCCTTTATACCATTGACTACAACATCTGTCGTTCATCTTTTCCAGGCAGAGGACATTCTCCCATTGATTCATTAGCTCATATGTGTCTTTTATTCATTTATTTATGCCACAAATTATTTATTGAGGGCCCTCCAGGTACCAGGCATTTTCTAAGTGCTGGAAATAATGGACAAAACAGACAATCCCTGTTTTCTTAGGGTAGATAATTTTTTTTTAATAGAAGATACAATGAGACATGCCAAATACTGTTCTAGGACCTCAGGGAGGTTTCAGAGTTATAGGCGTCAACAACTGGTATCATGATTGGGAATGGCTGCTTACAAGGAACAGAGCCTGACTCCACCTCAAGTAAAAACAGGATGATACTGTTAAAAACCAGGTGTCCTGCAGGACAAAAGGCAGGAAACGAGCAGTCAGCTCAGGCCACCAACTCTTGAGTACATGTGCGTTCTCACTCATCCTTTCTCTCTTCCTCCCTCTTTTCTCACTCCCCCTCTCTTCCCACCTTCCTTCCTTATTCCCGTCTTCCCTCCTCCCCTCTGTAAGAAGGGATGTGCCTGGGGGAGGAAACAGATGGCAGGGCTACCGCAGGTGGACACAGGCCACAGAGTAGTTAAGGCAGAAGAGAAGTTCGAGCACAGAAAAGGCAGTTGGTGTTGGGAAGCCAGAGGTAACTTAGACCTCCATGGAATCAGGGAAGCCTTTCTGGAAGAGGTGCTATTTGAGCTGGGTCTTGGTGTTAGGGGGATTTGGATGCCCAGTGGAGAGCAGGGGTCATTCCCAGAACAGAGCACAGGGGGCAGAAGCGGGGAGGGAGGTGTAAGTCTGGTACCTCAGAGCGTGAGGAGCAGGGAAGGTCCTGTTCCTTCTATTTATCATCCCTCCACCCCCGTGATGCCTTTCGTTGGATTTCTCTTCAGGTTGTTTTCCTGAGTCCCACAGCTTGGATCTGCAGGCTAGACGACAGAAGTAGATGGGATATGGCTGAAGGGAAGCAGGGGAGGCAGGGTTGTTAAATCACCACTGGGCAGGGCAGGGCTGCAAGAAATACTGCCCAGCACAGGTCAGAAAGTCATGCACTGTGACCCAAGGAATGTAAAGACTTAACCAGGTGGCAAGAGGAGCGGCCGCATCCCACCCACCTGTTAGTGACCCAAGTGTAGAGTCATCCGGCATCAGGAGCTTTGATGGAGAAATCGGGTGACAGGTGTGAGCCAACGATTTGTTGATTGCATCTAGCAACTCAGTGTGTTGGACTCCTCTGTATTTATGGGCACTGTAAAATCAATCTCGTCGGTCAGACCTGAGAACCTAATGAGTGGTGCCATCAGAGAGCTCTGGCCAGGGGGGCTTCCTGGAGGAGAGGGTGAGTTATAAACCATCTGCACCTGGAGGTTAAAAAGGCAGAGGCCTGGAGATGGTGGGGGAAGGAGGGTTCATGTTAAGCATCTACAGTGGGCCTGTGCTTTCACATAAGTAATCTTGTGCTGGCTTTACACCAAGTCACAATAGTGGGGATAATAGTGGGGATTTTCCCCTCTCTTCAAGGAGGAAATAGACTCTGAAGGTAAGATGCCTGCCTGAGGTCACACAGCTAGGTGGCAGGGCTGAGATTTCTTTCTGACCTCAAAGCCTGTGGTCCTGGCATGCTACCATGTGTGCCTCTCCAAGACCTGCAAGTCCTGTGGCAGGTCCTTGGGGCAGGTTCTGGGTTGGTCCGAGGCTGCCCGCACAGGGCGCAGGGGTTTCCGGGTTGTGGTGATGGAAAAGCTGCTGCTCCCTTACACAGGCCTCTCCTCTGCTTCTCAGTGATCTCAGGACTGGTCCTCGGACCGGTGATTTATATAAAATAGACAACCTATTGCAGGTGGCTTCCCACAAGTTGAGAAGTGGGATGGGTCAAACGTGTCCCTGAGCGCATCTGCCACACTCAATGTAAGCCAGAAATTACACAGCTTGCCTATAATCAGAGGTCAGCACCGGGGAAAGCCCTGTAATTTATGGCTCTTGCTGTACTCAGAACCAGATTCATGGACAGTTTGCTGACTGTCCATCCTCTGCATGAAGCACTGTCATCATCAGTAAGTACCTGTTGGACGTTTAATGGGTCTGGGGCTTGATGACTTGGGTACAAGTCCCTTATAGCAAACTTCTATTTTATGTGACATTTAGCTACCCTGAAACCTTGGTTTTCCTCTTCTCTAAAATGGGAATGTGTCCCAGTGGCTTTACAGTGCTGCTGTAAGGAATACATGAAGTGACGTTAAAGTGCCTTACGAACCATCCAAATGGTTGTTAGTATTAGGACAAGCTCGTGTGCAAAACCATGGGATCTTCCCCCGTGAGCAGCCTGAGGATGGGGAGGGCTTCTGTGTGAGACTTGCTTTTGCTTTCACGGCAAGCTGAATTTCATTTCACCAGATCTGCAGGTGGCAATGGCAGTCTTAGCTGTGGCCCTGCCTGGGGATTTGTCTGAACTTTCTTACCCTGCAATGTGGTGTAGACCAGGAGTGCTCAAACTTCCATGCAGAAGAGTCACCTGGAAAGCTTGTTACAGATTCAAGGGCTTCCTGTTGGGAGGTTCTAATACAGCAGGTCTGAGACGGGGGGGGGGGGGGGGGGGGGGGGGGGGCAGAAGAATGATTTCTGTAAAGCTCACCAGGTGACCCTGGACTGCAGGCAGGGGCCCAACTCAGGCACTGGGACAGTCTCCCAGAAGGAGGCCATCTGGCACCTCCAGCCTCCTGGCGTGTGGGGATGGAGAGGCTGAAGTTTGTTCCTCTTGAAGAGGATGACAGCAGGAGTCCCTTCCTTGCTGTGGGCAAGCTGGGAATGAGTGTCCTGGAAAAGGCAGGTGTGGGCGGTTCCCTGAGCAAAGCCCGGGATGGCGCTGGAGGGACGCGAGCCCTCTGGGAGCCGCAGCCCTTGGCGGGGCGCTGACAGCCTGACGGCTGATGGGCTGAGCTTTGCTGTTCTTCTGTCTCACTCCAGATCGTGTTCCGGAAGATCAGCGACGTGAAGCGGGAGGAGGAAGAGCGCATGAAACGCAAGAATGAGGCCCCCCTGATCTTGCCCCCGGACCACCCTGTCCGGAGACTCTTCCAGAGGTTCCGACAGCAGAAGGAGGCCCGGCTGGCCGCGGAGAGGGGCGGCCGCGACCCGGACGACCAGGATGTGGAGAAGGGCGGTGCCGTCCCCGAGCACGTGGCCAACCACAGCCTGGTGAAGGCCAGTGTGGTCACCGTGCGTGAGAGCCCCGCCACGCCCGTGGCCTTCCAGGCGGCCTCCGCGGCGGCGGTGTCGGACCATGGCCGGCTGCACGCGCCCGGCGCTGAGTGCCTGGGCCCCAGGGCAGCGGGGGGCGACTGCGCCAGGCGCAAAGGCTGGGCCCGCTTCAAGGATGCCTGCGGCAAGGGCGAGGACTGGAGCCAGGTGGCCAAGGCCGAGTCCATGGAGACGCTCCCCGACAGGACCAAGGCGTCCGGAGAGGCCACCCTCAAGAAGACAGACTCCTGTGACAGCGGCATCACCAAGAGCGATCTGCGTCTGGACAACGTCGGTGAGGCCAGGAGCCCTCAGGACCGGAGCCCCATCCTGGCGGAGGTCAAGCATTCTTTCTACCCCATCCCCGAGCAGACGCTGCAGGCCACGGTCCTGGAGGTGAAGCACGAGTTGAAGGAGGACATCAAGGCCTTGAACACCAAAATGACAAATCTTGAGAAACAGCTCTCTGAGATACTCAGGATATTAACTTCCAGAAGATCCTCTCAGTCTCCCCAGGAGCTGTTTGAAATATCGAGGCCCCAGTCCCCAGAATCAGAGAGAGACATTTTCGGAGCAAGCTGAGTGGTCTAAAAAAAGTCAAAGACCAAAACCCACCGCCCTTCCCTGGACACCATCCCCACCACACACACCTACATGACCAACAACTTCCAAAGTAGGCTTTCCTGACAGAAAATCAAAGTGGGACCAGTCGCTTAGGCACGCGCGCTCTTTCTCTATCTGGGCACAGATACGGGAAGAGGTGTGTGTTACCACCCTGCTAGATGACAGCTGTTTTCCAGCTGTCTGCACAATTTTGGAAGAGGGGGCATGCTGAGGGTATTTTCCTTCATTTTTAATTTTTTTACTGCCACGATATTTGTAAAAGATGACAACCACCAGAAAAGAAGAGCAGCTATTTGGGGATTGGTGGGAAAGCATTGGAGAACCCCTCATGTATATACCAGACTGGGCTCCTTCACCAAGACCCCAAAGACTGCGGTGGGCACAGGGATTTCCCAGCATTCCCTGTCCTTGTACAGCCCATGTCTGTTGTCACCTTATATTTGCCCACAGTCATCATTTGTAACAAGCTCGGGACAAGGGGAGTTTGAGGGCCAGGGAGGTTAGGGCCTTGTGACTTTCTGTCTTTAAGGCCGGAAAGCAGGGAGGTGCTCTGGGCGCCTCCTCGGCTCTCCTTTCCCAAGTGTAACAGCTGCACGGGGCCCTTCAGGAGGCAGAGAATCTCTGGGCTGTGGTCGGCGGCCTGCTGTCACAGGAGAGGCCTCAGATGAACCTCTGGCCCTGCTCCATGCCACTGGCCTCATTGCATGGGCCCCTTTGCTTCTTTTCCTTCTCAGCCTCTTCCCAAGCGTTCCTGTGGCATTTCTCAGGGTGTGGGGCACCGGCAGGAAGGGTGATGAGCCCAGAGTTGCTTTAGTAGCAAAGCAGACACACAGACACACACATACAACCTCAGAAAAACGATTGTAGCAAGTCCTCTGTTTATATTATGATTCTCACCGGGATTGATGGCCCTTCAGCAGTTTGCATTATGTCCATTGCATGGAGTCGTTATAGGATACTTGGGAGCCATGCCTGGCCTTATTTTAAAATTAACCTCTCTTTCTTTTACTAAAGTCAGTAGGATTTCAAGAAAAACCGCGAAGACGTCAGGGTCACGGTTGTACTTGCTTCAGGAGCAGAAGGAGAATGAGGTGGCAGGTTCTCAAGCTGTGTGAGATGATGGACAGAGACAGCCATGGAGCTGTGGGCCCAGAGAAGGTCTGAGCTCAGAGGGACAGTCACAGAGGCACCTATGCCATGATGCTTGGGGACACTCCACGGCCTCCTAGTCACCTGGGGTCAGATTATTCACGTGCTCCTTTCAATGGCATAGGAGAAAGGAAAGAGGGCCCTCCCAGGCAGAGTGGAACTAGCTCAGGGGTTATGCCCTGCCCTAACAGTAGACAAGCAGGGTTGGAAGTTCAGCTCTAAGAACTAGCTTGGAGAGAGTAGAATTAGGACCTGGACTATTGGTGACAGCAGGGACCCAGCCAGGGCGCTGGCTTTCTGCATGTGTCACACTGCAGCACCCTCACCCTTAGCGCCTGGTGTAGCTTAGCTATACAAATCCAGAACCGGTGTTAATCCCCTCAGTACTGAAGGGGACCTGCCAGGATGGCACTTGCCCTACCAAAGATAGAATTTCTGAAGGCCTCCTGTCTGGGCCCATCTCTCCCCTCACCCCTTTGGTCCTGTTTGGTGGCCATGGCAGGTCCCAGGACTTGGCCCTCAGTTGTCTGGGCAAAATGGGGCAGTCCTCTCCTGGCTGCCAGCATTGGTGCAGATGGCCCTGGGGAACAGAGTCCAGGGAGTCAAGGGAAGGACCCTTCCCCAGGGGTTCCCGTACACTTATGCAGCTTCTCCTGGGAGGCTTACCGGGTGGCCGCTGGCTTCCTGAGGCTGCAGCGTTATTAGATTTAGCCTCAGACGGCAGCATACAAATAGGAGGAAGTGTAACTTCCCAAGGCCAAGTCTTAACTGTTTGTGACTCTAGATAAAGCACTGAGACTTTCAGTTTCTTTGAGAAGCTGCCAACTCGTCCAGAGGCTATAAAATATCTGGAATCCCATCTGCCCCCAGAATGTTCTAGTTTGCTGTTCCTTAAATGTGCTCATTAGCCTGCTTCTAAAGTTCAGTACCCACTACTTTTAAGTCAGGGCAAGGGCCCTGGATGACTCTATCATCCAGCTTCAGAAGCATGTGCCCAGCTCTCTGTGGGCTTGGTGACAGGCTCCTGTCCAGCACCCTGCAGGCCACTGGAGAGGGGCCCTTTCCTTCCCCACTAGCTCTGCCTGAGGGGACAGGCGTTTATTAAGAAATGACTCCCCATCTGGGTCTGAGGGGCAAAGATGCTAATATGCCAGGCTTGGAAGCCAGACCTGTTTTGGGGGGAAAATAAAGCTTCATGAATGTACTCCTGGACTGACTCCTAGGACATGAATCGGGCTAACGACCAGAAAAGCCTGGATCTGCGGTGGGAATGTGCTCATCTCAGGGCCGCAGGGCCCACATGTGTGCCTGTGGTGACAAATCCCCACAGTGTGGCCTGTACACGCTTTTAGTCTTCTCCACTTAAGGACTCCACTTAGGGACTTTTGCTTTGTTTCCTCTGAAAAAATTAGTTTCTAAAATGAGCCAAACCTTCTCTCCTTCCACGTTTATGACATGCACTTGGCCATGGACCACTTCGTGCCAACTACCTACTCTTGCCTGGACGCTGCTCTGGCTTCCTGAGCAAGGACCACAAGCTTCAGATACTGACTGAATCTTCCACTGTCTGGTGGCTGAATAGAGGTTAGGGAAACACAGAATTACTAGTTGTTGGACTTAACATTTAGACTTTAGAAGTTATGTTGAGATATTTACCTGTTTTTTGTTTTTTTCCTTCTTGAGGGAAGGGGACATGATGTATTACACCATTGCCCAGTACTTGCCAGTTACTTGATCTCGTACTTAAACTCCTTACCTCGGATGTTATTCGTAGGGTGGCTCCACTTCCCAGAGAGTGTCCTGATGGGCTGCTTTGGAGCAAGAGGTCTTGCCCCAGCACTTGGCTGCTTGTTGAACTTGCTCTCCCCGACCGATGGGGGAGTGGGAGTGAGGGCTGAGTCTATGAAATATGACGGCCAACGAGACGGAGTGCCTGTTCTCTGTGGAGGATGGGACCCCGGCACTGAGTGCTGCTGTCCGGTGCACCTGCAAAGGCTCCTCCAGTGACTATGCCAGGAATCCCCTAGAAAGGAGAGGGAGGCAGCCCTCTGGTTGAGAAGGTCTGGTCTAGTGCACAGTTTTGCCATCTGCACCTCCATCCATCCCATTCACTCATGCTTAGACCTCCTGGCTTGGTTCTAAGATGATTCCTTATATTCTCAACCTCAGAGTCCATCTGTGTGCAGAAAGTTTGTAGCCAGTATAGTAGGCAACCAGTGGCTTACAAAAAAAAAACAAAAAACAAAAAACAAAAACAAAAAAAACCAGATGCTATGACAGCATGGGCCCAAGGGTTCCAAAGCTGTTTCCATTTCTTGTTATCCAATCCCTGGGCCTGTTTTACCCTCCACCCTCTAGATCCTGTGTGGTGTTGCTGGCCAAACATCAGGACTTTTTCTGGAATCTTCTTTCAGAAGCAGAGCTAGCATGGCTTAGAGTAAAAATGCACTCCACCACCACACCCCATCCAGCAACTTCCCCTCCAAATCCTTCGGTGGAAGGTGAAATAGGCCAAGTGTCAGAATTTTTGTTGAAGCCTCTGTAGGGACTAAAAGAATGCCTTAGGAGCACCCGGTGTAGGGAGAGCCTCATCTCCCCTTGTTGCATTGACCACCAAATGGCACATGCACTCTCTGGAAAATTGTAGGAGTCCTGGTGGAGATACAAATTGCTGTGCGTTTGATGAGTAGACTGTACAATGTTTTGCAATAAAGATGTTTAGCCTTAAGACCCTTGAATGGAACTCCAGCTGTGATGGAGCTGCCGACACCCTCCTCCTCCTCCTCCTCCTCCTCCCTCCTCACATCGTGTTGCTTTAAGAGGAACCCACTGAGGGCCCACTCAGACCCCGGGGTAGCCTCTCTTCTGTCACTAAATCGTCGTACTGCCTTCTTGCTCGCTTCGATACAAATACCTTCACCAGCTCTTGTGCCCTCCAGCTGGGGGATTTCTCTGTCCCCTTAGCACCAACTGCAGCCATCAAAGAAAGCACCATTTTCTCACCCAAGGTATTCATGTTGAGAAGTGCTGACTTCCACTCCCTCTGATACACAGTTCAAAAGAATCAATGTGAATGTGCAGCTTAAATTAGTTTCAAGTGAAACTTCATTCTCATGTGAGCAAGTCAGACTTACTCTGGAACCTCTAGAACTGGACTTGAACGCCCTGCAGGTGCCAGGCCCCATGGGTGCCCTCTCAGCCCCACCATTAAACTTTTCTTAGAGCCATTGTCTCTTTATCTGGGACTTCAGAGCCGGTCAACGGATCAAGGAACTATTTAATGAGAAGTTCACAGATCTTGTATCAGGATATGAACAATGAGAAAGATCTTAAGATGCACCCTGCCCCAATGAATGTATTCTCTTAAAATTCAGACATTGTACTTGTGCATCGGTTGGAGACTGCCCACATCTGACGTTTCACCAATGCTGTAAGGACACTTCTACTCCTGAGCAAGTTTGTCAGCCTGGGGCTTCTCCTTATATTGACGCTCTTTTTATTGAGTTCCACCAAATCCTTCACTGGGTTTTTCTTTTTCCTTTGCATCTGCCACTTTGTCCGAATGAGCATGAACAGACAGAAGTACAAATGAGCTGATACTATTTTTATGGTCAGTTGAGGATGCTGCCAGAAACTCCACTGTATGTGTGCCGCTTGGGAATGTTAAAAGGAACATGTGGGCCCCTCCATTGATAATATTCCCTTCTCAACATTTTTAAACAAGCACAAATGATATTTGTAAAAAAAAAAGTTTAATTTTATTTATTATGGTAATAAACTATTTTATACATGATACTTGCCTTTGCCTTTTCTTCTACAATTTTGAGGCACTGAATTGGGTGTTCTGATCTAAGGTGCCAGAACAAGGATGGTACTTTCTATTCAAGAGTCTGAGAGGCTCTAATCTGGATAGCACCTGTAAGTGTGGACTCAGAATTCTAGAGACACCAAGACTGTGTGTCTAAGTACAGCATAGCGAGAGGATGGTCGTGAAGGTGCTTTGCCATATGACCTAGACATAGAGCTGTGTCTGCCATACAGATGGACAGAGATGCCCTCAAAACCTGGCATCCTGGAAAGCTGCGGTACAACACACTGATTTAACACTTATCTGAAGCTGGCCTCCCGAGGAGAGGTGAACTTTTAAACAATTTGGATTGAAATTTAAGATTTATGAAGGCTTCCCTGCCTTTTCAAATACAGTGTAAAAAACATAACCGAATCTCTTTGGAATGATTCCGTAGCAACAGTGGGAGTGATGGGCTGTGCTTTAATTCATTGGTGGTCTCAGAAGCTAGTAAGGTCGAGGGCTGCTTGCCCCTAAACCAACGAGTCTTCTCTAGCAGCCCTCACTTCTGCTCTGGTTTTAATAGGTATGACTTCCTGCTCATGGCAAGATTCTCCATAATACCGTCAACCTGAGTTCTTATTTAATACTACTGGACCACATTTCAAAAAGGGCACTTTTCTTTTTGTAGACAGAATTTAACTCAGGATGAGGAATCTGTGGCCTGCACACCATATTCGGGCCTCTGCTTGTTCTCATAAGGCCACAGGATGAATACGGCATTTTTAATGACATCCTCCCTACAACCTATTATTTCATTATGTTGCAGAAAAGCATAATAAACATTAAAGGTGATAGTATTTAAAATTCCAAGTGATTTGATATTCATTCAAAAATCTCACCTAAAAAAAGGAATCTCACGTAATAAAGCACTGAACAGTATGTTCTTGATATATCTTCAATTGTGAAAAAAATCTCTTTGTGAATATGATTTTTATAATTAGTCAAAAGGACTAGTAATACAGAGCTAAGTAACAGATACTACATTCTGGGTGCCAAAGGGGTTTCAACTATTAAAAAGGGGGGATTTTGTTGGTTTTAAGTTTATTCACTTATTTTTTAGAGAGCACAAGCAGGGGAGGGGCAGAGAGACAAGGAGAGAGAGAATCCCAAGCAAGCTCCACACTGTCAGCCCAGAGCATGATGCAACACTCTCTCTCTCACTGTGAGATCATGACCTGAGCTGAAGTCAGATGCTTAAACGACTGAGCCACCCAGGCGCCCCTGTTGATTTGTTTTAAAATAAAACGGCTCAGGTCATGATCTCACGGTTTGTGAGTTCGAGCCCTGCATCAGGCTCCACACTGGCAGTGCAGAGCCTGCTTGGGATATTCTCTCTCTCTCTCTCTCTCTCTCAAAATAATAAACATAAAATAAAACAAGACAAAAAACAAAATAACTTCCCTGAAAAAGGGCCTCGGATTTCTCAATGCCCACTGAGAAAGGCCAGCACCATCAAGATGATCTGGTTTCTCAACAGTTGGTCCTACTGGATGTATATGTTCTGGTACATTTGTTAGAAAGCAAACTCATTACGATTAATTTCTTATACTGGTCTACAATTATGTTACTATTTTAAATAAGCAAGTGAGCAGTCTCAGTTTTTTTAAGGGGAACACCGGTCCCGCTAAATTACTATCCTCCCAATACAGACATCATCGTATAATTGTATAGATGATGTATTTTCTTTCTATGCCTGCAGTCTTTAATAGAACAAAAGGTTTTCTCCTGTCACTTCAAACAAATTAATCTGAAGGAATAATAAAATACCTTTAAGTCTTCCTGTACAGTCCCAAATTAGTCAAAATGGCCACAAGTTGGCTGTCCTTCAGATGTCTTGCTTGCCTCCTTGGGGATCATCTTGGCAATCCCGCTTGGAGCGCTCTGGCTTGCCCAGGGCTAGGTTGAGGTCAGAGGATCCTGGGGCTAGAATTTACCTTGGGACATCGTCCAGTTGCTTTCCAGCCCCATGCCTGAAGTTGCCCAGGGCTGATGACTGTGGAAAGTGACATGTCACACACTCCTCAGCTGGAACTGCTCTGTCTTCTCAGAGATACTTCAAGAGTCTCATTTAAAGTAACTCCAAGATTTTACTTCACATGAATGAATAGAGACTTATTATGGTTTTCATATTATACTTGGAGAACAGCAAGAGTTTGTTAAAATAAGAAAACAATGGTCCTAGAAAATCTACATGTTGGTTAACTGGGCCTCAAATAATGTACTAATTCTTGAGAACCACTCTAAATCATGTGATAGTTTAAAAGAAATTCAGGCTTATTACTTTCAAATATATTCACTGATTCTTCTAATACAGTTGAGTGAATGAATAAGCCTGTTTGTTTTTACATCAATGGTGTCTCTGAAGCGTTCAAAATTCTTTGTATTGTTTATACACATACGTACATTAAGACAATTGCCTACAATCATCTTCACATTCCTGTGTTTCCTTAGCCAGCCCTTTCCTTCCATGTGAACTTCAGCCAAACTCCCTGCAGCTGACCACAGTTCCTGAACTAGTATTGGTCCCTGATGTACTGTAATCATTTGAGTGCTCACTCTTCCCAGCACCTTGGAACCACCTGCCTGGGCCTCCTTCTCACTTACCAAGTTGGTTGCTGAGGCCACTGCTACAGGCCCGCCTGCCCCTCTGGGTCTGTTCCTTGAAGGAGCCAACACCGGGTGTGCCCACTCCACACCATCCACCCTACAACTGCTCTTCCAGGCAGAAGGGCTAGGAAGAACGATGTCAGCAAGATGGCTGGTCCTGCAGTCTAGGAGTATCTCGTGGAGTTCAAACTACGGCCAGGACACAAGGACCACAGTAGACAACAAATGCGAGATATGTGGCCAGACCAGGTCCAAGGGAACCTTTCATTCAATGACAATTTAATTCAGGTGTTTGAGATATATACTAAGTTTGCCCATGACGAGGTACACTATGTATTGAAACCTCAAAGCTTCTTTACCACTTAGCACCTGCCCTCTCAAAAGAAAACCAAGAACCAAAACCTCCAAAGTCAAACAGACATATTCAGAATTATCTACCACTTGGGTCAGTGGCCTGTCATCACTTTCCAAAAAAATGAATAATTGAGACTTACGTGTTTCGATTTTAAGCATTTTCCTCAAAAAATAATTCAAGGGGCGCCTGGGTGGCGCAGTCAGTTAAGCATCCGACTTCAGCCAGGTCACGATCTCGCGGTCCGTGAGTTCGAGCCCCGCGTCAGGCTCTGGGCTGATGGCTCAGAGCCTGGAGTCTGTTTCCGATTCTGTGTCTCCCTCTCTCTCTGCCCCTCCCCCGTTCATGCTCTGTCTCTCTCTGTCCCAAAAAATAAATAAACGTTGAAAAAAAAAATTAAAAAAAAAATAATTCAAAATGATTCTACAACTATGTAAATTATCAATGTGATAGGAAAGGCTCCATTTTATTTGAAACAAAACAAAACAACGTGAACTACTGAGTGTAAACCACTGAGTAGGAAGATGACTGCTGGAGCTTACTTGCACGGAGAGGAGAAAAGACCACAGGATACCATGCTTACCCTTTGTCACTTACCAGATAGCACCTGTCTGTGGACACACTATCTCCTGGTTTCTTAATTCTGCTTCTATATTGGGAAATGAAGATTAACTGTCTGCTAGAGGAACTGCCATATTTATACTTCTCAGTAAATCTAGGGCACAAAGCATCCAAGTGTCAGTCACCTGGGTAGTGTTTAAAGAACTGGTCTTCTGTACTGACCCCTTGGAAACCAGAGGACATGTTGTATGTTCTTTGACTGGGTAACTAGAAACATGACATTGTCCCCGCCATGCTGGGGAACTGAAGTGTGAAACTCAGACCCCAGTGCTGGTTCTAGCGACCATACTGCGGACATAGGGAAGAGGTCATTTACATGTTACCAAAATGTTTCAGAAGGATGCTCAGTGGAGAACAGGCCTTATCACTATCAGGATTTCTGTGCTCTAATCGAGAAACGTCTATTGCATGTAATTCTTGGTAAAGTAGAAAGAACCCAAAGGGCCACTGGGCCTGGGTTCTAGACCACAACGTCACCATGTGCAGCTGAGCAAGATTCTCCTGCTCTGGACCCCTGCTTACTCAGCAGGAAAATGATGGGGGAGATGAGCTCCCCAAAGTTAGAAGCCTCTCTGGTTGTCAATTTTCTATGAGAGCTCCAGCTTCCAGTCTTGGAGTGAGGTAACTTCAACAAAAGATGAACAGATCAAGCACTGGTCCCTCGGAGGTTATCTGGTGTGCGAGGTCAGGGTGAAGCACCATTTGCTCGGAGGCCAGCAGTAAGGGCTGGCATGGGCCAGGCAGCTTTAGTCCACCAAGTATGTCTGGGACCAGGCAATGCCCACATGGGAGTAGCAGTACAGGAATCCCAGGACAGAGAGTGTCACATACGGCCAGCCTGCAGGGGGAGGGCAGAGATGGAAGAGCAGTTAGAAATGCCTGGGGTGGGACCTCCCATGGGTGCAAACTCTCCCCCTTTGGGGAAGGCAACCCAAGAAACACAGGCCTCGGTTGACACATTTAGACACACACCTCCCAGAAAGTGTGCTCTAACTGGAACACCAACAACCCGAACCCTACATTCCCACTGGGGTCAGCATAAAATGAAGAGTACACTATCTCAAATGGGAGTTATATTTAGAAATAGAACAAGCTTTTAAAGAATACCTATTTAGAAAACTAAAGCATTTAATAATCAAAAAAGAAGAAAAGTCCACAAGACCCACAGTAAATCTCAAAATATAGATTGGCCGTCATATTGAATTGAGTGCCATCTGTAAGCACACAGAAGGGAGAGCCTAAATTAAACATTTGCTTTCAAAACTCAAAGCTTTTAGTGGTTCCTTCTATAAGTACTTGTCTTAGAATATCTGATGTTCTTTTCTTTCCTCTTCTCCTCCTCCTTTCCCTCCTCCTCCTCAATTAACAGCCCTTTCTGCTGAGTACTTGTCACTTAATCATCTCCATGGCTTCTACATGTTTCACTTACTCAAATATTTCTTGGGTGCTCTGGAGATCCAGAGGTGCTATGGAAGGTACCAGATGCCAAAACAGGTGATCCCACTCCAGCTCAGGAAAGAGACACACACACTACTGGGATTTATGAGCCATGCACTGTGTGCTAGATAATGATGTATACAGAGCACATTTCAACTGGGCCGTGTGGGGTGAGCAAGAGTGTGGTAGATGGAAAGGGACAGAGATAAGCTGCCAGAGAGACTGCCAGAAGTGTATCACAGGCCACCCCAGGAACATGGATCATGGGTTTGTGGCTCCTGCTTGGGGAGGGGCAGGCAGGGTAAGGACAGAAGTAGGGAGGCTGCAGGGGGAGCCCCAGATGGTCTTGCTACTCTACAGGCTCTCTTCCTACCATGTCAACAGTCAGCTGCTTATTAGTATTAATAAAAGTTCAATTAATATAGCACAGTGGTTAAATGTGCAAACTCTGAAGTAAAATTAAACATCAGTTCAAATCTTGGCTCTGTTACTTGCCATCTGCGTGACCTTGAGCAACTTAATGAGTCTCAAATGTAAAACTAAAAGGATAGAGCAACTTTATTAAGAGTCTTTATAAGATGCCATGAACTTGATTGCCTCCCCCTGCCAATTCATATGTTGAAGCCCTAACTCCCAGCGTGTATTTGGAGGTGGGGCTTTTGGGAGGTAAATGGGTTGAGGTCAGATCATGAGGGTGGGACCAGGATGGGATTAGTGCCCTTATAAGAAGAGACACCAAGTCAGGGCGCCTGGGTGGCTCAGTCGATTGAGCGTCCGACTTCAGCTTGGGTCATGATCTCACAGTCTGAGTTCGAGCCCCGTGTCGGGCTCTGTGCTGACAGCTCAGAGCCCGGGGCCTGTTTCAGATTCTGTGTCTCCCTCTCTCTCTGACCCTCTCCCGTTCATGCTCTGTCTCTCTCTGTCTCAAAAATAAATAAACGTTAAAAAAAATTAAAAAAAAAAAAAAAGAAGAGACACCAAGAGCTTGGCTTCTCTGTCTGCCATATAATGGCACAGTTAGAAGGTGACTATATAGAAGTCAGGAAGATGGTCTTCTCCAGGAACCAAATCAGCTGGCACCTTGATCTTGGACTTCTCCAGTCTCTGGAACTATAAGAAATAAAGTCTCTTGTTTAAGCCACCCAGTCCATGGTATTTTGTTATAATGCCCCGAGTTGACTTAAGACATAAGGAAGGAAGGTGTGAAATGATGTAAAGGCCCGCATGGTGCCTGGTCTACGGTGGGCACTAAGGAAAGGTGGCAATAATGCTGGAGAGAGGGCGCAGAAGTCTTTCTCCACCAAAATTCGAGTGACAACAGAGAGGCCCAGCTCCGGTCTTCCTCTGAACTCATTTCAAACTTGCCTCCTTAGACTAGCTTGGCACCAGAATTCTCCCAGGCCCTCAAGGCAAGACAAGCGAGGGGAGCAGAGGACTCACAAAAGCCTGGCTCTAGGACCAGCCCTACAGTCCTACCTACTGTCTGCTACTCAGCCAGTGTATTTGTTTCCTGTGGCTGCTGGAACAAAC
Source organism: Lynx rufus (assembly GCF_022079265.1). Taxonomy (NCBI): domain Eukaryota; kingdom Metazoa; phylum Chordata; class Mammalia; order Carnivora; family Felidae; genus Lynx; species Lynx rufus. Next base: position 31,335,229 of record NW_025814829.1, on the reverse strand, counting down.
GACCACAAACTTAGTGGCTTCAAACAACAGACATTTATTCTCTCATACTTCTAGATGCTAGAAGTCTGAAATCAAGGTGTTGCAGGCCATCTCTCTCTAAAGGTTCTAAGGGAACTGCTCCCTTACCTCTTCCAGCTTTCGATGACGCCAGACATTCCTTGGCTTATGGCAACACACCTTCAATCTCCGTCTCTGTCTTCACGTGTCCTTCTTTCCTATGTACCTCTGTGTCCTCTATTCTTATAAGGAAGCCGGTCATTGGATTTAGGGCCCACTCTAAATCCAGGATGACTTCTTCTCAAGACACTCAACTAGTTACATCAGCAAAACCCCTATTTCCGAAATGAAGTCACATTCTGAAGTTCCAGATGGACATGAATTTGGGGGGCACTATTCAGCCCAGTAGAGCCAAGTACGTTTTCAAACTTCAAAGTGGACCCATCCTGCCTGGAGGCCCTCTGATCTCTTACCTCTGTGGCCCAGACACAGATGCCAGGAGTCCTGTCAACATCTGCTCCTCAGTGGGCTCAGGGAGCAGAAATCAGGGAGGGGGCTTTGGGCACAGAAAGCAGTCCCAGACTTCAGCTGTGTTTAGGGTGACACATTGGCAGGTGTTTGGTAAACACAGAACCCGAAGGCTGGCTATGGAGGTGGGAGAATGGGGATGTTTTACTTACACAAAGCTGGGCCTGAGACATTGGACAGCTGTGTCCAGCCCCATGGCCACAAAGCTTTCACATCCCCGTGAAAGCTTCCGGCCAGCACACAGAACTGGAAGGAAGAACAGCCCTAACGCTGCCCAGAAGTGAGGCGTACACGTATTCAGTTTGGACCACAGCTGGGCTGTGAAAATTCCCTCTACCATTAACTGTATGTCATTTGCAGAGGCAGGCAGACAGCAGTTAGGAGACTTGTAATCCTGACTCTCCTACGAGACCCTAGGAGGGCTTCCGTTTCTCCATCTACACAATGGGAAATCAAAGATAAACAGAAGCACATGAAATAAAATAAGATCACAGATTTGACAGTGCTTTTAAAAAGTGTTTCAAGGGGCACCTGGGTGGGTCAGCTAGTTAGGCATCAGACTCTTGATTTCAGCTCAGGTCATGATTTCAAGGTTTGTGGGATCAAGCCCCACATCAGGAGCTACACTGACAACGTGGAGCCCGCTCGGGACCCTCTCTCGCCCTCTCTCTCTGTTTCTCCCCCGATCACACGTGCACACGCTTGTGCGTGCTCTCTCCCTCTCTCTCAAAATAAACATTTAAAAGATAAATAAAAAGCGTTTCAAAAATGCAAAGAATTACTACAGAACCATCTGAGAAGTCTACATGTACAGTGTATGAAGCAGTTACGAATACATAGCTTTCTGGCCTTTTTAACATGAGTGTTCCTACAGATAGTAACCCCAGTGTATACTGGATGGCAGCCAAAGACCCCTTACCTTTTCCTGACCTCAGGAGCAAGATATGTGATGGTAAGGAAAAGACAGATTCCACAAGTCACCCTTCCACAGCCTTCAACCAGCGTTTCATGAGCATTTTCTGTGTTTCTGGTCCTCTCCTAGACATCAGACATCAACATCACCCTCTGTGGGGTGCCTGTAGGCACAGGGTCTTTGACTGTGGCAGCTGCTAACGAAGCACTGATGTGATCCAAGTGTGGGGGGGTTGCTTAGGGAAGAGCCTCCTCTTTATCAGGGCTCAGATGATCACAGAATAAGACACTGGGATGGGCTGGCATTCTGGCAACGTTCAACGTTTGCTATGATGCAGTCATCCAGGCTTGTCATCCGTTAACAAAAAAGATGGTGTCAACAAGGGTTCTTCCCTGACAAATGAACACAGACCTCACCCTGCAGCCCTCACTACCCCTGGCCCTTCCCCACTCTGTGTTCTCCTTCCAGGCTCTCCTTTCTCACCAGGATTTCCGATCTACAGCGTCCGGTCAACTCCCATACCCCCACATCCCCAACCCTGCGCGTGCGCACGCAGACATACAGACCCACACACGCGCACACGTTCCATTAACGTAGCTCATAAAGCCTGGTGGAAAGTATGATATTAGTCAAAGGAAAAGATCCTTCTTAAGACAGTACTTTAAGGCCAAGCCCCCTGCACACTCAGCATATTCATGGCTAAGCTCCCAGACTCAGTGATATGTCCCAGTGGGCTTTTGATACCTGGACCTGTTAAGATCGAAACAGCTGAACAGTTTTAGCAGATGACACCTAAGCAGCACTGGACATATCACAAACAGGAATCCAGCAAGCCAGACGACAGTTGCAAAAGATTGGGTAATATAGTTAATAGGGCATATTACTTGACAGATAATGCACATAAGTAGGATATACAGCACAACAGATTCAATTAAGAAGATCAATGTAGATGGTATAATAGATGGAGTTAACAGGATGGAGGTGGTTGGATCATATTGTTAATAGGACACTGGTGAGTTGTATAATAACTACATCTAATGAGAATAGGTAGGACACAGAGGGAAATGTCTATAGCTAAAAGAAAGCAAGCAGTGTAATTTTACTTGAGGTTATTATGGCTGAGCAATTTTCTGAGCAATTACATCAGTCTGAAAAGACTGGAAAGGCCGAGGCTCAGAACAGTGAAGGAAAAGACCATCATCATGCAGGGCCGTGACAAGTCAAAGAATATATCAGATTGGTTTTCTGGAAAGTGATGGGATAATCAGAACAAGAAGTCTAATGAACACCTTTGTTTAAAAGGTAACGTTGTAAAATGATTGCAGCCACCGTGGAAAACAGTAGGGAGGTTCCTGAAAAATTAAACACAGAGGGGCGCCTGGGTGGCTCAGTCGGTTAAGCGTCTGACTTCAGCTCAGGTCATGATCTTGTGGTTCACGGGTTCGAGCCCCTCATCAAGCTCTGCACTGACAGCTAGGAGCCTGGAGCCTGCTTCGGATTCTAGGTCTCCCTCTCTCTCTGCCCCTCCCCTGCTCATGCTCTGTCTCTGTCTCAAAAATAAATAAAAACATTAAAAAAAAATTAAACACAGAATTATCACATACATACCCAAGAGAATTCAAAGAACCAGCAGAGAGATTTGTGCACCAGTGTTCACACTAGCATTACGTACAATAACCAAAAGGTGGAAACAACCCAAGTGTCCCCTCACAGACGAATAAACAAGATGTTGTCTGTACATATAGTGGAATGTTAGCCTTAACAAGGAAACCCTGTCATAGGCTACAACATGGATGAACCCTGAAGACATTATGCTAAATGAAATAAGCCAGACACGAAAGGACAAATACTATACACGAGGGACCTAGAGGATTCAGATTCCTAGAGACCAAAAGTAGAATGGAAGTGGCTAGGAACTAGGGGACTTACTGGAGTTATTGTTTCATGGTGCAAGAGCTTCCGTTTTGCAAGATTATAACAGTTCTGGAGACAGACAGCGGTGATGGCTGCACAGCAACGTGAATGTGCTTGATACCGGTGAACTGTTCACTTAAAAACGGCCAAAATGCTGAATTTTATGTTATACATAATTTACCACAGTAGACAATTCTATGCTGAAAGAAGCCATTGACAAAATAATACATACCATATCATTCCATTTATGTAAAACGAAAATTGATTTGGAGTAACAAAAAGCTCCTTAGTGGTTGCCGGGGGGCTAGGAGAGAGGGAGGGACAGATTACAAAGGGAGCACTAGGAATCTTTGAGGATGATGAAAACGTTTTGCATCTTGATTACGGGAATGTTTTCAAGGGTATATATAACTGAAAAAGACCTTAAATGGTACTTTACTATGCAGATGATTTCTCAATCTCAAAGTTGTAAAAAAATTTTCAAAAATGAAAAAAAAAAATTTTAAGATAACACTGGAACATTACCGAATCACAGACTTGCAGTTTTCTGCTGCTAGGCCATATACGCCCTAAGGTATTCAAACAAAAGATGCAGATGCAAGAACAATTCACTTTTGAGATGACGGTGGTCTGCAATCCTTCAACTCCCTAGGGGCAGGAGGACAGGCTGCATGGAGGACCGAGCAGTGGGCTCCCCTAATCATGCTCTCTTCCACTGGGCCCTCTGAGTGGGAGGAGAATGCTAAGAGCTTTTACTTAACTATGCGGACACACTCAGCAGCTGAATCAGCACAAATCCCTATCCCAGGGAAGAAATCAATCCTTCCTAATGGGAGAGGAGTTAATTGAGTCGCTGAATTGTGTATGAGCTATCAATTACCCCATCAAAGGCTCACTCAGCTGTCAGTTTGGGCAACACTCCTAAGCCTGTGACCACCATCTTGGCTTTAACAGGGCTTTTTCAAAGGCCACATCCTACTGCTAACTGTTTTTATTATTTATTTATTTATTTACTTACTTACTTACTTTTAATGTTTATTTATTTTTGACAGAAAGAAGAGAGAGAGAGAGAGAGAGCGCGCGCGCGCGCGAGCATGAGTGGGGGAGGGGCAGAGAAGAAGGGAGACACAGAAGCCAAAGCAGGCTCCAGGCTCTGAGCTGTCAGCACAGAGCCCGACACAGGGCTTGAACTCACAGACTGCGAGATCATGACCTGAGCCAAAGTCGGACGCTCAACGACTGAGCCACCCAGGCACCCCATGCTAACAGTTTTTAGAAGAAAATGGCTGGTGACCAGCGCATGAACAAACTTTGCAGGGAAGGCTTTTTCCTGCCCTTGCTCCCAGTCCCCCAGCACCATAGTCTCTGTCATTGTGTGAGTAGTTTATAAAGAATATGCAATCTACTACACAGTTTACAAAGAATATACAGTCTTGTGAATCCTTACAACACTCCAAGATAGAAATCATTAACCTATACTAATATTCTTGCTTGAAGCCACAGTGCCTCAAAAGGGCCCAGAGTCCACATCCCAAGTCCAGAATGTCAGGCTGAATCCTATTTTGAGAAAAGTCCGAAGGATTTCGGCCTGTCCTTTTATTTTTATCTATAATTATCTGTCATTAACAATGAACAATGCCCTAGCTTCCTCCTTCTATCCACCCAGGCAAGTTCTCTAGCCAGAGGCTCTGACGCCCTGTTGTCCATTGACTTTCTTGCTCATCCACCACTCAGTTGTCACCTTGCTGGGTTAAGGAACACTCTCAGCTTGGCATGAGGATCCCTAGAGCTGAATAGATGGACTCCCTTTCTGGTCCCATGGAGCACCAATGTCAGTGACTCAAAACCATTCATTCTAAGAGAGAGGAGGTTCTCATTATTCTGGAGAGCCACTGGGCTACAAAGGAAACAAGTCTGACTCCCCAAACTCTCCTTGGTTGAAACCTAAGCCTGCAAACGTGAAGGATGTATTATGATTATTAAATGCCACCAACACATCCAACCATATCCCTGCGGATGCAGGCGCATATGTAAGAGCCCACATTGCCATCCTGGTGAAGACAGATAGGAGGCTGATGAATTTCAACCTCCACACAGCCTTTGTGAATGGGTAGGCTCAAAGAAGGATATCCAATGGGGAAATGGAATCAAGAGGTGATTCCAGGAGACACTGCAGAAGACAGAGTCATACGACTTGGTGACTGATGGATTTGGGAAACAAAGAATAGACTCGCTCTCACTGACACTGAGCACTGCCTCACATGGGACACTCAGGGTGGACATTCAGCTAGTACACCTCAGAGAGATTCTACCTAACATTAACAGGCTGATTCACTACCCTGCTAGTCAGTAAAAGCCATGGTCCCAGCTGTTCCCTCATGACCGTTCTCTAATAACACATCAAAAGAGGTAAACACCTGGTAAACACATGTGCTCCAGGCACATGGCTGCCGTCTCTTTGGATTGACTGGTCTGTGCCCATGCCTTACACTTGTTAGATATTTTGAACACCAGCTCCCTACCCTGTACATTGGTGACATCTATTCCAAGGCCAGCAGAGGTGAAGTGTTTCTCCCCTTAGAGAGCTAGCTTGGGCAGCCAACTCTGGTCCGAGGGTGCCGGCTTGGGGTCTGAGAAGGACCAGTGTCCCTGCGCCCTGGGGCTCTCTGCACCACCCTGCCAGCCTCACTGCTGTCATTTCATTCATTATTCACAATCACTTCACATGCCGTTGCCTTTGTTAAAAGAGCTAGGTCCTGACAGCCTTTATTTTTAACAATATTCAGGCCTGATGGGGGGGGTGGGGAATGATGAGGCGCCTGGGTAGCTTTATTTAAATCTCATTTACTCCAGTAGTCCCAGACCAGAGATCATGCGGAGCCATTCATCAAACAGTCCTGGCCTGGAGACCTTCCTTAACAGCTCAATTTAGGGCTGGAACCTTAATAAGGCTATAGGGCAGGAGCCTTTTCCCATCAGAGGGCTACCTTATCGAGGGATACACAGCAAGAGCAAAGCTGCCCAGGCTTCGAAGCCTGTGAACTGCCGGGTCTGTTTTCAAACCCATGGGGATAGGGACGGAAGGGCTGAGGAACAGGCTCTGGCCACGTTAGGGTTAAATAACAATTTCTTACCTCCATATAGTTTACACACCTGGGTCTCGAACCCAGGTTTCGAGGCCTTAGTGTTTTTCCAAAAAAGGCTCCGCTGCTTCTTTCACATCCTTTCATGAGAAAGGAGGACTGGATGGTTCTTATCTGTTCATGAAACTAAAGCACAAAATCCTAGGGCACTGGTTTTCTAACGTGAGCCCACGTCAGCACCTGGAGAACACCTTAAAAGAGAATACACGGCTCTGATCCAGGGGGCCTGCGGTGGGCCTGAGATTTGCATTTCTAACGCACTCCCAGGTGAGGTGGATGCTGCTGGTCCAAGAGCCACATTTTGGAAACCATTGTTCTAGAGGCCACTGTTCTGAGGGAAAAACTTTGTACTAACAGAGTTGTTCATAAACTGGGCTCAGAGGAGAACAGAGGAGACAGACAGTTATGGAGCTTTATGTTATCAGGTACCTTGCTGGGCGCACTCCACATTCTCACAGCCTCCTTACCGGGCAGGTATTATTAGCCCCACTTTGTAGAAAAAGGAAACTGAGGCTCAGAGAAGTAAAGTAAGTTTCCCAAGGTGTAAGAGCTAGTTGGTCATCATGCCAAAGTGAGACTTAGGGCTGTGTGACTCCAACTCCACTTGGCCACCTAAGCTCCCAAAGCCATAACCTGGGCCACATGACGGAAAAGGCCCACACCGGGCGCTGGCCTCCTGGTCTGGTCCCTCTCCGTAAATTCTCTACTCCTGGTGCCTAAGGTAGCAGCAGGGAGGGAGAAGGAGCAGGGTTCTATTTTCCGGCATCATCCACCACTAAGTCACTAGGTCACACGTCTTCAGAAGCCGCAATCTCTCCGTTTTCGTCAATGGGGACAAAGAAAGCACTGATGAACATGTTTATCCTTCGTCTTGTTGAGAGCCTAACTTAGGTTGTATCCATTAAAGAGCATGTTCCCAGGGGCATTTCGGGGACTCTGTCGGTTAAGCTTTCAGCTCTTCATTTTGGCTCAGGTCACAAGCTCACGGTTTGTGGCTTCGAGCCCCACATCGGGCTCTATGTGGATAGCATGGAGCCTGCTTGGGATTCTCTCTCTCTCCCCCTCCCCTGCTCATACACTCTCGCGCTCTCTCAGATATAAACTTAAAAAAAAAAAAATTAAGAGCATGCTCCTAATGCCTGAGTGCCCTTTTATTAAAATTGTCAGAGCCACGGTTATTTGGCCTCTGTCACGGGCTGAGCCTCCACGAAGTATCTAGCAGGGAGATGCAGAGGAAGGGGTAGCTCCAAACCCCCTCCAGGAGCTTCCTGACCAAGAGCTGTTTGCCAGGCGCCGTGTGCACCTTTTAACCGGCACAAACAGCGGTCATTAATAAATCACGTTGTTCATGGTCAATTTCACATCCTGATGCAGCCAACCTAGGCTGCATTTTTCATCCTTTCCTACCTCCCAGTACAAGCCTGGCGGGCAGAAGCTTACTGAAGCACTCACTTCCATAAAATAAAATCATTTCATGTGAAATTGAGGAAGCAGGGGAACAAGCCAAAGCCACTTTTTCTTACTCTGACAGCGTAAGTAGATGGCAGTGCTGAGAAAACGCATATTTTCCCTCTCTGGGCCAAATGGGTGAGGACTTGCTTCCCAGAAAACTGTCCCTGCAGTTGGTGCCGCCGTCCCAACTCCCACCACTGGGACCAGCGGCTGCACAATCAGAACACGCTTCCCAGCTGTTTCTCTTCCTTAACCTGTGTTTCTAATACAGTCTAATTAAGGCTGTTGCTCATCGTTAATTCATGGCCACACTATGTAACACGGCGGACATGGCCTAACAAAGGAGCGCTCATGAAAGGCACTTCCCTCAAACAAAAGGATGTGCACAGGGCGGATCAGGCTCCCAGTCACACAGCCTGGACAACCACTCACCCACAATGGTGTTTATGAGGCACCTACTGTGTGCCTGGCATTGAGACAGGCCACCTTGCTCCTTGTCATATGAGCAGCATGTGCCTTCATCTGAGGTCTGTGAGCAGGTGCCCCTGAAGGCTTAGCGTGCCACCCGGGGTCCCGAACACTTCACCTGACCCTCCAGTCTTGGTTCCTCAGCTCCGTCAGCCAAATGTACATATACGGAGACCCGCGGATAAAAGCGGAGACAAGATTCTCAAACAACCGCAGACGCTAGGAGGATGGGCTGCCACAAGTAAGTTGAAATGTCACTATGATAAAACAGCTGAGCCTCATGGTTTTTGTTTTCTAATCCAGCTATGCAAATATGGGATGGAGGAGGCCCGGGAGCACCTCACGGGAGCAGGGGCTGACGCACCTGGCAATGTTTCCGTGGGAACACGAAGACTCTGGAGAAGACAGCTGCCTGCGCATATATAAAAGTCTACCCCTAGAAGAGGTCTGAGGAGACATCTGCACACCTCGGAGGGTAGAGCTGTGGGGAGGGGGAGACTCTCTGGGGGGCAGAGGCACACTTTGGCAGTGGGAGCCCCCAACCCCACAGAAGCTCAGGAGACAGCGGGCTTCTTCCTGTAGGGAATGCAGCAGAGGCAGACAAGGAGGCCCGGGCACAACGGAGGAGATGCCTCTTTCACACCAGAAGCAGAACCAGGTCTGAGAGTCCATGAGTCTGCTTCTCTCTTCCCAGGGCACTAGGACCAGGGTGCACATGGTACACGGGCAGCGGGTAACAATGAGACGGGACAAACACAGATACAGTTGTGGATGTCTGAGTCCTCATTCACAAGACTCCCAAGTCCCTGCTATAGGTGATTAAAAATAAAAGTTGTTGCAAAACCCCTGAATGATCTGAAGGCCGTTGACAGGTACGCCTGGGAGAAGAGGCCCCCGGCATCTACTGGCCATGAACATCTAGACTTTGCCAAGGGACAGCAGGGCAGGAAGTCACTCCAGTCATACCCAGTCTCCTACCACCCCCAAATGAATGTACCAGAGAGAGCTGGAAAGGACGAGAAAGCGATGCCTACACCATATGAATATCTGAAAGATGATGTCAGTGATGTGTCTGACATGCTCTTTTCCAAAAGCAGTTGTTACATAAAGGGCTGCAAATTACTTGACTTATATTTCTCAGCAAAAACAGAAGAATAAAAGCAGGGCCTCAGAGGTAGTGGTGGCTGCTCTTCCCGGAGCTCTCAGCAGGGGCAGCGGGCTGAACTCCCCACCAGCCCCTCGGGAAGAGGAAGGAACCATCCGTCTGCCTGTCAGCGATGGTCTTGCTCTCACCTGCTGCTCCCACTTGCTGCGTCTGCGGAATCTATTTTGCTCACCTCCGTGCTGAGGAATGGGTGGGTTTGAGCACTGCAGGTATCAGGGACCAAAGAGGCCGTCTGTGCCCCATCTTCCAGCGCCGCTGCTTGACCCAGCGGCCACCCCCACCCTCTGCCCTGCTCCTGCAACCTGGCACAGGCAGGCCGCCTGCGTCTGGGGTGCAGTGGGGGGCAATGGAGCAGACCACAGACCTGGCCTCATTCGTGCCGACTTGAACCACCTGAGCTGCCTGGGGCCTTCCTGAGAAGGGACTTGGCAGAAGCACAAAACAGCTCTGAGATTAGTTCAGAAAAACACGGCTCCAACATTTACAAGTGGGATTTTGAAAAGGCCTCTCACTTCCTAGGTGTCAGTGTAAGGAGAGGTGTGGGAAACAGGTAAGCATGGGCAGGCTCAGGGGATACTCTGGCAGCAGCAGGGTCCATGTGACACCGTCCAGCCAGCTGGCCTGAGAGCAGGAACCAGCTTGTTTGTCCCGCAGCAGCTGGGACAGTCGCTCAGAGCAGCTCAGTGCTCAGGTGGTCCCGGGCACCAGGAGAAGGCAGCACAAGGAGAGGCCGACTGTAGCCTCAGGACTGGGTCCTTCTCTGTCAAAGAAGCATCAGTGCTTCCCAGGGATGATGCAAGGGCTCTATTTAGGGGAGGGAAAGGAACACAAAAGACCCCCCAGGACTCCCCCATCAAACCCACACGTGCTGGAGCCCCTGGGTTCTGCCAAGGGCAAGCAGAGAGGCACAGAGCTGCCCTGCACCACAGCTACTCCTCCCCTGCAGGAGCATGGGGCAAACACAGACACCTGGCCCAAGACGGCAGCCAGAGTCAGTGTCACATGGCAGGCGGGGGGCTAGCGACGGGGATGTGTGTGCAACTGGAGGGTGAGAGAAAGCCACATGCACGTGCAGGTAGATTCCAGTGAGGCTGGCCAGCTCCAGGCACCATGTGTCACAGGAGACACTGCCACACAGAAGCCACATCAAGGCAGGTCTAGAAGGGCTCCAGAGCATGGGCATGCTGATAAGTCAGAGTTTAGTCTGGAAAGAGACCACAAGATCACATGCAAAGGGAATCAGACTTATTGTGTCCCTCTGGAAGACAGAACTGGACCACAGACTGAACTTACAGGAGGTAGATTCTGGCCGCCATTGAAAGGAGCAAGTACCAGGCAGCGCCTCCCCCACAAGGCGGGCATCCCGGGCTCCCATCCCTGTTGGCATCAGGCAGAGTCCCCAAAGATGTGTCTTGGGGACGGCAGTCTCTGATGGGAGTGGGACTAGAGGCCCCAGGTAATTTCCACCTCCCAGACATTACAATCCTATGAAATTCCAGCTCTCAAACCATCCTGCCCTCCCCCACACTCCAGGAAATGTACAGACAAAGGCTGAGGTCAGACTAAAAGCCCCTGTGTCAGGAGCAGGGGAGGAGGGACGTCCTGTCTGTACTGGAAACAGAAGGCCATGTCGCAACAAGCTGTGGAAATGTTACAAGATACAGCAGTTTTTAGTGAAGTGCTTATGAGGATATTTACCTGATGTAGAAAGTGACTCAGACACTTTTTTGGACTTGGGTTACAGAAAAAGACATTTTTGTGCCTTAAAGATCCTGTTCTGAAGGAATACCGTGTTCCCCCTCAGGCTCCCAACTCTGGCTGATGGCCTTGATGGCGGGTCTGTGTGGGACCGTGGGCAGTACTGACAGAGGCTCTGGGCCCACACCCAGATCTGTCCCCCGCCCCCTGCCAAGGGTCCCTTCCGGCAACCCTGCTCTCCTAGGCAGCCTGCAGGTCCTGACCCTGTCCAGCCTTTGCAGAGAGCGAGTTCACAGGGGATGCTCACAGGGAAGCTCTCATCCTCACCTGTCAACTGCTCGGAATCAAACCCCTCGAACCAGTCTTCTCCAGGGGCAGAGAACACAGAGCTGCTGCAGAGGGGCTGAGAGGCAAGTCCGACGCAGCCCAGGTTCCCCAGGGATGTTAGGAATCAACGTGAGCAGCAGCAAGCGTGAAGGTGTTCACACCCTTCCCTGCCTCCTCTGGGCCTCCTGTTGTGCCAGCAGGAGGGTCAGGGAGGCTGGGATCCTGCAGGAAATGGCCGCCATGCTCTCTCCTCCTGGTAGTCTTTACATGGGGTTAACTGTCAGCTGCCAGCAGCCACAGATTCTGGCTTGGTTTTGTTTGTGACCTCAGAGCACAATATTTACACTCTGGACTCCTTGTGGAGTTCCCAGATGCTCCCTCGGTGAGGGTCAACTCAGGGCGTGGAACCAGGCCCCAGTGTGCTTTCTCGGATTCTTCTACAGTGACAGGGCAAATGTCTACCAGACCGCCCCAGGGCTCGTGTCTGGACTTCCCCCATCGGGCCAGTGTCATCCACCCAGTTCTTCCTCACTGGGTCCCAGCAACAAAGCTTGAGGTGGCTGGAAGAAGGAACTGTGACAGCCCCTCTCACCATGGCTGTTGGTGCCATCTCTGATGACATCTTGAGGGCAGTGCTGACCAAGCCTGCTGGCACCTTTCACTTCACAGAGCCTCCCACCCCATTTTCTTAGGGCTGCTGGGTGTTCCATTTGGGAAGATTTGGCTCCGTGCTTGCAGTAAAAGCTGAGAAGGATCTGATCTGAAGAAAAACTCATCTTTGTGACTCATCATTCACAACACTTATTGAACTCCTACTCCATACAGGGCGCTGGGCTAAGTGCCGGGATACCAGAGAGATTGAAAGGCTAGCTTGAAGTTAAGGAGACTGGAATTGGGTGTAAAATAACCTCAGAGTGTCTCCTGATGTAGATGAATGAATGAATGAATGAATGAATGAATGAATGAGCGAGCCAGCATTCATTCAACATTAAGCATGTTCTCATGTGCTGGACATAATGTCAAGGGCTGGGGAAAATGGGCTAGGAAAGTCTGGCCCCTGACCTGACAGAGGGATAATGGGGGAGGTATGTGTGCGGCAGGACTCAGACCACTGACAGCCAGTGTAGAGAACGCAGGAGCTAAGGAACATAGACTGTGTCTGGTCACTACCAGCCTGGCAGAGCTATTCCGCTCTCTAGACCATCTTTCGGTGGTTCCCAGCCTCTAGGTACACCCCCCGCCCTCAATGGAAGAAGGCCTGCCCAGCAGTAAGACTGTCCATGTCACATGCCCCCAGCAGGCACCAGGTTCTGCCTTCCATAGCAGCTCACTGTTTCACTGTTTCTGGATCTCTGTGAAGTGAAGAAACCAAAACAAACGTCTTTATTACTGGCATCACAATCCCTGCAAGGAGTTCACACAGCCAGCCAGGCAGGAAAGGCTGTACACTTCTGTTTTCCCTCTACAGACCCCCCAGCTGGAGAGCTAGGGGCAAGGTTGTGTTTGCTTTGATTTCCTCTCCCTCCCCCACACCTCTGCTCCTTCCCCTTCATCTCTCCCTGGCCTCCTCCCACCTACCCACTGCACATTTAATATGGATTGCTGGGGCAGGCAAGGCTCTGCTCCCTTAGCCTTCTCTCATGGAAATCTCCTAGGGTGGCTGAGCCGCTGCTATGAATCTAACCTCTGTTCCAGGGACTTCCCCCAGCTTTTGACTATGAGGTCGTCCTTCAGTTCTGAGCCAATCATGACAGATGAAAGCAAGAATCACGTTAATTTGCCTCAGCCACACCGGTAACGGGCCTCAGGGCCAGGTTCAGGGCAGTTGTGAAGCTCCCATCTCCTGACTGACCCCCTGGCTCCTTCTTTGAGTGTCCCTTGCTACCAACAAAGCCCTGGGCCTAGAGGCCACCAGCTGCAAGCCCAACTTTGCCTGCTTTCTAACCTGAAGCCAGATTCTCTATGCTTCTCTCCAGGATGGGCCACACCCCATCACTAAGCTTGTTTTGCTCCCCAATTCTGAGCTGTTTCTACCGGCACAGAGGAGGAGGGGAAGAAGGGCTCCTTCCAGTTTCTAGTTCTTGTCAGTATCCCTCCAGCAGCAGAAGGCAGCTGTAGCTCCAGAGCTCAGCTTCTATTGACATGTTCAGGTTCAGTAGGCCTTGCCTCCCTGGAGGTCTGAGAACCAGCCACGTAGCACCCCCTAGTTTGAGGTTCAAGCATAAGCCAAAGGGCCAGGATACTGTTATCCAGGGTTTCCCAACATGGTATTTAATCAGTAAAATTTCACACAGTGGATTATCTCCTTTTTCTCTTTACGACTTTGTAATATGAGAATATGTAAAACAAAAACAAAACCAAAGCCCTCCTGGACAAACTAGAGAAGGAAGGTGCTGTGAAGCAACAAGTTAATAAAGGACAGGCTTGCCCAGTGCCCACATATGCCTAGCTCATTTCCCTACCATCCCCATCACCCTTCAAGGACAGAAGGATTCAACAGCTTGTCTAAATTAGTACCTACACAGGGATATCCAGCTGATATAGGAGATAAAGAGATGAGAGCTTCCAAATGTTCTCACGAAGGGTTTGAGTCAAAACCGAATCCCCTTAAATGTGTTTATGGTAGGCTAAATTCCAAAGCTGCAAATAAAAGACCCTTGTATTATGTTTGCCCTTTTATTAAAAACAAAAAATAAGAGCATGCGTGCCCCCTTTGTTAAACCCAAGAATGCACCTGTAGTCCAACCCTTTTAATGGAACCTTTAAAAATAAAATTTTATATGGTACTTGTCTTTCTCTGCCTGACTTATTTTGCTTAGAATACACTCTAGATCCATCCATGTCATTGCAAATGCCAAGATTTCCTTCTTTTTTATGGCTGCATAATGTTCCATTGTACATATGTATATATGTGTATATATGCATACACACACACGTATAATACACCACATCTTCTTTACTCATTCATCTGTCGATGAACATTTGGGCTCTTTCCATAATTTGGCTATTGTAGATAATGCTGCTGTAAACACCGGGGTGCATGTGTCCCTTTGGTCTGTATTTTTGTATCCTCTGGGTAAATACCTAGTAGTGCAACTGCTGAAACTAATATTATACTGCATGTTAACTCACTGGAATTTGAATAAAAACGTTGTAAAAATAAGTTAAAGTAAGTTTTAATTTTCTTTTCTTTTAGGAGAAAGTGTACAGCAAAGGAGAGGGGCCGAGGGAAAGAGAGAGAATCCCAATCAGGCCCTGCACCATCAGCATGCAGCCTGATTCGGGGCTTGATCCCATAAACTGTGAGAGCCTGAGCTGAAACCTAGAGCCGGGACACTTAACTGGCTCAGCCACCCAAGCGCCCCTAAAATTACATTTTTAAAAATCCTATTTCACCACTTTCTCTAGGATGAGGAACCACAAAGCAGAAAGGAACAGTATTGCCTGTCCTCACAGCTGGGGCCAGTTTCAGGAGCAGAACACTCAGCCCCAGAAAAGAGCACTCGCCCTGCACTCAGGGATCCTGAGTTCCACCACTTGTTAGCTACATACACTAACTCCTCTGAAACTCTGGTTTTCTCTAAAGCTAGGATCATCAATCCCTATTCAACAAAATCATGAGGAGTGGACTGCTCAGCTCCCCATTCATTCAGCAGGATGCCTGTGAGTAGGGCAAAATTCTGAGTAGGGCAAGAATGTACTCAGGCATCTCACAACTCTAGGTCTTTTTCAAAAAAGGTTTCCTCGTGCCTAAAACAGGCCACTGAACAAGCCCACTTTTGCTTGTAGAGATACAGAAACACAAAACCTGAATGGACTATTTTGTTGTTTCTAACCCCAAACTGGCTGCCATTTAAACTTACCATCCTTCCAGCAGGGCTGGTTGTCAGTAGTGCGACTTCTGTACCAACGGCTTACAACCCCATGCCAACATTCTGACGCTCTGCTTTCCCATTCCCCAGAAGCTAGAGAAGCTGGTTGACACCACAGATGACAGGTCAAGACCTTTCACGACTGGACCCCATGTGGCCACTGCCAGAGACACCATAGAACCTGAAGCAGCCACCTCTCAGAGACGGTGTGGATGGCTCCAAGCAGCCCATCCTCCCAAATGGAAAAATGCTGCACTACCCGTACCCCCACTATCTGAGGGTCATATCTCCACACAAAGGTGTACATGGCCATGGCGAGGTTTGCCTCCGGCACCGCCAATCATTGCTGTATTCAGTTCCATGCTGGAACCACCTCGGGGTGACCCACTCAGGCCTACCTAAATTACTCTTTGGAAAAAAATTACCCTTTGGGAACTGATGTGGGTCCATGCCTCATTTCATAAATCCTTTTGCAATTATGCTGTGGCACAGACCCCTGAAAACGAGTCTACGTTCCTGACCTTACTTAGACATGCGAGAAAAAGGGCTCCTGTGTATGCTATGTGGTCAGAGGGTACCCAGAGTGTGATTCCAAACACTAGCTGCAGACAGCCATATATTTGAGGGTAATCCCTAAGTATTACATACTAGAGTTGAATATATAGCCAAATATATGCTAAATATCCCTTCTGCCCTCCTCAAGTAGTTAGCTGAAGCCAAGATTATACAGTTGGGCTGATTCTGAGGATTTGAATTGCCAAAAGCTGTTTTCATATACACCAATTGGGTTATTTAACACAAAATTCAACAGTACTGGATGTCTGAGTCTGAATAAATTATAGAATCATTATGCTGGGAATGGTCTGTTTTTAAAAGGCTCAATTCTGGTGTCACTTTAACTGAACCACAAATTCCCTGAACATTTCTGCACACAGGCATATTAATTCAAACATTCGTAATACAACCCATCTTTGCACTTTGCATAATGCATGTTCAGACCTCTGTGAAATTTTACAATTAGTCCTGCATTTTTTATTAACACATGTGCAATACGTACAGCCACTATTTGTTCTTTATAGAACAAATAAACCCTCGCCTGGGGGGGAAACTGCTGGAGAATGCATATGGTGTCGTGCATAATCAATCAGCTTGTGGGGCTTTAACACTAAATGTACATGGATTTAGAGTTTTGGGATAATAACCAAATAGCACTGAATAAGCAGACTGGATACTGAGGACAAGACTGTAAACCTCTACCGATGAGTAATGAACCCAGAGCAGTGCAAAAGCAGAAGGAAAAACCAAATGCTGCCAAGAAGGGGCGGGGAGACCTTTTCCCCACCACCAGCCCTACCAAGCATACTACCAGGGGCAGAAGGGATGAATAATAAATGCACGGCTTCAAGTCTCTTTCAGCCAAACATATGTGGATTACGTATTCATAGTATTCCTCTGAGGGTCAGTACAACAGCACTTGATTTACTTGAAACCCCTTCCCCCCCATGCGAACATGGTTCAGATGTTGAGACTGATGATACCACACGTGTCAAGAGAATGAAAAAAGTTGTATTACTCACAGCAGACCCCCAAGCTCTTCCAAAATGACTTGAGCAAAGGGGCGGGGGGCAAGTGGCTTTGGTTTGCACTGTGGTTGAGGGGAGGGCCAGGGCGAGCAGTGGCCGAGCATGCACAGTTTGAACTTCCTGGCAGCACTCAGAGAACGAGCAAGTCCGTTTTCTTGTTGGCTTTCCCAGAGATGGGACACAAGGGGGATGAAGGAAGGGTGGGGCTAGAATCCTGTCAGCAAACATCAAAAATGGAGCCATGCTCTTTATTACAATTTCCCTACCTTCAAGCTGCCATTTAGGGATTTGAAACCCTACTCGGAAATTTACCTACTGTGTGACTCTCTTCTCATCAGTAAAAGTTGTACAATATTTAAAGTAAATAATGTCACATCCATCAAAGGAACTCACCCAGTGCCTGTATATAACGGATGCTTAATAATTGCTTCTGCATCTCAATCTGGAAATTTACCCTTAGTTTGTGTTCTTATGAAAACCAGAGAAGCCACCAGCTCTAGTAAGACTCTTGAAACTATTTTACCAGAGGTATTGGGATAAGGGTGAGACAGGAAGTACAGAAGGGGCTATAAGGCTGGGGGTGGTGGGGGGGGGATCAGGGAGGGTGCTGGTCAGGGCACTGCAGAGGGCAACCTTCCCAAGACGTGTTACAGAACATGTCTGTAGGAGGCATCTCTTCTGGTCACAGGGGACAGGTAGCTACCCCACCCAGTGGGGTGGAGCAAAAAACAGGAAATGTGTTATGAATTGAATTATGTCCCCCCATGTATGTGTTTAAGTCTTAACCCCCACTACTTCATAATGTGACCTCCCTCAGAAATACAGTCTTTGCCCGTGGAATCAAGTTAAGATAAGCTCACTGTCAACTACAGTGGGTCCTAAATCCATTATGATTGATGTCCTTGTAAAACAAAAGAGAGAGACCCACACAGAGAACAGTGCCATGTGCTGACAGAGGTGGAGGTTGCAGGCTACGGCTGCCGGCCAAGGCCACCACCAGAAGCTGGAAGAGGAAGGAAGGATGCTTCCCAGGGTCTCAAAGAGTGAGGCCCGGCTGATACCTTGATTTTGGACTCTTCTCCTCCAGAACGGTGAGAGAATAAGTTCTGTTGTTTAAGCCCTACTCTTTGTGGAATTCTGTTACAGTAGATCTAGAGAACCAACACAGTACAGAAGAGATCACCCATTACTTCCTTTGTACAGAAGAGATCAACCCATTACTTCCTTCTTTTCTTCATTGAAGATTTGAGTCTGTAATTTTCCTCAAGATTGGAATAACTGGGGATACTAAAGTTCTTTAGGATGATGAACAAATCACAGATCTTCATATGTTGCCAATGAGCCTTTAATTCCTCAAAATTATTTTAATAATGAGAAGATATTTTATGAAAAATATCTATAGTTTGAGCTCATAATAATTTTTACACTACATGGTTAATATTACAACAAATGTGCAAAGAGAAGATAAAGATGAATCTTTGCAAGATCTGTAAGCAAAGACCAACGTTAACAATGATTATCTCTGAGTTATGGGATTATGGGTAATTTTTATTTTCTTTTTGTAACTTTCAAGTTGTCCTCATTGTAGTAATTTTTTTTTCAAAAATGGCATATTTTTACTTTCCAAACAACATCATTATTTTCATAAAAGCAAGAAACAGGATTCAGGGCTTTGTCTTATGAGCTTTTGTCTTGACTTTCAATCCTGGGGCTCAGAGATCTGTTCGTAGCCTCCTGATTAGGCCTAAAAGGATTAGAATGGGGCACGCAGCGGCAGGAACATCATTTGCTCCTTTAGAAATTAGAAAAAAAAATTAACTCATCCTGTCAGCACAAGAAACTCAGGCCAGGGAGCTTTCGGGTAGTAGTTTCTGATTTCATATAATATGGACAGTTCTCTTATTCTCAGGAGTTTTCACAAATTGGCCTTTGAAGTCCAGCTGCTTATAAGTCTCTTTGTAACAAAAATCAAGCATATTTAAGAGTATTCTGATTCTGCTATGACTGCGCAAACCTAATAGAACCTTGTCTCCTGCTCCTTACAACTAATCACCGCAAAAATACATAAAGCAAATACCTGAGGACTCAAGAACGTAAACGACGGCAACAGACTTTAGAGGAGTCAAACTTAGTGAAGCGCAAGGGTAAGGTTCCCACTAATTTTTCCCCTTTTCTCTCTGCTGTGCCCAGAGAGTGGGGCCTCGCTGTGGGGCTGCAGGATGGAGCGACAAGATGGAGGCGAGCTAAAACTGACAGAAGCCTTGTCTTTCTGATCAGAGCAACCAAGAAAAAGGCCTCTGTGGGCTGAAGAGTATAAGGGGAATCTCGCAGAAGGCAAGAATGAACTGGGAAAGGAAGCACAGGACTTGCAGTGTGAACCCAACCAGGTTGATTGTTCCGTATCTTTGATGGTGGCAGTGACCACACGGGTGTGCATACTTGTCCAAATTCACTGGCTACCATACGGTACTTAAAAGGGTTGCATTTTATTGTATGTAAGTTATACTTAAACAAAGTTGATTTAAAATTTTTTTAAAAGAGAGCCCAGAAATAAATCCACAGTGAGCGCTCCAGGCTCAGCGGCTCTACTTCAGAGCTTGTCCAGCCCACCGCCCGTGGACTCCCTGCCGCGCCTGCAGCGTCCCACACTGCCTGCAGCCCACAGGTCCTGCAGCAGATCTTGGCCCTCACCGACCAGAGCCTGGAGGAGGTGTAGGCCAGTAGGCTCCATGACCAACGTGGGGCTTGAACTCAGGACACCAAGATCAAGAGTTACACGCTCCACTGACTGAGCCAGCCAGGTGCCCCAAGATCTATCTACTTTCTATGTCTACTACCATAACTCAAAACCAAGCCAGCAGCATTTCTGGACTATCCCAGCTGTGGTACACTCCAGACTGGTATTCCTGGTTCCACACCTTGCCTTCCATTCTGGTCTCAGGGCAGCCACAGTGATCTTTTAAAAATGCAATCCACTTAAGGATAGGCAAATAGATAAATGGAATAGAGTTGAAAATGCAGAAATAAACCCATACATATATGGCCAACTGATTTTCTACAAGGGTGCCAGGATCATCCAGTGGGGGAAAGAACAGTCTTGTCAACAAATGGTCTGGGAAAAAACTGGATCTCCATATGCAAAAGAATGAATCTGAACCCTTACCTAACACCACATACAAAAATTAACTCAAACTGACTGAATACTTAAGTGTAAGAGCTAACCCTATAAAAACTCTCAGAAGAAAACATAGGTATAAATCTTCATAACCTTGAATTAAGTAAGCAATGGTTTCTTAGATATGATGCCTAAGGCACAGGCAACAAAAAAAAGAACAAAGTGGATTTCATTAAAATGAAAAATTTTGTGCTTCAAAGGACACTATCAAAAAAGAAAAAAGACAACTTACAGAATGGGATAAAAGATTTGCAAATCATATATTTGATAAAAGGCTAGTATCCAGAATATATAAAGAACTCTTACAACTCAAGGATGAAAAGACAAATGACCCAGTTAAGGAATGAGCAAAGGATTTGAACAGACATTTCCCTAAGGAAGAATGGCTGAAAAATACATGAAAAGATGTTCAATGTCATTAGTCTTCGGAGAAATGCAAGTCAAAACCACAATGAGCCACTGGTGTGGCTATAACAAAAAAGACAATAACAAGTGTTGGTAAGGATGTGGAGAAACGGAAAACCTCATAAGTGGCTGATGGGGAATGGAAAATGGTGCAGCCACTTTATAAAAGTTTGGCATTTCCTCAAAAAGTTAAACATAGAGTTACCATATGACTCAGCAGTTCTCCCTAGACATATGCTCCCACAAAAACGTCTACGTGAATGTTCATAGCAGTATTCATATAACCAAAAGTGGAAATAACCTGAATTTCCATCAGCTGATAAATGGGTAAACAAAATATATCCATACAGTGGAATATTATTTGGCCTTAAAAAGGGATAAAGCAGTGATACACAACAACTTGGAAGAACCATGAAAACATGCTATAGGAAATGTGTCAGTCACAAAAGGCCCCAGACTGTGTGATTCCATTTATATGAAATATCCAGAAGAGACAAATCTGTAGAGACAGAAAGATTAGTGGCTGCTGGGTGGGAGGAGGGGAGAATGGGGAATCACTGCTAATGGGAACAGGCTTTCTTCTGGGGGTGATGAGAGTGTTATGGAAATAGATAGTGGTGATGGTTGCACATCGTGAATTTCCTAAAAGCCATTGAATTGTATGTGTAATTTTAAGGGTGAATTTTATGATATGTGAATTACCTCTCAAAAAATCAATACTAATAAAAAATACAATTAAGAGGCGCCTGGATGGCTCAGTTGGTTAAACGTCCGATTCTTGATTTTGGCTCAGGTCATGATCTCACGCTTCCTGAGACCAAGTCCCATGTCGGGCTCTGAGCTAATAGCGTGCAGCCTGCTTGGGATTCTTAATCTGTCTCCCCTTCTGCCTCTTTCTCTATCTCAAAATAAATAAATAAACTTTTTTAAAAATGCAATTCATGTCAAAAAAAAGAAAGAAACCCACACATATAAGGTCAATTAACTTATGACAAAGGAGCCAAGAATATACAATGGGGAAGGGCAGTCTCTTCAACAACTGAACAGCCCCATGCAAAAGAGTGAAACTGGACCACCATCTTCCACCATACATAAACATCAACTCAAAATGGATTAAAGACTTGAACATAAGACCTTAAACCATACAACTTATAGAAGAGAACACAGGCAGTAAGCTCCTTGATGTGGGTTTCGATGATGATTAAATTTGACACCAACAGCAAAGATAAACAATGAAGCTATATCCAACTAAAAAGCTTCTGCATAGCAAAGAAAACCATCAATAAAATGAAAAGTCATCCTACTGAATGGTAGAAAATATTTGCAAATCATGTATCTGATAAGGGGCTAATATCCAAAATATATAAAGAACTCATCCAACTCAATAGCAAAAAACAAACAATCCAATTTAAAAATGGGCAGAAAACCCTAATAGACATTTTCCCAAAGAAAACATGCAGATGGACAACAGGCACATAAAAAGATGCTCTATATCATTAATCATGAAGAAATGCAAACAAAGCCACCATGAAATATCACCTCACACCTATTAGAAGGGATATTAACAAAAAGGCAAGAAACAAGGATTGGTGAGGATATAGAGAAAAGGAAAATCTTATACACTATTAATGGGAATATAAATTGGTGTAGCCATTATGGAAAACAGTATGGAAGTTCCTCAAAAAATTAAAAACAGAACTACCATATGATCCAGCAATTCCACTTCTGGGTATTTATCTGAAGAAAACAAAAACAACTGGACAAGATATCTGCACCACCATGTTCACTGCACCATTATTTACAATAGCCAAGACACGGAGACAATCTAAGTGTCCACTGATGGATAAATGGATAAAGAAACTATGGGTGTGTGTGTGTGATGTAATATTATTTACCCATGAAGAAGAATGAAATCTTGCCATTTGCAACAACATGGGTGTGCTTCAAAAGCATTATGCTAAGTGAAGTGAGACAAAGAAAGACAAATACTGTATGATCTCTCTTATATATGGAATCTTAAAAAAAAAAAAAAGCTTATATATAAAGAGAACAGATTGGTGGTGGCCAGAGGCAGGGGGAAGGGTGAGAGAAATCAGTGAATTACTATTTTTTTTTAGTTTAAATAGAATTATTGTTTATTTAAAAATATTAAAAATCTCTTTAAAAGTTAAAAAAAAAAAAAGAAGCTGGTACTGTCTCCATAATAGTGAGCATAGAATCTGGTAAGGAGGCAGCCAGGTATGATGGAAAGCACATCCTGTTTACTAAGCCAGGTGGCCTTGAACAAGTCATTTAACCTCCTGGATTCTTTGTTTCCTCATCTATAAAATAGGGACTATAATAACTAACCTCCAAAAGAATTCTGTGTGAGAACTAAATAAAAGCCAGCGTCCAGGCAAGTGCAATTAGTAGATGTTAGAGTATTTCTACCTCAGATGATCACTTGGAGAGCATTGCAGTGGATGACAAGGGAAAGCAACAAAGACAGGCCTTACTAGTGGCAAAAGCTGTTGGATTCACATCGCCTGCTGCCTTATAACAACCTGTTCTAAGCAAAAAGTGTTCCATGATTAAATGTTTAGGAAGTGCTGAATTAAATAAATGTCCCTACTTTATGGCAAAACTGCAAAAGACGACAGACTAGGCAAAAGTTTTCCAATGAATTTTGCCAAGGATCCCTTTTTAGGATCCCTTCTTTAGTCTCCCAAGAAATTATTTCCTTAAAATAATAACTTTGGGAATACTTTGGGGAAAGCTGACCTCTTGCAATGAGCCTAGGAAGGGAATTAAAAGCAAAAATGAACTATTGGGACCTCATCAAGATAAAAAGCTTCTGCACTGCAAAGGAAAACAATCAACAAAACTAAAAGGCAACTGACAGAATGGGAAAAGATATTTGCAAATGACATATCAGACAAAGGGCTAGTATCCAAAATCTAGAAAGAGCTCACCAAACTCCACACCCGAAAAATAATCCAGTGAAGAAATGGGCAGAAAACATGAATAGACACTTCTCTAAAGAAGGCACCCAGATGGCCAACAGGCACAAGAAAGGATGCTCAACATCGCTCCTCATCAGGGAAATACAAATCAAAACCACACTGAGGTATCACCTCACACCAGTCAGAGTGGCTAAAATGAACAAATCAGGAGACCTATAGATGCTGGAGAGGATGTGGAGAAACGGGAACCCTCTTGCACTGTTGGTGGGAATGCAAACTGGTGCAGCCGCTCTGGAAAACAGTGTGGAGGTTCCTCAAAAAATTAAAAATAGAACTACCCTATGATCCAGCAATAGCACTACTAGGAATTTATCAAAGGATACAGGATTGCTGATGCATAGGGGCACATGTACCTCAATGTTTATAGCAACACTTTCAACAATAGCCAAATTATGGAAAGAGCCTAAATGTCCATCAACTGATGAATGGATAAAGAAACTGTGGTTTATATACACAATGGAATACTAAGTGGCAATGAGAAAGAATGAAATATGGCCTTTTGTAGCAACGTGGATGGAACTGGAGAGTGTGATGCTAAGTGAAATAAGTCATACAGAGAAAGTCAGATACCATATGTTTTCACTCTTATGTGGATCCTGAGAAACTTAACAGAAGACCATGGGGGAAGGGATGGGAAAAAAAAAAGGTTAGAGAGGGAGGGAGCCAAAACATAAAAGACTCTTAAAAACTGAGAACAAACTGAGGGTTGATGGGGGGGTGGGAGGAAGGCGAGGGTTGGTGATGGGTATTGAGGAGGGCACCTGTTGGGATGAGCACTGGGTGTTGTATGGAAACCAATTTGATAATAAATTTCATATTAAATAAGAAAGAAAGAAATGAGCCTAGGACTGAGAGTCAGGAGACCTGGCCTCTAGTTCTGGTCCAAGTAAATTTACCTCCCTGGGCCTCAGTGTCCTCTTCTCCAAAATGGGAAACTTAGGCCAGAATCTCTCCTCCAAGATCTTTTTGGGTCTAACTTTCCACAATTCTATGGCTTCTGCAAAATATACTAGATTGTCTTGCATTGGAGGGAAGGTGAACCAGAGACCTCTGAATTTCCAAATAATTCTTCAAAAATGCCCATATTTTCAGCTCCAAATATCACAAACAAAAATTAACTTCTTTATGGCATGAGCATTTCCAGAAGTATTACAACTCATTCATGGCATATGAATATATAACTTTCCACTAGTTCTAAACACCACTGGTTCATCTAATGTTTCCAGAAGCTTCTGCAACTAGCTCCGTTATATTTAAATTCTGCCCACTAAATTGAATAAGATGTTCCCTCTTCTCTTGCAACAAAGCTATCTGGTTCAAAAAAATAACAGAGCTAACAAGGGACAACAGGAAAGCTGCACTCTGCAGGCAGGTGGCTCATGTAAAAAACCCTCATGTGATTCATTTCCCAGGACTAACTTGTGATCGACTCCAACTCTGCATCTTCACCTACAACTAGAATGTTACAGCGATGGCTTACAAAAGATGAAGTAGTGGTTCCCCTTCCACACAAGCAGTATGTTCTAGAAGGTTTAGAATCTATCAGCTATTACCAATATATACAAATAATTCATTTGCGATTGATCAAAGACTAGCACTAACCATAAGATTTATACTTTTTGTTTCCTAAGTAAATCAAGGGATACACCAGTATTATAGAGATGTCAGTTCTCACCAAATTTATACACATATTCAATGTGATTTCAATCAAAAGTCAACCAAGATGTTTTGTTTTGGGGTTGTTTCTGTTTTGTTTGTTACAGAAATTGGTAAGATGTTTCTTCAATTTTTTATGGAAAGCCAAAGATCCAAGAGTACCTAAGACAAGCTGAGAGAATGATGGCAGGGAAATTATATTACAACCAACAATAATTATAAAACTTCCTTAATTAGGACAGTACAATGTTGACTCAGGAGACAAACCATTGGACATCTGATTTATGATAAAGATAGCACTGCACATCAGTGGGGAATTGATGGACTTTTCAGTGAATGTTGATCTTTATATCATACATAAAATTAATTCCAAATAGAGTATAAATCTAAATAGAAAAGGTAAAAAAAAAAAAAAGATAAAGCTTCCCGAAGATAATATAGAGTGATATCTTCATCATCTTGGAGTAAACAAACATTTCTTAATGAGGACACAGAAACCACTAACAATAAAGGAAAAAACTGAGAAACAGGACCTAATGAAAATGTTAAATACCTACATATCAAAAAACATCGTTAAAAGAGTAAAATATGGAAGTTATAGAGTAAGAGAGAACATATTTGCAATACACAAAACCAACAAAAGACTTACCTGGAATATATAAAGATTATTTATAAATCAAGAAGAATAAAGCAAGTGACTCAATTTTTGTTAATGGTCAAAAGACTTCTAAGGGCACTTCTCAAAAGAGAAAATACAAGTAGTCAATAAACATACGTGAAGATGCTTAAACCTTAGTCATCAAGAAAATGCAAATTAAAATCATGATGAAATACCATACACACACACACGAAGAACTAAAATTAAGAAGATGGACAATTCCAAGTTTCAGAAAGGATATGTAGCCACTGGAATCTTTCATGTATACTGGTTAGACAATAAATTGGTGCAACCACATCAGAAAACTGGTGACTTCTACTGAAACTGATCACACACATATCCTAAGACCCAGCAATGCCATTCCTGCATCTGTACCCATAAAAGTGTGGCACGTGTGCACTAAAAGACATGTACAAGATTTTTCAGAGTAACATTATTTGTAAGAGCATTAGTCTAAAAGCAATTTAAAAAGTCCATCAATAGTTGGATAGACATAATTATAGTATATTCAGACAATGGAATAATACAGCAATAAAAATGAATAAACTATTGCTAGACATAATGATACTGATGAATCTTTCAAACATTATGTTGAAAGAAGCAAGACACCAAAAAGAAATATAGTCAGCTCTGCCAAAATGTGATGTATATGTTCCTAAAGATCACCACACTATGCAAAATCAAGCAATTAAAACCACAGGGCTTAGAAGATATTTACAAATGACATATCTGATATAGGGCTAGTATCTAAAATATATAAAGAACTTATACAACTAACTCAACCCTCAAAACAACAAATAATCCAATTAAGAATGGGCAGAAGACATGAACAGGCATTTCTCCAAATAAGACATACAAATGACCAACAGACACATGAAAAGATGTTCAACATCAGTAATTATCAGGGAAACAGAAATCAAAACCACAATGAGATATCACCTCACACCTGTCAGAATGCCTAAAATCTAAAACACAAGAAACAACAAGTGTTGGTGAGGATGTGGGGAAAAAAGAGTCCTGGTGCACTGTTGGTGGAAAGCAAACTGGTAGAGCCACTGTGGAACAGAGTATGGAGGTGCCTCAAAAAATTAAAAATAGAATTATCATATGATCCAGCAATTACACTACTGGGTATTTACCCAAAGAATACAAAAACACTAAGTAAAAAAGATATATGCACCAGGATGTTTATGGCAGCATTATTTACAATAGAAATTATGGAACCAGTCCAAGGGTCCACCAACAGATGAAT
Organism: Lynx rufus; assembly: GCF_022079265.1. Lineage (NCBI taxonomy): Eukaryota > Metazoa > Chordata > Mammalia > Carnivora > Felidae > Lynx > Lynx rufus. Next base: position 31,308,021 of record NW_025814829.1, on the reverse strand, counting down.
AAATAAGTGGTACACACACACACACACACACACACACACACACACACACACTGAAATATTATTCAGCCATAAAAAGAATGAAATCTTGCCATTTGTAACAACCTGGGTGGATCTAGAAAGTAAAATGCTAAGTGAAATAAGTCAGTCAGAGAAAGACAAATACCATATGATTTCACTCATATGTGGAATTTAAGAAACAAAACGAACAAAGAAAAAAGAAACAAACCAAAAACAGCCTCTCAAATATAGACAACAAACTGATGATTACCAGAGGGGAGATGGATGGGGAGTGGGGGTTAAATAGGTAAAGGGGATTAAGAATACACTTATCATAATGAGCACCGAGTAATGTATAGGATTGTTGCATGACAGTATTATATATCTGTAAATAATACAATATTGTATGTTAATACTGGAGTTAAAAAAAAACTAAGGGTTAAGGAAAAAAACATAAGGGCATAGAGTTAAGGGCATAGTATTCAAAAACTTTGTCAGTGACACATAAAAGTAAAAAAACAAATCTAAGGGATGCCTGGGTGGCTCAGGTGGTTGAGCATCCAACTCTTGATTTCAGCTCAGGTCAAGATCTCGCATTTCAAGAGACTGAGCCCCACGTCAGGCTCTCCTCTGTCAGAGAGGAGCCTGCTTAGAATTCTCTCTCTCTCTCTCTCTCTCTCTCTCTCTCTCTCTTTTCCTCTCTCTCTCTCTCCCCCTCCCACACTTGCCCTCTCTCTCAAAATAAATAAAACACTAAAAAAAGAAATCTAATAATATTGGTAGCATGGATTTACACATGTAAAATTGTTAAGAAATGAATCAAGTACTAAAATAATATTTGTATTTGCAAAGTAGGTTTCCTTATTGAAGTGGACATAAAAAACCAAAGGGGGCACCTGGGTGGCTCAGTCAGTTGACTCTTGATTTTGGCTCAGGTCATGATCTCGAGGTTCATGGGATCAATACCCACACCAGTTTTTGTGCTGAGCATGGAGGCTGCTTGGGATTCTCTCTCTCTCTCTCTCTCTCTCTCTCTCTCTCTCTCTCTCTCTGCCCCTCCCCTGTTCACACGTGCATGCTTGCACTCTCTCTCCCCCAAATAGTAAATAAACTTTAATAGTAATAAAAAAAAAAGAAGTGGGTATCAGAGGGCTGCAGCTTGTGGGTAATCATGGAGTGATGGAAGGAGGGTTATCTGATGCTGGACGGAGTGTTGTAATACAGGATGTGGATGGGTGTGGTTCACAATGAGGAACGGAAGCAGCTGGTAGATGTTTGAGGTGTGTGCATGTACGTATGTTCTGTACTTCTACTGGGCTCAGTTCATCTGGGTGCAGTTTTCTGCATTCACCTAGGGTTTCTTGAAGACAAAACTACATATAAGCAAACACTCAACTGCATTATGCTCAGATTGCTCCCTAAGTAGTAATCATGATGAAAGTGAAATCCACGCTTTCAAAAACAAGCAGTACTGCTGAACTGATAGTACCTTATTACTCTATTTAAATAAAGTCCCAACACAGGGAAAATTCACCCCTGACATTAGATATCAGGATGCAGGTTACTCTAGAGGGGGTTGTAACTAGAAAGGATCACAAAGAGAAACTTCTATAGTGCTGGGTATCAAACAGGTGTGTCTACTTTGAAAATTCATCATGCTGCACACTTAAGGTTTGTGCACTTCATGTATATGTTTAAATAAAAGTTCCAAAAAAAGGAATGTTACATTAAAAATTGCAAAACAAGATCTACACCTTTTGGGAAAGCTTCCTGGGCCTTGAAGATAAATGATGAGGTTTTCCTACCCCACTGGATAGACATTAAGTTCCTTCCCAAGCAAGCATACTAATCATCCATACTTATGTCACACACATTTATATAGCTCTTCTCATGCAGTGTTCAGCAGTCCATCATTCACACCCTAAAGAAGAACAAAGTAGGATTCCTAAGTTACCAACTCCAGACAGGTACTTAGCAGAAACCGCAGCATCTTCCTAGCAGTGAAAAAGGAGCTAGATGACACAACTTCGAGTCTCAGCTCTGCCATTTCCTAGCTGAGTGGGTCTGTCAAGTCACTTAACTAAGTTCAAGCTCCCTCACTTACCTTTAAATAAGAATAATAATTCTGCTCAATCTATATTACAGGGCTGTAAGCAATGAAAACACTTTTCAAAATGTAAAGAGATATATATTATAGGATACAATTAAGTATTTCTTCTCCCACGTTCAACTGAAATTTAGTTGGTCTCCTCCCATGTTGGTGTAGGTCAACAATATCTTGGACATCAAGACTCTGAATAACAAGCATGGCTGGCATCACCTAAGGTTTTCTTTTTTTAAATACAGCCCCATGTGTAATGAGGGGTTCCACAAAAGCATTTAGATGGTGATGGTGGTGAGCATTTGGTGCTCAGATGGATTTATGTCTTTGTGAGAAAAATGTGTGTCCACACAGCATTTTGATGTTTAGATCTAGAGGCATTTTTAAAACTTCCTCTCTACCTTACTGGAGTCAGCCATCAGTTATCTGTGTGGAGACGAGACTTTTCATTACAGCTGACACTGCCCCCACTCCACTCTCTGCTGCCCTGGTCATTGTCTTCCTAAGGCTCTTCCATTTTAATCTCCTAAAATTCAAGTCCTGTTTTCCTTATCAAATCAAGCAAATTGAAGAGGCTGCAAAATCTGATATCTAATAATATGCCTCTAAACCCAGGTGCTGATTACTTGGATATGTTACAGTTTGGATTATCTGTACCACCAGACATCTGAAAGTTACCGAGAGCTGTTGGGTCCTTGTAGCCTTCAAGAATCTCAAAGCACATTATAGATTCTACCCACTAAACTCAGTGGGAGAGACACACACACAGAATAGTGTTTTCTCCTTCTTAGCCATGGTGCAACAAATCTAGGCTTGAAGAGATTGGCACTAGCAGGGCACTTGAAGGGAAACTAGAAATTTCCCATATTGTTAAGTAATGCTGGAACTGAAAGATCAATTATGGGAGAGAATCTCAGGGTGATAAAAGGTGCATTTCAATCAGAATCACTAAGGATGTTTACTGAAATACAGATTCCTGAGTGCCAACCTAGACTTACTGAATCAGAATCTCTTAGAGGTAGGGGCTCAGGATTCTGCATTTTATTTTAAAGTTTATTTTATTTATGGAGAGAGAGAGAGAAGAGAGAGAAAGCAAGGGAGGGACAGAGAGGGAGAGAAAGAGAGAATCCCAAGCAGGTTCCACACTGTCAGCATGGAGCCCAACATGGGGCTCGATCTCAGGAACCATGAGATCACGACCTGAGTCGAAACCAAGAGTCAGATGCTCAACTGACTGAGCTGCCCAGGAGCTCCATGGATTCTGCATTTTATTTTTTTTTTCCAACGTTTATTTATTTTTGGGACAGAGAGAGACAGAGCATGAACGGGGGAGGGTCAGAGAGAGAGGGAGACACAGAATCGGAAACAGGCTCCAGGCTCCGAGCCATCAGCCCAGAGCCTGACGCGGGGCTCGAACTCACGGACCGCGAGATCGTGACCTGGCTGAAGTCGGACGCTTAACCGACTGCGCCACCCAGGCGCCCCGGATTCTGCATTTTAAATAAGCTTTGCAAGTGATTCTGATGAGCATCAAGTGTGGAAACAGTACTGGAGGTTGAGCAAGAGAACAGCTGACATCATACTGATTAATGATGACACAAAGGGGAGCAATCTCATCAAGAAAGCTGTGTTAGACCAGGTCAACCTTGAAATCATTCAACATTGTGTTAATAATGAGAAATGCAGCTACCAGGCATCATGCATGGAGCCACAGACAGGAGACAGGAGAGAATGTCATACATATTTAACATTGAGTTGTCACAGCAAATAAACAAAACCAGAAAATTTCCTACATACCATTCTGAGGGCTCATCAGAGGTGAGATGTGGCCCAGGTGTTCCCGCTACTTCAGCATGCCCCTGGCTATATATACAACTAACCCCTGACTCGTGTGCATCCATCTGTTTACTGGATGGATTGATAAAGAGCATTTCCTCTGCAGAGCTTGGCAAAGTCACATTACCAGGCATTGCAACTCATAAGGACACTAGAAATGCCAAACTACCATGATGAAAAACAGGGACTAGCATGGTTCCTGGACTTGAGCAGATGACCAGTGAATAGTTTTTGGATTTATAGAGTGAAGTAGGAAAGAGACAATGAGATGGAATGATATGGGAGGATGGAAAGAAGAGTAAACTGATAGAAGGAAGGTCAGGTGAATGGACAAATGGATGGACAGATGAACAAATGGATTAATGAACAGGTAGAATAACTATGCCAGACCAATTATCTTTCAGCCCCAAAATAATTTTAAAAAATTACTGAGATGTAATTATAATACTTTAAAATTTGCCCATGTAAAGTGTATAATTCAATGGCTTTTGGTATACTCAGAGTTGTGCAACCATCACCACAATCAATTTTAGAATACTGTATCAGCCCCCTCCCAAAGAGGACCCCATGCTCATTAGACATTACCCTCTAAAACCCCATACCTTCCAGACCTAAAGCAACCATTAATTTATTTTTTATCTCCATAGATTTACCTATTCTGCATATTTCATACAAATGGAATCATATCATATGTGGTCCTTTGTGATCGGCTTCTTTCAAGATTCATTTATGTTGCAGCATGTACCAGCACTTTATTCCTTTTTAGTGCTGAGTAACACTCCATTTTCTAGATTATACCACATCTTATTTACCTATTCATCAATTGATGGACATATGGGCTGTTCCCACTTATTCCATTATTATGAATAATGCTGCTATGAGCATTCATGTATAATGTATATAATTTGTGTAGATCTATATTTTCATTTTTCTTGGGTATATACCTAGGAGTAAATTTCTAGGGTAATTGTTTAACTTTTTGAAGCAGTTCCAGACTATTTTCCAAAATGTCTGCTTTCTACTATATTACATTTCCCCAGGTGGTGTATGAGGGTTCAAATTTCTCCTCACCAATACGTAGTTTTCATTTTGGGCTTGTTCATTTCTTATTACAGCAATCCTAGTGGTTGTGAAGTGGTATCTCATTATGGCTTTGATTTGCATTTTCCTGATGGCTAATGATGCTCAATGTCTTTTCATGTGACTATTGGTCATCTGTAGATCTTCTTTGGATAAATATCTGTTCAATCCATTTTATATTGAGTTATGTGTCATTTCATTATTGAGTTGTAATAATTCTTCATGTATTCCAGATACAAATTATCAGATATATGGTTTGCAAAACTTTTATGGTTGCATTTTTACTTTCTTGATGATGTCCTTCAAATCACACACACAAAATTAATTTTGATGATGTCCAACTGATCCATTATTTTTCCTTTTGTTACTTGTCTTTTGATGCCATATATAAAAAATCATTGGCTAACCAGGGTCACAAAGATTTGCCCCCAAAAGAATTTTGTAGTTTTAGTTTTTACACATAGGTCTTTGATGAATTTTGAGTTAATTTTTGTATATGATATGAGGTAGGGATCCAACTTCATTTTTTTTGCATGTTGAATATCCACCAAACTATTTTTGACAGAAGAAAAGGGGCCATGTGAGTAGAATAGCATTAATATAATAATATTACCAATAATGAGCTACCATTAGTAAGGGCTGTGCAGTTTTATATTTATTATTACCTTATTTAATCTCCACAGTCACCTACGAGGTGCATATTTTTCTTAATATACAGCTGAGAAGCTGAGTGTTAGTGTATCTTGTCCAAGGTCCCAAAGATGGTAAATGATTCAATTGTGTTTGACTTCAGAGTCCTTTACCACCATTCTACACTACCACTAAAACACAACTCTCAGTGGGGCACCTGGGTGGCTTAGTCAGTTAAGGGTCCAACTTCAGCTCAGGTCATGATCTTGCACTTTGTGGGTTTGGGCCCCACATTGGGTTCTGACAGCTCAGAGCCTGGAGCCTACTTCAGATTCTCTCTTACTCTCTCTCTCTGTCCCTCCCCCACTTGCGCGCTCTCTCTCTCTCTCTCTCAAATATAAACAGTAAAAAAAAAAAAATCACAACCCTCAGAAATTAGGAGATTTCTCAAACACACCTACCTTCTTTTAGCAATCCAATATGAATTCATGTATCAAGAATTTATATGATGCCTTCTATTTATATTTGAAGCATTTGATCACTTCTTGGATGTTTTAAATGGTATGTCTGACTCAAAGGAAAATCAGGATTTCTATAGAATTTAAGAAAGACTTCTTTTTCCGGCAATGGCAGGTAAGTTATTTGGACTAATTCTCCCTGGAATTGGAAGTAAAAAATCTCACCAGAAGAAAAAAAAAAAAAAAAAAACAAAAGTAAAATTGCTAGATAAATATTTTATTTTTTTCAAAAGGCTGGCAATGTTCAGCACAACAGTAAGGAATTTCCTGGCCAAAATCTAAGAAAAAGTGAGAACCAAGGGAGACAAGGGAAGTTCTTTAAAAAGTTTTTTTGTCATGGGGCATCTGGGTGGCTCAGCTGGCTAAGCATCCAACTTCAGCTCAGGTCACAATCTCACAGTTCGTGGGTTCAAGCCCCACACTGGGTTCTGTGCTGATGGCTCGGTGCCTGGAGTGTGCTTTAGATTCTGTCTCCCTCTCTCTCTCCACCCCTCCCCCACTCACACTCTGCCTCTCTCTCTCTCTCTCAAAAATAAATAAACACAAAGAAAAAATTTTTAAATGTTTTTGTCATGAGAACATTTGTTTTTCCAGATTGTGATACAATATTTGGGGTAAGATAACAGAAATAAAATTCCAGGCTGCTAAAAGTAGTGAGTCTAATAGCAAACCACAAAAGCATATTAGATTAGGGCCTAAAAAGGAATCAAATCACCTATTGGTTAATGGTGAACCAGAAGTAAACATAGCCTCTTTCTTCAAGACAGAAGAAGAAGTGAATCTCTCCCTAAAAAAGTATAACCATGAACCAGTCCTATCTGGTATCCATCAAATAAAAGCACAAATTTGTCTGGAGGAAGGTACCTTTGTAGTAGGTACCACAGGAAAAACCCACATATAATCACATAAGACGATGATCAGCACACAAAGATAATCAAGCATACAAGGAAAGAGGTGATATCAGTAAGACCCAGCACAAAAAGAAGACAGTACATATAAATACAGATTTAATATATTGAAAGTATCAAACATTGATTATAAAGCAATTATACTCACTACATTTAAGAAACAAAAGACAAGGGATGCCTGCGTGGCTCAGTTGGTTAAGTGTCCAACTTCGGCTCAGGTCACGATCTCCCAGTTCGTGAGTTTGAGGACCACATTGGGCTCCACACTGACAGCACAGAGACTGCTTTAGATTCTCTGTCTCCCTCTCTCTCTACCCCTCCCTCCCTCCCTCCCTCTCTCTCTCTCTCTCTCTCTCTCTCAAAAATAAATAAACATTAAAAAAAGAAGAAACAAAAGATAAATCTGAAAATATCTGCAGAGAACAAGAAACTACAATACATAACCCTTCCAGATGAATTTGGCCTTGGAAAAAGTATTAATTCAGGTAGTCTACTGAACAAGCTGCTTATCTCCACAAAGACCACCTCTTTGTCTTGGCATTTTCCTCAGCACTTGCATATTCCCTCAAACTGCAGAGGCAAAGGAAAGGAAACAGAGAAGTCTGTAGAGGCCATTTTTTCTTCAAAATTCAGAAATTAATCTATGTTATCTACAAAAGCAGCAGATAAACCTCAAGTATTTTTGTCTATCTCAGGCACCAAAACCATTAAACTATAAATATTATGAAGACTTAGATAATTCCCTAAAATCTTCCCTGGGAGAATTCTGAAGATCTCTTCTTCTGTCTTTCCTATCCTTTGACACTCAGCATCCCTTGTCATCTCTCACATAGCTTCCTGACTGGCCTCTCTGTTCTAAGCACTGCTCTTCTAGAAACAGCCTCCACAATTACCTCTACGTAGATCTTTCAAAAAATGAGAATCATGGTACTGTCTTGCAAAAATCTTTCTGTGACCCACCCCTCCCCAGCCTATTAAGGATGAAGTCCATACTCTGTACCTAAAAAAGCAAGTACCTAAAAAAAGCTCCTACCTTTTTGGTGTTCTCTGGTGCAACCAGCCTATTCATCAACATCACACCTTGCATCTTTCCTGCCATGATCCTGAGATGCTTAGACTGTGTTCAGTGTGCAATTTTATGCCTTCATGGCTTTGTGCATGCTGTATCTATCCCTCAAGTCTGGTACTTCTCATCGTTGAAGCTCACCTCTGATGTCCAACCTCCTCCATGATGACTTTATCACTCAGAATATAAAGTTAAGCATTCACCTCTTTGTTCCCAAAGCACTTATCAAAACTGGTATGTCCCAAAGCACTGTTGCACATTCTTCCACAACTGATTACCACTGTATCCTAAGCACTCGGCATAATGACCGGCAGTAATATAGGGAGGCCCTCTCCTTCAAGCATTTTTCTATGTAAAATAGATCTTAAGCCTCATTCAGACTCACTTAACCACTGTGCCTCTTTTTCCTGAATCAGATAGTCTGAGATGTTTCCCAATTTCTTATTTCCTTACTCTATACTTTTGCTTCTTTTAGTAAAATCTTCGCTGATGCAATGCAAAAGGTATGATCAAGTCTTGTTGGGGCAGCCACCAAGTGAGGAAAGTAATCAAGACTCAAGCTTCAAATATGATAAAAGTAAGTGATAGGTAACCGTAGACATGAATAGAATGTTAAGACCGGACCAAAAGCAATTCTTTTATGTTAAAAGTTACCTGGTGTCTTCTAGCTTAGTAAAAACACAATGACATTCCTAGGAAAGGTGTGTTTCCCCAAACAGGCCTATATGACCATCCACTGGCTATTTGCCATTTGAAAGTCAGCACACAACAGTGCCCGTTATGTCGTCTGACATTGTTTGATTGTGTGTGATTGACAACTTTAAGAATATAAATGATCCGCTCTTATACATTGTAACAAATGTGCTCAAAAACCTGCTCACCTAGGGGATTCAGCTTGGAACAAAGGTTATGAAAGTGGTCCCATCTACCCAATGTGTAAAGAATAACTGAGGAAAGGGAAATCAAGCGAAAGCCCATGTTCCTGAGTCATAAACTGGGTGGCCTGGCCTCTCCCAAGCAAGCCAGATACACCTAATGCTCTCTGGTGTTATAACAGTGTTATAACCGCTGCCTCAGCCCTCAGTTGTCTGTTTTCTTCTCCCTCTAAAAGCCACAGGTTTTAGGTAACTCCCTTTGCTACCTACTCCTAATCCCATGAAGATGTCTATCAACATAGCAAGACAATCACCTTTAAGACAAAATTTTAGATTTCCCTTTTGCTTTACTGATAGGTGAGTCAGTTTTTTTCCCCCAAGGTCACATGAAAGCACCACTAGAAAAAATAAAGAGAAGTCCTGAGACATGCTGCCTAGAGATCTAAATAGGGCTCAAATTAGCAGCTGCCTCCTTCTCTAGGCAAGAGCTGGCAGCAGCTGGAGCGTGACAATACTCAGAGGAGAACAGAGGGGAGCAAAGGGGCACTGCACTGAGGGACAAAGGATTCAAGCCTCAGGTCGGCTGGATGCTGGGCCACTTCCAAGAGGGGCGGTCCATCCTGCCTGACCTCCCAGGAAGCCTCAGTGTGCCCCTTGACATGGGGTGGCATATACTTCCAGACCAGCTATTTCCATCTGCTGCTTCCGGTATAATCAGCGTCATGGGTTAGAGAAGGACACATGAGAAGATAAATATTAAGCACAGACTTAACTTGAACCTAACTTGAAGAGGGTGTTTCTGACCTTCTAGTTCTGGACTTATGTGTTGAACTGCTCTGTTTCTTTGGGGAGGGGGGGAAGAAGTCACTGCCAACCCATCTGAATACCTTATCCCACCACCTTCCTGCACCACACATCCTATGTGAGTTTCCTAAGGTTGCCGTAACTAAGTACCAAAAACAGAACAGCTTAAACAACAGAAATGTACTGTCCTAGTTCTGGAGGCTAGAAGTCTGAAGGCAAGTTGTTGGCAGGGTCATGCTCCCTCTGAGGCCCCCAGGGGAGGTTGCTTCCTTGCCTCTTGCTACTTCTGGTGGTTCCAGGCTTCCATGGCATGTGGTGGCACAGCAGCAGCCCGTCTTTACGTGGCCATCTTTTCCCTGTGGCCTCACCTCACCTTCCCCGTGTGACTGTCTCTGTACCCACATGTCCCCAGTTTATAAGGACACCAGTCACACGGTACCCCCTTTGTCATGTCCTCTCTTAGCAGGTCCCCTTGTAAAGAATACTCCTCAGCGGCAGGTAATGTGAACAGGGTGGCGGCTGGTGGACCGTAAGAATTTCAAGTCCGTACAGAGAAAACTGGTCCAGATGAGGCTCGAATGCCTGTTGACACAAAGCTCTGACCCTTTAACTATACTAAACAGGTGCTCACAAAACAGGATTCATTTTTTTTTTCTGTCCTTATTTCAAGACAACGAACAAGTTTTCCTCGGTGGTTTTCATTCTCATTCACTGAATATCCATCGGAATACCTGACTGCCTTAATTACACTCAAGAGAGGTGACCACAGTGATGGACAGAACTCCTGAGGCAAGGAAAGCCCCCTGGATTCCACTTTCTGATCCCTACTGCAAACAAACAAACAAACAAAAAAACACAACCAGCCCACGCTGCTGCCTCATGCTGCATTTTCAGCACTACGTGAGGTAGCACAGGCGTTCGGCTCTTAATGACAGTCGTGCTGAGGTCACTTTATTTCTCTGGTAATTCAGATAGCATGCCCAAATAAAATGATCTCCTTCCCCTGCTCTCCTGGTCTGAGTAAGGGTGATTAGTATGAGAAACGGGCCGATGAGCAAGCTAACACAGTGCCCGAGTAAGCCTGCCAGAGGGAAAACCAACACCCGAGGGCTGACGCGTCAGGTGAGCAAGAGTCCTTCACCAAAGGGGCAGACTTGGTACAAAAACACTTCACTGCAGGGGTGAAGACCAGCTGGCGGCCAACCCAGTGATGGCCACGGGCTGGCCTATGAGCCCAAGAACCTGGAAGTGTGCCCCCTATCTCCTCCCTCCGACCCCCCTGTGATAAGTACCAGGAACAGAGCCATGAGCCAGGCACCATAGACTGTGTTCCCACAGTGGGACCCAGAGATGCTCTGTGGTGAAAACAGTGGTTGCCTATCTTGATGCAGACCTTGCAGAGGGAAGAAGTGAGAGGACAGCACAACATAAAGGATGGGGGATCTGCACTCAAAAGTGAGTGACACGCACCTGGTGTCTCTGTTTACTAGCTGTGTAATGACGAACAGGTTTCTGACCTCTCTGAGTCTCAGAGTTGTAACGTGACAACATCTGTCTGAACTCTCTCGCAGGATTGCCAAGAAGATCAACTGAGCTGGTGAGGCGAAAACTACTTAAAAATGAATAGTTAGAATACCAACAGTAGATGCTAAAAGGCAGTAAATCACATTTAGTCAGAGCACCCAGAAACGTCTGAATGCCAGGCAGCCTAGACATCTATGCAAAGCAAAGGAATACTTGCTTGGTAGCTGGGCTTTGGCTTCACACCCTGAGCAGAACTCCACATGGCCAGGCTGGCCCACGGAGAAGCTCCTTTAAGTTAGACCATCCTCAGTGTCCCAATGTACCAGAAAGTCACAGTATGGATAACACACCTGCATGCATGTATATACGGACATGTACACACACACACACACACACACACACACACACACACACACACGTCTTTGTTTCACTGCAGAGTAGAGCTGGCCTAGGCCTCTCCTGCCCTTCACCAGCCACAACAACTTCTGGATAGGAGTTATTACATGGGGGGCAGAGAAAGCCTCTTCAGGGGAAAGAGGGAGAAATGGCCACAAGAGAAGTGGCCAAGGGGAGAGATGGCAAAATGGGACCAGTGCGATTCCTGTTACCTGTCCAGCCTCATTGGATCATCTCAACAGTCATGCTGTTGGGCCAGCTCTCTGTCCCCTCTGAAAATGCAACTGAGATAGGTTGCAAAAAACGCTCACACTCCTTGACATGCCTGTATCAACATCTCTGCAAAATGAGCATACCGCTCCTCCTATCAGGGGCTGGGGTCTATGTCCCCTCCCCGTGAATTTGGGCTAGCATTATGACATGCTTTGGTCAAAAGACTGCAGCAGAAGGGAAAGTGTACCAGTTCTGAGCCTAAGCCTGAAAGTCCTTGCATACTTTCTGCTCTCCTTCTTGGACTGTGATGACTGCCATGTGAACAAGCCTGGGCCAGTCTGCTGGAGGATAAGGAGCCAACGTGAAGCAGACCTGACTTAATCAATTCATCCCAGCCAGGGCCCCAGAAATGTGAAAACCCAGTGAAGATCAGCAAATCCAACCCATGGCTGACCCACAGATGTATGCCTGAGACTGTCCTAGACCAGCCAGTCCCCAGCTGACACTGACTCATGGGCTAAATAAGTATTTCTTCTTTTAAACCATTAACTTTGGCGGTGGTTTGTTATGCAGCAGTGGCTAAATGACACATGCTAACCCGGACAACTATTCTCCAGTCCAGTCTAACACTCCTTTCCTCTGGGCTAGAATAAGGACTATGGAGTAGGACACGAAGGACAGTGACCTTCTTTTCCCTACAGGGCACTAGTCTTCAAAATGGGTTATACATACCACTAGGGCTCAAGCAGGACTTTCCAAAGTATAAGTTTAGAATAACTGATTTCCAGATCCTCAATTCCACATATATATTTATATATCCATTCTTATATATCTTATATATCCGTGTATACATATCTCCATTCTTCTCTAAAATTTAACCTAAGGTTAAGGTTCTCCTTTCCCCTATCCTTTATCTACCTTACAAAGGAAAGGTAAGCTTTTCCCCCATTGTTCTGTTACCTCAGGATATTATTCCAGGGTGTAAAACCCTCAAGGGAATTGGTAAAACATTCTGTGAAACCATCTGGCAGTATCTGCAAAAGCTGGATATGTGCATAGCGTGTGAGGCAGCAGTCCTATTCTCAGGTATACACCCAACAAAAATGTGTACACAGCTTCACCACAGGTCATATATCTGACTCGTGGTGGGAGCTAATAGCTGCTACGTTTGTCAACAACAGAACGGGTAAATGAATTATAACATGTTCACAAAATGGAATACTTACAGTACTAAGCACGAAAAATCCATAACCACACTCAAAAATATAGATGATTCTCTTAATGTGATATTGAGCAAAAGAAGCTAGACACAAAAGAATGGATAGAATGCATTTCTGCTTATATACACACAAACAAGCTTCCTGACAAAAAGCTATGCATTTAGAAGCCAAAATAGTGGTTACCCAAGTAATTGGCGGAGTCATAAGAAGGGAGTTTTAGGTACAAGTTATACGTGTGTGTTCACTTAGAGAAAATTCTTATGATATATACACACTTCTGGGTTATGGTATATTTTAACAAAAAAAAAAAACTTTAAAATAGTCAGAGGGACAAAATAAAGGGATAATTACATAATTCCTTTACTCAAACAACCAGAAATTCCTACAGTATCCATCTCAAGAGAAATGCAATTCTAATAAAATTTTACTTTTTATGTTTAATAATTACTTATCATTGGTATTATCTTTGTGCTCCTTTGAGTTATGCACTAATAATTATAATGATAACTCAACCTAGGAGAAAATGTTTACATTTCTAGACTTATGGCAATCAAAAAGTAAACAAACAACACAACAATGCTACAAAGAAGTAGGGCAGCTGAAAAAGGAAATAATTTTTAAACAAGCAAAAATTCTGTGGGAGAAATGAAATACAAATAGATCAAGGAAATAACATTGTGAAAAAGATCTTGCTCATATATAATTTTTAAATGTTTATTTATTTAGAAAGGTAGAGCATGAGAGCAGGGAGGGGCAGAGAGAGAGGAGGAGGAGAGAGAGAGAGAGAATCCCATGAGCCCAATGTGGGGTTCAAACTCATGAACCAATCTTGAAATCAAGAGTCGGACACTTAACTGACTGATCCACCCAGGTGCCCCTGTCCATAAATATTTTTTAAAAGATGATGGTGGATAGCAAATCACTAAATTTTTTATAATCCATACTATTTAAAGGTATCATCAGGTTTATTTTTAAATGTCAATATTCATATTAGAGCAAAAATGAGATCTCTTATACTTTAATTTAAATTTATAATAGAAGAGTGTAGATGCCTACATTATAAAGTGTAATAGTGTACACGATTTTTCAATACAGTTTCTTTATTAGGGGGAACAAAAGCCAAAAAGAGTTATAAGAAAAAAACGGTTCGGTATAAAAGAATCTCCCCAAATATCCTTCCCTTAAGATTCTGTCAGGGCGGTATGTTCTACCTACATTATTTAGGTTAATCTACATTAGTCAGGATGTTTTTGGTTATAAGTGACAGAAACAGAAAACCAACCAAACTGGACTGTCAGTCAGTGAAAGGTCTGATATTTTACCCCTGCTTGAAAACAACAAATCAGCCTGTCAAAATTTCAGGGATGCTGGCAGAAGACATGAGACTCTTGGGTCAGAGACAAAGGACTCGGCTTTATTACTCACAGCAATAACAGCAGCCAGAGCATTTGTGCCATTTCCCTGAGCCCCACATCCCACAATGCAGTGCAAAGAGGGCCAGGGGATGCCCGCACAGGCAGTGAGTTATGTCATAGGAGATAAACCCAGGCTTAGGAAATGCAAACACTTTACAATGGGCAGTAAGCCTGCCTGACCTTTGCCCCAGAGAAGGATATTATCTTTATTATACTGAATGGTAAACAAATACCCTCTACTTTGGAGAAAGATACTGTTTCCATCTTCCAAAGATGTTTGCTATACAAACATTCTTGGAAATATGGTCTGAAAGAGAGTCAAAAGATCTACAGAAACACAAGAGAGTCCTGAAGAACTGTCTCACAGCATGAGTTGAGAAAAAACAAACAAACAAACAAACAAAAAACGAACAGCAAGGGACTCCTGTAACTGAAAAGTAACAGACATGTTGGCTTCAAGGACGCCTGGATCTAGGGGCTTAAAAATCTGTGGCAGTGAGTTGTCTCCAAAACACAGCATCCAACATGTAGCTCTGCTTTCCTCAGAGCTGGCTTTCCTTGCTACCTGGCTCTCACTGGTGGTGGCAAGAGGGCTGCCAGCAGCTCCAGCCCGATGTTCTGACACCTCCGCAATAGCAAAGGAAAGAATGTTTTTCCTTCCTGACAGTTCCAACAGAAACTGGCCAGTCCCGGTACATGTTGAACCCTGAATCTTAGGTGCAAGATGTGCCCTACCAGAATGGCACAGAATGAGAGTGTGGTGGGAGAGGTTTGCTCCCAGAGAATGGGGGACTGAGCTGAGCCGGCAAAGCTACAGCTTTCTCCTATACTACTCCCTAAGTACCCTGAAGATAGCAAACCTCACAAGTACACTTTTGTGAAATTCAAGTACCACTTCTTTTTACAGGCTGATTCTCATTTTAATGAAGCTAGCAGCATATCCAATTCGCTATTTTATAATCAAAGCTCTTTAGGAAGAGGCTATCTCATCAGTGCCACAGGAAGAATGTTCTGTTCGATAGTGATTGTGACCGTATTGTGCTATTCCAGGCTAAATAATGGCTCCTCCAGAGATGAACACACCCTAACCTCTGAAACCCACGAATATTACTCCACCTGGCAAAAGAGACTTTGCAGATGTGACCAAGTTAAGGATCTTGATATGGGAAGATTACCCTGGACTACCCAGGTGGGCCTGTTGTAACCATGGGTTCTTTGTAGGAGAGACACAAGGAATCAGACAGAAGGCACAGTAATGACAGAAGTAGAGGGACAGAGGGAGAGATTTAAAAAGGAGGAACGTCAGCCAGAAGCCACGGGGTGTAGGTGGCTTCCGGAAGCTGGAAAAGGCAAGGAAACAGATTCTACCCTAGAATCTCCAGAAGAAACGAGTCTTGCCAACACTTTGACCTTGGTCCAGCCATACTGATTTCAGCTTTCTGGCCTCCAGAACAGTAAGAGATAAATTTGTATTGCTTTAAGCCATCAAATTTATAATCATTTGTTACAGCAACTACAGGAAACAAATGCCTGGTGGTGGCATAAAGCAGGTGGTCACTGCCCAGTGCAATAGTAAACAGAAACACACCCAACAAAGGGTCCTGCCTCATGAAAGAATTTGTTCCAGGGGCGCCTGGGTGGCGCAGTCGGTTAAGCGTCCGACTTCAGCCAGGTCACGATCTCACGGTCCGTGAGTTCGAGCCCCGCGTCGGGCTCTGGGCTGATGGCTCAGAGCCTGGAGCCTGTTTCCGATGCTGTGTCTCCCTCTCTCTCTGCCCCTCCCCCGTTCATGCTCTCTCTCTCTCTCTCTCTCTGTCCCAAAAATAAATAAACGTTGAAAAAAAAAAATTTAAAAAAAAAAAAAAAAAAAAAAAAAAGAATTTGTTCCAAAGCTGAGACACCTGGTGATGATGGCTTTGCAGAATTTCCTTCTGGTACAAAATGTTACTGAATTCCATATAACATATTCTTAAGTTTTAACGCTTTTTAATAATGCTCAGTAGTGACTGGAAAAGACAGTATGGTAAAAAGGGTCCCTTGGCTACCGATGCATAAGATAAAAACTAGCAGAGTTACCATTTTGGACTTTATCCTTGCATAAGGCACCAGTTCCAGAAGAAGTGGGTTAAGGCCAGCACCCTCCCCTTTTATCCTTATCTGGCATGTGCTGGCACAGCTGGTGTTGAACTATTCCTGCACCCGTAGCGGAAGGTATAATAGTAACTGTGATAAGCAGTCAAATAAATTAATAACATAAATTCCAGGATGCGTGGTTCATTTCGGAAAGCAAACATGTCCTGCAACCCCAAGAGATTTCTTGGTTTGGGCCTTACAGTACAGGCTTACGAATCCCACTACAGATATCCTTTTATATATTGAATATATTATCACATGGTAAGCAGTTTTATATATATATATATATATATATATATATATATATATATATATATATATATTAGAGAATAAATGGGACTTAGATTTTTTAAAATTATTTTGGTTTGACTTTAATTTCTATTTACATATTTGTAATATGCTTTTTTCCTCTTGTCCCCCATTTTATTGAGATATGATTGACATATAATATTGTATTAATTTAAAGTGTATAAGATGGGACATCTGGGTGGCTCAGTCAGTAAGCATCCAACTTCAGCCCAGGTCATGATCTCAGGGTTCATGAGTTTGAGCCCCGCATTGGGCTCTGCACTGACAGCTCAGAGCCTGGAGCCTGCTTCCGATTCTGTGTCTCCCTCTCTCTCTGCTCCTCCCCCATTCACACTCTGTCTCTCTCTCAAAAATAAATAAACATTAAAAAAAATTAAAGTGTATAAGATAGTGATTTGATTGTAATATTCCTCTGCATATCACCCTGCACATATATGATTGGGGGCATGTAGATTAGGGCCAGCAAGAAGTAGAGATTTCAAATATTATATGCTAATAAAACAGTAAAAATCAAAATTATTTTTTATTTGACTGACTGTGTCTAAGTTCTACTAGTCTTTACCTGATATTCTATGTAAAGACCACTTTAAAATGTTCCCATAGTCCATAAAACTCTTTGCAAATGAATCCACAGAAACTCCTGGTTAACAGGCAAAAGTTTCCCACAATCTTACAGAAAGTAGTATTTAAATGTACTATGATTCAAATTCCTTTCTAGATATTTTAAAATCCTCTCAGCTTTAACATAACCCCAGGCGCACTGCTGGATAAGAACTCCCACTCACTGTTTCTCATGTCCTATACCTAGTGACTTGGCCTGAAGTGCTTTTTAAAACACCCATGTCCAAGCCATCTGGGAGACCATGTGGCATAAAGATGAAACCAAGACATCTCTAAGTCTTGAAATTCAGATTCCAAGAATAGCCATAAATGGACCAATGTGTAACCATGGATGAACCTTATAACCTATATCTACAAACAACTTTACCACGAGTATGATGGGTGGGAAGCCCCTGCTCCTCTAACTGTTCTACAGCTCGCACAGGACCCAGTGAGGCAGAAGCAGGATCGATCGGAGCAACAGAAACTCCCTTTGAAGGTGACGGCTAGCGAAGATGGCGAGACAAAGTAATCACAAAGGAAGGCCCCGAGACACTGACTTCTGCCCCCTGTCTTCTCTCATCAAAAATGAAATTTCAGTCCCAAGAACTTAACAAGATGTGAGGGGAATGAGTTTCTATCTAACCACAGCCTTCCAGAATTTCCAGTGTGATACCCCAGTTCAGCTTTAAATAAAATGCCTGTCCAGAGCCATTTGAGTCAGGAGACAAATAAGTTGCCTGGACAAGCTAGTAATCAGGGAGGAAATCTACTTTCTCCTTTCTCAGCTAGAAATAGTAAGCAAATATGGGGAGTGTAAAGGTTCTGACCTGCATAAAAAACAAAACAAAACAGAACAAAAAACTACCAGTTCCTCTCTCATTGCAATCTGGAAAAGAACCACATTCTCCTTGCCTTGGCGCAGGGCCACTCCAGGAACTAAGTGTTGAGATGGAGTTTGCCAAATTAGATCAGGCAACAAGAGGAGGGAAACAGGTGTAGTGTGCATGTGTGTGTGTGTGTGTGATGAGAAGTCAGGCAGAAGAATATTTGGTGGATACCATGTCCCTAAGAAATTTCTGTCACTGCAAAACCCTAGATGCAGGATCTAGGTCCCTACCTCTTGGGAAAGGATTAGGTCCCTTTTTTACAGAGTCCCTGCCTACTGCTGACAAAAGCAAATGGACCTTCCAGAAGCAACACCACCTTGCACACAAACATTAATAAAGCTCTCAGCCCCTCAAGGCCAGATATATTCCCAATGTACATCCATCCCCTCCGAACACAGGGCACTGCCAGCTGTAGCAGGACTACAGGGCACCGCAAGGATGCTTGAGACACAATTGCTTTATGGAGCTTGGTCTTGCAGATTTGGAGTTATAACTCACTGATATTTCTGAGTTAGAGAGCAGTCATCATCTGCTTGTTCAAGAAATTAACTTATACTTCAACGTCAAGGATTTAAGAGAGGAGAAAGCTCTTTCCATCAACAGATGCTTTTGAAGGCCAAAGAGTTATGTAAGAAGCAACCTGAGTTTGCAAAGCATGCAACAGCAGAGCCCCCTAGAGCAGGCCCGGGGACCAAATCCCCAGAACACATCCTTCTCAGATCCCTGGATCCAGCTAAGCTCCTTAAATATATGAGGCCTAAACATTCACATTCCTCAAGCTGCTTGAAGTAAATTTCAATAGCACAAGTTTGGGGACTTTTGGTTTTAAAGGCAAAGATATAGATGATTTCCCGTAATTAATTGAACATTACTTCTCCAACCCCTGCAGCAGAGAGAACACCCGATAAAAATGGTGTGTGATGCCCTGAGAGGGCCGCTGAGCATTCCCATCTGCTGGCTGACATCTTCCAATTTCCTGGCAGTAGGGCAGTGTGCCTAGCAGAAAGGGCAGGGTCTGATTTTACAGCCTGGTGTTACCAGCCGCATAGAGACCAGGCTAGAGATTTTTACATATGCTACTAAAATAAGCTTTGTAGCTTAAAGCAAACAGACCCATGCCAAAATCCAAGGAACTGGAGATAGGGAGATAGTGACCTTAAGCCAACATCTCCAGGCTAACTGTGAGGTATTTCCAGGCACATCAGCGATGTGGGGAAAGGGCTCCCTGAGAACTAGCGAAGCTGTATCCTCTCAGCCCCTTCTCTGGCGGGGTGGGGTGGGGTGGGGATTTGCAATCTCCTCTATAATCCCCATCCTCAGATGCCTGGCTGCCCCCTCCCTGCCCTTCCAGGACTCACAGAGGCAAGATCTGTTGGAAGGACACCCATTACCACTTCCCGTATCTCACTACAGCAGGGCCCAGCCCATCAAGGTGCACAGGGACCAAGTGTGTTACCCTTGGGGAAGGGCCACCTTCCCATTCAACCTGGAAATCTAAATACTGAGCTTGAACTCTCCGTCCCCTCACTCTCTCCTGTCTCATGTTCCTCAGTGAGTAGGGGTGGGTCTCAGAACAGCAAACTCCACTGGCTGAAGAAGAGGCCAGAGACAACCAGGGTCTCAAAGTCCTGATTCATTCATCAGCTGATACATGTGCAGGTCAGCAATCCTGTATCTGAAACCATTGGGAGCAGAGGAGTTTCAGAATTCAGATTTTTTTAATTTTAGAAAGCGAATGTAACACCCCCAACAGAGTTATGAGGAAACATCCTACAAACTCATTAGTACTTTTTTGTACCCAAACATGAATATTCATATTACTGTTCTATCAAGTCAATCAAATGAGTTATGAAGTAAAATCCAGAGGTCTCAAGGATGGGAGATTTGGCACCATCTGCTTTAGTTTCCTCCAGGAGATGCTGAAATTCACTCAAAGACCCGCAGTGGGGAACATGCAAACAAGGGAACTGCCAAGTCCCCAGTAGACATCCCCTGCCTCAGGAGGCCCATGGGACAGACCAGCTGGGATGGGACCAGGCCGACTTAAAGACTCTCTGACACAGTAAATGCCTTCTAAGTTGAGCCTCCCTGGCCTCAGAAACCAGAGAAAAGTGCTTCCACAGAGCCCTCCATATTTGGAGATTGGGTCTCCAGGACTCAGGCACCTGGCTCCAAAGGTACAACATAGATCCAGTCAAAGGCCATAGCAGGACCCGCACGGCAGAGGCAGACCGGTTTTCTTCTGAGCCCTGACCCCGGGGCGCCTGATGTTAGTTCCACAGGGTGCAGGGCAAAGCATGCCTTCGAGAAGCAGTAAGAACATCTTATAGCTGTGATCTTTCCTCCGCCACTTTACGTGCCGGCACAGCCAGATCACACCTCCCACCCTGCTCTCTTCTCACTCTGTGCCTACTGCCTGGGGACCTGTATCCACCCCCCGTGGCCTCACGTACCTATGAGCCCTTGACTCCCACAGTTCATGTAGTCCAAACCTCCCCAACTGTAACCCACATCCAGACAAACACTTGATTACTGAAGTACAGTTGACATACGATGTTGTATTAGTAGTTTCAGAGGCACAACATAGTCATTCCACAATTCCATACACTGTGCGACGCTCACCACAATAAGTATAGTTACATTATGGCACCACGTACCATTATTATATTATTGATTATATTCTTTATGCTGTACCTTTCATGTCTGGAACTTATTTTATAACTGAAAGTTTGTACTTCTTAATCCTCTTCACCTATTTCACCCCCCACCCCATGTCCCTCTCCCCTATGGCAGCCACCAGCTCTGTGTATTCACAAGTCTGTTTCTGTTTTTATTTTTTTTTAATTATCAATATTATTTATTTGTAAATTCAAAAAATTCATTTTTCCCTCTTTGTTAGAGTACAATGTTTGTAAATGAATTATCACAGGCCATAGCATCATAATCATAGTGATCGTGGAAGTGACTGATGGTTTTAAAATCCATGACCTGGTAATTCCATAAATTTGTGTTAGCTTTTGTATTTTGACTAAATGAAACTGAATGTTAATATTCACAAGTATCATTCATTTTGACTCTTGAATACTCAGGGCTTTCTTCTTTGCCTTATCCATCTATATTTATTTGATGAAGAATTACTTTAGCAAAAATTTAGCTTTTATGTATATCAGTTGATCATTTCTACCGCTATTCCATGAGCTACAGTTTTCCTTGGAAAATCTCAACCTCAATATCCAACCAAAGAATGTTATTTCTTGCACGCTTATTGTAAAAACCAAACTATTTTTTTCTATTCTACACGTAAGTAAAATCATATGGTATTTGCCTTTGTCTGACTTACGTCACTTTGCATAATACCCTTCACGTCCATCCATGTCACAAATAGCAAGACTTCATTCTTTTTATGGCTGAGTAATATCCCATCACACATACATACCACATCTTCTCTATCCACTCATCTATTTATGAACACCTAGGTTGTTCGTAATCACCAAACACCTTGGTGATTGTAAATAATGCCACAATGAACACAGGGGTGCACGTATCTTTTTAAATTAATATTTTCATTTTCTTTGGGTAAATTTTCCATAGTGGAATTTCTGGATCATATGGCATTTCTATTTTAATTTTTGAGGAACTGCCATACTGTTTTCCAGAGTCCAACTCACATTTTTACTTGCCCCTTGGGCACCTCCAGGTTGCCTCACGTACCGTCTCCTGCTGTGCCATAACCTACGAATATCTGTGCACTTCCCCACATCTCCCTCTCTTGCACTTGGGCTGGTCATGTGACTGGTTCTGGCCAATGGAATGTGAGCAAAAATGCTGTGCGTCACCACTGGCGGGGATATTTAGTACTTGTGTGTCATCCCCATGTGCTCTTCTCCTCCATGATGCCAGGCCAAGAAAGTAAAGAATCAACATAGAAACATTCTAGGTTCTGGAGTCACTGCCTAGAAAAAGCCACTGGACCCACAATGAACTGTGAGAAGAATAAATTTCTATGAGAAAAGATTACTGAGAGTTCAGAACTATCTGACAGAGCAGCTAGTGTTAATTATTCCCACACACCTGCCTTCTCCACCTGGCAAGTTCCTACTTGCGGCTCAAAACTCCAATTCAATTGCCACCTCCTCTGTGAAATCCAGTTTTTGCGGGAAGGTAAGCCACTCCATCCTATGACCTACGGTAAGTCGCTCATGCATCTGGCACAACTACCTCAGTCTGTGGACACATTTCTGTTTGCATGTTCAGCTCCTACATTTATGTATGCTTCTTTTTTGTAATGTATTCTCCGTGCCTTGGAAGTGGCAAATACCTGAGGCCTCATTTCCGGAAGCAAAGATCGGAGCCTTCTTGTCCATGTGACCAGCAAGTCCCAAGTCAGCATTTTCCCGAGTCACAGTGTCCTTGGCGTCATGCTAGGTACTGTGGTTGGAAGCAGGAAAGTAGGACACTGTCGCCCACCGCAAGAAGTGTGTTTTTTTTCTCGAGACCCTCTGCACCCCATCAGCTCCCATCTTTATTAAAGGACAGCTCCCACTTAAAAAGTACATTGTCTTTTCAGGAACCATCAGCTAAGATAGTTCTCAAAAAGTAAGATCAAAGAGGGGTTTTGTAATGACGAGAGGAAAGCAGAGCAGGGCTCTCTCATGGCCCCTTTGAGCCTGGCTCCCCCAAGCCGCCACGGTTTAGACTTGTGACCGGGCCTTCTGGGCTCATGCAGCTGTGCCGGGGTTATTTCTGGTATGAAAAAACCTGCAGTGGAAGCATCACTGGCTCCTCAGGGACCCGGATGTAGAGACGACAGCCTGGTCATGCAGTCAATCACGTTGTTACCGCCTGGCAAAACTTCCCAGACCAAAGGCACAAAACCATGCCATTGGTCAGGGAAACAGAACAGGGGACCTTGGCTTTTCACACCCGGTAAACTGGCTGGAGTAATGTGCACTGTAGGCAGGCCTCATTCTCCCAAGTCTCTCAAGGCCGTGACAGAGCTCTTAGTTCCGGCCTAAGGGCAGTAGGGACCATAAATAAATGATGATCGGTTATTAATGCAGTGTTTCCACAGTAACCCCCACAGACCAGCATTTTACCTGCTGGAGGACACTGACACACACCGCTTCCTGCACATTACATACAAGACTGGACATGAGTGTTGGCATCCCGCTGTTCAGACAAGAACACCTACAACAAAGATCTGTGGCAAACCTGGGTGCCAAGCCCACAGCTACAGGAGAGCACAGTGGGGCTTCCAGGACCTTGCTGGCCAGGATGCTCAGAGCGGTAAATGAAAGGTTAGACTTCTGCAGTATACTGAAGGCTGGGATGATTAGGAAGGAAGATTAGGAAACTTTTTTTTTTAATTGTTTATTTGTTTTTGATAGAGAGAGAGAGAGAGAGAGAGAGAGAGAGAGAGACAGAGCGTGAGCGGGGGAGGGGCAGAGAGAGACAGAAACACAGAATCCGAAGCAGGCTCCAGGCTCTGAGCTGTCGGCACAGAGCGTGACGCAGAGCTAGGACTCGTGGACCATGAGATCACGACCCGAGCCGAAGTCGGACACTTAACCGACCGAACCACCCAGGTGCCCCAGGAAACTTTTTAAAAACCAGAGTATTAATTTAGTAGAAGGCAACAGCAGAGTTTGGGAGAGCTGGGATAATACCTTTTAATGTTAAGTGCCGCATGTAATAGACGAGAGGTACATCGACGTAGGGGCCCCTGAACGTTATGGCTAAACACAGGGAATTGTTTCTGGTTGGTATTTGATGGGTCACACACCACGAACAGAACAATGAACGCCTCCCGCTACACCACACAGATGTACCACAAGGTATGTGGCAACAGCATACGTGGAAAACAAGAAATTGACCGAAAACAGCATTGTCAGGCAACTTACCTTGTATGAAGATCCTGTTCCAGTAGATTTTCCCAACTTGACTGCCCCCAAGAAACACCAGGTTGGACAGGATCAGCATGGAGGTGGAACAAGATGCAAAGGCGGCGTGGAATCGACGGCGGGCTTGTGGGGAGAGGAAGTGAATCTGTGGGGAAAAGGCAGGTGGTGTCTCACTGGAGGGGCACAAAAATAGTGCTGAGGTACCACCGGGCAACTCTAGTACCAGCCCAGGACACCCAGCCCAGAGCCTGAGCTGGGGCAGGACTTAAACAGCCATAAAAACTTCCATTCCTGTGTCATGCTCACTCCGGTCTAAGAAGTGATGCACCCCCAATGTGTTGCTTCCTACTGCCAAAGGGGCTTCCCCTGACACGTGTCACACAAGCACTGAAGCTAGTCAAGATTTGTCCAGAATGAATGTGTCCACACATCCTCTGCATGTGAACTACAGGTATAAGAACTGTTTAAACTGGGCTCCCTTATAACCAGCACAACTCCATGTAACGAGGTCAAGATCAGGGTGATGTTCTGGGCCAGGTAACTTGACTCTGGGAAGCTATCCTGTCAATCTGACCCACTGTGAGGAAGAATCCCATTAAGAGGGCGCAGGAGAATCAGCACAAGCCGACCTCATTCCCGGAATCAGAGCTCAGGGTACACGCCCCACTGAGAGTGAGCCTGCGGCAGCTTCCAAGAGCGGCCGCTTGTCACAGCACCTGAAATTCGCAGGAAAAAGAGAGGCGGTTTCCAACAATGATGATGATAAAGAATTCTGCTCGTCCATCTGAGGGCTTCATTGCACTTTTTCCTTCCCTTTTAATAACCTCTTGGGGACTGCATCAAGTAAACAGAGCCTTTCTTTCTTGGTACTGACTGTTCTGGTGGTCCTCCTGAGTAAGATGGCAGAGTGCTGTGCCTGGAGTGTGTGAGCGCCATCGACACGTCCACAGGGACTGTTCTTAGGGACTGCATATGCAGAATGAGAACCAGGTGCAGTGCAACAGCAAGGCCAAAGGGCCCCAGGGTTTCTGACAAATACCTCCATCAAACCCAAAGACACAGAAAAAGGAGAGAGCAGAGGGTTTGGAGATCGTTTCTGAATATCTTCCTGAAACCTACATATTTCTGGGATCACTTGCATCCTGATTTCAGCTGTGCTCCAATTACAAATAGAAATCTGAATTAACCAAATTCCTAGTATGAGAAAAGGATTAAGCTGGAGGGTGTCTCTGGAAGGAGACTTGCTTAGTTCTGGCAAGTATGTTACGGATTATCTGGGGCCACTGTGTAAGCCTTGGTCAGTGTCTTTTGGAAACCTAGAGAAATCAATTTCTGACCCCCTCTCCTTTTCCTCTTCTGCCAGTCCCAGCTTCTGTTCTATATGCTCAGATACAGCTGCAATCACATGTCACCCCATCCATGGTGTTCTCCGGCATCACCTTGGAGCATGGTTTTACTGCCACCATTATGTCAAAGTAAAGTGTGATCTTCTCACAGATAAGCTGTGTAGTTGGCACTGAGTCATCTGCTTGGACATCATTGTTCTGGAAAGCTCTCAGATGATGCTGACATGTCCCCAGTTAGAGGCTACCAGACAAGGTGACCTCTAGTCTCTCCCTTGTTCTAAAAGGCCACAACCATGTATAGAGGACACTGTCAAGTCAGACCAGACAAGAGTTAATTACACAGTATAAAAACAAGGGGCACCTGGGTGGCTCAGTCAGCTAAGCGTCTGACTTCAACTCAGGTCATGATCTCGCAGTTCATGGGTTTGAGCCCCGTGTTGGGCTCTGTGCTAACAGCTCAGAGCCTGGAGCCTGCTTCGGATTCTATGTCTCCCTCTCTCTCTCTGCCCCTCCCCTACGAGTAGCGCTCTGTCTCTCTCTCTCTCAAAAATAAAACATTAAAAATTTTTTAAAAATGGTGATGAAAAAGACATGGGGATGAAATGGGCTTGTAATTCAGCACTCTTCACCTCTGAGAATAGGGAGACATTAATCTACCAGTTTCTGCATTTGAGAGCAGAAGATATTTTCTGTGTATCACTGGCTCAATCAGCAGTAACTAGGGAGGCAGGAGGAGAGGAAGGAGGGAGATAAGGGGGAAATTCAGAATGATAAATTAAGACAATATAGATTACCCTAACTGGCACAAATGTATCCAAATAATTCTCTCCAGGTACAGGACCACTGATAACGTGTTTCATTTCTAAGGGACCCGGTGAGTCAGATGTTCTGGCATTTCTGTTCCAAGCCCACCTGTATCCTCCAACCTTACATCCTGTTAGGGGAATTCAAAGGCTCCATGTAATCTTTTCCATATTAATGTCAATGACACAGAATGCACGTAGATTGGTTAAGCTCAGAGTGGTTCTCCTTTTATAGGAAATGATTACAATTATTAAATAACCAACTGAGAGATACTGAGAGAGGAAACTGCTCTTTGCATTGGGCTTAGTTCTAAGCAGGACTGAGGAGCCAGGTGACCCAGTACGGGGCAAGGGCCAGGCTGGTAGGAGGCAGAGGTGTGGGGCAAGGGGCAGAGCAAGGGAGGAGGTGAGGCGGAGAGTGAGTCCTGGAGGCACAGGGCTCCTCATTTCAGCACCCGAAGCTCTGGTTCTAACAGGTCTTCCTTTGCTTCTGTGATTATTCAGCTATATGAGTCAATAAATTCCTATTTCTGCTTAGGGAAAAAAAGTCAAAATAATAGCAAATATGAAAGAGCCTCTGATCTCAGAGACAATGGAGGACATCTGAAATCTGACAAAATGGGCTACAATTCAATTTTTATAAAGAGTTAATTTTGCAAAAACTAAGCAAGAACATTAAAGGCACAGGCTTTTAGAATCAATACACCAGAAAGATACAAAGGAGAAATCAAGATGCTTATAGGCAGTTGTTGATTACCAAAGTAGGAGACAATAAAGTAAATCCAAAAACCTGATTGAACTAATAGCCCCATCCTCTGAACTAACAAAATTAGCCTGCCTGCCCACAAGCAGCAAACTTGACTCAGCATCACTTCTCTGCCCTGTGGATCAGTGGGAGAGCAGAATGAGAGGCACCAGGAACAAAAGAGAGGGCCTGTGCGGATAGCCCACGGTTAATAGCAAAGGGGATGTGAATCTCAGCTAGAACCCATCTCTCCTCTTCAGAGTCCCTGAAAACACTGCAGGAGGTGACGGTTTAGACACTGGGGATCTCCCTCTACCTTGGGAGCCATCTGGCCTCAGCCCCTGATTTACACTCCAGACCCAAGTTCCATGCTTAGAGGTCCTAAGGAGGGAAGAAGTCACATGGGCAAGGCTGGAAGGGTATATCTGTCCAGCTCCATCAATAAATACGACTTTCTACATCTCTAGGGCCATGGGATCAACATTCCTACTTTAAACTCTTGATTTCTTTTACACAGTCTCCTTAGATATCCTGTAGCCATTGTTGCCATCACTCCTGTGGTCCTTCACGTCTTGGATACAGGCTATCTGTCCGTGTGCAGGGGCCACGCCTCGTATGTTAGTCATGATTCAGGTGCTGAAAAGCCTCCCTGGTAGGAGAGGTCATGTGATGGACTGTGCTCCAAATGGGGAAATAAGCCAGTGTATAGCGAGGAGCCATCAGGTATGAAAATAGGAATTGCCAACTTGGTCAGATAAGGCAATGACTGGTAAACAGAATCTGATTTTAACACAAACGCAACAGGATACACCAGAGCTCTGGTCTGGTCATGGTCTCTTCCCATAGGAAAGATGAGGCTACGGCAATTCAATATCCTGGCAGCAAAAAACTTGGAATGGTTTTCCAATCCCCAGGGGATGGTTAGAACTTGCGGAGCAGCTTTTGGTTGTCCCAAGGTAACAAAATTAAGGCATGAGATGGCAGGGCCCAGGGATAGTAAACATATTACAATGTGTGAGACAGAACTGTCCTGCCCAGAAAGTCAACAGTGTCTCTTGAGCATGGGTGAAATGTTTTCTTCTATGTTCCTTATAAGCCCACTTCCCTCTTGGTCTATGGGGGCATAGAACCTCCCTTCCTGCCTCATTAGGAGCGATGCCAAAAACGTTCCCCCTTTCCCCTGGGGCCCAGAGAAAGGCATCCCAGGGCAGGGACAGTGCTCTTCACAGTGCCCCAATGTGAGGCTCCCCTAACCCACCCACCACCCCCTGGCACCCAACTTGAGAGAAGCCTCCTGTGCCAACCACAGATAGGCATGGTGTGCCACCAGTCCCGAGGCTTCTCTCCCTCACACCCCACAGACCCGAGGAAAGAAGAAGAATAGAAAGAATCACTTCCTACCCTAGGGTGACCAGTTCTCCCTCAGGGACTCTGGCTTCAATAACAGGTTGAGATGGTTTCTCTCCATGTTAGCATTGATATAACCCACTCTTTAGCAGATCCTGGACTTTGGGCCTGGATACAGCAAGCCCCACAGAACACCTAGAAGCACACACCCAAGGTAGACCTCTAATTCCTCTGCATGAGTTCAGGGTCGCTGATAGAAGAAACAAGACATGGGGTGTGGGAACACTTTGTAAGGACAGCGTACTTTAAAACTTCTCTCAAAGCACTGCTTTATACTTCCCTCTAAGACACTGACTTCCAAAGACAAGGAACTAACCCAAACAAAGTAAACCTTGGGGCAGAACTAAACTGTCAAGCTAGTTTGCCTTTCCTCCTGTGAGGTGTCAGCTCCTGTGTTTATTCCTATCTCTATGGAAACTCCTCTCTCTTTTCCAGTCAGCATCCTGTCCCTGGAAATCACAGGACCTGGGCTGGGGCGAACAAGTTGGGTCCTGGGGTGGTGTGGAAACTGGGTCAGAAGTTACTCTCAGAATGTGCACTGGGGGGGAGGCAGATGGCGCGGTGGGGCTGCACGCTGCTGGGCGCGGTGGGTCCCACACTCGTCCACAGAGGGGCTGCATGTGGGGCCGAGCTGGGAAGAGGGGACAGGCTGAGCATCTGGGGGAGCAGATGGGCCGGAGGAATGGCTGCTGGAGACTGACAAAGGCTTGGCAAGTGGGACCTGATACTGTTTATTTTTAAATGGGAAGAAGCTAAAAAAAGAAATTGGGTGGGTTTGAGCAGCTGGACACAGTTCTTCCATATAATCACTGAAGTCTTTCATTTTCTAATAAAAATGCTACCCAGAGGGTAAGAGAGGATGCACAAGGAAATGGCATGGGGGATATTGCTGGAGACCAGGGAGAGTAAATGAGGGTAAACACCCCACAGGCTGTAAAGATGAGACCAAAGGTAACAAAGAAACAATCAGAGCTCTTGTGAAAGAGAAGGGTGGCCAGGGCAAAACACTCAGGAAGACCCGAACTCCTGTCCCATCCCGCGCCAACCCGCCAGGACACCTCTCCCCTTGCTTCATTGGACAAGGCACTTTGGTCCCTTCCATTCAGAAGTCCATGTTTCATGAGTAACCCCTCTCTCACGCTCCTCCCTGTATGGTGAGTGCTATTCTTCCATCTGCATCACATAAGACCCATGAATACTCTGTGTGTGCTCAGTAGTTATTTAACACCTGCCTCTCTCTTTGCCCTAAATAAGTTACAGAATCTCCTGACTTCCTTAATGTTCCATTCCATCCTATATCCATGCCAAAGGAATATATGAAGGCACTCAAAAGCAACACCTCCTTCCTTCTTGTAAGTGTACGAAGCTTCAAAATACATCTGGTCAATGAAATGAAAATTTCCAGTATCTACTACTGAGATCTAAGCAATGTATGCTCCTGAGAGAGAATCAAATACTGTGGTGATAAAGACAAAGCCAACTTTGCTTAAATGGACAAGTCACCTGCTCCACAGTTTACATATCCTGCTTGGTTAAAAACAGCACAGCCTATATAGTCTGGCATCCACATCCATGCAGCATATGAAGCAATTTCAGGGGGCTTTCAAATAGCCAAGCAAACGATAAGCTCTTGGTATAATCAGAGAACTTCAGCCATATTTGAGGGGCTGGGATCCTGCCAAAAGTTCTGGAATGGCCAACAGTACTGTCTCACCCCGTGTTCTTGCTCTTCTACCAACATGGCCGTGCTTTTAGTCCTCATGTCTCTGCTCTGGATTGTGCAGAAGCCTCTTTGTTAGCTGGCATGCTATACTCTGGCCTTTCCCCCTCTGGTTCGTCAGGTACACTGAATATGTCCCTCCACTGCGCAAAATATCTTGGTGGCTCTTTTACTACTTGAGACTAAAATCCAAAGAAGGTCCTTTACAATCAGACCTCATTTTACTTTCCAACCTTGATTCCTGCTAATGACACAGCTCTACTCACTGTTCTTCCAACATGGCACGTACTTTTACAGCTCTGTGCCTTTGCACAAGCTGTTTTCTCTACTGAAAATGTGTCCTCCTAATTCTTTCTTCAAGCTCCAGCTCAGCGTCAGCTCAGGAGACCAACAGCTTTGGACCAGTCCAAATGGTGCTCAGGTTCTGGGCCTACTTTTTAACTGCACTGCTCCGGGCAAGCTCAGACTCCTAGTTCACAGTTGGTATTTGATAAACATAGGCTACTCTAACCCTGTCAGAGTCAGTCACCCCTTTTCTGTGTTTCTGTAACCCAGGGGATAGATAGTATCAATCTATATGCTTTAGCTATACAATTTCTGATGCAAAAACAAATTCACTATGTGATGACCTTAAGCTATATTGCTAAGTAGGAGAAACTATTCCCTTTTTGCAAAGGAGAAACTAGAAGGGCATAGACTTTAAGTAACAGGTCCTAGGTCATACACTGGTAAGTAGAGTAGTAAGGATAGTACAGGGATTCACACATTCCCCTAACTCAAATGTCTTCATGCTGCCTGCTATATTGTACAAATTTATGTCTGTGTAGCACTGTGTGTCCCTCCCCTAGAATGGAATCTTCAAGATATTTGTCCCTTCAGTGCCAAATACAAAGTAGATCTTCAAGAAGTGTTTTTTTCCTTGAAATACTTCAAATACGTCAAAAACTAGTACTTAGTTATGCATGTGTTCCGTAAGCAATGGTTGATAGATATTCACCAAGTGTCAATTTCAGGAGCTCAATATTTTCAAGAACAATATGGCTTAAAATAACACTGGAAGTTAAAAAAGTAATTGGAATTCACCATTAGAGTAGGAGATTTAACATATCCCCTCAGAAAATGACACCTAAAAGATCAAAGGTAAGAATATAAAATAGCTGAATAAAAATTAATAGGCCTAGCACCCAAACTGGAAAGGAAGAAGCAAAACTTATCTCTGATTGCAAAGGAAATGATTTTATATGTAGAAAGAACTAAAGATTTTATATACA
The DNA here is from genome assembly GCF_022079265.1 of Lynx rufus. Classification (NCBI taxonomy): domain Eukaryota; kingdom Metazoa; phylum Chordata; class Mammalia; order Carnivora; family Felidae; genus Lynx; species Lynx rufus. The sequence goes on along the minus strand of NW_025814829.1, from coordinate 31,276,314 downwards.
TAAAAAAAACCCAAACTGTTACAACTAATGAAAAAAAATTCGGCAAAGATTCAAGACAAAAATCAACATGCAAAAATCGGCTGCACTTCTATACACTAACAATAAACCATCTGAAAAGCAGATTAGGAAAAGAATTCCATTTACAATAGCATCAAAAAGAAAAAAAGTACTTAGGAATAAATTTAACTAAGGAGGGAAAAGACTTATATACTGACAACTACAAAACACTTCAAGAAGAAACAGACATCCATATTCATAGATTGGAATATTTAATATTATTAAGATGACAATACCACCCAAAGCTATCTACAGATTCAAGGCAATCCCTATCAAAACCCCAATGATGTTTTTTTTTCAAAAAACAGAAAAACTCATCTTAAAATTAAGATGGAATCTCAAGGGAACCTAAATAAGCAAAACAATCTTAGAAGAGGAGAGGCTATCAAGATGGTGACACAAGAGGTTCCTCCCCTTCCCTCCTTCTGTGGCTGCACTGCATGCACAGCTATACATTCAGTAAATGGAGCAATTTACACTGAAAGAAATCCAGAAACTGGCAGAGAAACTCCTACACATCAGGTAAATGAGAAAATACCCACATCTTAACAGGCAGACAAGGCTGAGACATACTCTTGCCATAAACCCCACCCCCCACATAGCATCCTACAATTGGGAGAAAAACCCTAATTCCCAGCTTATCCCTGAGGAACAAAGATTCTGAACCCCACATCTAGCACCCCAAATTTTAAGACTCCCATTGCAGGAACAGGCAATTAGCTCTGAAAACCAATGGTGCCTGTGTTCATAAGACCCCCAAGACGAGCAAACAAAGAAGCAGTCTTGAGGGGCACATGAGCACTGGTCACAGCTCTCTCCCCAGAGTCACCACTAAGAGAGCAAGCAAAAATCTCCCAGTCTTTCTCTGAAGGAGGTCTACTGCATAGTTTAAAATTTTCTGCCTGAGAGTCAGACTGCTCATTTAGCACACATCTAAAGCATGTCTGTGATCCTCCCAGGTCACTGGGAAGCTGGTGGACACCTCCCCCACCTTTTCCCTCCAGCTCACTCCAAGTTGCCAGTATCTCCCTGGAAGGAGCTTGAATTACACCTGCATGCCAGCTTTTGCAGCTGCTGTCCAAGGAACAGGTCCCCCAATGGCCTAGCTCTGGTGGCCACTGAGGCTTCCATTCACAAGTCCCATAGGACTGCAGCAACCAAAGAAGCAGTTCCTAACAGGCACAGGAGCACTCTCCTGAGACCACACACCAAGTCTTGGCACAGACTGAGCAGGCAAAAGTTCCCATCTCCCAGTTTTTCCTCAGAAACAGGTTTAAATATATACTCTCCCAGCTGATGATTGAGGGTCTAGATTCTAATCATACTGCATCAAGGTGCTGATTGTGACCCTCCCCTAGGGCACACTAACAGGTCTTAGCACATCTTCAGCTAAGAAGGCCATTAAGAATGAAGAAGGTGGGGCGCCTGGGTGGCGCAGTCGGTTAAGCGTCCGACTCCAGCCAGGTCACGATCTCGCGGTCCGTGAGTTCGAGCCCCGCGTCGGGCTCTGGGCTGATGGCTCAGAGCCTGGAGCCTGTTTCCGATTCTGTGTCTCCCTCTCTCTCTGCCCCTCGCCCGTTCATGCTCTGTCTCTCTCTGTCCCAAAAATAAATAAACGTTGAAGAATGAAGAAGGTAACTTGAACTTGGACAATCACAAAGGTTTGAGAAAAAAATTAGAAGCTCAGGCCAGGCTGACTGACATGGTTCTACTTCTACACAACACAACTCTGTCAAGACTAAGAGACATGGTAATTTTATCTAATGCAAAGAAACCATTACAGAGAGTAAAATATATATATATGTATATATATTTATATATATATATACACACACACACACACATATATATATATATAAATAAAGAAACAGAGGAATATGTTCCAAACAGAAAACGAAGATAAATCTTCAGGAACAGATCTTAATGAAATGAAAATAAGTGATTTTTATTTGACTGAAAGTTTAAAATAACAGTCATTACAACACTCACCAAAGCCAGGAGAGTAATATATAAACAAAATGAGAATTTCAGCAATGTATAAATGTATAATTTATCACAATGAAAGAATTATTAGGCCTGTCTAATAGAAAGATACATAGAACAATGAATACATGCAATTTTCATATACAAATGGACCATAATCAAACTGAATATGAACTAAGCCAGGAAAGGAACCCAAATATATTCTAAAAAGTTATCATGAAGGCTATGCTCACCAACAATGGAATAAAATAAATCAGCAACAACAAATATTTATAGAACTTAACACATTAGTAAATTTTTAAAATTTTTCATTGATTTAAACCAAACACTTTTATTGAAGTAATAATAAAATGAATAAACATTGGCAAGTATGATGAATTAAGAAAACAAGGCCAAATAAACAACAAGAGATAATAATATATAGGAGATTTAAAACTCTTTGGAGATTATATAGCAATATATTTGGTGACGTAGCTGAGAAACAAAGTATCTAGAAAATATAAATTGCCTAAAATTCTCAAAGAAAAAGTAGAAAGCCTGAAAAAGCATAACCACAGAAGAACTGAAACAGTGGTCAAAGCTCTACACTTAAAGAAAAATTGGCCAAATGATCTTAATGAGCAAGTTCTACCATAAGGTCAAGGAACAGACAATTTCCGGAAACTGTTTCAGAGGATTGAAAATCATGGGAAGCTTCCACTTATTTCATGGTGCTAGTATAACCCTGATACTAAAGTCATAAAAAGCCAATATGGGGAAAGAAAATCATGAGTTAATCTTTCTTATACACAGTGCCTTAAAAATTCTAAATTAAATACCTGTAAATTGAATATAGGAGTGATTAAAAGAATACTCGCAATTGAGTAGGATTTATCCCAGGAATGGAAGGAGGATTCAGTATTAAAAACATTAGAAATTTATGAGAACAATTAAAGGAGGATAATCTTATGATCAATCCATAGATGCTAATAAAATATTAAGTAAAACTGCACACTCATTCATGATTTTTAAAAAAAGCCAACTAGTAAAAGAAAAGAGGAAGCTTCTTTAAGTTGATAAAGAAGATATGTCAAAACCCAGAGCAGGTATTCCCTCCCACTAGCTTTAAGAAAAAGACATTTTCTCTTCTGTCACTCAAAACCACGCTGAAAGTCTCCGTCAGTACCACAAGACAATTAAATGCAGCAAGAGTTAAATTTGTTGGCAAGGACAAACTGTCATTATTTGTAGATGATATGACCATCTATTTAGGAAAATCAAAAGAAACAACTGGCAAATTACTAGAGCTAACAAAAGATTTAAACAAGAAAGAAGCAAAATTATCAACTCAAAACAAAAATCAGTACCTTTCTTATATCAAAGCAATAATCCGCAAAGAAGTGTCCAAGACTTCTGAGGAGAAATGATAAATCATTATGTAATAACCTTAGGGAAGGCTTGAATAAATAACTATTCATGATTGAAAATTCAGAGTCAATATCACAGACATGCAAACGCTACCCAAATTAAGCTACAATTCATTGCAAACCTAACAAATTCAGATATAAATACCAATGTCAGGAATCAAGACATACTATAGAACTCTAGTATTTAAAATAGGAAGAATCGAGTAGATCAATACAATAGAATGGAGCCCTAAAACGAACCCATGTATACTTGGATATTGACTATATATTAAAGGTGGTCTTTCAAACAGGTAGGGAGAGTATGGACCATTGAATAAAATAGTTTTTTTAAGTCATTTATTTTTGAGAGAGAGACAGAGAGAGCGAGTGGGGGGGGGAGGGAGGGAGAGGGAGAGAGAGAGAGAGAAAGGAGAGAGAATCCGCACGGTCAGCACAGAGTCCCACATGGGGCTTGAATTCACAAACCATGAGATCATGACCTGAGCTGAAACCAAGAGTCAGATGCTTAACCAACTGAGCCACCCAGGTGCCCCAGAATAAAACAGTTTTAAGATATAAAAACCATTCTTAGTTGCAGGCCATACGAAAATAGGCAGTAGACCAGATTTGGCCCATGGGCCATCATTTGCCAACTCCTGTTCTATTCTATTCTTGGTACCTGCCCTAAAGGAATACTTACATATATGTACAAGGAGGCATAAATAGGCATCTCTACAGCAGCTGCATTTGCAAAAGAGAAAAATTAGAAGCAATCTAAAATTTCAGCAACAGAAGAATGGCTAAAAAACACTATATATCCATACCATGTCCAGTCATGCCAATCCACATACACTAATATAGAAACAGCCTCAAAATAACACCATGAGGAGGGGGAAAAAAGCACATATTTTAGAATATTTATCCATTTATTAAACCACACACACACACACACACACACACACACACACACAGCAGTAAAGGTATGGAAAGCTATACTCCAACCTGACAATAATGGTTACCTCTCATGGGAGAGGAAAGTGAGGTGTGTTTGCTGGGGTCAGAGGAATTATTGTCTTAGAGGGCTCCAGTCTTACCTGTATTTTTGACTTCATAAATTAAAAAGAATAAAAGAATTAAAAAAAGGAAGTCTAGGAATCTTTCTGCTTAATGACCTTAGACCCTGGCTACCTCCCCTAAGTATGGAGTCAAGGCATGTGGGTGAGAAGACAGAAGCTAGATGACTGTCACCCCCCAGTTATGACTGCTCATGGCTGGGGCCTCCCTCTCCAGGTAGCACTAAGATCCCTTGGGACTATTAAAGAAGCCTAAAATGTGACAGTTGTGGCCTCAGCTATATCCTGTTCAAACACAAAAGCAACAGCTTAGGGCAACTCCCATTTTTAAGCAAGCTTGGTATTTTAAAATCTAAAACTGACAAACAGGTAAAGCATTCCAAAATGATTCAGCCAACAGCACAGAAAACTGTTCTAGGACATCCAGTTAAACACAGGAGATGAGAGATCTTTGCTCCCTCCAAAACCCCATTAAAAAGCAAGTAAGCATTTGATGGGGCACCTGGGTGGCTCAGTCGGTTAAGAATCTGACTTCGGCTCAGGCCATGATCTTACAGTGTGTGGGTTCAAGCCCTGCATCAGGCTCTGTGCTGACAGCTCAGAGCCTGGAGCTGCCTCAGACTCTGTGCCTCCCTCTCTCTCTGTCCCTCCCCCGTGCGCACTTGCTCACTCTCTCTCTCTCTCTCAAAGATTAATAGACATTAAATTTTTTTAAAAGCAAGTCAACATTTGAAAAGGTATAAACTCACAGGCAAGGAATGGAATAGAAGTGAAAAGCAAGTGGGCAAAATGAACCCATTTTTACAAGACAGAAAACAGATGGAGGAATTAGCAGCACTGAGACACCTAGATAGTAGATGTCAGAGGAGAAAGTCATTCCTACACCAGATCCCCAGAAGGCCTAGCCATTAGAGGCACCATGTACCACAGACGGCAACAGTAAACCACGGAGACAAGAAAACAGAGAGGTTGGTTAAAAATCTTGGTAATGTAGGGCACGTGGGTGGCTCAACTGGTTATGGCCTCACAGTTAGGGAGTTCGAGCCCCACATCAGGCTCTGTGCCGACAGCTAAGAGCCTGGAGCCTACTTTGAATTCTGTGTCTCCCTCTCTCTGTGCCCCTCCCCTGCTTCTTGTCCCCTTTCTCTCTCTCTCTCTCTCTCTCTCTCTCTCTCTCAAAAATAAACAAGTATTTAAAAATATCTTTAAAAAATCTGGGTAATGAGGGGCGCCTGGGTGGCTTGGTCGGTTAAGCGTCCGACTTCGGCTCAGGTCACGATCTCACGGTCCGTGAGTTCGAGCCCCGTGTCGGGCTCTGTGCTGACCGCTCAGAGCCTGGAGCCTGTTTCAGGTTCTGTGTCTCCCTCTCTCTCTGCTCCTCCCCTGTTCATGCTCTGTCTCTCTCTGTCTCAAAAATAAATAAACGTTAAAAAAAAAAAGAATAAAAATCTGGGTAATGAGCATACAGACCCTGGGGCTTCCTTCTTTCTCTGCCCCCCACTCCCCATGACGAAGGCGATGATGAGAAATTTTTTTTGTGAATAAATTGTATCAAAGTGACTCTAAACTCAGGGACAACGGGTACAGTGGCATTTCAGAATGCCAAAGATATTTTCATTAAGTTTCTCAAGAGAAAAACAGATTACATATAAAGAATCAAAAATCAAAATGGCATTTCTCAACAGTAAAGCTAAAAACTAGAAGAAAATTACATCTTCCAAATTTTTCAAGAGAAATTACCTTTCAACCTTAAAATTCAGTGCTCAGACAATCAATCAAATGTGAGAATAGAATAAAGACAGTTTGGGAAATGCAAGTCTCAAAAAAATTTATTATCCATGGTCCTTTTCTAAAGGCCCTTCTACTAGGTCTAATAGAAGTAGTCCTTGTACTGAAGGACGTGCTCCACCAAATCAAAGGGAGGAGAAAACAAGGGGACATGGGGTCCAAGACCCAGGGATTCAGCCCGGGAAAGAGGAGGAGGAAAGTGTCACGACCAGCTGTACAGTCCATCTAAAGAGATATGATCCAGATGGGACAGAGGATGGAAGGGCCCAGGAGAGGTTCTCCGGGAAAAGAAGAGAGCTGACAGATTGCCAAATACATCTGACCACATGGAAATGACTATTCTGAGGGATTTTTCCATTTTACTGGGGAGTTTGCAAAGAAGTGGTGATAGTAAACTACTAATCAAACAAAAAGAGGCAAGGTGATTCTTAATCTGAGGTGGGCAAACAGTGGACTAGAAAGGAAATTCAATTATAGCATATTAACTGGCGTGGCAGTAAGCCACACTTAACATGGTGGTAATGGGAACATCGAGTGCTGATGGAACCAAACACAGAGCTACCACCATATTGGAAGGAGAAGTAGGTCTCAGATGCTAAAACCTCATGTAGAAAGCAGCTAATATTTATAATTCTTAAGGGAAGAACTAAGAGAATATACTTTAGAAAGGTGGAAGTAAATGTCAGAAACAACTGAAGTGAATTGGAAGTTGTTGCTGATGAGGAGAAGGATGTATGAGCAGAATGGAGACTAAAGATTCATTTACCTCAAGGAAGCCTTGCAGGAAGATTTGACTTCTGACCCATAAACAGATATTCCTTAAACTTTCTGGGTTTCCATTTTTTCCCACTGCAGAACAGGGATAATGACAGTACTTACCTACAAAGCTACTATTGAAACCACACGACATAATTTGGTAAAAATGCTCTTGTGAGCATTGCCACTTCACTTAGAGCAATTTTTCCATACGCAGGTAGAGTGAAGCCACAACTAAAACACAAGATGTCCAAGAACTGAGGGCTGGAATGTGAAATTGATGTAATGCCAAATGGTTCTGCCTAGCTTGCTTGTCCCGAATTGCAATTCTTTGTTATTCCCGAAGAAATCCATTTTTGCTGCTTAAACAAATTTAATGCCAAATGTACACAAGCAGCAAGGAGAGATGAATGAATAAGTGTGTAATATTTATCAAGGCAGGTGTCTCTTCTTACCTAAAATTAAGGAAGCTTAGAATAAATTATGTATAACTGAATTTGACTCCCTTTCTAATTGAACTATGTGTTCTTAGACATATCACGTACGTTCCCCGGTCTGGAGTTTCCTCATCTGTAAAAATGGAGATAAGCAATACCTGCCCTGGGTGGTTGTTGAGGTGCTTCAATAAAATAACCAATGTGGAAGATCTCTGTGCAGGGTCTGGTACAGTTTCTTCTCTGGCAAAGGGTGGCAGCTAGAGCAACCCCACATTAGTCTGTTCCTTCCATCTCTAACATACATCAAGCAACCAGGGTCAGCTAAGCATAGCCTCCTGAGGAGGGATCCATCATGTTCCCTTTTCTCTCAATCACCCTTAATTAGATAACAATACGTATTCACCGTAGAAAAAGCTGAAAATATAAATAAGCAAAACCAGGAAAATATGTATCATAAATAATCCCCATCAATAAAAAGCTAATCACCATCTGTATGTTAGTATGTAACCTTCTGCGTACTTTTCCGTATGTGCACGGAACTTTTAAATAAAAATAAATTTTTATTCTACCTATTATTCTTTATTCATCTTTCTTCACAGTTAAATTATTTCAAAATCGCTACTTTCAGTGGTGGCATAGTCAACTTACTAGATGTCCTGTACCTCTTGTACTCTTTCCTGCTACCCCTCAGGGGATAGACAGTGGCCATTCCAGCGCTTACCTGAGCTTACGGGGTGGACTAGAGGGTTGACACAAGAGGAAAAAGCAAAAGCCCCCTTAAGTTGTGTGTTTCAGTACATGCTGGCAATCACAAGTACAATGATACCAACTCAGCTATCTCAAATGAGGCCAGCAGCTGCTCCATAAGCTTTTTAAAGCAGTGTTTATTTCTAGGTCTTGGGAGGAATGTGAGATATTTTGGAAGTCCTGAACATCTCTGACTTCTCAGAGCTTTAAAAATGAATACATGCACACAAACATATATATCTATATACACACAGACACATATACACACATATACATATACTACATATAGATGCTATACAGTTACAACATACATATAATATTCACTGCACATAATATATAAATACACACTGTAAATAAATACATACTGTAAAAATATATTGCACTAAGTATGTGCATATTATTTTGGGGAAAGTGGGCTAATTTCATCCTTCTATTGCTAATAGGAACACTGAAAACTCAAGTTCTGCTACCTCCAGGGAGTAATGGGTTTTCTTGGAGGAAAAGAGACCCAGATTTAGAAACACACATCCAAAGCTTCAGCACGTACATAATAAAGATTTTGCTTTTCCCTAAGTTCATCTATAGAAACTGCTGGGCACCAGGCTGTGACTTGAATAACCACCACTTATCTGTGCTGTAGAAGCAGGAATCGAGGGCTCTCAAGTAATGAATCTAATCCCACAAGCCACCTGAAAAAGCCCATTTCAACCACTGACATTCAAGCCATGGATCTCATCTTCGGCTTAGCATTCTTTACCAAGAGTACAGTTCCCGAGGCTGGGAGCCTGTGCTGTGCACTTAGCAGGAAAAAAGGACGAGAGCTGGCCAGACCTGGGGGGCTCACCAGGCCACCACTAACTGGAACCTGGCTCTAGTTCAAAGTCTTCTCTCTGTCAGCAGACCCAGTAACGGAAAGTTAAAAAGAACCTTTGAAAATGTTTTTGCCATGCTAACCATATCTGAACTAAGAGGTGGAATTATTTGCCACATTCCACCTCTCAGACCAGAGGGGTTAAGGCTTAGGTTCAGGTTCCCACAGAGAAGAAAATGTGTAAGCAGTGAATTGCGCAGTGTGCTTCCTGCATCATTAATGATCCTTCGGAGTGGGAGACAATGGAGGGGGCACCATCAGGTCGTCATCCACCAAGGAACACACTGTTCATAACAACATGCATTGCTTTTGCCACACAGAGAGGCCCGGGAGAGTGCTAACAAGCCGGCACAACAGGCTAATTTGACGTGTGGGATTAATACGTTAATTTAATGCTCTCCTGTTTGGTTAAGTGTTTTGCATTTCTATATTTCTAAGTTTGCATTCAGATCCCTTTATATGGGAAACCATTTGGCTTCTCTAGCCTCCTTTCCTCCATCCTCCTGAGTGATAACTCCTCATCCGCCATGTCTGCCTCCTCACCTGAATGGCAAGCCTATTTCTGACTTCAGGCTGTATGTGTGCTATTCTCCTGACCGGGAATGCTTGTCTTTTCTCTACTGACCTAGCCAAGCCCCGATCTTAATTCTCCAGAGTCCTACTCAAGCCTCAGCTCTTTAAACCATTCCTAAAAGCTTAGCTCGCCCTGACCACCACTCCTCACAAACATCGGCTGCCTCCATGACTCATTCTGGTCTCTCTGTGCAAAATACCTTACATTGGTCCTCAACTGATTTGCACATGCCTTGCATCTCCAGCTGGACCACAATCTCCTATGACACAGGGGAGATGCCTCATAGCTTCTTTCTCCCACTATTAGCACACTGGCCTGGAGACATAACCATTCTTTAACCTCATCTTACTTTATCCCTCCCTGGCATCACCATCATTGACCACTCCCTCCATGAAATACCCTCTTTTTCTCAGTTTCAGTGAAATCACCCTCGAGATTTTCCTCCCCCTGTTGGCCCCTTCTCCTCTATCCAATTTTAACTGTTGGTGTTCCTCAGGTTCAGTCCTGGGCCACCACCTTTTCTTCTCTTTCTGTACTCTCTCCAGAAAGTCCCAAACACTTCCATGGCTCCAAAATACCAAGTACATGCTCCCAAAAATCTATCTCTAGCCTGGACCTTTCTTCTGAGAAATGCCTGGGAAGGCTAAGCCAATCAACATTCTATAATGTTAATGAAAATAAGACTTTTTTCTATAGATCACTTAGCTCTTCATAAAGAAAAGCTCTTGTTCCATGGTTTTATTGCCTCTGTTCCAAAGCAGACATCACAACGATGATTATCCTGATAGGCCACCATGAAATACCTTGTTCTTGGAGGGAACTGACGAATAACAGACTCTACCATATACAAGGACAGACTAGTACACGATAGGCACAGAAGCACTGAAAGAGATGCAAAAAAAAGGAAATGAGGAGGAAGGGACCATGTTTTTCACTCAGAGTTCCCCAGAGCTCTGCAATGTGTCTCCCACATAGGGTATTGAAATATTTTTCCCCCTAAATGAGCAAATTAAGAAAGGACGAACCAGACTGACCTTGCCAAAGGAGCCAAGTCTAAGAAGGGTTCCAGTCTTGAGAAAATGGCTTATCCATAATAAGTACTCGATCTCCATTTCTTGAATTGATTTAAGCAGTAGAGAAATAGAAGATCATGAGCCACTCTCAAACAGAACTACTCTTCTTAGACTAGTTTGCTTTGTGATGCTTCAGTTAGGTGGGACTGGAGTCACTGACCTTCTTATCAGGCCAACTGACATGTATATCCTGCCAATTAGTGAGTTAGGATTCCACAAAACTAAGTAAGCACTGGTTATATATCATGTCAATAATTCTTACAATTGACTGAACTCTCAAACTCATGGGATTTCTGTATCTACATCTTCAAAGTCAAACCAACCAATATAGCAGATAAACTGAATGTGTATCAGCACAGAGCCATGGTCTTTGGGCTCCTTCTGACACATCAGAGCATCAGATCCCTCTCAGAACCATTAGACTGACCCTCCCTGATTGTCACTGGAGGCATCTTTCCTCAATTAAGTCTATAAATAGAAATTTTACTGCTTTAGAGAGGACATAAATCAGCTCAGCAGGATACTCTTGGGGCAAAGAAGAGGAGACATGGGCAGGGGGAGGAGGACATATTGAAATTATTCAATGAAATGAACATTAGGGATGGGGGGGGTGAACTGCTTGAGGTATCGATTCTCCTTTGCATAGGAATAACTGACAAGCAGCCTGGAGGTATCTTCCTTCAAAGGAGAGAGCACATCCAGAATTGGCAAGAAGTAATGTCACTCTACTGATGTTTCACAATGTGTCCACTTATTAAAAGATTTCAATGCTGAACACAAATTCTAGCTCCCCGAGAGAGTGCTTGTGTAGAGGAAAAGCATGTTGCTTCAGCAGTTAACTCCTCTTTTGTCCGCCCAGCTCGGGTGCTTTGTGAAAGTACCTTTCGTCAGCTTCCTACAGCTCTGTGCCTCAGTGAGTCACAACCAATAATCCCACATCTCATAAAGCAGCAGGGTACCAGAAAGGCTAATTTCTCCCCATCCATTTCTTTCCTATATATATTTTGTTCACTGAGCGTTAAAATAGCATTTTGCCATCACTAGACCAATTACTATCTATGCTGCTATGGAAAATAATAAGCTCCCTGTATAATGCTCAACAAGCCTCAGCTTTAGGAAGCTCTTTCAGTTTTCACTCTGTATTCTCCATGCTGCTGCATGAGCCTACTTCTTCTTGTACTGCCCTCAGTGAAATCAGAAAATATTCACCCATTCGACAAGTATTTACTGCACGCTTACTCTGTGCCAGGCATTGTGATGCATGCCAAGGATACAAATCTCTGACTTCACGAGGCTAATAGTTCAGTGAAAGATATAAGGATTAAACAAGTTATTGGATAAAAACATTTCATTGCAACTATGATAAGTATAGCAGAAGAGATCACGTACAAGGTGTCCAAAATGAGTTGTTGATCAGGACCTGATTGACTTAGGAGGGTCAGCGAAAGACACCCAAACAAGATATCATTCAAACTGCAATCTGAAGGATGAATAGAGATGGAAGTAGAGGGGAGAGAGAGCAGCCTAGGAGATGAACGAGGCTGTGTGAGGCAGGAGGGGCCAGGTGTGCAAATGAAGAGAAGAACAGAGTGTAAAGTGGGAGAGGGGGGCCGAGGGGTGGGGAGCAGACCCCCGAGGGGTGGGGGCCGAGGGATGGGGAGAGGTAGCAAGCTCCAGATCAGGCAGGGCCCCATAGGTCATGTTAAATATTGAGAGCTTACTCCTAAAATAATGGGACACCACGAAGGATTTTAAGAAGGATAACCGAAGATGGTTAGGTTTTTACTGAGAAGTATCACTCTGCACTATGAGGATAAAGAACTTAAGAAGGCAAAATGGAAGCAGGTAGACTAGTTAAAAGCTATTCAGTAGACTGGGCAAGAAATGAGAGCAGTTAGATTAGGATGACTTAGCAGAAATAGAAATAATTTTTAAAAGTTAAGATCTACCGTGGTGCCTGGGTGGCTCAGTTGGTTGAGGGTCGGACTTCAGCCCAGGTCATGATCTCATGGTTCGCGGGTTCAAGCCCCACATCAGGCTCTGTGCTGACAGCTCAGGGCCTGGAGCCTGCTTTGGATTCTGTGTCTCCCTCTCTCTCTGCCCCTCCCCATTTCCCCCTCTCCCTCCCTCTCTCAAAAATAAATAAATATTAAAAACATTTTTTTAAAGTTAAGATCTACCTAGGTGACAGAATATACCGTATGAACAGGTAGAACTGAGGGACAGAGAGTATAAAGGTTAACTTCATGGCTTTGGCCTTGAATAACTAGACAGCTTATGACTTTTCTAGAAACAGAGAATGCTAGAGGGAAAGGAGCTAGTTGGAATTATGGGGGGAAGAGGTACACAAGTTCAGTATTACACATGCCAAATCTGAGATTTACCTGTGAGATGCACAAGTGGAGCCATTCAGTAGCCACTGGATATATGAGGTACCTCATCATTAATGAACATCACTCAAAATTATAGCAGAGTCCAACACTGTACATTTAATTTTTTTCTAGATGGGGGTATGTTCTAGAATTGCACTGGTCAAAATGGAATCCCCTAACCACATAGGGGCTACTCAGCTTCAAATTAAAAATTAGTTTCTTGGTGACACTAGCCACATTTCAAGTGCTCAGTGTGGTTGTGTCTCCTGTATTGGTCATTTCCATTATTGTAGAAAGTTCGATTATACAGCCCTGCCTAGAACATCAGAGGGCTTCCTATTCACAACACTCAGCTCTGATTAGTCTTCCAGTGAATGTTCAACTGCCATTCTATCAACACTGAGAAATCCTACTGTTTTTTGTGCTCCAAACAAAGCTTTGATTTTGAAGATGAAAAAGATACAAGAAGACATGATCAACTTTGTTACTTAGATATCTTCCAATCGATCTTTAAAAAAACAGATAAAAAAAAAACAAGATGAAGGATAAATGCCATGGAGAGAGTATGTGGGCACCCTGGGGGGGGGGGTGAACTCACATTGTAAAAATACTATCAGATCAATGACGGAGGAAATTAGGTGCCAAGGAGGCATTAAGTCATCAAGTCTTCATCTGGATTTTGACAAAAGAATGGGGAACACATTCATGAAAAGGGAGGGAAGGAGAGTAACCCAGGTTGGGAAACAGTTTATTCAAAAGGCTATACAACATTTGAAATGCCAGCCATGTTTCTCTGAAGTTAAACACAATCTACGCTGAACTGTGTAAGAAACAGAGTAATAACTCTTTGGGTGGACGAGTGGAAGAAGAACTAAAGAATCAACCCGATTGTGCACTGACTTAACACTGCAGCTAACTCAGACACTGAGCTAACCACTGGGGATATAAACAGTGATGGAATCCTGATCTCGTACACAAGGAGCTCCACATCTACACAGCCATAGCCAACTACCAGGCTGTCAAGATAAAAGGTGATAAAGTAGGTTTTTACAAAATATGTTCCTGCTCAATAAATATGTATAATATAAACACTATATTCACAATATATATGCATGTATCTCACCAAAAAGTGCATACTCAAAAACTACTATACACGTAGGTGTCTGAACTGTGGATGGATGCTCAAATGAGGTACTCACGTGAGGGTCCTGGAATGAGCTGATGAAGCAGAGCAGACATACAAGTGCTTCATCCTGTGTCGGCTTTCACTGTTTTCATTTTCAAACCAAATTAACAAGCCATAGGCTACAAGGCACAGTTTGCATTACTCCTTTAGCATTTTTGATTTTTAAATTTTATCAGTAGCATAAGCCATGGCTCAAAGTCTACAGAGCAGTGCTTAACATTAAGTTCAAGGTGAATTTTAGACCCTTCATGAAGGAACATGGAAATATGTTACAGGGCTTCAGCCTAAGCTGAAAAAAATTCTCTGGCTTTCACAGGTGATAATTGGGTTTCAGACTTCGGGGAAGACTATTCAGATTTGAAGACGGAGATTGAAACCTTGATGATACCACCTTTTATGGTTTTTCTTTGTGTTGCATAACCATGACTTTCACTGAAATTCCATTTTCTATAAGAATTCACCGACATTTCTTTCCTGCTGATTGCTGGGTACTACTACTGAACAAAATATTTATCTTTAAACATACACGAGCATATTTCAATTCCTTCAGATGTGTTATTTTGCTATGTGCTTTGCATGAGTTTTTACTGAAATAACTGTCCACTTTTACTATGACCATCTTCGTAGAAAAAAAAAAAAACAAACTCGAATGTACTCTATTTGGTGGTGTTGGGTTTTTAAAATAAATTTGCTTTCGTTGCATATACTGGGGGAGTTTAGGCACATTAATCATTTCCCAATAAATTTCATGTGTTTTATTGCCTGCCATGAACACTGATGATAGCATATTTCTTTTTAGCTTCTTTTTTCAGGGTTATCAGGAATATTGCTGCACAGTCACAACTGATGATTTCCTACAAGATTCTAATATAATGTATACCATTTTACACGATAAAACCTTTGCTCATAGTTTAAAATCACATAAAATATGTGTGTAAAGTACCTAATTTTCCAAATCATTTTCCTGTAGAATTGGAATGCGTCTTAAACACTTAACTGTTTTTTATGCTACAATAACACTACCTATTGAATTAGCCAAGATTAAAAATACCAGCACTACTCAGTATTGGCAAGGGCATTCTCATGCACTGTAGGTAGAAATGTAAATTGGTACACTGTCTACAGGGCAGTTAAAGAAGAGTTAAGCAGTAAGCACAGCAAAAAAGGTGAAAAACACCTTTAACTTAGCAATTTTACATACAAGAATTCACCCTGGTTATATTACTCATCTTGGTTTTGAGTGACAACTGCAAAACAATTAGAATAATATGATTGTCAATAACAGGAGAATAATTCAATAAATGACTCGCACAGCCACATAATGGAATTCTGTGTAGCCATTTAAAAAGGGTTGTTAGAAATACATTTGGTGACATAGAAAGGTGGGCCTGACACAACCGTACCTCTGGGATAACAGAATTCGTTTTAAAAGTTACACGTGTGTGTGTGTGTGTGTACACATAAATAAAAAAGAAGAGTTGGTAGTAATAGTAATTTTTGTTGAGGTATTTTTTCCCCTTGTGTGAATTTTCTTATTTTTGTATAATAAGCATGTATTGCTTTTATAGTTAAACATTGTGTAAAAAAAAAAACAAACTGCTATTTCTGGGTACATCTACTCTGAACCAATCTGGCAGGAACGGCCCATGTTGCGATGAATCTGACGACCATCTTCCCTCCCAAACCTAGTCCACCTAGCTCAGCTGTTCCCCCGCCGCAGGGGCAAGGGTCCTGCTCACCAAGCTGTCCTGGATGCACGGGGTCTGCACAAGCCTCTGGACTGTGTTCTCCGCGACGACTCCCAGCCAGTTGAGCGCTGCCCAGTACCAGAGGTAGTCATGGCCACCATGCCAGAAGCTCACAAATGCAAACGTCACTGCAGTGGCAAACAGTGTCCTCAGCAGGCCATGCTGGGACCCGCCTACCGGAATGTACACATACCTAGAGAGAGAAGAGGCCATCAGGAGCCAGCGGTGGGCTGTCCCTGCAATACCACCTGTTTCTGCGCTTGATTCTCCCGTCACACGTTGTTACTGAGCAAGTGAAGGTCCCTCCCGACTTCCAGGACGCTGCAGAGCACTCCTGGAATTCCCCAACACACAAGACACTGGCAAAAACACAGGCCTCTTTTCTGAGGGGCTTTAGGTCAAATGAATACACAGGCTCATTACCAGAGCAAAGTAGCACTTACAAGAGGCAGGGTAAAGAGTAATGAATTCTGTTTGTAAAAGGGGCGTGCCCAACCCTGGAAGGCCAAACACAGAATGACAATTAAGCTTCCAGTTACATGGGGACCCCAACCTTCAAGACAGATATATATTATACAGTTCAAACTACTATATTTATGGTAAGCCCAGTATTTAAGCACAATTGCTGCAATTAGGTTCATAAATAGCAGGAGCTGGGTGCAGAATAGGGGTGCCAAGACCGGTTGCCCCAGCTTTCCAGGCAAGTTGCCCACAAGGAGTAGTGACTTTGCAAGAGAAGAGCTCTGTACTCACAGGTTAGCCAAATTATTGCCCAAAATGCACAGCCATCCCTTGGGTATGCTTTCTACTGCTGAGGTAGCTATTTGACCACGTATAAGCAGGACCATCTTCTTCAATCAGTATTTTCCCACTGTGGATAAAACCCAAACTTTGGATTTTGAGGGTTTTTTCAAGGCTGCTTCAATCTGGCAAGGTAGGAGCATATCCTCCTTGAAGCAGCCTTTTAACAAAGCCCACAGGATGAGGCACCTGGGTGGCTCAGTCAGTTGAGCGTCCAACCCTTGGTTTCGGCTCAGGTCATGATGCCAGGGTTGTGGGATCGAGCCCCATGTTGGGCTCCATGATGCACATGGAGCCTGCCTGGGATTCTCTTTCTCCCTCCCTCTGCCCCCTCCCCTGAGCTCTCTCTCACTCTCAAATAATTTTTTTTTAAAAATCCCTTAGGCCTTTCATGCTGGTCAGTGTTTCTTTGCCCAAACTTCTTCCAGGAAGGAAAATGAAATCATCATTCCCTGAATACAGTGTGTTCCAGGCACAGCACCAGACACTTTACTCGCATTACTTGGTTTGATCCTTTGAAGCACCATAGGGTTTACGCCTGCTGTTCCAGCATGCCAACCACTTTACAATTTGCCCTGTTAATATATTGTTTTAATACTCTGTAGGAAATGTTATTTTGAAAATCATCTTTGAATAGAACAGTTTCATAGACAAGTCAAAAAATAGAAACGAAAACCACTCCTCGGTCAATAAATATTTCAAAAAAACTATTTGATAAGTATTTTTAAATACCCTCCTTCACTCTCAAATATGTTCCACTTTAGATAAAATCACATGATCAGCTTAAACAGCCCCATTTTGTAGGTGAGAAACAGGCTGAGAAGTTAACTTGACCAAGGCACACACCCAGGAAGGGGAGTAGATGCACACCTGTAACCACAGAGCCAGAGTTCCTGTTTTCCACTACACCTATATCTTCCACTCCAATCTAAAACCAGAAAGCGTGTGAGAATGTAGCCACTTCAGAAATAAGTGGAGCAAAGGCTTTCTCTTGTGCAAAAACAAGCCCATCTTGACAACTAAATTAGCAAATAGGTATCCAGCACTCACTACAGATTAAGGGTTCCTCCATCTGCTGTCCAGCATTTATTTAGGCATCCAAGGCAGTCTTGGCATTATGGGAAACACAGAAACATAAACCATTGTTTCTTGCCAAAAAGGACAGGTAGAGCTGGTTGTGAAACAATAGCAAACAAGTCCCCGTGTTAGGCTATATGATTTGGTCCAAAGTAGACCAAGAGAGTTTAAGTGTGGAGGAGAAGCGAGTGAGTGCAAGCAAGGCCATGGCAAGGCCAAGAGGATGAGCTTTGCTAGGCGAAAGGGAGAAGGGTGGGCACTGCATCTTGGACCTAGAAAGGCTGGGCAAGGAGCCAAAAAGGCCTGACTACCCCAGGCACAGCAGTTTTAGTCAGTGCTCTGCTGCCCCCTAGAGGTTGCTTCATTATTGGCGTAAGATATTCCTCAGCAGAAGCAAAAAATGGGCCACAATTCTCTACAGCGTCCTACCTGCCTGGAGGTAGCTGCTACCCCACCATGGCATTCCATGAGGCTGCGCTTCACTTTATACAGTGTTGTCAAAAGGCTGCAGGGAGTGAGAGGGAGAGCGAGAGAGAGAGAGACAGAGAGAGATGGACAAACCAATGTTAAAATAACTGCTCTTTACAGCAAGTGTGCAGATAATTTTATACAACAAGTTAATACTAATACCAATACTCTTCTCACCCAACATAACTATTTCATGTTGACCTTTTTATTGTATCTCACTATGTTAAGGTGAGCTCCACTGTATATATAAGAAAACCCAGAATAGGGGCATCTGGGTGGCTCAGTCGGTCAAGCATCTGACTCTTGGTTTCAGCTCACGTCACAATCTCACAGTTCGTGGGATTGAGCCCTGCTCTGCACTGACAGCATTTCACTGATGGCACAGAGTCTGCTTGGGATTCTCTCTCTCCATCTCTCTCTACCCCTTCCCCGCTCACTCGTGTGCTCCTTCTCAAAATAAATTAAAAAAAAAAAAGAAAAGAAAACCCGGTGTAGAATAAATCCTCTCTCTCGTCATCCACACCAGTGGTCGTTCATATTGGATTCAACTCCAAGAAGGATATGACAAAGAAGTGTCTAGCCCCATAATTAGATTCACAGCTATTTTAGGGATTCTGCACTATGGCTTTATAATTTGGCCTTCAAAACGACAGCCAACAAAAATCTGAGAATTCCTCGTATTCCTAAAATTTATATACAGTAGGCCTCCAGGGACATGAGGCTGCTTATTTTAAACCAGAGGAGGGTATGGTTACCAGACTGAAAGATAAAAATCCTTTCTTCATTCTTAACTTCTGGAAGGGGGTAGGTGCATAAAGAAGGAGAGTAACAGGTTATTTTCTTCTACAAATTCTACCAGTCTTATGTCAGTTCCATGATTAATAAAAACAGAATATGTCTCTTTTTTAAAAACAGCCGTGTGACCCCACTTACTGAGATCCACTGCACAGTGAAATTGATTTCCCAAAGGAAGAAAGCTTTCAGCACCACCCTCTCAGCAAAGCAAAACATACAAAGATTTTTCTTGCCAGTGACTGTGAGCTTGGGTCTGCACAGAGCCTGCCCCTGCCAGGCAACCTCACGAGGTCACTGCTCACAGAGAACACTGCTTGAAGAAGTCAGCAGCCATCCGCAGCAGCCTTCTTCATTTAAAACCATCTCACGGAGTCAGCTCAAGACAGCAAACCCCCAACTTAGGAGGAGGAACTTATAGTAATAATGTCCACCCTTTACTGAATGTCCGTGAGCCAGGTGCTTTATGTATACTATTTCTAATCATAACAACCATTTAACAAGGAACTAATGACCAGGCCTGTTTTACACAGGAGAGGTGAAATCCTAACCGAGAATGTTCTGGTTTCAGAACTCCCAGGCCTGTGTCCTAGTGTGCCATTTTTTATTGTGATAGGAGCATTTCTTGGTGATACGTTCCTCTTATTTGACCAAATCTTCAACGCGGTCTCCACAAACACATTCACCAGTATTTTATTAACTGAAGAAATGTCCTTTGTAGGAAAGGAATCTTGCTGGGGAGAAAGATGCTTATTATTTATAAAGGCATTTGGGCCAAAGAGCACAGTACCAGAAGTCCAGAGGTATAAGTTCAAATTTTAAACAGACCAATTAGTTTCCTTCTGTCCCACAAGAAAAGAAGACACATTCTATCTTGACCACACCAGCATCCTGCAGATGTCGGACTACAAAGGAAGCGGGGCATGAGAAGTGGACTCTTGGGGGGCTGTTGCCGAGTAGGTGTATGTTAAGGGAGAAGAAAATACGTATCTCTGTCAGATCCACTATGAAAAACTCAAGAATATGTCCTACAGTAGAGGAGAGGGGTGATGAGAATCCATGTGGTAAATACATTAATCTTAAAACCACGACACTCCCTTTTCCCAGGACCTACACACCAGCTCTCCAGCTTGTCATATTATCTTCAAACTCTTTGCTGGGGCCCAATGCCAGACTCCCCCCACCCCTGGAGGCAAGAGGATGAGGACACTGAATGCCTCGTTTCTCACTACCCCATGGAATGAGGTGAGGTGGGCTTGCGGGTCCCAGGGTTCAGCTACCTGTCGCTTGGCAGGGCTGAGGCAGGCAGTGACTGACACCCCATTCCAGCTCTGCCAGATCTTTCCATCCTTATTTCCCACTGGCTCTCTCAGCAAATCATGAAATCCTGAACAAATGGGGCTTTCACACCTCTACGCCTTTGGTCATACCATTTTCACATCCTCCAACCTCTCTGGTTTTCCAACTCCAACTGAACCTACAAAATTAAGTGGTTTTTCCATCTCCTCCAGGAAGTCTCTTTAAAATATTCCCACTCTTTATTTAACCCAGAAAACCTACTGTTTGTACCACTGACTAAACACTTACTCATCAAAAGATGTCTTTTCTATTAGGCTGTCATTTAAACTAAGCTGAAAGATTCTTTCAGAAGTACTAGATATGTGATGTGGGTACACGTCTGCAAGTGTCACCATATAGTTCCTAGTTAACAGTATTTATGTACTAGCGACCTAATTTTCATAGACTCCAATAGCTTTTAAACTTGTGACAAATTGTCACCACTGCCACAGACCAACCAGGGAGGATAGTAGGAACCAAGGGAGGATTGTAGGGTCCTATCCCAGTTACTGGGCGAAACTTCACAAGACACCCGTTCCTAAGGAATACAGACACTTGAAGGACCCTGGAGTCTCTCCATACTTTGTAATCCCTATTAGGGCCAAAGTATGTGGCCCCAAACCTCTAAACCTATCCCAACCTCAGGAGATTTGACAATGACAAGTAGTAGCCTTATAAAGACTAGAGCCTTTAGTCGCTGGGAAAGGCAAGACTTCTGGCTGCATTACGTTGTTGCTGAGGTGACCTCACCTGGTCTTCGCCTGGGCTCTAAGACAAGCTCCTGCTTAGAGTTCTTGCAGAGGTGACCAGGGTCTCCTAAACTCAGCTCTCATGGGCAGTGGCTCCCTGACCTGACCCTGGCTCTGACTGACCTTGGCTCACACTTAAGTCCTCTCTCCCACAGCCCAGTCAACCCCCATCTCCTACATAGTGGACAAAGACCTGGTGTTTAGATCTCACAAAGGAAGCTACAGACTTGCTTATAATAAAAACTTTTTAGAAAAAGATGCACACAGTAAAGAAGTCCAGTACAGATCGTAATGGAATTTTAATAAGTAAAAATCGGCAGCTGGTTAATGGGCAACTCTAGACTTTATGATCTCCAAAAAGCTAAGAGAGGTCCACTTTGAAAGCAGAGGGCACGTTTTAGGCAGGGATAATTCTCAGCTCTTTCACCAAGAGATGCTGGCTGTAAGTTTTATATCCAACTCTGAAAAATTGCTTATTAAAAACGCTATGTCCTATTTGGCAACAGAACATTGTAGAATTTATAAAATAGAGATTAAACTCAGGCTATATTTAGTCTACATTTAAACTTCTAGGTTCATGTAATTAGATGCCAACATTTTTTTTTAATTAATCTTTTCATTCCACAAAGCCAGTAGCTCAGTGGGTTGAGGTGCTGTGCTGATAAACTCAAGCCTGTAACGTCTGTCCTAGGGAAAGATTCAGCTCTACCTTCACAGACCAAAACCCAAACTCTAGCTCCCCAAAAGCTCTATCTTCCTCACTGCAGAAGAGGCTGACAGAGAATGAATGGCTCAGCCCAGCCTTCTTCACCACCAGAACACAGCCCAAGTAGCAACAGCAGCCAAGCACAGGGCAAGCAGGAGAGCAATGCTTGACACCTGGAGATGTAACCTTGGTCCTGCTCGGTCACCTACCAACCACTTAACCTTGAGCTTGTCAACTAAGACTGTTCAGCTTAAGTGTGTACACTGAGCAGATACTAGGAGCACTAAAACCTTCTTTGGGTATGGGCTGCTATGAAGATCGGACGAGACAATATGTGTAAGGAGTTTAGAGATTTCAATACTACATATGAATGGGAGGATGCATACTTACTAATAATCAGCCAGCAGCACCACACTTGTATTCAGGACAAAACAAAATGCCATTATCATAATTATCAAATGCCATTCCTATGTTTTCCATAAGCATTTGAAGGCAACAACACCTCTTACCTGGTTGCTCAGAGATTTTTTTTACTTGAAACCATTAGCCTTAAATATGCCACCATCAGAACCAAGTTGCTCAGTGCTCAGGGGTCTAAGCTATGGATTCAACACCCACTCACGTAGATCTGTTGATGAGGCTTAGCCAAAGAGACGTCAGCTCTTCTCCAAACATCTGGTATTAGCTACAGAGGGGCCTGTAGAGGGTATGTGGGTGGGTCTGTCACCAACATCTCACCTACAAATCACTGCTGCCCTTCCACTCTGGCTCCCCCTTACCTACTGAGTACAAGAACCATCTGACCAAACCCTTTCCTGGGTGACTCCCGGGTGGGCAGGGCTTAAAGAAAGTGCTTTTATAGGTTTACTCATCCAACCAGTTTAAAGTAGCCTAATAATGCTCTAGAAGGTTCAAGCTTTGGTGATACATGAGTCTTTGCAGTACTATAATCTTCATACTATAGACTAGAAGGAAAAAAAAGAAAAAGCAAGTAACCTTTAAGATGCAATACTTCCAAACAACTTCCAGTCACAAATGGAGGAAGCGAAGGCCCAGCTGGAGGCGATCATAGACAGGGGTGCACACCATTTCCCTCTATGAGCTTTCCAACCACCTTCTGCTTATAAGCACATTGAAGCCTCAGCTCTGGGGCCCATGTCTATTTTGGGTTATAAATAAACACAGTATAAAACAGATTCTTTGGAGATTTGAGCAGAGGAGACAGAGTGGGAGTTTATACTCTTTAGTGCTATGGAGCTAAGTCTAATCGCTAATAAAAAGGTCCTTGAGCCTCAGTTTAATAACCACCAAGATTTCCTGGCTGCCTGCCTGTCTCCCCACCTTCCTCCCAAGAGGATGCTAAAAGCATCTATAAGCTTCCCTGCGCCAGATGAAGGGAGGGGTGTATGGAAAGTCAGAGGAGAAGGAGCAAACCCAGATGTCTGCATGGAGTAGGTCTGTATGGTTCCCCATCTCAAGGAGGGAAAGAGTTGAAGGGAGAGATGCCATCCTTCCCTGCTCCTAACACGTTTCCCAACCTTTGCTCCATCAACAGCTCCCAAACCCCAGATCAAAATTACAACCATCCTGGGCACACAACTCCTCTTATAAGCAAATGTACTGTTTCTCTCATATGCTCCCTTTTTGATCTCTGCCTCTCACCCGCATCCTAACCAGTGCCACCCTACTGGTCTAATCTTATAACTCAATTATCATGACTGTTAGGGAAATGTTCACTACAAAATGAACTTGTACAACTCAAAAGTTGCTGCATGGGTACAATGCCTCGAGTGTCTCTGGAACGAAGGGCTCTGAAGACAAGCGTCATAAAGAAATGCCTAACTGATGACTGAAGCATTTCATTCTCCATCTGGGCTTATGGTGTAATGGTTTTAAGACAGCCATGCTAGACAGGGCCCCACAGAGGTAGGAACCCTGGCCCTGACAGGTATATGGTCTATGTTCCCACAGCAACACAGTATGTCACACATAAAGTCCACTTGGTTGGTTGTTCAGGCCAAAACAAAAACTAACAGTTAAGGAAAAAAGGTGCAAGTTCTGTGTCCTCAGGAAGCATCTAGTCTGACAATGGTAGACACGTCCTTATCCTCAGGGGGTCCTGCCTATAATAGATTCCCAATGCATCACGTCCTAAGTTAAAACCTATTTGCCTGGCTTTAAAAAGTCATTCTCCAACTGGCTCCCTCCTATGCCACCAACTCCATTTTGAGTGTCCAAAATAGGTTTTCCACTCCAGTCAGTGAACTTCATTCTTACACAGGTCTGAGCCCCAGGATCATGCCAGCCCATCCCCCAACCACAGAAGACTCCTGACCGTCACTGCCACCATTTGATCTTCCAAAATGGGTTCAACACTTGCTTCAAGGGAAATTTCTCTTGCCAATCTCACTGAATGCTGGTGGCCCTTTGATTCTTCCTCTCTTCAGAATTCACATATTCATCACGGCCTCATTTCCTCAGACTTGTTGATGGGCTGCTCTCTGGCATTTCTGAGCCACTCCATCAGGTCAGCAGGCATGTAAGATTCCCCCACCTCACAGACAAGACACGGAATAGGGAATTGTGACACTTCCCTTTTTATTGCCCTCCCCCAGAGTCTACCTTAGACTCTGAATTCTTAGACTCAGTAAATCCTGACCAACTTCCTTCTTTCCCTCATCCTCTTTGTTTCCCTGATTCATCTTCCTTCCCCTTCTTTTCTTTGACTATCACTCTCTCTAAACAAAATACGATTCTCCAGCTAGAAAGTATGGCTTCACAAGCAAATGTCACTGTTTGCCACATACTTCTCTAAGGTGCATTCGGGTTTGCAGGGTAATAGTTACAAAGTCAGACTAAATCCCAGACATCAACAGGAGGTGCCCTGAGCAAGGGGACAGCTGGCAGAGACTGAGAGGTGGGACATGTGCCAACTCCAATTTCCCCAGAAAGCTGCCAGAACTACACAAAAGAAAAGGGAGATTTAACCACACAGCAAAGATGCAGTGTTAAATGTTTTTAAAACTAAAGCACCCAAGTTGGGAGGTTTAAGATTTGTGATGTTAACTTTAAAAGCTTCAAATAAAATGATGGATATGCCCATCAGTATTAGGTACCTGTGAGGGGAAGGTGTTCCCAAGGCCACCAGGAGTGGGGCTTTAACCCCTCAACTTTCTGACACTATCTCTTCCTGGGCCATGAATGTCACTTCCGAGCCCAGTGTGTGTTTTTGCTACAAGAGAAGAACTGAGCTGAAGGGTCAAGATCATTGTTGAGCATGAATTAATGAATGAATACACACACACCACCTTAGAGCATAGAGGAGGGTGGGAGTCTGGATGGGTAAGTCAGTCACAGACTTCAGTGCTGGTCCCTTTTCTGGACCTTGGTTTGTAACTAACAAAGGATCAAGGGCTAGGGGAGAACTAGGGGATGAGATCTCTATAGTTTGTAAGACGAATGTTCTAGAACGATCGATCACAGTGGCATGCTGTTTTTACTGGTTTCTACTGAAACAGAGAGGATCTGTCTTTTCTAATGGATTTTCAAGACATGGAGTGCCTGAAATATGAGCTTATTCTTCTGAGTTCCCCATTTCCCCACCTCCCTGCTGCCATGAAGCTAACTCATGAATTAATGTGAAATGCACGAAGAAAGGGTTATCTGAACCTGATTCAAGGTGATGAATCCTTTCCTGGTAGCAAGTTTCTACCCACCAATTTATCTGCTTTGCCAATTCATACATTTATACTCTGGACCTTCTTAAAGAGTAACAGCCCATTGGTAATGCACATCCGGGGTGGCCATGGATGGGGTTCAGTGCCCAGAAAGGGAGAAAAGCAGGAGAGAAAATGCCAGAAGATTATCATACAGGCACCATTTTTAAAACAATGCCATTCAAGGCTGTTTTCAGGAAGAAGAAAAATAAAGGTCTCAGGCACCGAAGTGATTTTCAAAAAATAATCAAAGCAAAATGGTTGCTGGTGGTAATAAGAGGCTACTCCCTCTCTGGACTGAAATCAGCAGTCCGACAAATCAGCTCTGACATAACGATTTCAACTGCCTCTCATTTATCGTAATTATGATCCACAATCCCTATCAGGCATGATACTTTAAGGCTGGGTACTGGAAGGGAAAACTGATAATGCTTGGGTTTGAGCACAAATGGCAATAAATCTGCAGCAGCATCCAACACAACCATGCTAGCACAACATTTACGGAAACAAAGCAAGAACATCATCTCATGCCCGGAAAACAATGCCCCAGTAAGCATTCTTCCCTTAATGCAGTGAGAGGCCGCCCAGATGACACTGCTTATTCGAAAGATCCCATGGTAATTGAATGAACTCTTGAGTGCACATTAGAGATTAATATTTTAAGAGCTGGCATTTTACAGAGACAGTCTAAGAATGACATTCAATGTGTGTCACAAAAGGCAGAGTCTTCCATGGATTAAAAATGCCACTGTTCATGCAGTAAAATCATAAGAAATCCACAGATGTCAGGTGTGGAACTGGATATTAACATCGTAATCTGTGTTGGAAAGCAGTCCCATCCCAAGGGTTGAGCAAAGAAGTGGACCACAAGAGTGGCATCTCACTTGCTCCCTGGGCTCCTTCTCAAATGCGGTCAAGATGAACAAAGATGTTTTATGGGCTGGAGAGTACAGTGCTTGACTTTTACCTTACTCCTGAGAAAGGTGGGCAGAGAGAATGGGGAGTAATCGAGTAGTCCCCAGCTACAAGCGGCGAATGTGGCTGCAGAGAGAAACCAGGTCTCGAGTCTGGGGAAGCAGAGAGGCAGCTCGGGTTCAAACAAAAGAAGTGATGTTCCTGGATCTTCCCTCCAACACCATGGTCCTGCCATCCAAGCCTATAGCCTATAGCCAGTGAAGCTGCAGACAAGGGCAGTTCCCAAGAGGAGCCATTTCTTGGGGGCCAAAGAGCAACAACATCCCCTCAGAGCCCCTGGGTATGTTCCAGGCTCTGCCTCCACCTCCATTGCCCTGAACAGCAGTGACCCAGGCAGGGCCCCAGAGTCTCCATCTAAGAGACACGTTTATAATCCATGTCCAGTTCACCTCATAGGCTTGGATGTGATGATCAAATAAACCAAAAAGGATGAAAAGGAACTAAAACATAACGTAAACATGATTATTATACTAACAGAATATACATAATAGTATATTAGGGATACTATCATCTATAAAGTCAGGGAAGGAATTTCCATTGAGTTAAATATGTTGCTTAATAAAGAGGAGAGAGAGAGAAAAAACAGACTGCTCACTTGAGCCAGACACTGTGCTAAACATTTTCTGGGTGTTATTCAATTTTCAAAACTAACCTGAGAATTCTCCACCCCACCTCCAACCCAATTTACAGATGAGGAAAATAGAGCTCAGAGAGGTTATTTACTTCCCTAATCACAGAGCTGGCAGACTCCTTCCATGGGACATCAGAGAGCAGAGCCTGGACCAACTGGGGAAAATTACAAGGAAGCATGTCCTACACAGCTAGTGGTGAAGGGGAGAGTGAGATTCAAGTCTGACTCCAAAATGCGTGCTTTTTTTCACTAGATCAAGTGGTTTCTCCAAGATAACTATGGATGTTAGGCATAGATGACCCATAGGCTTCACATTAAAAAAAAAAAAAAACAGATACTACTTAAACTAATAATTTTTACCTTTTAAAGATATCTACTGAGTCCCTAGTAGGTGGCAATTCCCATGCTCAGTGCTTTATAAAGTATTTCACTTGATTTAGCATTTTTTAGTGTCTCAGAGTCATTTTTGTGAACTTAAATTATCATCGTAGCAGCAAAGCATGATAGTTCTAGATTACCAGAGGGTCCAACTCACTATGAGATGACAAAAAAAAAAAAAAAATCCAATCCATTTCCACTCAAATAAATCTGGCGGAAACTTATAACACCTCCAAGTCCAGAGGGAGGAAGAAAGGATCTCAGAGGCCATCTTGTTTATGGATCCTTGTACCACACCCACAACCAGAAGGCATCCAGCCTACACCTCAATACGTTCAGTGACCAAGCATTATCGACTTCTGGAAAAAGTCTTTTCTACCATTTTTTTTGGCAATTTAGATTGAACAGAACATGCTTCTCTGTACTTTTCACCAATTAATCCCAGTTCTCTTTCTGAAGAAACATGGAACAAATGTAGCAAGTCTGTAGCCAGCAGCCTGTCAAATATCTGATGAAGGTCCTCCTCTCTCTCCAAAGGCTTAAATTTGCAGGTGACATATCCTCAGTTTCTTTATTCATTCTTTTATATCTGGTTCCAAATCTCCTATCATAGTTCACTCTTTTCTAGATATCTCCTCACTTGTCCAGGTTCCTCTGGGATTATGGTACCTGAAGCATATTGAACATTTATGGAATGACATGAATAATGAATAACAGACTAGGAATACCCATTCTTTTTCTAATCATATATTCATATAATTGACAAATATTTTCTAGGCATCTACTACGTTCCAGGAATCATGCTAAGCACTGGAGACATATGGGAACGTGCCATGTAAGACTGCCCTCACAGAGCTTGCATCCAACCTGTCATACTGACAAAAACCCGTGAGGACATTGGTTTCAGGGCAGCCTTACCTCATGCCAAAGGTTACACTCACTGCTTTTCTGTGAAAGTCAAGATCACCGTATGAGAGTGTCTTCATCTTCTTCCCTAACCACATACATCTTGGCACCTATCCACCCATTCATTTGTGTTCCCATAGTGGAAGGGATGGACTTCCCATGACTAAAATGAACTCTGCTCTTTGGTTTTCTCCCCTTCGGCCTCATGAGGGACCATGCTCCGTCAATTATTCACCCCTCTCCTTACATCTTCATCCAGTGTATGTGAACTGATTCTCTCCTTAGCATACACATTCCAGCCCCTCTCATTTTATAAACACCTTTATTTCATCCCACAACTTCTACACCTTCAGTTTTGAACCTAACTTCTTTTCTTCTGAGCCACTTCTCCATATCCTTGACAGAGCAGGCCACACACAGTCTCTAAGTCCACCCCTCCCACCCACTCCCTAACCTACTGCAGTCTGACTCCTGCTCCTCCCCATTCCATTTAAACAACTTTCGTCAAGGTCATTAACATTCTCTAAATTGTCAAAGCCAAGGGATATATTCACATCCTTCTTTCCATGTCTTATCTGCCACATTTGGCTTTGACTGTGCCTTCCATATCTTACTACTGTAGTATGACTTACATTCATTTTAGAAAAATTAGAAATAGATACACTAAAAAATCCAAAAATAACTACCAATAACCTTTTTTGTATATCCTCTTTGACATTTTTCTATAAATGCACATAGATGTATACTTCTCTTAAGAATAGGATCAGGGGTGCCTGGGTGGCTCAGTTGGTTAAGCATCCAACTTCACCTCAGGTCAGGATCTCACGGTTCATGAGTTCGAGCCCCGCATCAGGCTCCGTGCTGATAGCTCAGAGCCTGGAGCCTGCTTCAATTTCTGTGCGTCTGTGTCTCTCTCTGCCCCCTCTGCCCCTTTCCAGCTCATGCACTGTCTCTTTCTCTTTCTCTCTCAAAAATGAATAAACATTTTTAAAAAAAAAGAATAGGATCATGTATCACTTGAGGAAACTGCTCTGTTCATCTAATCTATCATGAGGATACTTTCGGGTTTTTTTTATATTTTTATTTCAATTCTAGTTAGTTAACATACAGTGCAATATTGGTTTCAGGAGTAGAATTCAGTGATTCATCACTTACACAGAATACCCAGTGCTCAACACAAGTGCCCTCCTTAATACCCATCACCCACCTCCCCCATCAACCCTCAGTTTGTTCTCTATTCCTTCCATATTCACATTTTTTCTTCCCTTGGCTCCAGTGAAACCACTCTCTTCACTTTCCTTTCACCTCTAGAGCCATCATTTCTCAGTCTCCCATCACAGGCTTCTCAACCTCTGCCTAGTTCTAAAAACTTCAGCAACTTCTCTCCCCAGACCTCTCTGTGTTCACACCGGGAGACTGCATCGGCACATTAACAAAGCAATTACTGGAGCGTGGGTTCATCTACCACATTAGCCAGCTAGTCAGCCACACACAACAGGTAAACAGCGATCCTAACATACACAAGGTGCTCGGGGCATGTCTGCTACACTAATCAGAAGGCAAGAGGAAGGGGGAGAGGAGTTCTAGTGAGGACTACTGCTGGGGAAGTGACTTGGCACACTTGAAGACCAACATAAGGGCAAGGAAAAGAAGAAACAAAGGATGAAGGCAAAATGACAAAGAAGCATCAAAACCAAACTCCCTCCTTTCACACCTTTGCTGCAGGCTGGACATGTCATGGAATTGCTGAAGTGTGTGACAGAATGGGCAAGAAGTAGCTCCTAACTACCCCCTCGCCATCAGCCTCCAATAATCACTGTGCAAGGGGACCCCTATGAGGTGACCCTGAAGCAGCTCTCCCTGGATTTCCCTCTGCTGCAGAGTTGAGGAACCCTCCCCACCAGGCTTCCCACCCATCACTTCATAGACTGCCTTCCACTACCTCACCCCAATTTCACCTTGCAGCCCCTTCCCAGATTAACGTCATTCATCTGCCAAACCCAAATGATCACCCTCACCTCAGACACAATCTTTTCTGCTATTCTTAAATTCTTAGGGTTTTTACAACTACACAAGTTTCCATTTCACTTTCTTGACTGCACAGAACTGCCATAGGGCTGAGACCTAGTATGTTACTTGAATCCATATCCCCAAATGCCCAATACACTTCTGTGTTCCTCTGGGAGCTTGCCATAGGCAGAACCACCCACTCCAGGGTACTAAGATAAGAAGAGGTCTTGGGGCTCCTGGGGGGCTCAGTCAGTTAAGCATCTGACTTTGGCTCAGGTCATGATCTCACGGTTCGTGAGTTAGAGCCCCATGTCAGGTTCTGTGCTTGACAGCTCGGAGACTGGAGCCTGCTTCAATTTCTGTGTCTCCCTCTCTCTCTGTCCCTCCCCCATTTGTGCTCACTCTCTCTTTCTCTCAAAAATAAACAAACATCCAAAAAAGAAGAAGAGGCATTGAAGCACAGTGGTTCTAACAGAGCATGGGTTTCCCCCAGGGCTCTAATGCCACCTTCACTTCTCAGTTGTGAGGCAGTGGCAGAGAGTTTATGTTCTCTGAGCCTCAGGTCTCTAACTGGTAGCATATAAAACCCATAGAGATGCTGGAGAGATTAACTGAGATATTGAAGGGAGAGAGCTAGAACAATGTTTGGCATACAGCAAGCACTCAAAAGATGTCAGATGTCAGCTGTGACAAAGAAAACACATTTAGAAGCAGTCAAGTAAGAGAAAGCCAAGGGCTCCTGCACTTCTTTCGAAGCATTAACACCCCCACATCCACTGTAACTTCAGAATTTCTCACCTACTCCCCACCTCCTGACCCTTGATGAGTGGATTAAAAAGAATTTCTACAAAGCACTCTTTGGACGAGCATCACATTCCTTAACAAACTGCCTAAGTAGAAGCCCCCAGTGTCAACAATCCAGATTAGAAAAATACACATTATTCCTAAGTACCGTCTCTAATTAGCGTTTGTATGATTTGTACAGCTAATATACTTTACACTAGAGAGTGTTCTAGAAATATCAGTAAATTCCCCATCTCCTAAGTGTTCACCAGCTACCTAAAGTTGAACTGGCTTATTGCATGATATTTGTGAACTGTAATCCTGTAATTAAGGCCTCATCGGTCCCTGCAATGCCAGTGCTCTGTAATGGTTGGTATAATGTAATCAAGTTTAGGTCATATTCAGTTAGTCTCTGTTATTCTCATTCATTCACGTATTAAATCAATACCCACTATGGGCACCCACTATACACCAGGCATCGCGCTAAGTGCTGGGGATACACACACTTCAGTGATGTCTCTGTGCAATTTTTACGGCACTGGGTAGGTCTTGTTTCACCATCTCTAAATGAGCCTTCATTAAGGATTTTGTTAAGTGGCTCTTCATCACCAGGCATTGTGCTGGGCACGATGAGGAAGATGAAGATGCTGGTGGTACAATCCGTACCCTCAGTAAGTTTATCGTCTGGTTGACAAACAAAACAAACACTGAAAAAGACAGCAGTGTAAGGCAGTGTAAGCAGCACCAAAACAGGAATCTAAATTAACATTTATCCAGTACCTTCTACCTGCAGCCACTTGGCTGGGCACCTGCCATATTTAAAACTAGGAGGTAGGTTAAAAACCGTCAATTTTCCAGATGAGAAGACGGACTCACTGAGTTCAGACGTGGACTCAGATCTGTCTCTGAAACTGGCATCTTATCACCATATTGTGCTCTTAGCTCAACTTTGTCACCTAGACCTATTTATGCATTTATACTGATTTATACAAAATTTATGCAATGGGGTACAGAATCATTGTTAAGTGTCTTGCTCGTATTTTAAAATTATGAATAGGTTTGTTTTGGCTCACCCTAAACCTCAGCTAGGAACTGGAATGTGGCAAAGAATTCTGTATTTAAACCAGGAAAGCAGGGGGTTACTATCATCGTATTCCTCAGTTCTTTACCTGAGAAAAGGTACATATGACAGAACCCTGCAGAGCACCTGGCTCTCAGTAATCATGAACTTCTGCAGTGGACTGGATTGTGTCTCTCCCCAGATTACTATGTGGAATCCTAACCCCCAGTGTGATGGTCCCGAGAGGAGAGCCCTTGGGAATGAGATGAGTGCCCTCATAAAAGAACCCCAAAGAGCTCCTTTGCTTCTTCCACCGTATGAGGATACAATGGAAGTCGGCAGCCTGCAGTCAGAAGAGAATTTCCACCAAAATCTGACCACGTGACACCCAAACCTTTACTTCCAGCCTCCAGAAGTGTGAGAAATAAATTTCTGTTGTTTATAATCCACCCAGCCTATGGCATCTGTGACAGCAGCCCATACGCACTAAGAGAGCCTCCATTATCCCCATGGGCAGCATAGCTCAAGGTTTGGCATTTCTGAATCTGCAAAGGCACCCAAGTCAAAAAGAAAGGGAGGGGGATTTTATTTTGATGAGGTACCAATAGTTCATTTTTGCTTTTGTTTCCCTTGCCTCTGGAGACATGTTGAGTAAGAAGCTGCTGGAAATAGAGGGTATTATGCTAAGTGAAATTAGTCAGAGAAAGACAAATATCATATGACTTCACTCATATGAGGACTTTAAGACACAGAACAGATGAACATAAGGGAAGGGAAGCAACAATAATATAAAAATAGGGAGGGGGACAAAACATAAGAGACTCTTAAATATGGAGAACAAACAGAGGGTTACTGGAGGGGTTGTGGGAGGAGGGTGGGCTAAATGGGTAAGGGGCATTAAGGAATCTACTCCTGAAATCATTGTTCCACTATATGCTAACTAACTTGGATGTAATTTTTAAAAATTTTAATTAATTTAAAAAAGGGAAGGCACATCCACTGTGCTCTCCTCTGCTCATCTTGACTGATGATGTCTTTGCCATCCCCTTTCCACCGGCTCTTTCTAACCAAGAGCTGTGTACCACAAACATGGCTCAGAATAATCCAATTTTGAGAAAACCAGTAAAGCATGAGACAAGATACACACATTCCCATTTTTTTCTTCAAGTAAAAATAACTTCGAGGAAGCCAGTTATGCTCTCATCCTGCTCTTTTTCTTCCTTTCTCACAATCTTAAAGAGAATAAAATAATAATGATACCACCACCACTTTCAGAAACTAAACACCAGCTCAAAGGTAGAGCCCTGGTCTTTAGATGGTACTAGAGAGAGAAAATGGAGGACTGAGTGCCCCAATAATGTGGGTTTCCACATGATTCTAAGATTTCGTGGTAAAGGAAAGCACAGGAAACCTTTTACAGAGTGGCAGAGTTTTGAGGTGGTCAAACCAGAAGAAAAACAGTGTGTTGTGGGCTAAAAAGCCTGTAGGGCCTTCTGACGTCACAGTGGACCACAGCCCTCAAATGGCCTGACCACCACCAGAGAGAGTCACTCCCAAGTTGTTTCAGACTAATCAGGTTCTTGGCCTCATTAGAAATGCTTCTGGGTGAAAATGTTGTAATTTCTCAGATAATACGTTGTGGGGTCTGGGACACATTGTTTCACTAATGTCTCTCTCTCTCTCTCTCTCTCTCTCTCTCTCTCTCTCTCTCTCTCACACACACACACACACACACACACACACACACACACACACACACACAAATACCTTCATTTTCCTGGGTAAGGAGCACAACGACTAGAGGACCAAAAGAAGGGACCAGTCACCACAGAGCTGCCAGTATAGCAACACAATCAGGTTGAATCCTGGCTAGGCACATGCAGACCAGACGTAGATCTCCACCGCTGACGTGTGGCCCCCAGAACACTCAGTGGGAAGACCAGGCCATTTTTGTGGATGGCAGCATTGCATGGTGGAAAGATGCAGGTGTAGTAGTGAGCTAGGCCTGGATCCAAAGCCTAGCTACTGCTTATATCATCAGCATGACTATCCGAAGGGAGCTAAAGTCTGTGCTAAATAATATATGCTGAATGGAATTAAAAATTCAATCTATTATTACTAAATCCTGCTTCACATTAACCTCTACTGACAAATCTCTCTTCAGGCACTTAGAATCTACTCTAATGATTCAACAGCTATTTACCAAGCACCTAATATGGGCCAGAGATTAAATTATTTACTTCCAATCGTAAACAGAATAGACAAAGGTCTCTACTTTCATGGAGCATTCTAGTGGAGGAGACTTAAACAGGTAAACAAATGAATAGGTGATATACTTTCATTAATTTCTGTGAGGCAATAAAGCAAGATAAAGGGCTAGAGTCAGAGCACATAATTTAGAATCCCACCATAGACGGCACTGTGTTACTATGTGTTCCTATGTGTTAATTTATACCCTGAACTGGGAGATAAACCTCTTGCACATACAAAGCACATGTTGTAAGTCTTCATTCCCTCTGACATCCATTAGAGTGATGACTACACAGTAAATGCTCAGAAAATTCTTACCAGTTGATTAAGAATGAACTGACTAAAGAGTATTCTGTAAGTTAGATATCATCTAATCCCATGAGTTACTACTTGACATCATTATAAAATAGAAACTTTGGAAATGCAGTCTCATCACGACTTCCAGACCAAGAATTCTGATATATACTTCACATCCTTGCAACAAATCTGACCCCAAGAAAGTCCCAAGCCACCCATTTCAATTTCTTTGGGCACCTTTCCCAAGGATGCCCCATCATAACACATACCAGCCATTGGACCCCAATCTGTGGACACCAAACCACAAGAATAACTGAAAAATTCTAAATGGATCAACAGCATCTTTCCTCTAGAGCCATTTGGGAGGTTTGAAGAAAAGGGCAGAGATTGTTTACCCAATTGAAAATGAAAGTATTTTCCTTCCTCACTTTTCCAAAATTCGTAAGCCCTTTCAACCAGCAACTCTCAAAACTGACCAGGAAACAGCAAGAAAAAAAGTTACCAAATCCATTTCCTAATGCTAGAAAGATTATTTTTCCTTCCCTGTCCCTCCTCCCTAGCAATTCTCCCACTAGAATCCCTAAACACCACAAACCACTTAAGCCAACAAAAACAGATATGTAAGACCCAGGGGTAAGTCCTGGAAGGTGCCAAGGGTCTGACCTTCAGGACACTGTATCCTTTGTTTCCAAGTCAAGTAACAAAAGAATGAAACACGGGGTCAGCCAGGTAGGAGTCACTACCTTCGATTAAAGCACCGACTATCCTGATTCTTTCTGTAATAGGGACCCATGCTTTGTGAAAAACATTTTATATTCACTTGGCTTTCTTTTATCCAACTACCATTTGTTGGATACCTTCCAGTAGAGGGTCCTATGCTAGGTGCTATAAGCAATTCAAACCTAAGAAGAAAAATCTTTGCCATCAAGTAACCTGCAATATAGTATTACCTCCAGATACAAGGTGGAATCAACCATTATCACCACCTAAGCTCAAGAAAAGACCCTGGGGATCCTGGTCCACATAAGGTGTACCCACTTGCCCAAGACATAGCTGAAGGTCAAGTAGGAAGACTGTTCTTCTGGCCCTCTAGAACATGTGTTCAAATGTCCATGTGGACCGTTGTCATCTGACCTATTCCAGTCACATACTCCTGGCCACCTAGATAATCAGCCAATAATCTTGCCCACTCCTTTCCTGATATTAATCAACAAATAAGGCCCTGGGTGTCTACTACCCAGGCAGGAAACATTCATACCGAAATGTAACTTGAGTTACGATCTTCAGGCTGAAGAAGATTCCAACTTTTCAACTCTGAACTAGGGGTTTGTAGAGGTGGAAAGGTGGGGAGAGAGGAAGCTGGCTAGTCTCATATTCACCTGTCATCCAAGGAAACTGGTATCTGTGAGGATATTTACTGTAGTGAACCGGTCCTTGACATAATACATTCTTTCTGGGGGCGCCTGGGTGGCTCAGTCAGTTAAGCATCTGACTCTTGATTTCAGCTCAGGTCATGATCTCATGGTTCTTGAGTTCTAGCCCTGTATTGGGCTCTGCACTGACCATGCAGAGCCTACTTGGGATTCTCTCTCTCTCCCTCTCTGCCCATCCCTGCTCGTTTTCTCTCCCTCTCTCTCTAAACAAATAAACATTAAAAAACTTTTTTAAAAGATCTTCTTTCTGTATATTTATCCAGCAATTTACTGTCAGTTAATAACATAGTGCATTTAATGCCTTAAATAAGCTGTATACCCAAAAGTTGGTCCCAACAACAGAGCCTCTCTTCCTGAGGTCTCTTTCTCATCCACGGGTCTTTGGCACCAGTGGCCCTTTTCCATGCTCCTTTAGCCTCTCAGGGTAAGGACTAGGTATGGGTGACAACTAGCACAACATATAGGAAGCATCATGGAATTTGAGTCCCATGCCCCTACATCCTTAATGCTATACCCTTCTTGATGTAAAGGGACAAAATGCCTAAGCCCTTCAGGAAGTCACTGGCTTTGAGCCAGTTTTCCAGTGGCACTGAATTATGCTGAATCTGATATACTTACTCTCCCAGAACAAGTCATACTCATTTGTGAGTGGCTGGTCAGGTTAGGGGTGAAGCCTGTGGTCAGTGGATTGTTATTTTGGGTAAATTATATGAAGTTAAATTCCATACTTTCAGTCTCATCAGTACCAGTCTCCAACTCAAAGAGCTAATCAACAACATCTGCCAAACTACAATCAATTAAATGTGGCAAGAAAGCAGAGCTGTGGTGTCAGGCTTCGGACTGCTTCTGGGTCTGCAAGATAACGCATGTATGTGTGCATCAGTGGAAAGAAAGGACACGTGGGGATAGGACAGTGATGTAGTACTGGCCAGACAACAGGGTAACAAGCCTCCAGCACCTGGTGAGTGCGGGGAGCAGTGGGGAACAGGATGGTTGTGCCTGTTTTTATGTAATAATGCACTTAGCGAATGCCTGGAGGCTGAACACAGCCAGGGCATCTAGTGACAATCAAAAAGAAACAGCCCTTGCCCAGGTAGAAATGACAGTTTAGCAAGGGTAGAGTCAAATTACAGAAGGTTTTGGGTTCTTGCTCCTTTAAGAAAACCTAGAGAAAGATACTATTTAAGAGGAAATTCTTGGGGCGCCTGGGTGGCTCAGTCAATTGAGCATCAGACTCTTGATTTCAGCTCAGGTCATGATCCCAGGGTTACGGGATCAAACCCTGGGTCAGGCACCATCTGAGTGTGAAGCCTGCTTAAGATTCTCTCTCTCCCTCCACCCCTCTCTCCCTCTCCCCTGCTCACGCATGTGTGCACTGTCACGCACTCTCTCTCTCTCAAAAAAAAAATAAATAAATAGGGGCACCCAAGTGGCTCAGTCAGTTAAGCATCCAACTCTTGATTTCAGCCCAGGTCATGATCTGACAGTTGACAGGATTGAGCCCTGTGTGGGGCTCTGTGCTGACAGCATGGAGCCTGCTTGGGATTCTCTCTCTTCCCCTCTCTCTGTTCCTCCCAGGCTCACGTGCTCGCTCTCTTGCTCTCTCTCTCAAAATAAATTTAAAAAATATTTACAAAAATTCTTAAAAATAGGAGTGCCTGGGTGGCTCACTCAGTTAAGTGTCCAACTTCGGCTCAGGTCATGATCTCATGGTGCATGAGTTCAAGCCCTGCATTGGGCTCTGTGCTGACAGCTCAGAACCTGGAGCCTGCTTCAGATTCTGTGTCTTGTCTCGTCTCTCTCTCTCTCTGCTCCTCCCCTACTTGCACTCTCTCTCTCTCTCAAAAATAAATTAAAAAAAAACACTTAAAAAAATTAAAAAAAATTTTTTTAAACTTAAAAATAAATAAATAAAATAAAAGGAAACTCTCTGCAGAGTCAGGAAACCTGAAACAGTACTGGAAGGGGCTGGGGGCAGGGGGGATTATTACACACTCCTTTCCCAACCACCACATGGTGGACACAAGCTGAGAAAAAGACAGTGCTGGAGAGAAAGAGGAGGAGCAAGAGAGCAGAGAAGAATGAACCCTCTGCAGACCACAGTTCTGATTCTTCGTAAAATACTTTTTCAAATGAAAACTGTCACCGAAAACAAAACAAAACAGAAAATCAAGGGGAAGAAAGGATTTAAAGAGAAAAGAGCAAAGATGGCTGCTCTTATGAAAACAGGAACTTCAAACATCAACATTAATAAGCGAATTTATTGGTGGCAAGAAATACCAATCAATACTAATCAGGCTCAGCTGGCCCACTTTTCCTTGCTGGTTTTAATGACACTTCCTAGCCCTTATCTGATTGGGACCCCACACGCATGCATACTAATGAGGCCACCAGCATAGAATTTATTGCTGGGCTTCGAAGGAGTCTGATGGGCACCATGTCTGTCCCCGAGTATCTGTCAGCCAATATATGAGGGTTGCGCCATTAGTTCAGTTGGCTTGTTGGTTAGCCCCTAAAGGTTTCAACCTGTATGCTTGATGGCTACACATGGCTGAATCCTGTCATCTAACGGCTATGAGGAACAGCATGTGGAAAACTGGCTGGTTTGAAATAGTGCAAACTCCCCTCTGAAAATAGAAAACCAGAGAATTCCTGCTTCGGACGGTGATTTAATGATGGCCTCTCCTGACATTTCCCTAACTGTCCAGCTATCCCATAGCATTTCTCCCCTCCCATAGACACCCCCTTCTTGGGTGCCCTTAACAGGATCTCAACCCAATCCCAGGACTTCCACAGCCATTTGTCCCACAGCTCCACTCCCACACACAAATTCTAACTCTTCTCCTTCCTGCCCACCACCCCAGTACCTGCCCCTAGCACAGGCAGGAGCTATCGTGCATTCCACCAGCCTGGAGAGAAAGACAGTAAGTTTTGTGGACAAACATCTCTCCACCCCTTACGTGTGCTTTACCTCTGGTGTCAGGGTTGGGGGTGGGGAGGAGCAGGCAGAAGGAGGTGTTCTTAGGTGAGTGCTTAGAACAAAATGGCCATCCTCTTTCTTTCACGCTGCCCCTGCTTCTTCAAAATGGCCAGTGGTCAGTTCTTCCTTATGGCAATGTGTCCAAACATCAGTCTTTTGTGGCAAGCGTTTATTTGTTCTTTGGAAGGAACTCCTCCTCCAGCACCTGCATATGAGATATCCTTCTCAAGTTCACCACCATCCTCTGGTCCCTCTTAGAGGAGGCTCAATCCATATCTTCTTGCTTCTGGGACTCCTTACCTTGTGGGCAGCCTTCTTGGCAGGTGGGGAAATGGGAAAAAGAGAAGATACCAGCAAGATGGCTCAAGCCCAGCTACCTTCAAAGGGGCCCATGCAACAGACATGAAGTTCATGTACTCTAGCCCTGCCAGATGACTGACAGGAGACTGCTTGATGGCATCCCTTCCAGACCCTCCACCTCTCTCCTGACCCTGTTTTCAAACCACGGTGGCTTCGGGCATTCTCCAAACCTGGTGGCTTGATGACTTTCAAAGGTGAAGCCATTGCTAGTCCTCATTTAACTGAGGAGTAAGACTTTGGAGCACCCCCAATATTTATGTTATTCTCTTGGGGTCTTCCTCTCTCGGTTTTAGAGAGGAGTAACACTCCTTCTCCTTCCCCCAAGATATAGGGAAAAGAGGACATGAATAGCATTTCTTTATAAACACCTCAGTTCTCCTAACTCTTCCTCTTCCCTCCTATCCCTTCTCTCTTTCAGTCCCTTACTATGGTCAGGAAAGCGATGGGAAGGGGCCTATAAGGCTGCTTCTCTGACTCAGGACTTTCAGTAAGGTCTGGGAGCACTTAGAATTCTGAATTCTGAACTGAGAATGTGGAGCCATTTGGCTCTTGTCCCAGCTTTGGGTCTTCATCAGCTCCATGGAATAAATAGAAAACTCTTGTGGCTTCATGTTCCCAAAGTTACCCACTCTTAGCTCAGATCTCCACTGACCACATGAGGCACCTTTTAGAAAGACTTGATGCCATACAAATCCATCCCTAAAGACAAGCAGCCCAGGGAAACCCATTCTCCTGGGCATGGTTTAGGGATGGCATCTTCCCATTTAAAGGACCTCAGCACCTTCAAACTGGAAACTATCCCCTTCCTTCCCAGCGTCTCTCCCAACACACACACCACACCTACCTGTGTACTCACACACATGCTCACAACACCTCCATGGGGACACACACACACACACACACACACCCCTGACTCACACAAAGTGAGAGGGGCCTAGTCTCTGGGTAGAGTGAAGAGTGCCTTTGTCCCCAGACCCAAATCTCAACCTTTAGGAGCCAAACCCTCCATGGATCTCTCCCCAATACTTCACTCAATGGTGCAATCACTTCCTTGGCCCTCAGAGTAAGAGTGTCTTTGCAGCAGAACACCAAACCAAAGTTTGTCTTCCAAAGTCAGGAGGACCAAGCAGCAAACTGAGGCTATGCCCCTAGTTGAACTAGGGTAGAAGGCTATGGTTCTCCTAGAAATAATTAATTAATTCAACAAGTATTTTTGAGCCCCTACATTATCACAGACACTCTGGAAGGCACTGATACAGCAGTGAACAAAACTTATAATTACACAATTAAAACAGTGGGTGGGTGCCCTCATCCTAAAATTATTAACTTATCTTTTTATTGCCATTATTATTATTATCACTATTACTGCTGCTGATTTATCTTTCTGAAAATGCCTGCTAGACAAATCATGGGCATTCACTGCCCCCCTCCCTGTTTCTCCACACACAGTGTTCATAAACCCTGTCAACCCTTGATTTTGCTCGCTCATGCAAGGCTTCGCATGCCTATGATGTATGACAACATAAACGGAGCCTGCTCCACTTGAAATTTTCAATAAAAATACAGATCTAAGTGATGAATATTTTATCCAGTGAAGAAAACAATTTCAGGGCCATTTCTAATAACATGTCAACCTAACAGGAGTGGGAGGGAGCTGGAGAGTAATGAGGTGGATAAGCACCAGCACCAGAAGAAGCCAAGGCCCCAGGCAAACCAGATTGAGAGAGAGAGAGAGAGAGAGGACTGAAAGCTCCGAGCCCAGCCCTGTTTGCAGAGGAGAGACTGAGGCCCACAGAGAAGTGATTAGGGAAGCTCACATTGCAGGGGCCTAACCCAGCCAGTTCTGAGTGCCAGATGTGTACCTCTGGCCTCAGGGAAGGGTATTTGGGGATGCTCAATGAGTGTTTAGAAGGGATACAGTTGAAATCTGAAGGAGACTGTGAAACTCCACTGCTGAGTGAGCTATGACTCCAAAATGCGCATAGGTTTGGGCTTTATTACTCTGCATTTTTGCACATTCCTGAGGTTCCTCTCTCCTGCTTTCATGGGTGTGTGTCTGTCTTCTCCACGATCCTGGAAGTGCCTCAACAGAAGAAATAATGTCCCTCTCCTCTGCCTGAAAGGTTCCTGAGGAAAGGGAAGCCATGTAGCCTCTCTTAGCCCTAATTCCTGGGGGAGCCCCTATAGAGCATGAAGAGGGGCTCAGGCTGAGAGCAAAGGAGAAGCAGCAGGGGCTTCCATGCTCTGAAAATTCAGCGTGGGGTTCAACATCACAGAATTTGGCCCTTTCTGTTATAAGCCAAGAAACCAACCTTGGTTCCTTCCATCTGGTCAGTGATGAAGCCACCGGGGACAAGAAGCTTCCATAGCTGCCTCTAGAAACCTACCTTCTGCTCCCCTCTGCAGCCCCTCCGTCTCCCATGGCTAAAGGAAGATGCTGAAGCTTTAGGGCAGCCCCTTCTGGGAGGCAGCTACATCCATAACTTGTCACGAAGGAGGGGATTATTATGGCCCAGCCTCCTTGTCTCAAGGTGGGACAACTGTGAAGGGCAACCTGGCTCTACAGCTACCCGTGGGGTCTACTAAGAAACACCTCTCTGCAACTGACAGCAGTTCAACCTTCCCTTTGCCTAATCCTGCTGCCCTCACCCCCTCCCACATGTCCACCCCAAGAGCACTTCCCAGTAAAGTACCTGCATTCAGAACTCATCTCAGAGTCTGTTTCCCAGATAATCCACTCTCTCAGCCAGGCACAGGCTGAGGTTTGTGAGAAAGGGCATCTGGGAAGGAGATAGATCCAATGCATAAGTTACTTAGGTTTTAAGCAAGGCACTGATTATTTGCCAAACACACAAACTTTCCCCCAAAGCACTCTGAAAGTCATGAGAGGTCTGCAGGAATCTCTCTGG
Organism: Lynx rufus; assembly: GCF_022079265.1. NCBI lineage: Eukaryota > Metazoa > Chordata > Mammalia > Carnivora > Felidae > Lynx > Lynx rufus. The sequence continues at coordinate 31,233,645 of NW_025814829.1, read as the reverse complement.
AAAATTACAATGCCCTGAGGAATTCTCAAAACGTTTTCCTGCCACCTGCCTCCCTGTGCATCTTCGTTATTCACAACTTTGTTTATCCATAGAAACAAAATGTTAGAGCTGTCATCAGGAATACAAATGGGAAGCAAGCTACTCTCAAGGCAATCAATAATGCTGAGTAAACAATGGGATGGCAAACTTTTTATTTTTCTTTAACTGCTGGTCATGGATTATGAAGAAGGAAAGGAAATTCAACTCTTCACATCACAGTCAACTGTCAGTAAGAACAGCTCACTTCCCTATCTATTTTGCCCACTCAGGCATAATTGAAATGGCCTTGAGAGTGAATAAAAATATTAGATTCACTTTCCAAAACTTCATCCTTACAAAACTTTTGTAGGATCTCCTCCTTTCTGCAAAGCTTACACGTCTGTTTATAAAGGCAAAGGCTTCTCCCTTGGTTACCAAAGTACCTTGGTTACCAAAGCACCTTGGTTACCAAAGCAGCCTGGGAGCTGATAAACCAATTTGTTTTGCCCTCAATAAATCGTTCATTAATGTTGCCATGACATTTAAAGTTTAAAATGGTTTTATGACTTGAGATTAAAAAAGAATCATTCCAATAAATTTCTTATAACTGAGAGGATTCCTAGCATTTTGATTAAGTGGTTCCTTGTGATGATAAAGTTTTATCTTGAATAATGAAGGGGGAAAGCATTAATCACTTTAAAGTCACTGGTAGCTGGTCTCAAGAACCCAGCTGCCTCTCCTGGGGGATTACTCAGAAACACAATTTAAAAAAAGACAAAAAGCAAACCACCAATCTTCTAGTGGGGTTAGAATTTTCAGAATAATTCCTAAATCTGAGCGGTCTCTAAAATGGTGCCAAATCATCAGAACGGTGACAAGTGGTGCTGGGTTCCCTCCTTCCAGCTGCTCATACCATAGGACGGGAGGAGGACAGAGAGTCCCAGCTTTTATTTCACTGCTGGCACTTCTGCAGGGTGCTGGGGCAGGGCCGCGCCAGGAACCTCTGCAGGCACTTGATTTTGGTCGCTGGAGTACACATTGGGTCTTAAGAGGGACCCAAGATGTCTGAGGAGAGCCGGATGTTACCGCTGAAATCCAAACTCTGGCTAATGGCAGGATTCTTACTACCACATAGCGTTAGCTCTGTATCAACCTGTTGAAGTTCCCATTCCTGTTTGAGACATCATTTCTGAAGATAAGACAAACCAATGAGAGTGAACTGTTGGGTTTCAGTGGGGTTTAAGAGTATCTTTCCCATCTCTCCCCTCCCCTACCCCTAGTCTTCCTCTGTAGGGGAGAAGGGACTTGAAACAACATTTACTAAATACCTGCCATGTGCTTGTCACTGCACCTTTAGCTCCATATCATTTAAGGTGCAGAACAATGCTGAAGAGGGTATTAATACTGCCATTTTACAGCTGAGAAAACTGAAGTTCAGAGAACTTACATAACTTACCAAGGACACACAGACTATGAGAGGCAGAGATAAGATCCAACCTCAAGCTCCATATAAATCTCCGTTCTCCGATGTACTTTTGGATGTACACATATCAATCTCAAGCCACCCACAAGGTAGGTGACTTCAACCAATCTGGGTTGAAGAAGAAATCAATGCTGATTTGTGCATTTCAGAAAAGACGAACTCTGTGTGGCTGGAATGATCAAACAGCTGGGCTTGAAGGCAGAGAAACACTGAGGTGGCGGGAGGGAGGAAGAAGAAACGCTTCAGGAGCCAGCACAAAGGCCTGTGGCTGGCAATCAGCACAGTGCCTGGAAGGGTGGCATGGGGGCGAGGGGTGCAGAGAGTAAATTTCCTCATCACAGGCCCTGATGAGCCTTTGGTCCATGTGCCTCAAGACAGATGATGATTCATAATGTTATTTTTAAAGGCAGAATGCAGGTGGGCAGTGGGATCCAATTTAACAATAATCATTTATTGCAGTTATGGATACCTTAATCTTTCCAAACCATTTCCTTTGACACTTTTATCCTGTAATCATGCCACCAGTTAAACAAGATATGTGCTATTATTGCTCATTTTAAAGAGAGGAAAAATGAGGCCTACCTTCCCTACAACTCCTCCAAGCTAGCAGTAAGACTAAAACTCAGGTTCCTGACCACCAGGCCCTTCAAGGGGATGAATATCATCCATTAAATGGCCTTGGGGAACTGGCTGGAACTAGGTATTCCCACCCCGCCTTACGCTCTTCTCTGTGCAATTTCATAAGTCAGGAAGCCCTGCCCGCTCATGCTGGACTCCTCAGAGGACCATGGACTCTGAATAACCTCTCTGCAGGCCCACACTTAGCCAGTCGACCCTTTGCGTATCATCAACAAAATGCACTCCCTGAAAGGCCTCACTGCCAACGGCTCAGTGCCAATGCTTCATTCTAAGAACCTGAGCTTATGTTGAAAATAAAGACAGATAACGTCTGACCCTTCCTCCTTCACCCCACTTCCGATAATAAAATAACAATGACAACAAAAACAACAATAATACCTAACTCGGTACTTTAAATGTATTATGCCATGTGATCCTCACAATAACCCTCTGAGGCAGGCACTGTTATTATTCCTGTTTTACAGATGAGCAAACTGAGGCCCAAGGAGATTAGAAGATTTGCCTGACTGAGCTACCAAGGGGCACAGCCAAGAGTGAAACCCAGAAGTTGGGCTCCAGGGTCCATGTTCTTAATCACCACACGGTACTGCCATCTGCCAGGCACTGAATCTGGGGGTTAAGCACAGAACACCTTCCCATTAGTGCACGTGTGAGGTTAAAACACCCTGTTGGCTGATGGCCACAGCGTACAAAGGAGAACTGGAGCCCAGGGTATGGCATGGACATCAAACAGCAGCTGGGCCCCCTCGCCAACCTTCAGCACGCACCTGCTGCACTATCTCTACCAAGTGCCTTGGTTCCTACTCAAGGTCCTTCACTTGGACCCTGATTCATCCATTTGTTATTCATTTATTCATTCACTCAGCTTACAAATAGTTATTAAAGATTTACTATTTTCTAGGCCTTGTAGACTCGGACACAGCCTTTCAAAGCAGCTACTGTCTCTATTAACCCGCATCACTGTAAATGAGCCCCTTGAAGAACCGTGCCGCCCCATCTGCCACAGTGCCCACCATTACACAGGCCACCGTACGGCCTGAGTTCACAGCGGCCAGCTTGGCCTTGGTAACTGCGTCAGACCCCATTCCTCGGTGTTTGTGGAAACTTTCCCCAGGTTTCCTTTGCCTTGGTACGCACAAGCGAGCAACGAGGGCAGAGTGGAAATGTTCGTTAAGACAGTGGGGGCTCCCAAGGAGGACCCATCGCTTCTGGGGACAGTGAGTACAACAGGTATACAATGAGAATAAAAACAAAGCTGCCCTATCAGAGTCTTCCCCCAGGACCCTCTGGACTCTGCTTCTTGTAAACACCCCCTCGTCGCATGGCTGTTTATGCCCACCCCATATACTGTGGACAGTTTCATACTTTCACTTTTTAAAGGCACTGGCACTTCCAGGCTGATCTGCTGTGCCCTCTACACACATTTGGGAGCTACCACCTTTGTGGTGTGACATGCCAGCTCCAACAGCCCAGGCTCAGGACAGGCAGAGGGAAATGGCCCTTGAGTGGGAGTTACTGGAAGACTTGGTCAAATTTACAAATTAAAGCTATTTGGGAGGAAACCTGGAAGCCTGAATTACCAGCAGCTTTAGAAGAAGTGAGATTTCCACGACTCACTCACTCACTCATACTCCTCACCGTGCCCAACTCAATGTCAGGTGCACAATGAGTGTCTAGTAGGTTTAGAGAACATAAGTAGTAACTAGATTACTGGAGTATTGCCAAATAGAGGCCCTTCGGGCCCTGCCTTAATGAGCAGATAAAACCAATGTGCCATCGTCACAACTAGCCAGAGTGTCGCCTAGGGGCCAGGGATATATTTCCTTAATGGGATCACACATGCCCTGCAATTTTCTGTTAATACTATTAACAAGTCTGGCAATTTCCTTTCTCACAGAGAGCAAAGGCAAATTTCTGCTCAGGCTCTACTCAAATTATGAACCAAAAAAGTTTTTTTTTTCTTATAACCTATTCAATTTACCTCTCCATATTACATTCCAACCCCCCCCCCCCCCGCCATCTACTGACCACTGAAGCCACCTGGGACCATTTGAAAGGATCCCAAGAAGCCTTGGGGACTGTCTCCATTCCAAGCATCATTATCTATCACTTCACTCCAACTGTGAAAAAAAAAAAAAAAACCCAAGTCACCCCGTCTCCATTCTCCCCTCACTCTTACTATCAAGATTCATTATCAGGTCTTGTCTCTTCCACTTTCATGGTATCTCTCAAATAACTCTATCCTGCTCACCCCCACTCTCATGGTGAAGGTTCAAGCCCTCTTGATTCACTGCTCAAATCCTTACAACTCCTTGTCTATCTCTATGCCTCCCTCCTTGCCACCACCAGCTGCCATGTGCTCCCCACACTGACGTTGAGTTATTGATTTAAAAACACAGATCTGATCCTGTTAATCCTGTGTTTAAAGCCACGCAGAGGTTCCTCATTGTATGAGCAGGATTAAGTGCCAGCACCCTGGACTGTCTGTCCCTCAAGGCCCTCCTCTTACCACGGTCCCCTGCATGGGCCTGACGCCTCTACCCCAGCCACACTGGACCTCATTCTTTCCACATTCACACTTATCTTCCCACTCTGCACCTCTGCTCCGGCTGTTTCCTCTCCAAAAATGCCCTCCTCCATCTGCCATGCCTGCCATGGCAAAATTACAAATCTTCAAAGTCCAGCCCCTGCGTCACATTCTCTGGAATGTTTCCTGGCTTCCCCAGACCGAGTTGATGCTTCCTCTTCTGTATTTCCCTATAGTTTTATCCATAGCCTTCACACAGCCCTCAACAACACCACATTCTGTAAGCTCTGGGCCACTCTGTGTCGGGGGCCCTGTCCTCTCCATCGTTATGTCCCCATGGCACAGTGTGTTGCCCGGCACAGCAGCCACTGAGAGAATGTTGGCTGAATGGATCGGTTGAATTTCAGAGTAATCCAGGCTGCTGAGGACCAGCATACTGCCATCTAAAATGAAGCATCTAGACTGAACTGTCAGTAAGAGGAGATAAAGAAGAGGAACTTCAGTGAGAAAAGAGCATGCACTAAGGATGCCGCAAATGCCCTTCCTCATGCCCTTCCGTGGGTCCTATTAAGTGCCAGGTATTGAGCTAATAAGTGTTGGTGATAAAAATAATGAGCAAACCCAGGCATGATCCCTGCCTTAATGGAGTTTACAACCCACCAGGGAAGAAAAACAATGAAATCATTTCACGAATAAATTAAAAAAAAAAAAAAAAAAACTGTAATGAGGCCCCAAAGAGGTAGAACATACTGTTTAGAGAGAAATAATAGGAGGGTCTGACTCAGAGATCAGCAGAGACTCTCCTAAAAAAGTGATGACTAAGTTGAGTTCTGCAAGGAAAGTTTATTAAGCAAGTGAGAGAGGGACAGTATTCTAAGAATATGGAGTAGCTTATGCAAATGCCCCATGGCAGGAAGGGAAACTGTGCTCGCAAGGAACTAAAGAAAATTCATGAGGCTGAAGTGCACAGGGTGAGAGGTGCACAATCCTGGATGAGGCTGGGGAGGTAAGGAAGATACGACACCAGAGCCAAGGGAGTCTCACAGGTCTGTTCAAGAATTTTGTCTTCATTCTCAAAGCAGTGGAAGCCACCAGAGTCTTTTAAGCAATTAACTGTGTTTCAAAAAACTCATTCTCAATACAATATGGAGAATGGATAGGGGGTAGGGCCAGAGAATAAATGGGTATTGACCAGATGGGAAACTGTTTCAGTTGTCCAGATAAAAGATCAGTGTGGCAACTGAGATGTAGAGACAGTAAGCAAATTTGGGAGATAGAAGATATGTAGAATCAACAGACATGGTAGTGGATGGATCTGGGGGGTGAGGACAAGAGAGGTATCAGAGATGACACCTGTGGTCTGGTACAGATAGCAGGCGAAGTGAGGGCACCGTTTGCTGAGATAACAACTCTTAAAGAGATCAGTTCTTGGGGGGAAATCATTAGCTGGGGTTAACAAATATGTTTTGGATGAACCGGGAAGGGGACATACCTATAAAAGAACTAAAGCCACGTGAAAGCTGGATTAGGAATAACCGGCATAGTATTCTTTGAAAAATACCCCGGAACCTTATTAGACCCTTCTGACTTTCCCTAAAGATACCTGACAAGGTCACCTGACAGGAAGGCACATAGTCAAATTCACTAAGACTGTGTATATTACCACCTACATGCATCCCAGTGGAGACGCCTAGAGCTTCAAAAGATCCTGTCCCAGCTCCAGTGGTGGGAGAGTGGGAGTGGGCAGTGCATACCATTTCTTTCTCTGTCCTTTTATTGGGGTCTGGTGTGTAAAGGTCAAGGACCATGGAATAGACATATCTTGGATCTTAAATGTCTGGCCCACAGTCCATCTGCACCCCAAAGGCACAGAGGAAGAAACGTCAACAGTGCATCTTGGGACTAGCAACTGGTTTAGGATAAACGGAAGGTGAAGAATACAAGAGCAGAAAAATAAGGTCAGGAAGAAAATCAAGGTTGGGAAGGTGAGCTTGGTGGAGTTTAATATGAAGGCCTCTGACTGGAATGCCTCTGAACCTTGTCCTATGGGTAGAGAAGAGTTTTCAAGGTTTCTCAGGAGATAAGGAGACTCTGATCCATGTTCTGAGTAAGTAATAAGGTAGTGCAAAGGACGGACTAAAAGAGGGAAAGAACACAGGCAACAGTACAGAACACAGAGAGAAGAAATGATGAGAGCCTAGCAATGAATTAAAAGGAAGGGAAAACTACAGAAAGTAAAAATTCTTAAAATCTGAGTTTAGAAGTGTCAAGAGAGATTATCTGAACAATCCCTTCAGTTCTTCAGGTAAACCACACAGAACCATCCCATGCCTGAAGTGTCACTTCCTCTCCCCTGCCTCCTAGTTAGCCTACATTTATTAAACTTGCTAATTTTTTCCTTCAAAACACATCTGCTTTATAAAAAGGCTACTCTGTCATTTCCTGACCAAGGACTCACTAAACATGCCTTCCCTTTCTCAGAAGGTTCCAGACGCTCTGGAATGAGAAAATTAAAACCTTGGCTAAACTCTGGTCATTACAGTGATGTAATTTTACCCCCAATCCTTACCTCAGAGCCACAACGTCATATTAACCCACCTCGCTGGCCCCAGCTCTGAGAGCAGCCCCTAAGCCATTTGCAAATGTAGAACAGAACCAAATGAAAAACACACATATAATACGTATACTTAACATGATTTAGAATAATATTGATTCTTTTAAACAAAAACACTGAAGTGACAAAAAACGTTTCAGAATGTTATTAATTTCCTAAACCTAACACTGACACGGCAAAAACAGGAAAAGAAACTAATGTGTCTGCTGGACCGGAGAAGAATCAAGATGTACTTTTCAAACACGAGGACACCAGTGGGGTACCCATGACTCTGTGATCCAGGGGTAACAGTTCAGTGATGGCAGGAAGTCCAGGCAAGTTGGAGGCTAACTTCCAACCCCCACCTGTTTATTCTCCGCCTGGGGGTGCAGGGAGGCTAGAAGATGGGTAAGCAGAATAACCAAGGTCTGTGAGGATGCCGAGATATCATTTCTGTCAAAAGTGACAACTTCCTCTCTTACCAATCTTTAAACAGTTTAAATTTCACCCTCCTTTACCATCCAAAAAAAGCAGGGCTGGAGGCAGAGAACACAGCCTCCAAAAACAAAAGAATGTCAAGGGAGAGGAGAATGAGAAAGCGGGGGAGGAAGGAGGTGAATCCACCAACTGGTCAGTTATCCCATTTAGACACGGGGACTCAATAGAGAACCACTGAAATAAACCCTGACAGACTCCTTGGCCAACGCAGAAGACACTCACCACGAGAGTCACATGGCTGGCCTGAAACCGAGTGGACCTCGGACTGAGTCATTCAGATCAGGATGTAAACAATTCCACCTAACCTCTCTAAAGTTCCCCATGGAAGTGGATATTCTCTTCTAGGAGAGTCAACCCTTCTACATATTTCCAGAGGGCGCCTTCATGGATTTTGCCCAAATATCAATTTTAGGGGATTACCCTAAGCCATCTTCAGAGAACACACGTACTCCTGCAGCTCTTTGCCCATAAACCCATATGCACTGCTATCCAGGGGCCCTTTTGCTTCCCCTGTGTGGCCTCAGTATTATCACAGTGACCAAGAACGCCGGTCCTGGAGTCGAACTGCCTGAGTGAATATTTGGCTGTTCAACCTTGGACAGTTGTTTAAACTCTCTGAGCCTTCTAACTTTAGACAGAGTAATAATAGCACTTCCCAACTTCAAAAGGTTCTCCTAAGATTTAACTGACATACTGCATACAAAACACTTAGTAAATGCCTGAAATATAGTAACTACTCAATAAAGGTTGCCTCTTATTGTCATCTTCTGTGTTCTCTTCTGTCGAGAGAAGTCAAGAGCTCTTTAAAAAGTGAGGAAAAAGTAGGGGCACCTGGGTGGCTCAGTAGGTTGAGAGTCCGACTTGGGCTCAGGTCATGATCTCACTGCTGTCAGCCTGTCAGCGCAGAGCCGGCTTCAGACCCTCTGTCCCCCTGCCTGTGCCCCTCCCCCACTTGCGTTCTCCCAAAAATAAACAAATATCTTTTTTAAAGCAAGGAAAAAATAGTCGTAGACTAGAGTATCAAATATTGGAATGGGTATAGTTTAACTCACTTTATCAAGAAAACTGAGGTCCAAGGGGTAAAATAACTTGGCCAGTTTGATACAGACAGATAGGAGCAATCTCCTGGCTCCTTTGTTATTGCTTTTGCTAATAAACAGGTAAAACATGTCATGTTCAAGTACAAAAACAGAAGGAAATTAAGATACTCACTTGTGGTCAGGGTCAACTGAATTATTCACAATTAATATATGAATGTCTGTAAGTTGTGTCACTAAGGAAAATACTGGAACATGTGTTATGATCTCAGGTAGGAATGAAAAAAATCAGTATTCTCCATGAAAATGTACAACTCAGATGAAGAAGTGATCCCACGTTTCCAAATCACCGTTCAATTCATATTATGTATTGTGTAATTATGACTGCTTTCTGGGACTTTCACCACATGCCCTCTATTTAGGTGTTACTGTACTTTACAACTTTGCTCATTCATTTTTCATTCCCATCTCAAATCCCTGCTAAAGCAAAAACAAAAAACAACAACAAAGAAAGAAGGCCAATTCCTGTCAGCTTGTTTGCTTATTAGAGTCCAAGAACATAAGAGTGACAAGATGCCAGGACTGGGTAGCCAAAGCTACTAGTTTCACAAAGAAATCGAAGCACACGAGGCACCTGGGTACCTCAGCTAAGGTCTGACTTCGACTCAGGTCGTCTTACAGTTCATGAGTTCGAGCTCCACATCAGACTCTCTGCTGTCAGCATGAACCTGCTTCGGATCATCTGCCCCCCTCTCTCTCTGCCCTTCCCCTGCTCATTCTCTCTCTCTCTCTCTCAATAAACTTTAAAAAAAATTGAAGTGTAAAAGAGGGCAGAGGGGAAGACTTGTTCCATATCCTAAAACTGGTAGTTTTTCCAAATAATCTTTTTCAAATACATAGAATTCCTGAATTCCCTCCAGTGTCTACTCTTCTTCATTGTGATTAATCCCAGTGCTGTGACACAAGCTTGCCAGGTCTCGTCCCAATCCCTGGCTTGAATTATTCAGAAGAGGCAACACAACAGGGTAGAGAGCGGACTCTTGGGGGTGGAGTAGACCCAGATTCAAAGCCCCAGATGTGCCACTTACTGCCCGAGAGACCCTGTCAAGTCTTTAACCCCAAAGAGCTTGAGCTTCCTTCTTTAGAAAATGGCAGTAACCCACAGTCTCTCTGTTGGAGTCACGAAAACAATCTGGAGAGACAACATAAAGAGCCTGAGCCTGGCACGTGAGGCCTGATGCGTTCTTAGGCCATTACTATGGTTTTACTCGAAAATGTATCTCAGTGCCATCTCTAATTTTTTTCAATAATAACGTTTTATCTTTTCACTTAAAAATCAACACTCACTGAAGCAAACATACACACACACATGCTGTGTGTATGCACATGGATGCGTGTGTGTGGTGTGTGATGGAGGAAGGAAGGGAGAAACAGACAAAGAGAGGGAGAATCAATCACCTATTGTGTCATCATCAAAAGAAATCATGTTACTATTTCGGTATGTTTTCTCCCAGTTTTCTTCCTCAGCAACAGTGTGGATGTTTGCATGTTTGCTACCTTCTTGTAGCTATATGTAGATGCAATTTATAATCCTGATGATAAATGCTACCTGGGAGAGAGGCTGTTCTGGAACATCTTTTATGTCAGATTACAGAATTATTGCCTCAATTAGGAATAATGATCCCTAACAACATTCTTTACTTTTAAGTTTTGTCTAGATGCCATTTTGAAAAGCAGCACCAAACCTTCCACCATCTTCTATGTCATGAGAGTGGCAAAGTAAAAGGATAGTTCATTAGATGCAGAGTCTCCTCAAGATTTTAGTGATAAATTGAGTCTTAAGCCTGATGAGAGTCCCACAGAGCAATCCAATCTTTTCCTACTTCTTCATTATTAGATTTATCATTTTTATTCTACTTCAAGAAACTTTTTCAACGAAAGGTTGCAAGGTGTTATATACTTCCTAAGTCCTTGATTATCTGAAAATGCCCTTGTATTAAGAACTTCTCTTCACTCAGCAGATTACACTCTCATGTCCAAGAGGATTTATTGTAAGAAAATGGGACAAAATTCAGAGTGTGAAAAGGGCTTCATGGGAACAAGAAAGGAACTGACACTGTTACTCTGCCTCCTTCTATGTCTCCCCTGCTTCTCTCTGACCCTGCTCGCTCCTCCTTTCTCTCTCCCAGTCTGCTTCTGCCTCCTCCCAGTTTCTGCCTCTGTCAGGAGATTAGCCTGCACATCACACGACTTGCCATGGCACTAACGATACCCTCATCTCCATGACTTTCCAGCTCCAGTCCTCAGTGTTGACCGCAAGTGTTGACTCTTTCAAAGCTCTTGAAGAACGATCTCATTGGCCCAGCTCATCTCTATGTGCCAGATGTGAAGTCACAGGTTACTTCCCAGAGATTTGCACTCCTAGTCCAATCAGGTTAGCTGGAGATGGCAAGGCCCCTGACTCAGGTGCCCACCTGCTCCATGGGTCGTTCCAGATGAAGGTGATTCTGTGAGGAGAGAGCTTGACCATAGCCAGGACTCCCCCAAGGCATTTTTAGAGCAGTTCTTTTTAGACTTTACACAGTAAAACAACTCCACTGGATAGAAAATTCTGGAATGACCATCTTTCCCTCTTGGCACACAGTAGACAGTGTTTCACTGTGTCTGGCATGAAGTGTTACCAAGCAGACGTCTGACATCTTTTTACTCCTTACCAGTCATTCTGTCTTCCTGCTTGCACCTTTGTATAGTTTCTTCCGTCGTTCAGTGGTTTTAAAATTATGGCAGAACATGCCTCCATATGGTTCCCTTTCTGGTATTTTATCTGTAATATGGCTAAGTCCTTTAAGTCCAGAGAAGTTTTCTTCTGTATTTTTTTTTTCAATTGCTCCTGTTCTCATTACTCTGGTTTCATTTTCAGGAACCTCAACAATTGTATGTTTATTTTTCACATTTATTATTTTCCCTCACCATCTCATCTCTGATTTTTCTCCAGTGCGGAAGAACAGCTCAAGACTGCCTTGCACAGAGGAGTCATCATTCTGAAGTACCAATTCTGATCTCCAAAGTGGATTTTAATTATGTGATTGTATCCTTATTTTTCCTCAATAACCCTTTCTTATTTCACCTAGCTCCATTTCATTCCCTTCTTATACTCTATTTATATCTTGGCACTCCTATTTCTTTCATGCCACATCTTCTTTATATCATACTGAGGAGAGTAAAAAAATGTAAATATTTCTCCTGTTTCTTGTAATAAATCACCTTACAGATCTGCTCTTCCTCTGAGACTTGAGATGATGTCCCTTTACTTTATAATGGAATTTTTTTCAATGGCTACATACTACTTTTTTTCCTACATAAATCCCTAAAGTAAAATGTATTCAGACTCAACATCTATCAACAACTTGGTATCTATCAACAAAGTTTATTGCTCTTAGTTTTCTTTTTCATATTACACTGGGAATTATATTTCAGTGATGGAAATAGTTCAGTTTTGTGATACACTATAACAGCAAATTATGGTACACAATGAATCTATTCTGATTAAAATCTATATGGAGAAAAGCAAAGAATATAAAATAAATACAACCGTTTAAAGGAAAAATGCCAGGTAATATAGAAGATGCTCTAACTGCTATTTCTAATTAGGCAAAGAAAACCACTAAAAAATTTTTAGAGCAAGGGTGCCTGGGTGGCCCAGTCGGTTAAGCGTCCCAACTCTTGATTTCAGCTCAGGCCATGATCTCACGGCTCGTGAGTTCAGGCCCACATCAGGCTCCGCACTGACAGTGCAGAGCTCGCTTGGGATTCTCTGTTTCCCTCTCTCTTTGCCCCTCCCTCACTGTTCTCTCTCAAAAATAAGACTTAAAAAAAAAAATTTAGAGCATCTAATTAAAGGAAAAAAAAGCCGCCCAGAACCACAAAATCTCTCTCAAATTAATAATGAAGGAGGACTTCTAAGGACTGTGGTTTCTCACAATTGTTCTTCCAACTGAAAAAGGGAAAAAGTAACAGTTTGTTGCCTTTCACTTTGTTCTCTGTCTTCTCTAGCAACGGCCAAACCTCATTCTCCAGCCAATACACATGAAAACAAAACAAGGTACCAGCACCCAGTTCAATTCCAAGTTTCTGACAGGTGTTCTATGATGTGGTTCATCTTTCCTAGTGGGGAGGGAGAGCACTGTCCCCTACTCATCTCCCTGCCTGTCTGATCAAGTAACTAACATGACACAAAGAAATGGCAGTTCCCAATGCGTTGACAGGGTCCATTCTGTCAGCACTTCTACCTCTAGCAGCGCTTTGTGGAGGATGCAGTGCAAATATGCACCGCTGACAGTCGAGCCCATGTCCCCTACTCGCTGTCTCCTTAACTCTGGTACCACGGGCTCTCCATGTTGGTGCAAAAGGAGCGTGCTTACGAACAGAGGAAGAGCACGATAGTGGCACTGGGGCAAAATTCAACTACGCACTGGAGGAGGGCAGTTCGCTTTTCTGGTGGGCATGGACCATGTGTTTCTGAACTGGCAGGGCAGACGGGAGGGGTGGGGGGCGGCAGGGCAATTTCCTTTCTCAGACCAGTTCCGTGTGCCATGTCAAGGAAACTTTTCGTGAACTCTGCCAACAGGCTGAATTCCAGTCTTACTTTCCAGTGTTTACCGTGTTCCTCTTTTTCAGGTTCTCTAGACATTACTGGGGGCAAACGAGTGAGGCTGTATCAGAGGCCACAGGCAGACGTCATTTAAAGCTTGAAGCCCTGTGGCCACCTCTTTCATATCCTCTTTTAAGGTACAGTTCACCTGTGGCCAAAACCAGGGCTTCAAGTTCAAAACCAGTTCAAAACCAGACATGGTATTTTATTTTAGAGCTGTGCTGCTCAACCGAGAGCAATTCTTTTTTTTTAATGTTTGTTTATTTATTGAGAGAGTGGGGGGGAGAGGTGGAGAGAGAGGGAGGGAAAGAATCCCAAGCAAGGCCCCGTGCTGCCAGTGCAGGGCTCATCACGTGCCTCGATCTCATGACCGTGAGATCATGACCTGAACTGAAATCAAGAGTTGGACACTTAACCAACTGAGCCACCCAGGTGCCCCAAGAATAATTCTTACCCCTTCCCTCGCCCATCTCAGTTTTCACTGCCTGGAGACATTTTTGGTTGTCACAACTGAGGCTACTACTGGCATTTGGTGAGCACAAACCGGATGCTGCTAAACATCTACGGCACACAGGAAAGCCTTCCATGACAAAGCAGCATCTGGTGGAAAATGCCCATAGTACCATGGCTGAGAAATCCTGCTTTACAGCAAAGGCCCATCTCAAACAGTAGCCCGTGGGGGAAGGATCTGATAGGTGTCTTTGCTCCTCCCATCACCTGTATCAGCACCATACCCATTGCCTGAGTGCCGCAATTACATTGGCTTTCTGTTGATTAGAATACACAAATCTTTAAATGAGAAAGGACAGCTTTGCCCTCTATGATACAGATGACAGCGCAGGCGAGATACGGCCACTAACAGGCAGGCACTGACAAGTTCCCAGTCCGCTGGCAGTAACGTGGTGCTGAGCCCAGCCTGATGGGGTGCTGCTTATATACTTCATAGCACTGGCTTCAATGATGAGCTCACTAAAGCTCTCAAAGTTTTTGTTCTTGGTAAGAAATATATATTAATTTAGTAGGGGAAAAAGGAATTACATTTAGGCATCAGCTAATTATTTTTCAAACCATACTTTTTTCGTGAAACTTTCCAGGACTATCCCAGGGTGAAATAATCTCTCCTATATAGCTCCTAAAACAAACTAATTTTCCTTCCCATTTTTAACTTCCACTTATCACATGCCACGTCATATTAAGGTAATTCCATACACAGTGTATCTTTACTATGCTAATCAACATTTATGCATCTTTGTATTACCAACACCCATGCTATGGTTTGACTATGTCAGGTGTTAAAAAAAAAGTATTTTTCTAATTACACTTGACAATACAATACTATATTAGTTTCAGGTGTATAACCTAGTGATTCAACACTTCTATACATTATATGATGTTCAGCACAATAAGTATTTTCCCTAATTAAAAAGAAAAAAACCACTTCTTACAGAACATGTTTCACCATTTTAAGCCGGCCAAATCAGGTAGTGATCCGCACTCTGATGGCCAGGGACAAGCAGTGGCTGGACCTGACATGCAGGTGCTCCAAGCCTGTCGGGGGCAGCTCTCTGTGAGTTAGGGAACAGGCTACTGGCTGAGGAATCGCTAGGATTACACCTGGGCACACCCAGGCTGCTCCTCCAGGCTCTGTAACTCAGACCTAAAAGGGTCCTGCTATTGACTGCAATGTTTTTAGCACATTTGCACGTGTTCTGTTATTTTGGTTTGGTCTGGAATGTTGTTTACTTTGTTTTTTGGCTCTTAGAAACTCACCCATCGGTATGCTATCCACAGGGATTCTCCCCCACTCTGAAAACATTTTTGACCAAAATCCTTGCTGTATTTTTCGTGCAGATACAGCATAAGGAGACACCACCACCACCATCACACACACACACACACACACACACACACACACACGCACCCCAAGTGCATCCCTCAAAGCAGTGTCTGTTACAAAAGGCCAGTCTGTGTTTGATGTCTGAAGCGGAGACAGAGCTATCTGTATGCCAACCCAACTGGCTTTCCCTCTCCTACCGTTCTCCCTCCTCCAACCACAGGGATTCCAGCCAATGTCCAGAGAATCATCAACTACAAAAGACAGATTATTTCTTAGATATCTGTTATGTTTCTTCTACATCCTTGAAAACAGGACACATCTTTTTCTACCTAAGAAATCAGCAAGGGGCACCTGGGTGGCTCAGTCAGCTAAGCGTCTGACTTTGGCTCAGGTCATAATCTCTCGGTTGGGGAGTCCAAGCTCCACGCGGGGCTCTGTGCTGACAGCTCAGAGCCTAGAGTCTGTTTCAGATTCTGTTTCTTCCTCTCTCTCTCTCTCTCTCTCTCTCTCTCTCTCTCTCTCTCTGCCCCTCCCTCGCTTGTGCTCTTTCTCTCTCTCAAAAATAAATAAACATTTTTAAAAATTAAAAAAAAGAAAAGAAATTGGCAAGAAGGCATCACCCTGTTTCCTGGTCCCCTGCCCCCACAGAATTTCAGCAAAGTGGGTTAGAGCAACAGGCCAGTAACCAGCCTTACACTACTTTACAATGGCACTCAGTTCTCCCACACAGATCGTTTAACCCAATCCTCACAAAATCCTGTGATTTACTCACTGTCTTCCCTTGGCAGCTGGGTAACAGAGACTGAGACAGGCACATTCACATGGCCAGGGAGCGGAGGTGCTGGTATCTGAGGCCAAGTCCTAGAACTCAGAGCTCTATGCACAGCAGCAGCTCCCCCCAAGGGCTACGATTCCATCTCTCCATTGGTTCTGTCCCAGAGAGGCCTCTGTGCCCCTCCCTGGCACACCAACACAACTAGTCAATCTTACAAAAAGCAGGCAGCTGGTTAGGAAGACTAGTGAAGAAAATGTGGACACAAAGCCAAAGCTCTACCAAAGGGCAACTTCCAACAGTGCATCCTACTATTAGAAAGCAAAACCCAATCTAGATAGTCTTTGTCAATGGCCAGAAAGTTGGACACAGGTGGTACAATTCTGTGCATATGTTGGTACTGATGTGATCTGTAAATCTAAATCCTTTCTCCAGAAATTCTATTATTGTTTATGTGCACAGGAAGTGGGAGATTTATGGAGTGGAGGACTGCTTTATAAAAAGAGCATACAAGTTAATAAATTAGTAAGTACAACAATACCCTGTGGCAAAAACCGTATACATCTCTACTCTGTGTAATGTGAATCATCATCACTCCATGCCCTCAGGTAGCCAAGCTAAATATGACAGGAGTGCACAAATCTAACCGGGCACCAGTGCAGTGACATAGTATGAAGTCTGAAAAGAAAAACCAGTGGTCCCTGCATGAGCCATCAGAGAGCCAGGAAGGAGTCAGATGCCACTCTGGGCCCACAGATTCCCGCCCAACAGGACCAAGAAGAGAAGCTAGGGGAACATTCAGCATATCAAGGCCTATTTAGCCCAGTGCTAGGGTAGCCAGCAGGTGTGGGAAGATGTTCTTGCACTTTATACCACAGCCTGATGCTTCCAGTTCTCTCACCGGCTCTGTGAGGTTGACTGGCAGCGATGGTTTTCCCAACCCCATCTCCCACAGTGATGTTAGGAACCCACGAGCATTCTTCATAGTGACACACAGAAAGCGTCCAGGTGCCAATACAGACTCAGTTACGCCAGGCCTGTTTTTAGCTCTTAGAGTCAGGGCTGATTTCTCAGGTTAACAAATTTTAGTGAAACTAAATTACCTTAGTTACCTAATTACCTCTTAATATCCTTATTAGAGAGAAGTGAGGATATCACTACCAGAGAAAATCCCTAAAATCTCATTTTATCCGTAGCTTCATTGGCAGGACTACACAACCCCTTCAAAGATCTCCAGCTGATAGCAGTGATGGCGTGACAGGATTGTGCTGCTCTCAAAAACATCCCTATGGGCACACTTGAAACACGGCGAGAGAGCTGCTGCCCACCTGCCTGCCCAGCAAGATGCATCAGCAACAAGACTGCAGGCTCTCCGCAGGTGAAAGCTGTAGGTTATATACCAACCCCAGACCTCGGACGCAAGTGCAGACACATGTCAGCATCGCAAAGACTATCTGCAGAAGTAAGCCAGAGAGCCGCCTCCAGTGATGCGGCTGTTTTGACCATACTTGCTTCCCTGGGGTTGACCATTGCAACAGATGCTGTCTTCTGAAGCAAACAAAAGAGCTACCGACCGGAGAGCCAGGCTCCTCTGTGCCATTCACCTCCATCTCACCAACCACCCCTGCTGGTCATGCTCAAGTTCAGTGCCAACAAACGCTGGTAGGGTCAGGAAGGGAGAATCAGGGGTGTTACACCAATTCAAGATATTTATCTTAAAGTGCTACCCTAGATGTCATGAGATCTTCAAACACAAAGGAAAAAGAGAAGTGTCCAAGGCACTCATAAATTGAGGGAGAAAGACCCACCCACCTATATTCTCCCCCTCCCCCCCCCAAAAAAAATGATAAATAGCCCAGATTTGGCTCACCAAATATAGTGTAAATCCAAGTCCCATTATTTAATTATAAAAATTGCCTTAAGACTGTGTCCCATTCTCCAGACTCTCTGGTAGGACCCTTCCTTCCTTTCTTCCAGATTATACAATTAGAGAACACTTTAGTTCTGGCATATCTGACTGGCTTGATCTTTCTCACTATGTCACATGTGTTTGTTTTCTGTCTCTAACTAGATCACAGAAAAATTAAGCAGTTACTTGCTTTTCTGTCCCCTCATTGGCTTTAATATATTCTGTGTATAGTATGAGCTCTGTGCATGGTGCTGAATGAAACAGAAAATCTAGTATTTTAAATTCTGGTGTGGGGCCTCGAGAAGACCAGAATTCTTGAATTGCTCAAGTGTGTACAGGAATCTGTCCACTTTCATCAAGTCACAGAATTCTGCTGATATATAGGATCAGAGAGAGAAGGGACCTTTTAAATCTTAAGGTGTTTTGCAGATAAGTTAGTGATGCCCAGAAACTTCTAGTGACTTTCTCAAGGCTGTGAAATAAATGAAAAATCTAGGACTAGAATCATGGGTGTCTGAAGTACCAGATGAGAGTAAAGATGTCACAGAACCAAGAGAGAAAATGAGGAACCACCCTCCAGTAGAGCAGAAGGAGACGATATATATTTGCATCTCATCCCAGCTGAATAATTTGCTTGGGTAATCAGATGCACATTCTCCACTAAATGCTTTCTAGTTCATTATTTTGCTTAAAAGTGATTAAAAGGTTCAAAAATAATTATCTATTTCCATTGACAAAATGGATTTCACTGCAATAGACTCAGTGTATTAATAAACACTTACACATGCCACTCTATGAAAAACATATTGTCTGCAAATAACCTTTCAATTAGAAACAGATGCTGTGGGCTTTCAGATTCTGAAGTGTTTTTATTTTAAATGGCCTGGTCGCAACTGAAACCAGGCTGGCAGCAAGCTGTTCTTCCTTTCTCTTCAGGATCTGTTTCGAAGACCTGACCTTCCCATGGGATCTCACATGACTCCAAAGCACCCAGGATTCACAGCCTGCCAGGCCAGAATGTGCTTCTGAATCTGTCCTCTCAATAAAGATCGCCCCACCTCGGCCACTAAGCAGTTTCCACGCTGCCTTAGGAGGAGGAAAGGAAAGAGTGTTGGTTGTGGTCCCTGTGGATAGTTCCCATCAACAAAGATGTTCTGAGCACCTGTTAGACCCCATGAGAGGTACTTCCCGTGAGTTCTTTCTCCTCGTCCTTGAAGCAGATGGTATTGTAGACAAATGGATGAGAAGTCGGCAACAACAACAGTCCTCACTTGGGGAGCTAAGTGTTGTACATGCATTTTACACACATTAACAAATGTAAGATAGCATCATTATTGTTTCCACTTCACAAATGATAAAATCAAGGCTCAGACCTACTACGCAACAGGGTAGGAATTCAAATCCAGGTGGTCTAGGCCACAGCCTGTGCTTCTAACCGCTCTGCTCTCCCACCTCTCTGCAGCCTCCCGTGATGACAGTCTACTCTTCCAACAGGGCTCCTCCTCTTAGCCCATGCCAGGGATCCTCTTCCCACTGTCTCTTTACCTAGAGGCCAAGGGTCCTCCACCCTTTCAGGTTTAAAGAACACCTGAAATAAATACAGTCTGGTCGACAATAACACACTTCTTTAAATACCGTAGTTCCTATGGAATTGGCAAATAGGAGGACAATATCCACATAAAACAGAAGTTGGGTCGGATTTTATGTATTTTTTCTTAGCCCCCAAGTAAAAGCATCCAAACACAAGGCTCACTGGCAGAGCTGCCCTACATTACTGTCCAGATACCCACTCATCCCATCCCTGGCTCCCACTGGCCCAGCTGAACCACATGCTCTTAGAGGCACCTTGGGCACACTTCTCCACGACCCTGGGTACAACAACACCACAAAACAGGGACCCAGAGCCACCCATCTCAGTCACGGCTCAAGCCGTGCAAAGCTGGTGAGTACTTCCCCCCACCTCCCTCTGCCCTTGTCTCCAGAGCCCAGCAGCCTGGGCCCCTCCCTAGGGCCCCTTCCACCATAAAGGCTGACACTAGACTATTTATTTCCTAGGAATTCAGGGTGACACTTCCCAGTTGTGCTAATACTTTTATTAGGATTGTTACTGTTTCTCAGTGTCCTGGACAGAGTTGTGTAGGTTTTGAATGATCTATCCAACTCTATTTTTTCCATAAATCTTATTGTTTTTGTGTGTGCAATTTTATATAACCTGAAGTTTTTCAAGTTGCCTCACATTATGGTGGAAACACTTGAATTGATATCAATACTTAAAACAATTAAACTCTACCCAATGACCTTGAGATTCCTGTGGTCCCTCTTCAGCACTGAGTTCTGTGAGAAGAGACCTACTTACGGCCTGGACCACGCTCATTTACATAGTGTGATAGAGTTTTTCATTGCAATCAACAGAATCCACTCTAGCTAATTTAAGCACAAAAGGAATGTCTTAAAGGACATTAGGTCACAGAATATCTGGGTGGGCCAGCAGATCAGGTCAGGCTCGGAGATGATGGGGCAACCAGACTGCTCTGCAGATGCCAGCGGTGCTGTGGCTGTTACCACAGACGTGAGATCAGCCCGTCTAGGCTGATCTGGAAGCTGCACTTCTCTCCACCACCCTTACCAGAAACACTTCTGTGGGACCTTTCTTGTGGTCTCTTCTAAATCAAAGTTACCACTCTGATACATCTGAGTGACGGCCTGGGATACATTCTGACCCGAGATACAAGGGAGACCCAGAAAGTGACTTTTGACTTGTGCTTTGAGGAGGTAGATTTCCTATGGCCAGAAATTCTCCAAAAGCGAGACTGTGTTCCAAAGATACTGAATAGCCAGAGTATAGAGGGTCCATGACCCTCAGGAAGGAAATCTTAATACAACTCTTCGCATATACTGACCTCCTGGTACTAGGCTGGTGCCTTACTAAGCTCCTGCCCCACAGCAAGGTGACCCTATTCCTCACAGCCTGCTTGCTTTAGTGTTGTGTCTAATGAACACCAGCTACACAGCATGTACCCTCACTGCAACACAACTGGGTCATAAATGTTGACCAATATTTGGAACCAACCCCACGATTCCCAGGCTGCACTTCTTAATAAGCAATGTTTGAAGGCATAACATTCCCATGAGCACACTGGGATTTTGACAATCCTCCGAAACAAATGATGGAGAAGTAACTCACTACATGGACTCACAGCATCATACCTATTCTCTGGTATCCCAGCAACTCCTTATTCCCACAGACTGCAGGGTATACCCAATTCCCAGCTCACCGAGGATACTGTCACACACTCTTTCTTCTCATTGGGCTGAAGCTGTGTGGATGCAAATGAATCTGCTCTAGTTAATACGAAAGTGTACATCACTGCAAATGTTGGTATTATTAGCACTGGTGATGATATTGCTCACGAAGGATCCTCTACTCTAGTATATTAATTAACAGGCTGTACTATACATTTTCTAGTGAAGCTTTCTTCTTCAGTAGGCCAATGCCATCGTCCAAGTGAGGACTTTAGACATGCTAGGATACGCGTGCATATGTCCGTTTTGACTACAGCTACACTTTCCCAGCAAACTTCCTAGTCACTCATTTCCAAGTTACTGCTTAGGATCTTGGCCTGACTTTGACCTTCCAAATGGCATGGAAAGCCTTGCACGGCCTGGCCCAGGACAACTTCCCAGCCTCACTCCGTGTTCCAACCACAAGGACCTTCTTTCTTTTCTTTCTCGTGGAATACACCCTGACCCTCCACCCCAGCTTTGGGTATGTTTTTCCCCCCACCCTTGACCCCAAGCATTGCTTCCTAGGGGAACCTTCCCCATGGCGGGCTCTCCCCCAGCCTGATCCCACCTAAATCAGGTGCTTTGTGACACACACCTGTAGGACCATGTGTCTCTCCTTTTTGGCACTACTGGCTGCTGTACCTTTCCAGACACGCATATGGTCTTTGACAAACACTTCTCTGCTCCTAAACCCTAAGCTCCATGAGTGTAGGAACTATGTTCCTTTTGCTAACTACTGTGTTTCAAGTACTGAGTAGGGGAGAGTGGGTACCAAGACTGATAAATAAGTGAATGGATCCATACATTTAGAATGATTGATCTCACCCAGTTGGCACTTACTTATTTGCTTGGTTTAACCCAAAATTTTAAAGTATCTGACTGTCTTCCTAAGGCAACATTTCACAAAGGGGAAACTGAAGCAGTAATATTAAAAAACTTGCTGGTAAAGCCATATAACTAGTAAGTGCCACAGCTGGCTTGGATTTGGCCTACAGCCATCTCCAACCTATGGGCACAACCATCCGTTGCCAGGTGCTCAAAGGAAAATGCAGAAGAAACCAAGCTCCCAGTTCTGGCCTTCAGGGGTGGCAAGTATGATGGCGATGACGACAACTAACAATTACCAAGTGTTCACTCCGCTGAACGCCATTTAAGCACTTGATGTATATTATGCCATTTAATCCTCAAAAAAACGAAAACCCGTTAAGTAGGTATCACTATTAATACCCACTTACTGATGTGAAAAGTCAAGCACGGAGCTGCCTAGTTGCTCATGGAGTCAACAGTGATGCAACCAGCTCTCAAACCCAGGCCGCCTGAGCCCGGACCCCAAGCCACTGACTGTGGTCAGCAAGACAGAGCGCACCCATGGGGGCATCTAGCTCTTCCAGGGAAGTCAGCAGGGCTTAGCAAAAGAGGTGTCCTCCAAACCAGCTGCCAAGAAGGCCTCTGCAGAAAGAGGGGATCGGCGTGCACAGAAAGAAGAAAATGAACTAGCAAGTCTTGCTCAGGGAACAAAAAGAAATTTAAAGAGAATGCTCACGGGGCTGTGAGGTCTTAGAAAAAGCCCTTGAACAGATGCCTGAGGGGGGAGGGGGCTAATTAAAACTGATTTTTGTTTCTAAGCTATTTTGATTCAATGCCCTTGGGCCCGAGGGGACTGACTGGAAAGAAGAAAATAAAGGTGAGGTTCACAATAGAAGGGAAGTGAAAGATGAAGTGGGTTTCAGTTATGGTGTATGAGCATGTGCAGTTAATATCTATAGGAGGAACTAACAGAATTTAGGAACCAAAATGGATATGGGGCGTGAGGAAGTAGGACATTTCCAGAATATCCCCAGGGCTTCTACTCTGGTTGATGGGGGGGGTTGGGGGGGGGTGGCTGGGGGAGGGAGAAGAGTAGGGTTGGGACATGAGGGGAGGTAAATAAGGAGTCCCATTTGAGGCAAGCTGAATGGCTAATAAGGTAGATGCTTATCATTCAACTGGGCGGGCAGAAATACAATAGAACACCCAGCATCTCTACAAGGGAAGTAGACAAATGGCATTATCATGTAGACCAGTGTTAGGCCAGAGAATGTTCTGTGATGACAGAAATGTTCTATCTCTGCTCTGCACTGTCCAATAAGGTAGCCAGTAGCTACACATGGCTATTAAGCACTTAAAATGTAGCTAGTGCCACTAAGGAACTGAACTTACAGTTGTGTTGACTTTTAATCATTTATATTTTATTTATAATAAATAATATAGCTAGTAGCTACTGTATGTAAATCTGGACAACACAAGTGGCCCTCTAGTATTAAACACACCAAAGCTGCTTATCAAAGACTGCTGAGATTGGAAGGGACCGTGGAGTTTATCGGGTATAATTCTCTCATTTCACAAATAAGGAAGCTGAGGTCCAAACAGGAGAAGACACTTGCATGAAGTCATTACAGCAAGAGAGCAGAAAGGCAGACTACTGCCGTGGTCCTCTGCATCTGATCCAGTGTCCTTGCCACTTCGCGGACTGCTTCTGTTCTGATGTAAAAATAGCTGCAGTTCTGACTCTGGCGTGTGGAACTGAAGCAGCTCATGGGCAAAGCCGAGTAAGGATCACACACTCTCTCCGCTCCACTAGACATACCAAATTTCATTGGGTAAGCAACCCCATCAGATATTTTCATTGCAAATTACAGAACCCACTCCGATTAGTTTTAATATGAAAGGGATTTATTAAAGAAGGATCAGCAATTTGCACAGTCTCTGAGAGAGGGTCTCAAAGCCAGGCTTGGAGGCTATGCGGTCAGGACAAATCACACTACCACTGCTGGAGTAGTGACGGGGACCCTACCGTGCCTGCCACTTGGCTCAGGGGAGAGGCTCCCAATCACCAGTGCTGGGTGAGAGGCCCCAAACCCGGACCTCTGCCTCTCAAAGCTGGAAGGCACTGCCGCCAGGCTCACCAGCATGCATTGCAGGTCCTACCTGCACGTACCTGTTCTCATCGGAGTCTAAAATAGAGGGAAGGGGGAATCTGAGACCCTTCCCACACTGCAGGAAAGCAAATTTCTGGCTTCCATCTGGCATGGAAGCCCCATAGCGCAGAATGATCCCAGGAACTAGAAAAAGAATTCGAAAAAGAGGCAGCACCACCATCATTACTTAACAAATGTCCTGTCAAGTAAATAACCCATCTGCACTAGCTCAGACCGCGTGGATCTCGCAGCCTGTCTTGCTCAGCAGCACCCCTGACTCAGAGCTTTTTACACTCAAAATAATGTCTCTACATTGCAAATTTTCTCAATTAATTCACCAGTGGCTCTTCTTGATTTTTTTAAAAGATACATTTATTCCCTGGAACATCTGTATTGATAGAAGCTATGTATGGTAGGAAGTAAATTCTGCATTTCAACTCTCAAGAACATGAAGGGTTTCTTTTAGTTTTCTTTTTTTTAATCTGGGTTTTCTAATTAACAAACCTAATATAGCTCAGCCGTGAAGATGAAGAATTCTAAAAACTTCTTCCTCAAAAGTGGTGGCAGTAAGACAGAAGCAAAGTAGATCTGAGAAATCTTCTAAGAGCTGAAAATTACTGTAATGTGGAGCATAATCATCAAGGCCATTCCAACCCCCAGATTCTACAAAGAAAGGAAAGGACCACAAGCCACTCCAAGTGTTTCAGTCTGGAGAATAAATAAGAAAAGCTCTCTTGGACTGTGACCGTGATGGGTGAAGCCGGGGGGAGGGGGCGTGGTTTTTGACAAGAAAGGGGAGAAAACACCAATGCCTTATGTGAGGCCTTTCAGGAGCAAACCAGATGGGACTCTGCTCCAGGCAGCCCCAGGGGGGAGCCAGCGTTGTGGATGTAGGAGGCCTCCTGTCCTAACAGTGGCTGACATCCAAGAAGAGAGGCACTGGGAGAGGAGCGCTGAGGGCCGAGAACGGGCCTTCGGAGACCCTGCAGATAAAGTTCCAGGGAAGAGCGAGAGGCTGGGCTTGTAGGGAGCTCCCAAGACAAGATGGTTACTTCTCACCAGGGGAAGGCTGCAAACCTCCATTCTGAGCGAACCTCCTGGAGCCAACCCCACTCTCTCCAGCTGCCCATGCTTCTAGAGAGGGCCTACTGCCACATTCCACCATGGTTTCATTGCCTCCAAGTTAATGCCCATGTGCACAACCATACCTTTTACAATATACCAAGCAAACATAAGCAGAGGGAAATAGAAGGGTAGTTTGGGGCTATTGTTCCTCAGCAGAGCAGCTCTCACAGCAGCTGGTTGTCAGAGAACCTTCCCTGGGGAGCAAGGACAGGCCTGGGTCACCGAGCTCCAGCTTGGGGTGGAGCAGCATGGCAATGGCTGAGGTTCAAGAATCCCAATTTCACTAACTTGCCAGCTCAGCCTGTCGCAGTGAGTTTTGAAAAATATAAATCAAATCATGTTATTCCCCTACTTACAACCTTCCAGTGGGCTTTAAAAGGGAACCCAATCCTCTCCACAGTCTGGCAGTGGCCTCTGCCTCCAGACTTCTGTGGATTCCTTGCTCCACAACCCTGCAAGCCCCACAGCTTCCTTCCCTTCTATTCCTCACGGGCCTCCTCTTCATCTCAGGGCCTCAGCGCCTGCCCTGCTCCCTGCCTGGAACAGCCTAGCCCAGACGCTGCTCTGGCTGCCTCCTCCTCCTCATTCACATCTCTGCTCAGTGTCCCCAGGTGCCTCAGAGAAGCCTTTCCTATCTTTCCCGTGCAGTCACAAATGGCTCTCAGCCCGTGCCCTCCCATCGCCTCATGGGAGTCACTGTGCCCATTGACTTGTTTGCTTGTGTATTCTGTCTCCACCCACTGCAATGCAAGCCAACTGACGGCAGGACATTGTCCACCTATCACTGCCTTTCCCCCAGCTCCTGGAAGACTACTAGGACCACTTACTGGTTACAGAAATGGATTACGTGAAAAGATAAGGAGATGGTTACCAATAAGTCCATTACATTTTTAAGAGTTAAAATTTATTCATTCAAACATTAAAAAAAAAATTAATGGTGCCAGACGCTCAGGCAGCCCCCCTACCCTACACTCTGTGTCTTTGGGTTACTCAGACTGGGAACACTGGGTTTCAGCTCTGTCATGAAGGAAATGAACTTAATCTGTTGCTTTCCTTTTTGTTTTAATGGAAAAAGCATTACATTTTTAAAAAATGAGATATAATTGACATATAACATGTTAAAAACAAGACAACAGACCCAAAATGGAGTTGCTAATGCTAAGCCCCACATCGAGACTTAATCAAACGGAGACTTAACTGCAGTTTCCACTCTCCCAGAAATGGAATCTTAAACCAGTCAATCAGGAACCACTACATCAGCACAGGTTAGGTAATGTGACCCACAGACCGCAGTCATTCCCTTTAGCAAAGTAAGCAAAGTAACCCTGCAAAAACCAATCCAGTTTTTCGCCTAGTTTTTGCTTTGTTCCCACTCTCTCCTGGCTATGCAAGTCTTTCATTATATACAGCTCCTCAGGGCTCCTTTCTCTCTGGCTAGATTGCTTACTGCCCTGTTTTGGTTCCTTTTTGCTCAAATAAACTCTCCAAACTTTACACACGCCTCAGTGTATCTTTTAACAAACATCCTATTAAATTTCAGGTACACAGCATAAAAGGCCCAATATGTGTATGTTGCAAAGTGATCACCAGGGTAAGTCTAGTTAACAACGATCATCTCGTGTGGTTACGAATTTGTGTGTGTAATGAGAACTTTTAAGATCTACTTTCTTAGCAACTTTCAGATTTGCAATTCAGTATTATCAGCTGTAATCACCACACTATGCATTACATTCTCCGGGACTTACTGATTTCACAACAAGAAGTTTGGACCTCTCAAAGGGCCCTCTGTACATTAGACACTATGGGGTATTATCGGAAATGTATTCATGAACCAGACCCTGCTCTCAAAAAGCTCACTGTTGAGGAGGAATGTTTGAGATGCACAAGCTATAGGCTCCAAACTTCCCTGAGCATACGGGTCACCTGGAGCGAGTGGTAATGATACTGATTCCTGCCACCTTGCCCCATCTAAAATATTCTGGCAGAATCCCATGGTCTTGGAAGCTTGGGAGGTAGTGCTATCAAGGGAGAAAGAGGAAGGCTGCTTGGAGGAGGCAGCATTGAGATGGACTTGAGATGGGGCAGGATTTGGATGTGGAGGAGGGATGGGTGAATCAGGCATGGGAAACACATGAGCAAAGGAAAGAAGCCAGGAAATTTGGGAGGGACAGAAAGCCGCATTTGGTTCCATTTGGCCACTGCGCAAAGGGAAATAATGGTGAGATGAGGTGGAAAGGCGGCCTGAAGACCAACTGTGGTGGCCCAGGACATGAGGGTATAGACTGATTTTGACTGAAGGGAAGAGAAGTACCGACTGGTTCTGAGAAGGGAGTGACAGCATCCGGTAAGTAGGCAATTTACAGAAGAGCAACCAGTGGCTCAGAAAGGGTTGATGAGCTACCTAAAGTCACACTGGTAGAAGGAGAAAGGCCAGAACTCAAACCTGCTACTCTGATTCCAGAGGTAAGGGGGTGGGAGGAGAAGGACAGAACTGGCCCTTACTGAGTCCTCAGTGTTTCCAGGCACAGAGCCAAGTGATTAGCATGTATTATCCCACCTCACCACACCTGTAGGAGGTAAGAAGCCTGAGTTTCAGACAAAAGTGCATATTCTTTCTCCAGAAACAGGAAGGAAAGGGTGATGGGGAAGATGTGAAGGAGACAGACTCAACAGGATTGGGAAACTGAGCAAAGGAACGATGGTGGAAGCAGGGCGGCGCCATGGAAGAGGGGACAGTCTCGTGGAAGGGGGTGGGGACAGCCTGGTAAAGTGGGGGGGGGGGGGAAGCCCCATGGAAGCAGGATAGCTTCTCTTCAGCACCCTGCCTGCATTTTCATTAACTGCCTCTGTCGGGCCTGCTTTGGACTCTGGCTTTCTTCACTTTTTATTTAAAACACTTTGTTACCGGAACACCACACAGATCATTAGCTGCTGGTTTTCATAAACCACAAGTGGAATGAAAGAAAGGTTTAAAAAGAATGCTGTGCTACTGCAGTCGCTTCAGAGAAGATGAGCTTGCAGCAGGCAGGGACAAAAGACACTTGGTGGCTCCCCCAGGTGCCACTTCTCCCTTCCAGTTGCCACAAAGAGAAAATCAGCAGGGCCTAATTAGGACTGCAAAGACACAGAGTTTAGGCTCACCTCAGATGGGAGCAGCTCTTAATCAGCACATTTGCTTTTCATGCCACTATTAAAATTTATTTCCTTGGACAAATGAAAGTTGACTTCCACGTTATATTTATAAATTAAAACTCCAAAATCCTAGGGGCACCTGGGTGGCTCAGTCAGATCAATTCTCGATTTTGGCTCAGGTCATGATCCCAGGGACGTGTGATCAAGCCCAGCACCAGGATCTGCATGGAGCATGGAGCGTGCTTAAGATTCTCTCTCACTTCCTTTGCCCCTCTGCACACACTCTCTCTCCCTCTCTCTTTCACAAAAATAAAAATAGGGACGCCTGGGTGGGTCAGTTGGTTGAGCATCTGACTTCAGCTCAGGTCGTGATCTCAGAGTCTGTGAGTTTGAGCCCCGTGTCGGGCTCTGTGCCGACAGCTCGGAGCCTGGAGCCCATTTCAGATTCTGTGTCTCCCCTCTCTCTCTGACCTTCCCCCGTTCATGCTCTGTCTCTCTCGGTCTCAAAAAAATAAATAAAGGTAAAAAAAAAATTTTTTTTAAATAAAAATAAAAATACATAAAATAAATTAAAAAATAAATTTTTTTTAAGTTTATTTATTTTGAGAGAGAGAGATAGAAAGCATGAGTCGGGGAGGGCAGAGAGGGAGGGAGAGAATCCAAAGCAGGCTCCATACTGCCAGCTATGGAGCCTGTATGGGGCTCAAACCCATGAACCACGAGATCGTGACTTGAGCCAAAACCAAGAGTCAGAGGCTTAACTGACTGAGCCACCCAGGCACCCCTAAAAAATAAAAAAATTAATTTAAAAACATCTAAAATCCTATGTAACAAATCAGGTATTTTGCCTCTGAATTATCTTATGTGTGTGTTTAGAATATATACATAACAGTTTTATCTTTCTTTTATATTTATGTACAAAAATATCTACATACACATACAATAACTCAGAGACAAAATGCCTGTATATGCATATATACGCATCTTGTGTGTGTGTGTGTATATATACACATATATACACATATATGTATACACATATACATATATATATACATATACATACACACACATAGATATATATATCTTTAGATGTTTCATGTATGCATTTTAGTGTTTCTAAACTCCTAGACTGAATACAGATGCTAATTATCTTCCTATTACCATCTGGTTCTTACTTCCAGGGCCAAATGCCTACCTTCCTCTCCCTAACCTCTGTTTCCAGAGCAGCTTAGAGCCTAAACGGGGATCAACTATCCTAAGGAAAGAGGGAGGCTTATCCCCAGCTCTCTTCCTTCTTCTCGGGAGGAGTCTTTAGCCCAAATTAATCCTTCATTTGACTGCTTGCCTTCTTAAAGGCAGACTCTTTTGAACATTTCACACATCACAGAATCCAAGACATATTTCAAATGATGGTGAGCAGACTTCTTTGTCGACACCATGAATGCTACAATTGACTACAGCAAATGTGGTGGTAGACTTTGTGGTGCTCGAAATAAAGGAGGTTAAAAAACTGCCCTGTGATTCATGAAGCTCAAAACACCAACATTTTTTAGCCCAAACAACCCTTCTATTCTGCGCTAGAGCTAGTTTTATGAATGGGTCGGGTATAGGGTGTCACCCAGGGAAAGCCAAAAGCAGCTTTGTGCCTTTCAGAATTCAGTGAGCCATTAATTCACACATTACTGCAATTCGCTGCCCTCTGGCAATTCAAAGACTCCAGACTGTGCTGGAATCTCAGGATCCCCCTCCAGAGGAACAAAAGGCACCACAAGAAGTGAACAGTTCTCCCATTCTACCTTCTCTCTCACCAGAGCAAAACGCTTCACAGGGGCATACACTGTTTCATACAAACATTAGCATCTCTGTAGGATTAAATCTACACTATATTGAACACCATTCTAAAAGCAGAATCTGTTTACTCACAGAAAGGAATTTCTCTTCTACTCTGGAGATCTCAAATAGCTTTAGGGCCACACCAGAGGCTCAGTGACGTTTTCTATTTGCCGAAGAAGTATCAGTGGCAGGAGCCCACACTGCGTTTCTGCTAGTCCTGACAGGACATCAAGACACTATCCTTAGGACAAAAGTAGCGACTCTGATGTACTCACACATGATCTTTAGAATAAAAATGGAAAATAGTGGTAAAGAAAACTTACTTTGCTATTTACAAAAAAAAAATTCTTATTTGAAATGAATTATATAGCTGAGTATAAATAATATAGAAAAGAAGATGAAAGTACAGGTAGTATTTTTTCTAATTTTTAAATGTATAAGAATAATGGCAATGCAAAAATTGTAAAAGGAAGACAGACAAATTTAATCTTTCAGACATCACAGAAGATGGATGGCTTCAGGTCTTCTTTTAAAAGTCAGGATGACATCCTGTATCACTTAAAACTATTCCCTAATGTGAGGAACTCAGAGAAGGGCAGGAGGGCAGGTACAAAGCAGTTACAGCGTGCGTTTGTAAGAAGGGTGCAGCTGCCTACAACTCTGGGTAAAATGGAAAGATGCCTGGGGACGCCTGGGTGGCTCAGTCAGTTAAGTGTCTGACTCTTGATTTGGGCTCAGATGGTGATCTCACGTTTCCTGAGATGGAGCCTGAGCCAGGCATCAAGCTCTGTGCTAATGTGGAGTCTGCTTAGGATTCTCCCTCTCCCCCCCCCCCCACTCTCTGCCCTCTCCTGCTCACAACTCCCACCTCTCTCTCAAATCAATAAACTTAAAAAAAGAGAGAAAAATGCCTCAGTCAGCAAGAATCCAACCCAACATCACTGATCATTTTTACTTTCTTGCCAAAACTAAACTAAGCTAAACTTAAACACGCTACCCTGGTCTTTAAAATGAAACAGAGCTATTTTCTTCCATAATCTCTCTTCCCAGATTGGGCTTTTTTTTTTCCTTTTTCTTTTGTAGAGTTACATTAAGAATCCCAACCAAGAGCCTTCTTCTGGGGCTATTCTTAAGTGAGTTGTGATTACTGTTTCCTGAAAGTCTTTCCTTTGATTTCTGTGAGATTTGGAAGGACTGAGGTCACTCGATTTTCCCACAGTTGTCATAAAACACCAATACCAAAAATGCTCACATTTCATTAAACGTGACAGCTCCTTCCTGCCCCACAGCTCAGTGAAATACCCCAACAGCTTAAAGGGAAGCATGCCCCTCCTTGCAGTTGCCTGGGCTGGGATTACAGATAGGGCTCCTGGCTTTGTGGAAATTTATGTCATTCCAGAGAAGTCGACATTGCTTCCATCAACATAAAAGATGCAGCTGATTAATTTCAGGGAGGCTGCAGTTTCTCTTATGCCAAACACAAAGTGTTCAATACAGCCGATGACCCAGAGTACATGTTAAGAGCTTGTTGTAGCCAATAAATGTAGTTAATTAAAAAAAAATCGATGCCAATTTCTCCAACACCTCCTCTTTTACAAAGGGAATATATTTTCTTCTCTTAGCCAATACAGGGTGAGAAGGATTCAAGCAGCACTGCCTCACTCTTCCAACCCTACAGTTCTCTGCAGTGACTGAGTAACAGGAAAATGCCATTGCTCTGTGGGCCGCAAAGACACCACTCCCTGCCTTTGCTTCCCAGCTCCCAGAGCAATCACTCGCTGCTTCTCTCCACCCAACTGAAACCACTTTCTTTAAGTCTAAAGGACACTTAACACCTTCTGGTGACTAAATACAAGAGCCCCTCCAATTAAAAAGAAAAAAATCTCCACTCAAACCACCCTCTCCACCAGCTGCCTGGCCTTTCTTCCTTCTCCTTCACAGCTTAACTCCTTTTTTTTTTCTTTTGAGACACACACACACACACACACACAGAGGGAGCGTGAGCAGAGGAGGGGCAGAGGGAGACTGAGAGTGGGAGAGAGGAAAAGAGAGAGGGGGAGAGAGACAGAATCTCAAACAGACTCCACGCTCAGCACAGAGCCCAACATGGGGGCTGGATCCCATGACCCTGGGATCATGACCCAAGCAGAAGTCGAGTGAGATGCTCAAATGACCGAGCCACCCAGGCACCCCCACTGCTTAACTCCTTGAGACAGTTGCTGCTGCCACTCCATCACCTGCCCCTCACACAGTACCCCAACCCACTTCAACCTGACTTCAAGGCCATCATGCCAGTGAAATAGTTCTCACTAAGGCGCCCATGAGAAACAGTGCTCAGTCCCCTTCAGTCTTAACCTCCCAAGCCAGGAGCAGAAAGGATGCATTTCTAAAGGGAGCTACAAATAAAGGGGTGATACCCCACCCCATCCTGGGATTCCTAAGAGATGGAGAACTGGCGGCTCCCAGCAACTACCTCCCCCCAACATCTCTACCCTCCAGCTCCCAAACTGGGAGGAGCATAAAGGAAGGAACTCAGAGTCTTCAAATTCTTGGCTTGGTGCAGAGTGTATCATGGCCATGGGGGAAGGGGGTGGAATGAGGAGACTTCATCACAGAGACTGGGCACTCCTGCAAGAAGGGGAGACTGACCCCTCATTCCCCAAGTTGATTTGCTCTGCCCAAACATGTTGATTTGCTCTGCCCTTACCAAAGCAAAGGAAAGGACAACTGCAGAGAGATGTCAGGGCAGAAAGAAGCCTTACCCCCTACTTCTGCTTGGTTCACAGAACACTAAGGTGACTAGTTCGAGCATCTCACCAGTACCACCCAAAAGGGCCAACCGCCAGGACAAAGGGATCCCAGCACCAGTTACATTAGAAACACTGAACTTCCCCCTTACCCTCCTCCCCACCCAACATAGGAAATGCGGTTGGGTCCCAGAAGAAGGAAAGGCAGGAGGGGTCCCAGAGGCAGACCACCCCTCCCCCCACCTCAAGGCCCCTCACACCATAAGCCTGGCAAGTGATAAGCTCAGGGAAAGCTTTAAATCAAATGCCTGTTTTTCTCATAGTGGTACTCCCAGACATATCCAAGTACATGGCCCATGACAGGATTAATAATTCTTTGTTGAATAAGTGGCTGAACAGTTTCTTCTTAATCCTTGCCCTCCTTGTCCTTTCTGCCTCATTTTGTTCATTCACTCGAAGCACAAATGTTTGTTGAAGGTTGACTCTACAATCTAATCACAGAAAGGCGACTAAGACACGTTCCTTGCCCTCAAGAAAGTTAGTAGAGAAAATAAAGTACAAACTTGCATCCACCACAAGGATCAGGTGAACAGTGGCATGGTAGCAGGACAAAGTACCAAAGACACTAACTCAAAAATCCAAACCACTCCTGGAAGTGTACCCAGACTGCTTTTATCAGCGTACACATGGAATCCTCATGCCTGCCTTTTCGGTGAACTCTGGTCTTTCATCCCTTCTGCTGTAATGCATTTACCCTTTAATGCATCAAGGGTAGTAGTTAACACACTACCATCTATGTGTGATATCCTGGAGAATGCTAGGGAAATCTATATTCCTTGGGCCTAGGGTGGGCCAAAAAGATTTCAGTGCACACCTTTGGATGAGGCCCTGGAGAAATGACGAGGTGTAGGTGGCCTTTCTTGGAACACCACTGTATGTGATGCAGCACAAAGGAAATGTTGTGGGTTTAGGATAAAGGCGATGCCAATGATGCACGTTTCCCTTCACACAGCATCTTACCCACACAAAGACAGCCCTGCATGGTGGCAAGCTGAACTACTGTAACACCTACCCAGAAAATCACATGGGATTTATAACTGTGTATTAGCAGACTCTTAGAATTAGCATTTACAGTCTCCTATTTGCAGAAAGCAAATCACTCTACATAATTTCTAGTTCCCTTGTAATCACTAGCTTACAGTCCTTCGGAAACCATTATTGCTTCTCACGTGCCTTTCTGACAAGCATTTTTTATGACCATTTTTCACCATTATTAGAATAATACATGCCCAATACAAAAAATCTAGAAAATACAGCAAAGTTGACAGCAGAAAAATATGCAAATTTTTACCAGCCCTGTTAATATTCTGGTATATTTCCATTTAACCTCTGTTTGATTTAATAGCTATTTGGAATTAATATGCCCCATAAGCCACTCTGGTAAAAATCACCAATAAACTTAGGATATAAACTGCCATCTGTAATCTCTTCCAATTATGAACGAGGTTGTATCTGCATGACTATAAAACAACCAGTAGATTCAACTTTAAAAGCTTAAATTCAATGGAGGGAAAATTGGTGAAGTGGGTTGTTTAAGGTATGAAGGCAAGCTGACTCTCTTCATTTCTCTATTTGTCTTCCCAGCAGCCCAGCACTTGGAACAAGTTTGCCCATGCTTTTGGGAAACTACCACTTTAGCTATAAACCGCTTTACACAGAAGTTCCTCTGACTGTTTAAAAAAAGGATAATTTTGCGTGCAATTCTTGGAGGCCCTAAACACCGTAATGTTAGCAGTGTGTGGGTTTTTTTTTTTTTGACAAGTATACAATTGCCATTATTTAACAAGATATTTAAAAAGGATTGTATTTTCATCTCAGTCTTCCATAATAGACATGCTATGCAATGATATCTAGAATTAAAATGATGGGCTTACCTGATTAAGAAATCATGCAGTCCAACGTCAAAATACCTGTTCAAAGAAGACACAGACAAGTATATCAGTAAAAGAAATGCGCAGCAACGGCAGACTTGACCAAAAACATGTAAATTGCATTCAGAGCACGGTGAATAAATCAATCACTCTGTAACAGTGGTTCTCAAAGTATAGCCCCTGGAGTGGGGCCATTACAGCAGCATTACCTGGGAACTTGCTGGACATGCGAATTCTCAGGCCCTACCTCAGGCATACTGATTCAGACACTCTGGGGATGGGGCTCGGCAATTAGATTTGACAAGCCCTCCAGGCAATTCTGATGCAGAACCACTGCTCTATGAGAGCAAAAGTGTCTCAGCAAGTCTACGCTTTTTCTCTAGAAAAAAAAAAAGCCACAGGGTAGATTTTGTCACTTTGCCAGTAGGTGAGTCCTTTTATCACACTAGTTGTCTTAGATGTTTACTTGCTCAAAAATAAATGAAATTATGTTTTACAAGTACAAAACCATTGGGGCCAAAGGTAAGAACAGGGGGTGGGGAAGCGTCAACTCTGTCCTTCCATGCTCCTCCCAGCCGCAGTCCCCAGAGCATTTTTTTTAAATTTTTTGATGTGTGTTTATTTTTGAGAGACAGAGAGAGACGGAGTGTGAGCAAGGGAGAGGCAGAGAGAGAGGGATACCCAGAATCCTAAGCAGGCTCCAGGCTCTGAGCTGTCAGCACAGAACCCAACACGGGGATCGAATTCACAAGTTGTGAGGTCACGACCTGAGCCAAAGTCGGATGCTTAATGGATGCCGCCACCCAGGTGCCCCTGTCCCTGGAGCTTTTTACCAAAGAGCAGCCCTGTCCATAGCTGGGTCTGCCCTGGGAGGGAAGAGAGAAGACCAGCTCCATGAACTTGCTGGTG
Source organism: Lynx rufus (assembly GCF_022079265.1). Lineage (NCBI taxonomy): Eukaryota > Metazoa > Chordata > Mammalia > Carnivora > Felidae > Lynx > Lynx rufus. The sequence continues at coordinate 31,197,762 of NW_025814829.1, read as the reverse complement.
AGCCTGCCCTTGTGCCTGGGCCTCTCACCAGGCACCTCCCACCAGTAAGTCCTGGGCAGTGGTGGACCCTTTCACATACAACTTCCCCTGACACCCCCAAATGGGCTGAGTCCATATGAATGGCACTGCCTTGGTTTCTCTACCACATTTGTTCTCCCTACACCTCTAACCACTTAACCAGTGTCCTTCTCTCACCTTTGGGTCTGGTTGTGAGTAAAAAGGCTCGGTGGCCGGAACCGTGATGCTGCTGTCCACCACACATAACCACTACTCCTAACACCTAGAAGGTGGTCACTGTGTCCCACCCAACAGACTGGCCTCCCAGGTTAGCGGAGTAAAGCCTGCCGGAGTAAAGCCTGAGTTACTTCTGTCCCTACAGACAATGAGCAAGAGAAACAGAAATCCCCCCTAGAGTGGGGTCCGACTGCCCAGGCCCTGACTGTCCCTAGGTTCCAGCTCCACCCCTGCCCCGTTTCTGGAACATTCCAGCATGCCTGGAACCTCACCTCACCTGACATCTAGCGGATGCTTACTGACATTAAAGTAGGATGCCTTTGGGTACCTTTAAATGGCAAGCTTCCTTTGTGTACTGAAGCATCTGTTTACAGGTCAATGGACAGAGTAGGATAGAAGAGAGCAAAAAAGTTCACTGGATCACTTACCTGAAGTCATTACACGATTCTAGGAAGATACATAGGTCTTCTGAAAAGAGCTCTAAAGGGAGATGTCCCTGCAGGATTCACTGATTTGCTTCAGTTGATATTACACTGACCTGAGATGCTAAGTTCTGCCTACGATCATATTTAATGCAAATTAAAAAAAAAAAACTGAAATGATCCCTCCTCTCAACCCAAACCAAGGCCATGTTCCTCAGCCACATAAGTAAATATTCATATGACAGATAGCAATTTTAAGATCTCCAGGATCTGCAACGTGGGAGATACAAGTTTGTATAGATTAGAACAAAGATCTCAGCCTCCTTCACTCATCCAAAACCTATTCAGCCCTTTCAATTACATCAGCTACATAAAGCATCAGACTCTGTTGCAGGAATCATAGCATAAAATAGACACAGAGGGGATCAGAAAGAACCACAATATGGTGGTGAGGTAGGTGGAGGAAGATTCTGAGGGAGTAATGAACAACCTAATAATATTCACAGAAATGACTATGAAGTATTTAGAAGGTGGCAACTACTGTATGGTGCCCACATACACAAGCCATTGCCGGTGAGGCGAGGGATTGGCATCTCCATTCATCAGTGCAGGGAACTAAAGCGGAGAGGCTAAATAACCTGCAGAGCTCACAGCTAGTAGAGGACAAATCTGGGAGTCAAACTGGGCCCTAAAAGCCATGAATTGCTTACTCTTCCCACTAAAAGCATAGGCTCTCACTGCCTCTCATTATTAATAATTGAAATTCTTCATTCTAAGAACCGGTCCCTTTCCACCTCCTCTGATTTCTGGTTTTCCCACCATGGCTGCCCGGCCCCAGGCAAGCCCACCCCCTGCCTCCCTGGGCACAGCTGCCCCACAAGTGCCATCTATCTCCCTGAGTCTTAGAATCAAGTCAAGTTCTGGGAAGTTATATACCTTCTCTAGGCTGCAGCTTCTCCGTGGGAAAATGGATAGCCCTTATTCATGGAGGGTTATGAGAATTAGGTGATAAGCAAAAATACAGTGCTTAGCACAGTGCTTGGTATACTGTGAGTACTCAATAAATAGTAATCTCCTTCCCTCCAATTTTTAAGAGAAGTTGTGGTTTATATATACAATGGAATACTACTTGGCAATGAGAAAGAACGAAATATGGCCCTTTGTAGCAACGTGGATGGAACTGGAGACTGTGATGCTAAGTGAAATAAGCCATACAGAGAAAGACAGATACCATATGTTTTCACTATTATGTGGATCCTGAGAAACTTAACAGAAGACCATAGGGGAGGGGAAGGAAAAAAAAAGTTACAGAGAAGGAAGGAGGCAAACCATGAAAGACTCTTAAAAACTGAAAATAAACTGAGGGTTGATGGGGGGTGGGAGGGAGGGGAAAGTGGGTGATGGGCATTGAGGAGGGTACCTGTTGGGATGAGCACTGGGTGTTGTATGGAAACCAATTTGACAATAAATTTCATATTAAAAAAATAAAGAAGAAAGAAAGAAAGAAAGAAAGAAAGAAAGAAAGAAAGAAAGAAAGAAAGAAAGAAAGAAAGAAAGAAAGAAAGAGTGAGTTGTTTTAATGGAAGCCCAATAGTAGGAGAAGGAAACCACATCGAAAGGACATAACAGATCTCACTATGCAGCCCAGAAAGACAGGTAAGGTGATCCAGGGCACAGGGAGGGCCTGGACAGTAGGGTAGAGGGTAGTACAGCTGGAGAGCTGAGGGACAGGGACAGAACTCAGGAAATAGGCAAGGGAGCAGGAAGACCAATTATTCTATGGAGGCCTCATAGGGAGCCTTGAAGGTGGATGTGAGAGCCGGCAGGGAGTACAGGGGAGTGGGGTCTTGCCGCCAGGCAGGGAAGGCATCATCCTATCCTGCCTGCCCTGGCCCTGACTGGCATCTAAGAAGTGCCAGCACACACTGGTGCATGCCCAGCTTCACCTGCCACCACGGCATCCTCTAAAGTCTAGGGCCTAAATGTACAGAAGTCAGTGACTGTGACACGTGGTGTTTCAGAACATTTCTTCTTGTGCATGTGTGGCTGGTCACGGATGGAATTTGGGGCTGGGACAAGTGGGTGTCTTTAAGCATCCTGTGATAGGCAGGCTTGGGAGAAGCTGATAGTCACTTGGAAACAAATGGAATGAAGAAGGTCAATGGGGATTGGCAACATAAAATGTACCAGGAAAAATGTAAGGGGAAGAAAACAGAATTTCCTCACAGGTATTCATGTCTTACTCTTTCGCTACATCAATTCATCTGTGTTGATATTCATTCATTCATTCATTCATTCATTCAACCAAGAGATATTTTGTCAGAGCCTTCTGTGTGCCTGGCGCTGCTCCAGCCCTGAGGACATGGGCGAGAGTAACACAACAAGGGCCCCACCACGCACGGCACCCTGTCTTAGGTGGAAGGGGTGAACAGTAAGTAAGCCCTCCATAAAGAAGAGAACACCAGAGGCAGAGAACTCACACAGGTGACAGGACAGAGGGGTGGACCACGCAGCTGCTCAGGGAAGTCCTCTCTGGCCAGGTGACATCCGGGTTGAGACCTGTATGGTCAGAAAGGGCGAGCAATGCCAAGACCGGAGGAAGAGTGTTCCAGGCAGCAGGACATGCGGGAAAAGCCCCAAGGTGGGAAGGAATGCGGCAGGATGGAGGAAAGAAAGAAGCCAGCATGACTGGGACAAGCTGAAGTGGGGGAGGGGGGCAGGGAGCAGATCTGAAAAGGCTGTACCTAAGGGTTAGGGCTTCATTTCAATATCCATGGGAAGCACAGAGGGTCTTTACCAGGGGAATGCTATTTTTTTCATTTGTTTAAATTTCATTCATTTAGGGGTGTGCTTTGATTTATCTGTGTATGAAAAGAATACTCTGGGTGTCCTGAAGAGAAAGGATGGGGACAGAAGCAGGGCAGGGAGCCGCTGCAGTCTAGGTGACAGGTGACGGGGACTCACCCCAGATGCAAACACTGGAAACAGAGCGGAGACATGGGGATGGATTCAGACACGATTCTGTGGACGAGTACAAAAACTTGCTCTTTGAGGGAGGGAGGGAAGGAGGGACAGAGGGGAAAAAGTAATCTGCAAAACAACAGAGGGCCTCACAGCCTGCAGTTCCACACCAAGCAACTGGTGGCTCAGCCAGGCCGTGGCTGCTTCTGGAAGCTCCACAGGAATGCTTGGTGGCCCGCATCCAGACCAATGGAATGACAATGTTCTGTGACTGGTTTAATTTGGAGAATGGCTCCCCTGCTGGAAGAACTGTAAATTATGGCAATGGTTTGGGATCTTTTTAATGAATTTATTGTGGTAGAATACACACAACATAAAACTTCCATTTTAACCATTTCTTAAGTGTACACCTCAGTGGCATTAAGTACACTCACACTGTTGTGCAAACAACACCACCGCCCACATCCAGAACTTTTTCAACCTTCCACTCCTCTTTACCATGGTAAGGCTGATTTGGGGTCTTTCCAAAGGGTTCAGGGGTGCCCCCTCACATGGGGCTGTGTCTTTAATTTCAAAACACGAGCCAACCAATGAAGTCTAGAGATCTCTTCTCACTTAGTTTTCCTGTATAGATGTAAAAGATGCCTTCGGGAACTAGAATAATAAAGGAAACATGCTTTTCTTTTTTTATTTTAGAATTGTATGCCAGGCACTGGGCTAGGCCCTCAGTGTATTCCCTCTTCCAGTCCTCATCACCTGCCAAAATAGATCCTTATTTTATAAAGCCTCATGTCCTTATCCCCTATCACATAGCTGGTAAATGGCCAAGTCAGGATCAAGCTGAGTAACAAACGTCAAAGTCAGCACTTTTTCCCTTTCTGTGCTCAGCTGCTGACTCATTTAACAAATATTTACCATGTGCCGGGTAGTGAGAATTCAGTAATGCACAGCACAGAGCCCCTACCTCAAGGAAAGTTGAGCCTAAAGAATGGCGGAGTCAACAAGAATTTCAATACAGTGTGATTGATAACAATGTTCTGCCCCACCCCCCCACAATGGATTGCAAATTCCATGAGGGCAAGAACCAGAGCTGGCCACTGAGCAGATTCTCAATAAGTACCTGCTGAGTGAACCAACATGTGAATGATGTGCTGTAATAAGGCACCGATTCCTCTGTCTGCTTTGGCACTGAGCACAGGACGTTGCAGATAGAGATGCTCAAAGTGGTTATTTAATACATCAATTACTATGCATAAATATATAAAATACATACCCACAGATGGAAATGAGGCTTCTCTTCTGAAACAAGATATCTATCAAAGTGTAGCACAATACATCTTATCACCTTCTAAGAAAATGATCTCTCATAGCTACCAGCCCACAGTAAGGCAGGATTTCCTTAAGAGACATGAGAAACAGTGACCTTGCACATATTGCCCTTGATTCCTTCCAGAAATCAAAACTAGGAAGTCTTTTATGTGTGGATGTGATATGGAAGTTTTTGTTGTCTGAACGTCAACTGGTAGCAGCAGCGGGAGGCAGCTTTCAGCTTGCTGCATAAAAAGAAAGTTTCAAATAAGCTGCAATGTTCTAATACAGCTGTGAACTTCCCATCACAGGGTGAGCTCAAGCATGGGTTGTAAGGGTATTCAGAGGAGACTGAACCATCGCACAGAAAGCTGGGATGAATGGATGACCTTGAAGGGTCTGCCTAGCCTCAGGCTTCCGAGTCCCTGTTTAGTCACTTTCAGGAAGCATCTCCAAGTCGGAACACTCCCTTCCACAGCAGCAGCTCGTCTGATGACCATCAGCACGGTTGCAAACGGTGCCTGGGCTAATGCTCCCGCAGCAGCCCTGATGGCTTATTTATTACCATTTTGATTGCTGTCCTTGGTAGAGCCCCACAGGGCACTAGAATTAAGCTCACCGCGCCTGACACAGGAGTGCTGCAGGAGTGTTGACCCCCAGAGCAACCCCCGTGCTGGCAGAGGATGGTCAGCCCCACAGAGCATCTCCTTGGCAGAACTTGGAGTAGAACCCACAGGTGGTTCCAGGACTTGCTCTGCTCTGCCAGGCTGCCTGCCTTCCGGGCTTCAGGTCCTCAGGACCACAGCTGGTATGGTCACTTAGCAAGCCACGCGCAGGGCAGTGTTTGGATGAAGCATCACTTTCAGATCTCAGCTCTTGTTCTACTTCTTCAACCCACAGACCTCACAGTTTCTCATCTCCAGACGTGTTCATCCCACTAGTTGGCGGCCAGAGTTTAGCTCTCTCACATTCCTGCCTAGAAGTGTGAAACTGACTTGGTTGGAAGTAAAAACCAAATCAAATCACTAGGAAAATAAAGTTTATACCCAGACTCAAGGAGTCCTGACCAGTTCTGGCCAGGCTACCTAACTTAAATTCAAAGAATGGAAAAGACCTTAAAGTCTACCTAAGCTGACCTCCTCACTTGCCAGAGTGGGAAACAGGATAAAAAAGTTGAGGTAATCCTCACACAGTTCCACAACCAGCAGCAGAGCCAAGACTAACAGTCCCCGAGACCCTACTTCATCATTCAACATGTCACAACACAGCCCTCCTCCCAGTCTCAACTGGAATCTTTATTTTCAGGGGACGTCCCAGACAGTACTGGCAACAGGCCTCCTGATGACAGCACATAATAACCGGCACCATGTCATACCACGTCGATCCCGGCTGTGAAAGTCATGCGAATACAAAGCCTGCAGGATGCCTCTGCAGGAGCCCTCACTCTCTCACGTTCCTTCCACCATCTGGTCCTGTCTGGACCTAACCTGCATATCAATTTGAGATTCAGAGCCTGCTGAAAGTCAACAATAAATAGCGATGCTGGGTGTTATCTATAATAACCAAATTATGGGAACAGCCCAAGTGTCCAGCATTTGATGAATAGAAAAGGAAGATGTGGTGTGTGGACCTATGCATGCATGTACGCATACTATGGAATATTACTAAGCCATAAAAAATAATCAAGTCTTGCCTTTTGCAATGACACGGATATAGCTAGAGTGTCTTATGGTAAGTGAAATAAATCAGGGAAAATAAATACCATATGATCTCATTCATATGTGGAATTTAAAAAGCCAAACCAATAAGCAAATGGGGAGGGGGAGGGAGGGAGGCAAACCAAGAAACAGACTCTTAACCATAGAGAACAAACCAGAGAGGAGGGGGGCAGTGAAATAGGTGATGGGGATTAAGGAGGCACTTACTGTGATGAGCACTGGGGGATGTAAGGAACTGCTCAATGTCTATATTGTACACCTGAAACTACTATTACACTGCATGTTGACTAACAGGAATTTGAATAAAAGCTTTTTTAAAAAAGCGATGCTGGGGGAGCAGGAAAAGGGAAAGTGAACTTAGGCCAGAAAGACCCCATTTGGTGAAATACCAAAGTCTGACAGGAAAGTAGAAAGTGAGAACTGTAGCCCATGAGGACAAATTCTAAAAAGCAAACATAGTACAAAATGGTGTCGGGTTTCACAGGACATGCTCTTCGCTCCACCAGACAAGTGTGTCTGCCATCAGATCATTTATTAGCCAGAAAATTCTGGGAAAGTAGCCCAAAAGCCAGGTCATCTGGGCATTTCAGAGTACTGGAGAAAGAAAAGGAGAGAAGGTGCCAGTTTCAGGTATAAAGGGCTCAAGAGTGAAGAGCTTTACAGGAGAAACCACATCTCCCAATACGTGGAATTTAGGTCTGTGCTCCAGCTATCTCATTTAATAGTACTTGACCATGGACCAAAAAAAAAAAAAAATCACTGCTCCACATCACAGTTGTTTTAACTGTGGCACAGAGAAAATAATACCTATGGCACAAAAAAAGGAACAAATGTAGTGGGTACAAGTGGTTCATAATAAACCTTCCACAAATGCTCAAGATTATTTTCTTTCCTCCTCAGATTTTATGAAGTCCCTAAAGACTCTTTTCTAAACCGCATCAATGCCCTCTGCATTCATTCATCCAGCAAACATTTATCAAGCACCTTCTAGATGTCAGACACTGCGAGAGATGTCTAGGATACAACAGCTAAGTCCCCACCCTTGTGTATATTCCAGAAACAACTCCTGTATCTGATGGGTGATTTGAAAACGCTTTCTCTCAGTCTGTGGCTTGTCTTATTTTCTTAAAAGTATCTTTTGAAGCACAAAAGTTTTAAATTTTTAAAGATCCACGTTGTCATTTTTTTTTCTATCGTGGACCATGTATTTGGTATCATTACATAAGACAGCTTTGCCTAATCCATGGTCCTGAAGATTTTTCTCCTATGTTTTCTCCTAAAAGTTTTAAGCGTAGCTCTTACATTTCAGCCTTTAATCTATTTTAAGGTAATTTTTGTGCCCACCGTGAGGTAAGAGTCTAAGTTTATCTAGCTTTCCGTGTCTTCATGTAAAAATGTCTCCTGGACATCCCTGTCAACATGGAGGTCACTGGCAGCTTTGACAATTGTGTAGTCTCGTTGAGTGGTGGAAATGGAAGCCAGACCAGAGCCAAGAGCAGAGTGAATAAAAGGAGAGGAAGCAGAGACAGTGGCATATAAATAACTCATGCAATGACGTTGGTTCTGAAGAGGAGGGGGAAGGGTAATAGCCGCAAAGGGATAAGACAAACGAGGTTGTGTTTTGTTTATCTGGAGAGAAATCTTCCACTGGGATAGGTGATGGGTGCAGATGGCAGAAGACTTCATGGAGGCAAGAATTTTAACAGAATAGGAAGCAGAGCTATCGTGAGAGAAAAATGGATAATGCTTAGACTCCTCCCACTGGAAGCCAACTGGCAGTGACTCCCACAGAACATCACTCAGGTTGGAACACAAAGTGTTACTGAGATGCAGGGGAGCTGATTCCAGAGCCGCAGGAGATGGTAACAGATGTGCTCTTCTTTCTTCCGGATGGCACTTGCAACAGTGATGCCCCTAAGGGGCAACCAGAACAGCAACACAGAAGGAGAAAACTCCGTATCTCTGATGGCACTACTGATAGGGTCCTGCTGATCCTGCCCCACCCCCTGCTGCCTCTGACAACACAGCAACTCGATTATCTCCAAATAGAGAGTAATAACTGACTTGTGCCTTTCATTCCCCCCTCAGGAAAGACTGTATAGAGACATGGGCCTCAGCTCCAAATTATAAAGTAAACTGGGCCCAAGATACCCAGTGCTTCAGGAACCACAACCAAGTAGGTCAGGCATCAAAAAGTTGGGGATTAGGAACTGGGCAATTAAACAAGTCAACGCTTACCCAAAATAATGCCACCAGGTCTCAAAAATGTAACACAAAGCAAATGCTTACACAATCTTAAAGGTTGATAATTTCTTCTCTGACAGAATGTGACCCAAGGTTGGAAACAGATATGTTTCCAGTCAGTCATGTTATTAAAATTTCATTCCAATGCTCAGCTTTGCTCTTGTGAGTACACGTTACAATGAAGATCCTTCATGATACAGAGTTTGATGAAGTTGCTCACTACAGCTGGGGAAACTGCCATCACATGATCATATCAAGGACCTAGTTTTGCCTCTTGGAAGAGTCGAAAATTTGGTTCTTCCACTGTCACTAATCCAAGGCCGACTAGTTTGAAAAGACAGAAACAAGATTCAACTGTGTTTTTAACAGGGGTGAGGTACACAGGTTTTTCCTCCTTTTTTACAGGGAAACAAAAAATTCTTTACTGTAATGGAATTCAAAAATAATGGTCATTATATCTAAAAGTGATACTTAACAGGGCGCCTGGGTGGCTCAGTCGGTTGGGTGTCTGACTTTGGCTCAGGTCACGATCTTGCGGTTCGTGAGTTTGAGCCCCACGTTGGGCTCTGTGCTGACAGCTCAGAGCCTGGAGCCTGCTTCCAATTCCGTGTCTCCCTCTGTCTCCCTCTCTCTTTGCCCCTCTCCTGCTCGTGCTATGTCTCTCTCTCTCAAAAATAAACATTAAAATAAAAATTTTTAACCGATAATAATACATTTTAAAATAAATTCAGTATTAGCATCATTCTCACTAAATTATAGCCTTTCCCTCCTCAGTTTTATTTTCACATCCATTATATATTGGAGCCTTGATAAGAATGCCCTTTTGTATTTACCTTCTACTTGACTGTCTAGGATATAATCAGATTCCAGAGTTTAAAACACCACGTCTCCAAACGTCTGCAGCCTCTCCTACACTAATTGCTAGCAAAACTTCTTAGTCTCTCCTTGGGCATCTCTTTCCCCTAAATGACACTAGCTAATCAAAATGAATATGACTATCTTTCCTTCAAGCTCTCTTTACTGAAATCCAGAAGAACAAAATAAAGGAGGTCATAGAGCAACAATCTGTCAATGGGAGAATAACCCCTATCACAATGCAGGAGCAGAGACCACAGGGACACAGATGGGGATGGAGTTCTGTGGGGCTGTGTCACCATACAAGGCTCAAGGCTTGAAGCAGCAGGACACAAACGCTCTCACCAGGACTGAACAGGACATAATGCATAAGTCTGATCAGCACAGCAGAGCCAGCAAAGTCAAGTCAAGAGACTGCAAGGCAGAGAGCTTACACACACACAAAAACTCGTGGCTTCTCATAAACCACCACGGAAACACTTGCTTTTGTTTTTCATAGTTATAATACAAAAGCCAGATCAAGAGGCCAACCCTGGAGCAACCTCACCAGAGGATCCTTGTTCAGACAGCATTCTGGACAGGGAAGAAGACATATTTTCTGCAGCGGACTGACAGTGCAGCTTGGTCTACCGGGAATCTAGCCTGCAGGGATGTGTACAGGTTGGGACCTAAAGGGATCTTCAAAGTTCTGAAGTTCAGTAGTCCTTAAACCACTCACTCAGGCTCTTGTCAGTGGTTAGCACCTGTGTCATAAAAATTAAACCCCTCTCCCTTTGGATGTCACCAAAAATGAGACAGCCTTCAAAGGCAAAAGAGATCTTATTTCAAAAACACAGGAATTACATCGTAAATAATCTCCGACATTTTAAAGTTGACAAATTTTAAGAAAAATCAAAATAAATTACCTTTAATAGGAACACTGATGCTACTACAAGTACTACACCTCGTTCTTCTGAACATAAACCCGTTCAAGAGAATAAAGAATTTAATTTCCACCTCTCCTCAACACATATGTATCATATTCACCATGGGCCACATTCTGTCAGGTGCTGCCTACAGTTTCTGCTTTGCATGAGCTTCCAGCTTAGGGAGACAACTGATACATAAATTTAAAAACTACAGTAAGCTCAGCATGCTATGAGAGCATCTCTTGGAGAATAAAAGGGCCTCTATCCCCGGGAGCCTGCTGAGTGACAGTCCTCCCTTTATTCCCTGTGACCAGCAGATGAGGAAGAGCCCTCCGTCACCAAGGTCTTCACTAGTCAGAAAAGACCTAAGGCTGCAGGGCTGACAAGTATGAGCTTTCCGAGGCACAAACAATAAACACCAAGCCACGAGGCTTCCAACAAATTGGTAGCATCTACTTCATCCCCAAGAAACGACTCCATTTTGAAACTCCCAAAGTTTGAAGTTAAAAGCCAGTGGCCATATGTTTCTACTTAGTGTTGTGCTTTCTACTGGTCTCTTAACTATTTAACTAGAACCTTCTAGCCTGCTTAGAGCCTGTTAGTACCTCAAAGATAGTTTGTTCTTTCTCAGTCACTTATGCTTCTAAACAAAACAAAACGAAACAAAACAAAACCAAAAAATACCAGCTAGGAGAGCTAAAACATTTCTTTTCCAGGGCAGGGTAGATCAAATTACATAAAAAGTCACGTTGGTAATTATTCTGTAAGATTCCTTTAAGTCGGGTACACCTTTATTTACGTAATAACCCCCCTTCACAAAACATTAAGGTTTCAGTATAGCCATTTACCTACAGGTAGAATTTTCCACAAGCTCATTATCTAGACCACAGTCACAGAGCAATAAACAAGCAGGAAAAAAAAGGCAGCAAGTATAACTACTACCAGAAGCCTATGTACTATATACTACGAGACTCTTGAGTCAAGCCACACAGCTGTGCATAATACATGGTCACAGATCTGAAGTGGGAACTTACAAACAGTAGATGGACTTGTCCAATGACCAGACAAGGTCAAAGATACAGAACCACAGAAACCAGACAGGCAAACTATGAAAGGACACTAGAGCAGGATCATTTTATTTAGGGATAAGCAGTCCCAGGCAGCACATTTAGACTTCCGTGGTACTGTTTCATTGTAAAACTCACTGGTGTTAATATTCGTGGTCTGAGAGTCAGTGGTAATTAACTGTGGGAGTAGAAGAGTATCAATAACAAAGCTGCTGAAACAGGCTTCTGCCAGCTAATGGATACCTCTGCCCCATGGTGTCCAAGATTAGACACTGTAGAGCAGTGTTTCTTAAACATTTTTCCTACATGACCCACATTAAAAAATGTAGCTCCTATCTCAAGCCAGCATTCACAAATATAGAGAGACTGTGGTAGCCAGGCTCCAAGATGGCCCTCAGTGGTCCTCACCTCCTGGCATTCACACCTAGGTGCGGTCCCCATCATGCCAAGATTGGTCTGTGTGAAATCTGGCAGAGGTGATGACCTGTCATTGTTGAGAACAGGTCATAAAAGAGACTGTGACTTCCGTGTTGGGGATGTTGTCTTGTTCCCTTTCTCTGATGATGTGCTCTGGTGAAAGCCCACTATGATGTCATGAGCAACACTAAGAAAGACCCATGGGGCCAGGAGCTGAGCCTCCTGCCAACAGCCACAGGAGTGACTTGGAAGCGGGTCCCAGTGACTGTAGCCCTGGTGGCCAGCTTGTCTTCAACCTGAGTCAAACCGACCAGCTCGGCAGCCCCTAACCCCCAGAAATAATAGATGCTTGTTGTTTTAAACTGCTAAGTTTGGGAGATAATTGTTACACAGAAATAGATAACTTCTACTGGTGTATAACTGAAACAAAAAGTTTCAAGAAGCCTTACTTACTTTTACTCTGAGCAATTCAGTGATATTTTCTATTCTGCTCCATTTTTCATGAAGCTGTTTGCAACTCACTAAAATGAGTATGTTCTACCAATAGGTAGAACCTAAGTGACTCAGTAGACATTAACAATATACCAAATAGCTTGAGTCCCATGTATGTATTGATGTGTGTGTATATACACACACACACACGTATGTATACACATACACACTTGTGAATATGCATATAGACAGATAGATACAGAGAGAGTATATACTAACAAACCATATCCATATCTATTATTTCCACTGATTCTCACAATAACTCAGAGTAAGGCAAGGATTAAGATCCCACTTTCCAGATGAGTAAAATATGATGCTCAAAAAAGTCTGTCTAACTTGCCTGAAGTTGAAGAACTAAGAATAGCAGAACTGAGCCCAGCCCCCAGGCCTTCTAACTCCTGGTACTTCCCCAGATGCAATCCATTATATAAATTTCTCCTTATATACCTATATAAGGATATATGCATATTAAACATTTAGTAGACATTTAGTAATAGGTAACATTTTAAGTTTGTAATCTATTATGTAACTATCCTCCTGGATTTTCATTTAGTCACCCAGGACATCACACTCTCCTACTTTTCCTCAGACCTCACTGGCTGCTTCTTCTCAGATGCCTTTGCTGATTCCAAACTGTCACTGCCAGAGAGTCAGGGCTCCTTAGTCCTGGATCCTCTTCTCTATATGCTCATTCCTGTGGCCTCACCACCAAGTCTATCTATAGGCTTAAAATTCCAAGTTAGTATTTCCAATTTGGAGCTCTCTCCTGTACTCCAGACCCATGTATCTCCTTGTCTTTTTATATCTCCCCTTGGATGTCTAAGAGAAATTTCAAACTCGGCACATCCAAAATTTAAGTCCTGATGGCCCCTTGCATCTACCCTCCCATAGCCTTCCCTTTCCGTTGAAGGCAACTCTGTGCTTCCAGCTGCTCAGGCCAAACACACTGCAGTCATCGTAGACAGTGAGCTCCAGAATCAACACAATTGTGAGATGAAAGAAACAAACAAACAAACCAAATCTAGCATGTGTCTGCTTTAGCAGAGGGACAAAAGAATTAATAATGTATCTTTGTGCTCACTAAACCACACCAGAGGGTCATTCTCAACTTCAAGTGCCTGCTGTAAAGAGAGACTGACAAAGAGGAGCAAGCTTAGAGGCTACAAACCAGTATGAAGAGGGAATAATACTGGGAACTAGATAAATTTAATATGGACAAGTAACAGATCAGAAAACAGGACGGAGTGATTGTATGCCCAGGTAGATTTAGCACAATTGTGATTATGACCAAATGGACTGCCTTGGGAGGTTTCCTGTCACTAGATCACACTGCCTTGTCTCAGTGACCTTCATCCATCTATCCATCCATTCATCAGCACACAGTAAATAGACAATGAGTATGCAACAATGACCAAGATATAATCTGTCTCTCACAGGGGTAAGGAGAATAAAGAAAGACCTAATGTACTTCCTTCTATTCTAGAAGGAAGAACAGGAGTTCTGGGAGCTTGCACAATACAGAGTGATATCTGGGTAGGCTGCTCAGAATAAAGGAGGCCGACCTGAACTTTGATGTCTGAGGAAGACATCAGAGGATGTACTAAGTGAATGTAAAGGATACAGATAGATAGGAGACAGGGAGGGAGAGAAGGAGAGAGATGACATTCCAGGCAAAGGAAACGATTTATAAGAAATAGAGATAAAAGGAGTGGTGCTTGGGTGGCTCAGTCGGTTAAGTGTCCAACTTCAGCTCAGGTCACGATCTCACAGTCTGTGAGTCCAAGCCCTGCTCCGGGCTCTGTGCCCACAGCTTCGGATTCTGTGTCTCCCTCTCTCTCTGCCCCTCCCCCACTCATGCTCTGTCTCTCAAAAATGAATAAATGTTAATAAATAAATAAATAAATAAATAAAGACAAAAGGAGAGGATATATCCCATTAAGAGAAAGGAGGTGAGGAAGGTATCCTCAAATACTTTGGTATGACATAGGGCAAGGGTATAGAGGCAGAAGCAAATGAAGAACAGAAAATAAATAATCATGCTAGTAGTGAATGTTTAGTATCAGAACTCATTTAATCCTCACAACAGCCCCGTCAGGATGGTACTATCATCATCATCTTCTCCATTTTGCAGTTGAGACAGCGGAAGCCCTAAGATGTAAATAACTTGCCTAAGGGTTCTCAGCTGGGAAGTAGCCGAGGCAACATCCTAAACCAGGAGGCGAGGCTCAGAGCCCACAGTGGTAAGCACTACCTCCATGCTACCTCTCTGAACACGCTTGCCTATCACGGGAGTTCATAGTTTATCCTCAGGGCACCAGAGAGCCATTAAACAGTTTTAAGCAAAGGAATGACTGGATGGAGATTTGCCTTCCAGAAAGATGCCACTCTTGCCTGAGGTAAGGAAGAAGAAGAGATAAGAGTAGGGTAGGGAGGCCAGTTCTAGAGGATGGTGGTGGTCCTGGTGAGATTGACCTGAACCAGTCTTGAGCCAGCACAGACTAAGGTCAAGAGGACTCAGCACATAAAGAAATCACTGCTCCTTCCCATTTCGTCCCACTTTCAATCAAGGACTATATTTAACCCCATAAAAATGGTGTCTTTTTGGGTGCCTGAATGGCTCAACTGGTTAAGCATCTGACTCTCGACTTCAGCTCAGGTCATGATCTCATGATTCGTGAGATCGAGCCCCGTGTCGGGCTCTACGCTGATAGTGTCGAGCTTGGGATTCTCTCTCTCTGCCCCTCCCGTGCTTGCATGTGCTCTCTCTCTCTCTCTCTCAAAATAAATAAAAGTTTTGTTTTGTTTTGTTTTAATGGTGCCTTTGGGCAGGTTTTATGAGATGACTGCATAATGAAGAAGCTTAAACACATGTCTGTTTTCAATTTTTTCTATATGGAGCACTACTTTTTTTTTTCTTTTGGGCCTGGTGCTCTTTACAATGTGTTATTTTTGCCTTTTGGTGTGAAAAAATTAGTTTTGTAATTTCTTATTTTAAGTATTTTTCTAGGTTGAAAGTAAAATTCTCTATGATGGAATATTTTTATTAGATGAATTTGCCATAATCTTTCCCTATTACTGAGTTTACCCCTGACAAAAATTAAGACACTCAGGTTAAATGCCATAGACCTCAATTTAAATTTCTAGTGTAATGCCACCATCAGGTCAGTGAGTCCCTGTTTCATTCCCTTTGTGAGAACATTAGTTTTGAGTAAGAGTCTCATTAAGGATTTTTGCCTGAGGACATGAAAGGATGTCAAACTTGGGAAATTTTCTGAGGTATTTGATTTGGTCATAATACCACCTCTTGGGTGAATATGAAAATTCTTAAGTTTGATATTTGACTATCAGTTTTCACATCCACAGGGCCCTCCCCTAGAGAATTCTCCTGAGAACGAAGTCTGTGAAAGAGTGTTTCAACTCCAAATGGAGATGTCCAAGGACATCAGCAGAGACATGTTTTTACTCATTTAAACTTGTGATCGTTAATATCTGGCAGAGTGCCTGCTGGTGGCTGAAATTTCTGTGAGATGCCCAGAGGTGCCTTTTCTTTCTTTCAAATGTGTTAAGGGCCAGAGTGCTCCCTGGTTTTAACAAATCTCTCCTTCTCCCCTCTCCTAAACCATTACTAGTTCCACCACTCTATTCAGGCCCAATATAACTTGAAGACCTCCTGTGGCCTATGTGCCTGGAGTCCAGACCCCTTCATCAGACATCAGGGAGCAAAGCCCAGATGCCAAACCTGGGCTGATTCTGGGGCCACAGTATTGGGTACCAGATCTCAAAACAGTGCATTTCAAATACATAGTGGACTTTTGTAGATTACTGTTTTTCCTAAAATGGACTCATAATGTTCTCTGCATCTTTCTATATCTCAGTCGTTAGTAGAGGTTCTATGTTAGGACAAAAATCTTTAAGGACTATGCCCCCTATAGATAAGACCACTTAGCTAATTGGAAGTAACAGTGAGTGAAGTAACACTCTTCTCTCAAGAGTGGCATCATAAACTCCTGGGCAAAAAGACTTGGAAGTGACATGGGAGGAGCATCCATAACTTTCTGCTCAGCCCCTCTTTAAGGACACGCATTCAAGATGTGTGCTATGCTTCATATGGTTATGGGCAGTTTTCCTGGATTTATAGATAAGCAGCATGTAGGTAACCTGACCTACAATCTCAGCTTTATAAGCTCCGTGTAAGAAATGGGAACACAGGACTTGATAGTTGCCAAGACTACACTGAATGTCAGTTGCTATGCAGTGGAAAAAGAACATTACAGAAAGAGGCCCTGGTCAAGAGAAACTGAGAAAACACTTGGGGGAGGCTAAAAGACAAAATAATGACGTGGGGCTGGTTAAAAACACTGTGAGTCACGAGGCACAAAATAAGATCTTCCAATTAGAACTGCTTCTCTCTCAGGGGGGCTTTAATTGGTGTTTCCTCAACATTTATGTATTTAATTACATAGAGCAATTACGTAGTTAAACCGACAGGCCCTCAGAGTGACTTTTCAGTCATTCTTCCTAAAGAATCCCAGTTTAGCCCTGCCCGGGGGTTTATTTTCTTCTCCTCTTTCACTCCCTGCCCTCTGCTTGGCTAATCTCCCTACTTCCCACTCAGCTCCTCAAAGCCAGCAGAAAACTATTCACCAACAATAACACAACCTTTTGCAAAACCATCACATTTTAAATAACCTACACAGCATTCAAATCCAGTTGAACCAAAAGTGAATAATATTAAAATAATGACTTCTTTTATTGAAGAGATTGAATCTTAAAAGAATAAGCACTTGTGGAAAACCCGTTACTTAGGATTTTCCAGCTGACAAAATTTATCATAAACCATTCAGGAAAGCATTGCTTCTGTTGTCCACTTTGGGTATGGAAATTTCCTTTTTCTCTTATGCCAAAGCTGATAATGGAATTCCTCAAAGACCCCATTTTGGCTTATTTGCTATCTGTGAATGTTTTATACCTTACTCATTTCATTCATTCATCGAACAATTAATAACTGAACATCCACCATGTGCCACACATTGTTTTGGTTCTCAGAATACACCAGTGAATAAAACAGACAAACATGGAGCTTCCATCCCAACACAGAAAGAGAGAAACAATAAAAAAAATATACACGTATCAGTAAGTAGACCATACAGTATGTTAGGGGATGATAAGTACTAGAGGAAGAAGGAAAAGTAGAGCAGGATAAGGGAGATGAATGGGATGTGGGCTACCATTTTAAACAGGATAGTTAGGGTAAGCCTCATTTTCAAGATGACAACTTGAAAGAGAAGAAGAATTTGTGACAGAGAGGGCATTCACCCAGAAGAAAGAAAGGAAGAGCCAGATGACCTTCACAGGTGTCCCTTCTGTATCATGGACTACTATGTACCTTTGTCGGGTTCTCCAGCAACCCTGGACCTCTTTTCCAGGCCATTCGCTATCCACTCACCATCTATCGCTCACGTTAGCACAATGAGACACAAGTCCTTCCTGTCAAAATGAATGTGGAAGAGGACAGTGCTCTGGGGCGACCACCATGAACCTCCCTTCTAACACTCCTGATCCTTGCTTTTCAACTGGATACCCCAGGAAAGAACTAAAATAGATGCCATGTGGCTCTCCAGGAAACCATGCTTATCCTCTTCCATTGCTAAAAATCCCTCTTTGTTATTTTCATTATTTTTTAAGTATTAACTAATTCTGGGCATGGCTTCCCTTACCACATCCTCAAAGTTATGTAATTCCCTTTTTCTCTCCCTTGGTCCTGAGCCCCTCTATCTACCCACAAACCTTCTGCTTTGCCATCTGAGCTAACCCTCGAGCCATTCCCCAGCTATACAGATGTACAGCATGGCAGGCTCATTCCCTTCCATCCTCTCTCACCCCCCTGTTCCCTCTGCACCAAGATAGGCACTTCCTGGGAGTGAAATCTGAAAAGCTACACCACAGGTATGAAGAATAGCCAGTGCAAACAACTCAAAATAACGATATGGCTTTAGGTGAATAGAGACTGGGGACTTCATTATTCCTCTTTTTCACATTCTCCAGAGGCAGACTTTTCCCTCCTTGCGGAATAAACCTGAAGAGGCTTTTAAACTATAGTATAATCAGCAAATCAAGCTCTTCCTTTAGGCTAGCAGCCTGTGCAGGATTTAATGACATGGGGGAGAGAGAACACTTGTCTGCCTGTGGCCAAAGCCAGCAGGAAGACAACCAAGAGGCTTGACCTTAGACAGTGATTCCTAAGCTGAATGCCCTTGACTTTTCACTTTGTAGAAGTTCCTAACTTTCTAAGTACACAAACTACAGACAAAGTACTATAAGAAATGAATCATAAATACTGGGGGCAAATTCTCTATAACTAATAACCTCAGTAGTTGGTGTGATTTTGTAGGAAACACTGTTCGTGCCCCATCATGAAGGTCTGGGTATGGACCCTGACTGTCCACTAAACAGACACACACCCGGTCTTACCATTGTCTAGCAGATAAGAACACAGGGCCACAAATGGTTAGAGTACTTAGAAAAGCATCCAGTATCTTGATAAAAGCTCTAATAATTAACGATGTCACTAGCACTTTCAACATCTGCAGAATAATCCTTCAAAAATAGTCAAGAAGAAATGAAAAACTGAGTGGAGTGGCTTCATTATGGGTAAGTATTAACTTAATGTAGTTCTAGGAAGAACTTAGAAATATGGTCTTTGACAGGCTATTATAGAAATTCATTTCCCCTATTGTGAGAATACTTTGTGTCTACACATCTCTATGTTATAGCTAGCAAATGTATTAACATCCTGATTATATTTCTATCATTAGGGATAATTTGGGGTGATAAAAAATCATTAAAGAAGATAACCCATGCAAAGTGCCTATTTTGCTTGATGTAAAAGTAGAATAAGTAGGGTTGATGGGCAAGGACAAATATGTGAGAACATTAATTCCTACCTCAATTTTCAGAACGAGAGAATTTTGAAGCTGAAGAGGATCTTAAAAGATCCGAATTCTATTCCCTCATTTAGCATTAAAGGAAACTGAGCCACAATAGTACAGCTTATCAAATGTCCTCTAGAGACACAAGATGACACAGGGCATGGTCTGAGATCCCCCGGTCCAAGTGGCCCTGGAACCCAAAGCATTGCTGGTGGAGGAGGTCCATATGTCAGTTCTGCTGGGAGCACCCAAGGGCAAAATGAAATGGGCCTTGTTCTTAAGCATCTGTAATGGCAAGGATGAGGCCAAACTGGTGAACAAGTCTTCGGAGCCTGATACTGAGCCCACAGAGAGAAGGACTGCCTTGGAGTGGTCGGACTCCGAGACTCTGTGTCCCATGTCCCAGCACAGGTATGTTCTCCATTCTCACTCCCATTAGGTCTTGGGCCCACTCTTGCATGGCATGGGAGGTTTGACTTCGTTGTTCTTTCTCCTTCCTCATCCACATCCTCATATACTGTCTTCTCCTTCCCCTGGTAGGCACTTGACATGAGGCAATACATTGAGGTTCAAGCTTGTGCTCAATGAGGAGCAAAGAAACTCCAAAAACCTCCTATTAGTGGTACTTTTCACATGGCCAGCTATGACCCTGAACTTACTTATAGACACTTCAGGGGTCACGGAGGAGAGAAGAGTCATTGGCAGTGCAGGATCTACACATGAGGTATCCTTCCCAAATACGATTTGAGTGTGTCCAAGTCAGGTTAATGGGACTTCCCTTGGTTAAGACTAGAGCAACTTGAATACTAAAAACTTAAGTACAATGATGAATTGTAAACTTCTGAAAGATAGGAAGTGGTAAAACCATAAGGATAATAAACAGATGTTTCTTAATGGGGGCAAGGCTCTTATTTATAGTAGAATGCTAAGTGCCAAAGCTGGAAAATCATTTGCAACCATCAGCAAAGACTGGCTCAGGGCAGAATCATCCAAAAAATGCTAAATCAAGGGGGGAACGCTGAAAAAGAGCAGGATATTTGCTTGGTTTTAGAGTACTTCCCACAGAATCCTTATTAGTTGCAAGAAAAAAAAAGGTAACTATACAGTAGATGAATCAGCAACATGCTTTCAAGATGAT
Source organism: Lynx rufus (assembly GCF_022079265.1). Lineage (NCBI taxonomy): Eukaryota > Metazoa > Chordata > Mammalia > Carnivora > Felidae > Lynx > Lynx rufus. The sequence goes on along the minus strand of NW_025814829.1, from coordinate 31,177,069 downwards.
GAAAATTAGCGTCACTAACAAGAATAGTTGGACATGGTGTGCTTCCAAACATGATGTCCTAAAACGGACACAGTATTTCTTACATAGTATTCCTACTTGAAATGCATAATCTAAATCTAATCACAAGGAAACATCAAAGTAAAAATGCAGAATGTTCTATTAACTAAGGAAGAACTAACTATACTCTTCAGGGTCATAAAATACACAGAAAGGCTGTGGGAATGTTCCAGATTAAAGGAGACCCAGAGCAGTCCAGCACTTTTCCATTCTCTCTTTTGAGAGAAATCGGGCCTGGGTTAATAATAGGGTTTATCATCCCTCAAATGAGTAATGTACAGGCAGAAAATCAGAATTTTAAAATTCACAGACCTCTTACATAACCTAGTTCATGCTGAGTCTTGCAAACATAAGTAAAAATTAGCCCTCTCCTCAAAGATGAGCCTGCCATTCAGCCACAATCCCATTTTGCTACTGGGCTTTGCTTAATTAATATTTTTCTAAATTGTGAATTCACAGCATTCTGAACACAGCTTTTGCTCTGTGGAAAAATGGATTTATCCTTTTACTATAGAAATCGATTTATATTATAGAAATTGATTCATACTTACATTATCCTACTTTGGTTACTATGTCTTTAATCCCCTTTCTAACTGAACTTTCACAATGCAGTACATTTGGAGATGTATAGTAAATATGATAAAAAATAACTTCCTTCAAGAAGCTGGCCATAGCTGACTTAAGTTTAGAAAGGAAAAATACATCCAGTAATATCACTTCTTCCACTTTGTATTATGGACATTATCTAGACCATGGTGCTAACCGCAATCAGAAGCAGATCTATTGTTCACACCACTTCCCCTTGCCCCACAAATGCACAGACACACACCTAGCTTGAAGCTGGAAGGAACCATTAGAAATCAAATAGACGTATCCCCTGCCTTAAGATAACAAGGTATAAGGAGCCCTGATGAGGCCATCACAGCCAAGTGGTCCAACAATTGACTGAAATTCATGCAGGTAGGCGACAATAATAGGGATTAGGATCCTCCAGTGGTTCAGACCAGCATTCCCTCTACTCTTCTAAACAAATGTGGAACATCACTAAATTACTGCACTTTATGGTCTAGCTCCCCAGCTCATCTTGAGAATCACTAATATGGTTTGATTCATTACATTTAATTTCCCACCATTTGAAGAGTCCCAATGCTCTCTTCATTGCAGTGGAAATAACGTTTGTGGATGTTGTGCCAAAATAACAGTAGAACGATTCGCAGTGATCAAGGGCCACCCAAACAGAAGATAGAGCTTTATTGTGCATTAGTTAAATTTACTGCTGGTAAATCTGTAAGAGGTACATTCATGTGAGAGAGTACGCATAAAAAAAATATAACCCTCTCCATGGCCCCAGGATCTCCAACCACAAAAGAAGCTACATTACACAGCACGGTACCTCTGGAAAATAACCTCTGGCTTTGAATCCAAGATAGAAGCTGAGATCTTGAGTGCATGAGGAAATGAGAAGAGAATGATGGGGAAAAGCTACTGTCATGAGCATATTACACCTTTTAAGCAGTGAGAAATTCATTTAATAAATCGATTGAAGCCTGAAATCTAATTAAATCTAAAAGAGGTAGCAACCTGAAATGCAAATAAGTTCACGCTTAAATTGTATACAAGGAAGCTCTGCTGTGCATGCCTTTAATAATGCATTACCTAAAGTGTTTTCTGTATTCATTAAAGCAGTGCAGCGACGTGCCATGAATTATTTCTATGCTCTACCTCGGATACAAATATCTTCATGCTGGCAATCTGTTTAGCCACTTTCCCCTTCCCAGTCAAGGTGAATGAAATGTGGTTCTCAAGGGCTGTGATAGTGGTTGTAAAAAGCAAAGTCAAAACTTAGTAAGGCAATATGCATACCTTCTATTCAGAAAAACAATGAAGTATTTTTCTAATTACCAGCACGATATATTTAAGATAATTTGAATGTGCAAGACTAATACTACAGAATGGCAAATTGCTTTATAGAAACCAGCACTCCAATTAGTTTGATTTCAAGCTGGAGCACATCTTCAGATAGGCACCAGTACCACTGAGTGCTTTAGTCTGGAGGTTCAGCTCTCTTTGAGAAGCAGCAAAGTAGCAAATTCCAGAAGCTGTGCTCCATTTGTGAAGTGGGAGTGTTTCAGGGGCAAGGGAGGTTCCAGAAAGTTCGTTTTAAGTTGTCAGCAAATGACTGCATTGAGGCTTAGCTCTGGATGACTGCAATACCCCTTTAACTGACTTCCTGCTTCTATCCTTGACCCTAAAGACTACCCTCATAACATAGCACAGTGTCATTTTTCAACTCAAAGCCCTGTCATGTCTCCCCATCTTGGTGGTTAATTTTTTTAAGTTTCTATTTAAATTCCAGTTAGTTAACATACAGTGTTATATTAGTTTCAGATGCATAATACAGTGACTCAACACTTCACACATCACCCAGTGCTCATCACAAGTGTACTCCTCATACCTCATCACCTAGTTCACCCATCCCCCCGCCCACCTCCCTTCTGGTAACCATCGATTGGTTCTCTATAGATAAGGGTCTGTTTCTTGGTTTGCCCGTTTGCTCATTTGTTTTGTTCCTTAAATTCCACATGAGTGAAATCATATGGTGTTTGTCTTCCTCTGACTTATTTCACTTAGCGTGATAACTCTCTAGCTCCATCCATGCCATCGTAAATGGCAAAATCTCATTCTTTTTATGGCTGAGTAATATTCCATTGTGTGTGTTTCTTTATACACCACATTTTCTTTATCCATTCATCAACCAATGGACACTTGGGCTGTTTCCATAATTTGGCTATTATAGATAATGCAGCTATAAACACTGGGATGCATGTACACTCTGAATTACTATTTTCATATTCTCTGGGTAAATACCTGGTAGTACAATTGCTGGATCACAAGGTAGTCCTATTTTTAACTTTTTCAGGAACTACCATACTGTTTTCCAGAGTGGCTGCACCAGTTTACATTCATACCAACAGTGCAAGAAGTTTCCCTTTCTCCACATCCTGACTAATATTGCCGTTTCTTATGTTGTTGATTTTTTTTAAGTTTGTATATTTTTGAGAAAGAGAGAGAGAGAGTGTGTGTGTGTGCACATGTGGGGGAGGGACAGAGAGAGAGAGAGAGAGAGAGAGAGAGAGAGAGAGAGAGAGAATCCCAAGCAGGCTCCCCACTGTCAGTGTAGAGCCCAATGCAGGGCTCAAACCCATGAACTGCAAAATCAAGACCTGATTCCAAGTCAAGAGCCACACATTTAACTGACTGAGCCACCCCGGTGTCCCATTTTCTGTTGTTGATTTTAGCCATTGATAGCTCATTATACTTTTGATTTGCATTCCCCTCATGGTAAGTGATGATGAGCATCTTTTCATGTGTCTGTTGGCCATCTGGATGTTTTCTTTAGAGAAATGTCTGTTCATGTCTTCTGCTTATTTTTTTAATTGGACTGTTTGTTTTTTGGGTGCTGAATTTTATAAGTTCTTTCTATATTTTGGATACTAACCCTTTATTGGATATATCATTTGCAAATATCTTCTCCCATTCTGTAGGTTGCCTTAGTTTTGTTGATGGTTTCTTTCACTGTATGGAAGTTTTTTTATTTTGTGTCCCTTGCCTCAGGGGACCTATCTAGAAAAAAAAGAAGTTGCTATGGTTGATGTCAAAGAAGTTACTGCTTGTGTTCTAGGATTTTTATGGTTTCATGTCTCACAATTTAGGTGTTTCATCAATTTTGAATTTTTGTGTATGATGTAAGAAAGCAGTCCAGTTTTCCCAACACCATTTGTTGAAGAGACATTTTTTTCCATTGGACATCCTTTCCTTCTTTGTCGAAGATTAATTGACCACATAATCGTGGGTTGATTTCTGGGTTTTCTATTCTGTTCCATTGATGTGTCTATTTTTGTGCCAGTACCATATTGTCTTGATTACTACAGCTTTATAACTTGAGGTCTGGAATTGTGATGCCTCCAGCTTTGCTTTTCTATTTCAAGACTGCTTTGACTATTCAGGATCTCTTGTGTTTCCATAAAAATTTTAGAATTGTTGGTTCTAACACTCTGAAAAATGCTAGTGGTATTTTGATAGAGATTGCATTGAATGTGTAGATGGCTTTGGGTAGTACAGACATTTTAACAATATGTGTTCTTCCAATCCATGAGCATGGAATATCTTTCCATTTCTTTGGGTTGTCTTCAATTTCTTTCATCAGTGTTTTACAGTTTTCAGAGAATAGATCTTTCACTTCTTTGGTTAGGTTTATTCCTAGGTATCTTATTATTTTGGTGCAATTAAAAATGGGATTGTTTTCTTAATTTCTCTTTCTGCTGCTTCATTATTGGTATACAGAAATGCAACAGCTTTCTGTACATTGATTTTGTATCCTGGGACTTCACTGAATTTGTTTATCAGTTCTAGCCATTTTTTGGTGGAGTCTTTCAGGGTTTCTATATAGAACATCATGTTATCTGCAAATAGTCAAAATTTTTCCTTCCTACTTGCTAATTTAGATGCCTTTAATTTCTTTTTGTTGTCTGATTGGTGTGGCTAGGGCTCCTAGTACTATGTTGAATAAAATTGGTGAGAGTGGAATATCCTCATCTTATTCATGACCACAGGAAGAAAGCTCTCAATTTTTCCCCATTTAGAATTAAATTAGTGGTGGGTTTTTCATATATGGCCTTTACGACGTTGAGGTATGTTCTCTCTAAACATAACCGTGTTGGGGGCTTTTTATCATGAATGGATGTTGTACTTTGTCAATGCTTTTTCTGCATCTACTGAAAGGATCATATGGTTCTTATCCTTTATTAATGTGATGTATCATGTTGATTGATTTGTGAATATTAAATATAGTGGTTAATTTTGTGTGTCAATTTGACTGGCTTTAGGAGATGCCCAGAAAGCTAGAAAAACATTATTTCTGGGTGTGCCTGTAAAGGTGCTTCCGGAAGAGATCAGCATTTAAATTGGTAAAGTGAGTGAAGTGGGCACCATCCAGTCCACTGATGGCCTGATTAGAAGGAAAAGGCAGAGGAAGGGCACCTCTGCTCTGCTTGAACTGGTACATCCATCTCTCTTGCCCTCAGACAACGGTCTCTCAATTCTTGGGCCTTTGGACTGGGACTTACACCATCAGCTTCCTAGTTCTCAGGCCTTCTGACTCAGACTGAATTACACCACTGGGTCAGTTAGCTAACTATATTTCCTGGGACACCTGGGTGGCTCAATCAGTTGAGCATCTGACTCTTGATTGTGACTCAGGTCATGATCTCACAGTTCATGAGATTAAGCCCCGTGTCGGGCTCTGAGCTGAGCATGGAACCTGCTCAAGATTCGCTCACTCCCTCTCTCTCTGACCCTCCCACACTCACATGCACACATGCTCTTTCTCAAAATAAACAAACATTTAAAAAAAGAATGTGCAATGGCTTACAAAGCCTTACCTGACCTGCCATCCCACCACTCTCCTCCCACCACTCTCCTCTGATCACTCCACACTCTACTGCAGCCACACTGGCATCCTTACTATTCCTTGCACACTTCAGGCACACTTCTGGCCCAGGGCCTTTGTACTGGCTGCACCTTCTTCCTGGAATCCTGCACCTTCTTCCAGGCATCCGCATGACTCACATCCTCTCCTCCAAGTCTTCATCAAATGTCACCTTCTCACTGAGGCCTACCCTCATCACTCCATTTACAGTTGGTCCCATAACTTGCTGATTACATATTTGTAAACGTGCCTACTTACTAAAATTTATAACCCCAAAATAAATACTTGAGGCATTTCTGCAGTTGTTCTCAGACAAGCTCAGAGTGGCAAGTAGTGTGAGTCACCCCATGCCACATGCTCAGCTGAGGTAGAACAAGAGGACAATGACATCTTATTTCAGCTCAAATGGTAAACAGTGGTCATTTTTGCAATCTGTCTAGGGCCATGGTTTTTGCATTTCTGTGCTTCTGGCTGGTGAGTTCACCGTTTGAAATGGCCTCCGAGTACAGGGCTGCAGTGTGTCCAGTGTTCCTAAGCACAAGAAGGCTATGATATGCTTTATGGAGAAAAGATGTATGTTAAATCAGATTCACTCAGGCATAAGTTATAGAGCTGTTAACCAGGAGTTCAATGTTAATGAATCAACAATATATATCAAGTGTCTTTAAACAGAAACACACATTAAAACAAGGTTATGTATTGACTGGCTGTCAAATGTTGTGATTAAAAGCTCACAGGAACCTAACCCTATTTCTCCCTTAGGAGCAATGGTTCAGTCTTTGCTAATTCAGTGCTCACAACAAATTTCACTGACTGCAACCTTGCCCCCAGACTCCAGATCCCCCCCACCTGGCTCTGTCTTGCTCTTTCATGTATTAGGTCCTAGCACACCATTGGAAAATAGACTCTGTGACTGTGCATGCTTTTGCTAGTTTTGTTCACTACTCTGTCCCTAGCACCAAGCACACTTTCTGACATATAGCAGGCCCTCAGCAAATACTTGGTAGATCAATGAATGAAAAGATGGTGGGAAAGCCAGAACTTCTCCTAAAGCAGAGGTGTGGACGAGTACATTCCTGAGAGACAAGTCACACAAGAGGGTACCCAGGAACACAAGGAATGAGGTGGGAATTCTGGCCTAGAGAGTGTCTATAACAGACAAGTAAGAGAAACAGTTCAGGGTCAGCTTCCTCTACAGGAAGTAGAGGCTGGATGAGACAGAAAAGGTGTGCCCGCGAGCTCTGAAGCTGAAGCCAGATGGACAGTTAGTAAGTTTCTGAGGGTAGACAGTACATGTGAAATGGTACAGGCTACCGAGGGGCAGGGATTCCAATGCAGTCCAAATGGAGAGGAATGGGGGTGCCAAGTACCATCATATTTCCTGTCTCTCGATATGGCTACTGCAGAACGGCTAGCGCCATCATTAACCTTTGATAACTAAAATTCCTGATGTTGGTCCCCCCTGCAGTAAGCTCCACAGAGTTGCCTGTGTGAGAAGCAGCTGTATCACAAATCAACAGCTGCCGGTCAGAGTGTTTGCCTAGGCAACTTTTGACTTGGTGCTCAATTTTGACTCTTGAGCTTGTGTTCTGTCTGTGGGATCAGTAATACGCAGGCCAGGTCTCTCCCAGGTCCTCATTCACTAGGTGTCAGCACTCATGGCAGGTGGCTGCACCTCACTGTGCACCAGATGAACTTCTAACATGCTGCACAGCTTACATTTCAAGTCAGCTCGTCCTAAACACACACATAATTAACACCTGCATGATTCAGTAACAACCAGAACATGAGCCTTATTTACCTATAAAGAAAAAACCAAATTCTCACCTCACCCCAGCAGGTAGGCATCATTAGCCCGTTAACAGAGAAATTGAGACTTGAAGCTTATTAAGCAATTTGACCATGGTCAAAGATCTAAAAAAGGAAAGAAAGTGACCCCAGATCTGTTGGATTCCAAAGCTCACACTCTATTCTCTGTACTATTGTATTCTCTTAGTTTTTAAATAAATTGCTATAAAATGTTGCTCTATTTTCTCCAACAACTTTATGTCAATGGTCACCTACTTCTATTTAAAAAAAAAAAAAACTTATTTCTCATTTCTCTTTATTTCTCATTTCTCTTTATTTTCAAGGAATTAGTATAAATTTATTTTTCGTAGTGTCCATTGACTCTACAATATTTATAACTTTAGAGACGTGACAGTTTAAACCTAATTACCTGTAAAATGCTTAAAAAATAAATAAATAAAGCAAATATTGGGTATATTAAGCAATGTTATTAAGAGATTACATGGTGTTATCCCAGCTCTACCACGAATCTCTTTGACCAAATCATTTAACCTTTCTGGGCTTTTATTTTCCCCACCAATAAAATGGAGACAGTAAAATCAACACCCTCCCTGACTAACGCACTGAACAAATGAGACAACAGATGTAGAAACGTGTATGAATGCTGAAGTGCTATACAGGCTCAGTGATGGTCATGCCTGTCCTGGAATACACTACTTGTGAGCATTAAATCCCTGAGAGACTCCCTCGTTCGGCTCTGCATCCATAAATTGGTGGCTGGCACACAGTAGGTGCTCAATAAATACTCACTGAACAAACAGAATTTGGACTTTTATATGTAATCTATCAAGGTGGTGTTTATAATTTATTTAAATAGCCCATAAGTGGAAGACGAAAAATAAAAAGAACCTAAACCATCTGAGAATCAAACATGAAGATGCAGAGTAGTTTGGGGGAAGGTCATACTTTAAGACACTCTGCTCAGTGAGATGCTGATAAAACTTGCACTGGAAAAGCAGATATACTTTTTCGCTATGCCTGCTGCTGGGCACCTCTACCAACTGCTCAGCGGTCAGAGCACAGAGCCATCAGTCATGGCTTTAAGCCCCGGTGGGCCAGGTGGCTTGGCACAGAGACCGCCCCCACACGGATAATCCTCTCACAAATGCTGGTCTCTCATTATGGAGAGAAGGGCTCTGGACAACCATTCCCAATACCCACAAAACATCTGATTTTGGAACAGCATGTTTGAGTTGCATAGATGAGAAACTCCTACATGTGTGGATTCTTGAGGACAGCTCCTGTACCTACTCGGCGTCGTGCTGGAACAGTGCTGCGTCCCTTGTGCCAAGGCTCCATTAGAAAGTGCTTTGATAGATGGGAGAGAATTTCTCTCCTCACTTCATCTCACACCCTCCCATCTCCTCTGACTCTTCAGCTGGGAGATCCTCAGGACACTAAGGATTTTCCCAGATTACAAGAGCCAGCCCTAACCCTCCTCTTTTGCCATTCCTGGAGACAAGGATCATAGCCAAACCCCAAAGGTAACTCAAGTTAAGGTCTCCATCAAACCCAGGAGAGGTGCTGGCAATTTCTTGGCTTTACTGACAGGACTTGAGTAACCAACGACCTTGAGGAAGAAAAGCACACAGACCACATTTTAGTTGCTAATGATATTGAGTCAAAGGCAAAATTCTGCCAGACAATATTGCTGTCAAATAGGAAATGAAACACAGAAAACAGAACATACAAAACCAGCCCCTCTGATTTCTCTAAGGACCAGTCTCATGGGACTGTGCGACCACACAACTATTTAAAGGAAATACACCCTGTCTCAAATACATGCATCTCACTCTGTTGTAAAAACTCACTTGAGAAATCGTGAGGAACCTAAAATTTTAGCCCTCAGGTTTTACAGTAAAATGACAGACTGCAAGAAGGGCACCTAACCCCTCCTTCAACAAGAAAAAGTAGTCTGTGAAATATACTGCTATGGCAATTACTGCCACCAATTATGTCCATTGCCAACTAGACAATATTATTACATGCAAATTTACATCATGATGGCAATGTGTCATAAGAGGACTTGGGCTACTGCCACTACCAAGCCTCTGTGAGCCCACTTACCTCAGTCCCCTGATACAGCCCTGCTCCCCACTCCCAGCTAAAGAACCAGGGCCGTAATAACACAGGAAGCAGCCTCGCCTTAGTGCCACTCGCTCGCTCACTCACTAATCAGAACCCAACTGGCACTTGTAGGCTACCTGCATTGTATATCTTAATTAACTTCTTAGCAAATCTTCTAGCAATATACTGCAGCTAGCAACATTTCCCACAAATGTAATGACTCCCTGTATCTATCATCTCTGCTTCAACAGGAAGGTCACAGGCGCTGCTTTCCTGAAGTCTGGTGGGCTGAGTCTCCCATGTAAATAGTCTCACTGGGAACTACCTCCCTGCAATGGGGCAGCCCTCCATAATCCAAGAAGGTTATCTGCAGATCACAGTCAGCTCCCAGGAGAGGTTGGGCATTCCTTCCTAACTTGGCAGAGTCCCTCATCTTTGGGCTTCTCACACACAAGGAGCAACTCTAGGGGAACAGAAGGAAGAGGGCCGAGAAGGGGAGAAGTCCACATGTAGGAAAACAAGTTGGAGAACAAATGTCTTCTGGGGACAACAAATGGTGGTGGGGTGGGAGATTCATTTTTCCTAGGTTTTTGTGACTACAGACCAGTGGCCTCTCCATCTGGTTTGTATGTCTCTAAGTCTACCTTATCAAATTGCTTGTTCTTTATCAAAAAGCCACCCTCCAGGCCCCTCCATACTTGGACTGGTTGAGCTCATCCTACCTCTGTCCCTCTGTGGCCCCATCCCCTAGGGACATCACCAAAAGCTCCCGCTGAAGTTCTCCTAGGACCCAGTCCCTGTGACCCATGTGAATACTCAGATATACTTACAGCCACTCGTGGCCATTATTCAGGTAGCCTAGAGTCATGGCAAATCAGGGAGGAGGAGTCCTTAGGATTCACCTAGCCCAGTCCAGTGCCTCCTAAATTTTAATGCATATACAATGTCCCCAGGAGATCTTGTTAAAAAGTGGATTCTGATTCGGTAGGTCTTGAGGTGGGACCCAGGATCCTGCATTTCTAACAAGCTCCCAGGAGAGTCTGACGCTGCGGTTCCTCAGACCATAATTGGAATAGCAAGGATCTAAGGCAAGGCTCTTGCTAAATACAGGCATTTCCTATATTAAAGTAAAGTATCATATAAAAAGTAAGTAAGGAATGGTAGTCTCCATTCCCCATAAGCTAGACACAATGACTGTATTAACAAGTATAAATATGTGTTATGATACATGAACTTCACACAAAGTACCACAGAGCAGAGGAATGCGCAATCCCCTGCTGGGTGGGAGAGGAGCACAGCTCAACAGAAAAGGCAACACTGAAGCTGGCACTGAACTGTAGAGCGAGTGGCGTCTTGTCTGGAAGAAGGAGGAGGAGCACTGTGAGCTCTACAGCACCAGGAGGCCAGCACCAAGGTCATGGGAGTCTGTGGGTGAACCGGGTGGGCTAGACCGAGGAACAAAGACTAGTCTTGTACTGCTGTAAATATAATAAGGTGAGTGATAAGACCTTGAAATAGTAGGTTGGAGCCAGGTTTGCATGTCATACTTAAGGATAAAACACTATTTTCAAGCATGACAGGCAGAGAATTAGTCTTTTACCCTGAAAGCTAACTATAGTTCACAGTACTTAATAGAAGACAGAGTATCCATCTTGTTCAGCAGGTAAGCAGTTGGACCATATCAGAACCTTTTGTTAGCATTTCTAGAGAAAAGCCTTTGAATGTCTACTACAGTCAGGCGGATCAAAATTAAAGTGCCGGGTTTTGAACCTGTAGCTATAGCAGACTAAAATCTCAGGATTTACAAAGTGATGACACCAAACGTTTTTGCCTTTCTGCTTGGTGTAATAGGAAAAGGAAATCTATTCACTCGTGGTGCTAATTGCATGAATTTTCACATACTCCTCTATAAGCAAATGCATTTATGCATCTAAACCTTTCTTCCTAAAACGATTAGGGTTTAGATTTTAATACAGCAAGAATGTGCTACCTACATGATCTTGGACACCTGACTTACCACTCTGGGTCTCAGACAGTGATGGTAACACCTAAATCCTTACTCAACTATACTGTTATAAGACTAACTAAATTAATTCAAACAGGGAATTTTTAAAAACTAAAACAATGTATTCCATTCCCAGCAATCCCTAGTTCCTTGTCCAAGCACTCACAAATTCAGAACTATATCTAAGTGAATCAGATCTTAGAGTATTTTTCTCTGTATTAGAGAAAGAATAGCCCCCCTCTACCTACAAGAGTTGGGCCATAAAGCTACCTTCCCTAGAGAAGAATATGTCAGAAGAGAAGATAGGAGGAGAAAGTAGAAAACCTACCTCTTGTGACACAGTGAACTGTGGGAAGACATGGAAGAGGATAGAAGACCTCAGAAACATGTCCTAAAAGGGAAGGTTATTATACAGGTGGAGGTAAAAACCCAAGCAGAGAAGCTCTGGCTTTCCTTTCTGGTTGGAGCTGAGAGACCACCTCTACAGGATGCTCTCTACATTAGGCAGAGTGAAGGAAAGAGCCTTGCTGGCACTGCTGAGCCTCCTTCAGCAGTCTTACGGCAAGAAGAGACCCAGAAGTTCCTGTATTGAAGGTAGTAAGATATGGGCCAGTAAACCTGGTTTAGGTGGTTTAGGGATACCTGTGATGAATGGCAAGTGAGCCCATTGCAAAGAGTAGTGCACAGCCTGGCTGGGGCATGGCCGAGACTTACAGGGGTGTTCCTAGTCAAGAAGAACTGAGGTGAGGCCACATCAGGAAGAGAGGAAGTCTGAGCCCTAACCACACCATGTGGACCAGCTTCCCCTCATTAGACCACATTCCTGGGATCAGATCAGACCCACTCTCCTCTGAGCCCAATTTTTTTTTTAAATTTTTTTTTCAACGTTTTTTATTTATTTTTGGGACAGAGAGAGACAGAGCATGAATGGGGGAGGGGCAGAGAGAGAGGGAGACACAGAATCGGAAACAGGGTCCAGGCTCCGAGCCATCAGCCCAGAGCCTGACGCGGGGCTCGAACTCACGGACCGCGAGATCGTGACCTGGCTGATGTCGGACGCTTAACCGACTGCGCCACCCAGGTGCCCCACTCTGAGCCCAATTTAATGGGGGTTTTGCCCCCACCACTTCACTGAGACTGCTGTTGTCAAGGTCACCATGACATGACCTCTGTGGGAACCAACTCCAATGTCAATCCTCATTTTCCTTTACTACTTTAGGTTGGGATCTAAAGAGAAGACTAGACATGACAGAAAAAGGAGCAATGAACTTAAAGATAAGCCAACAGAAAGTATCCAAATTGAAACACAGAGTGGGGGAAAAAGATTTGGTGGGCAGGGTGGGGTGGGGCAAAAACCAGAACCAAGCATCAAAGAGCTGTGGGATAACATCAGACAGTCTGACACATGTGTCACTGGAGTCCCAGAAGAAAAAGAGAATGGTAGGAAAGAACTATTTGAAGAGATGATGTCCACGAATTTTCCAAAATTAATGAGATAATAAACCATAGATCCGAGACCCTCAGAGAACTCCAAAGTAAATACAAAGAAAAATACACCTAAGCACATCACAGTCAAACTTCTGATACTGAAGATAAAGAGAAAATCTTGAAAGCAGCCAAAGGAAAGAAAAAGCATAACGTAGAGAGGAGTTACATCAGGCTTCTTGTCAGAAACTATGCAAGCCAGAGATAATGGAGAGACATCTTTAAGATACTGGGGGGGGGGGGGGAACAGTCAACATATAATTCTATATCCAGTAAAGATGCAAAATAAAGACATTTTCAGAAAAAAAGAAGTAAAAGTTCAGCCAGTAGACCAGAAGGCTAAGGAAGTTCTTCAGGTAGGAGGGAGCATAATGCCAAATGGAATATTTAGATCCACACAAAGAAATTAATAGTACCAGATATGGGCTGGGGAGAGGAGGGAATGAGGAGTTATTACTTAATGGGTATGGATTTTCTGTTGGGAAAAGTGATAAAGTTCTAGAGATGGATGGTGGTGGTGATTGCAAAATAATGTAAATGTATTTAATGTCACTAAACTGTATACTTAAAAATGGTTAAAATGGTAAACTTTATATTATGTATATGTTACCACAATAGATGGATGCATGGATAGATAGATAGATAGATAGATAGATAGATGTGAAGGCATTTAAAAAAATGAGATTAAAAAGCACAACTCTCGAGGCGCCTGGGTGGCTCAGTTGGTTAAGTGTCCGACTTCAGCTCATGATCTCATAGTCCCTGAGTTCGAGCCCTGCATCGGGCTCTATACTGACAGGCTCTGAGCCTGGAGCCTGCTTCAGATTCTGTGTCTCCCTCTCTCTCTATCCCTCCCCCACTCACAATCTATCTCTGTCTCTCAAAAAATGAATAAATGTTTAAAATTTTTTTTAAAAAAACATAACTATCAAGATGGTAGCTTTAAATGCAACCAGTACCAATAATTACATTAACCCTAAATGGTCTAAACACCCAATGTCAGAGATTGTCAATTTGGATAAAAAAGCAAAATCTAGCTCTATGCTGTCTACAAAAACCTCATTTGAATTATAATATTAAAAATAAAAAGATAAAAATATACCAAAAGAAAGTCAGAGTCAGGGCACCTAGCTGGCTCAGTCAGTTAAGCCTCCGACTTCAGCTCAGGTCCTGATCTTGCAGTTTGTGAGTTCGAGCCCCATGTCAGACAGCTCAGAGCCTGAAGCTTGCTTCAGATTCTCTGTCTCCCTCACTCTCTGCCCCTCCCCCACTTGCTCACACACTTTCTCTCTCTCTCAAAAATAAACATTAAAAAAAATTTTTTAAAGAAAAAGCTGGAATCACTATATTCATATCAGACAAATAAACCTCAGTCGCTTAAGCATCTGACTTCGGCTCAGGTCATAATCTCACGGTTCATGAGTTCGAGCTCTGCATCAGGCTCTCTTCTGTCAGTGCAGAGCCTATTTGGGATCCTCTGTCCCTCTCTCTCTCTGCCCCTCCCCTGCTTGCTCTCTCTCTCTCTCTCTCTCTCAAAAATAAGTATTTTTTAAAAAAAGAATACACTTATTTAAAAAAAAGAAAGAAAGAAATGTTAGCCTTATTGCTTCCTTTTACACAAGCACCACTGATCGTCCATGATCAGGGTTTCACTCCTTCCCTGCCCATTGAGAACAGAGGACAGCTGGGGGGCACCTAGGTGGTTTAGATGGCTAAGCGTCTGACTTCGGCTCAGGTCATGATCTTGCAGTTCATGGGTTCGAACCCCACTTTGGGTTCTGTGCTGACAGCTCAGAGCCTGGATCCTGCTTTGGATTCTGTGTCTCCCTCTCTCTTCTCTGCCCCTCCCCTGTTCATGGTCTCTCTCTCTCAAAAATAAACGTTAAAAAATTTTTTTAAGAACAGCAGACAGCCTCTACCTTATTCTCCTGTCCCTAAAACAATGAAGGTCCTTTAAATTTTTGTTTTGTTTTGTTTGGTGGTGGTGGCAGCGGTTGGTTGATTTTTAGCCTCTAATGAAGAAAAATAGAAGAAATGTTTCCTTTACTCACCCCCGTTTTTTGCCAGACCCATTAAAGAAATATAAATTCCCTCTTGGATTCTAATGGAAAGTCATTCAATAGAGAAAAGATTGAAACATTCACATTTTAAAGAAAAGTTAAAGAACCTAGAATGCATGGTGTCAGAAGATGGGCCCAGAAAGAGCCTCAGTATAACAGAGGAAATGGATAATATGGCCAAAGATGGCATTTTCTATGGCCAGAAATGCAGTTTGAATGGTAGGTTAACTACTGGAAATAAATTGTTAGACCCACACTTCACATGTAAGCCAATTTTTCTTTGATCTCTTCTTCAAGGGTGTGGGGGCAGGGGAGATCATGCATCTTTCACTCAGGAAATACCTGTTTGTTGAGTGACTACGATGTGTCAGGCACCATATTAGCTGACATCTCAGGCTCAGAGCTGGACTGGAGCCTTTCCGCAGCCAGTCCCATCATTGCCCACTGCTTCCCCAACCTGGCTTACCCACAGGCAGATTTCTCTGTCACCTCTGGCTTTGCTAGATTTTCAAGCACAAAAAAACAAAAAACAAAAAACACGAAGAAGCTACCACTTTCCAAGGAACTACTAAGCACTAGGCTCAGCCAACTGTCACATCCCCCCCATGCGGCAAGTACTATTATTATGTCCGTTTTAGAAACGAAAAGCTAGCCCAGGGCATTTTCATTATTTGCCCAAGTCACAGAGCTAGTAAGCAGCAAGCCCTTGGTTAGCAGGCTGCCTCCAAAACAAAGTGACCTCTTATTAACAGCACCTGTTCCATCCTTCCCCCTTTGTGTTCGCGCTGCCCCTGCTGCCTGTCCAGCAGTGCTGACACACATGGTATATATATTTCACCAACTCCATGCTTCCATCTTGTCCTGCAACTTGAAGCCAGCTATGATTCAAAGGCAGGACTACCGTAAAGCCAGCAATTTGTATAGCTAGTTTTCATCATCTACCACAGGCCTTAACCAACTCCCCATTGAGGGACCTAAACTCTTCTATTGACCTAAAAGCTGATGCAATCAATTCCTCACTAAAAGAAGGGGCTCAGGCTCCTCCCCAGCCCCAGCCCAAAGATCTCCCCACATATTAAGGTCTAGCAGTGCCCAAATTTCTGTGGGATAAGCTGTGATACATGAGTTTGCCTATGAAGACCTGAGAGCATCATAATTCAAGAAAGGCAGAGGGCAAGCTGTGCGAGATGCCTGAGATAATTGAAATTGACCCATAACTCACCAGCCGCCATGGGAAATTCTATCACTTTGCACACTTTGCTTCCATAGCTAAAAATCAAATCAGGGGACATGATCAGACTTCTAACTTGAAACCTCAGACATGCAATGTCATCTTTAATGACTCCCGGCAAAAGATGCTCATTACAGATCTCAGCCTATCTAAATTAAAACATGAAACCTAAAAATTGAGCAGAAAATTCTCAATTTCTCAGGTCTAGACGGCCACAGAAAAGTCACAAGTGAGAATACACATACTCCTTAGGGTTTTGTTACGTCTGCAAATATCTGAGCAGGAATTATATGAAAGAAGGGAACTAGAAGGAAAAACAAAAACGCTGAGTCCTAACTTTCAGGTATGGGCCATCTAAGTGAATAGCAATTTTTCATGACCAATTTAAACTAACTAGGATGTCAAGGAATGTTATCTCTCTGTTGATGGCCAATTTCATCTGTTCTATGACGTAGTGCTCAGATTCCTCTGATACAGCAGGCTGCTGGATTCAAGTCTTCTTTCACTGCTAAGTGAACTGAAATATGGTGCAATCAGTCAGCACGATTTTCAGGTGTGTAAGCTGCCTTTAAAATGGGAGGCTAAAAATTCATCTCTCATCATCAGCTCTAAACTTCACATTCAGTGTGGATTTTCTAGAAGGTCAGGTAACCACTGGACATTCTGCACAGCCTGTTTTTAAACCTCTTCCCTCCACTTCCTATCCACTCCGCCCCGTGTGTCACCATATGAGTGGCTGCCACTGCCCAGAATAACCTGCATCACCAGCTTTCACATCTGTTCATAACTCAATTCTTCTCAGACCTATATCCAGGAAGGGGAAGAAATTCCCTGTCTGCAGCAAGGCCTCAATAGATGGCCCAGAAATATTAATGTAAAATTCGATGTAAACAGAAACTACAAATTCACAACTTTATTTTCCCTCAACGTGCATTTTACAGAGAAAGGTTAGAGAGTGGGGACCAGGCCCACTGTAGGGTTAGGCTACTAGAGCCTGAACACGAACATGACAAACTTCCTTTGAAGGGCAGAGGCACATCTGCAAAAAGGGAAGCGCTTTCATTCTTTTTTCAATTTGAAACTACTTCTTCTGAGCCTTAAACTGTGAGTTATAGGGGCGCCTGGGTGGCTCAGTCGGTTGGGCGTCCGACTTCAGCTCAGGTCATGATCTCGCGGACCGTGAGTTCAAGCCCCGCATCAGGCTCTGTGCTGACAGCTCAGAGCCTGGAGCCTGTTTCAGATTCTGTGTCTCCCTCTCTCTCTGACCCTCCCCCGTTCATGCTGTCTCTGTCTCAAAAATAAATAAACGTTAAAAAAAAATAAAAAACTGTGAGTTATAGTACAGAGTTGACCTCCCTTCCTTTCTTAATGTGGAACAGTTATTGTATGGAAAGAATGAAGGCTGAGGTGTTTCTAAGTATAACTGGCAAATTGGAAAACCCTTCAGCAAACTAAAAATTGTGAAAGGGAAAATCTACACACCTATGTATGCCTAGAAAAAAGCCAGGATAAAAGTCTAGGTCACTCCCAGGAAAGACCATGTTTGTTATTTCATCACATGCTCTTGTAAACACTTCCTCCTAGGACCACATCACTCCGGGGGCTCACCCAGAGCCTCCACTCACAGTAACTTGTATTACTCTCTCACCCGTTTGTCTTAAAACTGGAACTGGGAGGGAGGAGAGAGTGTTTCAACAACATGGAGTCTACACGATTTGAGTTTAGTTCTAATCAAACATGACAAAGGTCTTGGCAGATAAGCTCTCTCTGCCTTTGTTGTGTATTTACAACAGAGGGTTTGGGACCGAAAAATAATTAACTGAAATAATAAAGGACAAGAAGACGCCTACTCTGAATGTGAAATAGAGTCAACAGTCTAAACTGCTTCTTGTGACAATCAATGGGGCAGAGATTTATGGACAAGGAGCCTAGAGCCAGCATGCCCAGGAGTCAGAGTTTTGTTTTTTTTAATTTTTTTTTTTAATGTTTGTTTATTTTTGAGAGAGAGACAGAGTGTGAGTGGGGTAGGAGCAGAGAGAGAGAGAAGGAGACACAGAATTCGCAGCAGGCTCCAGGCTCTGAGCTGTCAGCACAGAGCCTGATGCGGGACTTGAACTCACAAACCGTGAGATCATGACCTGAGCCAAAGTTGGACCCTCAACCGACAGCCACCCAGGCGCCCCATTCAGAGTTTTTTAATATGCCAATCAAGATTGGAGAAGCTCTTTAGAAGAATATGCTTCCTAAGAAATGCATTAGGGCAGCATTCACAAAGAGGGAGAGCAATCATGCTAGGTGCACACCAGTCACTGATGATGTGACCCCAAATCATGCTGGGTCCCAACCCACTTATTCAGTACATTACTTTCACGTAGGTCAAAAGTTAACAGAGCCTCCCAACCAGGCTCACCTTTTAACCAAGAACTACTCCATGGCCCCCTGGCTAGAGAGAACCCCTTTTCTACCATTTTCCAACCCTGTCATTAAAACTGGGCAACCTATGATATTTGATGAACTAATTAAGAGCAAATCAAAGCAATTACTTACCATTACTTGCAATAACCACATGAAATTTCTAATCCCAATAAGCAAACTGAACCAATAACAACATGCATTTACAGAGGCTTAAAAAAAACTCAGCACCTATAATCAGTTACAATGGAAAACCAGGATGTTGCAGGCTATCTACCCCCTTTTTAAAAGCAACATCAGGGGCGCCTGGGTGGCGCAGTCGGTTAAGCGTCCGACTTCAGCCAGGTCACGATCTCGCAGTCCGTGAGTTCGAGCCCCGCGTCAGGCTCTGGGCTGATGGCTCGGAGCCTGGAGCCTGTTTCCGATTCTGTGTCTCCCTCTCTCTCTGCCCCTCCCCCATTCATGCTCTGTCTCTCTCTGTCCCAAAAATAAATAAACGTTGAAAAAAAAATTAAAAAAAAAATAAATAAATAAAATAAAAGCAACATCAGATGTGGTAATATTCACTGAGCTCTTCCTCTACCCGGGCCCTGGCTCTTCTGCCTACAGAGATGAAAGACTGAAGGCGCCCTGTGAATGAGCCAGAATGGCAACTGTGAGCAGGGCCAAGCCTAGGGTGAGGGAAATGGAGGTGCCTAAAAAGTGCTGATTCCCATGACTGCCCAAGTCCCCAGTCTGAGCTTCATACCTTAGGTTTGCAATTGCAAAACCAAGCCCTGTCACATGTTACATACTAGAAGTGCTAAGAAACACACAGCAGCAAGTAAGCCCATCTGGAGAACAACAATAACAAACAGTAGGGGGGCTGAAGGATCTTTTGGAACAAAAGCTCCGGCCAACCATAAGTTCATGGGGCAAAATCAAGAAGAGTAAGAAAACTCGCAAAACACATCTGTCTATCCATGGGTACCAAGTACAGGAATAATAAAAGGGTAAAAGCTAACATTTGTAAACATCTACTGTGTGCCAAATGCCTTAATTGCATTAGCTTATTTAATATTCAAAACAACTCTTGAATGTGGGCATTATTACCTTCACTATTATTATTACCATTTAAGAGAGAACTAAAACTTAAGAGAAATTTAGTAAATTGTCCCAGATCTGAGAGCTAGTAAATGCCAACAGGGACCTATGCTATTTTCCTAAGTCTGTTTTTTTTTTAATTGACACTCCCACATATACAGAGGTCATTTTCAAGGAAAACAGAGAGCAATAAAATGGTCAGTATCTTGTAGCATATCCCAAGCTATTAAGAAACCATTGAAACATAACCCTTTGTGCATCTGTACATAAACCTGGAGAGAAACTTTATTATTTCACCTATCTTCATAGCCTGACAGTATTTTTGAGTGGTTCAGAAAGCACGGATTGCCATCCTATTAGACAGATGAAGAAACCCAAGTGCCAACTGTGGTCTGAGTTGAGGGACAGAGAATGGACAGTGGCCCAAACCCTTTGAAGCTCGCCAAGCCATGGCTCCTCCCACTGGACATCCCCAAAGGGCTTTGGCTTTAATAAACCAAACTACTGACCTCCACATCCCCGTGAAACTGAACATGGTGCTCACACAGCGAGGGAGGGGTGGTGGTGTGAGTCCATCCAGGCGCATGAGCAGAGCTGGGACACCAAAGAGAACCAAGTACTTCAGATAGAAGAAGATCACTTGAGCCAATGCCAGTCCTCCTGAAAGACAGAGGGACCCATCAGACACAGAGGTAAGCAGTAGAGCAATCTCCTGGGAAAGATGCACCATTCCTGAAAACACACCGTCTGTTCCCACTTCTCCACCCCTCCCTTCTCTTCTCCTTACCTCACACATTACAAAAAGTTTCCCACGTTGGTTTTGAGCAATGAGAATTTTGGATTAACAAATATTGAAAACTCCTTTATTGTTGTAATGGGCAACAGGACCTCTTAGCATTGATGCTTTAACAGACACTACACTTAAAAGCATTTTATATATATACTTATGCATTTAAATTATATATGTATATATATATGTATACACACACACACACACACACACACACACACACATTATGGTTTTTTAAAAAAACTATTTGTAAGGGAAAATCCTCCCCAAATCTTTCCAAAATTTCATGAGTTCGCATCCACTAGGATGACTAAAATCAAAAAGTCAGATCAACAAGGGTTGGTGAAGATGTGGAGAAATTGGAACTGTGACATACTGCTGGCAAGAACACAAAATGGTGCAGCACTTTGGAAAACAGCTTGGCATTTCCTGAAATTATTAAACTTAAAGTTATCATATGACCCAGCAATTCCACTCTTTGGTACATACCCTAGAGAAATAAGAAGAGATGCCCACACAGAAACCTACACCCAAATGTTTGTAGTGGCATTATTCACAAAGGCCAAAAGATAAAAACAACCCAAATATGCATCAACAGAATAAACAAAATGTGGTAAATCCACACAATGGAACATTATGTTGCCTTACAAAGGAATGAAATACTGATATATACTACAACATGGATGAATCCTGAAACACCATGCTAAGTGAAATAAGCCAGTCATGAAAGGCCACATATTATATTCCATTCATAAGAAAGTTCAGAATAAGGTAACAGAAATAGAAAGTTGATAACTGGCCCCAGCACTGGAGAGGTAGGGGATGGGATTATGGGGGAGGCAGTGGCTAAAGGGTAGGGTTTTCTTTTCTTTTTTTTTTTTTTTTAATGTATATTATTTTTGAGAGAGAGACAGAGAGCAAGCAGGGAGGGACAGAGAGAGAGACAGACAGACAAACAGAATTGGAAGCAGGCTCCAGGCTCTTAACTGTCAGCACAGAGCCTGACACGGGCCTTGAACTCACAGACTGCATGCGAGATCATGACCTGAGCTGAAGTCAGATGCTTAACCGACTGAGCCACCCAGGCGCCCAGGGTAGGGTTTCTTTTTGAGGTGATGAAAATATTATAAAATTGCCAGTGATGATAGTTGCACATATCTGTGCATATACTAAAAGCCACTGAATTGTATACTTTAAGTGGGTGAACTGTATGGTATGTGAACTAGATCACAACAAGGCTATTAACAAAAAAAGCAAAACAAAACAAAATAAACCCCAGGAGAGCCCCAGGCTACAATGGTCTCTTGGCCTAAATTGCACCTTTCCAGAATGAGAAGAACACAGAATGTGGACACTGGGCAAGATGTGAGGTCTGAGACACACACAGGCCTCTGCCTGTCCCCAGTGGGAATGACCTGCTTCTGCAGCTGGGGCTCGGGGTGCTCTACCAACCACCACCTCTCCTCTGGCTCCCTGTCTGGCCGCTTTGACCTCTGTGCCCTATGCCCGATGGGGTACCATGGATCTGGGCCAGATACTGGCCCCCATTCACACTGGCCTCAGCACGTAGGTGAGGAGATGCGGCGGGTTTGTCAGAGCGGTGCTCACAAGGAGAAGGTTGAGGGCAAAGTGTATGTGGAAGCCCTTGAGAAGATAACCAGCAGCCACGTGCTGTCCAACCTCAAGAGTGCCTTCTCCAGTGTGTGGGAAATACTGCAGGGCAGGTTGGTGCAGCTGAGCAGGATTATCTGTGGGATATTCAGAAGGAAATAGCTAAGCTTTAAAGAAGTACTAGCAGAAAATATTATTGTTTGGATCTTTCCATATTATACAAAGATCTTGGAAAGAATGTCACTACAATGGAGTGTGTGGCTGTAAATGGCAATTCTGTGCCAGAAGAAACACATAAGTCTGAATATATAGTTTGGGCAAAGGCAAACGGTGGTTTAAATCTGAAAGCCACATGTCCTACAAGGAAAGAACCAAATAATCACTCTGTCTCCTTCCCAATCAGGAGTGGTCAAACAGGTTCTCAGACTTTGGAAACCAGACTACAAACATATGTGTTGAAAGAGCTGGGTATAAAATAGTAGCATTCTTGGATGTGTCTGATAGCAGTCAAGAAAGAAAAGCTGATGTGTGTGTGTATAATTATATGTCTTAAGTGTGTATATACACACAGTCATCAAGAAGCGGGACATATGTGCTAGCAATACCACCTAAAAAGTGGGAGCAGAAAACCACACTAAATGGGGAAGAAATCTATTCCACTGGCCAAGATGGCAATGAAGGGGACTCTAAAATACTCTAAAATGAACCACCAGACTCTAGCCAGAAAATTCCCAGAGCTAAAAGAGGCAGGGCACAAATTAAAGGGCACAAAGCCTCCAAAACTGAAAATGATCAGCCTGAAGAAATGAAGGCATTTGAAGACCCAGGGAAGACTGTGCAAGGTTACAGCCACTGGGAGCTCTTTTACATATGAAACATCAGAAACTTCTTTTCCCCATTAACAGGCTGCAAGATCAGGGAGAACAAGCTACTTCCTTCCCAAATACTGCCTTCAATGTGATGCGGATTTTGTACGCTTATCACGTATGAGGCACAGGAATTAAAATCTGTCAGATTCTCGGGGCACCTGGGTGGCTTAGCCGGTTAAGTGTCCAACTTTGGCTCAGGTCATGATCTCATGGTTCGTGGGTTCAAGCCCTGTGTCAGGCTCTGCGCGGACAGCTCAGAGGCTGGAGCCTTTTATGGATTCTGTGTCTCCCTCTTTCTGCCCCTCCCCTGCTCATGCTCTGTCTCTGTCTCTCTCTTTCTCTCTCTCAAAAATAAACAAATTTTAAAAAAAAGCACTTAGGATTTTTTAAATGGTCTATTCCATTTAAATACTCTATAATTTCAATTCTAGCATCCTTTCATCTATATCATGCATGAGGAAGTAGCATTAACACTGCTATTACACATTACCTTACAGGTGTTTTCGTACTACCTGCATTTTCTACCACACTGCAGATTGCTCAAAGCCCATGACCACATGATTGAACATCAGGAGTTTTAATGGCACATGCCCAATAAAGAAGAGCTTGTCCAGTGAGAAGTTCTTCCCATGGGTAAAGGTAAGGGTCCAAACTGTACTAGATCCTCTTAAACTGTTAGATTCCCCTATAGACTCAAACAACTTAGCATCTGCCTAATGAAAAGTCTTCATGAACCCAGAATGGGTCAAGCTGTGTCTTACCAGAGTCTGCCAAGGATTGGGGAGAATTTGCCACAGACTAGAAAACAGGCCCCTGGACTCTGTTGACTGGCCAGCTGCATAGCTACCGTCTTTGTACAGTCAAGCCCTGCCCTCAAGACTCTCATAGTCAGTTTAAGACACTGATTCTAGATTCACTCTGTTTCAAGAAGCATGCTGTCTCTGCATTGTTTTCTGTGCCCACCAGCTTATATGCCCTGACTCTGCTGCACTCCAACCTCCAGCCTATGCTGGGCTCTCACCTCCATCCATGGCCTGACTTTATCCCTGAACCTTTTCTGCTCCAAGGAAAATAACCCCAGCCACTTTTAACTTGTCTATATCTAATCTACTCTAGATTTTGCTTAAATGCTCCATGACTAAGTCAGTGCAGATTCAGGCAAACTAGACATTTTGTAAAAGTTTCTTCTTATATTAAGTTCTTTATAACAATGTCTCATGCCTACAGTTAACAATACTGTATTCTACATTTTTTAAACAGATCTCAGAGTAAGTGTTCTAGCACAGTTTTTTAAGAACCTTTTATTATATAAGACCTAGGATAAGAATCAGATGTATAAAGATTAATCAAGAAGATCTGAACAAACCAATTACCAGCAAAGACATTAAATCAATAATTTAAAAACTCCCAACAAACAAAAGTCCAGGACCAGATAGCTTCAGAGGCAAATTCTACCAAACGTTTAAAGAATTAATACCCATTCTTCTCAAATTATTCCAAAAAATAGAAAAGGAAGGAAAACTTCCAAATTCATTCATTAACCTGATACCAAAACCTCACAAAGACACCACAAAAAAAAAAAAAAAGAGAACTAAAGGCCAAAATCTCCAATGAACACAGATGCAAAAATCCTTCACAAAAATACTACCAACCAAATCCAACAATACTTTAAAAAAATCATTCACCATGATCGAGTGGGATTTATTCGTAGGTTGCAAGAGTGGTTCAACATTCACAAACCAATGTGATACATCACATCAATATAAGAAAGGGTAAGAACCATATGATGATTTCAGTAGACAAAGAAAAAGCATTTGACAAAGTACAACATCCATTCCTGATAAAAAC
The DNA here is from genome assembly GCF_022079265.1 of Lynx rufus. Lineage (NCBI taxonomy): Eukaryota > Metazoa > Chordata > Mammalia > Carnivora > Felidae > Lynx > Lynx rufus. The sequence goes on along the minus strand of NW_025814829.1, from coordinate 31,152,215 downwards.
CCTCAACAAAGTAGGTTTAGAAGGAACATACTTCAACATAATAAAGGTCAGTTATGAAAAACCCACAACATCATCCTTAATGGGAAACAACTGAGAGTTTTTCCCCTAAGGTCAAGAACAAGACAAGGATGTCTGCTGTTACTGCTTCTATTCAACATGGTACTGGAAGTCCTAGCTTCAGCAATCAGATAACAAAAAGAAAGAAAGGCATCCAAATCGGCAAAGAAGAAACAAAACTTTCACCATTTGCAGATGACATAATGCCCCACACAAAAACCCTGAAAGACTCCACCAAAAAATGGCTAGAACTGATAAATTCAGTGAAGTCCCAGGATACAAAATCAATGTACAGAAAGCTGTTGCATTTCTATACACCAATAATGAAGCAGAAGAGAAATTAAGAAAATGATCCCATTTATAATTGCACCAAAAACAATAAGATACCTAGGAACAAAACTAACCAAAGAAGTGAAAGATCTGTACTCTGAAAACTATAAAACATTGATAAAAGAATCTGAAGATGATCAAAAATGGAAAGACATTCTAGGCTCATGGATTGAAAGAACAAATATCGTTAAAATGTCTATACTACCCAAAGCAATCTACACATTTAATGCAATCCCTAACCAAATACCACCGGCATTTTTCACAGAGCTAGAATCAACAATCCTAAAACTTGTATGGAACCACAAAAGACTCTGAAAGCAATCTTGAAAAATAAAAGCAAAGCTGGAGGCATCAAAATTCTGGACTTCAAGTTATAAAGCTGTAGTAATCAAAACAGTATGGTACTGGTACGAAAATAGACACACACATCAATGGGACAGAATAGAACACCCAGAAATCAACCCACAATTATATGGTTAATTAGTCTTCAACAAAGAAGGAAAGGATGCCCAATATAAAAAAGAATGTCCCTTCAATAAATGGTGTTGGGAAAACTGAACTACTTTCTTACACCATACACAAAAATAAATTCAAAATGGATGAAAACCTAAACGTGAGACATGAAACCATAAAAATCCTAGAAGAGAACCCAATAACTTCATTGACATCAGCCACAGCAACTTTTTTCTAGATAGGTCCCCTGAGACAAGAGAATCAAAAGCAAAAATAAACTACTGGGACTACCTCAAAATAAAAAGCTCCAGCACAGCAAAGGAAACAATCAACAAAACTAAAGTGCAGCCTACAGAATGGGAGAAGATATTTGCAAATGACATATCCAATAAAGGGTCAGTATCCAAAATACACAAAGAGCTTATAAAACTCAACACCCAAAAAACAAATAATCCATTAAAACGTAGGCAGAAAACATGAACAGACATTTCCCCAAAGAAGATATCCAGATGGCCAACAGACACATGAAAAGATGCTCATCGTCACTTACCATCAGAGAAATGCAAATTACAACCAAAATGATCTATCACCTTACACCTGTCAGAATGGCTAAAATCAACAACATAAGAAACAGCAGGTATTGGAGAAGATGTGGAAAGAGGGGAATCCTCTTACACAGTTGGTAGAATGCTAACTGGTGCAGTCACTCTGGAAAACAGTATGAAGGTTCCTCAAAAAATTAAAAATAGAACTACCCTACGATCCATCAACTGCACTACTGGGTATTTACCTAGAAAATACAAAAATACTCATTCAAAGGGATACATGCACATTTTTTCTACAATATATTTAAGCAGTAATATTTACAATAGTCAAGATATGGAAGCAGCCCACGTGTCCGATTGATGAATGGATAAAGAAGATGTGGTATAAGATGTAAAGGATCTGTATGCTGAAAACCACAGAAAGCTTATGAAGGAAACTGAAGAAGATACAAAGAAATGGAAAAACATTCCATGCCCATGGATTGGAAGAATAAATATTGTTAAAATGTCAATACTACCCTAAGCAATCTACACAGTCAATGCAATCCCAATCAAAATTGCACCACCATTCTTCTCGAAGCTAGAACTAGCATTCCTAAAATTTGTATGGAACCACAAAAGACCCCGAATAGCCAAAGTAACATTGAAGAAGACGACCAAAGTGGGAGGCATCACAATCCCAGACGTTAGCCTCTACTATAAAGCTGTAATCATCAAGACAGTATGGTACTGGAACAAAAACAGACACATAGACCAATGGAATAGAATAGAGACTCCAGAATTGGACCCACAAATGTATGGCCAACTAATCTTTGACAAAGCAGGAAAGAATATCCAATGGAAAAAAGACAGTCTCTTTAACAAATGGTGCTGGGAGAACTGGACAGCAACATGCAGAAGAATGAAACTAGACCACTTTCTTACACCATTCACAAAAATAAACTCAAAATGGATGAAGGACCTGAATGTAAGACAGGAAACCATCAAAACCCAAGAGGAGAAAGCAAGAAAAAACCTCTCTGACCTCAGCCTCAGCACTTTCTTACTTGACACATCTCCAAAGGCAAGGGAATTAAAAGCAAAAGTGAACTATGGGGACCTCATCAAGATAAAAAGCTTCTGCACTGCAAAGGAAACAATCAACAAAACTAAAAGGCAACCGACAGAATGGGAAAAGATATTTGCAAATGACATACAGGATAAGGGGCTAGTATCCAAAATCTAGAAAGAACTCACCAAACTCCACACCTGAAAAACAAATAATCCAGTGAAGAAATGGGCAGAAGACATGAATAGACGCTTCTCTAAAGAAGACATCCAGATCACCAGCAGGCACATGAAAAGATGCTCAACGTCACTCCTCATGAGGGAAATACAAATCAAAACCACACTGAGATACCACCTCATGCCAGTCAGAGTGGCTAAAATGAACAAATCGGGAGACTATAGATGCTGGAGAGGATGTGGAGAAACAGGAACCCTCTTGCACTGTTGGTGGGAATGCAAACTGGTGCAGCCGCTCTGGAAAACGGTGTGGAAGTTTCTCAAAAAATTAAAAACCGATCTACCCTATGACCCAGCAATAGCACTGCTAGGAATTTACCCAAGGGATACAGGAGTGCTGATGCATAGGGGCACTTGTACCCCAATGTTTATAGCAGCACTTTCAACAATAGCCAAATTATGGAGAGAGCCTAAATGTCCATCAACTGAGGAATGGATAAAGAAGATGTGGTTTATATATACAATGGAATACTACTTGGCAATGAGAAAGAATGAAATCTGGCCATTTGTAGCAACGTGAATGGAACTGGAGAGTGTTATGCTAAGTGAAATAAGTCAGGCAGAGAAAGACAGATACCATATGTTTTCACTCTTATGTCGATCCTGAGAAACTTAACAGAAGACCAGGGGGGAGGGGAAGGAGGAAAAAAAGTTACAGAGAGGGAAGGAGGCAAACCATAAGAGACTATTAAATACTGAAAACAAACTGAGGGTTGATGGAGGGTGGAGGAGAGGGGAAAGTGGGTGATGGGCATTGAGGAGGGCCCTTGTTGGGATGAGCACTGGGTGTTGTATGGAAACCAATTTGACAATAAATTATTAAAAAAAAAAAAAACTGCCAGAGAAAGTTCACCAAGAAACTAGTTTCTGAGAGTGCACTATGGCATAATAATAACAGCTACTGATGATTAAGCACTTACTATGTCTATATGCCAAGCAGTTTGCCATCATCAGATTTCATTTTCAGAACATACCTCTCTGTGGATATTACCACCCACATTTCACAGACAGGGACTTGGACACAGAAAGTTTACAAAACTTGCGTTAAGAGCACACACCACTAATAAGTAGTAGAGTCATGACTTGAATTAGGGTCTGCTGCCTCAGTGCACCATATTTACTAGACTCACATACAAATCTGAGAGCAGACTTGACGGAAGAGAGTTCGTGAGAGGCAGACCAGATGGGCAGGATAATGACGGGGCTGTTACAGGCAGCCGAAGAAGATATTCCAAGCAGGAAAAAAAATGCAGAGACAGAGCTCTATAGACCCTTAGGAAAGCCAGCTTCAAGGAGCACACTGTAAGCAAAGATGCCCAAGAAACAAACACACAAGGTGGTATGCTGTGGTAAGCAACTCCAGAGTCATAGGTCTGAGAATTCTGATCCTCTTAGCATCAGAATGAGTGTGTTATTAATTCAGAGAGTTTACCTTCCAAAATGCTTAATCTTTGGACATATTGAAAAGTCTAATTTTGAAGGCTTTCTTCTTACTAGGTTTAAATCTAGGTTAAGTCTTAACCTGTTTCTGGGGAGGGGGGTAGAATATTAATTCCTATTTGCCCAATCTCTTTAATCATAAACTGTTAACATCACAGGGGGGAAGGCTATAGTCACAATAAATCACACTTAAGGTCAAAATAATTGTTTAGCAAAAATATTGAATACTTCACAAAACATATCTTAAAGTAAAAATCAAGGTGTTCCAGAAGCATTTTTATATGGCAAAATAAATTTTGAATCTTTTTTTCAAAACTGACTATAGTAGCATAACAGAACAGGTCCTTCCCTATCCCAAACTGTGTGGGGAAAAAAAAAACCCACGCAGAAGCAAAGCACGCGTGCCCACGTGTGTACACACACACACACACACCGCCACATAAGACTTAATGAAGTAAGGTAGGAACAGGAGATTTATAAAGGGCCAAATGACCTAAAAATTCTAAAGAGCAAATTTTCAGGTGAAGACCAGGTATAGATTACAGTTTGAATTTTGATGCTTCCCTATGAAGCATCTACTGGGCAAAGTTGCCCAGTAGAAGCACTCTGTAAAAATCTATGTGCAAAAAGAACTAGAAATCAACTACTAATTATTCTCCTGCAAATCCTTCAAAGAACAAAGAATCCCTCTAGAAAGCAGATAACAGCCTCCTGAAAGTATTCAACAAATTCATATTTCCACACATCAACTTTGTAGAAAGACCCACCTATTGTATGTCATCTGAGAAGGCACCTGTACACTAAATAACTTGGGCATAAAAACAGGTTAAGTAGGGTCAGCAGAGATTACAGCGTTCTCAGGGATGTTGGGGATGGGAGGAAAGGGAATAGTTGGGCGTTCCAATAATAACCATAGTGCCACTTGCTGCTTCTTATAAAGCTCCATCAAGCAGGCATCTCTTCCATTCTTCAAGCAGGCACCATGAAATTACCCTCACACCACATGGAGTATCTGTAATTGAACAGTCAAGTTCCACAGTAGTAAATCCCAGAGAAGTGCTGGGTTCACACTGCATTAAACTCCAATCACCTCGGGGTTCTAATCCAAGGAGAGAATTTATAAAAATTAATTTTTTCTACTGCATCTTAACAAACCTTAGAGTTTGTTAATGCCTCCAAAGGAAGAGAAGAGAATCTCATGCTATCTGACATGTGTCTGTGTCCCCACTTTTCAAAACAGACATCAGATGTCAAATGCCTTATCCCTCTCCCCTTGTTGTGATATTGCAGAAGGAGAAAAAGAAAATAAATGACTTGGTTAGCATTTCATTACCATTTAGATAGGTGCACAGACGTTATTTCAACAACAGCTGGCACTTAAACAATGAGCTAAAACCCTCTGACTGCATGCACTCAGGAGATGGGTCCCTAAACTCCCAACCACTGAGCAGTTGACATTTCAAACAGGACTCTAACATACACTCCCCAGAGCTTTATTCTATCTTTATCATGGAAAACCAACTACCTTTCAACCATTTTCACTTTCTCACTTCTTCACTCACTCTCAAATCCCTTAGAAAGCTCTTTTTTATCCCCATCATCTCCTATACCTCAATCTACCATGGTGAGACACCATTCTATAAAGAACTCAAAAAATGTGACCTTTTTGATCTCTTTTAAAGAAAAACCATAAGTTACCACCATATAGTTACAGTCTGTCATATTTTGTCTTCATAGAAGATTCTGATGTTCAAAAGAAAATAGCCCAATATTTGGCTAAACCATGGAATGCACAGCACCAAGAGAGAAGCTATTGTGAACTACAGACTGTGTGATAATGGGGTGTCAAAGTGGGCTCATCAGTTTTAATTAATGTACCCTCTCTGATGGCAGGTGTTGACAGTGAGGGAGGCTGTGCATGTGGGGGGTTGGTGGGGTATTAGGAAATCTCTGTACCTTCCATTTCACTGTACTTCCATTTCAATTACCTCAATTTCACTATAAACCTTAAACTGACACAAAAAAATAAAGTCTTTTTTAAAAAGAAAGAAAACAGTAGTTACTACCTTTTAGAGATACTACTGAAATATTTACGGATAACGATAAGATGTCTGGGATTTGTTTCACAATGATGTGGGAGAGCTTACAGATTAATGAAAATTGGCCCTGAGTTGATAATTGTTGAACGTGACTGATGAATACATGGAGGGGTTAATTATGTTAAGGCCTTTAATCTTCTAAAATACAAAGTTTTAAAAGGGGTGGTATTAAGAGTCCCCACCTGAACCCTGAATTTTAGCCAGGAATATTCAACTTCCTCCTCACACACCAACCAAATGCATCTGCAAGGACAGTGAGCAAAATGGACTCATGTCAGCATAATCCCACCTCCTTGCTCACTCTATAAGCACAGAAAAAAAGCAAAGTGTAAAGGAGAGGCAAATTAGAGGAAGGAGAAGGGGGAGAATGCCATGAAGTAGAATAACGAACTTGCTTATTATCAGACCTTGTATCACTGGGAATTGGCGGCCTGTGAAGTGGGTCTCTGATAGCAAGATGCCCCGCCATGATCTTCATCAATTACAACAGTGTTTCCCAAGTTTATCTGCTGTTAAGAATCAACTGGGATCATTCATCACAGAAATTCCTAGGCTTCTCCTGGACAGATTCTGATTTAATAGGTTGGGGTCAGAGTTCTGAAATCTGAATGCAAAACAAGTACAATGGGATTACATACCGATAAGCCCGTCATAAATATCGTATGTCCAAAATGCATTTATTACACCTCATCTACCAAATACCATAGCTTAGCCTAGCCTGCCTTAAATGTACTCAGAACACTTACACTAGCCTACAGTTGAACCAAATCATCTAGCACAAAGCTTATATAAAGTGTTGGCTATTTCACGCAATTGACTGCGTGCTCTACTCAAAGTAAAGACAGCACGGCTCTAAGTGTGTCGGTTGTTTACCCTCGTAATCGCGTGGCTGGCTCAGAACCGCATCTCGCTGCTGATGCCCAGCGTCACTAGACCGCACACCGCACACCACACGGGATACTGCCAGCTCGGGAAAAGATCAAAATTCACAACTCAAAGCATGGTTTCTACTGAATGCTGTCCATTGCTTTTGCACCACCCTAAAGTCAGAAAGTGTTAAGTCAACCCGTTGTAACTCAGGAGCCATCTGTACTAGGAAGTTATGTTCAGTCAAGTCTGAGAAATTCCAAGTTCAAAGATCCACACCCTACTTCCCTTTCCCCCACTTGTGAAAATATACATCAAAGTATAGTGATTTGGTGGGGGGAAGGGTAAGGTTACCTTTCTGTTGTGGTTCATTTATATTTTCTGACTTTCATGTAGAGAAAGGAAAAGGACGTCTCTCCTGCCCAATCTGTTTGCTGAATGCCAGAACTTCAAAGGCAATGTTCCAAACTCACTCTGACATTCATCACTTAGTTATCCAAAAAGAGAACACGCAGAGAATTTTAAAGGAAAATCTTGTGCCATGGGATTGACCTTTAATTTGATTAGCTAAAGGCTGCTATAATTTTGACAACCACAACTTAACTGGGAAGAAACAACGTTCTGCTAGCCTGAGGGGAGATCAGCAGTCACTCAGGCACGATCTAATGCTCTCGTTAGAGGAACAAAGACCCAAGCCCCCCTGTAGAGTTTTTGCTAAAATAAATACCTCCACAAAAAGTTGTGCTACAGACAACTCTTTGCAAAGCTGAATTCCATAATGTAATGAGTAGCGTAAGAGGAAAAAACCAAAATCACCGCCAGTTATCAAAGCTTCCTCAAAGGATAAATCCTCAGGTAATTCTCAAATCTGCTAGCACTTCAGGGGGAAAAAAACTGTCAAAAGTAACTAGGGTATGTTTGTATATGTTATCTATATATTTATTTAATCTGCAGATTCAGGATAACATTTTCCCTCTGTGACAGTTGAGCTGTGATAGTCCTTGAGGGATGTGAAAATGATTTAAAATGTACCAATTATAAAAGATGTTAAATGATTCTTTTTAACCCTTCAGAACAGGAAGGTTGCACTCCAAGCACCTTCCCTTTCACAGGAAAACAAATGTTTGAAAAGCAGGACATGTCCAAGTCACCAGCAGTCTGTGGATCTTCTACACATCATCTGCTCCAATAGCTTTAATAGCCACCCATTCGCTACCGAATCCCAAATACATATTGTTAACACTGATTTGTCTCCTAAATTCCAAAACTGTAGGTGCGATCACCCCTGGACATCTCCACTTCCACACCCCTGGCCCCACATGGTATCTGGCACCCAACATGTGCCTAGTGAAGGTTCGGAGAATGAATGAGAGGGTAATGATTCCTTCTGGAGGCGTCCTGAAACTTTGTTGAATTGATTTGCATTAAATGGCCATCATTTTTTCAATGATCACAATTAGATTTGAGGAAGGCTCATACTTAAATAATACTTCACAGTCATCAAGCCCATCTAAACTTCCTTAATATGCTTGGTGATACAAAATTAGTGACAGTTCAGGACAAGAACACTCAATTTCACTCTCCTAATCAAAAGTAATTCATTATACTAGTGGGGGGTGGAGGAAGGCATCAAAATCTGAGGGAGCAGGGAAAGTAGCCCAGAAGTGAGCTGTTTTGGAGGAAGAGTCGGCTGGATGGAGGAAGCCTCAAGCAATGATGTGTGCCCAGCATGAAGATATGAAATGGCCCCGTATGCTGGGGAGGGCGCCCAGAGCATGTGCAGTAATGGTGACGTGGCTTCAGCAGTAAGAAAGGCATGGTCGGAAAGGGTCATGCTGGTCGGCTGAAAAGCACAACTTGATAGTAAAAGACCTGAGAAAGCAAGCAAGGATGTGAGATGGATGTGTTTTTGTGTTGGAGAAAGATTGATCTGTAAGAGAACAGGGGATGGTTTTTGTTTATGGCAGAAAAAGGACAGGGGAGCAGATGGAGCAGCATGGCGGGAGAACAGTCGGAGTTTCAGGCAGAGGAACCAGGGAGCTTCAGTTCTCAACTGTAAGTTGCCTGTGTGGCTTTCCTCTAAACATTTATTAAAGTGCTCTCATGTACACAAATGCTTTGTGTGAACAGACCTGTGTGTGTGTGCGCGCGCAAGCACAAATCAAGAAAAAGAACCAAGTACCACGCGACAGGGCAATGCACAGCAGGGACAGTCCTTAAACAGAACTGATTCCACAAGGGAGGAGAGGCAGAGGAGGCCATGAGCTGGCAGTCTCCGGAGAGCACTGGGCTCTGCTCAGTTCAGGGAACAAGGAGTCATGTCCACCTGATCTAGAAATTAAGGAGCTGGGAGACTCTCACTGCTGAAACCCAGTGACAATCTGATCTACAGCCTGTATATAAAAATGTGTTCTACATAAAATCTGGAAACTAGAATATATTAAAATTTTTTAATTTTGCAGAGGAGTTTCACAAGAACTTAAAAGCACGAAGACTCAGGGATGTCACGACAACTAGGATGACAATGGCTACTTGGACAGACCTCCTCTTTCCGGGCCAGAAGCACCACTACCACCTCACATTATAAATTGCCCGGGAAGCTGAGTATTAGACAGACAAGATTTTGTCTAATTTGCACTGCTCAGACTACCTAGCTTTTACTGCCACCTCCTGGTCCTTTCCAGTACGACTACTCTGAACTAGTGACACTGATAGCCACACATACACACACACACACACACACACACACACACACACAATCGACTGCTGCGTTCAAGAATCTCCAGACAGAGCATCAAATTAAACCATGACCACATTGCAAATGGAAAGCTGTGAAACCTGGTGGGAGCCCCTGGACAAGGCATTGTACAATGATAAAGTCACCCCAGCCAGGCTGATCTCCCCCAGGGCCATCAGCACCCTGAGAGCTGATCAGAGTCAGGAGGTATTTGCACAATAAACCAAGCTCATGGAGACAAAACTATAATACCAGAAAAATGCCAATCTGCCAATTAAGAGTGATAAATATCACCTCCAAGGTAACAGGAGCCTCACAGTTTTATCCTATGCCTCTTTTCTCTCTGGGCCAACCACACAGGAAATCAAATTACGCACTCAAGGAGTTGCCTGGTGAGGAAGAAATCAGGGCCAGGGCATTAGCCAGAGAAAATGAACACTTAAAGGCATGCGGCTCTGAGAGAGGAAGGCATCTGCCCCACCACAGGGATATTCTGTCAGCAGACATGACAAAGCAAACTGTCAGGACAGGGTATCCCTCCCAGTCAGTGCCTGAACGGGAATTGTCAGGACTTGCCTTTTGGATGCTTCTCTGTCTAGTCCTGCCCAAGCTGACAACATTTCTGGTTGGCAGAATCCTTGCATGGATATGCTCAAGCTTCCAACGAGGCTGTCATCAGTGACGGGCTGCCCAAGACCCAGATCTCTGATCCACTGTGCACTGATACAATAATCTGCTCTTTGTAATGGGCTGTACTTTCCCTATTCCTGAGCTTCTGGAGACACCCCACGGCAGTACCGTGTACTTGCAATAAACAGGTAATGACAATTTCCATTCCCTGAGTAATTACAAGTTTACAGGGATTTGTCCATCGATCACCACAGCTATTCCTCTCAAGCTCCCTTTGGGGTTCTTTGGGGAAGTGCTAAGATCCTTACTTTAAAGATGAAGACGGTGAGATTCAGAGATGGTAAGTGGTTTTTCCAAGGTCACAAAATTAGTGAATATAGAGTGAAAACTAAAAGATCTTCAAACCCCAAGTGAGTCTACAGAGGACACCTGCTTTGAACGGTCAAGGGTGCCTGACCCACAGCACCATATGGAATAAATAGTGTCAATTATCAGCTACCTACTATTCTAGGCACTGGGAACACCATGATGACCAATTTAAATAAGGCTCCTACCTTCATCTGTCGTACATGTATTCAGTGGTGAGGAGCCCAGCGCAGAGAATAGGGTGATACAAAATGCTGGCGGGCCATTTCTTTTTGGGAAATTGCTTCTCGTAGGAGGGGAAAGATTCTCTTATTTTTTAACGTTTTATTTATTTTTGAGACAGGGAGAGACAGAGCATGAACAGGGGAGGGTCAGAGAGAGGGCGACACAGAATCTGAAACAGGCTCCAGGCTCTGAGCTGTCAGCACAGAGCCCGACGCGGGGCTCGAACTCATGGACTGTGAGATCATGACCTGAGCCGAAGTCGGCCGCTCAACCGACTGAGCCACCCAGGCGCCCCCTTTTTTTTTAATTTTTATTGTTTAACGTTTTATTTATTTTTGAGACAGGGAGAGACAGAGCATGAACAGGGGAGGGAAGATTCTCTTAGAAAATGACATTTCAGCTGAGACAAGAATGCTGAGAAGTCACGTGATGATCAAGGGGAAGAGCATTCCAACCTGAAAGGACAGTTAATAAAAATGCTCTGTGGTGAGACCGTGCTCATCTAGAGAGAAGCCTGTGTGGTGCAGTGCAAAAGGCAAGCAGAAAGTGATAGGAGACCAATGAGAGATGTGGCTAGGAGCCAAACCACACAGCGTTTTGTTAAGAAGAATTAGTCTGGTTTTAGTCAATCCACAATGGGAAGCTGTCACACTATGACAGAAAGGTGTCGCTTTTCAATGGAGTCACAGCATTCTAGAACCGGTTTACACCCCAGAATCCCAGGGCTCATAACCTTGCTATTCCTGGTGCACAATGGATTCAGATCTTCTATTAATACAGAATGTTTTCCATAAACAGGTAGGAGGTATTTGAAAGACTCCAAAAACAACTTATCTTGCAGGAAGGAAAAAGGGTTGTCCCATCGGAGGGCCCATATTTATAAGTGGTGGGTTCACAACCTCAACGTTCAGGCAAATCGAGCTCCGTGAAGCCCAGCAAGGCTCCCTTGGGGGCACTGGCTGTCTTTTAGCAGGGCTCAGTTCAGAAATGCTGGGAGACACAGCCAGGCCCCACGCCGCCCTCCTCCCCCCCCACCTCCCACAGCGGCATCTCCCTCAGGCTCAAGCCCATCCTGCTCTCCTACAGTTCACTGCTCAGATGGCAGCCTGACAGCTGCTTTCTCTGGAACTCAAAGATAAAACCTGTAACTGTCCTATAGCAACGGGATGCTCAAAACACCCCACAAGGGGGAGCAGGGAAAGAGAATCAGGAAGGGAGGGACTGGAGTGGGAGGAAGACCTGTGCCTTCTGAATAGAAACTCACTGCATAAAAGAGCCACAGTCATCCACACTCGCAGTTAAAACACTGCCGAAACCGGGAGGGAAAAATAGCCCCATCTAAAGACCCATTTGGCAAGGAGTAGCCAAGTCTTTGACCTAGGAAATCACCCTCAAGAAATCATCAGGGATGACCAAAATGGCTTATGCAATTATGTCCACTAAAGGATTATTTATAACAGGGCAAAATTCAAACCAGTGGTCAACAACAGAGAATTGGTTAGTGATATTACAGCCAAGCCCTGGAAAGGAATACCATAAAACTGGTAAAAATCATACTCTCAAAGAACAGAATCTGTAAGAGTATTTCATCACACAAGGACAATTTCAGAATATATCAAGCTGAAAAAAAATCAGTTGTAAGGGAAACAGGGCAATGAGCAAATCCTTGTAAATAATCTAGACAAGAAAAACAAGGTAAATGGGAAAAGTAGATGGCGTCTGGAAATCACTTTGATTTCCCACTCTGTGCACACAGCCTTATATGCACTGGTGAGCGAGCCACTTATTAAAAACTCATCTGGGTTACAGTCTGGCATCAGGGAGTGCTAAGAAAGATCCATTAGGAAAGTGAGCAGGTGCCTTTTGGCAAAGACACTGGACCTGCACCTCTGTAAAAATAATGACTTGTGCTTTCTGTCTGCAGCAGGCCAAGCAGGCTGCAGATTTCCTATCCCCCATCCCTACCCACCCCCAGGAGGCCTCCTCTGCAGCTCTTAAATTTTCAGGCCACTCAACAACAAGGGGCTGTGGTCTAAAATCAACACTGCATTTGTAAGACTCACTACAGCCTTCCTCTTGTTTCTCATTCCTTACCCTCCACCCCCCACTCCCAGCTCCCTACTGCAGTCGCTGTGACTGCCAAGCATTGGTTGACGCACCAGAGCCAAGTGAGAGTAGTGAAGGCAGCAAAAAGGACAAGGGCTTGATGGGCACTGAGGAGGGTGCTTGTTGGGATGAGCACTGGGTGTTGTATGTAAGTGATGGGAATCTATCCCCAAAACCAAGAGCATACTGTATACCCCGTATGTTGGCCAACTTGACAATAAATTATATTAAAAGAAGAAGAAGAAGAAGAAGAAGAAGAAGAAGAAGAAGAAGAACATAATGAACAGACAATAAAAAAAATAAAGTTTACAAAATAAAAAAATAGAAAAAAAAGGACAAGGGCCTGAACAGCGACACACTCGGCTCCCACCTAGGCTTGGCCACCAACCAGCTGTGATGCTGAAAAGCTACTGGGTCTCTATGAGCATCCATTTTCTGATCTGTAAAATGTGAGTGTTTTACATGTTTTCTCTGTGAGATCTAATTTGGCTCTAAGATTCCCAAGTTCAAAATCTCTCGAATGTCTCATCTCCAAAGAAATACCTAGACCATGGACAGGAGATGACTGAATGTATCTGGAGCCCAGGGGATCTTCCCAAACTATCTGCATGTTACAATGACTTTCATTGTACAAGTCTGGACCCTGAAGAAACAATTTAGGTTGCCTCTTCTATGGGCCGTTAGGGGAAGCCATTCCTTCTAACACCTCTCTTAGGTATTACTTGATCATGCAAAAGCACTATTTCCATTCACTCTACACTCAATTCTGAGTTCTCCTATAGGGGGACCAATCATCCCATCTTGTTGAGGACTGGGGGTTTCCCAGGATGAGACTTGCAATACCAAACCCAGACAGTCCCTGGCAAACCAGGATAGCTGGTCACTCTATCTCTCATTATACTCACTGTTTGGTTTGCTTCTCCCAAAACACCCTGACACTACACAACAAAAGAAAACAAAACTCAACATCTGTTGATCTGTACATACATTGCTGCTCAAATAAACACCATCCACAGATCAGCAACAATGGAGTCCTTGGGTCGCCTCAAGGACACTTCTGTCAGCAGGCAAGGGTGCCTTCATTTGTCTCATCCCATTAGGTGCTCTTAAATTGGCAGGGTTATTTGTAATCAATTTTTTAAAAAATGAGAATTTTTATCAGTATTCAACAAAAAGCATATGAATAAGAGAAATCACTTATTTTAGCATTGAACCAGACATTATTTCACTGCATCATTAACGCCCTTAAAGAAGATGGCAACGAAAAAACAAAAACAAAAAAACATATGGCTCACAGCAGAAGACTCAACAAAAGAATCCATTTGTTCCTGCTTTGATTCTTTGGACAAATACACGCAGAGCACCTATTCTGTTCCAGGCAAACAATAATGAAAGAGAAACACATTCACATGGAGTTTACAATCCATGTCTGATCGTTAATGAATGTTAAAGCATTTAACACATTTCCCAAACTGGCTCCAATCTGGTTACCCATAATACAAGTTAAAACATTACGTGTTGCACCCTTAAGATCACCGAAAAACAGAGTATGGACAGAATATCCACCTGTTGGTCTCTTCCAAAACATTTCATATTCCTAGAAGACAGACACTGTGTCTTCTTTTTGAAACTCTTCAGAGAACCTAACACCATTTATGAAATGGACCTGAGAATTCTAAAAAGAAGAAGCAAAGAGCAAAGGAGGAGAATGTTCCAAGCAAGAAGTTAGGAAGGAGGCTGTTCTACTGCCTGTGACAAGTCAACTGTACTCAGCACTCCTTACAATCAGCATGCTAGAACCCAGGAGCACTGGAGCAGCAGAGAGATCACACCCAATCCCAACAGAAATCTTGGAACAGGGAGCAAAGTGTACTGTACTCCACTTTCAGAGGTTCTCTGCATACTCCGGAGAGGGGAGGACACAGGCTAGTTTAACCCCTAGGCCTAAGTCTTTAGAAACCAGCACATATATTCATGTAGTGCAGCAGCTCAAGAAAAGTTGTCAGCGGTCACTTTCAATCATCACTGGTCACAGGACAGTAGGGATGACATCTAGACTTGCAAGAATGCCTGGGTAGAGAGCCCCAGTAAGGGTGGACCCAAAGGCTGTGGTATCTCACCCACCAGGTGCCCGGGGTGGAATCCCAGCCTCCATCCCTGGCTCCTCCCTCAGTCCCTCACCCCCCACAGCCAACTGTTTAGTAGTGCCAATCAGTTCTACCCCACAAATGTTCCAAATTTGCTTTTCTGTCCCTTACCGTAGATCTTGAAACGCTAATTACCCTGGTTCAGACCTCCATCACCTCTTTTTCATTTTTGGTGGGGGGATGTTTTTTGTTTTGGGAGTCTGTTTGTTTTGCCTAAACAACTTTTTAAACTATGCATTCTGCAAGGACAGAGGCTGGACTTTACATCCGTGTCACCTGAACCAAAGAAAGGTATGAATCCATCAGTTCATTCATGAATGTGTAGGGCACAATTCTTTCACTGTCCCCGTCTGCCTGGACTTCCACTTTGCCACAAGGCTCCACCTCCTAGCCAGACTTTCTGACCCATCGTAGCTGTGACCTGCTTTCTGTGTGTCTCCTAAACTATATCTAGCCAGACGACCAACACATGAATAGGCTCCATGCCTTGAGAGGAGGCAGTGTTATAGACGTGAGCCAGAGACGGCCTCCACACATTGGCTCCTAGGTTATTTCTGCACACCAGGCTGACACCCAGTGAGTTCAAAATCTCACTGGTGCCAAACTCAAATTTTTATACATACAATTGTTTTAAACATAGCCCAAATCAACAGACCTTTTGCCATCTAGAGCCCACCTGCTGTAGCATACCCCGTGAAACTGCCCTAAACCTGCTAGCCATAGAGAAGACCAACCCCAAGCCACTGGTGCCCTTCAGAGCCCTCTGACTCAGAGACTTCCCACCAAGCTCCCCATCACATCACCTAGACACTACCCCCTGTGATTCCACCCTCTCCAGGGAGTCCCCTTGCCCTGATCCTCTTCCGAGTGCCCCTCCCCATGACGTAGCCTTGGAGGACTTCTTTGTGAAGGACTTCTTTCCCCAATGCACACCTGTCAAAGTATCACCCCAATAAAGCTGTGTGTGCTACTGCTACCTCTTGCTCATGTCTTTTTCCTTCATCAGCCGTGGACTCCCTCCAACACCCACCAGGCAGAAATCTGGGGAGTTCTTCATATTTAGAAGTTCTTTGTAGTTCCAGTTTGATAACTTTTAATCTGTCTTGTAACCCTAGCTTTAAATTTATCATCTGGCTTAATCAGTATTGTTTCAAAAACCTAATCTTTGCCTGCAAAGTTCTGTTCCAAGGATTCAGGACAGCGTCCTAAGCTCCTGGTTAGGAGACCCTGGTTACCTATCTAAATTTTATTGGGCTTTCGAGCTCTGGCCCCTATTCTCCCATCTTGGATAACAATTTGGGGCCCTGGCTATATCTGTCCGGATCCCTGTTTCTAACCCATGCTCTTGGCGAACAGCTCTGGAACTATAACTTTGTCTACAGATGCTGTAAGAAAGTCTTGTACCGACTATTTTATGAAATTTCTCGTTTCCATCCGTAAGATTCCACAGTTCAGAATATTTGCGACAGAGCTTATTGTGGCTGCTTAATGTGGCTCCCGACAGAATCGAGGATAATGAGCACAACAGCAAATGGTATTTATGGCCTTGTTTGCAGACGCACAGAAAAGCAAAGAGGTTTGTTAACATAATAGGATCCTGTGGCTTGATTTTTTTTTTTTTAAGTTATTTGTTATGACACTGAGTGAGACGGAGATCCTACTAAGAAATGCTGGACGGAAATAATTAATCATACATGCTTCTGAAAGCCAAGTACATTTTCGTAGTGAAGTTATAACTATCCAAAAATATCAAAAAATGAGGTCTGACCTCACACAAATCAATTAAGTGGATAAGAAATGCTGATACACCTTAAGTAGTAACTTTTCCCTTAGGCATTATTAGCCCAAGTCAGGCTTGAAACACAAACAGCACATAGCTAGGAAGAATGACCGAGAATCTGAAGGGAATGCCATGGGAGATGACATTCTTAGAGAAACAAGGATAAGTACAAAGGCTAGAAGTGACAGTGGCCTCACTCTATTTTAGGGGCATGTTGATTTGAGGGGTTCTGCCTGCCTGTCTTCTGGGCTGCATACTGACTTTTTGCAAACAAGATACTCTAGTCTTTGCACCTTACTCTGGCTTCAGAGCCATCAACATCTGACAAATATGTGCACAAAACTGTTTGCTGCTGGGGGAAAACTCTCAAGTGCTGTGTAGGAAGTCTATCCTAGCTGGCAGTGAACATCTACCTGGCCTCCATTTTTCAGGAGGCACTCACTTCTCTTTTCTCAAATGTCTGGGACCTAAAATAAGGCACAGCCCAAAGCAGAAGGGGATGCCACAAAAAAAAAAAAAAAAAAAAAGCCTCAGAAAATAAGAGGGAATCTTTTCCTAGCACCAGTAACTTTACCATCTCATCTCTCCTGTCTCACAAAGAAAGCCTCAGATAAGATACCCAGTGCACATGGCACCACATTCAGGACACAGAGAAGATGTTCCCAGCTTCTCCCAGGTTTGCTCACAATAGATACACTGGGACTAAGTATTTAGGTCTGAAATACTCAAGTAGCCCATGTATGAGCATATGTACACATACAACCCCCAACTTTGTAAGAAAGCAATGGGCCATATCATCATGGATAAGCTAGGTCATTGGAGTGAAAGAATGGGCAAGAAAGCATAAAATTGGGAATGAGCATTTTTAAAAATGAGAACAAGAGAACTAAAGATAGGCTCTTAGTTCAGAGAAAATCAACAGTGCTCCCATTTTGGTTACTGGAACTCAATTTGGTATACTAGCAATGCCAGATTACTTCTAATTTAATGGACCAAACTCACCCCATTTGCCTTTGGTTATGGCATTTTCCCAAGAGAATCCACTTTTATTCATGTTTATAGTGGCAAAAACACAAAGAATTCTTAATTTTTCACACTGGTGTAGCACAATTAACCCCACATGTTAATTTTTAAATGTATATTTCTTGGCATATGGGTACCTGTGCTCTGTAGATTTGTGCTCTTTCTTCATTCATCCATTCAATAAAATGGATTTAAATCCCAGATATTGTGCTTGGTGTGGCAGACATAGCAATTCACCTATCCATTTGCCCTTTCTTCCTAAAAAGAATTTTAATTTTGCTCAAAATGTACCCTCTTATAAACAGTCACCTTCCCAGAATGCTTTGCACCTATGAGTGGCCGTGACCCATATTTGTCCTATAAGAATGTAAGCAATCTTCTATTCCATGGGGCTTCTGGGAAAATTACTGCTTTTCCAATAAAAGGTATGATTTGAAACTTACCTTTAACCTTTTGTCTCCCCTCCTAGAATGCACATCTAAAGGCCTAATGGTGAAGCCACCTTGAATCCACAAGCTACGGAAAGTCACCGATAACTTCCTAGCGTAGCTACACCATCAATAAAGACTTGCTTGTTTTTCCCTTATTCTGAGAAAAATAAAAGCTTACATGGTGGTACTACAGCAGTCAGGCATATTTTATGTGCAGCCTAACTGGGGATACAATAGTCAGCAGAAAGAAACTCTGCTCCTACCTTTCAGAACCTTAGTCTCAAAAATGAATGGCCAACAGTTACTACTCACTTATCAACATGAAAGACACCAGAGAAACAAAGGAGAAAACAGGAACCTGGAGGAAGGAGCAATGCAACGAGAAGAAACCCTCCCCCCAAACATGTAACATCATCAGTGAAATATGAGAAGATACCATGATCCATCATAAAAGAACTCTATACGAGACCAACACGTGAAAACCAAAAAGGAGCTCTTGAAAATTAAAACTATTAAAGCCAAATTTTTAAAAATATACTAAGAGGTTAGAAGAGAAAACTGAAAAAATAGTCCAGAAAACAAAGCAAAAAAAACAAAAAAGATGAAAAATAGGAGAGAAAGCACTAGAAAATTAGAAGCCCTGTCTAGGAGCTCCAACAAATGAATAAAAGGAAAGAGAGAGAGGAAGGAAGAGAGGGAGGGAGGGAAGAAAGAGGAGGCAGGGAAATCATTAGCAAAATAATTCAAGAATATTACTCAGAATTAAAGAAAATCAGTTCCCTTTTTGAGGATGCGGCATTATGAAATTTTAGAACATTCTGGACAAATATCTTAAAGGCTCCCAAAAAGGAGGATTAAAAGTCCAGTTTCATACACAAGATCAAGAAAAAGAACGGCCTTGGATTTCATTGTAACACCACAAGCTAGAAGATAATATGGCAACATTCCCAAAGATCTAGTGAAGGAAGATCTGAATCCAACTCTGAATCCTTTATCTAGCCACCCTGTACATCATCAGGAAGGCAGAATAAAGACATTTCAGACATGTAGGATATCAAAAATTGACCTCCCCTATACCCTTTTTCATACTGAAAAATATGCTCTGCCAAAATGGGGGAGTAACTCAAAGAACACATGTTCCAGGATATAAGAAAGAAGCAAAGCAAATCCCCAGGTTAACAGGGAGGGGAATTTCCCTGGACAACAGTTAGTTATGCAGCAGGCCTGGGGATCAACAAACCCAGATGGAGACTAAAGACTCTAGAAAAGACTTGACGATAAAACTGATAGATTATGTGAATACATTCCAAAGAGATGTACATAGTTGGAGGAGAATGGGGGTATAAACTGAGGATGAATACACAGAGTATCAAACAAAGACAATCATTAACTTCAGGGAGTAAAAGGAAAATAATCATGGTACAGGCACAACTCAGCCTGTCGTATAATGAAAGCATTACACACTCATCTAAGCAGAACTGAAAATAACCCTACTGCAAGGCTAGAAGGACGAGGAGCATATGGATAAGGGGGGGGGGGATAAAAGTTAAATTATCATCTTCTAGAGTGCAAATGTAAGCAGTAGCTTACTACTGTTGTGTTGGGGGAAAAAAAGAGATAGGATGGTGACTGAAGTATGGAGTGAGTGGTCAAGTTTGTTTTTTAATGATACAGTGAACATTTTCATTACTTTGGTTGCCTGGCTCCTACTCTACCCTGCTGTGTTCAGGGAACTCCCCATCTTATGGGTCTTTGTAGCAGGTGCAGACTACCTCCCACTAGAGAATGGGAAATACCACACACTTGTTTCCCTAGAGGGGAAGAGACTGCATTTTACCTAATGTCTGCCAGTCACACAGGGACATCTGGTGGCAGTGACGTTAATGACGGCACCCAGTGGCCAATGCTGGTGTTGATGGTGTGGACTACAGAGACTGGTACCAACGGTAACTGTGATGGGGGCAGGAGCACCTTCCCAGAATCAGCTCCGTGACAGAACTTGGGGTTTAATCCTGGCTACACAACCCTGAATTCAGTTTGCCAGCCCTCCCTGTGGTTTCCAGCCCTTCCTGTTTTTCCATTTAATGCACTTGGCTTTCTATGTTAATCATCCAAAAGAGCGTCATCGTTGTTGTTGTTGCTACTTCTAAGGTTCAGAAACTGACACTCAAGTAGCTAGCTATAGACCTCAGGCCCTTAGGGAAATCTAGGGAATCTTGATTTGATTATCTGGATTCTTAAGGGCTTAAGGCAGTGAAAATCCAGCTTATAATAGATAGTGATGCTCTGGAAACTTCAGGAGCACAGTGTTGAAACTGTTTGATAAACAGTTGCCTGTGGTCACCTGGAAAGCAGCAACCATTAAAGGCAAGTCCCTGAATGGCCAAGTCTACACTATTGTGGTGGACACGATGATATACTGCTCAGACCTTCCTCCAGAAGGGAAGGACTTATTACCCCACCTGATGGGGGCGTGGGGGGTGACCATCAGAAACCCTAGACTGTTAGCCTCTTTGGGGTTGCCTTGGCTCAAGAAAGCTGCCTCATCATCGTACCCTTTCTGAGGCAGCCACATCCAAGGACTGATTGGCATGTGGGTATAAAGGCTCATCCCCTCACTCCACTTAGGACAACAGTCAAGGATCATCTCACTTTCAGAACTTTCTACAGGATCAACTGAAGCTCCCATTGCATCACAGCTCAATTCTCCCTCTGCCCCAGTCCTGCTTCCATCCCTTTCCTTCCACAGGTGGTAATTCCAAGACAACCCTTAACATGCACCTGTAATCTAGCCTCCCTGGGGAACCCGAACTACAATTATTAAGAGCGTGGTGTCCTTAATTCAAGAAACATGATGCGGGCTGCTTACTTCCAACTCCCATGGAGAGCTTTAGCAGGAGAGGAAGAAGAGAATGGCAGGCCCAAATTCCTAAATTCTCAGTTCAAGCAGTGGGTTGAAATCCAAGGATCTTTTATTACTCTGCTGAAAGAAAAAGAAAGAAAGAAGGAAAGGAAGGAAAGGAAGGAAAGGAAGGAAAGGAGGGAAAGGAGGGAAAGGAAGGAAGGAAGGAAGAAAGAAGACAAGAAAGAAGAGGAAAGAAAAAAGAAAAGAAGGAAGGACAAACTCTCTTATGTCCTGTAACCATAGTGCTCAGAAAGCCAAAACCAATCAAAAAGTCTGATCCTTGTGTTTATCAAATGACTGTATCAACTGAATTCTCACCCTTGTGAAGTATCTAACACAAAAGTTACAGCACCAATCTATAAAGAATGGGACCCCTGGTGGTTCAGTTGTTTGAGCAGCCGACTTCGGCTCAGGTCATGAGTTCGTGAGTTTCAGTCCTGCATCAGGCCCCGTGCTGATAGCTCAGGGCCTGGAGTCTGCTTCGGATTCTGTGTCTCCCTCTCTCCCTACCCCTCCCCAGCTTGCACTGTCTCTCTCTCAAAAATAAACAAACGTTAAAAAAAAATTAAAAATAAAAAAAAAAAATGGGACCTCTAAGGGCCAAAGTAGAGGTTCTTGATTACTCAGAATATTCTGAACCCCCAAACCTTCATGAGCATCCCTTGCCAGCAGAAGCAGCCCCCCACTTTCCTGTGAGAAAAGGCTGATCTGGCCTTGACTGAGCACTCTTTACTGAAATCACTGGAGGAAATTACTGTGCAAGAGAAGTCAGTTTTCCTGGTCTCTCTACCTACTTCTCCCCTGTATCTAGGTTAGACCCCAGCATGCCCCCAGGCTTTCTTCACTCCAAAAGAACTGCGAGACTGTGTTACTTTATATTGACAAAAGTCTAACGAATATGTGTGGAAATGGTTTCTGAAGATTCTAGATGGAGGAGAAAGGGACGAATGGTACAATGAGCAGAATTATCTGCGTGTGCGCGCTCACCAGCAACTGGGGATTCTGGAGGCCGACTGCAGCAGCTGGGCAGTGATGCTGTTTGAGAGTCTGGAAACCCAGTCACCACAATCGCCCATTCTCATGGGACTGGGATGCCAGAAATTCTTTAGGAAATCATAAAAGGAAGTAACAGAATCATTTCAAGGGATAGGAATGTCAGGGTAAATTCATCGTGGGTGACCTGCTAAACCCACCCCCTAATTATGTCCCCATGAGAACTCAGATGACACTCTCTTCACCAAGACTTTGAAGAAATACATTAGTGAGGGGAGCCCAAGAATCTCTGAAATGCACCACCAACGCCATTCTCTGAGCTAGGGGTGCTGTTAGGGGACAATGAGCTTCTTGATTCCAATGGGGAGACCAGGCTCCTTAAGTGAAAAATGAAGCAGCGGCACCTACCCCCACCCTGGCCCGAGGCAAAGTGGGCATGTTACCACAGTGAGCCACGTGGCCAGCTCAGTAGTCACGATGCTCTGACCCACAGACATCTTTGGTGAAAGGTAACAGACTATGAAACTCCCAGGCCTTAAGTAGATGAGGAATCATGAGAGTCACCCTGCACAAGTTACTGAACTTTTTGTCTGGTTCCTCACCTGTAATACAGAGATTAAAGTACCACCTACTCATAGGGCGGCTGTGAGGGTTCTATGTAGATATACGTAAAGCCCTTAAGGTAAAGGCTGACACAGAGTAAGTGCTCAATAAATGCTAGCTGTCATTATTGCCATTATTATAAATACGTATATCTGGCAGAAAAAAAATCAAGTCTTAGTAAACAGAGACCTGACTTAAATCACCATGATAGTTCTAGACCTTCAGCCAAATCCGAGACCTGAATCGATCCACAGATGTAGGGCTTCTTGAATGAAGGAGACACTAAGTCACCATGAGAGAAAAAACTCTACAATTCTACAAGTACATAATATGATTCTCCTTCTTCCAAGCAAGCCCTAAAGACACTTAACATCATTTCCTAGGATGGCTGTGCTCCTAGAGAAAGTAAAATATCCAGAACTTGGGGGAATCGTTGAACATGCACTCTGAGCTATCCCTAATGTCATAGAAACCCCAGATGCTATTCTGGTCTGTGAGTCAGAGTGGGAACAAACGAGGGCAATGCTAACTAGATTTTTGACCCGAATTTGTTACACAGCAGGCCCAGTGGGACCCCATATCCATCTGAGTTCTTGAGGAAAGAGCTTGCTCCTAGATGTGTGAATTAAAGGCTGTCACTGGAGGAAGGAGAAGCTACAGGCACTCCTCTCCCTATCAAAACAGTAACCTAAGAGCATCATGGCATCTCTGATAAAATTGCAGAGATGAAGACTAACATCAAAAGATCCCAAAGATGTAGGTAAAATGATTCTAGTCAAATCCCCATTTAACTCACCAATTTAGCAGGTGCAGAAGACGGATGGGCCTTGGAGAATGAGTTTGCATCACTGTAGATTTAATACAGTTAGGGACTCCAATTAGAGATGTTCTTCCAGATGTGACATATTGGGGCATATTCACAGAGGCTGTGGCACCAGCTTTTAACCTGGAAAACTTTTTCTATTTCGTAATAACTAGTGAGTATCCAAAGTAGTATATTTTAACCTTGTGGGGACAAAAGTACACCTCCACGGCATTACCTTAGGATAATTTTACCCCTCCAGTTCAGAGTCCCTAACTCACCTATAAGAAACAAGTTTGTCTCATTCTCACAGGAGACCTAAAATTGGCTTGGTACGTTAATAGCACCCTGATAATAGAACCTATAAAACTAGAAGTGCCAAGTATACTAGATGTCTTAGTAAGATACAAACATACTGGAAATGAAATAGAATATAGGTTATCTTAGAGAAGTTTCTGTGTGGTCAAGACCAAATGAAAGACAAGTAGGTCCACCTTATGCCACTTAGCCTTAAGAAAGAGGGGTGGGTGTGTGTGCGTGCGTGTGGGGGGGGGTGTGCGTGTGTGTGCAATACACACACGCACGCACCCACACATACACACGCCCACACACACTCAGGATCCTGAAATCACAAATACACTGCAGGAAATGGGACCTCACTTTCCCAATTTGCTGACTCCTGCTAATCGTGATCCTTCTCTCATCCCACACCTAAGGCCCCATAAGGACTTGATTAAAGGGGGGAAAAAAGAGCTCTGTTCACTGATGGCTCTCCTTGGTATATTTGGAGGAGTATTGACAGGATGTGGGGAAGAAATATTTAAGTGAACACCTCACAATGAGGCCAATGAGAATATCTGTGATCCATATACTCAACCAAAGGGCCCCTGCTGTTCTCAGTAACATGGTGACACCCTGGGCATATCAGCCAGCCTCTTTCCAAAGCCATTCTCATGATTTTAAACAGAGTCATGACCAAAGTCGCCATAGTGGTAGCACAAAGCCTTTGTGTGAGATCAGCACAGACTGCCCTCACCAAATTAACCTATCACTGCTGCTGAGTGCCTAACTTGCCAGCCTCTCTGCTCCAATATCAGGTTAATTACTGGACCCTTTCCATCTTGGAAGTGCCAGAGAGTTATGGCACTCTGGATATGGATTTGCCTTCCATACTCATCATGCTTCTGCCACCACTGACTGTCTTATGGACTGTCATGTCATCAGACATAACTTTGCTCCTATCTAGTGACCTCACTTCGTACAAATGGAGTAAGACGATGGGTCATACCCATGAGATTTTCTGACGTTATGCCACCATGCAGCAGCAGCTGGCCTTACAGAATAGTCTATCAATAGTTCCAGTATGGCACCAGATGAAAGTTATTGTCTTATGATGTTGGAATGCAGTCTTTGCCTATGATGTTCAGGTGCTGACCCACAGGATGTAGAAAGTACGCTGAACCAGTGACTATATATGGCGCTCTTACCCACAGGTTAAATATGTAGTCAGTATCCAAGAAATGGGAGTGGCACTCTCACTATTAAACTTTTAGTCCACTCCTACGATAGTTGCTGCCCATCCCTGGAAATCAATGATCAATCAAAGATCAGAGATCTTATTACCCAGCAAAGAAATGCTTTCATATGGGGACACAGAATGATTGCATTGAATCAAAGTCTACTATTACCCAGCCATTTGGAGCTCCTCATAGAACTAGCTGAACAAGTAAAGAGGGATAATTATGTAAGCTGAGAAGATTAACACTCACTATCGAGGGGAAATAGTTACCTCTATATAATGGAAGCAGAAAGGAGTACACGTGGAACTTTGGGGACCTTGTAAGGTGCCTCCTAGTATTGCCATGCCTACTGGTTAGTTAAGGGAAGATCACGTTGGCCAAATATATACAGGACTACCAGGGGCTCAGAGCCCTCAGGAATGAAGATTGGGGGGTGCCTGGCTGGCTTGACTCCTGATCTCGAGGTTGTGAGTTCGAGCACCACACTGAGTGTGGATATTTCTTAAAAATAAAATCTTAAAAAAAAAAAAAGAATGAAGATTAGGATCACACCACTGGCAAAGAACCTCAAACAACAAAGGTAGTGGCTGAAGGCAAGAAAAACACAGAATGGGAAGTACAGTAGGAAAGTCGCAGAGCTGATCAGAACTAGCTCTAAAACGTTTACCAATTGTTCTTATTTGCTGCCTTTACATATAAATTTTCATTAATATTCCTCTTCACTCACATCCCCTTCTCCTACCATTTCACATCAGGTGTGTTGGGGGTGGCTAACTCTACAGCTGAGCCCAGGGTTACAGAGTATTAACATTATGGCGGAACTCAAGGAGGCACGGACACCCCCCTCCCCGAGAGTCTGGACCTGGAGCTGGATGCACTGACTGACGAGTTTTCCTCTTTGGGGAAGAGGACGCACATGTCTTCAGCTATCCATGGGACGGTTGTGTATCTCCTTGAAGATGTTCGGCCTGTGGCATACTGCTTGAGGACTGTATCTGATAAGGTCTCCCCTCTTTCACTGAAATCCTGTTTGAACTCATCAGACACAAAGAGGAGCTGTTCAGCAGCCTCTTCCTGTACACTCCTGCATATTAATAGAATTCATCCTCCCATTGGCCTTCAGAAAGCTACAATTACTATCACTTTTCACACTAGTGTCTGCCCTTCTGACTGCTTGTTTCACTGGTTTCAGCAGACACATTTAAAGTTTCCCCAAAACTGCTTCTATTTTCTCGCTGCTCCCTCATCCTATGACCCTGGGTTATACCCCTCCAAGACAACCAGCGTCAACAATGGCTTCTTACTTGCCAAATGAAACAGAATCTCTTCAGTCCCCTCTTACTTGGCCTCGCTTTAATTCTTGAAACCTTCACAAAACCATTTGCTTCCTCCTGCATTGGTTACTAATCCTTCTCATTGGTTGCCGACTCCTCCTTCCCTACGTGCCTCTTACATGGTGGTGTTCTTTCTCTAAAGTTCTATCCTTTCAGTAAGAAAGTGTTATGGAGGTGCCAGGACAGTCCCTCAGGAGACAGAGGCAGCCCCATTCAGGTCTGGCACAGCCCTGACATGGTGCCACTCCTAGGCCCCTAAAGCTCTACCTACTCAGCACTCATGCAGCAAATCTCCCTGGAGCCTAGCTTGAGCCAAGAAGCTGGTTATAGGAGCTCTAAGCCTCAATGAAAACTGAAGTAGAAGGGAAAAGAAATCAACCTCTCCCTGAGCAAGGATAAAATAAACGGGAAGGAAATTCTATTCTGACATCTCCAGGAGGGTATTACAGGGAATGAAAGAAAAACAAATGTCACCCTGTTGCCATGGAGTCCCTAATGTCCTCTTAATTACAATGAGTAGCACTTGAGCTCTGTCAGCCCCACGCCAGCCACCACTGCATTTTCCATCTCCAGCAAGAGGGGATCTAATACCTTCCACACAGTTTGTGAATATCCTCATTGTTTGATTAACCACGTCAAACGAATCCCACAGTAAACAACCTCTATTTACATCCCTATTCCTGTTAACTTTGCAGTCATCACTCTTTGGAATAAAAACATAAGGTGCAGGATCCCCCTTTGGCACTTTATGCAAAATCATGGCTCAGTCACTGGCTTGGATGTCTGCTCACTCATTAACACCAATGTAATGTCATTCACTAGGCAGCGTCCCTACAAAATGTATTTTCTTCACCTGAACATGCGCATGAAGGGTGCATTCAGCACCCAAGCAGTGCCCTGGTGAGCACCAGGGAGAGACAGACACCAAAGGTGGTGGCATAGTTCCTTTTCTAGCTGTAGAAGGAAAGCTTTTGCTCTACTTAGAGGTGCTCAGGATGGGTCATTTCTGGGCAGGGCAGAATATTACCCAGTCCTGAGGTCCTTAGAGATGAAAGCCCAGTTGCATATCTTCTGGTGCATAAGACAGACAGGCAGCTTTTACTTGGGCTGTGCTGCTGCCTCACACTGTACTGCAAATTCAGGATGGGGGGAAAAAGGCATTACGGAAGGAAAGAGGATAGAAATGATCCAAAAAAATTGAAATATATCTTCACTATTTCAGAAGAAAATGAGAAACTGCACACCAGCACCCAAGGCCCCATGGCCTTTGAAAGCCTTTTAAGTCCTTAATGCTTGTTTTCTTTCTCTCTCCGAGCATCTTAAAAGATATTAGCTCCCAGACCCTAAAGCTAGGGAAAGCAATGGCAGCCTGGAGGAAGGGACACCAAGAGGAGAGACACGGAGAAGGCAGGACTGCCACAAGGCTAGAGAGGAGCAGGTGAGGGTCACTGGGCTGGGTCTGAGCAAGGGCACCTGAGCCGCCCTGACAGGGACACAAAACACCAGCCATCATCGCTGAACACCGCTAAAGCAGCATAGTGGCTATTGTCTCTATCTTCTCCCTTCTGATTACTCTACAGCCCTGATTGAAACTCCCTATAAATGACCGAATCAACAGTGGAAAAAGCCAACCATGGCCAAAGCCCACAGCACCTTTCAAAATGAAACAGACTCTCTTTTGTCCCTTCTTCCCCGGCCTCTCTTCAATTTCTGATAAACTGAGCATCCTTTTCTTCTTGAAACCTTCACAAAGCCATCTGCTTCCTCCTGCACTGGTTACTATTCCTTCTCATCTGTTGCTGGCACCTCCTTTTCTGCCTGCCTCTTAATTGCTGGCATTTCCTCAAGTTCTATCCACGACCCTCCATTTTTTTTTTCCTCACTCGACACATTTGCTAGTCCCTTCATACCCAGGGATGCTACATGTGATGGCTTTCAAGGGTCTGTCTCATCCCCAGTCCCTCTCCTGAGCTCCAGTGCCATCTAGCTAACTGTAGCAGAGACGTCTCTGCCTCGATGTTCCATTTTCAACTCAACTTGTCAAAAACTGGACTCTTCATTCTTCCCTAAAACCTGCTCCTCGTCCTCCTGTATCCCTGGCTACTGGTGAACGGAAGTGTCAGTCATCACCTCAACTCTAAACTCTCTAGACTCGTCCCTCTGCCACCTCCCTTTCACAATGGTGAGGAGACACCACTGACCTTACTTCCATCTTTCTCTTTCCTCACTTTCACCTTCTTCTTCTTCAGCCCCCTTCTCCATTCAAGTCCTGACTGTCTTGCTCCTGGTTAACTAACAGTCTGTCATGTAAAATGCCCTCTGGCTCTTTCACATTTGTTGAATGAAGAGATGGACCACATTCTAACCGATTTTCCATATTTACAGTCTTACTCCACCCTGATTCATATCCTGCACTGCAGGCAGAATGATACTCTAAACCCCAATTCTCATTCTGTTTCCTCTCTGCTTAAACACTTGATGGTTTTCACAGTTTGAGTATTTAAAATGCCCAAAGTAGTTAAATTACTTTCACGGCATCCTATCGCCTAAAAGGTAAAGTATATTGTCCTTAGCATTGTTCCAAGTTATCCATTAAAAAACCCCTGTCTTCCCGGAAGAATCTCTCACTATATGTGAGACTCACATCCAGCTCCACTTACAGTTTACAGTCCCAAGTGCAGCACAGTAACCCGTACCAAGCAGGACCTTTGTGTATGCTGCAGCCCCAAGCCCTCCCCCTCAGCCCTGCCCATCCATTTTAAGAATCAACTGAAGCATAAGCCCCTCTACAAAACCTTTGTGACTCACCCCTATTTCCAGAGGTAGCAGGAGGTGAAGAGTAACCCCATCCTCTTTTGTACCCTCTGCCCACTGAATCCATACAGACATCTGTCTCAGTACTACAAAACTGTATATGCAGTAAGAAAACACTGTTCTTGGGCACCTGGATGGCTCAGCCAGTTAAGCATCTGATTCTTGGTTTTGGCTCAGGTCACGATCTCATGGTTCATGGGTTTGAGCCCCCATGTCAGACTCCACACTACTACAAAGCTTGCTTGGGATTCTCTCTCAGTGTCTGTGTCTGTCTGTCTCTGTCTCTCTGTCTCTCTCTCTCTCAAAAATAAGTAAACTTTAAAAAAAGAAAAAGAGAAAACAATGATCTTCATGTATGACTTCACTAGAATAAGCTTCTGGAGAACAAAATCTGTATCTCATTCACCTTTGCAACCCTCCAACCAAGTCTAATGCATGGCACTTAATAAATACTTACTGAATGGAGCAACGATAGGACATTAATTAATTAATAGGACATAGCTCAAATAATAAATACTCCAGTGCTAAGGGTATTGAGAATAAAAGCTACTTTCAAGTTGGAGAGGATTGATATGAAGACTTTCCTGTTTTAAGTCAGAATTCAAATTCAAATGGAGTCTGAATACCGGTTGTCCAAGAAAAGGTTATCACTAAGGTGACACTATAAGGGCACATTAGAGAATGAAAGGGGTTACTAACTAATAATCACGACAAGACTAGCAGTGTGAACTAGAAATGTAAAATGGGATTTATGCCACTCTGCAAATCATAAAAGCTAAATTGCTTTAAGAGTGACATGAAATATCAATTATAAAAAATTGAGATCTTATTTTCCCGGCTGTCTCACACTAACTTTCAGAACTTTCTGTTTGAGAAGAAATCTCCAAGACACTGTTCTCTACTTCCTACTCAGAAGCAAACATTACTGGCTGCCCACCAAACAAACCTTCCCACAATCCTTGCCATTGAAAATGCAATTTTGTTCAAGTGTTCAAACTCCCTCCTACCTCCCCTCTCACGGTGACCTGGAAGAAATTTCTAATCGTAAACCAATCATGGGACACCTATTCCCTTTGCACAAGGCTAATTACAATGTGGGCATATAGCACCCATTATGGCCATTAGACATCAGAGGAGAAAGGTTGGTGGGGGTGTTTCTGAAATGCACATGTACTGTTTCTATAATAATGAAAGGTCTCACAGGCAAATGTCTTTATGACCTGAGGGTCGGGAAAAAATTTTTTTAACTCTCCAAAGTGTGACAACCATAAAGTAAAATTCATAAATTCAGCTACATTAAAATAAATTCTGTTCATCAAAAGATAAAAATTCAAAAGTCAAACCACAAACCAGAAGATATTCATATTTTCAAAAGCACATATAACTGGGAAAACACAGTAATAAATAAGTCCTTTGGATTCATGAGAAAAACACAAAAATCCCACTGGAAAAATGGGCAAAAGTTATCAATAGGCATTTTTGCTGAAAATGATATACTAAAGTCTTATAAACTACTAAAAGATGCTCAAATTCATCAGTAATCAAGGAAATGCCAATTAAAGCTATGGGATCTAATTCACACCACATTTTCAAAATTAAATGTCAATACCATACAATCCAGCAATTCCACTACTGTGTATTTATCCAAAAAAAAAATGAAAATACTAATTCAAAAAGATATATGCACCCCTATGTTCACTGCAGCATTATTTACAATACCCAAAATATGGAAGCAACCTAAGTGTCCACTGATAGATGAATGAAGATGCAGTACACACACACACACACACACACACACACATCTGTAATGCAAAAGGCATTTCTTACTATGGGCCAAAGAATTTGAAAGCTACTTTCGTTGCACATGTTCTCCAAGAAATCTACAGAAACAGCATTATGCATAATAGCAAAACCCTGGGATAAATTCAAATATCCTTCTATTAATAGAGTAGACAAATAATTTGTAGTATATGCATACACTGGCATGCTATACAACAGTGAAAACGCTAACTATGGTAACATCTATCAACATGATGAGTCTCAAAAACACACTTTTAGGCAAAGAAGTCAAGTCACAGAATAACACACCAAGTATGAATTTTTATATGAACATTTCTTAAAATATGCAATTTTAGAGATTTAACTGTGGTAAAACTATAATGAAAAGGAAGGGAATAGATTTCTGGTTTCCGGTCCAGCACGTAAAGAGCAAAGAAGTCATCACTGCACCCTAGTAAAAAATAAAAAGCTAAACAAACTGATAATTACAATATTCTTAGGTGGATCAGAGAAGTGAGGTCACAGGGCAAATGGCTGCCCCAAAACATGGAGACAGACAGGTGTACCCAGAGAATCACAACTTACTGGAGCAGAAATCCCTATGGGAATAGGTACAGGGGTGTGAAAATCTGGACTGTAAATGATACTGCTGGAGGCTCGGTGTGGAAAAGTCTGAGAGTTAAAAACCACAGGGGAATAAAGTCATAGGGAGGCCCCTGCACTTTTGTGAGCTTTATGTCCAGGAGTTCTACCACACTCTCAGGATGGAGATTAGAGAAAAATCCCCCCATGCTCCTGGCAGGGAGAGGGGTAAAATAAACATCTGGAAATACACCAGAGCATTCCATTCTTCTTAACAAGGCTTGCCCTCCAGACAAACTATTTTACCATACCCTAACCTATTGGGGTTTTATCAAAGCCTAACCAACCCAGGAGATAGAAAATACTCAATTCTAGTCTGCTTTGGTCTTCTACATGAAGGGAAGAGAAACACCCAACTCCAGTCCTCTCTAGCCAGCCTACACTAGCTAAGAGGGTTGAGGGGTTAAAAAAAAAAAAAAAAGAATCATTTGTGAAATTCACAGCACAGGGACAAGGCTTATAAAAGACTGAGACCTAATCACAGAACTACAGAACACTTCCCCTTCCCAACACCTTACCATTATATTACTAAAGGCCTTTACTGAAGTTCTTTTTACTCGCTACATTATGTCCACCTTTCAAAAAATTTACAAGGCATACTAAAAAGCAATCAATCAATCAATCAATCAATCAATACCCCACAGTTTAAAGACACTGAGAAAGCATCAGAACCAGACTGTTATGGCAGGGATGTTAGAATTATCAGATCAGGAATTTAAAACAACCATGATTAATACATTCAGAACTCTAATGGAAAAAGTAGCCAGTATGCAAGAACAGATTGGTAACATAAGCAGAAAGATGGAAATGCTAAGAATCAAAAAGAAATGCCAGACATCAAAAACACTAACAGAAATGAAGAGTGCCTTTAATGGGCACATTAGCAGACTGGATACAGCTAAGGACCTGAGCTGAAAACAAGAGTTGGATGTTTAACCAAATGAGCCACCCAGGTGCCCCAGAATTTCCCCCAAATTAAAGACAGACACCAAACCAAAGATCCAGGAAGCTCACAGAACACCAAACAGAATAAATGTCCCCAAAAACTATACCTAGGCATATCATACTCAAACTGCAGAAGATCAAATATAAATACAGAGGAGGGTGGGGAACCTAACCTGTAGAGGAACAAAGGGAAGAGTGACATCCAACTTCTCCTTGGAAACCATGCAAGTATGAAGACAGTATAATGTTTAAAGTATTGAGAGAGAAAAAAAATACCAACCCAGAATTCTGTATCCTGCAAAATGATCCTTCAAAAGTGAATGAAAAATAAAGACTTCCTCAGATAAACAAAAATGGTGGAATTTGTTTCTGGTAGATTTGTCTTGCAATAAGTGTTTTAAAAAGTTCTTCAGAGAAAATAAAAATAATATAGATCAGAAACTCACATCTACATTTTAAAAAAGGAAGAGTTGAGGTACCTGGGTGGCTCAGTTGGTTAAGCATCTGACTTCAGCTCAGATCAAGATCTCACAGCTCGTGGGTTTGAGCCCCACATCGGGCTCTCTGCTGTCAGTGAAGAGCCCACTTAAGATCCTTTGTCTCCCTCTCTCTTCCCCTCCCTTGCACACATGCGCACGTGTGTGTATGTGCACATGTGTGTGTGCACTCTTTCAAAAATAAATAAGCATTTAAAAATAAAAACATACAAAAGGAAGAGCAAAGATAGATAAGTTTTTATTTTATCTTTACTTATTCTAAGAGATAAGATTCTGTTCAAAACAAAAGCAACCGGGGCGCCTGGGTGGCGCAGTCGGTTAAGCGTCCGACTTCAGCCAGGTCACGATCTCGCGGTCCGTGAGTTCGAGCCCCGCGTCGGGCTCTGGGCTGATGGCTCAGAGCCTGGAGCCTGTTTCCGATTCCGTGTCTCCCTCTCTCTCTGCCCCTCCCCCGTTCATGCTCTGTCTCTCTCTGTCCCAAAAATAAATAAATGTTGAAAAAAAAAAATTCAAAACAAAAGCAACAATGTATGACTACAGTTTATATACATGAAATGAATGACAGCATTTATACAAGTGATGAGAGGGAGGAATTAGAAATATTTTGTCATAAGGTACTTGTACTACCATGAAGTGGATATAGTATTACCTGAAAGTAGTCTTGGGTTAGTTGTAAATGTATACTGCCAACTCTAGAGCAACTACTAAAAAGTTAAAAAGAAGTATATCAGATATGCTAAGAAAAAAGAGAAAATGTAATGATAAAAATTCTAAAAACCACAAAAGGCAGAAAAAGAATGACATGCAATAATAGGAACAAAAAAAAAACAAGAAAAGAGCAATGAATAGACAACATTAAGAACATGGAAGTTATTAACCCAATTATATCAGTAATCACTTTAAATGCCAATGGTCTAAATACACCAAATAAAATACAAAGATTGTCAGAATGAATCAAAAAACAAGACCCAACTATATACTGTCTAAAGTAAACCCGGTCTAAATATAAAGACACATTTAGATTACAAGCAAAAGGATAGAGAAAGATATACCATGTTAACATTAATCAAAAGAAAGCCACAGTAGCTTGGTTAATTTTCAGACACATTAAACCTCCAAGGAAAGAAAATTATCATGGATAAAGAGGGACACTACATAACAATAAAAGAGTCACTTCTTTAAGAAGACATAATAATCCTCAATGTGTATGTACTGAACAACAGAGGATCAAAATACATGAGGCAAAAACTGATAGCACTGCAAAGAGAAACAGCCAAATTCATTATTACAGTTGGATATTTCAACACCCCTTTATTAGAAATGGGCAGATCCAGGGGTGCTTGGGTGGTTCAGTCGGTTGGGCATCCGACTTCGGCTCAGGTCATGATCTTACGGTTTGTGAGTTTGAGCCCCATGTTGGGCTCTGTGCTAATGGCTTGGAGCCTGGAGCCTACTTCAGATTCTGTGTGTGTGTCTCTCTCTCTGCCTCTCCCCTGCTCGCTCGCTTGCTCTCTCTCAAAAATAAACACTAAAAATTTTTTTTTTCATTTTTTTAATTAAAAAAAATGGGCAGATCCAGCAGGCAGAAAATCAGTGAAGACATAGTTGAACAGTACCATCAGTCAACTGGACAGAATTGACATCTATAGATACTTCATCCAACAACAGAATACACATTCTTCTCAAGCTCACATGGAACATTCACCAGGACAGATCATATGCTGGGCTATAAAACACACCTAAATAAATTTAAAAGAATAGAAATCATACAATATCTTTTCTTAGACTATAATGGAATTAAACTAGAAATCAATACTAGTGATAGCTGGGGAAAATACTTGGAGATTAAACTCACTTATAAATAACACATGGTTCACAGAAGAAATCTCGAGAAAATTAAAACATATTTTGAACTAAACAAAAATGAAAATACAATTCATCAAAATTTATGGGATGCAGCAAACAGTGCTTAGAGAGAAATGTATAACATTAAATGTATATGTTAGAAGAGAAGATCTATAATCAATAATTTAAGTGTCCATCTTAGGAAACTAGAAAAAGAAGAGCAAATGAAATACAAAGTAAGCAGAAGAAAGAATAAAAATTAGAGCAGACATCAATGAAATTAAAAATAGGAAATTAATACAAAAATGTCAACAAAACCAAAAGCTGGCTCTTTGATCGATAAAATCAGTAAGTCACTAGCTAGGTTAAGAAAAAAAGGAGAGAAGACATACATTACTAATACGAGAATAAAAGTGAAGATATCACTACAGAGTCCAGGAACATGAAAAGATAATAAGGGAATATTATGAATAACTCTATGCCCATAAATTCGATAACTTAGATAAAAAGAACCAATTCCTTAAAAGATACAATCTGCCAACTCACAAAGAAACAGAATAAGCTTATATCTATTTAAAAAATTGAATCAATAATTAATAACCTTCCAAGACAAAAAACATTTAAGGAAGAAAGTATACCAATACTACAATCTCTTCCAGAAGACATAATTTGAGGGAATACTTCTTAACTCATTCTAGGAGGCCAGCATTACCCTAATACCAAACTCAGACAAAGATATTACAAGAAAACTACAGACCAGTATGTCTTCATGAACACAGATGCACAAATCCTCAACATATTAGCAAATCAGAGGATCAAGAGGTACAAAATTTCAGTTACTAAATAAGTCACAGGTAAACTATATGATAGGGAATATAGTCAATAATATTGTAATAAAAAGAATTAGCATTAGCAAACCAAATCCAATAATGTATAAAAACAATTATATACCATGACAAGTGAGATTTATCCCAACTATGCAAGGCTGGTTCAATGTCTGAAAACTGATTAATATAATCCATCGCATCAACAGACCAGCGGGGGGGGGGGGGGGGGGGGGGGGGGCGGGGAAGCATATGACAAAGTCCAACACCCACCCATTCATGATAAAACCTCTCAGCAAACTAGGAATAGAGGGGAATTTACTCAACTCAATAAAAAGCATCTGCAAAAAACCTACAGCTAACATCATACTTAATGATGAAAAACTAGAAGCTTCCCTGTTAAGATCAGGAAAAAGGCAAGCATGTCCCCTCTGATCACTCCTTTTCTTTTCTTTTTTTTTTTTCAACGTTTTTTATTTATTTTTGGGACAGAGAGAGACAGAGCATGAACGGGGGAGGGGCAGAGAGAGAGGGAGACACAGAATCGGAAACAGGCTCCAGGCTCCGAGCCATCAGCCCAGAGCCTGACGCGGGGCTCGAACTCCCGGACCGGACCGCGAGATCGTGACCCGGCTGAAGTCGGACGCTCAACCGACTGCGCCACCCAGGCACCCCTGATCACTCCTTTTCAACATCATACTGGAAGTCCCAGCTAATGCAATAAGAGAAGAAATGAAATAAAAAGCATATATTTTGGGAAGGAGGTTACATGATTGTCTACGTAGAAAATTCCAAAGAGTCAACAACAATAAAACCTCCTGGAACAAATAAGCAATAGTAGCAAGGCTTCGGGATACAAGGCTAATATACCAAAGTCAACCACTTCCCTAGATACCAGCAATGAACACATGGAATTTGAAATTAAAAACAATACCATATACATTAGCACAAAAAAATATTTAGGTATAATTTAACAAAATATGTACAAGTTATATAAAAGGAAAACTATAAAACATGTTACACAAACCAAAAAAGAACTAATTAAATGGAGAGGTAGCCCATGCTCATTGATTCAATATTGTCAAGATACCAGTTTTTCCCTAATTGATCTATTCAAGGCAATCCAATTCAAAATCCCATCAAGTTATTTTGTGGATATCAACAGATTCTAAAGTTTGTATGGAGAGATAAAAGACATAGAATAGCTAACACAATATTGAAAGAGGACTGACACTATCTGACTTCAAGACTTACTGTAAAGCTACAGTAATCAGGACAGTGACACCCGCAAAAGAACAAAAAGATCAGTAAAACCGAGGAGACCCCCATAAATACAAGCAATCAACCTTTAACAAAGGAGCAAAGGCAATACAATGTGAGCAAAGTTAGTCTCAATAAATGGTACTGGAGGGCACCTGGATGGCTCAGTCAGTTGAGCGTCCGACTTCAGCTCAGGTCATGATCTCACGGTTTGTGAGTTCGGGTCCTGCATCGGGCTCTGTGCTGACAGCTCAGAGCCTGGAGCCTGCTTCAGATTCTGTATGTCCGTCTCTCTCTTCCCCTCCCCCACACGTGCTCTGTCTCTCTCTGCCTCTCAAAAATAAAGAAAACTAACTAAATAAATAAATAAATGGTACTGGAACATCCACATGGAAAAAAAAATCTAAACACAGACTTTCCACCCTTCATAAAAACTAACTGAAAATGGAGTATAGATCTAACTGTAAAGTGCAAAACTATAAAACTCCGGGAAGATACCATAGGAGAAAATCTAGATGACCTTGGATGTGGCAATGACTTCTTAGATACAACACTAAGGGCATAATCCATGACAGAAAGAGTTGATAAGCTGAACTTACTGAATTTTTTTAACTATTGTTCTGTGAAAGACACTGCCAATAGAATGAGAAGACAAGCCACAGACTAGGAGAAAATATTTGCAAAACATCTGTCTGATAAAGGACTATTATCTAAAGTACACGAAGAACCATTAAAAATCAACAATAAAAAAAATGAAAATCCATTTAAAAAAAGGCAAAAGACCTTAACAGACATCATGAAAGGATATGTTGTTGATGGGGAAAAAGATGCTCTATGTCAAATGTCACTGGAGAACTGCAAATTAAAACTAGTCAAATACTACTCTATAGCTATTAGAGTAGCCAAAATACAAAACACTGACAACACCAAAGGCTGACAAGAACGCAGAGTAATAGGAACTCATTCATTGCTGGTGACAATGCAAAATGATACAGCCACTTTGGAAAACAGTTTGGCAGTTTCTTACAAAACTGAATACACTCTAGCAATTGCACTCCTTAGTCTCTATCCAAAGGAGTTTAAAACTTGTATCCCCACAAAAACATGCACACGAATGTTTGTAGCACACTTACTCCTAATTATAAAATTTAGAAACAACTAAGAGGTCTTTCAGTGGGCAAACTGTGGTACATCTAGACAACGGATTATTCAGCACTAAAAATAAATGAGCTATCATGCCATGAAAAGACATGAAGGAACCTTAAATGCATAATAGTTCTAAGTGAAAGATGTCAATCTGAAAAAGCTCCATACTGTATGTTTCCAATTACACGACATTCTGAAAAAGGCAAAACTACAGAGATGATAAAAAGATCGGTGGTTTCTGGGGGTTAGAAGGGAGGAAGGGATGAGAAGAAAGAACACCAAGGATTTTCAGGGCTGTGAAACTACTCTGTGACCTTACAGTGGTGGATACATGTCATTATACATCTGTCAAAA
The DNA here is from genome assembly GCF_022079265.1 of Lynx rufus. NCBI lineage: Eukaryota > Metazoa > Chordata > Mammalia > Carnivora > Felidae > Lynx > Lynx rufus. The sequence continues at coordinate 31,113,432 of NW_025814829.1, read as the reverse complement.
CCCAGGAACTGTACCACAAACTCCAAGAGTTAATCCTAATATAAATGATAGATTTCAGGTGATAATGATGCATGGATGCAGGTCCATCAGCTGTAACAAACACACTGCCCCAGTGGAGACGTTGGTAGTCGTGGAGGCTGTGCATGTGTGAGGGCCAGGGAATGCATGGGACATCTCCGTACTTTCCTCTCCATTTTTCTATAAACCTAAAACTGCTCTAAAAATAAAGTCTCTGTTTTTCAGTTAAAAAAAAAAAAAAAAGGGAATGAATGACACAACCAAAACTCAGGAGAGGGTGACAGAAGGTGATGGGTTGCAGATGTAAACAAAGGGCTTCTAGGAATCTGGTTAGTTCTTAAGCCGAGTGACAGATCCCCAAATGAATCAGTTATGACTTTTCAGAGTCCCTGGATTTACCGCCCCTCGTGCTGACCATCGAGATAACAGCTTTTCCTTGTTTAAACCCCAATTTGAGTTGTGCTTTCTGTTATTCCCAGTTAGAATCACCCAAACTGGTAGTGTCTTAATTTGGATGCAGTACAACTGGGATCTGATTTAGCATGTCAACATTTAATCCAATTCTGTTTGTCTAAGCAGATCATTAAAACTTTACATTAGTTACCCTCCAACTATAAAAAAAGATATGTTTGAGGGAAATAAAGAAACTGTAATTAAAACAACTCAGTATTTTTCCAACCCTAAAACGTATCTCCCTTGAAAACATTCTGATTAAGCATGTGTGATACCAAGGACAATCAAGACTTTTTAAAAAATCTATAAATCACCAAAGAGATAAGGCATCAGGTTTGTACTCTTGCCCTCCGTGGGGAGCGGCTTAATCTGGCTGGAAGATCACACATTTCCCATTGGAGCTACAGGCTAGAGGTCAGACCACAGGGCTGAATTCAGCTACCACAGGAGTTCTTAAAAGGAGAGCAAACAAGGAAATGAGATTTTGTTCAGAAAGGGGCATGGTCTCTGCTGTTTTGACCAGAGAACTAAAGAACAATGGTTTCTCCACAGACAAGTCCTATACTAGAAATTGTGCCCTGCTTAGGAAATCACCTCCATTCCACCTACTTGCATAGACAAAAAAAGGGGTGGGGCAATAGAGGGACATACATGGGCACACACCATTCGTTCTACCTACCAGACACTATGAGCTAAGCCCTTCACCTGCATGGCTCTATTTAATCCTCAAAACAACCCTGCAGGGGGCACCTGGGTGACTCAGTCAGTTAAGCGTCTGATTCTTGACTTCAGATCAGGTCATGATCTCTCTTGTGAGATCGAGACCCACATCAGGCTCTGCACTGACAGTGTGGAGCCTGCTTAGGATTCTTTGTTTCCTCTCTCTCTGCCCCTCCCCTACTCATGCACGTACTCTCTCTCTCTCTCTCTCAAAAATAAATCAACCTAGGGGCGCCTGGGTGGCGCAGTCGGTTAAGCGTCCGACTTCAGCCAGGTCACGATCTCGCGGTCCGTGAGTTCGAGCCCCGCGTCAGGCTCTGGGCTGATGGCTCGGAGCCTGGAGCCTGTTTCCGATTCTGTGTCTCCCTCTCTCTCTGCCCCTCCCCCGTTCATGCTCTGTCTCTCTCTGTCCCAAAAATAAAAATAAAAACGTTGAAGAAAAAAAAATTTTATAAAAAAAATAAAATAAAAAAAATAAATCAACCTAAGGGGAAGAAAAACCTGCAAAAGCAAGTCTGCTCGTCTCCTAAGATGAAGCTATGGAGAGGTTTAGTAAGCTGCCAAAGGCTGCCCACTAGTGGTTCGTGGAGCTGAGATTCACACCCATGTCTGTCTGATTCTAAAGCTCGTATTCGTTTATTATCATACACAAGAACCACAAAGAATACCACAGGACAACTCAGTCTTGGAGCATTACCTCTTTGCAGGGACTCAAAGGCTGTCCCTGCACCCCCGCATCTCTTACGCGCTGTTAAGTCCAGTGCTGGCCACACCATGAAGATGCAGACCCAGCCAAGCTTAGCAGGATTCCATGATGCAAAGGGATCCCTACCATCCTCGGCTCCCAGACCAAAAAGCCTGGCCCTCACATCCACCAGTCACTTCACACATGCATCGTCTTGGCCACAAGAGGAACAAGGTTGAAAAACCAAAAAAAAAAAAAAAAAAAAAAAAAAAAAAAAAGCGTCTGCTCAAGCAACTACACCCCGTCTGCCCCCGGTCCAGCTTCACTCTGAAGCTGACTCTTGATGCTCATTCTCCCGACAGTCATTTCCACAATTACCTAAGGTCCAACAAGAGACAGCCCTCAGGAGAGGGGCGCTGCTGTAGATGGCGTGCATGTACATGAGGTGAACCATCAGCTCTGCCAGCCACCAATAGCAGAGGAGGCGACCCAGCCCCAGGGCAAAGGCCGAAAGGCTGGACTTCAGCGAGCAGTACTCTTGCTGCTGCATCTAAAGTAAAAACAAAAGAAGTCATTAGATTGCGTGTGGACTGTTTGCATCTTTCAAATAGTCCCCTAGACAATGTTTCTAGCATACTTCTCACAAATTTTATTCATATATCTACTAAAAGAGGATTGGTTTAGTTATTCATTGTTCTTAGGTGAAAAAGTCACACCCAAGACCGAAAACTCTGTCCCAGAGTAAGAACAGGGTGGGGCCAACAAGCTAGCCAAGAACCAAGATGGGTTCTGCATCCCTCCATCCCTGGCAACAGCCCTGCAAAAAGCCAGGGTGGAGGGCAAGATCTGATATAGTCTCTCTTCCTCAGGACTCTGGAGTCTCTTTGGGCCCAGGTGTCACCGGCCTGTCTTCATCCATCACCCACCCACATGTAAGGCTGGTAAAAGTAAGGCCAAGTCAGGAAGGGGCACAGGACTGGTAAGAGAAAGGGAGAATGAGACACAGAACCTGGCAACAAGGAGAAAATGAGATGTGGGTGTGTCGTTTTACCTGAAGTTGTTTTTGAAACAGGCAGAATAAACGCAAACAGGGACACTACATGGGACAAATCTCTGGCTCGGCAGGCAGTGCAGTGTAACACTTAAGAACATGGACTTTACAGTCAGAACTGGGATCCAATTCTAGCCCAAACCACACGGCTGTGTGATCCTGAGCAGGTTACTTAATCTCCCTGAGGCTTGTTTCCCTCATATATAAAGTGAAAAAAAAAAACTGTCATGACTAAATATGGTAACACAGAAGAGGTACTGAGTATAACACCTGGCATATAAAAAGCACTGGCTAATTGGTAGTATCTGATAAGTGATGTGCCTCCTACTGCCTTTCTTCACATTCTTCCCTCATGGCATCCCAGACTACTGGCTACAGGGCAGAATTAGGACACAGTTCAGAGCCAAACACCAAAGGTAAAAGAAAGAAGTTCTTATTGTTCAGAGTCACCGACAAACTACTGAGCTCACTCAATATGTGTGGACATATTGAGTCAAAGTAGCCAGGCTCTGGGTCTTGCTTGCCCCATTGCCTGCTGCTTAGGGACGCCCAATAGTTTAAAATACATAATAGATGCTGAAAGGCAGAAGCATCTTGTAAAATCTGCGTGAAGTCCATCAATTTCAGACTTCCACCACTAGACAAACGTACAAAAACAAGAGAGAGCAGGTCAATTTCTGGATCTTGCTCTGACAAGATTTTATTAGACTGAAGCCTGCTATGTAATACAGAGGTGAATTTAATGCATAAATGATGAAGTAGAATCTGCAAACATTCGCTGGCAGAAGAAATGGGCTTGATTTAGCTTTTACGGTTTGGGCTCAAGACACTACACAAACAGGTAAGGCCCATTCTTAGGGCCTCTTTGGCTTCCAGGCTCCTTGAACATCAAAGGCACAAGGAGTCCCGCTACAGTCAGGAGGAGTGAGAGGCAGTGCCCTCAGAGAGGAGGGGGAACCTGCACACCAGGGTGGGTATTTTTATTCCACTTTGACAATGCATTCTACCACTTCCGCAAACTGTCCTCCCACAGCAAGAAGCCAGCTGAAGAAATTCTGGCTGGCTCAGGGGCATTACAATAACCTGCACGAATGGTGTGCTCCCTTTCACCATCTGCTTGGGTAGCTGCACCAAGGAAAGCTCATTGGTTTAATATTTTCCATGTAAATTGATCAAACCAACAGGAATTTCCTTTTTCCATTACCTGTCCACAGATGGCCTTAGAAAGGTATTTTGCCGAGCCATTCCAACCTCCCTTATTAGAACCAACAGTAACTGCTGGGAGAGATCTACCAGGTCACCTGGGAAGAGTTTTCCAGGAAGGAACACTGGGCATATGAGGGCTTTGCAGACCCATACAGATCACAGCCGAATGCAACCACAGCTGAACTATGTGACCCAATGCACATCCCTTACCAGGCATAAACTGAGGGTGGTTTTCATTTGAATGCATACCATAAGTGTGCATGCTCTCCAAGACTGCATAAAGTCTACCGCAATGGATCTGTAGGCCAATGGATGGATAAAACTACAATGCAGAAAGGCCTACCTGCCCAATCATTCATGTCTACATTATTGAATTGAGAAGAAAAGGAAATAACTCAAATGTCCAAGAGCAGGAGGTTGGTAAAATGCATGGGTGCACCTCAATATATCATGTAGCCATTAAACTATTTTTTTCAATGTGTATAAATAATGAAAGACTGGAAAGATACATAACAAAATGGCGACAGTGACTGTACTCTTTTTGGTAGGATTTTTGGGTTGCTTTTAACAATTGGTTATTTTTATTATCGAGGGGAAAAGTAATGGAACTTCACGATATTGTGAAGACTTTGGTCCTCTCTGCTTATGACCAAAGTAGAGGCAAGGTCCTCTACTTCTTCACCTTTCTAAAAACCATCTAGCTTCAGGATCTCCCCTGGGCAGCCCGAAATCCTCTATGGGTAAGTATTCTCTCTCTCTCTCCTACACTAGACCCATGTTTATTTCTCAACTTCCCACCTTGCTTGTTGCTCAGTACCTATGTACTGAGTTCCTCTTTGTTCATTCTTTTCCAGCTCTCTAAAGCAAATTCATTTTGATCTAATTACCATCAGCAATTGAGGAAACAATTATGAACATAGTGTCCATTGGTCTGTGGAGGCTGGAAGAAGAGTTCAACCCAAGGCAATCAGCAGAGCTAAGACAGGAAGAGGCACCTACACCATTCCAGAGCACAGGTGGGCCTTTCTTGGTGCCACACTCTTGGAGGGAAGCAAGTCCCCAGCTGAATGTGATAATGGCCTCAAAAGCATTGTTGACAGAACACAATCTTCAAACAACCAAATGTCCCCAGATTCTAAAAAAGCAGCTCTCTGCACGTGGCCTGTAGGCCCCTAAGCGCAAGCCTACCCTAGCACAGGTCCCCTGAAGACCAGCCCCGCACCTGAGGTCTCAGAGCATCACTAGGGGTGCAGCCCCATCCCACAGAGCCCCCCCCCCCCCCCACCAGCCAGGCAGTCAGGAAAACATGTCTACCTAATCACCTCTTAGCTCCAGGCAATCACCGTTCAAGGTCAGTTCAGAGGACTGCCTTCGCTTCCCCAAACAATGTGCAGTCTAAAATGACACAAATATCTGTAATTAAGGAGAAACATGAGGTGCATTTTGTGGCTGATTGGCTTCCCAATAATGGCTTACCTATTCTCCTCAGGGCAAAACTTCTCTACCCGGTTTAATGAAGTATAATTACGTGTCACCACTGGACCAGAAGGGCTGGACTCTTCTCCGCAATGCCCCCTTTTTGATGCCAGATGCCTCCTCATTCCGAGTAACAGAAATGTCAATTCCTTAATCGTACAAGTGAATACAGGAGAGAAGGAAAACAATCCAGTTTCCTTCTATTTGCTTGTACTTAAGAAAAGTTATTCATCTTTCTTTAGAGTCATATGATTGCAGTCCATTTGTAACTTCAATCTAGTTGACTCCGTTTTAAAAAAATTCAGCATTTGTCCCTTGCCGATCCAGCAGGAATAAAAGACATGCCATACACAGCTCCCCTAATGAGCAGGGCTGCTCTCTTGCCTGTGTGCGAGCATTTCATTTCAGAGATCTCAAACCTCGGGGGGTGCCAACCGTAAGACCATTGGAAACCGCCATCAATGGGAATTTTTAGTTAAGACTCCACTAAAAAATACACATTAACTCATCTGCCAAATGCATTTTAAAACATGTTATATTTTAAAACCTCATTTCATGCAAATTGCATAAAAAGGAATATTGAAGCCTTTCAAAGATAGTCTGATGATTAAAGATGACAGTTCTCAAAGATGAAAGGTTCTCTTCCTTCACACACTAATAATACATATGTTTAAGAGCACCAAACAAAAGCCTTCCCTGGAGCCAATGTTCAACTGTGCCAAATCTGCTCTAACCTCTACCCTTGGGTCAAGGGCACTGTAGCCAGGTGTCTTATTCCTTTGTAATGGAGGGCATCTCTCTAGTCCATGGTCACAGACTACACCCCCTACTCCCAACAAAGCATTCTGTCATCAGCCCTGCCCTGCCCCTCCCCAGGCATCCAGACCAGGCCAGGGGTTTTCAGGGGTCTCTGTCACAACAGATGTACCTACAGCTGGTGCAGCTGCCACAGGACGAGAACCTCCAGACCCAGATGTCCACCGGGACACACGGCATCCTCTAACTCCTGTGGGACTGGCTGCCCAGCTGGCAGCAAGGCTCACATCTGTACTCCTTCCATCCCAATCTGCATTCTCTTAGCCTCTCTTTGTTTCCGTGTTACCATCTATAAAGTAGTGGTAACAACAGTATCTCTCTCCGCCTGTGGCCTTGGTGATGAAGAAGCTGGCACATGCCAGGCCTGGCTGAGAGGAAGTGCTCAGTCCGTGTTATACCAGGTGGCCTCTAGAGCCAGAGCCCGCCCCAAACCCGGAGCAGCATGTCTGTGACATTGCCCGCCTGCCCAGCTCTCACAGGCCCCAGCCACTCAAGGGCTGGGCCCACCCCGGTACATGCGGCAACCACCTACATCTCTCTCCCGAAGAGACAGAGTCAATACAACTGGCCTCTTCTAAGGCCAAGAATGGCCACTGCCCAGAATCCCCCACTGCTGTGCCCACCTACATGACAGGTCACCCAGAGTCTTGGTTCTGGCCTGAACTGTATTAGTTCACAACCTTGGGAGCTTCCTGGGGTAGAATCTAAAACTGGCCCCTATACACAGAGGGCATGGAGAGACAGAAGAAAGAGGCAGGCCACTCCAGATTGGTAGGTGGCCAGTGTAATAAGCAGAGGAACTTCTATACAAGGCTGGGCTGGGGTGGCTGCAAGAACTCCACACCTGCCTACCAAATCTTAAAAGTTTATACAGAGGCCTTAACTAAGTTCAGTCACATATTCAGTCCAGAGGGTCTCGATGACACCCTATTCTCAAGTCTATGTCCCAGAAACAGCTCCTAGTGGGGAATGGTAGGCCAATTGTACATTCTAAGGACAGGGGAAGGGGTGGGGAGCTCTGACTGCCTAGGTTCAGCTTGCGGGTCAACCAGCAATCACATCCTCTCCAAGACCTCCTCCAACAACCTACCCCAGAATTGTCACACACTTTCGGCTAATGACAACAATAACAGTAATCATTAATACTTCACAGTGTTTACACATTAGGCCATGTTACCTATACAAAATCATTTGATCCTGAGAACAATCCTATGAGGGAGATACTATTATTCTTCCTATTTCACTGATAAGGAAACTGAGTCACAAACAAGGTAAGCAATTCACCAAATGCTCTCTAGCCAAAGAGAAGCAGGAATTCAAATCCTGTAACAGTAGGGTTGGGCTCCAGGGTCTTTGCTCTTAACCACCATGCTCCCCTGGAGGCGGGGGGAGCATAGCCCTCAGCAAGGAAAAGCCCCCTGGCCCTACCACACTCAGACTCACTGTCCTGCCCCACACCAGCCCCCCCCCCCCGCCCCACTGCACAATTCCACCTGCTCAGGGAAAGATGTGGGGACCCCAGGCTCCAAGCTAAGTGAATAAACAAGCCTTGTGTGAAAGTGTCTCTGTTTGTTAACCTGCCCCCAGCCACAGAAGAAAAATAAGCAGGGCATATGTTCCTGAAACTGCAAATGCCATCTGAGAGGGCCTTCAAGTCAAGGCCCTGCAGCCTCTTAACAGGCAGATTTTTATCTGCTCACGATCAGTGTGCAAATCTCACATGCCTTACCTCACAGAGGACACCTCTTCTATGCTTCCCTCATCTTGTGTATGCAATTTACACACAAACAAACTGGGTGAAAGATACATTCTCCCCAGGGTGTGCCTAATACTGTCATTTTACCAACCAGAGTTTGCCCTTCCAGTTGGTTTCCACAATGGGGCTCCGCTGCCCCCTGGTGGCACAGCCTCATTCTCTGGCTCTCGCTGACCTGACCACCTAAGAACCATGACTGTCAGTCAGTATTATCATTTTAGGTGACATTTATTCATTCACTCACACAAACGTTGCTTACAAGGTCTTCCATTTGGCTTTCCTCCTCCCACTCTTGGGAGTGCAGCCCCTTCCTTCTTGGCCCCCCTGAAAGAATTCTTTCACTACTAGCTTTAGCTTCCTGGTTAACTGCTCCCCTTTGAGACACATTTCTCTCAAAGAAGGTAAGTGCCCCATAAGACCTTCTGTAACTGCAGAAACCTCTTGGCTGCTTTTACTTATCCTGCAGCTTACTAAACATTTTGCCATTTCTACACCGACTTTCCTATGCATCTTCCCAGATCATACAGAAATGTTTCAATTTGCCTTCTGAGTTTCCTGGTTTTAGCAAGTGCTACCATTTTGAAAGGAATGAAAAAAGAGGGGTAAGACAGAGATGCAACCAGAGTCCCTACAGGACAAAACCTGGAGGGCCTGAACCCACACTGCACTTGGTCACCCCCACCCTCTGGCCCCCAACTCTATTGAGGAACTTAGGACAGTTCAGCCCCTCAACACCCAGCAGGCATCAGAATCACCTGAAGGCCCATTAAATCCCATTGCTGGGCCCCACCCCCAGAATGTCTGAATCAGATTTGAGGTGGGGCCCAAGAATCCGCATTTCTAACAAGTTCCCAGGTGTTCCTCCTGCTGCTAATCCAAAGACCACACTTTGGGAACCACGGAGCTAGAAGATCAGCTGCCATCACTAACCACCTATCTTTCACACAATCATTTTAAACATAATTTTCAAACACAATCTTCAAATACTTCATGACAGAAGAATGATCCTATGTAACCCAAACTGAGGTATGAGAAACCGTATGCCAAACATTTATCTGCCTGGAATATCCATTTCACTTGAAGACTTATGGAGAAAAAAAAGTTAAATAATTTAACTGGCAATTTTAAAACTGTACCTTGTTGTTATAATGCAGAAGTACACTTTTGAGTACAAGAATAACTTCAGGGGATTTTTAAGACAGAATATGAGATTTTTAAGAACCCTGCTATTTTTCCAGGGGGCACCTGACATGCTCGCCTTTGGAAATATGCAACACTGCTGCTGGCCCTGCACTTTGGGCCCATTTCCAGGCATGTGTATGTGTACACGTGTGCATGTGCATGTGCTGTGTTTTATGTGTACATGAGTTGTACTGCGTGTGCATGTACATGTGGACATATGTATTAATATTCTCACCTCCATCAAGATTGTTTTGGTGACAGGAGGTAGGAATGTCCCTTGAGAAACACAGGCTTTAGGTATTATCAATTACTTAACTTTTATTAACTTCATGAACATGTTCCATGAGGCTAGCTATAGAATGAAAACAAAAATTCAAAGTAGGAGGGAAAATGAGATGGGAATGACATAGATAGCTTGATGGGAGCTTCAAACAAAGCTGTAGGGAAGCTGGGTCCTGGACAGAAACAGGCACTTGGACCCAAAAACACACTGTTACCTTGAAACTCTCTCTACCTGCACTCTGTTGGCTCATCTAGGTCCCCCTGAACAATTCCCAGGCGATGGCAGTTACTTCATAAGCAGTTTGTGACAATAAAGGAGAACATGGTATTTTCCAACCAACAGCATAGATAGTATCTCTTTCTACTTTTCCAAGTACCACCACCAGAATCCACTTTTGTCTTTCCCTGGGACTTCCTGGCAGTGGATACCCACCCTTAAGTTCCTTTCTGTGCCCAGTTACTAATCCTGGTTGCCAGCACCCACTGAAGAGTCAGGGTGGGGGGTTCCTAGAGCCAACATGCCCCAGAGACAGGCTGATCTGTATTTCAAATACTTATTTCTCACGTCACAACAGAAACGTGTCTTAAATTTGTGGGCACCCCAGAATGAAAAGCCTCAGGAGTCTCATGGATGGCCATGGCCAACAAGGACGGAGTACCAATCCAGTCCCCCCACGGGCTCTACCTGGGTGATGAACTCTGGGAAGCTGAGGATGGGCCCGTTGTGGAAGACGGGGTAATAGAAGACGTAGGCCACCAGCCAGGGAAAGGAGTAGAAGCTGTTCTCAGTCTCCTGCCAGCAGAACTCGAGGCTGAAGCTGGTGTAGTACAGGCAACGCACGGTCAGCGTGAACTGCAGCAAGTAGTACTCGTTCTCCGTCTGGTACCACCCTCTCTGCAAAAGTCACAAGAAGAGGACAACTCTGGAGTGCCAAGGAGGGATGCCATCCAGTCCCCTGGGAAGGAGACCGCTTCCACAGAGAGAGCAGCTGTACCATACAGGGGGTTTCTCCACCACTGGGAAGCAGGTAAATCTCAGTGGGAATGGAAACCAGGAGTTAATGAGCAGTGGGTGGAAGAGCGTCTCTAACACCGCTCATCTACTTAGCATTAGGCCTCATGTGCGGTGATGAGAGTTTGCCCAGATAGGCATCAGATTCATCCAGTGGGGGACATGGAGATGAGCTACAGCCAGTGGATACTTGGACAGTTCTTCCAACAATACTGAAGGCAAAGAGAGGCTTATAAACGTCACATGGGATTCCTGTGTTCAACATATTTTTCCTTTTGCTCTTCTGTTAATCTGGCTCCACATGTAGTTGAGAACTATTTGCCAAATAAGCTTTAGAAACACAGTCAAGAAAAATAGTCCTTGCCCTCGAGGTGTCTAAATTCCCACACAGCAGATAGGCATGTAAGTATATAATTACAATGCAGCACGAGATAAGACATAACAAGCATGTACTAAAAGATGTATGAAATAAAAGACAAGAAGCAAATGCGGTAGAATCTTAACAGTACTAGGTGGAGTAAAATTTGGATCATTTTATAATCTTTATGTTTTTACATTTGCCGTTATATATATTGCCTTTTTCATGAGAAGAACAAGTTATGGGAATACAGACCAGATATAACGGGGGACAAAGAAAGGAATAGTTAATGTGATCCATGGGAGGACTTTTACAACTTTACACAGAAAAACCAACCAGTGAAGAGTTTCTATTGCATGTCTGAGCCTTCAGCAGCCACTGAGAAAGACTAAGAGAACTGCAAGTGCAAGCATGGAAACCCGGGGCTCCTGAGTGGCTCGGTGGGTTAAGCAGTTAAGCGTCCGACTTTGGCTCAGGTCATGATCGGCTCAGGTTCACGGGTTTGAGCCCCGCCTCAGGCTCTGTGCCGACAGCTCAGAGCCTGGAGCCTGCTTCCGATTCTGTGTCTCCCTCTCTCCCTGCCCCTCCCCTGCTCGTTCTCTGTGTCTCTCTCTCAAAAATAAACATTAAAAAAAATCTTTTTAATAAAAAAGCATGGAAACCCAAAGCAAGTAGTTTCTGCTCATTTCTTTCCCTTGGGCAGTATTTTTCAAACCTCTAGTCTGCATAATAAATGGAATGTTTAGTCACTACCAACATCCATAACTGATGCTAACTATTGCCACACAAATGATAATTATGATTGGAGTCTGTTTTGTACATTTGCCAGGTCCCCAAAAAGTTAGGTGTGAATTCTTTTATTTTTATTGCAGATCTGTTTTTAAACCCATGTATTTAAATGATCACCTAGTTAATCATTGTGGGAAGTCTCTTTTGTTAAGATGGAGACACTACCCTACTTTCTCTCACAAGTCCAGATTGTGACATATGTGCTTAAAGTGTTAGCCCCAATCCGTTGGTGAGAAAAATTAAAATAGCATAACAGGAAATACCACTGAATTTTCAAAATGCTACAGTTTTTACAAAATCACTCAACATATATCATGTTATCAGAGGCTCAGGGAAACTCCACGTGGAAGATAGAGCACATACTACTTCCATTTTCAAAATGATGAAATTGAGACTCAGGTTAAATGACTGCCTCCAGTTTCAAGAGTAGGAAACACAGCTACTAGAAGAGACACGGAACCAAGTCATCCACTGGCTCATCTTTCCTGCAACTGTGCCGACCCACAGTGCGTAAGTGCTATCACCTAAGCCAATGGATGAATGATCATGTGAACAAGAGTAAAGATACCACGATACCACAAGACTTTCAGTGCCACAATGACTAAAGAAAGAATATCAAAACTTCCCAAGATTCTCTGTGCAAGGAAAATACCTTCCTTATCTGTTGCAGGGACTATCATGGGTACTGCATGAGATGAGGCATGTGAAAGTTCCCCATAAATTGTAGAGCACTCTACAGATGATTTTTTTGTTAAATGCAGAGAAGACTATTGCTTTCTTTTCCTGTTGCTCCTTACCCTCTGTTCCTATGACATCTGGCACCATCCATGCCTACCCACACTGGAAAAAGAGGTAGAAGGTCAGCCCTGGGCAACCTTAGAGGGCTAAGACAGGGTCAGACACAAAAGACAAGATTCCAGAAGGCAACACACCCGGATTCACATGCATCAACCCCATATGGTCACTAGGGGGACCCCCACCATGATTCTTCAATTGACTCTTGGCTGAAAACAAAGGCATCTACCCAGTGGGAGCACTTCTAAAGGGGCCTTCTCCTTCTCAAGGGTAAAACAGAGACACTTACCTTCACTTCCTCCACATCTTGCAGCCTCAGTGTGGTGAGCAGGAAGAGAGAACAGAGCCATGACAGGAGCTGCGACTGGAACTGGGCCACGCAGAAGGAGATGAGGGTGTGGAGAAAAATTATGGCCGTGCCTTGGGCCCCCAGAACACACCAGGAGGCCCACATTCCGTAAGCCCCCAGGATCCAGGGTCTGTGCTGCAGACAGGGAGGGACACAGTGAGAGACAGACAGAGGGAGAGGGCAGAGAGGAAAAGAGAAAAGAGTGAGTGAATGGGTATTGCTATTAAAGGTTCTACATAGAAGCATAATGCTTACTGATCCATTAACCAAACTATTCTCACTGCCCTGGGGATTTAGTGAAACCCAAACAGGTTTCAGAAGGACCTTCCACATTAGCCCTAGAGTGACGGCTGCCTACCCTAGAACTCCACCAGATCCACCCAGAAGGAGCCACTTTCCTGCCTTCAGCCCAAGCCACCCAGACCACTGGATCCTACAAGATACTGAGCCGACTTTTCAAAAGACACTATGGAAGCCAGAAGCCCGTTGGGAAAACCACCAACCCGGAACCCTGCGTACACCATCCTGCAAACGTGAAGGTAAAAGAAAGTATTTGTACACATTTCTCAGGTGTTTCATTGAGACAGTTGAGCCAACCAAACCACAAACGGCTTTCTAAGGTCCAAACCAGATTTCTACATTGAAATATCTCATGTATTTTTACTAACGTATTGTTTACTGTTTACAGAAAAAGTATATCTTACCTGCTTTATACAATACTGAGACCTTTGTATAGTCAATCTGATTGGCATGTTCATTCGCATTTTAGGAGAATCAGAATGTCGTTCTATCCAATTATAAAGTTTTATAATTACTGACAGTAAATAACTAAATGAATATGCCTTTACTTTTATGACATATTCTGGGTCATATCTGGCTGATAAATCCTTACTTAAAACCACAATACTGTTTTAACATTGTTAGAGAGGCAACATATTATAGGGGTTTAATTACTCAAGCTTTGAAGTCCAACTGCCCAAATAAATCCTGATATCCCCATTAACTACCTGTGTGACCCCAGGCAAGTGACTTCATCTCTCCATGCCTCAGTTTTTTCATATGTACAATTAGAATAAGGGCATGTACTTCATGAGGATTAACTTAATGCATGTAAAACGCTTCCCACAGTGTCTGCATACATAGTAAGAACATGACCAATACTAGTTGTCTAGTCCTAGAGGGAAATACAACGGGTCTTTCTGGTGTACATTTAAAAATATGGTTTCGAGTCGACAGGAAGATGGCGGCGTAGGAGGACGCTGGGCTCACCGCGCGTCCTGCTGATCACTTAGATTCCACCTACACCTGCCTAAATAACCCAGAAAACCGCCAGAGGATTAGCAGAACGGAGTCACCGGACCCAAGTGCAGACGAGAGGCCCACGGAAGAGGGTAGGAAGGGCGGCGAGGCGGTGCGCGCTCCACGGACTGGCGGGAGGGAGCCGGGGCGGAGGGGCGGCTCGCCAGCCAAGCAGAGCCCCCGAGTCCGGCTTGCAAAAGCGGAGGGGCCTGACGGACTGTGTTCCGACAGCAAGCGCGACTTAGCGTCTGGGAGGTCATAAGTTAACAGCTCTGCTCGGAAAGCGGGAAGGCTGGAGGACAAAGGGAGGGTGAGCTGCGGAGCCCCCGGACTCCAGAGCTCAGTTTGGCGGGGAACAAAGGCGCTCGCCAGCGCCATCTCCCCCGCCCATCCCCCAGCCAAAATCCCAAAGGGAACCGGTTCCGGCCAGGGAAATTGCTCGCTCCGCGCAAACACCCAACTCTGTGCTTCTGCGGAGCCAAACCTCCGGCAGCGGATCTGACTCCCTCCGGCTGCCACAGGGCCCCTCCTGAAGTGGATCACCTAAGGAGAAGCGAGCTAAGCCTGCCCCCCCTGCCGCCGTGCACCTTGCCTTCCCACCCCAGCTAATACGCCAGATCCCCAGCATCACAAGCCTGGCAGTGTGCAAGTAGCCCAGACGGGCCACGCCACCCCACAGTGAATCCCGCCCCTAGGAGAGGGGAAGAGGAGGCACACACCAGTCTGACTGTGGCCCCAGCGGTGGGCTGGGGGCAGACATCAGGACTGACTGCGGCCCCGCCCACCAACTCCAGTTATACACCACAGCACAGGGGAAGTGCCCTGCAGGTCCTCACCACACCAGGGACTATCCAAAATGACCAAGCGGAAGAATTCCCCTCAGAAGAATCTCCAGGAAATAACAACAGCTAATGAGCTGATCAAAAAGGATTTAAATAATATAACAGAAAGTGAATTTAGAATAATAGTCATAAAATTAATCGCTGGGCTGGAAAACAGTATACAGGACAGCAGAGAATCTCTTGCTACAGAGATCAAGGGACTAAGGAACAGTCACGAGGAGCTGAAAAACGCTTTAAATGAAATGCAAAACAAAATGCAAACCACCACGGCTCGGATGGAAGACGCAGAGGAGAGAATAGGTGAACTAGAAGATAAAGTTATGGAAAAAGAGGAAGCTGAGAAAAAGAGAGATAAAAAAATCCAGGAGTATGAGGGGAAAATTAGAGAACTAAGTGATACACTAAAAAGAAATAATATACGCATAATTGGTATCCCAGAGGAGGAAGAGAGAGGGAAAGGTGCTGAAGGGGTACTTGAAGAAATAATAGCTGAGAACTTCCCTGAACTGGGGAAGGAAAAAGGCATTGAAATCCAAGAGGCACAGAGAACTCCCTTCAGACATAACTTGAATCGATCTTCTGCACGACATATCATAGTGAAACTGGCAAAAGACAAGGATAAAGAGAAAATTCTGAAAGCAGCAAGGGGTAAACGTGCCCTCACATATAAAGGGAGACCTATAAGACTCGTGACTGATCTCTCTTTTGAAACTTGGCAGGCCAGAAAGAATTGGCACGAGATTTTCAGTGTGCTAGACAGAAAAAATATGCAGCCGAGAATCCTTTATCCAGCAAGTCTGTCATTTAGAATAGAAGGAGAGATAAAGGTCTTCCCAAACAAACAAAAACTGAAGGAATTTGTCACCACTAAACCAGCCCTACAAGAGATCCTAAGGGGGACCCTGTGAGACAAAGTACCAGAGACATCACTACAAGCATAAAACATACAGACATCACAATGACTCTAAACCCGTATCTTTCTATAATAACACTGAATGTAAATGGATTAAATGCGCCCACCAAAAGACATAGGGTATCAGAATGGATAAAAAAACAAGACCCATCTATTTGCTGTCTACAAGAGACTCATTTTAGACCTGAGGACACCTTTAGATTGAGAGTGAGGGGGTGGAGAACTATTTATCATGCTACTGGAAGCCAAAAGAAAGCTGGAGTAGCCATACTTATATCAGACAAACTAGACTTTAAATTAAAGCCTGTAACAAGAGATGAAGAAGGACATTATATAATAGTTACAGGGTCTATCCATCAGGAAGAGCTAACAATTATAAATGTCTATGCGCCGAATACCGGAGCCCCCAAATATATAAAACAATTACTCATAAACATAAGCAACCTTATTGACAAGAATGTGGTAATTGCTGGGGACTTTAACACCCCACTTACAGAAATGGATAGATCATCTAGACACACGGTCAATAAAGAAACAAGGGCCCTGAATGAGACATTGGATCAGATGGACTTGACAGATATATTTAGAACTCTGCATCCCAAAGCAACAGAATATACTTTCTTCTCGAGTGCACATGGAACATTCTCCAAGATAGATCATATACTGGGTCACAAAACAGCCCTTCATAAGTTTACAAGAATTGAAATTATACCATGCATACTTTCAGACCACAATGCTATGAAGCTTGAAATCAACCACAGGAAAAAGTCTGGAAAACCTCCAAAAGCATGGAGGTTAAAGAACACCCTACTAACGAATGAGTGGGTCAACCAGGCAATTAGAGAAGAAATCAAAAAATATATGGAAACAAACGAAAATGAAAATACAACAATCCAAACGCTTTGGGACGCAGCGAAGGCAGTCCTGAGAGGAAAATACATTGCAATCCAGGCCTATCTCAAGAAACAAGAAAAATCCCAAATACAAAATCTAACAGCACACCTAAAGGAAATAGAAGCAGAACAGCAAAGGCAGCCTAAACCCAGCAGAAGAAGAGAAATAATAAAGATCAGAGCAGAAATAAACAATATAGAATCTAAAAAAACTGTAGAGCAGATCAACGAAACCAAGAGTTGGTTTTTTGAAAAAATAAACAAAATTGACAAACCTCTAGCCAGGCTTCTCAAAAAGAAAAGGGAGATGACCCAAATAGATAAAATCATGAATGAAAATGGAATTATTACAACCAATCCCTCAGAGATACAAACAATTATCAGGGAATACTATGAAAAATTATATGCCAACAAATTGGACAACCTGGAAGAAATGGACAAATTCCTGAACACCCACACTCTTCCAAAACTCAATCAGGAGGAAATAGAAAGCTTGAACAGACCCATAACCAACGAAGAAATTGAATCGGTTATCAAAAATCTCCCAACAAATAAGAGTCCAGGACCAGATGGCTTCCCAGGGGAGTTCTACCAGACATTTAAAGCAGAGATAATACCTATCCTTCTCAAGCTATTCCAAGAAATAGAAAGGGAAGGAAAACTTCCAGACTCATTCTATGAAGCCAGTATTACTTTGATTCCTAAACCAGACAGAGACCCAGTCAAAAAAGAGAACTACAGGCCAATATCCCTGATGAATATGGATGCAAAAATTCTCAATAAGATACTAGCAAATCGAATTCAACAGCATATAAAAAGAATTATTCACCATGATCAAGTGGGATTCATTCCTGGGATGCAGGGCTGGTTCAACATTCGCAAATCAATCAACGTGATACATCACATTAACAAAAAAAAAGAGAAGAACCATATGATCCTGTCAATCGATGCAGAAAAGGCCTTTGACAAAATCCAGCACCCTTTCTTAATAAAAACCCTTGAGAAAGTCGGGATAGAAGGAACATACTTAAAGATCATAAAAGCCATTTATGAAAAGCCCACAGCTAACATCATCCTCAACGGGGAAAAACTGAGAGCTTTTTCCCTGAGATCAGGAACACGACAGGGATGCCCACTCTCACCGCTGTTGTTTAACATAGTGCTGGAAGTTCTAGCATCAGCAATCAGACAACAAAAGGAAATCAAAGGCATCAAAATCGGCAAAGATGAAGTCAAGCTTTCGCTTTTTGCAGATGACATGATATTATACATGGAAAATCCGACAGACTCCACCAAAAGTCTGCTAGAACTGATACATGAATTCAGCAAAGTTGCAGGATACAAAATCAATGTACAGAAATCAGTTGCATTCTTAGACACTAACAATGAAGCAACAGAAAGACAAATAAAGAAAATGATCCCATTCACAATTGCACCAAGAAGCATAAAATACCTAGGAATAAATCTAACCAAAGATGTAAAGGATCTGTATGCTGAAAACTATAGAAAGCTTATGAAGGTAATTGAAGAAGATTTAAAGAAATGGAAAGACATTCCCTGCTCATGGATTGGAAAAATAAATATTGTCAAAATGTCAATACTACCCAAAGCTATCTACACATTCAATGCAATCCCAATCAAAATTGCACCAGCATTCTTCTCGAAATTAGAACAAGCAATCCTAAAATTCATATGGAACCACAAAAGGCCCCGAATAGCCAAAGGAATTTTGAAGAAGAAGACCAAAGCAGGAGGCATCACAATCCCAGACTTTAGCCTCTACTACAAAGCTGTCATCATCAAGACAGCATGGTATTGGCACAAAAACAGACACACAGACCAATGGAATAGAATAGAAACCCCAGAACTAGACCCACAAACTTATGGCCAACTCATCTTTGACAAAGCAGGAAAGAACATCCAATGGAAAAAAGACAGCCTCTTTAACAAATGGTGCTGGGAGAACTGGACAGCAACATGCAGAAGGTTGAAACTAGACCACTTTCTCACACCATTTACAAAAATAAACTCAAAATGGATAAAGGACCTAAATGTGAGACAGGAAACCATCAGAACCTTAGAGGAGAAAGCAGGAAAAGACCTCTCTGACCTCAGCCGTAGCAATCTCTTACTCGACACATCCCCAAAGGCAAGGGAATTAAAAGCAAAAGTGAATTACTGGGACCTTATGAAGATAAAAAGCTTCTGCACAGCAAAGGAAACAACCAACAAAACTAAAAGGCAACCAACGGAATGGGAAAAGATATTTGCAAATGACATATCGGACAAAGGGCTAGTATCTAAAATCTATAAAGAGCTCACCAAACTCCACACCCGAAAAACAAATAACCCAGTGAAGAAATGGGCAGAAAACATGAATAGACACTTCTCTAAAGAAGACATCCAGATGGCCAACAGGCACATGAAAAGATGTTCAGCATCGCTCCTTATCAGGGAAATACAAATCAAAACCACACTCAGGTATCACCTCACGCCAATCAGAGTGGCCAAAATGAACAAATCAGGAGACTATAGATGCTGGAGAGGATGTGGAGAAACGGGAACCCTCTTGCACTGTTGGTGGGAATGCAAATTGGTGCAGCCGCTCTGGAAAGCAGTGTGGAGGTTCCTCAGAAAATTAAAAATAGACCTACCCTATGACCCAGCAATAGCACTGCTAGGAATCTACCCAAGGGATACAGGAGTACTGATGCATAGGGGCACTTGTACCCCAATGTTCATAGCAGCACTCTCAACAATAGCCAAATTATGGAAAGAACCTAAATGTCCATCAACTGATGAATGGATAAAGAAATTGTGGTATATATACACAATGGAATACTACGTGGCAATGAGAAAAAATGAAATATGGCCTTTTGTAGCAACGTGGATGGAACTGGAGTGTAATGCTAAGTGAAATAAGCCATACAGAGAAAGACAGATACCATATGGTTTCACTCTTATGTGGATCCTGAGAAACTTAACAGGAACCCGTGGGGGAGGGGAAGGAAAAAAAAAAAAGAGGTTAGAGTGGGAGAGAGCCAAAGCATAAGAGACTGTTAAAAACTGAGAACAAACTGAGGGTTGATGGGGGGTGGGAGGGAGGGGAGGGTGGGTGATGGGTATTGAGGAGGGCACCTTTTGGGATGAGCACTGGGTGTTGTATGGAAACCAATTTGTCAATAAATTTCATAAAAATAAAAAAATAAAAAAAATAAAAATATGGTTTCCAGGAATACACCACATTGAAAAGTTGGGAATGCTTGAAATAGGTCTCCTTGTGAAAACAAGAAGAATTCTTTAAAACAAAGACAGATGTGGACCACAAACTGTAAATCTCATCCTTACATGCTAACTCTTCCAAAATACTGCCAAAGTACCATCCCTTCCCAAACCTATGCTCCAGCCCAAGAGAGAACATTTTGAATGAGCAACTAGGTCAGCCACTTTTAAGTTCCAAGAAAATCAGAGAAAACTGCAGTTCAGTTTTACTATTTTTCCATCCTACTGCCACAGAAAACAGCTACATAAATTTGCTTCAGATTTTCCCCCAAATACTCACCTTTCGGCAGAGTCCATTTATAAGAAACAAGGTCGCCAAAGACCATTTTAGGAAGTAGTTTTAACAAATGAGAAAAAAAAAAAAAAGGTTTTTCCAACATAATCCACAGCATTTACTACCAGGAATCCTTTTCCACACACACATGGCAACATACACACACACAGCTACATTTTATTAAGCGTTATTTGACCCATTTGGAAGAAGCCTGTTTGTTTGGCTTTCATTTGGGAACTTAACCAAAGACTAAGGGGCTTCAATTTGGAAAAAGCTGAAGGAGATTCTCTGGTGAATTTAATGGTGCCCACCAAAGCTACTGTACAGGCCCACATGTTTGTCCCCAATTCTCATCCCCCACTGTCTTCCTCTTGCCATCTAGGACAGGCAGACCACATTTAATACCATTCTAAGGAAGCACAGAAAACACTCTCACGTTGCCTTCATGTTCTCCACTAGCCCTCATATTATCTACTCATTCTCCCCAGTGGGTCGAGGCATCCATGGCAGACAGGTGATGTAAAGAAAAAGATAAAAATAATACTTACTTTTTTAAAACTGATATAAATTAGGGGGTACCTGGGTGGCTCAGTCAGTTGGGCATCCAACTTTTTTTAATTTTTTTTTAATGTTTATTCTTATTTTTGAGAAAGAGAGAGACAGAGAGACAGAACACAATCAGGACAGGGGCAGAGAGAGAGGGAAACACAGAATCTGGAGCAGGCTCCAGGCTCTGAGCTGTCAGCACAGAGCCCGACACAGGGCTCAAACTCACGAACTGTGAGATCATGACCTGGGCTGAAGTCAGACACTTAACCAACTGAGCCACCCAGGCACCCCAGTTAAGGATCCAACTCTTGATTTTGGCTCAGGTCATGATCCCAGGGTTGTGGCAGCTGGAGAGGGGCTAGAAATGGAAGAGTGACCCTGCCCACCCATACAAGCTGCATCTGGATGGCCTGAGGGAGGGGTCTTTCCCCAAGTGCTTCAAAGACCATTTTCATATGCAAAGGCCTAGGGAGGCCTGTTTCACCGATATCTACTCCAAAAGTGCTTCTGTATTTATCAAACTTTTGTCTACCTCTTTAGTGAAAATGCTTAAGTAGCAGGTATTAAGCTTCTGACACCAAATATGTTGGGAACTACTTAACTTTTCAAAAATCAAAAATAAAATGGGTTATGTTTTATTCAAAAACAAGACTTCTCATTCCTCGCCAGAAGGACTTTAAGACTTTTCCCCCCAAGCTTTCGGGGCAACCTGGGCAGATACACAGTTTTGATCACACACATAATCTATGTCAAGCTCAAGTTTTAAAAAATCCACCTAAGAGTCAACAAAATCCCAGTTTGTTTAAATTAAGTGATGATTATGACTGGAAATTATGGGCCACTTGAGAAGAAGGCACAAAGAATCATTTTGATCAAGTAAAGTACACAAAACATGAGCTTAATTTAAAGCTGGGCTGTGATGTTTCTAATTTAGAAATTTAAATTCTAATTCTATACAATGCTTTTGAGATTTTTGAGATAGTTGTAGATTCACCTGCAGTTATAAGAAATAATACAAAGAGATCCCCCCTCTTACACTTCACCCAGTTTTTCCCAATGGTAATATTTTGCAAAACCATAGCATATCCAACGAGGATATTGACATTGCTACAATCCACCAAATTTATCCAGGTTTCCCCAGTTTTGCTTATACTCCTTTGTATGTGTGTGTGTGTTTAGTTCCATATAATTTTATCACAGGTATAGGTTCAGTCTCCACCACAGTAAAGATATGTAACATCTTATCTTTACAGATGGAGGTAAATAGTTCTATCGCCATAAGGATCTCTTGTGTTGCCCTTTTGCCACTACCTCCTTCCCACTCCCTTTATCCCACATCCTTACCCCCTGGAAACCACCACCATCTTCCCCATTTCTAAAATTTTACTTGAAGAATTGTATGCAACCTTTGGGGTTGGCTTTTTTCACTCAGTGTAATTCCCTGGAGACTCATCCAAGTTGCTGAGGGTATTTAAAGTTTGCTCCTTTTTACTGCTGTGTAGTATTCCATGTTATGGATGCCTCACCACTTATTTAACCATTCACCTGTTAAAGAACATCTGGGTTTCCAGTTTTTTGTTATTCTGAACAAAAGTGATATAAACATATGTGTACAGTTTTTTTGTGTAAAAATAAGTTTTTATTTCTCTGGGATAAATGCCCAAGAGTGCATTGTTTGGGTGGCATGGTAGTTGCACGTTTAGTTCTACAAGAATCTGCTAAACAGCATTTCCACCAGGAAGGTATGAGTGCTCCATTTTATTCCCGTCCTCACCAGCATCTGGCACTGTCACTATGTTTCATCTGAGCCAGTCTGCCAAGTGTGCAGTGGTATCTCACTGTGGCTTTAATTTGCATTCACAAATCTCTTTCAAAAAGCATCAAAGTGTGAGCAACCTGAAGCTCGAGAGTAAGACAGGCTGGGCAAACTTTGTTGAGGCATAGGACTTTCCTGGCCCCCTTCACTCGCCTTATTCCAGGCTCTTCAGTTTCTAACAGAAGATGAAAAGGCAGGTGAGGGAAGAGAAGAAACTTTTAAAAGTCTAGTAAACAATCAGAAAGAAACTACATTTCTGTGACAGTTGACAAAACAGCAAACTGAGAATGCAGTAGCCTTCCTCATGGGACACAGTGCTTCCCGCCCCAGACTGAAGTAGGTCGGCCACCTGCCCTCTGCTCCCACTGCTCCCTGTGTCTATGCTGAACTATTTCTCAAGATGGCCCATTACGGACTCTCTGCTTGATAGTCCCCCTTCACAGGCTAATATCCTGCCTTGTTCAAATTACAGTAATTTAAGCCCAGAATCTAACATGGTGCCTAGCATATAGCAAGCACTCCATAAATGCGGGATAAATGAATGAATGGTGGAACAGTTGGGTGGGTACATGGGTAGATGTGGTCGATGGATATGCTTCCCCAAGTCTTTGGACTTAACCTAGTAGTTATGACTAACAAGTAACAAGAAGTTAGCACCAAAATTTGGGGCTGTTTAGTCCACTAACATGAAAATCTGCTGTTTTCCAAGGTCCCTACTTATACCGCTTAACCCCTTATAAACAAAGGCTGCTTTGCCAGTGCAGATGGAACGGAGGGAGTCACCTGACATCTCCCTGCCTACTGCCTGTTTTCCATCACAGGGGTCTCTTACAACTCTACCTGTGCTGGGGGAAATCTCAAATAGTTTACAACCGATAGGGCACAGGCACCAAGCTATGAAAGCAGACATCTGTGATAGAATCTGTTACCCATCACCCCACCCACTGGTGGGGGGGGGGGGATTCAGAGAGACTAACCCTAAACTGGTGTGTTTCCAAGGCTGAAATCACCACCCCTGAGGAAAAACTATGTACTCACCCTCCTTTTCTTCAAATCTTCTTCACTGGGAGTCAAGACCCAGCCACAAGAAGAGCTGGTTGGCAATGCCCCCTCTTACAACATCCTTACTTTTCTCCCACTTCAGCTTGTTCTGTGCTGCAGGCACCGAATGATAAAAGGATGTGCCTGCGTGGTTCCCTCATTAGCTTACCTCCATCGGGAAGAGCAAAAGGGTAAAGCCTTGGTGAGGACAACTGTTGGCAACTACACCAGATTTTGCTGTCTATGAATTCTTTTTGTACATCTGCCCAGAAACCACTCAGCGGGGGCAACTGTTTGAGAAATAAGTCAATCAATAATCCTTATGTATGCCATAATTTATTACATACTACATCATCAATTGCAGCTGCTACTAAAAAATATAGTTATATATTTTGGGGAGGGATATATACACATGTGTATATGTATGTGTGTATATATACATACACACACACACACACACACACACACACACAATCTATCCCCAAACAAAGAGGGAAAACCCAAAACCATCCCAGAGTCCCAACAACCACATTCTAGCTGCTTCTCCTGGGAGCAAAGGCCAGTGGGCCCAAACAAAGCCAATTCCATCCCTCCTTAGATATGCACTGATGGAGGAAGAAGAGTCTGGTTAGCACAAGAGATTCCTATTAGGTGTGTGGTTTCAATAAAATGCTGGCAGAGAACACTGTTGACCACAGCCTTCCAGAGGTTAGTTTCCTCACTTCAGCCAATGCCACGGAACCACACTTTTCAGTCCTGTGGCTGAGCTCAGCTGGTCAGGGCCCGGTGCTAATGATGTGGGTTCTGCCAGTCAGAGGTACAGTGAAAACGTCGCTCTGTGGTTAGCAACAGCAGCCACCCTCAGCCCCCACACCAGGCCAGCCTTCTCAAAAGGTTCACACAGGGATATTTTTAGCTCTGAGGGCAGAGAACACAATGTCTCAGGTGGTAGCAAGGCCACAGGGGGTGTTCAGGAAAGGAGGCAACTGTCTGACCCACCCAACACACAATCCAATCATAACAAACCCACAGCCAAAGCTCAGAGCCATTACTCAGCCTCCCCTCCCAGGGTACCGGCCCTTGGTCCAGTCTCGCCAAAACCCAGAGAGAAAGCCCTGCCCAGAGAAAAGGCATTTATCCTTGTCCAAGAGCTCAGTGGAAAGTTTTAGGACTTGTCCTGGAGAAGAGAAGGGAAGAGAAGAGAAGAGAAGAGAAGGGAAGAGAAGAGAAAAAAAGAAATCACACTGTTGAACCTCATCTGCCTCTCTCTGGGAGGAGCTGGGCCACCAAAGGAAGAGATGAGATGAGATGAGATGAGATGAGATGAGATGAGATGAGATGAGATGAGATGAGATGAGATGAGATGAGATGAGATGAGATGAGATGAGATGAGATGAGATGAGATGAGATGAGATGAGATGAGATGAGATGAGATGAGATGAGATGAGATGAGATGAGATGAGATGAGATGAGATGAGATGAGATGAGATGAGATGAGATGAGATGAGATGAGATGAGATGAGATGAGATGAGATGAGATGAGATGAGATGAGATGAGATGAGATGAGATGAGATGAGATGAGATGAGATGAGATGAGATGAGATGAGATGAGATGAGATGAGATGAGATGAGATGAGATGAGATGAGATGAGATGAGATGAGATGAGATGAGATGAGATGAGATGAGATGAGATGAGATGAGATGAGATGAGATGAGATGAGATGAGATGAGATGAGATGAGATGAGATGAGATGAGATGAGATGAGATGAGATGAGATGAGATGAGATGAGATGAGATGAGATGAGATGAGATGAGATGAGATGAGATGAGATGAGATGAGATGAGATGAGATGAGATGAGATGAGATGAGATGAGATGAGATGAGATGAGATGAGATGAGATGAGATGAGATGAGATGAGATGAGATGAGATGAGATGAGATGAGATGAGATGAATGAGATGAGATGAGATGAGATGAGATGAGATGAGATGAGATGAGATGAGATGAGATGAGATGAGATGAGATGAGATGAGATGAGATGAGATGAGATGAGATGAGATGAGATGAGATGAGATGAGATGAGATGAGATGAGATGAGATGAGATGAGATGAGATGAGATGAGATGAGATGAGATGAGATGAGATGAGATGAGATGAGATGAGATGAGATGAGATGAGATGAGATGAGATGAGATGAGATGAGATGAGATGAGATGAGATGAGATGAGATGAGATGAGATGAGATGAGATGAGATGAGATGAGATGAGATGAGATGAGATGAGATGAGATGAGATGATAGATGAGATGAGATGAGATGAGATGAGATGAGATGAGATGAGATGAGATGAGATGAGATGAGATGAGATGAGATGAGATGAGATGAGATGAGATGAGATGAGATGAGATGAGATGAGATGAGATGAGATGAGATGAGATGAGATGAGATGAGATGAGATGAGATGAGATGAGATGAGATGAGATGAGATGAGATGAGATGAGATGAGATGAGATGAGATGAGATGAGATGAGATGAGATGAGATGAGATGAGATGAGATGAGATGAGGATGAGATGAGATGAGATGAGATGAGATGAGATGAGATGAGATGAGATGAGATGAGATGATGAGATGAGATGAGATGAGATGAGATGAGATGAGATGAGATGAGATGAGATGAGAAGATGAGATGAGATGAGATGAGATGAGATGAGATGAGATGAGATGAGATGAGATGAGATGAGATGAGATGAGATGAGATGAGATGAGATGAGATGAGATGAGATGAGATGAGATGAGATGAGATGAGATGAGATGAGATGAGATGAGATGAGATGAGATGAGATGAGATGAGATGAGATGAGATGAGATGAGATGAGATGAGATGAGATGAGATGAGATGAGATGAGATGAGTGAGATGAGATGAGATGAGATGAGATGAGATGAGATGAGATGAGATGAGATGAGATGAGATGAGATGAGATGAGATGAGATTGAGATGAGATGAGATGAGATGAGATTGAGATGAGATGAGATGAGATGAGATGAGATGAGATGAGATGAGATGAGATGAGATGAGATGAGATGAGATGAGATGAGATGAGAATGAGATGAGATGAGATGAGATGAGATGAGATGAGATGAGATGAGATGAGATGAGATGAGATGAGATGAGATGAGATGAGATGAGATGAGATGAGATGAGATGAGATGAGATGAGATGAGATGAGATGAGATGAGATGAGATGAGATGAGATGAGATGAGATGAGATGAGATGAGATGAGATGAGATGAGATGAGATGAGATGAGATGAGATGAGATGAGATGAGATGAGATGAGATGAGATGAGATGAGATGAGATGAGATGAGATGAGATGAGATGAGATGAGATGAGATGAGATGAGATGAGATGAGATGAGATGAGAGAGATGAGATGAGATGAGATGAGATGAGATGAGATGAGATGAGATGAGATGAGATGAGATGAGATGAGATGAGATGAGATGAGATGAGATGAGATGAGATGAGATGAGATGAGATGAGATGAGATGAGATGAGATGAGATGAGATGAGATGAGATGAGATGAGATGAGATGAGATGAGATGAGATGAGATGAGATGAGATGATGAGATGAGATGAGATGAGATGAGATGAGATGAGATGAGATGAGATGAGATGAGATGAGATGAGATGAGATGAGATGAGATGAGATGAGATGAGATGAGATGAGATGAGATGAGATGAGATGAGATGAGATGAGATGAGATGAGATGAGATGAGATGAGATGAGATGAGATGAGATGAGATGAGATGAGATGAGATGAGATGAGATGAGATGAGATTGAGATGAGATGAGATGAGATGATGAGATGAGATGAGATGAGATGAGATGAGATGAGATGAGATGAGATGAGATGAGATGAGATGAGATGAGATGAGATGAGATGAGATGAGATGAGATGAGATGAGATGAGATGAGATGATGAGATGAGATGAGATGAGATGAGATGAGATGAGATGAGATGAGATGAGATGAGATGAGATGAGATGAGATGAGATGAGATGAGATGAGATGAGATGAGATGAGATGAGATGAGATGAGATGAGATGAGATGAGATGAGATGAGATGAGATGAGATGAGATGAGAAGTAGATGAGATGAGATGATGAGATGAGATGAGATGAGATGAGATGAGATGAGATGAGATGAGATGAGATGAGATGAGATGAGATGAGATGAGATGAGATGAGATGAGATGAGATGAGATGAGATGAGATGAGATGAGATGAGATGAGATGAGATGAGATGAGATGAGATGAGATGAGATGAGATGAGATGAGATGAGATGAGATGAGATGAGATGAGATGAGATGAGATGAGATGAGATGAGATGAGATGAGATGAGATGAGATGAGATGAGATGAGATGAGATGAGATGAGATGAGATGAGATGAGATGAGATGAGATGAGATGAGATGAGATGAGATGAGATGAGATGAGATGAGATGAGATGAGATGAGATGAGATGAGATGAGATGAGATGAGATGAGATGAGATGAGATATGAGATGAGATGAGATGAGATGAGATGAGATGAGATGAGATGAGATGAGATGAGATGAGATGAGATGAGATGAGATGAGATGAGATGAGATGAGATGAGATGAGATGAGATGAGATGAGATGAGATGAGATGAGATGAGATGAGATGAGATGAGATGAGATGAGATGAGATGAGATGAGATGAGATGAGATGAGATGAGATGAGATGAGAGATGAGATGAGATGAGATGAGATGAGATGAGATGAGATGAGATGAGATGAGATGAGATGAGATGAGATGAGATGAGATGAGATGAGATGAGATGAGATGAGATGAGATGAGATGAGATGAGATGAGATGAGATGAGATGAGATGAGATGAGATGAGATGAGATGAGATGAGATGAGATGAGATGAGATGAGATGAGATGAGATGAGATGAGATGAGATGAGATGAGATGAGATGAGATGAGATGAGATGAGATGAGATGAGATGAGATGAGATGAGATGAGAGAAGATGAGATGAGATGAGATGAGATGAGATGAGATGAGATGAGATGAGATGAGATGAGATGAGATGAGATGAGATGAGATGAGATGAGATGAGATGAGATGAGATGAGATGAGATGAGATGAGATGAGATGAGATGAGATGAGATGAGATGAGATGAGATGAGATGAGATGAGATGAGATGAGATGAGATGAGATGAGATGAGATGAGATGAGATGAGATGAGATGAGATGAGATGAGATGAGATGAGATGAGATGAGATGAGATGAGATGAGATGAGATGAGATGAGATGAGATGAGATGAGATGAGATGAGATGAGATGAGATGAGATGAGATGAGATGAGATGAGATGAGATGAGATGAGATGAGATGAGATGAGATGAGATGAGATGAGATGAGATGAGATGAGATGAGATGAGATGAGATGAGATGAGATGAGATGATGAGATGAGATGAGATGAGATGAGATGAGATGAGATGAGATGAGATGAGATGAGATGAGATGAGATGAGATGAGATGAGATGAGATGAGATGAGATGAGATGAGATGAGATGAGATGAGATGAGATGAGATGAGATGAGATGAGATGAGATGAGATGAGATGAGATGAGATGAGATGAGATGAGATGAGATGAGATGAGATGAGATGAGATGAGATGAGATGAGATGAGATGAGATGAGATGAGATGAGATGAGATGAGATGA
Source organism: Lynx rufus (assembly GCF_022079265.1). Lineage (NCBI taxonomy): Eukaryota > Metazoa > Chordata > Mammalia > Carnivora > Felidae > Lynx > Lynx rufus. Next base: position 31,083,808 of record NW_025814829.1, on the reverse strand, counting down.
GATGAGATGAGATGAGATGAGATGAGATGAGATGAGATGAGATGAGATGAGATGAGATGAGATGAGATGAGATGAGATGAGATGAGATGAGATGAGATGAGATGAGATGAGATGAGATGAGATGAGATGAGATGAGATGAGATGAGATGAGATGAGATGAGATGAGATGAGATGAGATGAGATGAGATGAGATGAGATGAGAGATGAGATGAGATGAGATGAGATGAGATGAGATGAGATGAGATGAGATGAGATGAGATGAGATGAGATGAGATGAGATGAGATGAGATGAGATGAGATGAGATGAGATGAGATGAGATGAGATGAGATGAGATGAGATGAGATGAGATGAGATGAGATGAGATGAGATGAGATGAGATGAGATGAGATGAGATGAGATGAGATGAGATGAGATGAGATGAGATGAGATGAGATGAGATGAGATGAGATGAGATGAGATGAGATGAGATGAGATGAGATGAGATGAGATGAGATGAGATGAGATGAGATGAGATGAGATGAGATGAGATGAGATGAGATGAGATGAGATGAGATGAGATGAGATGAGATGAGATGAGATGAGATAGTAGTTGGAGATGGGAAGCATCCTTGAGGGCTTAGAGGTTGGGCCAGGGAGAACTGCAGACATACTAACATGCCATCTGTGCAGGTGCTGTCTGTCCATAGCTCATGGTGCCTCTGGAAACGGGGGAATAAAGACAAGTATAGCCCAAATCTTCCACCGTAAGTCCCCAAAACATCGACCATCTGGAACACTTGGTCCAGGTGGTGAAAGCACAAAGCTAATGGGGCCAAAGCTGTGGTTCATACTTACACATCAGAGCCAAGCAGACTCAAAGAGAGCACTGTGCCCCAGCCACAAGCAGAACCCTGCCCACTGGCTGTCGCACAAGGCAAGCCTGTGGTTGAGAGGAGGGGATGGGAGAGACACACACACAGATGACTCAGTGCACACTTGGCAAGGAACACCGCCTCCTGACTTTGCATATGATGTGCTCTGCGGATGTAAAGTCCACCTGTCCCCCTGGGCCTGGTAATGAAATGCCAGAAGCCAAAAGAAGCAAACCCTTCCACTTCCTTCAAACTGCAGCTCATGAGCACCTCCTGGGAGGTCTTCCCTCACACGTCCAGGCACAGGTGCCCACTCCTCCTCCCAGGATCCCAACCCACCAGTACATCAGGTCCACAATCAAGATCAGTGTTTGGTCCCCTCTTGTTCTCATCCAACTTCCCAGGGGGAAGAGCTGTGGCTCTCAATCCTTTCCCCCAACAACCCAAGCTTGAAAGAGGGTCAGAGAAAGACATCCATGGGCAGAGTATAGGTATGGCTGAATAGGCAGCCTCTGCCCTCAGGGGCTTTAGAATCTCAAGACAGTTGCTTCCTCCCTTGAACACCCTAGAGGTGACTGCTCCCGGGAGCACACACGGACCAGTCACAGCACACAGCAAATACCAGCAGACCACAGCAGCAGCCACCACGTACTTGGCTTTTATCTTATACAAGCATAACCTTGAAAAACATCAGACCCTCACCACCACCCCAAGAAGCAAGCAGCACCATCCCTATTACACAAATGAACAGGCTCAAAGTTATCGACTACCTCACTTAACACGTGTGGCTTGAAAGCAGCAAAGCTGGGATTTACCCAAGTCCTTCCCACAACTACTCTGAAAACTGCCTAAGATAAAAAGAGTCTCAACTCAAAGTAACAAGCAAATTAAACAGAAGAACATCTATATCCTAACCTAGGTAGATTTCTGACGGTGGTCCATGCAAATGGGAGCTAAAAATGGAGGGAATCTGGAAAGAGGGAGGAGCATCCAGTCAAGAGCATTCCTAAAGTTAATCTACATCTTAAATTCTCCAAGGGGCTAGATCTCCTGGGGGGGGGGGGGGGGAGTTGGTTCTTGAAGACAAGAAAACATCACTCTTTAGGCACAAAGCACAGGCATTCATATAGTACATCAAACGGACAGTATATCTGTGGTATTAAAATTTCACAGTAAGAAAGTCACAACCGGGAAAAGTTTTATGTAAAAAGACTCTGGAGGAACAGGGGTAGTGACAATGAAAAAAAGCTACAGAAAACACTGATCTGTAGAAAGCAAACAAGAAACAGCAAGAGTAAGAGTGAGAGGCAAAGGAGACCAATCCGACATGGCCACGTCAGTCTCCGTGCATATGAAAGAGTCACAGGGAGGGCAGGAGATGAAACACTCAGTGTGCCCAAGGCACCCTCAGCTCTCCTTCTGCCCCACTTCACTCTTCCACATGTCCAGTTACAGTATATCAAAAATCAAACACAGAGAAAGGAACGTTTATAAGATTTGTAAGGTATAAAGAATAATGAAATAGCACTGGCATACCCACCATCAGCTTAAGATAAGACAAGGCTACATCAGTGCTTTAGAGGGTCCTGGGCATATGTCAATTATACCTCAATTAAAACAAGTCATAAACTGTCAAAGGGGAAAAAAGGGGTGGGCCTGCATTCCCCCCAATTCTATCCACTTCCTACCCCAACCAGACATAACCACTATCCCGAATTTTAACAGTAATCTCATCTTTGTAAGCATATATGTGAATGTATCATTTAGTTTTGGCACAATTCTGAGCTTTATAAACATGGGATCTTATCTGATGGATTCCTCTGCAACTAGCCTTATTACTAGCTCAATGTTGTGATCCAAAAATTCATCCATGTTGACAATTCTAGCTATGATTCAGTCCTTTCCATGGAATACATTCACTATAATTCCTCCATTTCCCCATAACGGACACCTGGATTCCTTCTGGTTCTTCATTACAAACATCAATCACTGCAATGAATGGCCTGACTTGCCCCCTGACTGGCAAAAAGAGTTTCTCCAGAGACTATGTCAGAAGTAGCACTAGTAGCCTTGGGCTATGCATCTCTTTGAAGTAATATATTACAAAGAAGCCGTACCAATACATATGCACAACCTTTCTGTGTGAGTTCAGGTAGCTGTTATTTGATACAATCAGGATTTTTGTTTTGTCTTTGCTACGCTGGAAAGTAGGAAATGATACAGTTTTAAGATGTATTTGTTTGATTACTAAAAAAAGTTGAACAGGTGTTCTAAGTTTACTGGTCATTTATGCTTCCTCTTCTGCAAACTCCTTTTCACATTTGTGCCATTTTTTTCTATTGGGTGATTTGTCTTTTTCTTGGGAAATTTCTTTATATATTCCAAATACTAATCCTCTGTCAGGTTGCAAACAACTCTATTAGTGACTTGCCTTTCACTTTCTTCGTTGTGTCTTTGGCTACATCCAAAGATGTACACTAATTATACACTGATGATTACACATAATTATACATTGAGAAGTTCTTATTTTAATGTAGTTAAGCTTATCAATTGTTTTCCTTTACCATTTTGTATTTTTTGGGTCTTAAGAAATCTTTCTCAACCCTAATATCAACAGATAGTCTAGATCACACTTTGTAAAAGTTATATGCTTTTTTCTTTTTAAATCCTTAATCTACCTTGAAAAGGATTATGTGTCGTATGAGTTAAGTGTTCATTTCTTTTTAATATAGCTAAACAATTAGGTCAGCACTGCTTACTGAACAGTTCATCTTTTCTAATAATCTTTTTTTAAATTTTTTTAAACATTTATTTACTTTTGAGAAACAGAGCACAAGTGGGGGAAGGGTAGAGAGATAGGGAGACACAGAATCCAAAGCAGGCTCCAGATTCTGGGCTGTCAGCACAGAGTCCTACACGGGGCTCAAACCCACAAACCGTGAGATCATGACCTGAGCTGAAGTCAGACGCTTAACCAACTGACCCACCCAGGCACCCCTGAACAGTTCATCTTTTCCACATAGATATGAAATGCCAATTCTGTCATAAATCAAGTTTCCATCTATGCATAGGTATTTTCTAAACTCTATTCTGTTCCATTGGTCTATTTGTCTATCCTGGTACCAATACAACAATGTCCTAATTATTATATCTTTGTAAGTCATACTTTCTGGTAAGGCATATCCTTTGATTTTGGTACCAATCTTATACTATCTTCATTAAATATACATTTCCTCCTTTTCTCTTTTCTGAAAAAGCCTGGTTAAGATTTAAGTCATTTGTGTCTGGATGTTTGGCAGAATTGGTTTATTACTAGTGTTTTTTTTAATTTTTTTTAATTTTTTTTATTTATTTTTGACAGAGACAGAGCATGAGTGGGGGAGGGGCAGAGAGAGAGGGAGACACGGAATCTGAAGCAGGCTCCAGGCTCTGAGCTATCAGCACAGAGCCCGACGCGGGGCTCAAACTCACAGACTATGAGATCATGACCTGAGCCAAAGTTGGACGCTTAACCAACTGAGCCACCCAGGCGCCCTGATTACTAGTATTTTCTTAAATAGATTTGACTAGTGATTAAATTTCTTTTCATGGTTTTGGTAACTATTTGGTCTATTTCTTCATGAGTCAGTTTTGGTAAGTTATATTTCCAGCAATTTGTCTGCTTTGCCAAAGTTTTCAAGATTTTTGGTGTAAAGTTGTGCAAAATATATATCCTCTTACTCTATTTTTTCATCAGCTTTTCCATACTTAATATCGGTTATTTGTGCACTTTCTTTTTCCTTGACCAATCTTACCATTAATTTCTACTTTTATTTTTGTTGTTTTCTTCCTTCCTTTTTTCTGTTCTTTAACTTCTTAAACTGTATGTACTTTGCTCATTATTTTTCAGCCTTTCTTAATAGGAATGTGTAGGATTATGGTTTCCAATTAAATACCATGCTAGCCACACCCTACAAGTTTTGATACATGTAGCATTTTTCATTTATTTCTAACTATTTTCTAACTTATAGTATGATGATCTCTTTTTGACCTACAAGTTATTTAAAAGTATGTTTTCTTTAATTTCTAAATGAGTTAGAGTTTTTAGGTCATCTCGTGTTACCAGTTTCCAAACTTAATTGCACTGGGATTAAAGAGAGTAACCTATACAGAACAGATACTTTGACATTTTGTTGAAAATACTTTGAAATGTGTTGAAATGTATGGTCTATATGTCATTAAATTTTATAAATATTCTGTGAATTCTCCAGTTGTTAGATATAATAATTTACATATATTTCTTATATCAAGCTCATTAATTATATTTTCCTTGTTTTTCTAAATGATATATTAGTCATGAAATTATGTTAAAACCTCTCCCTATAATCAAACTTTTTTAAGGTTTTTTTTTTGGGTGGGGGGGGTGGGGGAAGACAGCAAGACCCAAGCAGGCTCTGTGCTGTCATCAAGGGCCCGACATGAACTCAGGAACCATGAGATCATGAACTGAGCCAAAATCAAGAGCTGGACACTTAAGTGACTGAGCCACCCAAGTGCCCCATAAACTTTTCTATCTTTATGGTACTGATCAACTTTTGCTTTACATCTCCTAAAGCAGACAAAATTAGAATTGTAACACCCTCCTAATGGAATTAACTCTGTATCATTAAATAATAATCCTCTGTCACTAATAATGCTCTTTGCTGGTTATTAATAAAACCACACCAGTATATGGGTGGACAGGGGAGTCTTAGGTTTGCTTGGAATGTCTTTTCCCACCCGTTTACCTACCAAACTTTCCATGTCCTTCCATTTTAAGTACATCTTGCTAAGAAGCACATCTCAGGACTCTATTTCTTTATTTTCCCTTACTTCTGTTTTTCTTTTTTAAGTGTATTTATTTTGAGGGAGAGGGAGAGGGAGGGGGAGGGGGAGAGAGGGAGAGGGAGGGGGAGGGGAGGGGGAGAGAGGGGGAGGGGGGGAGAGGGGGAGAGGGGGGAGGGGGAGAGGGGGGGAGGGGGAGAGAGGGGGAGGGGGAGAGAGGGGGAGGGGGGAGAGGGGGGAGAGGGGGAGGGGGGGAGAGGGGGAGAGGGGGGAGGGGGAGAGAGGGGGAGGGGGGGGAGAGAGGGGGGGGGAGAGGGGGGGAGAGGGGGGGAGAGGGGGGGAGAGGGGGGAGAGGGGGGAGAGGGGGAGGGGGGAGAGGGGGAGAGGGGGGGAGAGGGGGAGGGGGGGACAGAATCCCAAGCAGGCTCCGAGCCATCAGCACAGAACTGGATGCAGGGCTCGGAACTCACAAACTGTGAGATCATGACCTGAACAGAGATCAAGACCCGGACGGACGCTTAACCAACTGAGCCGTTACTTGTTTTGCTTTTATCCAGTCCGACAACCTTTTTCTGGCGGGTATGGGTGGGGACTGGGTCCATTTATATTGATTGTGACTACCGATCTATTTATCTGCCATTTCTTTCGTGCTTTCTCTTTGTCCTGTTTTCTCCATGTTACACCCTTACTTCTTAATGACATTTATGACAAATGAAGCTCCTCATTTTTAAGGGGGTTAAAAAAGTAATAATGCTCTCTTACCACCCCTACCTTACACAAAATGACGAATTAAAATCCTGCCATGAAAAGCTTTCCTAAAGTTATAAACCTAATCAGGGAGAAAGCCAAAGACCCGACACATCATCATCATCTCGTACTCTTCTGCTGCACTGCAGTTCACCCACAACCATGGCAGCAGTAGAAAGAGTGGACACATCTCACAGATCGTCTTCGACATCCTTCGTCTTTCCCTCACACAAGTAACAGTGACGGGTAGTAAGCTATTCATTTCACAGATGGGAAAACTGAGACCTGGGGCAATAAGTCATCTGTCTGTGGGCAGAGAAATTTTAGTTAGACACAAAAATGTTAAATCTCTAGAAAACTTGAAGTCTTAAAAAAAAAAAAAAAAAAAAAAAGACCAAACAGAAATTTGTGGAAGAAAAGAAACCCATTAATGAGGGCTTAGGTACCTAAAATCGCTACTAGCTTAGGGACACCCAAAAAATTATTATTTACTATTGGGTCTGCTCAGAAAGCTCTATGAAATGTTTCAATGTATGAAGATCTGGCAGCATATAACAGTGAAGTTTTTGCCATTTTAGAAGATGGGAACCACTTGGGTACAAAAAAGTAATCGGTATCACATTTAAAACAAAGTTAACGTGTCGTTGGAATTTCCTATCTTCCAGGATGAGACACGATCCTAAAAAGCACCGATTTTCAAGAAAGAGCTAAAAAATAGCCCATGTCCGGTACACGTTTGTAACCACACGACACCCTGTTTTCCTTAGCCTCACACTGTGGTCTGTCGTGCCCAGAGGCTCCTGCTTCTTCTGTCTCTTCACCTCCATGAACCTCTAAGAATCAAACGTTTCCTGTGGGCTGACTTCCAAGTCAGTTTTTGGTCGGGTCATCCTTACTATGTAGATTTCCAAGCACAGACTCATTTTTTTTCACTTGGGGAATCTACGGAGTCAAGAAGCGTGTATCAGAAGACGCTGGACAAAAGCCTGGCCCCTCAGCGACAGAAAGATCCTCCAGGCAGCGTCTGAGATCCCTTGGGAGCTAAACCCATCAAGAGGCTTTCAATCCTCCCTCCTGTGAAAGCACTTCTCAAACATCCCCTTTGAAGTAGCCCTTGTTCTCCACTCCAAGCCAGGGCAAGAATAAAAAAATACTACTGGAATTCTGATCTACAACAGCTATTGTGGCATAAAGTATTCGACATTGAAATGATTCCCATTTAGTGATATCATTCACTACTTTCTCCTGAACTTATACATTGTCCTCAACAATCGGTGTTTTTTCTTTTTTTTTTTTTTTAATTTTTTTAAACGTTTATTTATTTTTAAGACAGAGAGAGACAGAGCATGAACAGGGGAGGGGCAGAGAGAGAGGGAGACACAGAATCTGAAACAGGCTCCAGGCTCTGAGCTGTCAGCACAGAGCCCGACGCGGGGCTCGAACTCACAGACCGCGAGATCATGACCTGAGCCAAAGTCAGACGCTTAACCGACCAAGCCACCCAGGCGCCCCTAATCGGTGTTTTTTCAATATGATCATTTGATCAGGTATGATCTTAGTTTTTTTCTAAAACCTTCATATTCAATGGTTTTAAAAAAAACCTGGAGGAAGCAAATGCAGGATAAGAATGTATGAGATCTTTACCATAAATGTCTTATTGATCATTAGCAATTCTTTCTCATCTTTTCCAGGCTCCCAAGGCCAATATCCACATCTCCTGATTCCCAGTTCAGGACTCTTTCCTCTCAAAAGGCAAAGAAACAGGCATAAGAGGAAATGCTGCACATAATCATACCTTCCTTGCAAGCACACCGGCCACCTGAGACACAGCCATGTGGCCCAGCAGAAACCGCACCAGCTGCTGTTTTCCCCATTCCATCCAGAAGCTCCACTCAAAGTCATTTGGGTCCTAAAGAGAGCAAAACAGGAGATTATCCGAGGGATTTTGGTACATCTTAGGCAGAACACAAACTCCAGTTAATAAAACAACCGGAAAGAAGGACGAGAGTCCAAACTCCAAATGACATGCGCGCATTCCCAGCCCCAGCGCTGCCACAACACCACCAGCTTGTACCCTTCCCTCCAGCTTGGCTGGTCTCACTGCCCTTCTCCGAATCAGTGTCTTTTCAGAGCTGATCCCCCAGGACCCTCTGTGGAACAAAAACCATTATTATTCCCATTTCATAAAAGATGAAACAGAGGCTTAAAGAATTCAATTCATGTACACGGTGTCACATAGATAATATCAGTTCATTGCTTGCACTATCTCAGGTTAGCCATGCAAACAAGAGAAATGCAAATTGGCTGCTAATAAAATTGCTTAAGGTCAATCGTGTTAAGTCTTGCTGTCAATTTGGGCAGGAGAATGAAATTAACCAATTCTCCATAGGATAAGGATGAAAGAATGAAAGATATACTTCACTTCCCTTCAGGAAGCTCTGTGTCCAGGAACACCCTGTGTGTAGGTGTCCATTATCACCCCATGTCTAGACATGCACCAGGAACAGTATCTGCAGCTCCCTGGCAGAAGCAGGTGAAAACTTCTGGGTAAGACTAGACGTGTGAATAGCTGGGGACCAACATCCAAAAACCTTGGTTTGGCCTTGGGAGCCCTAGGGAGACCATGGCAGCTGATTGAAATATGGAGGGAACAAACAGTGATTGGCCATTCTAAAATGGGCAATGCACACTTGGCCAATGAGCATCTCAATGATGAAGCGGGGATTTGAGATCCTCAGGATTTTCCAGACCAACTGTGTGGGTGGGGAAGGAATCCCCGAGTGACTATTGATATGGAACAACTCACCAGTCTCTGCAAATGGAACTTTAATTGGATTTAGAGGAAAATACATGATTTTTTTTTATACCTAAGGATTGAAGAGTAATTTCATACCAGTTACACATTTAAAAATTCTTTTTCCAGAAGGTATAGCACAGATAAAATTTATCTTGATTCATATCAGACTATGAATACAGAGGTAGCAAACCTCGTAGCCAAGGTTATAAGCTTGTTTTGGTTTAGATCCCAGATCTACCCATATACTGTTTGTGATGACTCTGAGTGAGATACTTTATACCTTTCTGACCTATCTGCTCATGTGATAACAGTACTGATCTTCCAGGGGTTTGTGAAGTTTAAATGAGAACATATGCATACCGAAAGTTTGAAACAGTACCTGGCATGCTGCACTCAATAAAAACTGCTACTTGCCACCAACTGTTAGTCCCATGTACTTCTCATCCTATGTTAACCAGCAAGACTGTATCGTGCTTTACAATGTGCCACTTGTTTAAAAAAAAAAAAAAAAAGACATCATCAAATAAAACATGTTCCTCACATTCAAGATCCTGATCCATAGACAACCTGCTCGTAGAGCCCCCATCCCCATAAAAATTATGGGTCTCGTCCAATTCTTTCCATTCAAAGATGATGACAGGGTCCAAGATGTGCACGTGCCACATGGCCAGGCAGCAGCAGAGCAGAGAACTCAAACCTTTACCTTGGCTCTCAATCCCTGATCCAAAGCTCATTTCCTCATCTCAAAAATTTCAGATGAGTCAATTAAATGAATGAATGCAAACAAGCTCAAAGGTCACGTGATGATGCCATGCTGGGAAAGTGCCGCTTTTATAACAAGGATACAGGCAAAGAGACGCTAAAAGTCAAGGTTGAATTTTTTTAATTCCCCCCTCAAAAATATTCCAATATCCTACCTTCTTTATTATAAAGAGTGTTCTTAAACACTAAGAATAACACTTTAAATTCAGAACCCCAGGCTTACCAATGCTTCAAAGCTTCTCCAACTTTAACTTTCTAGGGGAAAAATGGTATCTCATAAAATGTAAGAAACCAAAAAGACCTTGATGTTCCAACGGAAGGCCCAGGCCTACTGAAAACCCTGTGCTAGTAAAACCCCATCAACAAAAGTTAGGGTCTTTCATCATTAATTCCTTTGCAGAAAATATCCATTTAAAGGAAATAAAAACATTTCTCTCATGTCTACCCTTCTCCATTTAACATATTTACCTAAAGGAAATCATGTCTATCCTAAGGAAATAATCGGACAGAAAAGTTGAGCCAATGAATGGAACAAGATGGCCAATAACTAGTGGTTGATGATTTGGGTAAGAAAAATGTTGACTCACCTGCTTTTATAAGCAAAACTTTACAGATACTGAGTTCAATCACACGTTTCAAGGCAAATGTTAAAGCCACAAATTAAGAACAATTTTTTCATATTCTGTTCCTTCCTCCACTTCCTTTCTTGACCCTGCAGTTCTTAGTCAATTAAAACACTCTTCTTCAGGTCTCTAAGTGAGCCAGACGTAAACTAGGGATCAATTCAAGTCAGACAGAACCAGGAAGGCTCCTCCACAGAGAAAGGGGAGACTAAACTCCAAGGAACAGTAATCCACATCCAATCTTCTAGATCCGTGCTTCCCAAGCTTCAGTGTGCACACAAATCATCTACACATCTTGCTAACATGCAGATTCTGGCCCAGCATCTCACCTCTGGGATGGGGCCTGGGATTCTCTATTTCTAACAAGCTCCCAGGTGATGATATCTGCCGGCCCAGGGACCATATTTTGAGTAGCAAAGATCTACATCACTTATTATGCCTCCTTCCACCTGAATGGTCGTCACCCCAGAGGATCCTTAACAGTGCACCCCACCCCATACAATTCCCAGGCAGGGACACACTAAAGCTAATATTTGCCAACAGAACAACCATCATCCTGCTCATTGTCGGAAACTCTGAGCACCTTAATTCAACATGTTTTAAACTAAGTAAGTTAACACGCACAGTTACTCATTCTGATACTTTCAATCTGCAACTAGGCAAAACCGAGAAACCTAAAAGCACATGACAGTTCTAGGCATCTCTTAAATAGTGACTCCAACTTCCTGGTGAAACAGTCTTTCCTATTCTTCACAAAAGAAAGGGCCTGGGCCTGGTATTCTTAATTGCTTCTTTCCCCATCCAGAGAGCAGAGTCCTATCCTAGGCCCTGTGGGAAAAACCTGTGTATTCCTCACCCTTGGGGAACTCATATCACCAACACAGACACCCCGCAATCAAGACACTGAAAATCCACTGCAAAACAAGAGAGGTCACAGTGATGTAATTCAAACACATACACTTGTATAAGTAAGACCTTTCCTTCTCATGTAAATCACTACCATTCTGGGTATGTGTTTTCTAACAACCTCACAACAACCCTTCAAGTTTTTTGAATAGACAAATTATTTGCCCATAACGAGTAGAGGGGAGAGCTGGATTTCAAACACAGACCTATCTGTTACCAAAGACGAAGTCCTTTTCCAAGATGTTCCTACTTGTGCTGACTCTACCCGGACTTCCCTAATCCACCCAGACAGACAGACACACACACACACACACACACACACACACACACGCACGCGCACATACATGCACCCTACTAACCAAACTGCCTCCGAGAGGGTACCTCCTTAATACCACCATAACCACAAAGATGTTGGCTCAAGTGTGAAGTCTTCTTCCCTCTTCCAGGTGGACCTCATTGTGTCCCTCTCATTCACATCTGAATTCCAGCACCTTTATTATAACAATTTATTGGAGCACTTTTTATTATAGTTAATTCATGTATTTTCTCTCTAGGGAGAAAAATGGCAAGTTCTTGAAAGTAACCTTGACTTAACCAAATTTGCATCAGGTATGCCCAACATTTGGCAAGCCTTAAAAATGATGGGGGAGGGGTGCCTGGGTGGCTCAGTCGGTTGAGCGTCTGACTTCGTTCGGCTCAGTCATGATCTCACAGCTTGTGAGTTCGAGCCCCGCATCGGGCTCTGTGCTGACAGCTGGGAGCCTGGAGCCTGCTTCAGATTCTGTGTCTCCCTCTCTCTCTGTCCCTCCCCCTCTCACGCTCTGTCTCTGTCTCTCTCTCTCTCAAAGATAAATAAACGGTAAAAAAAAATTTTAATGGTGGGGGAGTAAAATCAGCCTCAGTTCTTTTTTTTTTTAATTTGTTTAATGTTTTTATTTATTTTTGAGACAGAGCATGAGCAGGGGAGGGGCAGAGAAAGAGAGGGAGACACAGAATCCGAAGCAGGCTCCAGGCTCCAAGCTGTCAGCACAGAGCCCGACACGGGGCTCAAACTCATGGACCGTGAGATCACGACTTGAGCTGAAGTCAGACGCTTAACTGACTGAGCCACCCAGGCGTCCCTAAAATCAGCCTATGTTCTTATCACATTTCTACTCCTGCACAAACCTGGGTAAGTCACTAGGCTCTCTGGATCTGAGCCTTCTACGTCTAAAACAAAAGGCTAAACTAGCATGATGTCTAAGATGCCCTTAAGAGAGTTAAAAAAAAAAAAAAAAGGTAGGGGTGCCTGGGTGGCTCAGTACATTAAGCAGCCAACTTTGGATCAGGTCATGACCTCATGGCTCGTGAGTTTAAGCCCCACATGGGGCTCTGTGCTGACAGCTCAGAGCCTGGAGCCCATTTCAGGTTCGGTGTCTCCCCCTCTCTCTGCCCCTCCCCACTCTCATTCTGTCTCTCTCTCTCAAAAATAAACATTAAAATTAAAAAAAAAAAAAGCTACTTTCCAGACTAAGGAAAAGAGACACTAATAATAGAGTGTCTACAGACTGCTGACTGAGCACCCACCATTCTGGCGAGGGGTTGATCTCCCATCACCCCCCCAATGACCAATCCAGGCCTCCACACAGTCCACCTGCTCTGTTCCAGAAAGTCCACCAGCCTGCCCTCTTCCCCAGATTGGGTAGAAACTACTACAGTATATTTACTATGTCGTAGGATTCTGCCCATAGCAAGATAAGTCAACCATCCTCAGAGAGGCTACATATCATATGTCCCAGGTCCAAGAGCAAATACATGACAAAGGCTGATTTTAAAGCCCTAGGTACTAGACCACAAGGCCCATATTTCATGTGGTAAATACCTATAACATAAAAATAGTTAAGATGGTAAATTGTAAGTGCACAGATCAGTGGCATTAAGTACATTTACACTGTTATACAACTGTAACCACCATCCATCTCCAGAATCTTCAGCTAGAATGTTCAACTACTTGACTCAGAGTTAAATCTGACATTCATTTCCATGCTTCTCTGGAGCCCTGAAGGGAGGATGGATGGAGATTCCCACAGAGTGATTAGTACCGTGTATGTTTTTGTCTATGCATGTATTTGTTAAGTATAGATAAACAATAAACTATTTTAGTCTGATAGTCCCAGAAACACAAATTCAAGAGTTTTCAGGCTGCATATCCTGAAACAGATAGAGATACTCACAGGCCAAATCAGAGAGTTGACATGCTCAAGACCCCCCAAACCCACTCAAAAGAAAGGAAGGCAGAAAGGTTCTAGAAACTGGACTGAAGAGAAGTGAATCCATGGTTAACCAAAGGGAAACATGAACATTCAGAAAAGCTACAAGATCTGAAATGCCAGGGGAAAGGGACCATCCTACCTTCTTCTCAAAATAAATGTCGGCTCTGTATGGCCGACTCTTCCAACCCTTTTCTAGCATGACTTCCTATACATTAGAGGTCAGAAGGCAAAAAACAACAACAACAACAACAACAAAAACCTTACATTACCTACATTTCCCAGAATTCCCTGCAGCTAGCATGTCTACATGTGCCCCAGCTTCTGATGAACAAATACACAATGACTCTGATAAGAACATAAAGATGTGCAGGCTGGGAGACTCTTCTGAAAGTATAGTGGCAGAGGCCCTTGTTTTTCCGCAGCACCATCAGTGGACACTCCAGGGTTCAGTCAGTCCATCTGGAGGGTTGGCAGTTTTGGTTAGCACACTCGCTGCACTGTCCACTCAGGCTGGGACCTGTGCAGCAGCCACAGTTTTGCTCTGGAAATTGCTCCTGGAAGTTCACTTCGTGCCTGTCCCTGCAGTCCTTTTGACTGTTCTAAAATCTCCTTAAATCCCTGCAATATATTCCTTTCTGCTTAAGCAGACCAGGGTGGATTCTGTTGTCTGGAACAGAACCTTGATCAACATACTTTGGAAGGGATTTTTCTCCTGACTGCAATCCAGTTCTACTTGTGTAACAGAAGCCACTATGAGAATATTCACTTTATTTATTTTAATATGCAATTTATTGTCAAATTGGTTTCCATACAACACCCAGTGCTCATCCCAACAGGTGCCCTCCTCAATGCCCATCACCCACTTTCCTGTCCCTCCCACCCCCCATCAACCCTCAGTTTATTCTCAGTTTTTAAGAGTCTCTTATGCTTTGGCTCCCTCCCTTTTTTTCTTCCTTCCTCTCCCCCATGGTCTTGAATTTCTCAGGATCCACATAAGAGTGAAAACATACAGTATCTGTCTTTCTCTGCCTGACTTATTTCACTTGGCATAACACCCTCCAGTTCCATCCATGTTGCTACAAAAGGCCATATTTCATTCTGTCTCATTGCCAAGTAGTATTCCATTGTGTATATAAACCATAATTTCTTTATCCATTTATCAGTTGATGGACACTTAGGCTCTTTCCGTAATTTGGCTATTGTTGAAAGTGCTGCTATAAACATTGGGGTACAAGTGCCCCTATGCATCAGCACTCCTGTATCCCTGGGGTAAATTCCTAGCAGTGCTATTGCTGGGTCATAGGGTAGATCGGTTTTTAATTTTTTGAGGAACCGCCACACTGTTTTCCAGAGCGGCTGCACCAATTTGCAGAGAATATTCACTTTAAAGAAAACTATTCCAAAATAAGTCTATTTATTGCAGGAAAATGAAATGGAGCAAAACACCAGCCTACCCGGTCCAAGGGGTTCTAGAACTGGATAATGAAGGCAATGAGTGTTGCACATTCACAAGTGCATCTGTTTATATATTTCAAAACCAAATAGAAAATGATCTACCTTACTTACCAATCTGTATTTTTCATTACCATAACTCTCTTTTTCTCAGAGAAAACAACAGAGAGCTGAATATACTGTATATTACTATTTTCCTTACCCTCATATCCAGCATTTCACCAAAAAAAGAAATGTAACAGAAACATTAGACACTTTTGTGTATCTATTTCCTACATAGCATTATGTTCATATTATTTACCTCAAGACCCAATTCCTAATCACACTGAGCAAGTCACCTCTGAACAGAGAAAACCTTTATAAGATACCTGAATCCAGAAATGTTTCCCTGCACGTTCAAAAGCAACAAGCTCACCTTAATGGCCTATAAATTTCCAAAGGAGAAAGAAAAAGAAAAAAAAAGGACTAACAGGTAGGAACTCCGCACAGAAGAAGCACTGCTCTCTGAATGAACTCAGGCTAATGATTCACTTAGCAATTATTGGAATAGTTTTCTCTTTCAACAGATGCTTTGCTATTTCTAAAATAATTTGAACAAAATTATTTTACTGCCCACAATTTCCAGAGACACTCTTCCCCCAACCAACATTTCCTCAAAGATAAAATGTTTTCCCTACCAAATTTTTTATTCTGTAAATAATAAAGTCTCTGCTTAAATGTCTTTACCGGCCTCTACAGGTAAAGAAGATACTCACAGGATAGGGATCCATCGACAGGGCTGGAGTAAACTACAATGGTTCTACTGTGTGTCATTCCCAGTCTCTTAACTGGCCTTCATGATCTAAGCCTCACAATCCATCCAGGGCATAATGGGGGCAGACAGATGTTCTGCAGAAGAAAAAGCCTCTCAAGATGACTTAACTAAATCAAGAACACTTAAATTCTTCGAATCTCTTCAACCCAACTAACAACCTAAACTCAGTAACATTCTCTGACTACCCCTCTACCTACCTACTTCCTAGAAGTTGTTCCAGAGTATTTAGGACTTATGCATATACTTGATCAAACACGTAAAGATTCTGTCTCTGCCTTGTCTACTCTATATTTCTCCTTTTCTTCCTGGAGCTAACAAAAATAATCAAATTTTTAAAAAGAAATAGTACATTCTAGTATGAAGTCAAGGCTTTATAAAAATTATATTCCTTTCTCCACACCTCTCAAACTGGAAAAACACTGTATTTTCTACCAAGTATATGGAGAAATGAGTTGTAAATGAGTAATAAGGCTGATAAATAAGTTAGGGATCATGACAAAAAAGTAATAGAACAGGATGGCTGGACAGCCAATTATTAACATATGATTTCCCAGCTACAAACTCTAATAAATCATGCATTCTATTAGCATCTCTTCTCCTGAATACCAAAAATACAAAAGGAGTCACAGTAACATAGAAGAAAAAAATGGTCCACCAACTTTGAGGGCCTTGGCCCCTAACATGGCCCTCCCACTCGGAGAATTTGCTTTCTGCTTAGGAAGTTTGCATACATACAAGAAAACTAGTTAATACACAACATCCCTGCAGTGGGCAAAAACTAGCAAACTAGAACTCCAGGTGGAATCCCCAAATGTCAAGTCTTCAGGGAAGAAGGCCAATTAAGAAAGATATGAGGGATAGAGGCACCTGGATGGCTCAGTCAGTGAAGCATCCAACTTCGGCTCAGGTCATGATCTCGCATTTCATGGGTTTGAGCCCCTCACTGGGCTCAGTGCGGACAGCTCAGAGCCCGGAGCCTGCTTCAGATTCTATGTCTCCCTCTCTCTGCCCCTCCCCACTTGTGCTCTGTCCCTGTCTCTATCTCTCTCTCAAAAATAAACATTAAAACATTTTTTAAAAGAAAGATATGAGTGATAAAAAAGAAAAACTAACATTTTTGTCATCTTTCCAGGGGGTACAGGAGGGCAAGTCTTCATCATCCCAGATACCATTTTTTTCCTTGAATTTTACACACTGCATTAAAGACCAGGGAAGTGGCAGAATATATGAAGGGTTCTCCCACACACCTTTTCTATCTGTCCCCTTTGCCCATTAGCTGCCCAAGCTCTCAAAGAGACACCTCCCTGTGAAAGAGAAATTACATATACTGGTCTCTGCTCCCAGTGCCTGGCACAGAGCTCCTAAAACCCTTGTAATTTCTGGTAATAAGAGCATAGGAACATTTTTTGTTCTAATACTTGGTCTTTGACCCTAGTTCCTGACACAGAGCTCCTAATTCCCTTGGAATTTTCTGGTTGGGAGGAACACCTTTTGTTGTAACAAGGTGACTCTTGGTGGCCTCCCAGATGAGGGCTGCTCACCAGAAAGACTAAGCCATGATTAGAAGCTTGGAATTTTCAGCCCCACCCCCTCTCCAGAGAGGGGAGGCAGGCTGGAAGTCAAATGAATGTTCATGCTTAGGTGAGGAAGCCTCCATCAAAGTTCCACAAGTACCAGGGTTCACAGAGCTTCTGGGTTGGTGAATGCACGGAGATGCTGGGAGAGGGCGCTCCTGGAAAGGGCATGGAAGCCCCACACCCCTTCCACAGATCCCGCCTATGTACTTCTTCCATGTGACGTTCACATGTATCTTGTATCACACCCTTGTATAATAAACTCCTGTCTCCCTAATCCTCCCATTAAGGATAGCTAAAAACTCTGGATATAACTATAAAACAAACATAAGACGACTCTGAAAGATGAAAAGAAGAAAGCAGCCTGGCTAGGAAACTCAGGATTTGAGGAATGACATAAACAAAATAAAATAACCCACAGATGGGCTTCATAGAGCAGATGACTTAGGAAAAGAATCACTGAACCTAAAGATAGGTCAATAGAAATTATACAATCTGAGAAACAGAATAGGCTTAGAAAATAAACAGAACCTCAGAGTCCTGTGGTACAATTATAAAAGATATAACTTTCATGTCACTGCAATCCTGGAAGGAAAGGAAAAAAATGTAAGGCTGAAAAAAAAAAAATTAAAATAATGGCTACAAACCACACAAATTTGATAAAAGGCATAAACCTACAGATGCTGAATGAACCCAAATCAAATTAAATATACCAATTAAAAGAAAATGGCAGGGGCGCCTGGGTGGCTCAGTCTGTTGAGCGTCCAACTTTGGCTCAGGTCATGATCTCACAGTCTTGAGTTCGAGTCCCGCAATGGGCTCTGAGCCTGCTTCTGATTCTGTGTCTCCCTCTCTCTGCCCCTCCCCCCATACTCTGTCTCTCTCTGCCTCTGAAAAAATGAATAAATGTTAAACATTTTTTTTTAAATGAAAAGAAAATGGCAGAATGAATTTT
Source organism: Lynx rufus (assembly GCF_022079265.1). Taxonomy (NCBI): domain Eukaryota; kingdom Metazoa; phylum Chordata; class Mammalia; order Carnivora; family Felidae; genus Lynx; species Lynx rufus. The sequence goes on along the minus strand of NW_025814829.1, from coordinate 31,065,271 downwards.
TAGGAAATGATCCAAATCTATGCTGTCTATAAAAATTCACATTAGGGTCGCCTGGGTGGCTCAGTTGGTTGAGCATCCACCTCTTGATTTCCCCTCAGGTTGTGTCTCATACTCTCTTGGGTTTGAGCCCCACATCCGGCTCTGCACTGACCCTGCAGAGCCTGCTTGGGATTCTCTCTCCCTTTCTCCCTCCTTCCCTCTCTCTCTCTGCCCCTCCCCCCAGCTCGTGGTCTCTCTCAAAATAAACTGAAAAATAAATTATAAAAATTCATTTCAAATACAGGTAGGCTGAAAGTAAAGGATAGAAAAGGATACACCATACAAAAGAAAGCAGCAGTCACTATATTAATATCAGATCAAGACGACTTTGGTGAAAGAAAATCACCAGGCTCAAAAGGATCATTCAATAATGATAAAAGGGTAAATCCGACAAGAAGACATAACAACCCTAAATGTGTCTGTACCAAATAACAGAGCTGTCAAATCCATGAAGAAATGACAGAAAAGGAAAGACAAATCCACCATTACAGCTGAAGACTTCAACACCCCTCTCTCTCAACAGTTGATAAAACTGCTGGACAGAAAAACCAAGGATACAGGAAAACTTACCACCAACCAACAGGATCTAATCGACATTTATAGAACATTCCATCCAACAGCATCAGAACACACATTCTTTTTAAAGATCCATGGAACATTCACTAAAATAGACTATATCCTGGGCCATAACACAAATCAACAAATTTAAAAGAATTTCATCATACGCAGTATATTTTCTGACCACAATGGAATCAAACCAGAAAGCGGTACCAGAAAGATAACAGGAAAATCTCCAAACACCTAGAAATTAAGCAACATACTTCTAAATAACCCATTCTAAATAGCCCTCCCCCCTGCCCCATGCTCGGCCTCTCTCAATAATAAATAAATGTTAAAAAATTTAAAAAAAAAAAAGAGTAAAAGTCTCAAAACTCTAAGCTACCACCTCAAGAAACTAACAAATGAGCAAAATAAACTCAGAGTAAGCAGGAAGAAGGAACCATAGATAAGAGCAGAAATCAAGGAAACAGAAAAATCAACGGAATGAAAAGCTAGTTCTTTGTAAAAATCAAGTTCACAAATCTCTAGCAAATGGAGAAAGAATAAGAGAAGACAGCCTAAATTACAGATATCAGGAATGAAACAGGATATCACCAAGCTCCACAGAAACTGAGGCTAATAAGGGATATTATGAACAACTCCATATACATTTGACAACTTAGATAAAATAGAATAATTCCTTGAAAAGCACAAACTACCAAAACTCACCCAATACAAAATATATCATTTCAACTACCAAAAAAATTAAATTCATAATTTAAAAACTCCCTAAAAAGAAATTTCTAGTCCCAAGTGGTTTCACTGAAGAATTCTATTAGACATCTAAAGATGTTCTTTTTAAGAGGGAAACACTAACACATTTTGCAAGTCTCACAATAAACACATGAAATCTGAAGTTAAAAACACAAGACTATATATAATTGCTCAAAATCCAACAGTACCAAAAGAGAGAAACTACAGTCCAATATCCCTCATGAATATAGACACAAAAATTCTAAACAGAACATTAACCAATGAACTCCAGCAATGTATAAAAAAATTATACACTACAACCAAGTGGGTTTATCCAGGGATAGAAGGCTGATTTAATATCGAAAAATCAATCAAAGTAACCCACCATATTAACATATTCTGAAGAAAAAAAATCCCATGATCATATCAACTGACACAGAAAAACATATCTGACAAAATTCAATGCTCTTTCATAAAAATTCTCAGAAAACTAGGAATAGAGAGGAACTTCCTCAACTTGATAAAGAATATCTACAAAAAATATACAGAAACATCAAACTTATTGGTGAAGCCTGAATGGTTAAGAATAAGAAAAAGACAAGGATGTAGACTCTCATCACTCTTACTAAACATAATACTGGGAGTCCTAGCCAGTACAATAAGAAAATAAAAGGCATACAGATTGAAAATTAAGAAATAAAATTATCCTCATTTGGTTGTCCAAGTAGAAAACCTTGACAAATCAAAAAAGGGAGAAAACAAAAAACACCTCCTATAATAAATGAGTTCAGAAAAGTCATAGGATATAAGATCAAAATATAAAAGTGAATTATACTTCTATATACTAGCAATTAACATAGAAATTGAAATTAAAACTATAAGACCATTTATAATTGCTCAAAATTTAAACACTTAGGGGTGTCTCACTGGCTCAGTTGGTAGAATATGCAACTCATGAGGGAGGGGAGGGTGGGTGATCGGCATTGAGGAGGGCACCTGTTGGGATGAGCACTGGATGTTGTATGGAAACCAATTTGACAATAAATTTCATATTAAAAAAAAGAAGAACATGCAACTCTTGATCTTGGGATTTTGAGTTCAAACCCCAAATGTAGAGTTTAAATTTAAAATAAAATTAAAAACAATTTTAAGTGTTAAAAAAAAGGAATTTTATAGGTATAAATTATAGGTATAAATCTAACAAAACATGTATAAAATTTGTATGCTAAAAACTACAAACACAAGTAAATCAAAAGAGGTATATAGAATAATACGCTACCCTCAAGGGCTTGAAGAGTCAACGTAGTAAAGACATAAGTGTTCCCAAAATTGATCTAACATTTTAACAAAATTCCTATTGAAATCCTAGCAAAATGTTTTGTAGACATAGAAAAGCTTATTCTAAAATGTATATGGGAAGGCAAAGGAACTAAATGAGCTAAAACAATCTTGAAAGAGAATAAAATTAGAAAGATTATATTACCTGATTTCAAGACTTACCAGTAATCTTAGAGAATGTGGCATCAGTGGAAAGACAGACACACAGATCAATGGAACAGAAGTGAGAACCCAGAAATACAGCCATACTAGTCTGGCCAATTGATTTTTTTAAATTTATTTATTGTTGAGAGACAGAGTGCGAGCAGGGGATGGGCAGAGAAAGAGGGAGACACAGAATCTGAAGCAGGCTCCAGGATCTGAGCTGTTAGCACAGCCTGATGCGGGGCTTGAACCCATGAACTGTGAGATCATGACCTTAGCGGAAGTCAGGCACTCAAGCAACCAAGCCACCCAGGCACCCCTGGCAAATTGATTTTTGACAAAGGTATAGAAACAATTCAATGAAATGAAGAATAGTCTTTTCAATTAATGGTGCTGTAGCAACTAGACATCCATAAGCAAAAAACATAATAATATATAAGCCTCTACCGAAGCAAAGATAAAAATTAATTTGGGGTGCCTGACTGGCTCAGTCAGTAGAGCATATGACTCTTGAGCTCAGTGTTGTAAGTTCGAGTCCCACGTTGGGTGAAGATATTACTTAAGAATATTAAAAAAAATTTTAACTAAAAATGGATCATGTATTTAAATGTAAAATGCAAAATTATGAGACATCTGGGGAAAAAATAAAAAATCTATGAGCCATACAACTAGGCCAAGCGTTCTTAGAAATGACACCGAAAGCACAATCCACAAGAGAAAAAAAAATTACTAAACTGGACTTCTGTGAAAGACCCTAAGAGGATGAAAAGTCAAGCTACTGACCAAAAAAATATTCACAAACCACCAATCTGACAAAGGACTAGTATCTAGACTATATAAAGAACTCTCTAAACTCAACAGTAAAAATAAACAATCCAGGTGGAAAATTGGCAAAACACATGAACAGTATTTCACCAAAGAGAATATACAAATGACAAGCACATGAAAAGATGTACAACATCACTGTTAGGGAAATGCAGATTAAACCATGAGATATCACTGCACGGCTATCACAACAACTAATATTTAGGGTCTTAATAATACCAGATGCTGGCAAGTATGCAGAAAAACTAAGTATCTCATGTATTACTAGTGGGAGTGTAAAATGGTAGAGCCATTCTGAAAAATAGTTTGGGCTGCTCTCTACAAAAGTAAACATACCTGTATCGTACAATCCAGCAATCAAGCTCCTAGATATTTATGCCTGAGAAATTAAAACTTATGTCCACACAAAAACCTGTACACAAATACTCACATTAGATGCATTCATAACAGCCCCAAACTGGAAACAGCCAAAATGCCCTTCAACAATGGAATGGTTCAACAGTGTGTGGTCCATCTGCATCATGGACTAACACCCTGCAGTGAAAAGCAATGAACTACTGATACACATAACTTGATGGATCTCAAGGACGTCATGTTAGAGTGTGGAAGAAAAAAAAAAAAACAGTCTCAAAAGGTTACATACTATATGATTCCATTTGTATAACATTCTCAAAATGACAAAATTATGAGATGGAAAATGTAACTGGTTCCATGGGTTAGGGACAGGGAGAACAGGATGGGTGTGATTAGAAAGAAGCAGCACGAGGGTTCTGTATCTTGTGGTTCTGTATCTTGCTTGTGTTGGTGGTTAGGGGATAGAAAAGGAAAGGAATGGAACCATACTCAAAGTCCCAATATACAAAAGGGCTAAAACTAGTTTCTGTGGTTGAACCAGGACAAAGCATATAGATAGATTTCTGCTTCGCCCCCTAATGGTGGCTCCAGGAGCGGCAGTGACTACAAAGTGGAACACTCTCAAAGTGGATGACTCAGGCTTCTCATTTGCATTCCCATAGTACCCTTCATAGAGTACAGTCTTTTCAAATTTAAAAGAATATTTCTTCCACCTCAATATTTCTAACTATGAGAAGCATACTTACAGAATTTCTTGTACAAACTTTGGGTAGAGAGTAGCACTGATGGATAAAGAGTCACCATCAGTGAACTAGGAGTTGTGGTTGGTGGACTACTAAGATTGACTAACCCAAAGCCATACTCTGGTTTCTCTTCAGATCGAATAAATCTTTCGCCTTTTACTAAAGATTTCCGTGGAGAGAAACAATTCTGAGTCTTTTGACAATTTTTTGAGGCCTTGCTCTGTGTAAGGCTGTATCAGTTGTTGTAACAAAAGACCAATCTTGTAGGAGGAAGAGAAAAAAATAAGTCCTTACATAACATGTGAAATCTTCCCTTTTGCTAACTTTAAAAGCCATTATGCTAAGTGTCAGCAGAGTGACACTCAGCAGACTTCTAAAATAGCAAGATTCTAATTAGGGACATTACCTGATAGAAGCATTTCACTGTATGATTAAGGGTGAGTAGTTTACTAGAAAGGTCTTCTAATGACAAATAGCTTGGAATCCCTCTCTATATAATTTCACAGCACCACAAGCTCTAAAAGGATTTCATAGGGTTCTGGGACTGATTTCTTCTGCTTGCCTAATAAATGTCTGTGAGATAGAATTTGGTCTGAGGTTTGCTTTCATGAAACCTGGGAGCCAAATGATGAAATAACTAACCCCCACCCCCACCTTTATTTACATCTTCGCCCACAAGTCCCACGATCTCGATCTCACTCTCACCCTGCAGCTGCTTCTAACTTCTTTTAACAGAGACTTACCAACTGTGATGTCATGATTTTAAAAGGCAATAACCTTTTAAAGAATGCTGACAGGCACTACTTCTAGGAAACTACTGAGAGAAGGAAGCATTTCCCTTCCTCCCCGCATCTCTGCCCGAGTTTCAGCTCCAGGCCACAGTTCACACTGCCTAGGCTAGAAGAATCTGCTGCTTCTCTCTGAATGCCGTTAGAACACGGAAAGAAGGAGTGAGTTGGCATGTGAAGGGCTCTAATCGGAAATCCAGTCCCAGATGGCTGCAATTCAAATAATATCCAATATCGTTATCTAAAGCCGCACCTGAGAGTCTATTACCATAAGCAATGTTAGAAATAAATAATTTATAAGTGAAAAAAGTGGTGTTCAATATATATGGTGGGTTAGAGATTTTCTCAGGCTCTAATACTCTTCATAAGGATGAGGCACAACAGTCCCTCAGCCAGTGGCCCCCTCTTCAGAGTACTTGGATAGTGAGTTCAGCCCTGAAAACACACACACACAGAGACGGGGGGGGGGGGGGGGGCATGAGCAGGGGAGGCACAAAGAGAGAGGGAGACAGAATCCCAAGCAGGCTCTGCACCATCAGCACAGAACCCCATGCAAGGCTCAAGCTCACAAACCCAGAGATCATGACCTGACCCGAAGTCAAGAGTTGGATGCTTTACTGACTGAACCACCCGGGCGTCCCTGGAGGAGTACTATTGACCCATCATTTAAAATGCCCTGCGAATTAAATCATCATTCTCTCTTCAAATATAAAAATAAAGGTCATCCCTCAAAAAAAAAAAAAAAAAAAAAAAGCCCAGCACCCAGAGCTTCAGGGAAAATTGCCCTAAGTCTAGCCCTCCTTTGGTTCTATGTCCCTTCACGTCCTAAGACTATCCCCTGATCAGACTCACAGGGCATCTGCTCCCAACCATAGAGTAGGGCTGCCTCAGCCTCGGATGAATCCTTCCTGCAAGTGGCTCGTTGGAGAACCTAAAGTCAGAGAGCAGAGGCTTCTCGAGCTTTCAGGAACAGGTTTAATGGGAAGTTTGGCACCTGCCTACTAATAAATGTTGCACACATGGCACAATTCATATCCAGACTCTTTTCCCAGCACATACCACTTGGCAGCAAAGTTGTGGGACAGGAAGATATTTAACTGCTACCCACCTCCACCTGCTGGAAGCTACTAAGAGTAAAACCGAAGAATCTGACTTTTGTTGAACCACCAAGCAGATTTGGGTCAGTTCAAAGCATGGCCCTCCAGGGAGGGCCTCAGCTCAAATCTGCCTCCTCCAGGGAGCCTTCTCTGGCCATTCCAAGGTTAGAAATTCTCCCAGAAATTTTTGGTTATACTAACAAGAGACACTCACACGCCTGGAAACATTGCGTTAAGTGTAATGCTAGGGTCAATTTTCAGGCAGGACACACAAATAGGGCCAGTTGTCCTGGCTGTATATTACTGGTATCTGTTCAGTTTGCTTGAGGCCTCTCCCCTTTGTTAAACACAGACAGCAGCAGCCCTGTTAAAGCTATCTGTCAGCCTGGCATTCTCAGACACGGTGTAAGCAACTTGAGGAAAGAAACCACACCTCTTACTTCTCAGCTTCTAGCACCTCTCGCAGCCTGGGCCCCAAAGCAGTTGGTAAGTAAACAGTCACATGTCAACTGACTGCTTTGTGGCCAAGAAATTTCTCACTCAAAACCTATTTCCCCACTGCAAGGTCTAAGTATTCATGGGAAACACCCCATTTCTACTCATCCCTCTCCCTTTCCCCTTCTCTCTCTCTCTCTCTCTTTCTCTCTCTCTCTCTCTCTCTCTCTCTCTCTCTCTCTCACACACACACACACGTTTAGTTTTGCAGAGCTAAACTCTTGGTTCTAACTTCACCTTATTTCCCCTGGCTTCTTCAAGTGCCTTTATAATGAAACAATATTTTCTATGAACTAGTGGATATGAGAGAGAGGAGGGCAGAGCAGGGTGCCTGTAGGCTCAGAGTGAATGAGCAAATGTGATGTGTACCCATCTGCATCGCAGATCCCATTTGGACACAAGGCAGAGAGTTTGTGTCACCACCACCTCAGTTTCGTCCTGCCACACATCAAGAAGGAAATCCAGCTGGGATGAAGCTAGATAAGAGTATACTGACAGGTAAGAAGCAGGAGTTCTTTATGTTAACAAGAGGGAAATCAAGCCCAACGTGTGCTCGTGAACCTTCCTTCCATCACCAGGCTGTGGGTTTCTTGGCCCCACCATGTGGAGATTCTTCAGCCCACATTCTCTCTGCCTGGAGGGGCTGGCAGAGAGCACAAGAATCTGCCTCTGCTGAGCAGCCCCTCTGTGAAGGGGCAAAGCTGCATAAAATCCAATTTTCTGTTAATAAGGATAGGCTTAAAGTTCTCACGCACAGCCCAAGTGCTTATTAATCTGTTCCCATCAGATGGAGGGAGGCAGAGATATATAATGACACTGGCATCATCTTTGAGAGGCTATGGCTTAACAAAAATGAGGTAAAAAACCTAAACTCTCTAAACCCGCCAGAATTTACACACATGAAACAAAGCCAATGTTGCTGAGGGACCAGTGTTCCTTTACAGTAAGCCCCCAACAAGACAGGTGGGTTCACTGTAATCCAACAAACACTAGTGGACTCTCAGGCAGGGAGAGGTGGAGACGAAAGATCCTCTTACATCTACAACAGATGACGGTTAGATAACAACAGTTCAGGAAGGAGTCCTGGGAATGGAACTCACAGAAGAGAGAACGAAATGCCAACCGGAGGCGGGAGCAAGGGGAGAGGAGTCGGGGACGGTCCCCTCTGGGCTGTTCCTCCAGCAGAGGGGAGGTGCACACCAGCCCGCAGGAAGCGTCATGTGTAGGAAACATCAAGGCATCTGCAGGGAATGGCAGACAATCCTGTTACGTAGCAGCAAAGGGTGACCACGAGGATCCAAGGTGCTGTAACCAGGTAGGGTCAGTGGACAATTAGGCCTGAATGTCAGCTATGGAGTCTGTACTTCACACATCAGAAATGGGGGGCCATGAATGGGTTCTGAGTAACATTAGGAGATAACCCATCCCGGACATTAACTCCAGAGATGCACAAATCTCGGGGGCTGAGGGGAGGTAAGGTAAAGGTGCAGGGTGGGCAAAGCAGGAAAATCACAAGGTTCCTGGAAGAGGCCACAGAAGACCCGAATCCCTTCAGTGACTGTCCACTGCCTTCTGAATAAAGTCCGGACTCCACACATGGTGCCCAGGGGCCTTCGTGGTCAGCCTGTATCTTACGCCTCCTCCCCACACCCAGCCTCCCAGCCAAGCTGAATGATTCTCGCTCTCTCATCCAGGTCCAAATGCACACTACGCCCTTCACCCACCTTCCCCACTGGCTCCCAGCACCCCCGCTGGAACTGCCATGAGTCCAGGTCACATGCACCTTCTGCTTCCGCACGCCTCGCGGAGGGTCGCACCACATGCCTCGCCACCCATCGTCACCTTTCCCCCAAACCCAGAGCCCAGTCAGGAGAGACACTGAGCCCGGAATGTCCTGGCCTCCCCACACCCAGCACATCCCCTGCAAACCTCTTACACAGTAGACTCGCAAGGAATATTTGTTGAGTGAATCAAAACAGAGCTTGTTGTGTTTTTAAGTATTGAAATACAGAGGAATTAAAAATTAAGCTGAATCTGAAAATCTGTACAGGCAAAAACTTCAGTAGCTAAAAACTGTCTGTACTTTAGAATAGTACCTCTTTTCTCCTCACCAAGACTTAACTGAACAAGCTTCCCTTCTCTGATCGTGTCTTTTCTTCCTAACCCTCTGACAGGCACCGAAAATCCTTCTCTGCCTCTTCTTCTGAAAGAACTCCTTACCTACAAGGATGCCCCAGTTTCAGAACCTGCCACAGGAAGGAGTGTCTTCAGGAAAGAAGGAGGAATCAATTACATGTAAAATCTTTCGTGTTACATTAGGCCTTTGAGTGCTCTCTCCAGCAACAGTCTGCTTCTGGATTTAAATGCTTCTCTGCAGAACATTACCTGCTTGCCAGAGAAGGGGAATCAGCAAATCTCAACTCTGAAACAAGGAGGTTTTCCATGGAAGGTAAAAAATAACAAGCACAACAACACGTACTGGGCATACGTTCTGCTCCAGGCACACACATGCTGGGCCTTTTCTGTCCAGCATCTCTTTCCCCACAACCTCCCCTTCCCGTGTAATAAAATTAAGGCTCAGAGGAGGTAAAGCATTTTCCAAAATGCTGTAAAATGCATTGTGAACTCAAGTCCGACCAACTCCAAACCTTCACTCTTTCCATTATGCTACCAGAACCAGAAATGATAAAAGGGGAAGAAGTCATGACAGTATGACCTGACATAGAGTTTCGCTTGTTATCAGTTTGATTCAGACCCTGTCCAGAAGCAAGTTTCCTATATCAGGCAAGGAACATGGGCATGAAAAAGTTTCCTTTATCTCTTGGGACCACCAGCAAGAAAACCAGCACGAAGACAAAGACAAGGGGACCATCAAACACCAAGACAGAGAATGGCCAGAACTGGAAAGGTACCAGGCGGGACCCATCCCTGGCCACCCATGGGCTCCCAGCACACAACTGCTCCAAGAAGCACTGGAGCCTGCAGGGAAGGGCGCTTCTAGGCCCAGAGAGCAGATATTGCAAAGGATGCAAATGTCTCAGCATATGGGTCATGAGCAGTCATCGACGGCTGCACCCACACAAGCTCTCCCACCACATCTGGTGTCTCAGCAAGTGCGATTGACTTTATACCAGGCCCAAAGGCATTCCTGATTGGGCTATAATCCTCCAAACTATTAATCAGCAAAAACTGGAGGACCATGGTCCAGCCCAGACCCCCTTCACTATCCAAGGAAGCTCCATCTTGAGTCAGCATCTCCCCAATGCTTCTTTCTCTTCTCCAGTCATGGCGATCCCCTCTGGAACAACATCTCCCTACTGAGGACCGTCCCAAATCCTACCATTCTGTGGAGCTCAGCAGTGCGGGAACTTCCTCCTCCCCAAAGCGGTTTCTGAACGCCTGGGCCGCAGTGGTCTCCCCCTACCCTGACTATAAACACGGGCGCACTTAGCATTTACCTACATGTCTATTCAGATGCAGTTAGTTCTGATGCATTTAACTCCAGTGTCACAACCTGGCACAGTTAAATTCAACAAAACACTCACCTCTTCTATTCTAGGCACTGAAGAGGCAAGAATGATTAAATCCCAGCCCTGACCTTGTGGGACTCACAGTCTAGTGAAGGATGGATAATATAAGATACAACTGTCCAAATACATTTATCATTATAGGGCACAAGATACAATCCAAAGCATTCTATCACATCACCGCATCTATTTGCTTCATATCATTTAGCTCAATCTGTGGCTGTTACAATTGTCCACTTACCTACCGTCCATCTGTCCCCACCAAGAGACAACGGGACAGGAGCCTTGTCTGTCTGGTTCACTACTGTGTCCCCAACACTCAGTTCAGACATGGGCACAGAAACACACTCATTAAAAGTAGTACATGTGGAAGGAGATAAAGAGAGAGGCAGTGAAGTGTCAGGAATGATGAGCACGGAAGCCCCAACTTAGAGGTCCAGGCAATGCTTCTGTGACAGGGAGACAACTGGGCTTGGATATGAAGAGGGAGTAAGGACCAGACCGGGAAGGGGAGAGACACAATCCAGAAGAGGAAACCGGATGACCAAAAGAAAGGGCAAATCAGAAATGACAAAGGCAGTGCAGGGAGAGGTCCTAACTATTGCGGCAGACCGGTTACTCTGGTAAATGCCTGGAGACATTTTTGACGGTCATGACTTGGGTCAGTGGTTGCTGGTACAGTCCAGGGAGGCTGCAAAACACCCTGAAATGTACAGAACAGCTCCCCCACAACAAAGAATTATGTGGTCTAAAATGTCAGTAGCACTGAGTTTAGCAACCCTAACATTTAAGGGATGGGTTGGTCAGAGAACATTAAAGCTTTTGTCTAAAGTTCACAATTCCTACACTCACCAAATAGCTTCTTTTGATTAGAATTTGGAGCAGGGTAGCATTTGCTTACCACCTCCTGTAACCTCAACAAAAGGAAATGTTCAGCAAGGAGTGTCCAGAACCTATCTGGCCTCTCTATTAGCTGAGACAAGACTTTCAGCAGATATCCGTGCACTCCCTAATGCTACATTTGGCCTCTGGGTCTGTTTTATGATCTTCACCAAGAACATAGTGTCAGTTTCCCTCATCCGTTGACTATCCACCAGAACTCTCTGTCTTCCCTCTAAATTCTAAGACTCCAAACTACCCAACCCATTTGCAAGGGATGAGACATAGAAAGATGAGGACAACAAGAAGTGCTCAATAGCACCAGATAAATGGATGGATGGTCAGATAAACAGAGGGATGGACAGATTTTTCAGAGTGGAAAAAGACGGAGTCCTTGGAGCTCCAAGGGCATGCATCTGTGCCTTGTGCACTTTTCCAGGAAGGCAGGGTTGTGCTGCAAGTTGACACCCACGCCTCCCCCAGCGCTGTTATGGGTGGTGGGGGCGGGGGAGTGGTCTGTCATGGAGAATCCTTAGCAAAGGTCATCTCCCCCAGACTCCGTGGCCTTGGCAGGGAGTCAAGCAGCTGGACTTGAAGGAGTGGCAACAGGAGCTGGGAAGTCAGCAAAGACAAAGCCCCTTTGTCTGGAAGTGGCACACACAGCAGGACTGAGCCTGCCCCTTGACAATGAAATCTGCGGTAGCTCCAGAACATGCTGGGGCCTGACTCTCAGTTCAGCTGCGCACACTGCCTCCCAATCACTTCTCTTCTCAAGAGCTGAAAGTCTCTTAGTCTACAATGGGTTTGTTTATTTTTGCCCCTGGCAAACAATTCGGTATTGTCTGAAACGCCTGAATTGTAACTCTAAGAGAGAAGGGAAAAAAAATTAAAAAGAGAGATCACCATTTTTTTGTTGTTGTAAAAGATCCAACAGGGGAATATTTCTAAAGAGCTAAAGAGTGGATCTTAAAGCTCACAAGGGCTACCTCCTGCTACATCTCAAATTCCACCATGGCAGAAGTTTCCCAGATTTCTTCATCTCTGAAGTGAGCATGACACCATCCACTTTACAGTCTTACTAATATCCTAAAAGGGCTTTTTTTTTTTTTTCTTTGAGAGACAGAGAGAGAAACAGAACATGAGTGAGCATGTGCAGAGGGAAATAGAGAATCTTAAGCTGGCTCCACGTGGAGCCCAACATGGGGCCCAACATGGGGTTCTATCTCACAACTGTCAGATCTTGACCTGAGCTAAAATCAAGAGCCCGACCCTCAGGGGACTGAGCCACTCAGGGGTCGCTAAAAAAGCTTATTTAAATCAGAAACATTTACAAATGGATGCAGTGAATGAAAACTCAATTTACACCCAACTTTTCATGGGAACTTCTGGTGAGTAGAACAAAAAGCCAGGAATGGCGCCCCACGCGAGGCAGGACATTCTTCCCAGTCCCAGAAAAACATAGGCCTTCCATCTAATAGAGTGGCTCCATACAAAGCCAGAGCTGGAAAGAAGGGACAGATTACCCTAGAAAATCAAAATGGAAATTGAATAAATTGCTACAATTCTAAGCAAGACCTGCAACTCTCACAGTAGAAAACTATCAGCACAGGCAGTGCCCAGTTTGGAAATGAATTGTCTTCCAAAAGTTCATTTGTAAGTCGGGTGTTCGGAACTTGGAATGCATCCTTTTATATCCCAAGCCAGCCCACAAACACTGACGGAACTTCAAATACATCTGGCACACCACCCATGGCAAAAAAATAAAAATAAAAAAGCAATGTTTTTATATCATTTAAAAAATCTATCAAAGCTCTCAGAAAGACAAAGACACAGCTCATCACTGGCCAAATACAAAAGTGATGCAAAATACTGAAACGAGGTTTGAAAATTGAGAAGCTTTATCATTTACCCACTAAGTACCTTCTTAAATCCTCCAAATAAAGTGCCGGCCTCCAGGTCAAACTGTCGGTCCAGTTCCTCTTCACGTTCTGACAAGAAAAACAGTGTTTCATTAGTCACAGATCTAAATAAAACTGGGTTGGTTTAATAGGAGACGCATGAAGAGAAAGTGTGCTATCCTGGAAAAACTGCCGGTGGTCTCAGCTACAGGCATGGAAATGGGTCACACACCTTGACCTGCCGTGCCAGCCTTCTGTGACCTAAGTTCCTGGAACTACGTACGTAGTGGGGCTGACAGAAATGTCCCCTTCGACTTGTAATAAAGGTCACAAATGGAGAGTGATCAAGAGAGAAAGCTTCCAGCACCAGGAACCAAGGGAGGAATTAGCAAAAATGCCTCACTTGTATAGCCGGTGAAAAATTATCTTAAACAGATCACACCACAAAATGATGATCACAGCTCCATGATATGGACATAATGCTAACAAGATTATAAAATGGAATCATATAATGGTAGTAAGTATAAGCATACAGTTGGTTTAAAACAAAGAGTATAACAAAATATTCATTCAAATACTTCTTAACGGTGTACAATAACCAGGCCCACATTTAATATATATCAGGAATGAAGCAAAACAAGACTGGCATGGCCTTTGCCCTCCTGGGGCTCATGGTACCCCAGGGAAGAGAGACGAACCAATAATGATAAATTACAACAGTGCTGATGAATACCATGTAAGGAAGTGAGGAATGTTAAGGTGTCTGTACGACGTCCAGTAGGTAGCCCGATGGGTATGAATGGAGCTCACGAGTACCCTAAGTTGGAGATGAAGACTGAGGAGTCCTCAGCATAAGGGTGATGAAGCCACCAGAATGGCTGAGATCGCCCCCAAAAGGCACAGAGTGCATAGACCAGGGAAAACCAATGCTCATCAGACCAACACCCTACAAAAGCCACAGAAGAACCAAAAAGGAACTACCCAGAAAGATTACAGGAAAACCAAGTGAGTGTGCAGTCATTAAAAAATAATTACGAAATGATGCTGGTTTCACAGTAGGATCCAGGGGCAGATTCACACACACTAGAGGCAAACAGCAGCCCGAACCTCCAACCACAGGCAATACTGCCTCTAGGAACAACAGAAAAAGGAGGGGTGGTAAGCACTGGCCCAGGGTGCCCCAGGGCACAACTCGGGGACACATTCACACTGTATCCCGAGTGGTCCAAGAGGTGCTGGGAGATGTGGGATTGCAGCAGGGCTCTGGTCCTTTCTGTTACTGCTGTACACACATCACGTTGTGTGTGTGTGTGTGTGTGTGTGTGTGTGTGTGTGTGTGTGAACTGTGCACAGACTCAAGTCCCAGGGAAGAGCCCACAAACAAACAGAACATTCTGCAATCCAACAAAGAAATAAAAGTAACAGGAACCTCCTAAAATTCATTAACATAAAAAGGGTGGAAAACCTCTAGGCCTCTGGCCTCTTCTGTTCTGGCTTCACTAACATACAAAGAGCAACCTCCAGAAACATCAGAATTGTGCAGAATTGAAACAAAGCAGAAACCTGCTTTTTCTTTTTTCTTCTTTTTTAAGAGTACAACGCAGAAGCAGTGAAATTTTACAGGCTAAAGCATCAGACTTCTTGAAACTGGAACAGAGCTCCCTCTAGTGGGAAAAAGGAATCCTACACAGATAGAAGAATTCCTACAGACCAACTGAAATACTATAGGAGACACCGTCATACAAAATATAAAAAGATGAAATTAATTTTAGCATATTTTATTTATCTCAACATGGAATCAGTATTAAACAATTACGGATGAGTCATTTTACATTCCTTGTTCTTACTAATTCTTCAAAGTCCAATATACATGTTATCCTTACAGCACATCTCAATTGGAAACGGTCACATTTTGAGTGCTTGTATGGCTAATGGCTACAGTATTGGACAGCACAGCTCTCCACCAAAAATCCTCTCTCAGGTTTAGAGAATTTCTACAATTCACCCTCGTCTGATTTCTACACACACACACACACACACACACACACACACACACACACACACACAAATACATTCGCAACCCCTTTGGAAATCACTGCCTCCAAACCGTCTTAAGTTAGTTGACAATGTGCTGCTATGTAACTTGGTTGAGAGAAGAGAATGGCCGCTGAAAACGCGTAGCGGGAAATCCTTCCTGAAGAGCTTCAGCCCTCAGAACCTCTCCAACGAGACCCTCCAGGTAGGGATCCCATATTCCCATACTAGAGGCAAGAGATTTCATCATACCTCACACACACTCAAGCAAAAGGACCCTGCAAATGGAGAGAAGCCTTCCCTGCCTGAGCATTTCTCTCCACACCACACAGGCCTGACTGTCGGGCAGAGCCAACTCTTTCTTAGAGGTGCCCTGGTTCTATTTCCCAAAATTCCGCGCTCCACAAAACTGCCTGAGAGCATAGAAATGAAGCAATTTCTGCTGATGAGCCCTCATTACTAAATCAGCTGTTGATTCTCCCCACTCCAACCACCACCCAACAAAAGGATACATCAAAGCCCCATTCTACCTACTGAGTGAGAGGATTTGCATTTTAATCGATGCCAATGAGCTGTGGTGGTAAACCATTTACTTAAAAGCACTAACTAACCTACCCTTTTCACCCTCAACATTATGATAGGAAACCATTTCTGGGGTAGGGTGGGGGTAATTAGAGGGCAATAATCAGGAAGAGGGGGAAACACACACACACACACACACACACACACACACACACACACACACACACCCTCGTCTGACACCAGCCACTGCCAGGGACCAGCACACCCAATCATGGCTTAACATGTCCTGCTGTTTCTATGCATTTGAAAAATTCCAATCAGCTCCTACTGATTCTTTATTTCTCTAGGAAGCCGCTGGGTACAGCAGACTGTGGCAGTAAGTAAATGAGTGGAGAAAGGGAGCAGAAAAGATGGGCTTCTCAAGATAAGAGAATTTAATGGTAAGCACCTCTCAAACATTCACATGAAATATAGAGAAGGATGACAAAGTGCTGGTTTTTCCAGGACAACTCCTGAGAAATGGGAGGCCCTCTCCTCCCTTCTCCCAATTCCCACTAAGGGAATGAAAACTTGATTTGGAAATAGCCCAAGCAAAAGCAAATCAAATATGTAAATAGGATGCAAAGCAATATATAACATAAACAGCCTTCAAATCTAATAGGGCTGCTCATCTGCTACTCACCTGAAAGAAGCCAGGCCACCAGGGGCGCGATTTGCATGGAAATCCTTAGGGCTCCGAGAAAGGAGGAAGCAGCCCGGGACTGAGATGGAACACTCCAGCAAAGAGGAAGCCATAAGCTCCTGCATTTCTCTTGTGTTGACACAACAGGGAGCCCCGGCTGGACGAGTGAGGAGCTGTGGAGTCCAACACTGAGGGTTGCCTTCAAATGCCCTCCAGCCCAGGCCCTGTCTCAAGTCACCGTAAGAAGTTTACTGCAGGTGTTCAGAAAGTAGCCTCTCTGGAAGCCGACACTCCCCTCCTTTGAGGGCCAGGGTCCACAATGGAGAAGGCCAGACAAGCCTGAGAGGATAGGCCAGGAAGCTTAGATTCCGAGTAGGAAAGCCGGAACTCAAATGTTTCCTATGACCTTGGCCACAGGTGACAGGGGAAAGAGGGTCAACTCTAACATGAAGCATTGCCAAACAGATCACTAGGAGCCCGAGCTGTGACACCACACTACTGATGCTAGCCACAAAGATAGGCTGTCCACTTCTTGGCTCCCACAGGGGCTATGCATTTGGGTCCTTTCACAAAAGACCTGTTGACTAAAGGGTCCCCAGTGGCCCCTTCCACAGTATAAGGGCAAGGCCACCTGTTGGAAAACAGGACCAGTGGTAGCCCCCCCATTTCTCCTCCCAGAACTGGGCCCTCCAGAGTTGCCGGTTCGTCTTGCAACCAAATTCCTCTAGTCAAAAAAGCAGGGAGGATAACTTTTCTCCTGATGACAAAGCCCATCCCTCATGAGTAGTTAGTGTGTTGTATGAACGTGACAAAGAATCTCTAAACGTGCTGCTATATCCTTTCCTCATAAACAAACACTAGGGGTAAGTGATAAGCACAGGTGAGTGTAGGAATAAACAACAGGTAAAGGTGAAAATGCTCAACTACAGTTGTATCCCACTTTAAGAACAACTAGTATATAAACAAAGAAATTGGACGTGGCAACTCAAATCATTTGTTGCATGTTTGCTTAAATATCAGGGCTTCCTGGTGCCATGGAGTTTATTTAGAGAAACATTAACCTCGGCCCACTGAAGATTTTTAAAAACAAAAATAAAATGTCTGTGAAATGGAAATGCCAATTTATGGAAAACACCATCCTGTTTAATATCCAACTAATCCTAATATCCAACTTTTCAGGCAGAGAGCACAGCATAACAGCTAAGCCTGGGCTCTGTAAAGCCAAAAGGATCTAGGGTAGCCTACTGTTCATTACAGAATAATCGTCACAGGAAAAAAGTGGTAGAATTTATAAATAAACCCAAGAGATTGTATTTTGAGAAAGCAAATACGCTGAATAGACAAAACCTTTGTAAATTCCCTAAAGCAGGAAAAAAAAATGAGACGTGTAGGTTTCAAAACATTGTATGACATGGGACACCTGGGTGGCTCAGTTGGTTAAGTGTCCAACTTTGGCTCAGGTCATAATCTCATGGTTCATGAGTTCGAGCCCCACATCGGGCTCTGTGCTGACAGCTTGGAGCCTGGAGCCTGCTTCGGATTCTGTGTCTCCCCCTCTCTGCCCCTCCCCTGCTCATGCTCTGTCTCCCTCTGTCTCTCAATAATAAATAAATGTTAAAAAAAAATTTTTTAATAATTTTTTTTAAAAAATTAAAAACAAAAACATTATATGACCTACAACTGGATGTCAATACATTTGAAAATTTCAAGGAAATGGAAAAATATAGGGCGCCTTGCTGGCTCAGTAGGCAGAGAACATGACTCGATCTCAGGCGTGTGAGTTTGAGCCCCATGTTGGGTATAGAGATTACTTAAAAATAAAATCAGAGAGAAAAGAAAAGTGCAAATTACTCGAACTGACTTCAGAAAACCTAAATATAACCTGAAATAACTGAAAGATATTGAAGTTTTCAGTGAATCTATCTATTTCCAGAGACCCCATGCCCAGACAAACTTACAAGTGAAGAATATCAAACTTTGATGCTGACATTTCGCACACTATTTAAACAGTTCCATAACATGACAGAAAATGAAAAGTTTCTCCATTCCTATTATAAAGTTAACAGAATGCCAATACTGAAATCTGATTAAGTGGAAAATAAAACTACAGACCAACGAATCTCACTTAGAAATTAACTAAAAGAAAAAAACTTGGAAACAAGGCATGTATTTGAAAATACCATGGTCAAAGTAGGTTTGATGTAGGAATCCATATAAACTAGACTGCAAAATTTATTACTTTAAAATATCATGCCAACAGCTTGAAAAGGGAAAACTATGCAATCATCTGTATAGTTGCTTTAAAAATGAATTCAACATTTATTACTAATTTTAATAATTTAGTAAAGGGGGCTAACTAGATTCATTAGCATGATTTAAAAAAAAAAAGCAAAACTTACTCAATTTTTCAGTAATGGTAAAAACTATAGAGGGATTTCCATTAAAGTTAGAATTAAAAATTGGGTCACCTGGGTGGCTCAGTCAGTTAAGCGTCTGACTTCAGCCCAGGTCATGATCTCACAGTTCACAAGTTCGAGCCCCGCGTCAGGCTCTGTGCTGACAGCTTGGAGCCTGGAGCCTGCTTCGGATTCTGTGTCTCCCTCTCGTTCTCTCTCTCTGCCCCTCCGCAGCTCATGCTCATACTTTGTCTCTGTCAAAAATAAATAAACTTAGGGGCACCTGGGTGGCTCAGTCAGTTAATCAGCCAACTTTGGCTCAGGTCATGATTTCGCGGTCTGTGAGTTCGAGCCCCGTGTCGGGCTCTGTGCTGACAGCTCAGAGCCTGGAGTCTATTTCAGATTCTGTGTCTCCCTCTCTCTGACCCTCCCCCGTTCATGCTCTGTCTCTCTCTGTCTCAAAAATAAATAAACGTTAAAAATAAATAAATAAACTTAATTTTTTTAAGTTAGAATTAAAAATAGCATTCTTTCTCAACTACTACATTGTTCTAAAAGGCCCAGCTAAACAAAACCATTAGTATCAGCTGTGGATGATATTGTCTAAACACAAAAATCAGGAAAAATCAAAGATAAGTTAATGGAACATTAAGAGAATTCAATAAACTGTTGGAATATAACATACACAAATCAAAATAAATACCTTTAGACCAGAAATAATTAGCTACAAGTTACAGGAAATACAATAGGAAAATTTCCCAATCATAAAAGGAAAAAAAAGAAAGAAAGACTCTGAATAGAAATTTTTGCAGGACCTATTATGAAGAAGGCCAGGAAACTTTATTGAGGGAAACAATAGACCTTGAATGCACAAAGAAAAAATACCATATCCCTGGGTGAAAAAGTACAATATTATAAGAATGTTAATTATTTACAAATTAATTTCTAGGCTTACTGTAATTCTAATGAAAATCCTGTTGAGATTTTTTTTTGAACAGTTTCACATATGTATACAAGAAGAATAAACCAGTAAGAATAGCTAAGTGTGGAAATGAAGAAGGATGAATAGTAACTTTATCAGATACTCAAATATTTTATAAAGCATTTTTAATTAAAACCGTGCAGTTAATGATGTGTGAACTGATTGAGAAATCAATGAAACAGAGAAGACATGCCCACCCTTCAAACAATCTGGGGTATAGGTAAGAATTTAGCAATGATTGGGCCGCCTGGGTGGCTCAGTCGGTTAAGTGCCTGATTCCTGATTTAGGCTCAGGTCATGATCTCACGGTTTGTGAGGTCAAGACCCACACTGGGCTCTGTGCTGACAGCATGGAGCCTGCTTGGGATTCCGTGTCTCCCTCTCTCTGCCCCTCCCTAGCTCGCTCACAGCCAGCACGTGCTTGCTCTCTCAAAAATAAACATTTAAAGAAAAAAATATTAAACAATGATCAAGACTGCATCAGGGGCGCCTGGGTGGCGCAGTCGGTTAAGCGTCCGACTTCAGCCAGGTCACGATCTCGCGGTCTGTGAGTTCGAGCCCCGCGTCAGGCTCTGGGCTGATGGCTCGGAGCCTGGAGCCTGTTTCCGATGCTGTGTCTCCCTCTCTCTCTGCCCCTCCCCCGTTCATGCTCTGTTTCTCTCTGTCCCAAAAAAAATAAATAAAAAACGTTGAAAAAAAAATTAAAAAAAAAAAAAAAGACTGCATCATAATTCAATATAGAAAGAGTTAATTGTGTTTGGTTATCTATTTGGGAAAATTTTAATTTTTTCACTTCATATGATATACCAGATACATAGGAGATGGGTTAAAGAAGAAAGCTCAAGTTGCTGAAATACAAGAAGAGTTATGTTCTCCAAAAGAAATATTACTGGCACAACCTTCTTGGAGAAGGGGAAATCTGTCTAAAACCTTAAAAATATTCATGCAGTTTGACTCAATGACTCCTCTGGAAATCCTTCTTCCAGAAATGCTTCTGAGAAAAGCTATCAGGTACAATACAACAATACAAAGAGATTCCTTATAAAATAACCATTCAACTCATACAGTTAGAACATAATGGAAGAGAGCAAACCCAAAGAAACAATAAGGAAGGAAATAAAAGCAGAAATCAATGAACTGGGGCGCCTGGGAGGCTCAGTCAGTTAAGCATCCAACTTCAGCTCAGGTCATGATCTCACAGTTCGTGGGTTCGAGCTCCACATCGGGCTCTGTGCTGACAGTTCAGAGCCTGGAGCCTGCTTCGGATTCTGTGTCTCCCTCTCTCTCGGCCCCTCCCCTGCTCCCTCGCTCTCTCTCAAAAATAAACATTTAAAAAAATTAAAAACTAAAAAAGAAATCAATGAACCAAGAAAAAAAAAAAAGGAAACAACTGAGAAAATCTAACAAAACCACAAACTGAAAAGATTCATAAGCTCTCTGGCACAGTTGATCAAAGCAAAAAACTAGAAGGAAGGGAGGGAAGGAGGGATGAAAAGACAAACAAGGGAGGAAGTTAGGGAGACAGTGAAGGAGAAGATGTAAAACAAAATACACAATAAGAGAGAAAAGCAAACCACAGAAACAAAATATTTTTAAATACGAGTATTATGAACAATACACTAACCAAACTGAAAACCCACATAAACGTATAGATCCTCAGAAAGCTACAAAATGTCAAAATAGGTACAAGAAGAAATAAATTTGAACATAAACCAATAAATAAATTGAAACAGGAGTCTAAGACTTCCCTTCCCAGATGTCTTCCCAGGTGACCTCACAGCATTCAGGTTTTCACAGATAATTCAACTGTTTTCATGTCAAGAATTACACCAGACTGACATGAAAACAACAATACACGGCCCTCTTTTAGGTGTAAGCATTAACAGAGCTACCACATGGCATAATCTCCTCTTTCTTCATGTTAAGTGTATGCAGAGAGACATAAAAGTGTTCTACATCTACTGAACCACAAGGGCATAAACTTAGCGCAGTAGGTCTGGATTAGCCACAACGCTGTCGAGCGCCAGGGGAGAGGTCACCAAGCATAGCAGATCACCACCACCCCACCCCACGTATTTCCAGATGACTTGGAGATGCTCTACGCCTGGTAGAGTAGGGAGGAAGAAGGGGTGCTCTGTTCAGTCCCTGCTGTGAATTTACCAAAAGATTCCATTTGACTAAGGCCATTAAAATCAGTCTGCTGTCCCTAATGGCCTGGCAACCGTGCTTCCACAGACAAGAGCACAGTGAACAGGATGCCTGCTCCATGCCCAGAGAAAGCAGCCGTGCAGATGCCCACTGGTGGCATTTCACTTAACGGGTAAGTTTTGAGCCTGTAATATGTTTTAGGCACTATATTTGCTCCAGATACAAATGTCCCAAAAAAGTTTACAGAAGACAGTTTTCCCAGTGACCTACTTCTACCGTGTGGGTAAACAGCACTTTTCCCCAAATTAGACAGTAAGACAAACAGTAAGTCAAACAGCATGACCACCTCTGGGTCAGCTGAGGTGTAGAAAAGCTTTGTGCTATCCACAGAAGGATTCCCTCCACCCCGATCCCAGCAGCTCCCATGACACAGAAAGGGAAAATTTTATTCCAGTGGGATACAATTTTAAAATTTAATAGAATAGATAGAAGAGCTTCCTCTTTTAAAGTAAGGTGCTTTAGGAATTAAATTATCAATAAATAGGAGAGGCAGAATAGGATAAAATATTGGGGCTAGAGTTGAACACAATGGAGTTTAAACGCAGTTCCACTGGAACTTACTAGACATGTTACCTTGGATAAATTATATTTTTCAGCCTCTGCATCCTCATCTAGGTAAAGAAATACAACAAACATTGTGGTAAAGAGACTCCAAAGATGACTGCCATACATTCCATGCACAGGCGTGCTGCTCCAGCCATATGGAGGTATAGTCTTTCCTCCCCCTGAATCTGGACTGGCGCTGTGGTTTGCTTTGACCAATAAATGAGGTAGAGGTGAGCTGTACAACTTCCCAGGCTGAGCTTCAAGAGATCTGTAGCTTCTGCTTTTGTGCACTTGCAGTACTCCCTCTTGAACCCAGCTGCACTGTTAGGAGAAATGTAAGCCATGTGGAGAGCCATGCAGACAGAACCTCTGCATGCTAGCTGACAGCCCCCCACTGAGGTCTTGGCCAGCCATTTGAGTGAGCCACCAGATGCCTGCAGCCCCAGCTAACACAGAGCAGACCTGCCCTGCTGAGTCCAGGAGAGGTTTGCTAAAAACAAAGTCTCACAGACCACAAAAATGAATTAGTGTAATCCATAACATCAATAAGACAAAAAAGAAAAACCACATGATCATATCAATATATGCACAAAAAGCATTTGACAAAATCCAACACTCATTTATGATTAAAAACTCTCAGCAAACTAGAGATAGAAGGGAACTTCCTCAACTGGATAAAGAACATCTACAAAAAACATACAGTAAACATCATACTTAACGGTCAGAAAGCTTTCTCACTAAGATCAGAAAAAAGGCAAAAGTGTCCTCTCTCACCATTCCTTTTTAATATCATAATGGGAGTCCTAGCTAGTGCACTAAGAAAATGAAATAAGGTATACAACATGGAAAGGAAGAAATAAAACTGTCTTTGTATGCAGATAATATAAATATCTATGTAGAAAATCCAAAGAATCTACAAAAAAAACTCCTGGAACTAATAAGCAATTATAGCAAGGTTGCAGGATACAAAATAAATACGCAAAAGTCAGTTGCTTTCCTACATATGAGAAACAAACAAGTGAAATTTAAAACTGAGAACAATACCATTTACACTAGCACACCAAAAAAGTGAAAAAACTAGGTATAAATCTAACAAAATACATACAAGTTATACGTTAGGAGAACTAGAAAACTCTGATGAAAGAAATAAAAAAACGAAAAAGACAAATTGAGAGATATTCCATGTTCATGGATATTGTTAAGAGGTCAGTCTTACTCAACTTCATCTATAGAGTCCATGCAATCCAAACCAAAATCCCAGGAAGCTCTCTTGTGGATAATGACAACATGATTCTAAAGTTTATATGGAGAGGCAAAAGATCCAGAATAGCCAACACAATATTGAAGGACAAGAACAAAGTGAGAGGACTAATATCACCCAAATTCAAGACTTATTATTTTTTTTAAAGAATACTGAGTCTAATTTTTTCTCAATGTTTATTTATTTATGAGAGAGAGAGAGACAGAGCACAAGTGGGGGAGGCGCAGAGAGAGAGGGAGACACAGAATTTGAAGCAGGCTCCAGGCTCTGAGCTGTCAGCACAGAGCCCGACACAGGGCTCGAACTCACAGACTGTGAGATCATGACCTGAGCCAAAGTCAGACTGAGCCAGCAGGTGCCCCCCAAATTCAAGACTTATTATAAAGCCTTATGACTCAAGAGACCGTGGTGTTGATGAAAGAACAGACAAAAAGGTGAATGGAACAGAATAGAAAGGCCAAAAAAAGACCCACATAGATACAGTCAACTGACCTTTGACAAGGAGCAAAGGTAATACAACAGAGAAGAGATATTCTTTCAACAAATGCTGGAACTAAATGTCCACATGCAAAACAACTGAATCTAGATGCAGACTTTACACTCTTCACAAAAAATAACAGCAAATGGATATTATAGATCTGAATATAAACACTACTGAATCCTTAGAAGATAAGGTAGGAGAAAATCTAGATAACCTTGGCTATGGGAATTACTTTTTAGATACCAAAGACACAATGCATGAAAGAAACAATTGGTAAACCGGACTTAACCAAAATTTAAAGTATCTGCTCTGTAAAAGACACCATCAAGAGAGTAAGATGACAAGCCACAGACCGGAAGAAAATATTTGCAAAAGACATGTTATCCAAAATACACAAAGAGCTATTAAAACTCAAAAAGAAAATAAACAACCCAATTAAAAAATGGGCAAATACCTGAACACCTCACCAAATAAGACTATATATATATATATACATATATATATATATGTTTGTATGTGTATATGTATATACATATATACAGTCTTATGGCAATAAGCATATGAAAAGATTCTCCACATTACATCAGGGAAATGCAAATTAAAACAATGAGATACCACTTACACACTTACTAGAATGGCCAAAATCTGGAATACGGACATCAATTTATGGAAAAGACTGCCTCATAAGGTGAAGCCTCATGATGAAGATGGCAGAGGGACATGGTAGAAGGAGCCAGCTCTCTGACGCTATCTAGACACAATACGAGGCTTGTAACAATGATGTTGGAGGCTGTGTTTCTGCTGCCAAACGTGTCTTCAAAGTAATAAATATACCATATCATAGGGCTGTTCTAAAGATTAAATGAGACAAGATACAATACATGAAGTATCTAATACAGTGCCTGACATAGAGTAGGTTAGCTCCTCCTACATGGGTCCTGGGAGCTCAAAGGCTCCAGTAGGGGAATGCAAATACTTGGCCAGACTTGAGAAAACAATAGTCCTCATCTACTTTAGATGATCCGTCTCTGCCACCAAGTTCCTGACTCTGAGTGGGACATATGTAGAATGGGAGAAAAGTCAATCCTGGTGATGTACATCCAAATCAATCCGAGTAATATAGAAGGAGGTAGGTGTTCAGGGCAGAGCACTCTCAACTTTGCAATTTTAAGTGGACTTTTCAGCATACTCTCCTGTCTTCAAGATAAAGTCCAAACTCCTCAGATCAATATGCAATGTCCTTCACAGGCTCTCCCTGCTTTTTGATCTAGGCTCAACTCTAGCCACTGTCCCCTCACTCTCTACGCTCCAGTCCTCCCAAGGGGTTTGTAGTTGCCAGACCATGCTATGCTTCCTCACACCCCAAAGGCTTGTCCATTTGCTTGCAAACCCATCTCTGTCCACAGATCCTCTGACGCCTTCTCTACCTTCCTGGCTCCTGTTCTGCCTTATGACAAAGCCCAGTAATTATCATCAACTAGGAAACTGTCCCTGACCACGCAAGAGGCCATCTTGGTCCCTCCACATTTCTGTCTCCCATTCTTCCACAGTATGGGAAGTTTTAGTGGCACATGGCCACCAAGCTAAAGACAATGTTTCCCAGTTTCTCAACTGTGGCCATAAAACCTGGTGCTGGTCAACTAGGGGTAAGCAGAAGTGACAAGGGTAACTTGCCCAACAGGAGGGTTTCCATACCCCTTCCTATGGGCTGAAATGCAGATTTAGTGATGATTCTTCTTGAACAAGCATATGAAAATCACTAAACACAGCAGAACGAAAGGATGAAAGGAGTCTGGGCCTCCAATACCTTGAGCTACCTCCACATATCTCAGAAGCAATGAGGGTGGAAGAGAAACATAAGAGGTTACTGCAGATCACCTCCACAGCCTTCAGTAGCCATTGAATCAAACCTTCCTATTACAGAAGACCAGCCACCGGATCCCCTCAAAGTTCCAGGATGAGGGTGGAAAATTGCATTGATTCAGGTCATGGACTCAAAGTGTCCCAGACAAGGGAAAGCAAAGCAGGGTCCAAGTTATCCCAAGCCCATTAGACAATTTTTCTGACTCTTCTACCTCTGAGTACTTCCTTCCTCCTTCCTTTCTTGAGAGAAGTTCAGGAAAGCTGGGGTCTTACCTCTTGAGACTTTGTAAACTTCATAGAAAGAATATAAGTGGAAGCCTAGTGAAGCAAATAGGTAAAAAGACAGTTCCCATCGGGGCAGCATTGCTCCTCGTGACAAAGGGTCTTGGCAGACACACTGAGAGTTTCTAGGAAGAGAAACAGAAATAAAAACATTAAGCCACAGACATGACACTAAGGAACAGAATCTTATCAGTTCACTTGCTCTCCTAAGGATCCATCACTATTTAAGGTGATACAGATAGAACCCCAGTCACACTTCCTTCTGCCAGTGACTGTCTGCATCTTGCATCCAACATGCACACATACACTCACACGCCCTGCCTCCCCGGGTTGGGCAGGTCTTCCCTATGAGCTCCCACAGCACCCCATCTGCCTCTGCACCCCAGACAGTTGTGTGTTCAATGCCTGACACGCCTGCCTCCCCCTATGGGGTAAGCGCTTGGAGAGCAGGGACCATGATTCGCCGAGTCCCCAGTAACCAACATGGGCTGTGGAATGTAGCAACAGGGGAATAGTGCTCCATGAATAATAAATGGCTTCAAATCCTGAATAGAAGAAAAGTACAGATCTCTAAAACTCTTCTAAGCCAACAGCTTTAACCTCCTCATTCTCCCCTTCAGATGTCATCTGAAGTTGTTTATATGAATGGATGAATGAAAATTACTGTCTTCCATCTTGTATAAACTTAAGGGAGGTGAATGATGTGACTCCCATCAGCTATGGCAGACACTGCTAGCAGCCCACCCCACAATATTTAGTCTCCCTTCCTATACAGTAATGGAACTTTTAACTGAACGCATGGATGCTAAGCTCAACTATATAGTGTAGCCATGTGTGGGCATTTGAATAGTCCTGGGTGGCTCAGTTGGTTAAGCATCCAACTTCAGCTCAGGTCATGATTTCATGGTCCGTGAGTTCGAGCCCCACATCGGGCTCTGTGCTGACAGCTCAGAGCCTGGAGCTTGCTTCAGATTCTGTGTCTCCCTCTCTCTCTGTCCTTTCCCTGCTCATACTTGGTCTCTCTCTCTTCTGCTCAAAAATTTGTGTGTAGTCCTGCGTAGAAGGCAATGATCATCCCCTTCCTGCTGGGAAAAGCTGGAACAGCCACATGGGGACAAGAGGTGAAAGCCATGTGGAAAAATAAGATCGAGAAGCCTCAGTCCCTGACTCCGTGTACCACCTCACCCCCAAAACTTCCCTGGACCGTTTATACCTATATTATTAAATGAAAGAGAAATGCACTTCCAGGTTGTTTAAGCCTCTGCTATTCTCACTCTCTCTCTTATGGCATCCATGTCTATATTCTAAGTATTATTAGAGCAGGTGATAGGAAGTCCTAAAATTCTTCAAATGAAATCATCAGCTCCCAAGCAACAAAAAGCCAGTTAAATGGCTCACATTGTTTTCCTTAAGCCTCTCAAATATGTCTCACTATGGATGCCAAACTAAAATAGGAGCAAAATTTTAAGCCCCAAGAAAATACTTCCTCATATGAGACAGTAATGCCAAAATCAAAATCATACATTATCCCATTTTATTTTCACAATACCCTAGTGAAGAAGGTGGAGCAAGAGAGACAGGCAATTCACAGATGACAAATGTGAAACAGGATAAGGCCCCACAGTCAGCCACTGGGCCCCCCATGCCTCCCCTCAGCCACGGCTAGCCCCATTAATGCCCGTTCACAAAGTTACTTGTCCCTACAGCCTGGCTCAAAATCCACCACACCCAAACTCCTTTCTCCAGGCTGAGACAGCAGAAAAAGATACACACTTCGGCTTTCATAAAATAGAAGGCCAGAAGTCAGTGGTCCTCCAACCAGAGTGCCCCTTGGTAATGACCTAAACGTTGCTCAGGCAGTTTGGTCTCCTGCAACTGAAGGCATCCAGAAGTAGGCACTCGTGCTTTCAAGCCCAAACACTCAGCAACAACAACACCTTCTCAGGTCCCCCTGCTGTTTTTCAGAACCACTTCTGGCTTTAAACAATTCTACTCACACTTCATTTTTAAATACCTGGCATCTCCTACAAAACTTTAGAATTTCTTTCTGGAACTTTGTGGGAATATGGTAATCTCCACTTTAGTGGGAAGTTAACTTTAACCTCTGGGTTTTAGGAGTCTCCTTTCAAAGGATGTTAGTATTATATTGGATGGTCTCCTCACCTCATTAAGAATATGTGATTTGGGGCGCCTGGGTGGCGCAGTCGGTTAAGCGTCCGACTTCAGCCAGGTCACGATCTCGCGGTCCGTGAGTTCGAGCCCCGCGTCGGGCTCTGGGCTGATGGCTCGGAGCCTGGAGCCTGCTTCTGATTCTGTGTCTCCCTCTCTCTCTGCCCCTCCCCCGTTCATGCTCTGCCTCTCTCTGTCCCAAAAATAAATAAACGTTGAAAAAAAAAAAAAAATTTAAAAAAATAAAAGAATATGTGATTAGTTGGGGCGCCTGGGTGGCTCAGTCAAAGTGTCCGTCCGACTTCAGCTCAGGTCATGATCATGTGATTTGTGGGTTCGAGCCCTGCATCAGGCTCTGTGCTAAAAACTCAGAGCCGGGAGCCTGCTTAGGACTCTGTGTCTCCCTCTCCCTCTGCCCCTCCCCCATTTGTGCTGTGCCTCTCTGCCTTTCAAAAATAAACAAACATTAAAAAAATTTTTTTACAAATATGTGACTAGCAAGGGCTGAACTCCTAAAAATGCTACCGAAATGTAGACATAAATAATCTTAGAGATTAAATGAAAATTCTAGAAGCCCTGCTGTTTAGCAGCTTTTCAGGGACACTGTCTTCTAGGACAATTCCTCTGCATTAACAAGTTTCTTTCGGGGAACTAGAAACACTTCCGTTTTTGGTGCTCTTCGCTGTACTGTGTATATCTTGCAGACCCACACAAAGATACACAGTCATGAGCAACAAAGCAGCAGGGCTGTATCTTCACATCTAAAATTTGGGGACTGGACCAAATAGCCTCCATCTGCCAGCATGCTGGGAAATTCTGCACCAAGCAGACCTAGGGGGGAGTCCCGGCTCTGCCATTTGCTGGCTGAGGAACTTGAGTGGGTCACACCCTCTTAGATATGTTTCCTCATGGGGCTGTTGAATGGATTCAATGTAAAATGCTTCTCCAAGGTCTGGCACAGAATTAGTACCCAATACATATTAGCTATGATCCGTCCAACGGGACCAGTTAGTGAATTTAATTCCTCAGAAGCCTACCTCGCCAGAGCCTGGTTTTTCTTCCTGAGCTGATGAAATATCACTGACCCTCCGTGGGGCGTGGCCATGCCCTCTGCTGCTGAACGGCATCCCCAGAGCTCTTGCTAAGGTCTCACACCTTGTCCACACCCCAGCCCAACCCCAGGCCACCAGACAGCAAACACACGGTCCTTGGAGGCCACCTGGACAGCTTTCTGCCCAACACATCTTCCTCACCACTACTTTGCTAATCCCCAAAGGAATTACGTGCATACTCCCTCCTGTCTTATTTCATCCCTCACAGTTTCAGGAACGACACCTCAAAACTCTACCACACAGGCACTCAAGTGTCCTTAACAGTCCTCTCCTCCCAACACCACTCTTTTTAACTCTTGCCCACCCATCTCAAGAAAATTCCTGGGGCACCTGGGTGGCCCAGTCAGTTGTTAAGTGTCTGACTCTTGATTTCAGCTCAGGTCATGATCTCACATTTCGTGAGATCGAGCCCCGCATCAGGCTCTGCACTGACAGCGTGGAACCTGCCTGGGATTCTCTCTCTCCCTCTCTCTCTCTGCCCCTCCCCAGCTCTCGCTCTCTCACTCTCTTTCTCTCCCCCCTCTCTCAAAATAAACAAACATTGAAAAAAAACAAAATTCTTCTCCCCGGTGTGTTCTTCCATATTCATTTCAGCTGTGCCCTCAGAAACGAAATCAGAGTAGATGCATTTTAAAGCATTTAATGACCCAACAGCATCAAAGAAAAGGCAAGTTGGACATTGGAGAATATAACTAGAACTTTTTTAAAATGCGCAAACCCATAAAGGTGCCCAAACACTCTCAGAAAATTCTCAAGTTTCTATTTCTCATTGTCTAAATAAGCATGTTCTTTAGGGATGGGCTATCACAATGAAATCAAAGAGGTCCTTCCTCAAACGTGTAGGTAACACTTTGCTGTCCTTCACGCACGGATCCAGTCCTGCAGCAGCATTAGCAGCTAAGTGGGCATCTGTGAGACCGCCTAGAAACTAATCACCATTTGTAAATTACTTCTGCAGGAAAAGCCAATCTATAGCAGTACAGCCTGTTTAGTAAATGTCTACCTGATCAATCTACATACACGAGGATGTACCATTCATACATGAGAGCTAAGGAGGGATGCAAAGATGTATGACAGGAAAGGTAAGGGTCTGAGAACACTCCCACCTTAACGGGAATATTGGTCAGGACTATGAAGAAGCAAAAATGTAGCTAGTGGAGGTGAAGGGAACGCAAGAGCCATGTAGCAGAGGGCCTTAAACATACAGGATTACAAATTTGGATTTGATTTGCTGAAGAAACCTCAGGCTTGTAAGCCAATCGAACTATTTGAGTGAAGCTTCAGGAAGAAGTCCTTTGACGCTGTGGTAGTGTAGAGGCAGAGAGGGCAGCGATTGGGGAGGAAGTACAGAGAAAGTGCTAGAACCAAGCAACACAAAGGAAAATTAAGTCGTACCTGGCTTGAAATTAGTCCAGGAGGCAGGAGGATTAAAGAAGAGGAAAACTACGAACACACAACAGCAACTCCAAGCTGGAAGACCAGAGTATCTCAGAGCTAAGTATTATTGATGATGGGAAGATATCTGAGGTAAACGAAGACAAAGAGGTAGAAAGAACATTTAACATTAGGTGTTGGAAGGAAATCACAGCAGGTTTCTCTGGGATGAAAGGGAAAGAAGTTAGACTGGAGTAACAAGGAACTTTACCTACATATTGGGGTGCAAGAGCCCCTGAGGCTGGGCATTTGAAAGAAGTATTTATCTGGGGACTCAAGAGACCCACAGAATAAAATCCTCACTGTAAAAAGGCAAGAATTCCTCAGCTAACAGTTTTTTCTATACCGAAGTAACTCACATTTGCATTTACTTTGTAATTTAACACTCCACCTGCTTTCAAAGATACCATCTACTCTAATCCTCACCAGGAGGGCTAACTGTTAGCTCTTTTTCAGGAATCAGAATCCTGCTTGGGGGGTGGGGGGGGGGGTGGGGATAGGGAGGAGGCAGGGATCTGCCCAAGCACATAGAACAGCCAGTGAGGAACAAAAAACGAGAACCCAACTTCTCAGCTCCGCTTTTACAGGCAGAAATCCTATTCCTTAATCTTGGCAGAGAAGCATAGCTCACTATGCCAAACCCCAAACTGTGCATAAACATAACTTGTGTAAGATGCTTTGCCCCAGCGATTTCCAATACCACTTCAAACGTATCTTTATTTTTGATGCATGCAACAAATGGATTCGACAACCACTTCCATTTCAAACGTTTCCTGCTCCTCAGTCTTGATACCTAGCACTGAATGAGCTATAACCACATATCCACATGCACCAGAGGACTTTAACACAGCACTCTTAGCACTGAGCTAACAATCCTTAGATACCAGCGTCACCATGATCACTTCTACCAACTAACTGTTGCTCCATGTCCTAAAACTGAAATCTTCCTCTAATGGATTTTCTTATAGTTCAGTAACAGCTGTACTATAATAAGTGCCAGTTACAGGTTATCTATGCTAAGAAAGAACTTTACAAGGATTAGCCAATCGTCACAACAACTTTTTGAGGTTGCTACTTCTGGTACCCTCATTTAACACAAGCAAACTAAACCAAAGCCCAGAAAGGTCAAGAAACTTGCCCCATATCACACAGCTAATAAGCAGCAGAGCTTAGCTCCATACCCACCAAGTCCAACCCCAGAGCCTTCCCTCAGCCACCTCCCTATTCTTACAGAGTGCACCAGATTCATTTTTTTTTTCAAGGTCTATGATGAAACCAATCTGTCAGGAAAGCTAGAAGGTAATACAAGCTACACACAAGCAAAAGAAAATTTTAAAGTTATATGTAATTAGATACTCCCTTTAGGAAGAAAAGAAAATTTGTAAATCAACTAGATGTAATCAAAATACACCCGAACCATCTAGCTCGTACATTCCTTAAAAGATTGACTGAAGAAGACAAACTAAACCAAACCAATTTACTCAGATATAAGAAGGGGGAGTCAGCAGTTACACAGAGATAAGGGCCGAGTAAAATTGAAATCATTCTAAATTTAGGAACAAATTTAGCACTCTAGAAGTCACAAAGTAGTAAAAGTAAAAAGAGCATGTGCACACTGAAATGACAATGGCTTTGAAGAAAGTGAAATAGTAGGGCAATATTCTAACACAGTGGGAATAACTGTTATGAGACTTGCTCTTTTCTAGGGTCCCATTTGATGAAACAGAAACTTATTTTGCAGAACATAAATTACAAGGCTCTCACCAGGAAACCAAATCCAGACACACCGTGTCTTCTCACATCAGTTTTCCCCAAACCCTACATAAGAGTCTTCCAAAGAGTTTTATCCTTTTACTCGTGTAACACTAACGAAAAAAACCACTTCTCCAAACCCAAAAAAACCTTCACTAACACAGGGGGATGATTAGGTGGGTTGGAGGAGGTCTGCTGGACTGGGCAGAATGTCTAATCACAGAGTATTTTTAAATACACACACTAGTTCCAAGTATGCACCAAAACCTCATGTATCGGTTTTGTATCACTGCACAATAAACAACACGTAGCGGCTTAAAACGACAAAGATCCATTTTCGTCATGATTCTTTGGGACGGCGATCCAAGCCATTCTGCTGATCTTACCAGGCAACACTCACGTGACTAAGTCACCACACAGCTCAACAGGGACTGGAGGGGCCAAGATGACTTCACCCGTGTCTAGCTGTCAGCTACGGGCAGCACCTCTCCACATGGGCACTCAGTAGGCCTAACCCTTCACAGCATGGTGGCTTCAGGGGTTCAAAAGATCAAAGGCAAATGGGGCAAGGTCTCTTAAGGTGCAGGCTCCAGAATTCACAAAGCCTCTTCTTGGTCAAAAGACCAGTCCAGACCCAAGCAGGAAGAGAAGAGCGATTCCATCTAATCTTGAGAGCACAGCAATGACAACTTCAGAGGGGACAGGGACAAGCCTACCATTCCAATATGTCAGAGTTACTAATACATCAATTCCGGAAAGTTAATGGGAAAACTACAGTTCACAAGGGAGCTTTAGTACATGTCACAAAAGTTGTTATTTGTATATAAAATGAAAAAAAATATATGTTCCCCAGATCAGAATTTCAAAATCAGTAGGGCCCCTACGGCCATCTGGTCTCATCTCTAGCCAGTTTGGGAATTCCTTTTACTATAACCTACCTATTTCCCATAACATCACGAGGCAGGGAAACGTTTTCTAAGAGGCCCTGATTATTATCCTGCGGTTTCCTCAAACTGTCAAAAACCATCCCCTCTATTTTTAAAAAACCTTCTGCCACTTAGTCTGATTGTACCTTCTGGAACCAAAGGCATGGAGGCAGGGTCACAAGAGGATTTAGAGATGGCTCTGGAGTCAGAATGCCAAAGTCCAAATCCCAGCTTTGCTACTTTCCAGCTGTATGCCCTAGGACAAGTTGCTAACCTCTCTGTGCCTCAATTTCCTGCTCTATAAACAGGGATAACAGCACCCCTCAAGGGATGCTGTGAGGATTAAATGAATTTACAAAGAGATAAACAGTGCCTTGGGCATAGTAAGTTCTAAAATGCTATTCTTTTTGTTTTTAACGTTATCGTTCTTATACTAAAAAGGCTTAATTCTTCTCTCCAGTAATACTCCTTTGAATATTTAAAGACAATTAATGACACACACTCCATCCCAAACCGTCTTCCAGGGCACACATCCATGATTCCTTCAATCATTTCTTCAGTGACTTGGTTCCTAGACCCTTTACTATTCAGTCAATTGTCTCTTTATAGTATAGGTACCTAGACCTGCAACTTAAAACTCCAGACGTGGCACAGAGAGTAGGGCAAGACCATCACTTCTATTCTTCCAGAAACCACACTTCAAATAATGAAGTCTTAGATGCATTTCTTCATTCAACACGTATCAGTGAGCTCCTGAGATTCAGGGACTGTGCTATTTATGAAGACAAAATATAAAATCCCATCTGTGAGATCCCCCAAATAGGGCTCTCCCAGAAATGCCCATGTGCTAATCCCTGGAACCTGCAAATATACTTCCTTACAGATCAAAGGTATTTTGCAGCCATCATTAAGTTAAGGATGAGGACATTATCCCTGATTATCCACAAAGACCCAATGCAGTCACAAGTGTCCTTCTGGGAGGGTCAGAGTAAGGGACCACAAGCAAAGCAAAGCAAAGTCTCCCCTTGAGCCTCCAGAAGGAACAGCAGCCCTGCCCAGCCATTTTGGACTTCTGACCTTCAGAACTGCAAGGTAATAAACTTGGGTTGTTTTAAGCCACTAAATTTGTAGTAGTTTGTTACAGAAACAATAGGAAACATAACACACCTGCCACTTGGGAGAAAAGTATCTAACTGAAAGGATTTACATTTAAAAAAATCAGAATTTTTTTTTTTTAAGTGGGCTTCCTGCCCAGTGTGGAGCCCAGTGTGGGGCTTGAACTCACAACCCTGAGATAAAGACCTGGGCTGAGATCAAGTGTCTGATGGACACCTAACCAAATGAGCCACCCAGGCACCTCAAAAATCAGAATATTTTTAATCTGCTATAAACTTAAATTGTCAGAAAATTAAATCTAAAACAAAATTTTGCATTCAGTTCTCAACTTGACATTTTTTAGTTTCCACCTCACACTGATATCAGTCTTAATATCAAACAGAGCTCTAAGTCTTTTTATATGAACTGCCATTAAGCCATACCTCTGCTGTTAAAGACTGCCAAAAAGGAGTCACTTTTATAAATCCCTAGTTCACAAAAGCTACTGATGTGATATTATACTGTCTCCACTGAAAATTCTCAACCTGTTTTGAGCCTTTTTAATCAACAAGAGTCATGCCAACTATGTCTTACACTCCCCAGATTAGGGGCATCTGAATGAATCAAAAATTTTTATAATACACTATTTTAAGTAAACTTTGTATTAAAATGTAAATTAAAATTAAGACTTTCAAAAAGCAGACTCACTCCAGTAATTGCCTTCAGATTAAAAGCAAAATGCCTCAAAAGTCCTGTGTGTCCTTTCCTGTAACTCCACTAAAGGTCACCATGAGCCTGACTCCTATCGTCCTAGTTTATTCAGTTGTGCCTGGCTTCGAACTTCATATAAATAGAATTACATAGCATTTACTCTGTTGTGTCTATTTCCTTTTTGTTCAGCTCTTCTTTGTATATTTTTTTAAGTTTGTTTATTTTTGAGAGAGAGAGACAGACAGTGAGCATGCAGAAACTGGAAGGAGTAGACAGAGGGGTCAGAGAGGGAGAGAGAGAATCCCAAGCAGATTCCATACTGACAGCGTAGAGCCCCACGTGGGGCTTGACCTCACGAACCGTAAGATCATGACCTGAGCTAAAATCAAGAGTCAGCTGCCTAACCACCTGAGACACCCAGGCGCCCCTCTTTTTGGGAGGCTCATCCATGTTGTATATGAGTCAATAATCTGTTCATTCTCATTACTAAAGAGTATTCCAGGGGCGCCTGGGTGGCGCAGTCGGTTAAGCGTCCGACTTCAGCCAGGTCACGATCTCGCGGTCCGGGAGTTCGAGCCCCGCGTCGGGCTCTGGGCTGATGGCTCAGAGCCTGGAGCCTGTTTCCGATTCTGTGTCTCCCTCTCTCTCTGCCCCTCCCCCGTTCATGCTCTGTCTCTCTCTGTCCCAAAAATAAATAAATGTTGAAAAAAAAAAATAAAAAAAAAATAAAGAGTATTCCACTCTATAAACTACTCTGCATTTATCCATTCTACTGTTGATGAACATGTGGGTTGTTTCCAACTTGGGGCCAGTATGAATAGTACTGTTCTGTCCACCCTCTTACGTGTCTTTCAGCGCACATATATATGCCTTTACTACTGTGTTTATCTGAGGATGGAGCAGCTGGGTCATAGGAGATGTGTAGTCCAGCTTTAGTAAATGATACACCAATTTCCAGAACATTTGCTCTAATTGTTATACCCATCAGCAACGTATGAGAGTTCCAGTTCACCCATTACCCAACCAGGACAGGTATCCCCCACTTTTTGAAAGTTCAGGTTATGCCACTCCACTTTTACAAAAGACCTACATTAGTACCCGTTTTTGTTAACCAAAAGAAATCCCAAGATTTTCACTTTTACGAAAAAAAGGCAAAAAGAGAAAATGGCATTGTGTTTGTTTTGCAGCCAAGCACCCCAAGCAGCAAAAGTGGCCCCCCTCAAGCTCCTTCCCAGGGAACTACACTGAGCATCTCAGCATCATGTCATCAGAGCTTTGAATTGTATCTGTGGGCATCTGTGCTCGATCTTGATTTACTTCATGCATTCACTAGCAAAATGTGTCCTAAGGTACCAGAAATGCCTAGAGGCACCTGGGTGGCTCAGTTGGTTGGGCATCCAACTTCCACTCCTGTCATGATCTCACAGCTCCTGAGTTTGAGCCCCATGTCAGGCTCTGTGCTGACAGCTCAGAGCCTGGAGCCTGCTTCAGATTCTCTCTGCCTTTCTCTCTGCCCCACTCCTGCTTGCGTGCATGTGTTCTTTCACTCTCAAAAATAAACATTAAAAGTATTTTTTTAAGAAAAAGCCTAAAAGGGGTTATTTTGGGGGTCTGGGAATGCTCAAAAATTTTTCCATATAAATTAATGGTTAATTGCTTCTTCACTTCAGGTTACAAAAGATTTCACAAGAACAATCTGCTTTCAGATATTGAGTGAAGCCTGTACTTAGTCTACCTTTTTTTTTTTAATATTTATTTTTAAGAGAGAGAGCACAGGCAGGGGAGGGGCAGGGAGAGAAAATGCGGAGCAGGCTCCAGGCTCTGAACTGTCAGCACAGAGACCAATATGGGGCTCCAACTCAGGAATGGCAAGATCATGACCTGAGCCAATGTCAGACACTTAACCAACTGAGTCACCTAGGCGCCCTTCACAGTCTGCTTTTAACCACTCTGGTGAGTATAGAGTGATGGCCCACTCTAATTTTAATTTGCATTTCCCTAATTACTAATGAAGTTAACCCTCTTTTCATGTGTTTAAGAATTGGGAGATCCTCGTTTAGGAAGTGACTTGCCCATTTTTCTACTGGGCTGTCCATTTTTTTCTCAATGATTTGTAGAAGTTGTTTCTAAATTCTGGGTATAAGTTCTTTATTGGATATATGTATTACAAATATTTTCACCTATTCCCTAGCTTGCCTGCTCACTCCCCTTATGGATTCTTTAGATGAACAGAAGTTCTTACCAATATTTTCCATTTTGTGTACTATTCAATAAATCTTTGACTGTCCCTAGGTAATGAAGATATTTTACTTTGCTTTCTTCTAGAAATTTTATTATTTCAGCTTTCACATTTAGGTGTAAGATACAGCTTGATTAATGTTTGCATATGGGATGACATGATTAAGATTCATTTTGTCCATATGAAGATCCAATTGGCCCAGCATTATTCACCGAACTGGCCATCGTTTCTCCACTGCACTGTGTTGTCACTTTTGTCACAAACCACACATGTGTGAGCCTGATTATGGATTCTCTACTCAGTTCCATGGTCTGCCCAGCATTGTGCCAATACCATATTAACACATTGATCTAGTCGTCCAAATTTGCTTTTTCTTAGATTGCCCAGAATTTCCAAATAAATTTTAGAACTGGCTTATCAACTTCTCTTTTTAAGAAATCTGCTAGAATTGTGCCTGGGATTGTACTAAAGCTGTAAATTTATTTTCAGAGCAATGACATACCCTCCATTTTATTTAAATCTTTAATTGTTCGCAATGTTTTAGCTTGCAAAAAGTTATCATGTATCAGTGTTGGATTTTGTCAAATATTTTTTCTCTTTATTTGAATGTGGTTAAATTACATTTATTTTCTAATGTTAGCCAAAGTTTACATTCCTAGAATAAGTCCAAATTGGTCACGGTTTAGTATCCTTCTTAGACTGTTAGATTTGATTTACCAATACATCATTTTGCATCTTTTCTGTGGGACTATGGCCTGTAATTTTCTTGTAATGTCCTTATCAAGCTTTAGTAACAAGGTTATGCTGGCCTCATAAAAGCAGCCAGGGAGTGTTCCCTCTTTTTCTTTTTTTTTTTTTTCTAATGTTTGTAATATTTCCCTTATAAAGCCATGTAGTCTCAGAAATTTTGCTTTGGAAAGGTTTTTAACTCCAAATGTCATTTCTTTAATAGATACAGGAGTATTCAGCTTTTATCATGTCTTAGATAAGGTGTTTTATTAAAAAGTGCCCATTTCGGGGTGCCTGGGTGACTCAGTTGGTTGAGTGGCCAACTCTTGATTTCGGCTCAGGTCACGATCCCAGGGTCATGGGATAGAGGCCCATGTCAACCCCCTGCTTGGAATTCTTTCTCTTCCTCTGCCCCTCTCCCCTGCTTGTGCATGCGCACTCATGCACGCATATGCGTGCACGCTGTGTGTGTGTGTGTATATATATAAAAATAATAAAACATTTTTAAGGCCCATTTCATCTGAATTTTCAGCCATTACCAAAACTATTCACAAAAACATCTTAAAATCTTTTACATGTCTGTGGAATATACAGTGATAACACCTTTTTCTTCTCTGGCACTGGTAATATCATACACCATTAAGGTTCATACCCACTCTCAAAAAAAAAAAAAAAAAAAAACAACAACAATAAAAAAACCTCCCCTGGGGGTGCCTGGGTGGCTCAGTCGGTTGGGCGTGAGTCACTCACATCTCACGGTTTGTGAGTTCGGAGCCCCGCATCGGGCTCTGTGCTGACAGCTCAGAGCCTGGAGCCTGCTTCAGATTCTGTGTCCCCCTCTCTCTCTCTGCCCCTCCCCTGTTCATGCTCTCTCTCTCTCAAAGATAAATAAACTTAAAAAAAAAATTTTTTTTTAAAAAACCTCTCCTGTACTATATGACACACATCCACTATCACAAGAATATTCTCCAGCAGCATTATCCATAGAAGACGCAGAGCAAGTGGAGTATGTAAACAATCCAGCAATTCCCTCTCAACAGCTTTTATCACCAGAAACAACCACACCTGAGTAAAAGGAGACACTAACTGAAAGTTAATAGGTATTTATAATGCTCTAGGGTGGCCAGCAAGCACTCAGAAGAACACCACCACCAAGTAGGGTTTGTAACCTAGGATACCCACCCCCAAGGTGGCCATAGGGAAAATTCAGGGGGCCATGAACCTATAATTCTCTCATACATCTTTATTTTCATGAACCTCTAACTGAAATGCAGGATTTCATTTACTATACACATGGACAACAAACCACACTAATAAGAGCAGTTCTGGCAACTTCGTCACCAGTAAAAGTCAGATACCTTCATACCATAGTGCACCTGCTGCAAATACCTCAAAATATCATTTAGTGCACCTCCAGTCCACCTGAAGGACTCGGTTGAATGTCCAGCTTCAGCTCAGATCATGATCTAGCAGTTTGAGTTCAAGACTCACATCAGGCTCTGTGCTGACCGCTCGGAGCCTTCAGCCTGCTTTGGATTCTGTGTCTCCCTCTCTCTCTGCCCCCCCCCTTCAAAAATGGATTAAACATTTAAAAAAAATTTTTTTTTTCTAGGGGAGCCTGGGTGGCTCAGTCGGTCAAGCATCCGACTTTGGCTCAGGGCATGATCTCATGGTTTGGGAGTTTGAGCCCTGCGTGGGGCTGTATGCTGACACCTCAGAGCCTGAAGCCCACTTTGGATTCTGTGTCTCCCTTTCTCTCTGCTTCTCCCCTGCTCACACTCTGCCTCTCTCTCCTTCAAAAATAAACAAACATTCAAAAAATAATTTGAAAATTGGCTTCTCCAGGGGTGCCTGGGGGGCCCAATGGGTTAAACATCTGACTCTTGGTTTCAGCTCAGGTCATGATTCATGAGTTTGAGCCCTGCATCAGGCTCAGCACTGACAGCACAGAGCCTGCCTGGGATTGTCTCCCTCTCTCTCAAAAAAATAAACATTTTTTTTTTTTAAATTGGCTTCCCCTAACTCCAAAAAGGTCCATGGCAACCCTGCCCCCCCCCAAAAAAAAGGGGGAAAAAATCTACAGGGAATCAAGGATTTCACCCTAAGTTAGGAACTCTAGTGCAACAATTAAGGAGCACCTCACCTTGGCCAGGCCCTGAGCTGCAAGCAGGAAACACACTGGTAAGTACCACCTAGGCTGGCTA
Organism: Lynx rufus; assembly: GCF_022079265.1. Taxonomy (NCBI): domain Eukaryota; kingdom Metazoa; phylum Chordata; class Mammalia; order Carnivora; family Felidae; genus Lynx; species Lynx rufus. The sequence goes on along the minus strand of NW_025814829.1, from coordinate 31,024,223 downwards.
GTTCCTGATGTTACCAGAGTTCCCACAAACATCTAGCCTCCCACAATAACTGCTCTCTCCAGAGACTTGGCCTTCACCTTAAATTAGTCTATCTAACCTGCTTCCCAAGGAGGGAGCAAAATAAGCAGTAGATACAGTACAGGCTTTGATCTAGAAAAGGGAGTGTAAAACTCGGCCCTGAAATTTACCAGTTTGTGCCACTGGCATCTCCTCCGGGTCTTTTCTTCTGCTGTGAAAAGGGATAACACCATCTATCCTCCCCAGTGGTTTTAAGGTTTAAAAATAATGGGTATAAAGCACCTGACAAGCGCATCGTCATTGTCAATATTAGTTGAATCGTTCAGGTCAGAACTGACCGTCCCTATCCTCTACTAATTACAGGGACTGCCACAGAGAAAAGTGAGAATTATTACAGGAAAGATGGAGCATTACGAATGGAAGGAAAAAAACACTGTACTTATAAAAACCACCACCTCCTCAGTGAAGCCCTTCTTCTCATGTTCCCAACGCACTTAATCAAGTAAGTACTTGTTAGCACCTAAGTGCCTAGCTCTGCGAATGAATGAGGAATACAACATAGAAATATTGAGTCTCATTTCCATAAAATGCAAACCACCGAGGACGCCAACTTCTAGTTGGCCCTGATCCAAGAGCCAGGAACCAAGGAAGCAGCACATTTCTTAACACCAAGGCCACCCCAGTACCTGGCCCGCCCACTTTGGTGAGAACTGCGGGGAGGAGGGCCTTTCCAAGTAAAGACCGGTGCCCCTGGAGGCTAGACTTCGAAGAGGGAAACTGAGTCTGAAGAATAGAAAGCGAAATAAATCTCTAACTTTGGGGTGAGGGGTCGGGCACTGGAGCCGCAGCAGTAGGGCAGGCGCACGTCTAACACCGCCGAGGAGACCAGCGGGAACCGGGGACCAACCCCGGGGAGAGGCCGCTGGCGGGGACGTGCGCGGACTCGGCGGGGCCTGCGGGAGCCCCGCCACCGCGCCCGGAGGCCGGCCTGGCACGGGGCTCAGGGCCCGCCGCCTTTGTCTCCACCGCGCGACAGGGAGCCTTCTCTGCCCCGCCCCCGGGCGCGGAAGCAGGAACCCGAGTAGGAAACGGAAAGCTCCTGGAGCATTTGTTTCTCAAGGGAGTACACCGAAGCACGAAAGTCAACACCTAACCTCCCCGGGACCCGCTGCGGTCCCCGGCTACCAACCTCCGGGCTGTCCCGGGCAGCGGCGGCGGCGTTCACGCGCGCCACGAGTCCCCAACAACCCTCTCGGCACTTCCGAGTCCCGGCGGCTGCGGCGGCGGCCCGCTTCCCGGGAAGCCGCCCTCTTCCCCGGGAGCGGCGGTTGGAGGAGCTGCCCGGCGCACGTGCTCGGAGAGCGCGCCCCCGCCGCCGCGCCCGCGCGCCCTCGGCTCCGGGCGGCCCGGCTCGGACACGCGCGGCGCTCCGGGAACGGGGACGGCCCGCCTCTCGTCTCGGGGTGTGCGGGGCTCCGACGGAGGGGGACCCCCGAACTCCCCGGCTCGCCCGCGCGGGGAGGGCCCGGGTTCCTGTGCTGAGCGGCGCGCTGGCCTGTCCCCTAACCGTTTGCTAGTTGCAGGCTAGCACTTTCGGAGCGGAAGTCACCTGAAACTCCAGGTGGGCTCTAAATCCAGCCCAGTGGTCCCCACGGGCGAGAGGAGGTGGCTTGGTGGAGTGGAAAGAGGGCGGCCTTTGCGGCCCGGCTGCTTGACCCTCTTGCCGGGTGAACTTAGCCCCTGTGAGCCTCCCAGCCCTCCTCCGTCTAGCGGAAATAAGCTCCCCTGCTCTCCTGGAGAATAAGTAAAGACCGAATGGGATGAACGGTATCACCTGTAAAGCAATTTACGAAGATAATCACCACTGCAAAACTGTATGCCAGTGATTTAGAATGGGCTATAAAAACTAAAAGCGACTTCTGAGCGCTGTTACCCAGAAGACGCCAAGTCTGCCAGAGTTTCACAGATTTACCTGAGCAAGAGAATCACCTGGACTCTTGTTAAAATCAGAGGCTTCTGGATCCCTCTTCGAACCAATGGAATCAGACTCCCCAGGGAAGGGGTGTCTCAGGTGGCTCTATGTAAATGTGGATAACTCTGCCTTAGGCAGCAGGGAAACACAGAGACTCTAACTTTAATCTAGCAGTCATTGAAATAGTCCAGGAGGTTATCTTTCTGATTGCAAAATTCTCTGAGAAACTAGAGTATAAACTCTCTCAGAACAGAACTATCCTCTCTTTCAGCTCCCACCATCCCTGTTCCCAACGGCTAATATATGATGGTGTTAGGTAAGCAGGTGTTAATATTCTAGCCCCAAGTAGAAGTGCCAGATGTATCAAATAAAAACACAGGCTGCCCAATTAAAATTGAATTTCAGATGAACAGCCAAAACTTTTGTAGAATCAGTATGGCCCATGCAACATTTGGGATATACTTACACTTTAAAAAGTATTCGTTGTTCATCTGAAATTCAGTTTAATTGGGCATTTTATCTGGGAACCCGCACCCTCACAGAAGAGAGTGATAGAGTAACAGCTCAGGTAGTGGCAGACTCAGGGACAGGAATAAGATTCCTACCTTATTTCTAAATGACATTAGCAGACAATAATGTAGGTTCCCTGTCATTTACACTTAACCCCTTTCTACACAACATATTCACCTGAAATAAATAAATAAATAAATAAAGGCAGATGTAATCCTAGGTAAATTAGAAACATCAGTCAAAAATAGTCAAAAAGTAAAGGGAAGCAATAGACTAGGAAAAGTATTTGCAGGCACTATGATATACAGTGTTAGTATTATATATGGATTAAATAGGAACTCATTTGAAGTCAATTGCAGATGAGCAAGTCACAGAAATAAGGAATCCAGTAAAAAAAAAAAATAGTTGGGATATACAATTAGGAAACAAATATATTGCAAAAAGCTTCAAGAAATGCAAAGTAAAATAAGAACACATTTTCACATACCAACTTGGCAAAAATTAATAAATGACATTAAAGACTGGCAAAGGTGCTGTGGGATAGCACTCACACACAACTTTTTAGGTAGGTAATGAATTTGGTAATATCAAAACCCTTCAAATGTATCAAAACTCCTAATGTTTAAACTTTTTGAATTCTGTTTATGGGAATAAATCCAAAGGAAATTATACATAATGTAGAAAAATGCTCTTTGTGAACAAAGATTTTAGTTTTAACTTCTATCATTTTAATTTATTTAATCACAAGAAAAATATATGATAATGTATCTGAATTTTCCAAAAATAAAGAAGTAGAAATTAAGCTAAAATATATGCACTCTTCAATCTACTAGATACACAGGTTTTTAAAATAATGGTTACTGTTCATGTATAATATGACCAGACTATATATTTTTTTAAAGCTGTGTGTGGAAAAAAGACTGGAAATGACTAGAAAGGAAATAAGGTTAAATTTGGGTGGTGGGACTTGCTTTATTTTTAATTTTTCCACATTTTTTATTAAACACAAATTAATTTTATAATAGAAGAGTAATGTGTTACCTCTGAAAAAAACAAAAAACTTTTCTTACCATAAAGTTAGTTTTATGGACTCTAGAATCTCACTTTTACATAATCACATACTGAATGTTGAGGCTGTCTAAATATTAAAAGCTCCTTAAAAACATTTTCCCTAAAGATAAACACCTTAACAAACTCTGCATGTTATCTGTTAACCTAGGGACTATCCTTAGCCAATTGCTAGTCCTGTGCTGAATTTCTCAACTTAGTCAATCACATAAGTGTATGCAAATTAAAGTGCCATAAATATTTCATAAAATTCAGCAAGTCATATAAGGCCTTGGGTTTTTCTCCCCTCGAATTACGTTCTGAAAAGGGACAAGCTTAATAGCATTGACCTTTTTATTTTTTATTTTTTGGTAGTAAAATACACACATAACATTTACCATCTTAACCATTTGTAAGGGTACAGTTCAGTAGTGTTAAATTCATTCACGATGTCATGCAACTCTAGACTCTTGCAACTCTGTACCCATTAAACAGTAACTCTCTGCTACCCTCAGCTCCGGGTAGCCCCCATTCAACTTTCTGTCTCTGAATTTGACTTCTCTAGGCACATACACATCATACACATCAACCATACAGCATTTGTCCTTTTGTGAGTGGCTTATTTCACTTTGTATAATGCCCTTAAGACTTAGCCTTGCAGCATGTGTCAGAATTTCCTTCCCTTTCAGGCTGAATAATGTTCCACTGTATGTATATACATTTTTATCCATTTATCTGTAGGTGGACACTTGGGTCCTTTCTACCTTATGGCTGTTATGAATCATGCTTCTATGAACATGGGGATACAAATAACTCTTCTCTGAGACTCTGCTTCCAATTCTTTTGGATATATACCCAGAAGCAGAATTGCTGGATCACATAGTAATTCTATTTTTAATTTTTTGTGGGATCACCATACTATTTTCTATAGCAGGGGCACCATTTTACATTCCCACCAAGAGTGCCCAAGGATTCCAATTTCTCCACCTCCTCACCAATGCTGTTATTTGTGGCTTCATTTGTTTTTTGATAGCAGGCATCCTAATAGGTGTGAGGTAATATCTCATTGTAGTTTTGATTTGCATTTCTCTAATAATTAGTGAGGTTGACCATCTTTTCGTGTGCTTATTGACCATTTACATGTCTTCTTTGGAGAAATGTCTATCCAAGTCTTTTGCTTGTTTCTTAATCAAATTATTTGTCTTTTTGTTGTTGAGCTGCAGTTCTTTCTATTATTTGGGATATTAACCCCTTATCAGATACACGATTTACCGGTATTTTCTCCTTTTCCATGGGTTGCCCTTTCACTCTGTAGCCTGAGTCCTTGGATGCACAGAAGATTTTAGTTTTGATGAAGTCCAGTTTATGTAGTTTTTCCCTTTGCTTGCCTGGGCTTTTGGTGTCATATCCAAGAAATCATTGCTCAATCTACTGTCATGAAGCTTTTCTCCTACGTTTTCTTCTTTTTTTATTTTTTAAATTTTTTTTAACATTTATTTATTTTTGAGACAGAGAGAGACAGAGCATGAACGGGGGAGGGTCAGAGAGAGGGAGACACAGAATCTGAAACAGGCTCCAGGCTCTGAGCTGTCAGCACAGAGCCCGACGCGGGGCTCGAACCCACGGACCGTGAGATCACGACCTGAGCCGAAGTCGGCCACTTAACCAACTGAGCCACCCAGGCGCCCCCCCCCCCTACGTTTTCTTCTAAGAGTTTTATAGTTTTAGTTCTTAAGTTTTGGTGATGGATCCATTTTGACTTAATTTTTGTATATGGTGTAAGGTAAAGGTCCAAATTTATTCTTTTGCATGTGAATATCTTTTACATGCAGTTTTCTCAACACCATTTGTTGAAAAGCACAGACATCTTTTAAAGGCCAGGGTTTAGAATGAGGGGTATTGTCTGGGACTTAACACCGGGAGAAAAGTTGGGGTTATTTAGAGGAGGGGAGAAAAAAGGGGAGGATTTTCTTCCCTTCTCTCCAATACTTCACACATATGCGGAAATGAGGCTTTCAAAGATCTGTGCCAGCCCTTGAGCAAAAGTATCAGAGTTCTGGGGCTCCCTGACTTGGAGCTGAAGCAGCCACTCCCAGGGCCAGAAAGCCAGAGCTGCCTTCCGTTGGAAGGCTTTTGTGAAGCCAGAGAGAATCCTCCCTGGAGTTGAGAAGCAAACTGAGGCTAAAGTAAATTGACCAAAATTAATGAAAATTGAAGTTTGAAAAGGGAAACTAATCTGTATTTCTTTAAGAACAAATGTATCAAAATTAGTATGTAAATGTGGGTAATTAACGGTCAGTCACTTTTTATGCCATTATTTTAATCCCAAATTGTCAATCAGGCCTGCACTGGGTGTGTTTTCTCTCTGATCCTATCCAGACAGGCAGCCACTGTCCACACTGCAGGGCTGGTACTTAGGAAAGATTAGCCAGGCCAACTCTTCTTTGTGAATTCAACGATGACTTAGCCATAGAAATAATATCCCTTAAACAGGGGCACAAATAGTTGTTAAAACTTAATTGATAAAGGCTGAAAGATAAAGGACAGAATTTCTAATTATGAAGTTGCAGGCACAGGCATTCATGTGGAGCTATTGAGAAGCATTAAGGGCTTTCCCAACCCTCACCACGGGGCACAGGCTCTCATCTGTTCCACCTATAAGGATGTTGGCGCTGGTTTATGGTGATCCCCAATAGTCAACATCAAACAAGCATTTCTTTGTCCAGCCTCTACTTTACACACAGCACAAAACTAAATGCTACGGGACTTTTGTTGGTTGTTTTTGTTTTTATTTTTAATGAAAAAAACAAAAAAGACTTGCCTTGCAGGAAGTTGCAGCCTAGCTGGGAACTCACCAAGTATACACAAAACAACTAGTAAATAAGGAGCGCATCTGAAATAATACAGTTCATACTACCCACATATGCTCAAGAATGCAGTCATATCAATAGCCTGCACAATGCAGAGCACTGTTCAATGTCATCTTATCCGAGAACACTTCCCTGACCACCCTGGTAAAATTAACCCCTGTCCAGATACTTTCTATTTCATTGCATTATTCTTTTATATTTTCCTAGAACACTACCACTCTCTGAACTTGTCTTGTTTTTTTTTTAACATATTTATTATCTAACTCGGCATTATTCAGAGTACTTGCAAGACATAATATATTAGTAGATTGTAAAATAAAGCTATGGGTCCCACCAGACTTAATTTTTTTTAACAAAATAGAATAGAGGAGAATAGAGAATCAAATATGATAGGAAAGGGTAGATAATATGAGAACACACTACTGGATTTTAATTAAGGATTGTGAACTCTGGGGGCACCTGGGTGGTTCAGTCGGTTAAGCATCTGACTTTTGATTTTGGCTCAGGTCATGAGCTCAGGGTAGTGAGATCGAGCCCTACATTGGGCTCTGCCCTAAGCATGGAGCTTGCTTACAATTCTCTCTCCCTCTCTCTCTCTCTCCCCCTCTCTCTCTGACCCTCCCCTGCTTGCTCTTTCTCTCTCTCTGAAAATAAACAAAAACAAAAAAAGAATTGTGAACTTTGTCAGAAATACTGCATCCAATTGCTCTGAACAGAATTAGGAGAGATAATGGAAGGCTGTGACAAATATCAGCAAACACAGGAAAACTCTATCTTCTAACAAAATCTCATTTGATTATCTAGTATATGATGTGAATGTGACCATCACCATTACAGGACAGTTAACAGAATTTATATTTTATAGTAACATTAATCAGACTTCATTGTAAAGCATTTTTTTTTCTGAAAAGACATTACCAAGTAATATATGTATCAGGTTTGCATCAAATATATATTTTATGAAATTAGCATGAACTTCTCTTTCACGGGATTTCTCCTTACTTTTAAAAAAGGATGATGAAGTGAAAATTAGAGGGATGCCCAAGTTCAACCTCCAGATATCTACATCTGTAACGAGTGACAATGTTGAGGTGCATGCTTTAAAAAAAAAAAAGAAGATACAAGACTATAAAGTCTTCAGAATGTCTTTTTAGGGGTGCCTGGCTGGCTCAGTCAAGGAACATACGACTCTTTTTTTTTTTTATGTTTATTTTTGAGAGAGACAGAATGTGAGCAGGGGAGGGGCAGAGAGAGAGGGAGACACAGAATCGAAGCAGGCTCCAGGCTCTGAGCTGTCAGTACAGAGCCCGACATGGGGCTTGAACCCATGAACCACGAGATCATGACCTGAGCCAAAGTTAGACACTCAACTGACAGCCACCCAGGTGCCCCAGCGAGTCTTGATCTCGGGATTGTGGGTTCGAGCCCCACGTTGGGTATAGAGATCACTTTTAAAAAAAATCTTTAAAAAATATTTTTAATAAAAAAAATTAAATGTTTTTTTCATTGTGTAAAAATCCAACAAAAGTGACAAACCCCAGTATATTACGTTGTAATGACCCCTTCAAAACTAACAGGACACTGAGAAACAGCACACGACTTGTCAACAAGCCCCACAAACACTTTTTGGATGAAAAATTATTGGCACAATTTCTTAGTAGTTCTACAGACTGTTAATGAGATTTAGTTGCATATGATTCAGCAAAAGAAAAATGGCTCATACAAATGTTTAAAAATTACTCTTCTAATATAACTAGATATGATACATGTGATTTATAATGTGAAGTTGGCTAATAAAATTTACAACTCTTTGGTATAACATGATTTCTAGTTAAATCTGTGGAACCGTAGAAACTTCTAAAGCCATGCTTCTCAGGGTGCCTATGTGTCTCAGTCAGTTAAGCATCTGACTCTTGATTTCAGTTCAGGTCATTATCCCAGGGTTGTGGGATTGAACTCCGAATTAGGCACTGAGTGTGGAGCCTACTTAAGATTCTCTCTCCCCCTCCCTCTGTCCCTCCCCTGTCTAAAAAAAAAAAAAAAAGATTTAAAGCCATGCTTTTCATGTGGTTAAAATCCAATACAGAGCTTGTGATCCATCCTGGAAAAGAGTACACATGCTGTGAGTTATTCAACTTTTCTAGTTTCTGCAAGATGACAAGGGATGCTGTGTGTTTAAATTTAACCTCACACACACTGGATCAGATATATTTACAAAACTGGAAAAAAATGACTCATTGGTCAATATCTATTAAACTGGAAAAATAGTAAAGGAATTGTGAGTGACAGAGCCAGCAGATATGGCTAGAAAGCATAACAGAGCGATTAAAATCTTGTTAAAAGCTACTAAAAACACTTGTGCTTTGAAATCAGCATCAATAGGAATTAAACTTGGCATCTCTAGAAATAGTTGTGCTGGATTTCATGGAAGCGTTAGAAAAACCATGGCGAGGTTTATTAAATTCATTAAAGAGAGCTCATTGAACAAAATATTGATGTGCTTTGCTCAGACTGGCGCAAACCAGACACTCATGCTGAAGTTCATTGATTGTCCTAAGGGGACCTAACGGGAAGTCTTAGGCAGGGTGAATAAACTCAGAAATGACAATAACATTTTTCTAGTTGAAAAGCAATCTCGTTTGGCGAACAATCTCATTTTTGAAGACATGTTTGGGATTTTAAATTAGTATATTTAACTGATGATATTGATATTTTAAATGAACTCCCATTTATAACTTTAGGGAGAAAACAATGTAATTTAGCAAGTCAAATATACCCAAGATTCCAAAAGACATTTTGTTATGGCAAGTAAGACTTAAAAGCTATCACCTTAGCTCCTAATTGTTCCCAATACTGCTGCAGCACATTGAAGAAGAAATTATCAATAAAGACAGGGACTGAAATAAAGTTAAGGATACTGTTATATTTTACCCCTCAGTTTCAAATTTGCCATCATGATTTTCCAGAAAAGAAATTATAAAATTAGGGCACATTTTTTCAGATGAAAGAAAAACATTTTCCCTTTGAAACTCACTGACCCAAACTTGGTGCCCCAAAGGGGCAAGTGAATTATTGCTGCTTTATTCTTCATTTGCACTAAAAAATGATCACAAGACATTAAGTGCATCCTGACTTTAGAGTAAGATTATGGAAGAGTTTCCATTGCTAGGTAAAAAGAATTCATCGCTATTATTACCACTGACAATAAATAAATGTATGAGCCAGGATCTTCAACCTTTAAAACTTATTAATACAAAGGACAGACATAGGCTCATGAGTTTATGCACAAAGTATTTGTCTTTGTCCTAAGGAATAAACTTAGAAGAAAACAAGCACACCTGGAGCATTAAATAAAATCTTGCCTAACTCTTTATTTGTATTGCTTATTTGGGAACTTTTTCTATGCTGCATTTAAGGATTGATAACAATATTTTATGTTTTTAGCTTTTTATATGTAATAAGAGTAAGTATTGTTCCACCACACTTACGATTCTGTTGTGTGGGGCAGGGGAGGGAGAGAAAGCATGTACTTCATTGTTGTGCAAAAAGTATTTCTTACTGGGAGGTGTGATTTAATGTTTTTTTTAATGTTTATTTATTTTTGAGAGAGGGAGACAGAGCACAAGCTGGGAAAGACTAGGAAAGAGCAGAGAGAGGAATACACAGAATCAAAAGCAGGCTCCAGGCTCTGAGCTGTCAGCACGGAGCCTGATACGGGGCTTGAACTCATGAACCGTGAGATCATGACCTGAGCCAAAGTCGGACGCTTAACAAACTGAACCACCCAGGCACCGCTCAGAGGTGTGATTTAAAAGAAGGTTGAGGGGCTCCAGGGTGGCTCAGTCGGTTAAACATCTGACTCTTGACTTCAGCTTAGGTCACGATCTCACAGTTTGTGAGTTCAAGCCCTGCAATGGGCTCTACACTGACAATGAGGGGCCCACTGGAATTCTCTCTCTCTCCTCTCTCTGCTCCTCTTTCTCTCAAAATAAATAAATAAACTTAAATAATAATAATAATAATAATAATAAAATAAAAGAAGGTTGAAAAGCACCAGTCAATGTCTGCCCTCCCCTGAAACCAGCCCCTCTAGAATATAAACTCCAGAAGGGCAAGAGTTTGATCTGTCCTGTTCACCACTAGTAGCATGTAGTATAGTGCTTAGTATATATTTAATAAATATGTGCTTGCTGGATACACAAACTAACCAAATTGGGAAAAATAATAGTTTGTAATTGCCTTTTGTTTGCATTACCCAAGCATCTTTCTTCCTTTTATAGATACGTGTTTTAGAAAAAAAAAAAAAAGAGAAATTACTACAGTCATTTCTGTTAAGGGTCTGCAGACTGCCAAGAACTAGGAAGGACTCCCAGTCCCTTCTAGTTTGGGAAAAGATTGTGGATGACCTTGAGTTTTAGGGCTTAGGGAGCCCTGGATGGGAAATGACTGAGAGCTGCAGAAGGGATCACGTGCAGGCCTAACACAGTTTACAATAAAACCATTACTTTTCAAACTGAGTAGAAAGAAGCCATGCTTTGACGAGGCAGTTGAGCCCTTTTAGAGCTGAAAGATACAGTCTAGTCCCCCTCCCTCATTTCATAGATGAAGCACAAAGAAAGAAACAGACATGAGAAATGGTCTTCAGGTGTGCTGGGAAAGGACAGATTCATTTTTGTTTCCTTTTTATAAAATGGGGATAATATTTGTGCCATATCATAGGTATACTATAATGATTAACTGTAATAATAAATGCAAAAGACCAAGCACAGTACCTGACCCATAATATACACTGAGTCATTATTAGCTATGATTATTACTATTGCCAAAAGAACATATAATGCTTGGAAATGTTCAGTGAGGTTTTATTTCCTTGTGCTTCCTTACACTATTTCCTCTACCACTCTGTCATATTCTATACACATTGTTCTCAGACTGAGAGTGGAAAAGCTGAAAATAAAAAGTCTGTTGAATGTCTGAATGGATTTATTTTAAACTCATAGTAGAGACAACATCTTGAAAGACAGGACTTTCTTTTATTCTGAAAGCTGTGCATTTTGAGAAAGAACAAAAAATGTGTGTGGAACTGTTTCCTGAGTTTTGGTTTGGGACCCCGCGCCCACCCCATGAGCCAAACCCCAGGGGAAGGGAACAATAGAAACCTACTATTAGGGCAGTGTTTTTCAAATTGTGGGTTGAGACTTACTCTTGGATCATAAAATGCATTTATTTATTGGGTTAAAACCAGCATTAAAAGAAAAGAAATGGAATGGAATAGAAAATACCAGAGTAGGGGCGCCTGGGTGGCGCAGTCGGTTAAGCGTCCGACTTCAGCCAGGTCACGATCTCGCGGTCCGTGAGTTCGAGCCCCGCATCAGGCTCTGGGCTGATGGCTCAGAGCCTGGAGCCTGTTTCCGATTCTGTGTCTCCCTCTCTCTCTGCCCCTCCCCCGTTCATGTTCTGTCTCTCTCTGTCCCAAAAATAAATAAAAACGTTGAAAAAAAAATTAAAAAAAAAAAAAAAGAAAGAAAATACCAGAGTATACTGCAAGGAGTAATGCTAAGTATTATTTCATGAAGCTGTTGTTTCATTTGTGTTGTGTGCATGTACTTAGCCATGATGTAAACTGTGTTCCCTATTGTAGTCACGGCCAATGAAATTTGTATATCACCAGGGATGCTATAGCAGAGGGCACGTGCATCACTCCTCTCAGAATGTCCCAGGGAGAACAACAGCTCCTCAGAGAATTGCCATGTCCAGAATACTGTTGGAAGAGCAAAGTAGTCATGGTCTAAGGTGGCTGCCAGAGCCCCAGGCACCTTGGCAAAGTGGGGAAAGGTCTAGAAGGTTACTGTGGCTGCCAAGAAGGATGGATAAGAAGTCCTGAGACTTCCCAGCCAAATAGAACTGAAAAGGGGCGCCTGGGTGGCTCAGTCGGTTAAGTGACCAACTTCGGCTCAGGTCATGATCTCTCAGTTCACGGGTCCCAGCTCTGTGTCAGGCTCTGTCCTGACAGCTCACAGCCTGGAGCCTGTTTCAGATTCTGTGTCTCCCTCTCTCTCTGCCCCTCCCCCGCTCGCGTGCTCTGTCTCTCAAAAAATGAATAAACGTTCAAGAAAAATGTTAAATATAAAAGACATAGCACTATACAATTATGTAGAAAACAGACCTGCCCAGAGAACTAGAAAACAAAGCTTATTTTTGAATCATAATACCCTGGGTTAGTGCCTGTAAACGGATCGAAAAAATCAAACAGAAGCAGCTGAGTTTACCTTGAATTAGGAAAGACTACATTTTCTGCTGCGAAGCCGGCACTGGAGGTTGAGATGCCGGTCTGAGGTCAGTTCTAGGAAAATAAAGTTACATCTTTGAATACCAGGGCTGTGACTGTATAAAACATCAAACCTGACACGCTATTATTAATGAGGCCTTCAGTTTTGGCAATGAGAAAGTCCCAAGCAATCTCTAAAAGAGCAGTTTCCGTGGAATGGTCAGGACGCAAGCCAGATGGGAATGTGGGGTAAGGACAGAGTGGTCAGCCTAAACTGCTCTTTGGAGACACTGTTCAAGTGGAGAAACCTAAGTAAGGTTTCTCCAGGCAGAATTTGCAGGCACATGAGAAAGGCTCACACAGAGCTATCTTGGGTAAAGGTAGGAACTAGGGCTAAAGGTAATTTCCAATGTGGTACACATTTGGATACATTTTGTTTTCAGGTGAACACATAAAATTAGCAAAGGAAAGGTGATGTCACGCAATGGTACCACACATTTCAGCACCTGCAAGATGGAGTGTATAAAATTGGGAGAGGTGTCAGTAATGGTGTGTGATCACAGCTGATCTCCCAGTGCCATCTCCTTCTTGGGGCCCAGAACTCAGAGATCTATAAATAGGCGGGACCCTGTGGGATGGTTCCAGGGTGCCTCCTCCTAGGAGCCTCATTGCATGGTATGGCCCAAACCCCTCGTCACTGAAACCCCATTGCCCAGGGGCTGCTGAGTTTTGCAGACCTTGTTCTCTGGTCACCATTTTGCCGTTCCTTTTCCGTGTCCTCTACCCGTTTCTCTGCCCAAGGGGCAATTCTGTCAAGGACTCCAATGGAGAGTTCAAAACTGAGGCGAGGAATCTCTGCTAAACAAGTCTCTCAAAGGCTGACCTTTCTCAGGAGACAAGGGCTGTGTGTCTGTCTGACCCTGGCACTCATCCACTCTCCCCGCCCCCACCCTCTAGTCCAAGGCGGCTCTGAGGAGGCAGCCATGACATCACTTCCTTCCTCTGGATCTGGGCCGCCAGGCCTCACACGGGCAGCCTTCGGCCACCGAGCCCAGCGGAAGTGGAGCAGCGACAGAGCTGGGCACGCCCTCGTGCCCACCCTCCTTTCTCGCCTGGCTCACCTTCCAGGGCGGGTCGCAGGCGTCTTGAAGAAGTGGGCCGTCTTCAGAGCAGCCGGTGCCTGCAGTTTCCCTTCAGAAGCTACGGGGGCCTGCAGTGACGAAGAGACTCCACTAGGTGGCAGCACAAGACCTTGTTTGTTTGGTGTAGGTGCGGAGGAGCTGGTGGCAAGAGACACTCTTGACAGCCAGCCACTTCTCACTGCGTGTGTGTGTGTGTGTGTGTGTGTGTACGCGCGCGCGCGTGTTTACGGGGTGCTCACTGGGCAGAACAGAGAGGCAAAAACAGAAGTTTAAGAAAAGCCAGTATCAAAACACCTAAATTTACAAAACAGTTAAGTAATGGGTTATTCACGCCTATTAATTAGAAGGAGCTCAGAGTTAATAAGGAGCAGAATTCCCTTGATACCTTTAATCATTTTTAGATCATCAGTTGTTTGGCAGAGAAAGCGTTAGCCTACTAACATTACTGCCTACTGAGAATGAACCAAGAGTGAGGATGTTGCGTGAGACCTGCACACCTCTAAGAGTCTGATTTGTACATTCCTTTTCATTCATAATCAGAAATTTAATGAGTGTCTACTATTTGCTACAGGATGACTAGGCTCTGAGGACACAGCTGTGAACAAGACTGACAAGACCCCAGTATTCTCACAGTTTAACTTACATTTTGGAAAAATGCATACATGTAATCAAGATTGCGTACGTTTTCTCCAGTTCTGTTATTCTATTATTCCATGACCGTACTTTTCCCTTGCCTGGCCCTCACATGTAGAAGTATGGGCTAATAAGATACAGTTAACCCACCAAAATTAGATGCACACATGTTTCCTGGAGGAAGGTTGCGATATAATTTCCAGTACTTGGTCATTATACCATCAGGGGTTCCATGAAGAAACAATGCCGTGGAATTTCCGAGCCTCTCCTCTTTATCCATCACCCACATTTTAAATGATCTGCCAGAGCCAATCTGAGCCAATCGCAGCCAATCTGAGATGTGGGCCATTCCTGGGGCAGAAAGAGCAGTGTGCGTGCTCAAGAACAAAGACTTAAGTACTCAATTGGAAAATAAGCAAGAATACTAAGAAGTCTGTGGAATAACTCAGAATACAAAGGTGTGGCATTTTTGAGCACTGCCAAATGTATTTCTCTAGCCAAGTCAAACATGATACCACGGAAGCTAGCTTCCAGACTCCCTACATGAGAAAGTACAAATCCTAGATTCAGTGTGGAAATCCCCCACGGATCAGGGAGTTGTCTGGCTTGATCTACAAGAGGTCGGGATATGCTTTGCATGCATGTGTGCATGCATGCATGTGTATGCACAAGCACAGATGAGAGCTAGAGGAAAGACTATTCATGTGGAATCATGGAACAACAGAACCAGAAGAGCTCATTTAATCCATCATTTTAGGGTTGTAGAAATTGGGCCTACAAAAGGGAGGATTGTGCTTGAGACCACAGACATGAGACTATAACCCAGTATCTTGTCTCCCGGTTCTCAACTTGTCTATTTTCTCTGTTCTACAAGTGTTATAGAGGTGTGAGTTGCCTTTCATATTTGAATTTACTTGATTTTCCTTGACACTCTGTATTGGTTAAATGGTGGTCTCCCTCCTCTCCAAAGGATATGTCTACCTGGAACCTGTGAATGTGACCTTCTTTGGAAAAAGGGTCTTTGCAGATATAGTTAAGGATCTTGAGATGAAATTTTCCTTAGTTAGGGTGGTACTTGAATCTAATGGCAAGTGTCTTTACAGCTGTTTTAGGAGAGAAGACATATAGAAAACAAAGTGATATGAAGACAAAAGCAGAGATTGGGTGATGCCTCGACAAGCCAAAGAATGCCGAGGATTGCCAGCAGTCACCAGAAGCTAGAGAGAGGCATGGAAAGGATTTTCTTGTGGAACGTCCAAAAGAAACCAACTTTGCTAACACTTTGATTTTGGACTTCTGACCTCCAGACTTACAAGAGAATAAATTTCTATTGTTTGGAGCAGTTTGTTACAGCAACTGTAGGAAACTAATCCATGTGTATCTCTCAGTTCCCCCTCATTACCTTTTCTTATCTCTTCCTTACCTTGGAAATGAGTTCTTTTAGCACAAGAACACATCACAGTTATGAGAGGCCATTGCTGTTGGCAGAAGAAAGATTGCTTAGAGATGGTGCTCTTGGAAGAATCTGAAAATGTCAGACACAGAGGAGCCACTAACAAACACCAGCCCCAGAAACCCTCACTCCCAACGTGATGGTATTAGGAATTGGGGCCTTTGGGAGGTTTTTAGGTTTAGATGAGGTCAAAAGTATAGGGTCCGTGATGGGGGTGGTGTCTTTCTGAGAAGAGGAAGAGAACAGAGTTTACACTCACTATCTGTCTTGTGAGGACACAGCAAGAAGGCAGCTATCTGTATGCCAGAAAAGGAGCTCTCACCAGGACCCAACTATGCTAGCACTCTGGTTTTGGACTTCCTAGCCTCCAGAACTGTGCAAAATAAATCCCTGCTGTTCAAGCCACCCCATCCGTGGTGTTTTATTAGAGCAGCCTGAGCTGACTGAGATAGATAGACACAGAGATGCTTCAGCCCTCGTGTACAAATACCCATAAGGTCCAGAAACATAAAAGTCAGTGTTCACAGTTGAGTGGCTGGAGAAACAGCAGAGCATCCCATACAGTCTGATGAGCAGAATGAGGAAAGGAAGGAACTTCGATCCTTTGAGAAAATGGCTCAGATCAACCATGAGCATGGAAATGCTAGAGAGAAACAGCAGCCAGTGGTGGTGACCCTGAGGGATTAGGGAGGAGGGATATGAGCTTCCCAGGGGTCCTAGGCAAGCAGCCTCACATTCCACAGAGACACAGACAGACACACAGCCAGGTCCTTGGCATCTGTCCCTATCCTGCCCCTGATTTTCTCACTTGGGATCAGGAGCAGGTCATTTCTTTTCTAGCTCTATGAGGTCTGATCCCAAGTGATGTGGTCACTTAAAACCAGAGTCATGCATTGAAGAGAACGTTCAGGGTCATTCAAAATTTCCTCCCACCCTAGGAAACTGACACTGAAGTCCTTCTAGTCTAATAGGGCTTGCTGCCTTTAGGTTTGCAATGCTCTCTTGCTGCTTTCTTTGGAAAGTCCTTTTATCCCAAGGAAATCTTGCCCCTGGGCTCTGGGATCGGCCAGTACATACTGATAGGGGCAGGATCCCCTGGGGAAACATGTGGGCTAAGTGGTTTCTGTTACTATCTGTCTATGGTCAATCTCCTGGAAATCCCAGGGGCCATGCACTAGGAAGAATAGGGCAGAAACCTGCAACTGGGTAGCACAGGAAAGGCTCAAAGACCTGTGGTACTTATAACCCAGGTTTGTTGCTTCTTATCCACTCACACAAGTCAGCCTCTAGACCTTAGGTGTGAGGGCTAAGTAGGAGACTCTCATTAACTGAAATTAGTCTATGTATCTGGTCTGGGTGTTCACATGAAGACCAAGGCTAGGCTAGACCAGGCAAGGATGCCATGGCCCGACAGTTACCTGTCCCTGACAGTTAGTATATGTGGTAATATCTCAGTTCAGGGGCTCCTGGGTAGCTCAGTTGGTTGAGCATCCTACTTTGGCTCCAGTCAGGTTCATGGTTTGAGCTCCATGTCAGTCTCTGCATTGAAAGCTTGAAGCCTGGAGCCTGCTTCAGATTCTGTGTCTCCCTCTCTCTCTGCCCCTCCCCTGCTTGTTCTCTCTCTCTCTCTCTCTCTCTCTCTCTCTCTCTCTCTCAAAAATAAATAAATAAACATTAAAAAATATGTATCTCAGTTCAATTTGTATCATACATAGTCTCAGAGAGACAGGGAAGATCATGGCATTGGCCACATACAAGTCACCAGAAGAGATCCCTTAGAGTTGGATTGAATCACACAGACATCAAGGAAAATCACAGATATGTGCCACTTTGAGAAACCCAGAATAGGAACTTCTATATAACAGATATACTAGGAAAACAATGATTTTTCACTTTTTTCCCCTAGGGGTGGGATTTGGGGTGGGTAATGACTTTTGGGGGAAGGGTGGGGAGGGTTATACCTCAAGTGAACTTAAAATAGAAGTGGAATGTAAATAATATTAAAGGCCAAATCTATTGCATAATGCCTTCTAGCTTATTTTTCCTTTTCATGTGGTTGTTGGCAAATATCTGGAATGGGAAACAGGATCATCCTTTTGGGAGGCTTTCTCTTTGTGTTTCTCAGTGTTGCAGAAATAAACACACAACTTTAATTTGTTCCCCAAAGAAAGGGATAATAAAAAACAACCACTCAAAACTAGTCAGAATTGCTAGAAGAGCCGGGAAATAGTTTTTGTGGTTGGTTAGTTTGTTTGGTTTTCTTTGTAGCTTTCCGGGAAGTATAATGAAGACAGTAGCTACCCTTTGGGTAGCACATTCATTGCAAGGGCCACAGGACTGATGCATTTGCTGAAGCTATCTCTCCGACTGAGCTCCTGGCACACCCCCCCCCCTTTGGGCTGGGCTCAGAGCTCTTGCTTGAAAAAGTCAATGGTGTCATTCTAAGAAAAGCAGGGCAGCTGCTATGAAACTTGGTTAGAAGTAACATAGTCTAATGAATGCCACCTTGAGCCCAAACTGAGGTTCATACATGTCAGAGAAGGTAACTAAATGACTAGGTGGCATTTGCAGTCAATTTGCAGGTTTGTAGGATGCAGCTGAAAGAGGAGGAAATTTCATGACCACTGGTGGGGGGAAAATTAAAGGCCAGCATGAGATTTATTCCCTACGTGGCATTTTAGCCTGGTGTTTGAGCCCTATAGAAAAGGTTCTGAGCCAGAGCTATAGGATTGGTCTTCAGGAAGGACTCTCTGTGAGGACTGAAGTTATAGTAGCACTCTTATGTCCCTGTGTGGACAGGGGACACTGAATAGAGCTGGAGTCACAGAAAAGGGGATAAACCTGGGGGAAATTTTTTTTAATGTTTTTTATTTTTATTTTTGAGAGAGCAAGAGACAGAGCATGAGCAGGGAAGGGGCAGAGAGAGAGGGAGATAGAATCCAGAACAGGCTCCAGGCTCTGAGCTGTCAGCACAGAGCCCGACGTGGGGCTTGAACCCACAAACTGTGAGATCATGACCTGACCGCAAGTTGGATGCTTAACCAACTGAGCCACCCAGGCACCCCCAGTCTGTAGTTTTCAACTGTGCTCTGTAGTAGCCTAAGTTCTGAGATTGGGGGAGTAGCTCACGGCAGGTTCTGGCCTCCAACCACCAACTCAACCAACAGCAGTAACTACCTCATCTATTTTCCCTATGGTAAGAAAGTTTTGTAACTTAACAGAAGGTCTTTACAGTTTAAGAAAGGTCTTGGACTGCCCTGCTTTAGGGTTCTCTTGACTAAGCTTCTTATGACTTGTACATAATAGATTTTCAACGGATTCTATATTTATTTGTATGAACAATCTAGCCAAAAGAGGACTGGAAGTGATAATAACTTTTTATTAATGGATGAGACCAGAGTAAATGATTTGTTTCTAAAATATATTGAAAAGAACAAAGCAATTAAAATATCAAGTGTTGGGAATACTGTTTTATTTCTTTTGCACACACCAGAAATGAACAAGCACAAATCTTAATGTGAGACATTTATATTGATTCTTATCATTGGAAATAAGCAAGATAGTGAAAAATCATGAATACATTTGTTACTAACTATATTTCAAAGTTATGGCTGGTTGTGTGGGTCTGTTAAACAGTTGTTGGCTAATTTTCCATAGCAAAAAAGAATAATGACCACCTCATAAATTGTGTTTCTGTATGCATTTTGATTAACAGAGTTTATTATTGATTTAAAAAGGGGAGTCTGAAAGGATTAAACTCCATTAATAAATAAATACTGTCTGAATGTTAACAGTTTTAAATGTCACTAGCCTAACACTTCATAATACACAGATCTAACAAGTATTTTCCTCCAGGCAGAAGGTCTCCATGAAAATAGCTGTGAATATAGCAGTACATTGAAGCACAACTAACGACTTGGCTGATTGTTTTTCTCTATGGTGAGTTGATGGGCCATTTGCAAGAACTTACCCATTTGTGTAACTATGTCTGACCAGATGGACCTGCTCCAGGGCAGAGCATTCTTTTGAGGGCCAGTCAAAGCTAGCTAGATCAACAGATTTGAAAATGGCCTACTCGTAAATCTATCAAATCACCTCTGGCTTGAGCTAAGGTTCTGAGCAAATAAAACCATGTGATCTTCTAGAATATTCTCAGGAACTTTACTTGGAAGCCTTTGAAAGGTAGATAAAGTTCTCTGAAAGTCTCCTCGGCTTGGTTAGATTTCCTCATTTTGTTTAGAACAGGTCAGAGCTATGAGGAACTATTCTGAAAAGGGGATTAGCATTACCTAGAATTCCAGATCAAAGATAGCTGCATCACAACCTAGGGGTACCGCAGGTAACTTGAATCAGAATATATGGACCAGATGCAGCCTTCCCCGTGCAGCAATAGACCAGTCCGAGACATGTGGCACAACCACCGTCTGTTTCCAAGCGGGCAAAGTGATCCAGCAGGGTCTGATCAAAAGGGGCCAAATGGGAATCCAGTTTCATGAGTTCTTGGCAGCAGCAATGCTCACTGTTAGGGGTACGCTGAAATGCTAACAGGAACCAGCCCGCTCCATGTGAGGCGTGAGACTGGGACTAAGCCCAAGTCCTGAGAAACTGAACTGGCAGCGATGGGCTAGGCGGCTGGAACACAGGCTAGGCCTACCTCATTGCCAAAGACCAGGGCAGAAGGGACCACGCAGACAGCCGGGCTAATCATGTGCTTCTATTTTTTGTATTTTACAGCCAACTCCAAGGCTGTGCTCCCAGTGCTCCAACCACAGGCAAAAGGCAGCAGCAGAAGGTCTTTACATCCCTGTCTTAATGGGGAAAAAAATGCAACCTCCAGGCAAGGCTCCCTTGGGCTGTAGCCAGTGGGGGGGGGGGGCGGGGGGGCAGACAGGGCTGGGGATGAGTGCAAAATGTAGTGCCCAGCATCAGGCTGAGGAAGTCCTGAGTTTGAAGTAGCCAAATGCGCAGAACAAGTCACAGATTAGGTGTGCTTCTTGGTAGACCCCCACGAAATTCTGCATCTGTGTCTTGAAAATGTGCTTTTACTGAGAAACAAAGAGCACCTTTTCTCTGGCCGAATGCACGCAGGTGAATTTTGCATTCCGCATAGCTAAACAACAAATCCTTGGAAGAATTTCTGAATCCTTTGGAGAAGTATGAGGAGGGAGTGTGAGCTTTCCCGTGATCCTCCATAAGCCGACCATATCTTTGCTTTTCTGCATTTTCCCAGAAGCTGGGAACCAGGCCCAAAAAATGTTGACAGGAAGGGGTTTTCCAATGTAAAACAAACTCAGGCTCACGTTCAGATGATACAAAATGTAAATGTGCAAAATCGCATCACGGTCTTGCTCTCGTTTTTTTTATCAGTCCAGAAAGCAAATATCCAGAAGCCGCTCCAAGTCATGACTTCAAAAGCAAGTATCTTTTGCTATCTGGAACCAGCTTCCACCATGCCACATAACCCCCTGGAAGATTAGCCAACATCGCTTTCAACTTACCACTTGCAGCTGCTTGGAACTCCACATCGATTCTCCGCAGAGTTGCAGCGCCTAACTGGACAGTGAACACATGAATCTCTGCCAGCACTGGCGTCTACGGCACCACGATTTGCAAACATGTTGAATTGCTATTTTATTCAATAAATGGGACGTACAATAGAAAATAGGTTTGGAAGTTACATCAAACTTGTTTATCCTGCTACAGTGGGCTGGGTAAAGCTATCGGGCTTTAGTTACGAAGGAATCTCTGTCGGGAAGGAGTAGGTGGAGTTCTGCCATTCTTTCCTAGCCTAATATTAAGCCCTCAGTGTATACCCAGGCCACACCTCCCCACCCCCACCTCAAGACCTCTTCTCCCAGCACTAACTCTATAGTTTAGGTTAACCAATACTAATTATGCCCTTGTTTCCAAGTCTCAGTGTTATTTGTTTACTTTTTTAATGTTTACTTATTTTTTGAGAGAGAGAGAGACAGAGCGAGAGGGGTAGAGGCAGAGAGAGAGGGAGACACAGCATACGAAGCAGGCTCCAGGCCCTGAGCTGTCAGCGCAGAGCCTGACGCCGGGCTCAAACTCACGGACCGTGAGATCATGACCTGAGCTGAAGTTGGACGCTTAACTGACTGAGCCACCTGGACGCCCCTCCAAGTCTCAGTGTTATTAATCGATGCCACTTTTCTATACAAGTTCTAAATATATATATATATATATATGATTTTTATGTATTAATAAGTCAATATTCAGTGCAAAATATATAATATACATGTGCATGTTTGTACATATGTATGTGTATATACATATTTTATATGCATGTAATATATGTATTGTATATACATGTACATGTGTGTGCACATATGTGTGTTTATACATGTATGTATACATGTAAGTTTCCTCATTGTCTGGGCTGTGCCTTCTCCATCAGCTGGGAGCTCTCCAAGGGCAGATGTTTCCTCCCTCAGTAACAGTTTCCTGGGATGATGCTCTGCCTGTCCCATCAATCAAAAGGCATTCTCTGTCCCAGGACTGGGAACTCCCTGACCATTGTCAGAGAGGACTTAGGAGAGAAGAGACAGTACCTTCTGGATGTGCCCAAATGAAGAGGGGGCAGTGAGCACACAGCAGAGCACACAAGGGGAGGAAGAAACTCAAAGATTTGCCCACATAATAGCTACACTTACTTTGCCAGCTTTTTCTGTCTGAGTGATTGGGTGTGGTCATTATAAGAAGGTGACTATTCCCTCAAGTAAATAGGGTATGCTATTTGGTGGAAAGGAAATTGTAAGAGAAAGTGTCTCATTTCTGCAGTTTGAAAGCAGGTAATCTCTGTAGTCTGGGTGTCTATTTACACTGCTTTTCAGCAATAAAGAGTAACATTACCTTAATAACCCGCTCATCTGAGGCAGGGAGGATACTTAAGGCATCAGAGAAAGCAGCATTTACTCTGATGAGCCACTTTCCCCAAACAGCATAAGATCGACATCATTCGCCCAGGAGATTTTTTTTTTTAATTTCTAAAAATATTTCCTGGTTATGACATGTGATTTAAAGCACAGGTACCCTGGGCTTACTTTCTGTGATGGCTAATGACACATGATTCCCACCCCTGTCAGAGAGGGGGAAAGGGGAAAATAGATGGTAGCGCTAGACTTTGAAAGAAGAAAGTTTTACAAGTTAAAAAAAACCCAACTAAGTAATTACGAGGCAGAAAATGGCTTCGTAATTTGATCTTGATGCTTCCAGAAACACCTCTGGGAGAGAGTGCTCAGTCAATGGGAGAATATCAGTTCTGCTCCCCAGACACGGAAGGGCAGGAAAGTTGCTTTTCTTGCCTTTTTCTCTTCAAAGAGACCTGTGGACATTCTGACCTCAGCACTGCTCTCTTTCAGGCAACAGGAGCATTTATTTCAAAATGGCCTTTTTTTGACACCTGTTCAAAAACTGCCTGATGACAAGCCACACCCACTCCCACAGGGCATTGTTCTTGGTTCCAGCCAGGTTGGAAGCCTGGTCTCAACTTGCACTTTTAAAAGGATCTGAGGACAGATTCAGGGGAAGATTTTTTTTTTTTTTTCCATAGATACGGCTGGAGGCATAAAGTTTTGTGGGTTTTCTTTTCTTTTCTTTTCTTTTCTTTTTGTCATCAACAACTAGTACTTACAATGCAAACAGATGCCTTTTCTTTGACAGAAAAAGCTCTTCTGGGCATTATGGCAGTGGGGACTGGGGGTATGCACACACGGTGAACTCATTGATTCAGACACAGCAAATCAAAATCTGGTCATTTTGGCCTTTGGAAAAAGGGTTAGGCCCTTTTACTGTCTTTAAAACAATTTACTTAAAAAGGTAATTGAAAGGGTAGGCAAAATCAGAGAAGGCACGCTCAATCTCTTTAGCATGCTTCTAGGGATTGTAGGATATTGCTAGGATAGAAATACATGTTGTTCAGTACAAAACAGTTTTACGTGTTCATTAACCGAGATCCATAGAACCGTAAAACCGCCTCTGGGAAACCCTATGAAGTTGACACAAGTATGATCATGAAACTGAAAAACGCTTGAAATGGACTCAACAGTCTTTAAAATGATTTTGTAATGCAGGTCGCAGTGAGGTGGGAAGGTATAGGCTGTGGTTTCAGGATTTCTGGGTTCAAATCCTGGCTTACTTACTAAGAAACGTTAGGTAACTGCTCAGAGGCTGAGCGGCCTCATCCTTTGTAAGAAATTTCTCATTCACAAAGTATAAATGGGATATCGGTTGCCAAAGTGCTTTGTAAACTGTAAAGTGCTAGGCAAATGTACTTTGTTCTGAGAACCCTGTTGTTAGATGATAACATCTTTGAATGCTTATTTTTTTGAGAGAGAGAGTTTGCATGTACACACTCACACATGGAAATACGGGAAGGGCAGCATGAGAGAGTGAGAGAAAGAATCCCAAGGGAGATCCATACTGTCAATACAGAGCGTGATGCCAGGCTTGATCTCATGAACTGTGAGATCATGACCTGAACCAAAATTGAGAGGTGGACGCTCAACTGACTGAGCCACCCAGGCGCCCCAGATTATAACATCTTTGAATCTGAATTTCTTCAAGTAGATCCCAGGAATCTATATGTTTAAATATGATTAAAAGTATTGTGCCATTAGGCTTAGGAATCAGCTCGGTGTGGTCCCTAAACCAGCAGCAACTACACCACCTTGGAACTTACTAGAAATGCAAGTTCTCAGCCACCCCAGGCTCGGATCAGAAACTCTGAGGGTAAAGTTCTGCATCCAGGGTTTTAAGGAGCCCTTCAGGTGATTCTAAGCCAAGTAAAAAACTGGGAACCACTGGTCTAGGGCATTACTGCTCAAGCTTGAGTGCTCATACAGCTGACCTGAAGGTCTTGTTAAAATGTCTGGGATGATTGTGGGGAAGCCGAAAGGGTAGCAAAGACCTGGAAAACACTAGTCCCCTTTGGCAGAAGGAGTTTCCACCCTGCAAGGCCACCTCAGGCCAACGCCTGACAAGATTACAGAGAGAATTTCTCTTCTGGCACACATCCCCAAGACTGAGGAGTAGGGTAGGAGTTGGGGATCCCTTCTAAGTTGCCTAAGGTCACTGTGCCTGGTGGAGAATGAGGCAGTACGGATTGGGTGGGCGAGAGGATGCTGTGGCCCTGTATGGGCTGCCCCTTTATGTGGCTGGAAAAAGGGTAACAACATCCCCTAAACACTGCTCAGATCCCCATATTACAGAGATGGCTTTCTGTCAGCCTGGAGGTGGGGGTGTGAGGTCATCCCAGAATATTAATTCTGGAAGAAGAATCTGACTCCGTGTCTTCTCTAGAATCATTTTACCAAGATGAGTTTTTGATAGGGGAGGAAGAGAAGAGCTGGATCAGAATTGCCGCAAGATAATTCTTGAAACTCGACAACCCAAACACCTCCTCCTGATTACTGCCTCCCCAGCGAGTGCCTGCCTCTGGGGAAAACGTGGCCAGAGAAGACTTTGATTTCAGACTCACAGGGATATTTCCAGCGATGGAAAAAATAGATACTGTATTCAAACGAGGAAAAGCATTTGACAGAGCCTCTGTACCTCCGTCCCCGGCTCCCTGGGTCCCTGCACCAGCCTCACCGACACAGCCCTTGTCAGAGAACGGGGTGCTGAAAGGAGGCTCTTCTCGGTGGGGAGAAGCATCTTTCTGGGGTTTAATGAGATCATTTATTGTCTCTTTGCTCTGACGAAGATTGTAAATGTGACGGGTGAAATATAAAGAATAATTAGTCCCAGAGGTGAATCCATCCCCTACAATATGTCTTTTCTCCCTCTCAGCCTGTTGAAAAGTTTACTGCTTCCAGATGCGCCTGATTTCAACAGTTAAGAGGAGCCGGTTCCTTTTGAGCTGCAAACTTGTCAGGGAAAAGCTTGTTCCTGAGAAAAGGCTTAAGCTACAGCAGTGACTCCTGAAGAAACCTCTGATGTAGGAAGGAAATATGGCCCTAGTGAGGCATTGCTGGCCTCCCCGGGGGCCTTGACCCCTATGAGGAGGTGGAGGAAGGCCTAGGTCAGCCCCCATTACAGTAGCAACTTCTCACTAATTAGCTGTTAAGGAATCCGGCAGCTTCTGAAGGAGACATTTGTGAGGAATGCTCTCCTCAGATCCTGCCAGTGTGCCAGCAAAGCCAGCAAGCCCCAGCCCAGCCGGGAACTTCCTGCTTCCACAGACCTCGGGATGGGCCTCAGCCACCGTCTGAGGGGCCGCTGGAGCCCACACATCAGTCTTTGATAAACACCAGCCACTCCCACTTTAGAAACATAAGCTCTTCAGTCCCTGCCAGTTGCCTGGTAGCTTGAAGAGAATACTAAGAGCTATGAACCCCCAAGGACTGTATGATCCAGCCTTGTGACTTCAGGCACGAGAAAAACTGTTAAGAGCTGCTTTTTTGCTCACGTCCACTCTCTTCCTGAGGCCCTTTAAGCTGAACGGTGTCCCCGAGGGGCCCTGCTGGGCAATGGGGAGTGGAGGGGCGTGGGTGGAAAGAGGGAGAGGAGGGCACAGCCAGATATTCCAGATGTGGGCCTCGAGAGGCTGGGGCAATGAGGGAGTCTGGCTGAGGAGGCCCAGAGCCTAAGATCTCCCGTGGCAGGAGGAAATGGCGTCCCCAAGAATAGATGCCTGTCTGTGAAGAGGGGCTGGGGAGATGGGGCTCCAGGGGGTAGGTGGACTTCATTCTGTTTGCTTGAGTATAAGCAGAGGAAGTGGAAAGAAGGGGTGGTGGTGCCATCTAGCACACCTAACGTAGAGGAAGCACTGCCTGACAGATCCTGCAGAAACATGTAGCACTGCAGTGCCCATGGGGCAAAGAGTGGATGGGAGGAGTAGGTCCTGAGTTAATGAAAATCATTCTCCACCCCTACACACTCATTACCCTCTCCTCTCAATAGTCTCTTTGCTAGGGTTCCTCAAATATACTAGGCATGCCCCTATGTCTTAGTCTGGGCTACCCCAAAAGCAGACTCTGAACTGGGGATAGAAATAGGGCCAACTTCATCCATTAGGATTACCCAAAACGGGGGTCACATAATCTTTCCAGGGCTCATGAAAATGTTTTCTTTGAAGAAGCAAGAGGAAAAAGAAATGAAATTTCAGATTAAAAATGTTTCAACACAGGCGCGTCTGGGTGGTTCAGTCAGTCAAGCGCCCAACTTCAGCTCATGATTTCACGGTTCATGAGTTCGAACCCCGCATCGGGCTCTCTGCTGTCAGTGCAGAGCCGGCCTCAGATCCTCTGTCCCCCATCTCTCTCTGCCCCTCCCCGCCTCTCAAAAATAAATAAACATTAAAAAAATAAAAATAAAAATGTTTCAATACATAACACTAGCATATTCATCTTGAGAATAATAGGATCATAAAATACATTACTTATTTTTTTTGAAGAAAGGGCCCATGGCCACAAAGACACAAGTACCTAGGACCCAGGAAAGTCACAACGTGGCCCTAGGTCTGGCCCTAATGTTACCCTAATGTAACAAATAACAAATGGAGGCTAAGGGAAGTTAAGTTCTTGCTCAGCGCTCCAGCTAATGGGTTGGGGAGTTGGGATTCCTGCCCAGGTCTCTCTGCCACTCAGAGCTCCGGCTCTTCCCCAAGATCTGTAGAAACTGAAAAGACTTGGGTGGGTGCTTCCTTTTGCAGGGGAACATGTGCCTTCTCTCTTGGCTGTTCTCATTTCTCAGAAACAGGACTGGGGAAGGCCCCCAAGCCTCGGGCAGCTCAACATCTGCAAACAGCCGTCACGGTGCATGTCTGCAGACTCTTGGAGCTGCTCCTTCAGCTGCGGCCACATGCGTATTTGTGGCTTTCCTCCTTGGCTTCTTTCCCCAGGTTTTCATTCCTTTTATTCTGAAATGGAGCTGAAATTTTTCCAAAAGGGCCTATGGTGGACACCCAGAAGTCAGTAGGGACTCCAAAAGGAAGTTAAGGTCGGGGATGGGGGCCAAGAAGAGCGGGACCAGCCTAAAGTATACAACACTCAATCCTTTATTGCTCACATGTGGCCTGACCGCTGGTGGACTGGCTCCAGGAAAATCTTAACCCTGGACTAAGCCTCACTCCGGGCTGTCCAGGCCAGGCCTGGATGTCTCCCCCCAAATCCCCCCTGAGCCAGGCTGATATTTTTTTCATATTATAGCTGCAGAAAGCACTGAGCTGGGGCTCAAAAGACCTGGTCCCTCTAGTCCTTAGCCAGGCCACAAACTTGAGCTTTGACCTTGACAAAACCTCTCTGGTTCTCAGTTCCTTCATCTGGGAAATAAAAAGACTGTTGGACCCGATGATCTTCGAGGTTCCAAAAATTAGGCAAACAGAAAACCTGTGCTGCTAAAGCTGCAGAGTCCTGAAAAATACACCCGTTGCTTTTTAAAAAAGCAATCCCCAGAGCCCCGCAGGCCGCCAATGCCGGGGTTTGTGAGTCTTGTGTTGAGGACATTCCGAAGCTGCCCCAGTTCCGGGGACGGAGCGGGGGGGGGGGGGGGGGGGGGGGCAGGGGTCGGAAACGGGCATCCCCTGCAGCGCAGCTGTGGCTCTGGCTCCCGGCAGAAGCGGCGGCATTTCTGGGGAGACCGTGGCAGGGCTGGAGGAGCCTGGCGCCGAGAGTCAGGTGGACCGCCTGGGACACCTGTGCCCCGGCCCAGTTCGCAGGCCGGGGCCGGGGGGGGGGGGGGGGACCTCTTGGCGTCCCCTTCCCCGCCCGCTGCTCCCGCCCGGGCCAGGCCGGCGCTTTCCCCCCACCCCACCCCCGGGCCCCGAGCGGCTGCGGCTCGCGGAAGTCGCGCTCTTTCTTTCTTTTCCCCTCGTTAGTGGAGCTGAAATCTGATCGTGGAAAGTCTGGGGCGGGTCTGAGACCCGGCCGGCTCGGGCTCCCAGCGCCCGGGGCGATTCCTGCCGGAGGAACCCAGGCTGGGCCCGCCGCGGGGGCGGGAGGTCGGACACCTCGGGAACAGGCGGCTTTGTCTCTGGGCAAAGTAGGAGAGGGACTTAATTGCAGGGGCGGGGCGGAGGAGGAGACCCGGTTTGCCGAATGACACCTGACAGCTCGGAGAGAGTACCCCCCCACCCCCACCCCGCCCCGTCCCCGCCCAACCCCCGCCGCTGGGGGGTGGTCCTGCTAATCCCCTTCGCGAGAGGAAGCTAATTGCTGCAGCCGGAGAAAGCAGGATAAAAGCGAGCATGGACCCACACCCACCAGGCCTGGAGTCATGCTATTTGCTGCTAAATTAATATAATTATATTACCTAATGCAAAAACTACGTTAAGAACTCCGGCCTTTGGCTGCATCTAGGAGCTTCTGATGGGTTAAAGGCAACATCTTGGTTTAATTCCCCCTTTTTTCCCAACCCTCCCCCTCCCCCCCCCCTCGCCAAACTACAAATGTCAGAAATAAATTATCGAAACCAGATGTAAGGGTTTGGGTGCACATTTTCGGGCAGTTCTGCGCTAACAGATGCCTTGTATTAATAATGTACAGTTGTGACAGGAAATATGGTTTAGAGTCCTGGAAAAACATGAAAGCTAATTCCATTACCCCTTTTCATGGTACCTACTTCTTCTCAAATGCTCAACTGGTTTGGATTACAGCGAAACTTTAGAGGAAAAATGATTTGGTCTCAAACGGTAACTCAGCTCTGCTTTCCAGCCTCTCCCCTCAAGCACCCACCTTCCCACGCACCTGCAGACCTACATTCTATGTGCAAATAACCAGAGATGAGAACATCTGGACCTGGTCACTCCTCAGGGGACACACTTCCAAATGTTCCTACGTTCCTGTTTCATGGGGACTTAGTAGACAGGAAGGCAGGGCCAATGATCCCAGCTTCACACTCTTGCCTGGGACAGTCCTTTTCAACCCCACCTATCCCCTCACACTTCACTTTCAGCAAAAATAAAAACAATAAAACACTTCTATGCTCAAGGAACCAGATAAATCCTGGTAATTGATCTCGGGAGAGGGATTATTAAGGGGCTAAGTGCAATGCTTTCCAGAACAGGGGGTGTAATAAGCATGAAGCCCAACAAATGCACAATTTGTTATCTGTATTTCATCACTTGATGCATTGCAAGCAACTGGATTGAAAATGGCTTTTCTCTAGGAAGGGAGAAGGCGCTAAAATAGCTGTAACACATCCAATGACAGTTATGGTCTGTTGCTGAAAAATGTCTGCGCGCTCCATGTCTCACACAGGCAGGCACACTCAGGAAGGTCAGAATGTTCCCACTTGCCTTTTTAAGGGACGGATTCTCCTCCACTTGATGCCAATGTACAATGCAAAAAGAGAAAATTCTTTCGAGGTCTTCCCCTCTCTTACATTCTGCCCGTGAGGAAACAACAACCAGCAAGGGCATCCGAAGTGTCCTGGATCTGTAGATGAGAAAGCCTTTTCCTATTCAGATTAAGAACAGTTAAGAAGGAAAGCTATCTACCAGTTCAGTTAAATGGGACCAAAAACAATCACGACATCCAAAATAATAGCTAATACTTATTGACAGCTTATTATATGCCAGGGACTGTCCTATCTGCACACATACCTTGTGTCATCCAATCCTAAGAATACCCAGTAAGGTAAGTGCATTACAATTATGTCCCCAGTTTTTAAAGGAAGAAACTGGTTTTCAGGGATGCTGAGTCATCTGCCAAAATTCACAAAGCAGCAGAGCCAACATTCAGAAGTAAGTCTGATTCCAAAGTCTGTTTCAAACAACCTCTTACACTTGATCTAAGCCAAAGGGCCAAGAAGCAAGCAGCCTCTTGATTTACCCTGATGGATCACGAAAGTGTGTCCTGAATCGTGGGCACATCTGAACTGTGTCATTCTTTCAGCAAAACTTTTTTTCAGGCAGAACGCAGAGTCTTAAAGTCCAGAATAAATTAACAAAATGCTGTCCTGTAGAAGTTAACAGCACAGATGAAACTAGGAATTGGAGGAAGCTACTAGGGACCAGGAATCAAATCTTGGCTCTGAGCCCTGGCTTTAGCTCTTACTGGCCATGAAATCAAAGCAATTAGTCTTGGCTTCAGTTTCTGTACCTTTAAGATTGACATGATAATACTTGCCCTATTTGTGAAGATTATGTGAAATAATGGCTATCCAAATTTTCATCAAGTACAGAGTAGTTAGCTGTGTGATCTTAGGCACCTTCCTTTACTTTTCTGATCCTCATTTGTCTCAACTGTAAAACTATGTGATTGAATGAAACAACATGTATTGTGATTCACCTTCAGCTCTGAAACTGTAGACGTCAAGGATTCCTTGTGGCATAGTTCAAAGGAGCAGAAGCCAGGAAACCCAAGGAATGTCTTCCAAGAGAGAATAGTTGAATAAAATGATTGCCCATCCACACCTTGAAACAGTATGTAAGCAATGAACAATGAAAAATCAGAGCTATGCCAGATAGCGTGGAGGAATTTCTATGCAGTGTTGTTGGAGACGAAAAATGTGGAAAAAGGTGTACAAGTGATCTCACATTTGTAAAACAACAAATGGCACTCCCTCCAGTGTGTGTATGTGCATGTATTCTACATAGAATTACCTGAGCAAAGAGAAAAATATGAGAATATGTACTTTTTATTAAAGGCGTTGGGGCGCCTGGGTGGCGCAGTCGGTTAAGCGTCCGACTTCAGCCAGGTCACGATCTCGCGGTCTGGGAGTTCGAGCCCCGCGTCAGGCTCTGGGCTGATGGCTCAGAGCCTGGAGCCTGTTTCCGATTCTGTGTCTCCCTCTCTCTCTGCCCCTCCCCCGTTCATGCTCTGTCTCTCTCTGTCCCAAAAATAAATAAACGTTGAAAAAAAATTTTTTTTAAAAAAATAAAGGCGTTAAAGGGGGAAAGCGCCTGGGCGGCTCAGTCGGTTGATTGTCTGGCTTCAGCTTAGGTCATGGTCTCCTGGTTCATGAGTTCCAGCCCCGCGTCGGGCTGTGTGCTGACAGCTCGGAGACTGGAGCCTGCTTCGGATTCTGTGTCTCCCTCTCTCTCTGCCCCTCCCATGCTAACACTCTGTGTGTGTGTGTCTCTCTCAAAAATAAATAAACATTAAAAAAAAATTTTTAAGGCATTAAAGGGAATACAAAACAGGGATAGGGCTGACCATAAAAAAAATAGGAAAGAAGACTGGATTTAAAAACAATGGGGTACCTGGGTGGCTCAGTTGGTTAAGCATCCAGCTCTTGGTTTTAGCTCAGGTCATAATCTCACAGTTCGTGAGTTTGAGCCCTGTGCACTGTCAGTGCAGAGCCTGCTTGGAATTCTCTCTCTCTCTCTCTCTCTCTCTCTCTCTCTCTCTCTCTCTTTCTTTGTTTCTTTCTCTCTCTCTCAAAGTAAATAAACTTTAATAAATAAATTAATTAAATTAAATTAATGAAAGAGCGTGTATATGCTCAAACCATGCATTTGTGTGAAGATATATATTTGTGGATATGTGTTATTTTAAGAAGATGAGTCAGTCATAAGTTATTTTAAATAAATAAAATGTGGAGTGCCTGGGTGGCTCAGTTGGTTAAACATCCGAATTTGGCTCAGGTCATGATCTCACAGTTTGTGGGTTTGAGCCCCATGTTAGCCTGTGCTGACAGCGTGGAGCCTGCTTGGGATTCTCTCTCTTTCCCTCTCTCTCTGCCCCTCCCCCGCTGGCGCTTTCTCTCTCTCTCTCTCAAAAATAAATAAATAAACTTTAAATAAATAAATAAGTAAAGAAATAAAGAAGATGTTTCATTTAAACTCGTATCAAGATGCAAGAGATTTCTCCCATACAAGTACGTACCCACCTAAGGTGCTTCCATCACAAGTTGGTTGTATGTCACTGGGTATTTAAAATAGAAAGTTCCCTAAGGTAGTCTGCCCCTTAATCATGTCTATACTACAAATTTGCATAATAAAATGTCTTCACACATGAAGAAAACCTTCCCAGCACTTCCACAAGTGCTTCATTTGTGTTAAAGGAAGACCTGCTGAGGTTCTCTGTGCAGGTACCAGTGGAGGGGCCATGATGTAGCAGAGAGCAAAGCCAAGCCCCTGCCCTCATGGAGTTTACCTCCTAGTGGGAGAGACAGATGATAAATACAAGTAAATAAAACATAGAACAGGGAGTGATACCGACTAGGAATAAAAACAAACCAGAGAAAGAGATGGAGACAGAAGAGGAGTATCTGGCACCAAATTCAAGGTGTTGAGAAGAGACCTCCAAGGAGGTGATATTTGGACAGAGATCTGGGTGAAATGAGGCAGTGAGTAAAGCACAGTCCAGCTGGAGGAATCAGACCGGAGGATGTGAGTTTGGCACATCTCAGAAGGAGCAAATTTGCAAGCAGAAGGGAGACCATCAGATTTGTCTAAGCCACCACTGTCTCCCACCTGGTCTGCCCGTATAACCTCTAGCTGGTCTCCCAGATTCTGTTTCTTGTTTTCTATGGTCAATTTTCCACACTTGCAGCCTGAGTGATCCCTTTAAAATGCAAATCAGATCATGTTACAACATGGTGCAAAAGCCTCCAGGAGTTTCCCATCGCCTAAAACAACCCTCAAAGTCTTTGCCTTGGCTGATGAGCTCCCCAGGATCTGGTTCCAATACCTCTCTGACCTCAGCTCACCATGTTCCCCTTTGCTCACTCACTGGCCTCCTTGTTCTTCCTTAACAGGCCAAGCACACACCTGCCTAGGCCTGAGTTCCCATAAACGGACCATGAATCATCCAGTTGCTCCGGCCATGGGTTTAAGAGTCACTCTTGACTCCTTTCGTTTCTCACACTCCGCAGCCAATCCATTAGCAAGTTCTGACAGGTTTACATCTAAAGAGATCCCAAATCAGACTACTTATTATCACTTCCATCAACAACCCTAATCCCAGCCACCACCACCTCTCATCTGGATTACCACATCAACCTGCTAACAGTCGTCCTGATTTCCATCTTTTACCTATCCTTTACCCAGTAGCCAGAGGATCCTTTCCCAACAATTATTCAACATTCAACAAGTATTTATTGAGCCCAGCTATGTGCTAGAGTCTGTTTTAGTGGCTGGATATTCAGCCCTAAACAAAATTTAAATTTAAAAGCTTCCTGCCCTCCAGGAAGGAAGATGTAAAGAAAAAAATGAAAAAGAGTTTTGTTTTGTGCAGGTTAAAACAAGCAATCGGTGTAGCTGATCAATATTATCAAAAACGTTTGGATATGTGGATACAGCATGAGCCAGTGACACTTTATTGTTGTTTCTTAAAATTTTAGTTTAACAAATTCAGCACTCAGGATGCTCTATTTTTTCCAGAATTGGAATGTTTTGCACCCAGCTGGTGGTAGATGCCTTGATATCACATTCCAACTTCAGTGTATGTGTTGTACCTAAGATCTGGTTTGGAATGATAAAATTTTCAGACATTTAAAAAATGAAAAATAGAATTCTCTGCTAAAGCATATGAACCCAGGCATTTCATTTGGATAAGATACTCA
Organism: Lynx rufus; assembly: GCF_022079265.1. Lineage (NCBI taxonomy): Eukaryota > Metazoa > Chordata > Mammalia > Carnivora > Felidae > Lynx > Lynx rufus. The sequence continues at coordinate 30,989,839 of NW_025814829.1, read as the reverse complement.
GGAAGCAAGCTTTTCAATAAAGCACATAGGCAAGGAGATCTATCTACTGACTTGTGTCAGTTCCAAAAAGGATTTGAGGGAAAAAAAACCATACAGAATTGATTAATTTTGACTGTCATCAATCTCAATTTAAGCTTGGTCTTATTCTCAAACTTTTATTAAAATGCTTCTTCCAAATTACCTTTAATTTTTTTTTTTTAATTAGGGTATTTGCCCCAGGTACCTGGAGGGCAAAGATTATCGGTTTATTCTCCATTTGACCCCAGTGTCTGATATAATCCCTGGTGCAGAATAAATGTTTGTTGAATGAATGAATTAAACTTTCCTAGGGCAAGCTTTAAGTCTAAGTCCTCTATCCAAATTGGAATAAATACTGGCATAAGGAAATACCTTTTCAGCTTTTTATGAACATTTCAGCAAGAAGAATATTATGACTGCCGTTTTCCACTGGCAAATTCTAAAAAAAAATAATAAAAAATAAATAAAAATTTAAAAAAATTCCATGTTTTTCAGCTCTTTTTCTTCCAAAGCCCCTTGTCTCAAGAGGGTTTAGCTGTAAGGAACAGAAACCATTATAACCATGCTAAATACAAATGTTTAGGCATTAGGTACCTGAAAAATTATTGCAGGAGGTGAAGCAGCAGATTGTAGAAGGTCTCCTGGAATGACTCCCAGAACCACACCCCGGAAATGGCCTGCTGAGAGAGCTGCCAGATGGGTGAATCTGAAGCTGATGAATTTAAAAACCCACAGGCCATTGCTAGATTCAGGGATTGGTAATCTGTCACCAATGCTACCACAGCCACTACCTCTCGACATCTACAAAGCTAGTGACAAAACACTGAAGGATGCTGTAGAAAAACACAGTGTCTCCACAGTCATGCTTACGGCTGGTTCCAGATGACTCTGGGCAAGACCCTGGGGTAGGATAAGCTGGGATGCTTGGTTCTCAGGTGGTTGCTTAACAACCACAGCTGCAGGAAGAGAGCCTTTGCCTACCTGCATCGAGTACATCTCATCGACAGAACCTAATCCTCATCCAGAACCTTAGCTACAAGGGAGTCGGAAACAATTTAGTTTACCAGCCTGCAGTATAACAAATCGTAGTGGGGAGTGTGGAATAGATACTGAGTGCCAAGCAACCGTAACCAGTCCTTTCCCCCATTTGGGGGAAGAATAACAATACAGCTAACATATGGCATTTACTCTATGCCAGTTTAAAGAAGAAACAACTATCTGTGGCATCCCTAGTATGAGAGTGTTAAACTCCATGAACAAACCCACTTTAATGGGAAGAGGAATTTCAACCCAGTTAATGTGAATGCAAACACCATCCTTGTTGAAGCTGGCAGAGGGAGCAAGGAACAGTGAGACATTTTAGATGGTAAAAGGAAGAATAAGGGAGGGAGAAGAGTTGCCCATTTTGAATACATATCTTTGATTTCATACTGACTTCTCTGTGGATATGCTGAATGTCTTTCAGCAGGTCAGTGTGTGGGGTGGGGAAGAGACACAACTGTCCCCAGGCTGAGGGGAGAGACCCAGTTCTTCCTTCTAGGGTCCCCTGGGGGTCTGGCTTGGTTCTTATAATACACAAAGCTTAATGTGGTTCTGATTAAACACAAAGCTTGACAAAGAAAAGAAATGAGATAAAATGGAGAGGGCCTGAGAGTGGGATTTGGAGGATTCTGGGGGGCCACTGAGGAGAACAACAATGGAACAATGAGTATTTTGGTGCCAGGGAGAGAAGACAGTACAGAGCAGTGTGTAAATAACAGCAGAACCCTGACAGTAGTGGAGCAGCTCCTTAAGAACCAGAAGCATAGGAAGAGGCCCCCAAGCTACTCAGCTTGTTTCCACACCTCCATTAGGGTTCTACTCAGAGCCATCCCTGGCACCAGAACAAGCTAGGCTCTGGATGCCTCTCTCCTGGTTAGAGCTGGTGAATCAATGGCAGGACTCCCTTGTTGGAGTAAGCCCACCTGTTGAGTTAAGACCTGCTCAAGAACACTGCCCAAAGACCCAGTCCTTGGAGAGTAAGACCGATTTGGTCAATGACCAAATGAGGTCTAGCCAGGAGGAGCTATGGAGATGGTGATAAGAGAGAAAAGGGTGGGGGTGGTAATAAATGGAATTGCACATTGAGGAAAGTTCACCTGGAGGACCCTTTAGCTTGTCCTATAAAGCTCAAAAGCCTGGAATAACAAGAAGAGACAACCAGGACTCTGCTGCTTTACCTTGTGCTGTTCCTCTGAAGCAGCATGGACAAGAGGCTGCCCTCTGCTGGTAGGCTTGCAGGGCCATCAGAGAAGAGCCCGCAGCTGCCCCTGGGACCTTCCTGGTCACATGCAGCCTGACTCTCATACTCTTCAGTGACCTCAAGGATTTCTCTTTCCTTGCTTATGTCTGTTCAGGATTTCTAGAGTTAGGATCCCTGTCAGATTAGTGGTAAGAGCATTCCCTTGCCTCTCTGTACCTCAGATTCCTCATCTCTAAAATAGAGGGAATAAAACTACTCACCTCAAAGTGTTGTTGAAAGGTTAAATGGAGGGGCGCCTGGGTGGCGCAGTCGGTTAAGCGTCCGACTTCAGCCAGGTCACGATCTCGCGGTCCGTGAGTTCGAGCCCCGCGTCGGGCTCTGGGCTGATGGCTCAGAGCCTGGAGCCTGTTTCCGATTCTGTGTCTCCCTCTCTCTCTGCCCCTCCCCCGTTCATGCTCTGTCTCTCTCTGTCCCAAAAATAAATAAACGTTGAAAAAAAAAAAATTTAAAAAAAAAAAAAAAAAAGAAAGGTTAAATGGAGATCTAATTTGTTTAGACATTACATTAACATACAATTAGTTTCTAACAGAAACTGGCTCATCAGAATCGCTGAGTAACCATTGTCAGCATTTGTTGTCTTATTCCAATGGGTTCTTTCCAGAAGTTGGAGATACCAGATTATTTAGAGACAGCCCATGGTGGAGAAGGTGAGAATGGATGGGGAGGAGGTTGGGTGGGGAAGCGATGCAAGCTGCAGCAAGGGACAGTGACTGAGGAAACTGGCAATGGATCAGAGGTTGACCAGTAAGATGGAATGGAGCATCCAAGAGAATAAAGGCAACTAGGACCAGGAAGAAACTTGGCCGGGGCCGATATGGGTTAGAATACATATGTGGCTGTTCTACTAGAGGCCAAAATAATGATGTCTCTAAAAAAGTATATTTCTTACATAAAAATCAGGGTAGATAATTCAGGACTGAGAGGGGCGGTTCTGTGGTGTTTGGAGATCCAGGTTTCTCTCTTATTGGAGAGGAAGGTTTCTTCTATCTTGTGACACGTGACTCTACCTCCTCCTCTAGGGTGAGTGCTTCAGTCCCTGCCACAACTTCTACCTTCCAGCCAGTGGAAAGGGAAGAAGAGGTGATGGTGGGCACATCCATTTCCTAAAAGAGTGATCTAGAATAACTACATGTCCCTTCTGCTCACATCGCATTAGTCAAGACTCAGTCATGTGTACATACTGAAATGCAAGAGGCTAGAAATCTGGTCTTTTGCCAAGTAGTCATGTGCCCAGCTAAATTTTGGTGATTTTTTTCTTAAAGAAAGGAAGGGAAAATGGCTATTGGGGAATGACCAGTACTGTTGGCTACCAGACTTGTGCATATTTTGGGATTCTGATAGAATATTTATTCCTAATGATTTCTGAAAACACCGCAAACTTATGCCATATTCAAAAGGCCAACCTGTACATGGAGTTCAAAACTGGAAGCTTCCTACAGTGACCCTCACTACCACCTGAGTACCAAAGCCTCTTCTTTTACCACTGTCGATGGAAAAAGACTTGAATCGTCCAATTCCTTTCCCAGAAAATGTTTAGAAGATGAAGTCAAATGAGTATTAAATAAACTCTTCCTCTTGAGTGATTCCATCCATTGCCACCGAGATTTATTAAGCAGCTTACCTTTTTCTGGGAAAGGATTATGAAAGGACAGAACATGCCAAGCTTTTTAAGTTTGACAAAAATACTCACTTAGATTATTATTAGATTTTGAGATAGGCTCGGAAGGTGATGAAGGAGCTTTTTGGAATAGAGCCAAATGCTAATGCTGATTTCAACAGCTGAGCAAGATCTGTGCAAGCACTCCAAGATCACTCCCATGTTCTCTGTCCTGCTGTTAAATGTCTAAGACACAGCTTTGCATACGTTCACATGTTTTTATTTGCCCCAAGGCCTTTCTGGAGGGAGCTGGGATACAAATAAACCACAGGATGGATACCTTCCCAACTAGAAAGTGGGAATGATCCAGCTCCTTTGTTTCTCTCTATTACTCTCCTGATAGGGATGCATCATTTTTAAACAAACATCAAAAGTATGCTATGAAAAGGGATCAGTGTTAGCATCAGGGGGCTTTTTTTGTTGTCTTGCAATTGCCCAGCTATGAAAACTGAGAAAGGAGATAGAAGAGAAGACAAGAGAGGAGAGAGAGGCACTTAACCTTTTGATTTGTTTTTCTACCATAGACTATTTTGACAGACTAGTGAAGCCAGTGGACCCCCTTCTCCATGATAGTGTTTTCAAATACATAAAATAAATACATAGCATTACCCAGGAAAGCAATTATGTTGTGATAGAGTTCTACTCAGGGAAGTCTAATTTGGAGGTCTGTGGACCCATTGGAAGGACTCTCTTGGTTTCCTCCCATGCCTAGATCGTCAACTTTCTTCAAATCAAGCCCAAGTCTCAACTATTCAGGCTGCCTTAGCTGAGCATTTAAACGCACCCCTTCACATGAAGTCACTACAAAATAGGTCCACACTCTTTCCCAGACATATAGTCACTTGTGATCTGTGGACACGTACCTGGCATTTGAAGGCTGTTGCCATAAAGCTCAAAGCACAGGTGTCTTTACTACAGGTCAGCTTGGCCCCATAGGAACAGATTGCTAGGGGCTTTGCCCAGATGCCCCTTCCTGTCTTATAGCACTGAGCAGAGATTCAATATTGGGATCCATTCCCCAAAAGTAAAAACTTCATGATAAATATATGAGTTGTACTCTTGATAACATATTCAGTGAGCAGGGCTATTTTCATAATAGCAGAAGCTTCTGGCCTTTGAAAGAACTCTTTGGGGAAAGAGAGGCAGAGGCAGAGGCAGAGATAGACTGATAGGGAAGGATGGGAGGGGGTCAACCTCTCACCCCTCGGTTAATTCTACCTCAACAATGGATCTAGACTAGGGGAACTACAAAGGCCAGATACACCTCAACTTTGGTCTTTGGGTGCTTCCTCACACAGACAAACTTAGAATAGGGTAGATGATACTGGCTAGGGCCCTGAGACTGCTATCAGTCCAGAATCTCAGAAGCCTTATTGATAACTACAGTGGTACCTTGTCATGTGTCCTCAGGAATCCCCAGGAGACAATCCTTTCTTAGGTTGCCTTCACTGGGACCCTACCTCTGAGGGGAGCTATTTTAATGGCTCAAAAGGAGACTCAGCTGATAAAAATATTAGGAACCCAGGCCCTTCTCTAACCATCATCAAGGACTCTGGTGGGGGAAGAGCCATCTACAAGTTCCACCCTGAGATACAAGATCCCCTCTGAATTATCACTTAGAATAGGGTTATTTTAATTATTTCCACTGTGGATGAACCAAAAGAATCCTTCGTCTATTTAAACCCCGTATGAGACCCCCACCATTGGACTGCACTTAGCGTATGTCTGGTTACTGCTCACAAAGTGCTTGGGCCACTTAGGGAGAATCTGCTGTTTCCCTACCTCTAGGAACACTTGAACCCCTGTCCCACAAAAGAGAGAGAACTCATCCCAGGAGTGCAATGTTTTTTGGAATTTCTCATGTTGTGGATTTCGTGCTTTCCTAGAACTATACACTACTAAAAAAGTCAATTTTACTATATGTACAGTTAAACAATATTTATTATTATTTACTATTGTCCTAAGTTACCATAAGACAAAATTAGAGCTAAGTGTTAATAGTGACTTGTTTTCAGGTGGTGGGATTGGTGGTGAATTTTAGTTTCTTCTTTAGGCTTGCATATATTTTCAAAATTGTCTTCAATAAGCTGGTATTGCTGTTGTAATCAGAAGAAAAAAAGAAAACATACCTTGTGAGCAACTACTGCATTGAAGCCAGAGGCAGTTACTGAATCTTAACCACTTCAAGGCAAAGACAAAGGGAAAGATGTTTGTGTTTGTTAAAACAAGGGGTCTTTCACAACTGAGGTGACATGGACGAAATTCACTGAAAGATACAAATTATAAAAGTAGATAAAAGAGGGGCACCTGGATGGCTCAGTTTGTTAAGCATCCAACTCTTGATTTTGGCTCAGGTCATGAACTCACAGTGGATTCAAGCCCCTGTGTAGGGCTCTGTGCTGACAGTGTGGAGCCTGCTTAGGATTCTCTCTCTCCCTTTCTCTCTCTCTCTCTTTCTGCCCCTCCCCTGATCTCTCTCTCTCTCTCTCTCTCACAATAAATAAATAAACATTTTAAAGTAAATACAAGAAGGAATAGAAAAATCTTAGTAGTCTTACCTCTTTTGAAGAATTCAAATTCATAACTTAAAGTCTTTCAAAAAACAGCAACAGCAAAACAAACCTCTAGGCCCAGAGAGCTTCTTTAGTAAATTCTGTAAAACACTTAAGGAAGAAATAATGCCAACGTTACCAAAGCTCTTTCAAAAACTAAATGATGGGCAGATATTGCCCAACTGATATTATAAAACTACTTTATAACTAAAACCAAAATTAGACAAAGACAAGGACACTACAAGAAAAGAAAACTGTAGACCAATATCTCTCATAAACAAAGATACAAACATTTTTAATACAATATTGGCAAACGGAATTCACAAAGCATAGAAAAGGAAAAGAAATAGTCTTCCTTTTCAGGACTATTCTAGCTATTCTAGGTCCTTGGCATTTTCATATAAAGTTTTGAATCACCTTGTCTAGCTTTACAAGAAAGAAAAAAAAAGGTTGTTAATCTTAGAATGTAGTTAATAAAGTGAATAGACAAGCCATGAATTTGCAGAAATATTTGATATAAATGCACATGCATGCACGCATGCGCATATACTCTGGTAGACATACAATGGGTCTCCCAAAGATGTCTATATCTTACCCCCTGGTATCTGTGACTTCATTACTTTAAATGGGAGAAGGGAATTTGCAGAAACGACTAAATTAAGAGTCTTGAGTGCCTGGGTGGCTCAGTCAGTTAAGCGTCCGATTTGGTTTTGGCTCAGGTCATGATCTTGAGGTTTCATGAGTTCAAGACCCACAATGGGCTCTGTGCTGACAGTGCGGAGCCTGCTCAGGATTTTCTCTCTCTCCCTCTTTCTGCGCCACCCCCCCCTCCAACTCACGTTGTCTCTGTCTCACTCAAATAAATACACTTAAAAAAAAGAATCTTGAAATGGGGAGGTTATCTTGGATAATTCAAGTGGGTTCCATGTAGTCACAATGGTCCTCATAAGCGGGAGGGACAAGGGTGAGAGTCACAGAGAGGACATGTGAGGACAGAGGCAGAGGATGGAGTGAAGCATTGCCAACATGGAGGAAGTCACTCTGCAGGTAGTCTCTAGAAGCTGAAACAGGAATGGAAAGGGACTCTCTCCTAGCTTCTGGAGGAAGAATGGCCCTGCCAACATTTTTATTTCAGCACAATGAAACCCATTTGGATTTCTGACCTCCATAACTGTAATATAATAAATTTGTATTGTTTTAAGCCACTAAGCTTTTTGGTAATTTGTTACAGCAGCAGTAGGAAACTAATACTACAGTCACACACACGAAAACATACTCCTATATCAGCAAAGGATTATTATTTTGACAGCATGATTGAGATATAATTCACATACCACATAGTATATTTGCAGATATGTAAAACTACCACCACAAGCAATTTTAAAACATTTTTATCACCTCAAAAAAACAAAACAAAACAAAACCCTGTACCCTTTAGCTATCACTCCCTGTCCTCTAAACCACCGAGCCCTAAGCAAACAAGATTTCACTATTCTGGATTATTTAATACAAATATATGCATGCAACATATGATCATATAATACATAATATATGCCTAGCTTTTTTCACTTAGTATAGCGTTTTCAAATTTCATCTATGTTGTACTTCTCTCCCTTTTATGGCTAAATAATGTTCCATTGTATGGATATACCACCTTCTGTTTATCCATTTGTCAGTCAATGAACATTTGGGTTGTTTCAATCTTTTAGCTATTATGAGTAAAGGTATAAACATTTGTGTACAAGTTTTTATGTTAGCATATGTCATCATTGCTCTTGGATAGGATTCTTATGTTACTGCCAGACTACTTTCCAAAGTGTTGCACCATTTGACTTTCCCACCAGCAATATATGAGGGTCCCAATTTATCTACATCTTCAACAACCTTTGTTATTACATAACTTTCTGGTTGATTCATGCCATCCCAGAGGATGTAAACTAGGATCTCATTGTGGTTTTGATTTATATTTCCTTGATGACAAATGATGTCCAGCAACTTTTCATGTAGTTATGGGACATTAGTTTATTTTCCTCAGAGAAATGTTCATTCAGATCCTTTGCCCATTTTCAAATGGAATCATTTGTTGTAACCTGAGTTGTAAGAATTCTTATGTTCTAGATACAATTCCCTTTCAGATCTATGATTTGCAAGTATTTTTTCCTGTTCTTTGGGTTGTCTTTTTACTTTCTCAATGGTGTCATTTGAATTAGGAAGTTTTTCATTTTGATGGAGTCCAAATTATCTAATTTTTGTTTTGTTACTGATGGTTTTGGTATCATACATAAGACTCCTTTGCCAAGTCCAAGGTTATGAATGCTATTCTATTTTTTTTCCAAAAGTTTTGTACTCTTAGGTCTTACCTATGGATCACTGATCCATTTTGAGTGAATTTTTGTATATGTTGTGAAGTAAGGATCCAACTTCCTTCTTTTGCATGTACCTATTCACATTTCAACTCTTTGTTGAAAAGACTATTATGTCCTTATTAAATGGTGTTGGCACCTTTGTCAAAAATTAGTTGACCATAGACAGATGGTTTTTGTTTCTGGACTCTCAATTGTATTCTGTTGATTATGTCTTTCCTGTGCCAGTACAACAATGTTTACTTTTGCTTTTTGGTAAGTTTTTAAATTGAAAACCTGAGTACTCGTTTGTCTTTTTTTTTTTTCAAGATTGTCTTGACTATTCTGGGTCCACTGAAAATTCATATGAATTTTTGAATCAGCTTATCAATTTCTATGAAGAACTAGTGGTTCAAATGCCACAGACTGTCACTTTCATTTTTACTAGATATTTGTAGATTTTCTTCAATAAATATTTCTCTTTTAATTCTCTTAATTTTTTTAACTCTTATTTATTTTGAGAGAGAGAAGCAGTGCAAGAGCAGGAGAGGGGCAGAGAGAGAGGGAGACATACAACCCAAAGCAGGCTCCAGGCTCTGAGCGGTCAGCACAGAGCCCGACACGGGGCTCAAACCCACAAACTGGGAGATCCTGATCACAGCTGAAATCAGAGGCTTAACTTATTGGTCAACCCAGACACCCCTTCAATAAATATTTCTTTATTTGTTATATGTCCTTATTCAGAGCGTCCGACTTTGGCTCAGATCATTATCTCGTGGTTTATGAGTTCGAGCCTCACGTCAGGCTCTGTGCTGACAGCTCAGAGCCTGGAGCCTGCTTTGGATCCTGTGTCTCCCTCTCTCTCTCCCCTCCCCTGCTCGTGCTCTGTCTGTCTCACTTTCTCTCTCAAAAATAGATAAACATTTAAAAAATGTATATGTCCTTACTCCCATTTCCAGAGCCTTTAAGTATCGTGTTTTTTAAAAAATGCAATTTCACCAATTTCACTGGGGGGTGGTTCTACAGAGCTCCTCACACCATCATGCCAGAAACCAACCTCTCAAACATAAGATTATATTAAAAACCCCAACAACTCAATATCAAAGAGACAACCCCATGTGGATGCAGATATCATACAATCAGAAGTCTCATTCATCGCTGGTGGGGTATAAAATAGTACAAAAACTACTGGAAAATACTTTGGCACTTTCTTATAAAACTCAGCATTCCACATACCCTATTACTCATCAATTCTACTCCTAGATATTCAGCAAAGAGAATTTGGAGCTTATGTCCACACAAAGACTTGTATGAGAATGCTCATGGTGGCTTTATTCATAATAACCTGGAAACAGCACAGATGTCCATCAATGAGAAAATGGATAAAAAAAACACGGATATATGCATTGAATGAAATACTGCTCAAGAATAGAAGGGAATGGGGTGCCTGGGTGGCTCAGTCGGTTGAGTGTCCGACTTTGGCTCAGGTCATGAGCTCACAGTTTGTGAGTTCGAGTCCCACGTCAGGCTCTGTGCTGACAGCTCGGAGCCTGGAGCCTGCTTCGGATTCTGTGTCTCCCTCTCTCTCTGCTCTTCCCCTGCTCACATGCTGTCTCTCTCTCAAAAATAAATAAAGATTAAAAAAAAAAAGAATAGAAGGGAATAAACTATGGACACAAGCAGCAATGTGGCTGAATCTCGAAAACATCAGGCTGAGCCAAAGAAACCAGGCAGACAGAAATGTATATTCCTTTTATATGAAATTCTAGAAAAGTCAAAAAAAATTGATGAAAATTGGTGGAAAAAATTGGGACAACAGTTGCCTGGGGGTCAGGGTAGGGATGGAAATAGGATTGGCAAGGAAGGAGCATGGGAAAACTTTTTAGAGTGATGGAAGTGGCCTGTGTCTTGACCAAAGTATGGCTTACACCAGTGTGTGTCAAAATTCATAGAGCTTTTACTCTTAAAATCTGCGCATTTCACTAAATGTGACTCAAGCCAATATTAGAAAATGAAGGAAAAACCAGACAAAGTGCATAATGCAAGGACAGAAGACAGCCTGGATCCTTTTAAAGGAAGAGACCAGGGGAGACAACCGTGTCAGTGGGATAAATATATACAAACAGCATAAGTAAAGAAAGACATGGACTTAGAAGGGGAAAGAAAGGACCAAGATAAGAAGAAATGTCTTATTTGTGGAGGAGTGTCAAGAATCTAGTCAGATGTCTGAAGATTGGATAGGATATAGAGAACATAAAAGAATACTCTGCAAAACTTAATGAAAGTCAATGTGAGTGATTCTTCCTCATCTGAGAAATATTTAGCCAAACAACCCCTTGCCTACTTACTTCAGTGACTACGGTTGTCCTGGGTCTGCCCTGTGGCCACTGCAGACCTACAGCTTGGTGGTCATTTGTTGAAACTCAGTCTCATGGGGCAGGGCCTGTCCCTGTGGGGCTGTGGCTAAAGCGGTCCTGGGAAAGCCCTCCTCTGTCTCAGCAGTTGTTCTCTCGGGACCTGGTGCCTTCTTTCGGGCACTTAGGATGAAACCTGTACTTCTGAGAGGACACTTAAGTAAGGGAGAGGAGGGAGAAGCTGGAGGTGAGAAGGACTGAAAGAGGTAGTGTGCAGTGGGCTACAAGACAATTCCTAGTGGGTAGGGCAGTCAGTGGAGGAGACAGCATCCTTCTTTTGAAAGTTATCACATTTCTAGTGGCCAAAGAAATGGCCAAGCTGGTGTTTAGTTATTACTTTAAAGATTGTCCATAGAGAAGCCTTTAATTATAAAGCTCCCTGAAACTATTATCTTTGATTTTCAAAAAAGGCTGTGATTTTCCTGTGATGAACAAACTACCTCCAAGAGATTAAGAGCAGGGGCTTTGGAGTTAGGCATTCAAATTACTGTGTGAACTTGGGTAGATAACCTGGCCCCTCAGAGTCTCTGTTATGTTTTCTGTAGGTGGAAATGTGTGGCTGAGCTGTCCTCCCCAAAAATTCCTGTGTTGGAGTCCTGACCCCTAGCACCTCAGAATGTGACTGGAGATAGGGTCTTTTAGGAGGTAATGAAGGTACAATGAGGTCATATGGGTGGGCCCTGATCCAATACGACCGGTGTCCTTATAAGAAAAGGAGACTAGGGCAAAGACAAGCAGAAAGTGAAGACCATGAGAAGGAGAAGGTGGCCATCTGCAAGACCAGGAAAGAGGTCCCAGAAGAAACCCACCCTGCTAACACTGTGATCTTGGACTTCTAGCCTGTAGACCTGTAAGAAAATAAATTTCCATTGTTTAAGCCATCCCATCTGTGGTACTCTGTTATGGTAGACCTAAAACATTAATACAGGGATCATAATTCCTACTGAATTGAGATAATGTATAAGAAAGCATTAAGTACAGTGCCTGGGACTCAGTGGACGCCCAGTAAATGCCCTTCTGGACATACGAACTGCCAAACAATGTGTAAAAGAGACCTTTGGCTTGTGCAATGGACTAAGGCTGGGGAGCACTGTGTGTGTGTGTGTGTATACATGTTTTGTATATTTTGCATGTTCACAGATGGAATAGATCAGTCATAGCCATGGAACTCATGACGAAGCCTGGAACAGAGTGTAAGCTCTCTGAAGGTAGGACCCCAGACTGGATTATCAGATTCTTATAGAGTTAAATAGGCCAGAGGGCCAATGCAGCCCTCTGCCTTTTTGGCTAAATAAAGTTTTATTGAAGCACAACTATGCTTATCTATTCATATGTTGTCAATGGCTGCTTCTATGCTATAAAAGTATAGGTGAGTGGTTGTGACAGAGACTAGATGGACCTCAAAGTCTAACAAACTTAGTCTCTAGCCCTCTATGAGAAACTTTACCAACTCTGCTATAGAACCCAAGGTAGTAGGGACTCAATAAATTCTTTTCTCCTTCCTTTTCCTCCTTCCTGGTATAAAAAGAGACCAAAAAGAAAAAAAGGAAGAAAAGAAAAGAAAAAAATGGAGATGGGAGGTACTGTATTTTCATCTTGTCTAATGCCTCTTTATAGTTATGAGGAAACAGCAGTTCAAAATGGGGAAGTGTTGACATCCTGAAGGTCATACAGTTCTGCCTCAGTTTCCTCATCTGTAAAATAGAGATATGAAAATTAAAGGTGCTAACATGTGTAAAGCAATTCAATCAGTTCCTGGCACATAGTTTTCCTATGATTACTATTACTGTTAACTTCTGTTTTCCTATGAACAACCTGTAAAATGCTTATTTTTTTTAGTTTACATATACATAATCCATGTCCTTCCCTGCAGAGAGCATGAGAGATGGGGGCAAAGACGGATTTGAAGCTGGAAAGGCAGAGACAAGCAAAGGAAGGTGTCTGCTTGGCACCAAGCACTGCTGGATGGCTCCCCTTACTTTCCTTTCCCCCCACCTACCCACCCCCCCACCCCTTCCCCAGCCAGCGTGTGCTAACGGAATTCAGAAGGTAATACAATCACCAGGCTCTGAATTCCTAGAGGATCCTGGCTGGGGGCTACTAGTTGCTGGCAGGAGGCCGGGAGGCGGAGAGGGCTCAGATAAAGATCAAGTACCCACAGCCCTTCCATTTCACCCGGGGTGGGAGGGGGAGGGCTGCCTCCCTAAGCCTGGCCTCAGCACAGGTTTGCAGATTTTCTCCAATTGGCTGCCTGGGGAGAACGCGTTCAGCCCGGAGAGCCTCAGGAATGGGACTCTAATCAGACCCAGGTGTAGAGTAAATCTTGCAGCTTCCCATTGTTCTTGCTGCTTCCACCCCCACCTTGGTGGGGGCCAGCAGTGGCCTGATCGGGGAGGGCCTTTCCTATGGGGAGAAACCTGGTGGCCAGAGTCCCTTCACCCTCTCCACACGTCCTGCTCCACCACCTATGCTTAGAGACGCCCTGTCACCCTGCCAGGGAGCCAGGATCCAGACAAGGCTTTGATTGCTTTTTGCTTCCCCCAGGGTCAATGAAAGGAGAAGCAACAAATACAAGCTAGTCGGGACAGAGAGAAAAGGAGGGCAGAAAACACCCAGAGAGGAGGAGACGAGACCCCCTTCAGACCCCTCAGGCTGCGAGGAGACACCGGCTCAGCCTAGAGCTCCCTCTCTGGGGGCAGAAACGTGAGGCACCCACAGGGCAGAAGAGGAGTAAGAAATTTATTAACAAGAGCACATTATTCGTAGCAGTGACTGAGGTATAAGGGGTGGTTACAACCCATTGTTGTTATACTGTATTTGACAGGAGAGCATGGTGTGGGGATATGTGAAAATTCCTTTTTGACTCTTTTCAGAACCAAATTCCTGGCAAAGCTTGAACAACTGTGGCAAAAACCTGCCCGGAGTGCTTCCTGCCTTCTCACTGAGATTCAGAATAAACACTTCCTGAAGCCTTGTCGTCACCACACAATGTGTAGGAGCTTCTATATACAGTGGATTCTCATTAGTCCCGGTAGTTATGTTCTATACAGTCACTGCAAACACTCACTGAGCTAGCAAATACCGAACCATTGTTTCTGGGGGAATTTCAGGGTTAAGTTCCTGAAAGCCCCTGGTTACATTTTCATCAACCCATCAATACACAACCTCCTTTTATGTATGCGTGCTTGTGTTTACTTAATAGATACTGCTGATTCATTAACATCAAATTCACGGCTGAGGGGCACTATAACTCACACCTGAACCAAACCTACCTTACACCTGTATTTTCTCTCAAGGCACATCACAGCACTCTTGTGCTTAGAACAGTAGACGGCACTTCAGCACTCTGCTTGGGCCCATTTTAAACAGCAAAACCAGGGGCGCCTGGGTGGCTCAGTCGGTTGAGCGGCCGACTTTGGCTCGGGTCACTATCTCACGGTCCGTGAGTTTGAGCCCCACGCCGGGCTCTGTGCTGACAGCTCGGAGCCTGGAGCCTGTTTTGGATTCTGTGTCTCCCTCTCTCTGACCCTCCCCCGTTCATGCTCTGTCTCTCTCTATCTCAAAAATAAATGTTAAAAAAAAATTTAAACAGCAAAATCATCAGTGAAAGAAAAAAACACAAAAATGCCAAAAATATGGCAATAAATTGGTCACAAAAAGGACACTGGTTTACAGTATGAGAGCTGAAATGAGAAGGTGTTGTGCCTTGTTCGACTTCAGCTGGAAATGTGTGTCAGCTGACTCAAATTTTCCACCTCTTTGTATGTGTTCCAGAATGATCCTGAGAGTCCTGCGAAGATTGATTTGGGGTTTACAAATAAATTTTAGTGAGTTGGTGGATTTGTAACTTATAGAGTCTGCAAATAATACAAACCAACAGTACATTGTCTCATTCACTTCTTCTAATGATCCCATGTAGTGGGATTATTATTGCCCTGGTAAAAATGAGAAAACTGAGCATCAGATGGGTTATGCAGTTTGCACAAGGTGATACAGCTAACCAGTGGTGTTTGTATTTCTTCCACAGCAAATTTAAGGCATTTCACTTAGAAAAAATATTGCCAGAGAAGAGAGGACCATCCTGCCTTAGTCAGTCCTTTATTCTGTATCTATGTACTGTAACTAAATGGACTTGTTCAGCTGTTGCTGTGAATTGATGTGTTCTGCTACTTGGTTTGGGCACTCTTCTGGGAATGAGGGACCAGGTCCCTTTTCCTCCTTCCCCATATTGAAGCTTCCTGAGTATAGAGAGGTTCTCTCCCGCTGTTTATTTCCCAAGAGATTCACAAGCAGGCTCTTGAAAAGTCAGACCCATTCCTTTCCCAGATCCAGCTACTGGACATGAGGGGCATGTAGTCTGGGGCAAGTGTGGGAGGCCACGGGCAGGCTTTGCATTGATTCATTTGGTAGATGTGACAAATATCAGTCCCTTGCTATTAGTTTAGCCCAATGCTGAGCTCTGCTCAGTCACTGTGAAGACATAGGAAACATCTCAATCCTGGTCCTCTTTAGGAAGGTTACGTGTGATATGAAGAGACTAAATAGGACACATAGATTATGGGCCCATAATGGGTCAGATCCATGCCAGGTGCAGGGCCAAGCTTGGGGCAGGATTTCGGTGGGGGAGGGGATCCATGAGGACTGGAGCGTGTACTTCTTCATGGAGAAGGAGTCTTGAAGTGGGCTTCAAGAGGTGAAGGGAATAGAAACAAGGAGGGAAGGAAGGATGGAAGTCCAGTCATCAGGAAGGTAGGAACAGGCATAGCCTGTGATAGGCCAGTATGGCTGGGTTTGGAGGCTGGGTCTATACAAGGCAGCACATTCTCTTAGTTCGCTCTCAAATAACACTGAATGGAGCCAAGGGAAAATTCATCCAGGTTCCTTACCAATTACAATGGGGCTTCAGCCTCTTCCAACTTCTGAGCCCCTGGGCATGAAGAACCAATGCAGACATGCACCCTGACAACAGGTCATGGTACACAGAAGATGGAATGCCCAGAGTGGCGTTCTGTGGCAGACATCTTTACCTTCAGGAAACCAGAGATATCTTTGCCTTCCCAACCCATTTACTACACTCATTCCTCAATCCACTCCAATCTGCATTCCACCCCATCACTCTAAATAAAGTCATTCTTACAAAGGTCACCAGTGACCTTCCTGTGACTATCTCCAAAGCACATCTTTGCAGTTCTCAAGTAGCTGGATACTTCTCTCTTGGAAAGTAACCATCACAAAATCAGGAAATTTTGCACTCACTCCTATATTTCCAACACCTAGAGCAGCTGGTGTAGAAAGTGATGAATGAATGAATGAACTTTCTTCCAAAGGTTTCTGTAAGGTCATACTCTCCAATTTTCCCCCTACCTCCTTCCCTGCTCCTATCTGTCTCCTTTGTAGATTCATTTTCATCCTGCCATGTGAGATCACTCCAAGTTTCCATTGTAGGCTCTTTTCTCTATATTCTCTTTCCTTGGGAGGTCTTATCCATTACCTCCCAATTACCATCTGTGGCAGAGTATAAGGATAAGGATAAGTATAAGGATAAGTACATCTATGTATCTATCTCATCCCACATACCCCCTCTGCAATGTAACTGACACTCTGCCACCAAAAAGTGGGATCTGAGTTCCCGCCCCTTGAATCTGAGTGGCAGCTTATGACTTCCTTGACCAATGAAGTATGGTGGAAGTGACGCTATATGACCTCTGAGGTTAGGTCATATAAAAAATACAGTTTCCATTTGGCTCTCTCTCTTAAGAGTTTCACTTTTGGAACCAATCCATCCTGTTGTGAGAAAGCCCAGGCCCCATGGAGAGGCCACATGTGGGTGTTGTAGCCAACAGCTAAGCAGCTAAACTAAGGTCTCAACCAACAGCCAATATCAACATCAGATAATTCCAGCTCCCAGCCATTGAGTCTTCCAGCTGAGATGTCAGACATTGTAGAGCAGAGTTAAGTCATCTTCTCTGTACCCTGTCCAAAGTCCCAATACACCAAAACCATAAGAGATAAATAAATGATAATAAATGATCATTGCTGTTTTAAGCCTCTAAGTGTTGAGGTCATTGTTACTCAGCAATAGATAACACTACACCATGTATGCTGGTATCTCCCACATTTATATTTCCACCCCAGTCTTCTCCTTTGATCACTAGATCCATGTATCTAAATGCCTACTCATCATCACCACTTGGATGTCTTAATGGAACTACAATCTCACCATGTCCAAAACTAAACCCTAATTTCTCCACAAGTCTGCTCCTTTTCCAGTGTTTTCTTTCTCAGTAAATGGCTCTACCTTCCTAACCATTTTCACAGTCCAGAATTGTACAACCCATCCTTAACGCTTTCTTGTCTCCCCTGATCCACAACAAATCCTTCTATAAATTCTGTCAGTTTTATCTCTTAAATGTCTCTTTGATCTAACAACCTGTCCTCATTGTCACTACCATCCTGGTCCAAACCACCATCACTTCTCACCTGCCTTCATCCCTGCAGTGGTTCCCTGTCTTCTCAAATCCCACTTGATTCTCTCCAATTTGTTCTTCATGCTACAACCAATGTGATCCTTTTGTCGAGCATTTGAATGCCTTTTCCTTGCTGTGAAGGTCAAGAGCAAAATCTTTAGCATGCACTGCAGGACCCTGGGAGATCTAGCCTTTGCCTAACCTCTCAATATTTGTGCCAGCTTCCCCTAGACCTGTGCTTGGCTCTAGGATATTTCCTGGATTGAGCTGTGCTCTTCTCAACAGAGGGATGTGCAGATGTTGTCACCCTCCCAGAAAATCTCCTCTGCCTCCATCTTTCATGTAGTTAATTTTTTCCATTCTTCAGATCTTAGCCCAACCAAGAACACCTCTCCTGATTCTCTTTCACTCCCCATGTAAGGTCTCCTGTTATATGCTGTCATAGCTCCAGCTACTTTTTTTCTTCGTGTGTGTGTGTGTGTGTGTGTGTGTGTGAGACAGAGAGAGAGACAGAGAGACAGAGAGACAGAGAAAGAGAGGGAATTTTAAGCAGGCTTCGTGCTTGACATGGATCCCATGACTCTGGGATCATGACCTGAGCTGAAATCAAGAGTCAGATGCTCAACTGGCCGAGCCACCCAGGCGCCCTTCTGGCTACTTTTTAATCACAGCATATTTCTGTCTATAATTACATATCATGTGTGAGATTATTTGATTAATATGTCCCCTACAAGACCACAAGCTCCAAGCCAGTAGCACTCGTGTTTGTTTTGTCACTAGCATGGTCAGAAGGCATTCTGTAAGTATCTATTTTTTTCTGGAAGAAATGATTTGGTTGAGGTGGGGGAAGATGCAAAGTGAATGACTGAGCAGCAAGCTCCAGCTTTGAGGGCCAGCAGCTCATTGCTCAGTTTTATGAACCTAGTAAGTTGGGGAAGATTTTGACGTGAACTATGCAACCCCTTTCCCCTCTCCATAAGACACTTTTTCTTTCTAACAAAATATCATTTTTCTTCAGGTTTCAGACCCCAGTACCAGTTCCAGGGGTGGAGGTGAACGATTTCAATTAGTTTAAACCAATCAGGGCAATCCTCTTGCCCAGGACTGATTTAGTAAAAGGCATGAAACACAAGGCTAGGGAGACGACAAGGGAAGTTGAGCTTTAACCAGGGACAGGAAGATGCTCTTGAATGAAGATGTGACATTTGGAGCCACGGTAGTGTCTTGTGGCCCTGAGAGAATACAGGCCCTGTAAATGGCAGAGGTAAAGCCTACCGATGGAGAGAACCCACCTTTTCAATGAGTGGACAAAATCACCACCTTGAAACTGTGATATGCGACAAAACTGTTTCCAATTGGTTTAAGCCAGGGCTTCTCAACAACACCGCTGCTGACATTTGGGGAAGCATAATTCTTCGTTGTGGGGGCTGTTCTGGGCTCTGTAGGATACTAAGCAGCACCCCTGGCCTCTGCCCTCTGGATTTGAGCAGCATCCCAAAGCCAAGTTTTGACAACTAAAATGGTCTCCCTTTATTGCCAAATGTCCTCTAGAGGATAAAGTCATCCTCGCTTGAGAGCCACTGGTATAAACCAACAGAACTAAACTTTCTGTTATTTGCAGCCAAAAGCATGGATACAGCACCCCAGTGATCTTTGTTACCCATGAGAGATTAATCTCTTTATACCTTGTCATGCCCACATCTGCCTCTAACCCCAGACCTTCTCACAAACCCATTCACACAATTACACCTCTCTGCCAGCTCTGTTCAATCCTAGCCTTCCTAACCCCTGCTTTGCATGAGCTCTCAATACTCATTCACTGCCCCAGCCACATCCCCACCATCTCTGCCTTCACCATCTCCTATCACTTTCTGTGGGGGCTAATGACCGTGTTTTCAGTGCCCTGCTCTTGCTCTGATGCATGTCTCTGCCACTCCTCCCACTCATCGGGGTAAGGCCAATAGAAGTTTGCTTTAACCACCCCGTACCAACGCTCTTTCCCCATCTACTCCTGCTTCACTCATTTCATCTATCTACCCATCCTTCCTTCCATCCGTCCATCCATCCATCCATCCCCTACTCAACATCGATTGTGCACACCTACTATATGCTAGGAGTTACAATAGGCGCTGGATAGCAAATTGATTAAGAGATGGAATGTGTCCTTGGGATGCCTGGGTGGCTCAGTCAGTCAGGCCTCTGACTTTGGCTCAGGTCATGATCTCACAGTTCATGAGTTTGAGCCCTGCATCAGGCTCTCTGCTATCAGCACAGAGCCTGTTTCAGATCCTCTGTCTCCCCCACCCCCCACTTCTCTGCCCTCCCCTGCTTGTGCCCTCTGTCTCTCTCAAAATAAATAAATAAACTTAAAAAAAAAAAGAGAGATGGAATGTGTCCTTAAAGAGCACACAGTCTGGCTAAGAAGCCAGTTCACTAAGCCAATGAGAAGAGTTACTAATGTTGAAGACATCTGACCTATTAAGGAAAAATGTGTTTTCACACCCTGAGTAGCCCTCACATTTAATTAGGTGTTCAAGATGATGCGGAGAACGATTTTCATCTACACGCGAAGCAGGCCTGGCAGGACCGTATCTGCAAATGTGGTTAGTCCAGTTCCAGCGACTGGATGAACTCGGGAGAAATAAGAAGGCCTACGTTTAAGCATACTCTGTTAAGACAGACTTTTTTCCCTTCCCTTCTGGACTTTTCTCCAACTGGTCTGAATTAGCAAGGTCCAACTGTTTCTATTTAAAGAAAAAGGCAACAAAATCTTCAGGGCGTGCCTCCAAAAATCATGCCAGAAGACACACACACACACACACACACACACACCACCACCACCACCGACCTCATCGTCCACACGCTCTGCCCTAGGGACAGGGACGCACACTGACATACACTGTCAAGCAGTGAAGGGAAAAACAGAAATTGGGCATTAGCTCAAAGGGCTTGAAGCTGAGGAGAGGAACGGCAGCGGGAGGGGCAGACCAGGAGGGGAGTTGGTGAAGAAACTGTTCCAAGCACAACAGAAAAGGTCTCGCCTGAAGATTCTGGATTTCCTCTTTGGTTCTTTCAAAGAATAAGTCTCTGGTTCTATTTGGGGGGGAGAGGGGGAGTCGGTGGGGGGGGGACCAGCACTTGTGGGGTGTGGCCTTGGGTTCTCTCTTCCCTTCACAGTAACCCTATTGTTCAGAAACTGCGGCCAATTTATGGAAAGAGGTGGAATGTTTATGTAACTGACTCTGCTTTAGACAAGACGTTTGAAAGGGGGGAAAAAATGACAGATGGAAGGAGGCCAGTCCAAACAGGGTTTTTCTTCCTTTCTGGACACAGATGTTGGAAAAGGGAAGAGAGGGAAGGTGGGAGGGAGAGAAGAAAGTCAGGGACTGAGAAGGCATGCCAAAGCCCGAGCTGGCCAGAGACAGCCAGAGTCTGTCTTTGTGGCCAGGGGCAGAGCTTTTGGAGCTGAACCTCCATTTTTGGAAGCTGCTGTTTTAATTAAATAGGTCAACCCAGTCAGAGCAGCTCTGGTGTGAGGTCTGGATCTCATTAGCCTAAAATGGGTGGGGTAGAGCAGGCTGTGGGGGAGTGGATCCCCTGGTGTGTACGTGGGGGGCGGGGGGGGGCCAGGGATGAGGGAACTTCTTGACTGCTTTCCCCAAAGCCAGGCCCCAGGCAGCTGGAGCCGCCAGGAGGGCCAGACCACAGATGGAGAATGCGCTTCATTAAGCACGGAGTGTGCTCTGCAGCCTGGAGGCCCAGGCAGACTGGAAAAATCAGAACTGCTTTAAGTAGGGGGGACTGGGGGGGGGGGACTTGCAGGGACAAACCTTACCCCTCCACCAGCCCAAGTGGGTGAGGAATCAGGAGAAAAAGACTCATACCTATACCTTCCCTTGAACCTTGGGAGCTGACTTCAGGCATAGAAGGCAAAGGGGGGAACGAGGAGGAGATTCAGTCTTTGTCTTCCAGATTTCAGGATTCCTGATCTCGGGAGGCCCTGCTAGGGGAGGTGGTTCCCTGCCCTTAAGGAGCCCGGTGTGATGCAGGAGTGATGCGGGAGACTCAATCTCTGCTCTTAGGAACCCCCAGTAGATAGCCCTGACCCCGGGGTCTCTAGTCTGATGGGGACGTGGGAGTCCATGTCGGTGGTCAGGGGCAGAGCCTTGGTAAATGAAATGGCTATCAAACTCATACAAAATTAGCATGAAAGCAGGCTTCAGCTAATTTCATGCAAAGTGAGGACAAGGTGTATTAAAGGACTTTATTTACAGTGAGATGAGTTTAGGGATGGTTCCTGGAGGAGGGTAGTTCTGAGCAGCAGGAGGGACATGCTTGGCAAGAACAATAGGACAATAGCCTGTGTGAGAGTCTGTTACACATTCTTAGTTCACAGGGAGCAGGACTTAGAAGCCCACAGCCCCAGAGGTCTCAGTTTGGTTGGTTGGATGTAGTGAGGCAGGGCCTGGATGTCCAACATCTGACAGTAAAATAAAGACGAGTCCACTGACTGCCAAGTTTTCCCGGAGAGATTCAAACTGCAGTGACATTGCTGTCAGCACTTCCCAGAGGCCAGAGACCAGTCACGTCAGGTGTCCCCAAGAATAAGATGACCATATAATTTATCATCTAAATGGGGACACTTTGGAGGCAGATAGGAATGTTATTGGTAATTATGCTGGGCCCACAGGCATAAATTAGGCCTATTCCAGATAAACCAGGACACTTTGCTACTCTCCCTTCCTAAAATCGTTACGAGTCTAGGTGTGTGTGCAGCTGAGGTTTCAAGAAACTGAA
The DNA here is from genome assembly GCF_022079265.1 of Lynx rufus. Classification (NCBI taxonomy): domain Eukaryota; kingdom Metazoa; phylum Chordata; class Mammalia; order Carnivora; family Felidae; genus Lynx; species Lynx rufus. Next base: position 30,967,290 of record NW_025814829.1, on the reverse strand, counting down.
GATTAGCTTCAAATATCCTCCTCAGCGCCTCAGTTGTGCTCAAAGATTTTTAGACAAATACGATTAGTATACTAAATAAAATATGTGTGTATGTAGCACATGTGTACTTATGAATAGTATGTGTGTATTTATGTATAGACATACATCTCTGTCTATATAGATAGCTAAACAGAGATATATACCCATATAATATAGAAGTTTCATGAATTTTCTTTTTCTTAATTTTTTTACTGTTTATTTTTGAGAGATAGAGAGATAGAGCATGAGTGGGGGAGGGGCAGAGAGGGGGGGGAGACACAGAATCCAAAGCAGGCTCCAGGCTCTGAGCTCAAACCCACGAACCGTGAAATCATGACCTGAGCTGAAGTCGGCTGCTTAACCAACTGAGCTACCCAGGCACCCCAACGAATTTTCAAAAAGTATTTTTTTTTCCAAAACTTAGTATTTATTTTGAGATAGAGTGTGGGAGAAAGAGCACTTGAACGGGAGAGGGGCAGAGAGAGAGAAGAGAGATAATCCCAAGCAGGCTCTGTGCTGTCAGCACAGAGCCAGATGTGGGGTTCGATCTCACAAAGCGTGAGATCATGACCTTAGTCGAAATCAAGAGTCAGACGCTTAACAGACTGAGCCACCCAGGCGCCCCTCAAAGATTGTTTAACTTAAAATGAGAGACCTCGAAAACCTTAGCATCCCAAGGGACTCTATCATAGATGTATGTTATTTGTGATTGCCCTGATCGTTTGGATGCCCTCTTGATATCTGAATAATTCTTCAGGATATACCTGCCACCTTCCCAGGGAAAAGTAAGACAAAATGAAACTGCCCACACTTTCCAGTTTCCCTTGCCGTGAGGGGGCAGGTTAGTGATTTCGGTGCCACCAGTCAGATGCACTTTTGGCTCAGAACAGAATTACCTGGAGACAGGGACATGGTAGGGGTCATCCTCTTTGCTGGCACCAGATCGCAGCGGCTTCTTGCTCCTGACAGGCAGCATCTCCCTTGGCAGCCAGATCTACAGTGTGACTCTGGGAACGTCCTAAAAACTCAGCCTGGAGTCTAGTTTTTCAGTCCTTCCAATATCCTTACTAAGTCTCTTCATGCTTAAACCAGATGGAAAAGGTTCCAGCCTCTTTGTTTTGCTTTAAAGAAAGACTGATCAATTCAGATGATTGAGAGGCAAAGTTTGAGGGGCTTTTTGTAACACACCGGGTGAGGCCTGAGGCTCATCCCACCCCCCCAGGAGAGATTTAGCCCCAGGGATGAAATGAAACTATAAAACAAACCATCCCATTTATCCAGTGACCAGTCCCTCTTTCCACCTGGGTCTATATCCACTTGCTTCCCTCTGCCCTCCCCACCTTCCCTGCCCCCATCTCTGGAGCTCCATCACATTTCCTGTCCACATGTCCTTACACTGCCCCTCAGATGTAGAGAGTCAGAGGACATGTCTCTCTATCATTCAGGAGGGTAAGATGAGGTCCAGAGAGGGTGAGGTCTTGGCCATGGTTGTGCAGCTGGCTAAGGGTAGACCCGGGATGGCGCCTTTGCTCTCGGCCTCCATCTCTACATTCAGGAGTCCGGTGCTTCCCAAGCCAGGAATCCCTGGAGCCCTGAGCCCCTCAGCCATCTGCATTAGCTTGATGTACAGTGAAAAGAGCAGTTGGACTCAGATTTCGAGTCCTATCTCTGCCCTGAGGCAGAGTAATCCTTGGTGAGTCACTGATCTTCTTTGGGCTTCATTTCCCTTTCCTGTTAAATGAAGGAACTGGAAGAGCTTGCTCATTCTTAACCTCTTGGATGTCATAGACTCCATTAAAAATCTGATCCTTTTTCTCCTGTCCCTGCCTCCACCCCTCAAAAATGCACACAAGATATTTTCTGTAAAATTTCAAAGGGATTGTATCCTCTGACGTAATACCTGCCTGGGCAACCATATAGAATTGTTAGGAGAATTAAGCCAAAACTGAGCTAAAAGGGTTTTGTCAGCTACAAAATGTTTTATAATTTTGAGAGATCAATTGGCCAGCATGTTTTTCCTAACATTGGCGGTGACATTAAGTCAGAGTTCCCAGTTCCTGGCATGAGAACTGGACCCCTCCGATGTTCTCTTACCAACAGGTGGCCCTCTCCCCACTTGTGGGGCCTCACTGAGGCTCATCACGTTCCACAGTCCAGGCCCCTGAACATGGCTTCCCTCAAAGCTCTCTGCTCCTTGCAGCCTACCCCCTCCGCTCAACACACTTAGGGTGGCATCTCTCAGACCCTGTCCCTTTGAGGACAGGCACATAATCATTCATCTACTTCTATTCTACAAGATGGCAGAGAGCAGTCAGAGAGTGTGGATGGATGCAGCAAGCACGGTGACATCTGTCTCAGCCTTGTGGTCCTCTCCATCACTCCTATTTCTCAGACCACATGTCTAAACTTGGGGCTCAGAACATATGAACCCAGGACTCATTTCTCCTTGGGATGGTACTGTCAGGTGGGAGGGAGATAGAGACAGGCATGTGCAGCCTGATTAGAGGCTAGGGCACACACACACTCACACACAGACACACGCACACACACACAGTCACACTCACCTGGGGAGGGCTGTGTCTGTCACAGGCCTGACCCAGCCTGCATGGCACCAAGGCACTACATCAAAGAAGAGGAGTGGTGGAGTTGGTGGTTACTCGGGCATGTAGCTCACCTTCCTGCCGGTATTTTCCCTGACAAGACTTTACTTGCCACCCACATCCTCCCTCTCTGGTAGCAAAGAGGATTAACAATCGCTCTGCCCCTAACAAAGGCCCTTGCCACCCCAGGGAACATTATTGCCTGCAGCCTCTTCCACGACCTGCCCCCCCACAGTCCTGGTTCCACTCACTCTGGGATGGCTCCACATATCCCCCCTCCCAGGCAGGGTGGATGATGTGAGGAGGGAATGGACAGGAGCCAGGACACCCCAGGATGTTGACTCTCCAGTGCCTGGAAGTTTTCTCTGGACAATCGCTGGGAGTAGCAGCAGCATTCAATACCTTTCTGTGGTTCTGTAGCCTTGAACTAGAGAACGGGGGGATCTTCCCCAAGAAGCAAGATCATGGTGCCCAAGCAGCAGAGAGGAGAAGGGATGTTGTGAGGTGGGGGGGTGGGTGGGGGAGGTGGGGGGATGGGGGGTGGGGGAGGTGTGGGGAGTGGGGGGTTGGGGGGCTGCATGTCTCCCTGCACAAGGGATCAAGGGAATCCAACATTAGACCCACAGCCAGGCCTTTGCCCTGGGCCAAGGGTCCAGAACTACACCATCCAATATGGCAGCCACCAGATACATGTGGCTATCGAGCACTTAAAATGTATCTTGTCCAAAGTGATATGTGTTGTAAATGCAAAATACACGCTAGATTTAAGACTTAATGCCAAACAAAAAGAATATAAAAATATTTCATTCATAATTCTGATTATATGTTAAAATGATAATTTTTGTATATATTAGGTTAAGTAAATTATATTATTCAAGTTAATGTCACCCACTTCTTTGAATTTATTTTTTTAGATGTGGCTACTAGAAAATTTGAAATTACATATGTGGTTCACATTAAATTTCTACTGAAGAGTGCAGGTCCTACAAAAGCAAAGCAAAAAGCCCACCCAGGACACTCAGCTTTGGAGAGAGGACCAGTAAGGAAAGCCTACCTCACAGAACTTCAGCTAGGATCAGAGCCTCTGAAGAGTTTACAAGAGAACGAGCCAGAACTGGAGCTAGAAAGCAGAACACCTGATGCCCATTCCAATGCTCAAATCCCTCAAGACAAGCCTCACTCATTCCCTCACTCTCAGGGCTGAGCTGTTGAACTACTGGCTTGGGGCAGAGGCCAGGGAGAAGGTGTCCCCAGGACTCCGGGGCATTCTGTCTCGTGGACCCACTGAGGTTTCAGGGACCTGGGTGGTGGTGGTACATGTTTCTTCCTGCCAGGAAGGCTGTCACAGCCTCCCAACTCAGAAAAGAGAGATAGCCCTTGCAATGCAGGGCGTGTTCTATTATTTATTAACCCCGAGGAGGGCTGCCCACGCTGGCCTTCCAGCTGGTTAATTGGATTTCATGACAACTTTTTTAAAGGGAATTTTCAGAGGAGCAGTGTTGTGTCCTGCCCCAGGGGTCCTGTGAGCTTCCCTCCGTCTCCTTGAAAACACAGCTACTGCTGCTGTATACCATGGAGCTTTAATCAGACATGTCAGGGTAGTCCCGGCCCCATCGGAAGCTGTGGTGGGGCTAACAATCCGCTGATGCTCACAGATGGGAAATAAGTCCCTTTCTTGGCTGAGATGAAGAAAATATACACTGTATCTGATATGCAGGGGATTGCTGGTTAATTTGTGTGTCATTTCTGCTTTGATTACAGCCCCTGCTACGTGAAAGTGGACTGCTTATCAAAATCGGAAGGCTATAGGTTTGCATTTCCTTCTGGTGAGGAGGCTAATAAACATAAGGCCTGTGATAATAGTTATTATCAAGATAGAAGTCCCTACTTAAACAATTACTTTGAGAACAGGCAGCTGAACACTAGTATGTCATAGATCTGCTTATTGTCCTTTCTCTGCAGTCAGTTCTGCCATGGTTAAGGCCTCATCCAGAGGTGCTCAGGGGTGGACAGCAGGGGAGCCCTCTGCCAGTTCATGGCCATTCAATGTCCCATGGCCTAAGCAACAGATAAGGAGAGGCACAAGCCCTCCTGTGCAAAATCTATATATTTCCCCAACCTGAGCTTTCAAGGACAGGCAAGAATTCTTGGCGTTGTGGTAGGATTTACTGGAGATCTCTTTTAATTTTTTTTTTAATGTTTATCTATTTGAGAGAGAGAGAGAGAGAGAGAGAGAGAGAGAGCGGGGGAGGGGCAGATAGAGAGGGAGACACAGAATCCGATACAGGCTCCAGGCTCTGAGCCATCAGCACAGAGCCAGACACAGGGCTTGAGCTCACAAGCTTCGAAATCAGGACCTGAACTGAAGTCGGATGCTTAATCAATTAATCGGTTAGTCAACTGAGCCACTTTGGTGCCCCAACTGGAAAGCTCTTTTAAACTGTTAGATTCCTGCCAGAAAGGGTTCATTTATTGGGAGGGTTGCTGAGGATGGCTGTTGACAAGCTTAAAGCAAGAAGGCAAGGAACTGAGCCTCTACCCAGTGTCCTTCTTGTGCTGAGTTCTGACAATAGACACTGAGATTAGGTATATGCCCATAAACCACTGTCCCAAGGATGGCTGAGGAGAGTCCTGTCCTAGGGTTTGGAAGGGACCCCACAGAGAAGGAATGCAGGGCAGGCACTGAGGCACCCAAACCTCTGGAGACTGAGGCTGACAGTAGGGCAGGCAGCCAGGGAATCCCTCGGACTGTGGTCTATCTCTCCCTCATGGATGTGCTCCCTGAATTGTGCCCATATCAACAAGGACAAGAATCACAGAGCTATTAGTATTGTATGCCTATATTGTGTAAAGTGACTTCTATCCTTTATCTGTTTACACATCCCAACAACCTAGGGGTGTAGGTTTTATCATGAGTTTCATTCTACTCATGAGGAAACCAGAGCTTAGGGAAGTCATTTGCTAGACACAAGACATTTATAGAAAGGGTACATTTATGTACCCATAAACCATTGTCCTGTGGTCACAAATTTATGTGAAACCAGGCTAGTAACTAAGATCTCTGATTCCAAAAACCCATGATTAATTCCTACTTTTAATGCCTTTCTAAAAACAAAAGAAAACCCAAAAACCTATGAGTCTCATTGAAAACTCATTATAGAGAGGGGGGAATCTTACATAGTAAGATTAGTAGTACATTTTCAAGTTAAAGGTAACTAGTGGGAGGGAAGTGACCAATTGTGGAAACACAGGGGATTGAAGTTCTGGTGACTCTGATTTGGCTTCAAAGATGTGACCAGAGGATGTCTCCCAGCAGCTGCCCCCCAGAAGGGCATAGGCTTCATCCCAGTCTGGAGGTTCCAACCCACCCACCGGGCACTTCTGCCCTACAGAGCAGGACCTGGGGTTGGGCTTTCCCTTCCCAGCTCCTCCCCACCCCCTCTGCAGAAAGCTGGAGACATCCCTCACTTCTCCAGCTTCTTGTTTCTCTAATTTTATGATTGTATGAAAATAAGGTTCCCAAATTGCCTTTAATTAGCTTTAATAAGACAGCCTTTTTGCTAATTAAAATGATTATTAAGAAACCATTTATTGAGAATGAACACAGTTGTTAGAACCTAGGAGAATTCTGCACTCTTAATAATAATAACAGCAGCCATCAGCAGCCCTGTGGGCCACCAGTTCACCTGCCCCATTCCTGAATTCAAATGGGGTGGTACTCTGCCTGGGGGCCCAGGGTTTCAAACCCCTCCCTCTCCAGGCGCCTCCAGGACCACATGCTGCCTGCGTTGCTAGGGATGCTCATTTCCCACCCACCCCCCTCCTGCACTGGGGTTCTTACCGTAGAGTCTGGGCCGAGTATGGAAGCAGGGCGGTTTGCCTGTCAGAGAGCCTGGTGCGCACCGAGCATAGCTGGGCAGGCAGGCTGTGAAACCTCAGGCCTCCATCTCCCTGGGTCTCGGCCTCCCAGACTATGTGTCAAAAGGGTGGGTGGGCTGCATGGCCTCAGAGGTCCCTACCCCTCTTGGAGCTCGATGCTAAGGCATCTGATGGAGCCTTCACTCCCAGAAAGGCACACCGCTGGGTAATGCGGGAGCTTGGGACCCGCAGAGCCACGCAGCTCCTTGCGGTTCTCCTCCCCTCCCTCTTCGGGAGGGCTGTGCAGGCAGCCGAGGCAAGGCACTCTTGTCGCGAAACGCATGAGGAGACTCAGAGACGCCCTGCCTCCCGCAAGGAAGAAGCGGGGCGCTGTGTAGCGAGGCGAGACCCAGGCGCCCGGCCCGAGGCGTGTAGGTGTAGCTCTGCGATCCCCCATCTCCGGGTCCCTGGGTCCCCGACCGAGGCTCTCTTCCCTGCCCCTCCCCACCCCGCCCCCGGCTGCACAGTTGCCGACAACTCCCGGGTGAGGGCGAACGGCTGTCATCTTTTCCTGCAGGGAGCCTGGGAGCCAGAGCCTGGAGAGGATTGGACCGCTACCTAAAGCAATACCCGGGACGGGGGCGCGGAAGGGGACAACTCAGATCGAAGGTGGTGCAGCAATGCGGGAGTGAAGAGAGGCCCCGGGGAATTTTTAGGGACGTCGTCTGGGCTGTGTATGTCTTCAGGGGCCGTGAGTCCACGTGCTCTGACTCCCCCTTCCCCACTGTCCTCCCCGGGTCCTTCCAGGAACCTGGTCCGCAGCTTATTAAAAAGATTTTAAAGTGTTACAGTGGAAAGAACGTGGGCTTTTGAGTCCCACAGCCCTGGGCTCCAGGCTGGTCGGCCGAATTACTAGCTTTGTGACCTATTGTTGGCTCTATTGAGCCTTAGTTTCTTCCCACGGAGCAACTGTAAGGATTGTATGCAACCAGGGCGGTGAGGTCGCCCAGTCGGAAGCTGGTGACCCAAGCGCCAGGGTCAGTGGACTGCACACTCAGGTGCAGGTGCAGAAGCTTCAAGGCCAGACCTCAAGGCTCAGACGGCTCCTCCCTGCACGGGGGCTCTCGGGCAGGCAGGTCAGCGCCCCAAGATGAATCTGAGACCTTAGCGGGGGGCGACTACCCGCTTGTCTCCCGGGTGGGGCTGGGGCCTGGGTGTCTCGTCAGAGCTCCCCAGGGGGTTCCTCGGTGCTCCCAGACTTGAGAACCAGTTTCGCGGAAGGAATAAACAAAGAGGCTTTGGTGGGGAGGGAGGGAAGGGAGCAGGTGGGTCCTCTCCCCTCTGCAGGTGGCCCCTTCGCACCACACTCACATGCCCGCGGACACAACCACATGCACGCTCATGCACACACGCACGCTCACTCGGAGGGACCCACGCTCACACACACACACACACACGCACGCCCATTCGCGCCGTCACGGACACTCACACCCACACCGCCTGTCTTCTCCCGGAGAGCCCTGCGGCCGGGACCCCGGCAGACCTCCGGCTGGCGCGGATACCCTGGCGCTCCGAGGGTCTCCGGCCCCGCGGCCCGGGGCGCGCTGCTGCCGGTGACAGCGCGGCTCCTCTGGGCCCGGGGCGCTCCGCAGAGCCCCCGCCGGGCCGCGCCGCGCTCGCTCCGGCTCTTTGTTATGCTAATTCCCCTTCCCAGCTGGTGCCAGCTGCCTGCACAATGAGTGCCGGGAGCCCTCGCCAGCCCTCGCCAGCCAGGGAGTGGGGGCGGGGTGGGGGTGGGGGCTCCGCGCCCTGCACGCGGGATCCTAGCCTGGCCCAGCCTGGCGAGGTGGTGAGCGGCCCAATAAGCATCCTTGCCTGCGTCCTCCCCTCCCCCACGCTCGCAGGGCCGCGCCCCTCGGGGCCTGTAGGGCATCCACTGATTCATTCCAGTCGCCCCGGCTGCCCGCCCTCCAGGTGCCAGGGCTTGATGAAAAGTAAAAGGCTCCTCGGCGGCTCGAGAGCAGTGCGGATGAAAGAGAAGCAGCCGCCTCCCAGACCACACAGCTAATCCTCCCATAAACCTCGAGCAAATAAGGGGAGAGGAAGAACAGGCCGGCTACAGATGTGGAGTGCAGCCTCCGGGGATCCCCAAATTAAAACTCGTGCAGGGGAAGCACTTGGACCACCACCAAATGACACTAATTGGGTTATGGGACCATAATCTTGGCTCGTATGAAAAAACCCAACAGTTATAGTCACAGCTGCAAGGACTGTCTTCATAAAAAGAAGGGGGAAAGTCCGCTATTTTATTACTCATAAACAGGAGAGAAAAGAGGGTTCGCGGATCTCCTGCCTGCGTAGGGCAGGCAGGCTGGTTGCTTGAAGGGGAGGATAACTTTGTGTCAGGAGGAACAGTGCTGTCTGTGGCTGGCTGGCTCGGGATGTGTGGAGCTAATGGGCTAATGGGATGGGGGGGGAGATACTCTCCGGGGAGGGGGGGAGAGCGAGGGGGCTGTACTGAGACACCGCGGGGGGAGCATGGCGTATCTGGAGGAATGTATTTCAGACAATAGGTTAGCAGCCATATGCAGAAAATCATTCTGGACAGGAAAACTCAGAGATTCATTCCTTTTAAGTAACATCCAGAAGCAGTTTCCCGGTTTGACTGGTGGCGGGGGTGTAGGGGTGGTGGGGAGGCATCCTGGGGAAAGAAAGGATGGGGTGACGTGCAGAAAATGAGGGTGAAAAATCTTCAGGAAGATCCACTGGTTGTTAGAATCACAAATGTTAGTTCCCAAGGAGAGAGATCTTAGATGCCCTTTGAGTCCAGCCTCACCATTTGACAGATGGGATATTAAGACCCAGAGATGTCAAGGGGTTTGTCATGGTTAGACAGCTAGTGGGTGGCAGGAATGGGCAAGAACCTGTCTCCTAACTCCTACTCTCATGCGCGCGACATTAACTTGGTAATAATTTTGTTGTTAAGAAACAGCAGTCATTTGATCAGAAATCAGTACAATAGACCTCAAGAAAATAAAAAGTTAGAAAATCTTAGAGATTGAGTTATTATAAACCTTGTTTGATCTGTAATGAGAATAAGAGTTGGAAATCAGTCGGTTCTTACAAATTCCATCCCAGGGTTCTTTCTAGCATGTATTTATTTATTCATCCATTACAACACCCAGATGGACTGATGGCCCCAGGATTTCTTTATGGGTCCTTTCAGTGCAGGGACTGATACTGTTTTCAGACAGAGAGATGCCCCCCAGCCCCCAGCCCCCACTGCCCTTCTACATTAAGTCATCTTGGCTAAAACCAGCTTGGGTTAAGGCTGGACTGGTTGAGAACTTTTTTTAATATAATTTCTTTAAGTTTACTTATTTATTTTGAGAGAGAGAGAGAGACAGAGAGAATCCCAAGTAGGATCTGCACTGTCATGGGGTTCCCACGAACCATGAGATCATGACCTGAGTCAAAATCAAGAGCCTGATGGCTAACCAACTGAGCCACCCAGGCACCCCTGGACTGGTTGAGAATTCTAATCAATCATCCTTGCTGGTAGGTATTTATTCTACTCACAGGAAAATAAAAGTATCCATTCTAGCTGCTGAGTTTCCAAATACAGAGAGGACGAGGGTCTGGAGATGGCCAGCCTAGATCTCCCTGGGCACAATGAGGTGTCCTGGCTTCCCAGTGCCTCTCTCAGCTGAAATGGCAACTACTGGTGCCAATCAGGAGATCTAAGAGCCAGGTAGTGTAGGAGGAGAACCTGTTGTGGAGAAGTCTTGGAATGGTCACGGCACAGCACTGCCATTTTCTTTCATTATATCCAGGTGCCTGTTTCTCATTCTCAAACTGTATGGTTCAGTTTGGTGGTCTTTGAAGACTTACCAGTCAGCAAGCATCACTACAAGTGTACTTTGCCCCATGGAAAAACAAACACTTATGAAAAGTTGAGAGAGTGGAAATTTCATTTGTTAAAGGGAATCTTATGTTGAAGCCATCAGTTGGGCTCTGAGCTGAAAGGCAACATAGGTAAAGATGAAATTTTGAAGTGGGAATAACTACTCCCTAGCTGATCTGCTTTTTAAACTTCTTATAGGTGGAAACTGTATCCTACTTATTTTATGATAGGCCATGTCCCCCAAAATTAGGATTATCCAGAAAATACTGCTTTGGCCTCCATTACCAGATGTAAGAACACTAGGAATCATTTTGGGTCTAAATTATCCACATTATATAAATACTCAAAACTGTATTTTTTCGGGGCGCCTGGGTGGCGCAGTCGGTTAAGCGTCCGACTTCAGCCAGGTCACGATCTCGCGGTCCGTGAGTTCGAGCCCCGCGTCAGGCTCTGGCCTGATGGCTCAGAGCCTGGTGCCTGTTTCCGATTCTGTGTCTCCCTCTCTCTGCCCCTCCCCCGTTCATGCTCTGTCTCTCTCTGTCCCAAAAATAAATAAACGTTGAAAAAAAAAAAACTGTATTTTTTCTGAGTAAAAACTAACTTTAAGAGAATCATTTAATACAGCAATTGAATTAACTTGAACTTGGACAAATCCTAGGGATGAGTCAGAGGTTAGCAGTTTTTCATCTTTTCACTTATAAGGGATACCTCTTATTCCCTTAATATAGTCCATGTTCTCAGAGATTCTATCTATGAAATCAATTGTAATTACTAAGGATAACGCTTTCATTTTCCCAGAGTTTCTTCTCAGTTTGTGCTGTGTTAACCCAGAGTTGGTTTAGTTCCAAGTAACAGTAAAGAAATCTGCCATGGGTTAGTCTATGCAACAGCTTTCAAGAAATTTTGATTTCCAGTAAACCTTTTGAAATGTTAAAAATATCTCAAGGACACGAATGACTATTTTATAGGTGTTTAAGGGTCTTGGTTCCCCAGGTTTGACAACACCTCTATTTGTTTCAAGCTTGTTATACGGAACCCAAAAGGCTGAGCGCTTTCCACAAAAAGGAGAATCTGGTTTTATCAAGGTCCAGCCTTCAGGGCATCCAGGGACATTAGTGAAGAAGTCATGGGGGCTCACAGGCACTGCATACCCATCATGTGCATCTAGGCAAGGGTGCGTCACTTCCCTAATATTAAATAAAGCCTTTAATCCTGGCAACCTTGTCAGGTGGGTACATTATGCCACCCCATTGTACAGACAAGGAAATCAAGGCACCAGGAAGTGAAGTGGCTGCAGGCCAAGGTCAAGCTTGCATAGCTACAGATGCATCCAAGCAGCGGGATTCCAAATCCCACTCTTAACTCTCTGCTATAGTCCAGTCTCACGAGAAAACCACAACTGCTGAGCCTGAACTGAATAGGAGAGAGGTACGTTAGGCTAAGAACTATGCCTAGTCACAAAGATCATTTGGTGGATTAATTGAAAAGCACAGCATCTATGGACTTGGGAAACAATGAGAAACACACCCAGCTCCCAGAAAGGGCAAACAAACCATTTCTCTCTTCTTGCAAAAACGTAAAGGAAATCCTTTAGTCCCTGAAATAGTTTTCCTATCTCCCTAAAGAGGTTGACTCACCACCCCCCCCCCCAGGGAAATTCTTCCTTCTGTTTGGATCTTTACACTTTTCCTTAAAGAAAGTGAGCTCACTCTGCAATGCACATGGGGCACTGTGTTTCTCAGACTTCTCACACTCTACTCCATCAGAGAGCAACTCCTAACCTTGTGCTGAATTCCCTTGCCTTATAATCTGTCATTCTCCGTCTTTTCCCAATCACGCACAGAGGTGTTTGTGAGTTTTGAGGAAGCTATAGATGCCTGAGTTCTGGGCCAGGTGCACTGAGAGAGCTCTGCTCACTTCTTGATCACCAGGATACAGGGTTATGTCACATCTGATCGTAGCTCATTGCAGTCACCTCAGAAAACATCTGCAGAAAAAACACTGTGTCTAGAAGTACCCCAGGCTAGTATCAGGGGGCAGGGAGCATCACATGCCTGATGTTTGAATCCAGCTGCTGCCATGGAATGACCTGGATGAAGGGAGTGCTTGCTGAAAGCCAAGCCAGTCTGGGCAGTACAGGCCTTCGCGTGGATTGGGCCTCTCCCAAATTTTGCTTTGTCCATTGTCTTGGCATCTTGGCAAGAGGCAAGATCACAACTTCCGTCTCTGCAAGTTCTTTTCTATGTGTGTTCTATCTCCCAAGATCTGGCATTTTGTAAGATTTTATAATTTTAAATCAAGGGAACAGTTATAAAAATGGGGTTGAGAAAAACGTGGGTACTTTCATGAGAAATGACTAATTCATCTCCATACGTTCTATCAGTTTCACTGCGGTCAAAAGCAGGTGTTTCCAGGCTATGAATAAGTAGTTTGCATTTTCAGAATTAACAAATTGGACCAACACCAAGGAAAAAAACCAACAATCATAGACAGCCCACCAGAGAATTGTTTACCAAAGAAGATGAAGCTCGTGGCAATGGTTTGCAAACACCACCAGACGAGCTTGTGTAAATGCCCTTCGTGTAGTCATGGTTCCTCAGCTTGTCACACATACTGAAGGAAAACGCAGAAACAGGAAATTACAGACTATTTTAAACAGCATGTTTTATTAAACTCACTTGCTGATGCACTTTATGGCAGGATGCGAGATTCAAGTGTTCATAACTTACATCTTTGCAAGTGCTTTTCCTAAGTGAATTCCCCCAGCTGAAATATGGCATGTACACAGGGCTGGAAACAATCTCTCAACTGGTAACTGTTTCACCCTTGGTCATGTAGCTCTCACATCCAATGGAGAAGTTTTAGCCATGTGGAGATAATCTACCTTGCTTACACACTCTAGGAGAGGAATGGAGGCAGTGAGTAGTAACTTGCAAGATCCTGAATGCATTTTATTTTAAACCACAATCAAAACACAGCAATCTTAATGTGAATTCCTAGAAATCATACATTGTCTCTTTTGTTACCGAACTATTGATTTCCTTCCCCTCTTCCTGGGACAGTTCTGCATCTCATTTAAACCATCACTGTTCATGGCCTGCTGACTCCCTGTTTTTGAAAAGGCCTAGCAAAATTGGCATGGATAACCTTCAGTAGAAATGAAGTGGCTTCAAACTTCAGGGGCTGTCACAGAAAATGGATTTGAACAACTAATTATTTTCAAAAACGTTTTCTGCTCACAATTTGTTTGAGGAATATAAAAGCCTGAGCTGCGTTGCATACGAATCCTTATATCCTTGTCTGATGTTTATTGTGAGGTTGACATCTCTTAACGCCCATGTCTGCTGCCAAGTTGTTCCCAGCTCTTCTCTAGATACACAGAAAGGAAGGCATTCAGTAGAGCTGTAATACAAGTTCATGATTGGAGGGGTGGGTAGCCTTGCTTTGATGGAGTTAACTATGATCTCCAAAACTAAATGTTCATTCGCTGGCTTCACCATTTACGAAACAAAATGTTCTAAATCACCACTGTCTTAAAAGATCGTGCCAAAGATGCTTGACCCTAATTACTAATTGGTCAGCAGACAGTCACTTCCTCAAGTTTTTGAGTGTTTCTACCTTCCTCCCACATCCTGGCTGCTGTAATCCTGTCCTTGGGACCCCTTCAAGGTGAAGCACAGAATAATAGGATTTTTGAGAGCGGAAGCTAGGAAGACTACGGTATCTTTGCTCTTTTAAAGGGCTTCCGCTCCACTTTTAGAGAGGAACGACCAGAGGCAAAGGTGAATGATTTGGTTAACGAGATGCACCTAGATGCCTCAGGGAGTAGCAATTAATGGCATTCTTGGGGGAGTTGGGTCATTTTCTTAAGTGAGTATTTCCCTTCATTTAACTTTTAAAAGTCCAGAATCTTGCCCTATCGGGTTTTCCTTAAAGCAAAGCACAGCAATGAGAAAAGGTGCTCCTTCCAGGTGAACAGACACAGTGTGTGGGGTGAAGAGTGTCTTAGCTTTACCAGTCTCTGAGGATGCAGCTATAGAACCCAGTCCCTAGATTTACCTGTCTTGGCCACTCTGGAAAAATCTGAGTATCTTCTGAGTAGACATGGCAATCCAGGCACACAGGAGGCCCTAATGCTCTCATACCAACGAAAGGAACATTTTTATTCCGATGGGTGTTTAGTAGGAGTTTTTTTGGGAGGCAGGAGAAAGAGAAAGCAGGTCTTTTGGTATGCTGGAAATATCCTAGAAACAAAAACTTGATGACTAAAAATTACAAATTTTAATGCTGCTGAATTGAAAGGCACCGATCTTCCAGCAGAGAAGCTCTGGTGGGTTCTACAGAGTGGAAGCCTGAACCCCAGCTCAGGTGAGTGCTGTGGGAAATCACCAACTCAGTCATTTTATAGCTTTGGCCATCAAGAGAAACATTAATAATGCTGGGGGATTTTAAAAAGCAAAAGGATGTTATTTCTTTCATATTTAAATCTCTATGATGTAGGACAGAGTAAGAATGCTATGTTCGACAAATTAATTAGCTTTCAACTAGCCTTCTCTTACCAAATGAAATATTAGCCTCGAAGAATAACATTAATACAGAGTCGTATGGAGTAACACTAGCAATGATCTATGGCGGTTTCAACCATTGACACGAGTCATCTTTTTGACAATTTGGCATTTTATAATGGAAATCAGCTAGGATTTACTCAGGGTTTACATTATGCTATGTTTTTATCAGAAACTTTGCAAAAATGGAAAATGTTTAGATTCTTTAAGATGAAGCCTTGACAACCAACCACATCATTTATTAACACTGTCCCCTTGGGGCGCCAGGGTGGCTCAGTCGGTTAAGCATCCGACTTTGGCTCAGGTCATGATCTTGCGGTCCATGAGTTCGAGCCCCGCGTCAGGCTCTGGGCTGACCGCTCAGAGCCTGGAGCCTGTTTCAGATTCTGTGTCTCCCTCTCTCTCTGACCCTCCCCTGTTCATGCTCTGTCTCTCTCTGTCTCAAAAATAAATAAACGTTAAAAAAAATTAAAAAAAAAAAAACACTGTCCTCTTAATCCACAGGAATCTAAACTTACAAACTAGCATCATTCTAAAATACCTGTCCAATTGACCTCTTAAAGTAGTCTTTCATTTTGAAGACACCTGCATGGCCACTGTCCACTAGACTATTTAGAGTTTTTTAAAAGAGAAAGAGCAATGGAAAAGAGAAACACTGCTGAGGATTATTAAAATAACAAAATCTTAATGAATTTTGATCATTTTAATAAATATATATCAAGAAAACCTCACTTTATTACAACAACACAGTCATATACAAGCATCTATCATCTAAGTTTTCAACATCAAATGTTTATCAAATATTGAAAATAAAGGACAAAACATTACTAGACTATTTAGCCATAACACAAGAACATGTTTTAAAAATTGGTCCTTGTGGACATTGTCCAAATGATCCTACTCATACACTGTATGAATGAGACCTATATTTAATATTAATAGCAATAATAAAAAAGCTTTATCTTGGAGAAACTGGGAGGACGTACTTATTTCCTCCATTTGGCATTTGATTCCTGTGAAGTATTGTTTAAGGAGGCCCAAGTCAATTAGCAACCTTGGAAACTGCAATACAGTGTGGAAGAAGTTGGCTGGAGAAGGGCAGACGGTCAGAGGGGCACTCTGAACACGCTCTTGCAAACGTACAAATTAAAGAAATCACTGAGAAACATGTTGACCAAATACATGGTAGCTATTGCCAGCTGAGTCCCATTTCTCCAAAATAACTTTCCAAAAACTAAAATCTTTACATTCTTTAAGATAAAACCTTATTGATCACCACATCATTTATTAACATTGTGCTTCTTAATCAACAGCAAAAGTCATATATAAAAAACCACATGCTTTCATAATCTAAACGAGTGAAATGATGCAAAACAGATTAAAGTATAATGCATGCCACTGGTTCATGAACTTCATTGGACAAGAAAACAAAACAAAACTAAACAACCCAAAACCCAAAAAACCCAAACCCCAGCAACAGACCGTTGCCATAGAAAAAGCTCAAGCAGCTTAGTGCTGGCTTCTAACAGCTCTATTGTTGCCCCCATCCCTTTCTAAAAATGCCAAATCCAAAAGCAATTGGGCATCAAAAACAAAGGATAGAGATGTTGAATCAAAAGTTGAACGCAATAGTTTCGAAGTTAACGGTTTCCAAACGATATTGATCCACCCTGTGTATTTTTTTTCCTGTTTGTTAAATCCCTGCTGTAACTCTTGATTTATCCTTAATTTGCACATTGGCAAAAATTAAGATAAAGTAAGGCACCAAAAATCGCCCTGTATAACACCTCTCTTTAACAGCCGAATCACCCATCACAGGCAAGCCAGGAACTTGCAGGGATCACCCCTCTACACATACTGTTGATTGCCACCCCAAGACTGGTGTTTCATTATGTTCCATCCTCTTTTCATCTGTCACGCAAGACTGTTAAATATAAATACTTAACGGCACCACGAGGCCACTTCATCTAGCTCCCTGTCTTCAGTCTTTTATTCAGAAAAAAAATAGTCACGTAGAAGCAGGCATCTTTTGCTGGTTGTTTTGGTTTGCTTACCAAATAACTACCTAATTAGTTGGCGAACATGTTGGAAGTTTCTTAGCTAGTGACAGATTCCTTGGGGGTAATGGAAAGATCACAAGGGCACACTGCCCTCAGGCTAATCTACTGACCTTTTCCATAAGAAAACTAAGGTCTACTTTTAAGCATTAAGTCAGCTGGTTTTTGGGCAAAATCACCACATTTATAAGTAGCTCGCTGATGCCTACTATACAGATGTTTTATGCAATCTGCTCTCCAGGCATTAAAACGACACGGCATGTTCATGGCATAATTTTATCAGTTGTACAAAACTATAAAATCCATTCAAAATAAAATTTATGAGAGCTAATTGATCATGCTGTGCATGCTTCAGAGTTTCGGTGAAAAGATGGCTCATATTTTACTCCCTTTGCTGCAGCACAGTTTGTTACTTGGTGAAGGCTCCTTTTTCCTTAAGGATTTTTTCCAAGACTCGCTCACATTGCTTTTTTCATTATATGCAGTCTCAAAATAATCATAAAATTGGCCTTTGCACTCAAAAGCCAGGTCATTTCCCACAGGTTCATGGCTTATGGGGCCACCATCCCTGTTGGTGTCATGATTTGCTTTCTCATCACTTAAGGTGGCCTTTTCCTGAACGCCTAGCGACCTGACATTAGTAACAAAGATTTCATTGGCAGGTATCTGGCCATCACCCTTGTAAATAGGTGTGCTGCCTACGTCAAAATCCACCTGGTGGGAACAACTCGGTAAAGGTAGAGGGGGAGAGGAAGAGGAGGATGAGGAGGAAGAGGGGACAGTGGTGGAGGCACTTCCAACGCTAGCATGGACAGAAAGGGGTACATTTAGGTAGTGACCACCACATTCTTGGTAAAAGCAGCAGGCATGAAATTTTTCACACTCCTCTTTGGCCATCCGTGGTCGTTTTCGGTAGGGACAGTCTTGAGCCATGAACCACTCTTGAGCAGAGGTGCCATTGAAAGAGCAGGCAGGAAAGCACCAGTTACTCTGCATGATGATTTCTCCATGGATCCTTTTCATCAAATTGTTTATAAGGACAGATCTTCGCAGGTATACCTCAGGATCATCGATAAACTTTAGCTTTTCTAATGACATATAAAGGATGTGGGCTCGTTCCTCAAAAATTGAGATGGTCTAAAAGTCAAAAAAGGAAGAGAAAACTTAGGTCATGGGCTACAGGAAAATGTCATCACAGTACATTTCTTTCTTGGTAGTCTCTGGATCTGGGAATACTGGGCTCCTGTTTCTCCCAAACTCATTTAGGGATGCCGTCCCTGGTGTTACTAATGTCTCCCCGCGCCCCCATTCCTGAATCCCTGGTGTGGTCAAGCACCTGGGAATCCAGTCACAATGGAGACCTCAGCAGGGGGAGGTCAGGTTGTTCGCTCTTATATGGCCCCGTGAGGGAGATGCTGAAACACACAAATCTACACTGCTAAAAATCAGGAGAGCAGTTTCTCGGGGCGGGGGCGGGGGTGGGGGGGGCAGAAAAGTAGTAACAAGAGGCACGAAGAGAGGTTCTTAGTTGCTGGCTATGTTGTTTCTTGATCTGGGTGCTAGTTACATGGGTATGTTCACTATGTGAAATCCATCAAGCTGTACCCTTAAGACACTTGTGCTCTTATGTGAGTGTATACAAACACATGCATACGCGCACACATATACTCATACATTACATGGGAATACGCGCACACATATACTCATACATTACATGGGAATAAATGTCTTTTGAAAGATGGCAAAATGCAGGTCATAATAAGTATACTTCAAACCCTGGCCAGGAGCATGAGAACTGCTTTCAGGGCTGTCCCTGTGGGTTTAACACTTGGAATTATCTTTGCTTGAACGAGGGACAACAGCCTTTCCCCTGAAAAGATCTGTCAGTTGAAGGGCCAAAGTAGGCTTCCTTCTGGAGCCAGGCAGGAGAAGAGATGCAAGGAAGAAATGAGAAAGACTCACTTCTGAGCAGTGTGCTACCATCACCATGTGATGATTGGTACAGAGGCAACTAGAAATTCGCTGCAACCATAACACAAAAACAAATAAACAGCTTGTGTCCTGGGGGCCACCTCTTCCAGGCCATAAAAAAAAAAAAAAGGAACTTTAGCATGACCTGAGGAGCTATGAACAAAGCCAGCTCAGGATCAAAGGCAGGAACTATACATTCAGAGAAAAGCTCAGCACCTACCAATGCATGCCCAGGTCATTATGAGCAAGGCCAAAGCCAACACCTTGAAGGATAAGCTTGTGGGGTGGTGGGGAGATGGGGTAAGAGGAGACAGAGAGGAAGTGCATCAAAAAATTAAAAATCCTCTCCATGTTTCAGACAACTATGCTTTGGCTTATACCCTCCCTTTTCTTATTTTTAAGTTCATGCACTTATTTCGAGTGAGCGAGCAGGGGAGGGGCAGAGAGAGAAAACCCTAAGCAGGCTCTGCACTATAAGCTCGAAGCCTGAAGTGGGGCTCAAACTTGAACTTTATGGAACCGTGAGATCATGACCTGAAGCCAAAATCAAGAGTCAGACGCTTAACCGGGGCCACCCAGAAGCCCTGGGGTTATACTCTCCCTCGATTAAATCTGTAGCTAGTTTTTAAAGGAGGATAACCATAAAGAAAAGAAATGGTATTTGAAAAGCTTAGTGGCCAGTTTCCTACTTCTTCTTATGTATGCAAAAGAGTTAGCTGTGGTCTTTTCTTGGGAATGAATTACATATTTTAACAAAGTAAACATATGCAGCCAGTGTACAAGTACATGTTTCTACTTCCACGCATGCTTTCAACAGATGGGGAGTCCACCTGTAAAGGGTCCTGAGAAGCCCTGGGGAACCCACAGAAGTGGCACTGGCCACTGGAGCTAGAGCTTGGGGAAGGGGAATGTCAGGAAAGAACAAGTGCTTTTCTGTGCACACGTGAAAGCACACACCATTCATAACCATTAATGCAACTTAAGAAAAATCAAATCATTTGTAAAAAAGATGTTCCTTGGATTATGTAATTTTGTTATTTCTGGGTAGAGGAGCTCCTGCTGGCTCTTTCCTCAATTCCTTGTGAAAATAACACAGGACCCAAAAAAGGGACAACGATTAATATGGCTCTGCTGAGAAGTGGCTCATTTTCACTGCTTGGGTGGAACAATTTAATTTCTGGAAATGGATCAAGCAACTGTTACTAAGTATCTTAAACTCTTAATAAAAAGAATGACTATTAAAACAACATACTTTATGGCTACAGCTGCTGAGTGGTGGGTGAAAATCCTCTTCTTCCACATACTTCCTCTTAAAGTATGTGATCTTGGATGTTGTTATAGGATTTGAAATTCCCCTGTAATGTGATCCTGTGGTAATAAATCAGATATGACAAATGACATGCGGTTTGCCAGACTCTCCAAACAAAATACTTTCCTTTAATTTCCTTATAGAAGATAAGTTGGCTACGTATCTGTCTGTACATGTGGTGATTAAAAATAAACATTTGTCTTAATGGTTGCTATCATACAGAATTGTGACCCAGGCTAGGCAAGGATTTCGAGGTAATTATAAAGGAAAATGATCTGTTTCAGCATTTACTAAATACTCAGAATCTTAACTGTATGCACAAACAGCAAAATTCATAAAAGGAAAGAACAGTATTTGTTCAAAGTGTTTAATTAAATCCATGATAACATAACACCACTGCTCAAATGTATACATCTTTAACTGTCAGCACTAACAACCAAATAACTTTAAAATGTTATTGGCTGTAGGTAAGGAAGCAAATGACTACCTGCATATTAGAGTTATAATTTTTCTTTCTTTCAATATATGAAATTAAAAAAATTTTAATTTAAAAGTAAAATTTGGGCTATCCAAAGTCCTTTTTCCTCTCAAAAACGTAGTATGTCAGCCATGAATAAAAGTAGGGTTTAAATTTTAAAGAACAGAGCTTTTAATCCAAAACAAACTTCAAAGAGTACTTATTTTACATTATAGTTTTTTTTTTTTTAAGGGGTACTACACAAAAACCCAAGGAACTTACCTTAAAATACAAGAATAAAGAATCAGGAAGAACATATATCTAGATTTCAAAAATTTTCCCCCTGAATATGAAAGCCAGTTGTGTGCTTAATAAAAAGAAGAGACACACAGCTTCTGGCCCAAAGTGTAGATTCCTTTATGTCTCATGGGATAAAGATTTCATTGTCAAGCTCACCAGGACTTGTGTAGCTCTGAGAGAGCCATGCAGTGCTACAGGGTGAAAAACCAAAACCCAAACTCAAGAGTTCCAAAATCTGGTTTGGTTCTTTTAAAAATATAGGTGCATGACTTATACACGCAGCAGCAGCTTGCGTAGCCTCAGGTCTGAATGCAACTTGAGTATCACGTCTGGTCCCCTCCCAGGAGCCCTGGGCTCACTTATGAGAGGTGTACAGGCAGCCTGGGAAGTCCCTGGAACATGAGCTCTCTCAGCTCAGAAGGGCGCCCCAGACACCACCCCCGCCCACTAGTCTGGCAGCTGAGCTGCAGAGGGCAGCAGGGGAAGGTCAAGGGCAGTACCTGCCAGTGGGGGACCGGCTCCCCGGTCTCCCTGCAGAGGAGCCTGTGCTGGCCCAGGGGGGCTTGGGCCTCCGTAGCTGTCAGCCTCCCATAGTGTCTGGTACCCAGCAATTTCAGCAGCTCCTTCTGAGACAATGGGCTCGCAGAATCTATTCATGGACAGAACCAGAGTCATCTCTGACAGCCTCAGATCTAAAAAAAAAAAAAAAGAAAGAAAGAAAGAAAAAGGAAAAAGGAAAAAAAAGAGAAAAGAAAAAAGAAAGAAAGAAAGAAAACAGCCCTAATCAAGAATAAGCCAGGGAATGGCCTTGGCATTTTCATTCCTTCGCTTTGGGAAACTTTTACTTCTCAGTCCTCCCCTTCACCCTGAAACATTTGATTATTTTTTCAAAGAAAACCTCAGCAAACTCTCTTGCTGCTATTAGCTCAGCCTCTGTGTTCGGCAATCTGCATTTCATGGGCGGATCTTTAAAATCCCGTTTCTTATTGTTCTCAGATTCCCCTCAGCCCTCTTTGAGACAGCTGCTTTGCCTCCTAACACATTTTCCTTTCCCCCTGACCTTCCCGCACAAAATGTACCCCTAAGAGGCAAGTCCCGGACCCTTGCGCTTCCTTTCTATTAATAAGGCAAAATCAATTTTCTAGTCAGTCCCCAGAGAGTCTCCTTTGATGAAATCCGCTAATCAATCAAAAGGAAAGGGTGGGGAGGCAGAAATCTCCACCATTAGTCCCTACTGATGCGCTCAGGTTTGGTCTGTGTGGCTGGGCCAGCTCCTCTACAACATTCCGGGGCTCCCTCCACTTTCTTTTCCCAAAACGAAGCAGACAGAGACACACTTGGTAGTTGTTTCCACCAGCCCTGATCGGCCTGAACTGGATCTGCCTCCAGTCAAAACACTGTGAGATGAAGACAGAAAATTGGCTCCAGTTTCAAGCCGGGAGTTGCAGCCCCACAGGAGCCAAGCACAACATCAACGGAGCAGGCAGAATATTAAACAGGAGCCAGGGCTTCAGGGCCAGAGGCAGCCGGCAACTCTTTCCTCGGTGAGGCCCAGACACAAGGCAGAACTTTCCAGGAGGCACCACACCACTGCCCTCCTCTCCAGTTTGCGCCCCTGCCTGGGGCCTGCGGGGAGACTGGGAGCCTCTCTGCTCTGTGATGCAGCGCTGGGCCCCTGCTTAACTCAGGTGGACCAGGCCACTTCCAGGGGGGCTCAGTGTCTCCACTTGGTCCTGAGTAAGGCTCGAGGCAGGGTGAAGAGTGAGTTCAAGGGGGAAAAGAATTTGATACTAAAGCAAAAAGACCTAAGGGCCAGAGATCAGTGGTGAAGGCAGAGAGGCCTCAGCACCTTTATTAGCTGCCAATTCCTTTACAAGACCTGAACCTCCACTATCCCACTTTGCCATTTAAAGAACTGTCACAAGGAGTGATGTCAGGTCTGCTTTCTGAAGACTGATTGTCTTTCAAACATACGCCAAAGGTCTACTTCACGTTTTCCTTCTCCAAATTATACAGCTTGTAATGTTTTGGGGAAAGGGTGAATCTCCTGCTGTCTAGGAGACTGTGATTACCTACATGTTATACGGAGGGTCCACTTCCAGGTAACAGAAGGAAAAACACCAGGGGAAGGGGAAATAGCTTCACTGAAGAGACAATGTCCTCTGGCTAACAGAGCGGCTCTTGGCAGCCAGGACTCCATTCTTTGTTCGGGCTTCTCTTGGAGATCCTAAATTCTGTCCCAACCTCACTGAACAATGAAGCAAGGCCTTCTGACAGACAGGGGGAAGTGTCCACGTCAGTGGCTGGAAGGAGGACCCAAATGATTTGGGCTGCTAAATGACCTACCACTTCTCTTTTACACTGTCCTCCCTGCAAAGAAGCAGCAGCAAGGACTTAGTAAACGTTATTAGAAGAAGAAAAAAAGAGGTGTTTGATTAATTCTCTAAAAGGCAATAGTGGGACATACCATTTATTTTGCTCTTGAGTCATCAAAAAATTTAGGGCTACCCTGATTTAACAAACGAAGCTGTTCTATCACCCCTCAAACTCGGCAACCAAACAAGCTATCAAGCCTCACGATGACAGATTCCCTGGGAGACTCTCATAAATGGTCTAATTTCTTAACCTATGATAAAAGACAGTTGTTTCAGTAAATGCTATTCCAGGAGCACGCGAGTTATATAGCTTTTTCTCGGTCAGTAGCCCTTTCTCGTTGACAGCAGTGGTGGTTTCCAGCTTGAAATTCACATTCACTTTTGTGCTGGATTCTGGGAATAAGACCCAAGCTTTTTGTCTGTTGAACTTTTATTACATAAAACCAGAGGAGGGTTGACAAATCCACTCCTCTTAAGAAAGAATTTGTAGGCCCCTAGAAGCAATTACCTTTGTTTAATAGGACATTATATGGGCCCTGTGCTGTTTTATGTTCCTAAGAGTTTGTTTACATATTAATAACTTATTGTTGTAGCTTTTTTGGTTAAGGATTTCAGCGTTTCTACTTGTTAGTATTGACTCCAACACATGAAATTCTATCAGTTACACATTTGAACTTGAAACACGGCATAGTTGTCTTATCTTGGCTCTTTTCTTCGTGAAATCTAATTTCTGTAAGTTTTTTCTTTTTTGAACTGGAAACCTGTACACACAAATATGCTGGAGAAGCTGAATTCCTTCCATAAGTGATTTATGTAAGTCTGAATAAAATATGAGTGACTTTGGATTATTTGGGGGCTGGGAGAAGATTCTGCAATGGAGTCTTCCTAGGAAGCCTATTTAGAATTTACACCAGGATGTTAACAAATTAAGAAGGCAAGTTCAATGTTCAGGAAGAACTGGGAGTGTGCGGTGCTAAGCGCTCATGTTTCACATGACTATTTGTATTATACGTGCAGATCCAAACTGTCACTATTCTCTGTACGATGAGATTTACATTGTAATTCTGCTACTGAGTTCAGAAGTTTAAATCCACAAATTCATGTGCTGTTATTATTAGATATAACCACAAAGATGTACATTTATGGTAAGATTTGTATTTTTTAACATCAGAGGTGAGTGGATTCAAAAGAAGGTTGTTAAAGTGTGTTTTGTCTACACATGGGTTTAAAAAATAAAAAGGTCCTAACCTCTTATTCCCAGGTTCCTGCAGGTCAGTTTTGTCACCCACCTGGACGTAGCAGAATGACACCTCATGCATTCCCAAAAGGCTAACGACTAAAATGTCATGCTTTTTCAGGAAATATTCATAGTAAAGTTACCAGGCATTGCTATACAATTTGGTTTTTCCAGATGACTTACGCATGTTTTTTCCTCAGAGCCATTATAACGCTAATAGGAGAGGTAGGCACATAGAACAGGGTGGCTACAGGTTCAGCGGCACCTTGAATCTAAGAGGGGCTCCTGGTCATTCTTTGCCTCCCCCTCCCCCTCCCCAGCATTGGAAATTAGAGAACATTAAAAGCATCACAGCAGTTAGAGATCTGATTCCCACACGGAAACGCAGAGAAGGGCTGGTATGTTCAATGCTGCCAGTCTTAAAATGTGCTGCCCAGGTGGACCAAGACCCCACCCCACCCCCAACCCGACCTCCTCCTTGTCCTTAACAAGATCCCAACAGCTTGTCCAGCTGCCGCTGCTGCTCCTGGTGGTGGAAGGGGCTGAATGGGTGGAATAAAATCCTTCAACCCTTCCGAATAGACAGATGTCGCTTTTCTGCCACTCGCTGCAGTACACCTGTCTGCCCTAGAAGTGCATTTCTCAGCTGTAGCTTCGAGAGATCAGGAGCTTTAGGTCAGGTCCTAGGGCGAGAAGGGCCGGTGCTGGGCCTGAGGGGGAAGATGAGGTGTCCGGGTGTCCGAGCCCTGGCGCCAGGTCTCCCCATCCCAGGCCCAGGGTCGCGACGTCTGGAGAACCGACCCCCCTGCAGGCACCACGTCCGGGAGACTCCGGCACAGACACACCCCAAGGGGTCGGTGCCTGGGCCCCTGAGCCCCTTCTCACGTAGGGAGCAGAGCCCTGCCGGCCGGCGGCCGCAGGAGAAAGTAAACAACACCCCAAGTGTCTGGGAACAAAGGCAAGTTGTCTTTCCACGGTGCGCGAGCCGTGCGCCTCTCCTGAAGAATAAGAGCTATTATTACTCTTTCTTTCTTTTCTTTCTTTTTTCTTTTTTTTTTTTTTTAAACAAGTTTCCTTCTAAGGGAAATAAACACCAAAGGTAGGATTCCAAGGAAATGACTCACAGCGGCTGGCAGGGCTCTGGCGAGGCTGGCCCCGTCCCCGCGCTCCAGCCCGCAGCAGATGCCTGCCCGGCCCTCCCTCCCTCCCTCGCCGGCCAAGCCCGCTCGGAGCCCGCGGCTGCGGGAGCGCCCGGCGCGGCCGTGGGACCCGGGCGGCGGGGACAGCGCCCGCACCTCCCGCAGGCGTCCGCTCTGTCCGCGCCACCCTGGGCCGGGGGGGGTGGGCGCCTCTCCCCCCGCCTCCACGGCCCCAGCCGGGCACTCCGGAAAGTTGCTAGGGCCCAGGAGGCGGGAGGGGAGGAAGGGAGGAGAGAGAGGCGGAGGCGTGGACCAGGCGGGCAGCAGCCGAGTCCGCCGGGGAGGTGAGCTGAGGACAGAGGAGCCGCCGCCGCCCGCAGCGAGGCTCGGCTGCCGGGGAGGAGAGTGCGGGGGCGGAGGTGGCGGAGGACAGAAGGTGTCAGCTCCTGCAGCTCTTCCCTTTTCTCGAAGACGCGCGCTCCTGACATCCACAACCCCTCCCTCTCCACCTGCCCAGCGTCGCGGCGACCAGACCCGGGGGCATCCCCCCTACTGACCCCCCGTCCCCTAGGGAAAGGAAGGGAGCGTCCGCCGCGGGCCCTGGGGGCTCACCAGGGCTGCCATCCCCACCCGCCCGCGGAGTCGGCTGGGTGCGCGCGGGCGGCAGCGGTTCCCGCCCCGGTGAAGGCCCCGCGGCGCAAGCCAGCCCCGGGGAAAGCCCGCGCCGCCTCGGCGCCCGGCGGCGTCCCGGCCCCCGCGCTGCCCGGGTCCCGCTCCGGCCGGTGCGCGTCCGCTCGGCGCCCCCGGCGCGGCCCTGGTGCCGGGAGGCCGCGCGGGTGCCACTCGGCGCGCGAAGACTCTGCCCGCGGGGACCGGCCCTCGCCCTCCACCCGCCCGGGCCTCGCCGCCCCCGCCGCCCGCGCCCGGCCCGGCTCTTACCGCGGGGTCAGCCGGGAGGCGGCGGCCGGAGCGCTCGCGCTGCCGCTGGTCCGCTCCGGGCTCGGCGCCAGCCCGGCCGCCGGTGCACAGTCGCGCGGGGCCCGGCCCGGCGGCCCGGTCGACGGTGGACGCTGGTGCGCGGCGGGCGAGGGTCCCGGCAGGTCCCGCCGCCGCGACTGGGGCGCCGCGCCGCCGTCGCTGCAGACGGTTATGGTAATGAGCGGCTCTGTCTAGCGAGGAGCGTGTGAAACCCGTCAATCCTGTTTGCCATTTCCCCGTGGATTTCCGAGGAGAGGTTCTGCAGGATGCCCCCAGGGTGAGAGAGGGAACATGACAAGCGCGCCCGCTCTCCCGCCCTCCCTCTGCTCCCGCCGCCGCCGCCGCCGCCGCTCCTCAGGCAGCACACGGGGCGCCTTCCCCTCACCCCCACCCCAGCCCGCCCCCTGCCTCCTTCCCTCCTTCCCGCCCTCCCTCCTCCCTCTCCTCCCCTCTCTCCCCTCCCCTCCCCTCCCCTCCCGGTGCCCGGGGACACGCGGGCCCAGCTCCAGCCCGCAGCCCAGACCCCACGCGCTCCCCGGCTCCCGCCCTAGCCCTGGGGGCCCGACTCCAGCCGGATAACGTATTCACTCTGCAACCTTCTGAGATGTCTTCTCTTTTTTTTTTTTATTTGGTTCTGTTGTTGTTGTGTGTGCGTGTGATTTAAAAAAAAAAAAAAAATCTGTGCCTTTCCCACCCTTTGAAAAGACTTTCTTCTCCTTTGCCACGGCAAACGGAGATGAGAAACAGATGTCTTTGCAGGACCAAGCAGTTATTCTCCCCTCGCCGCCCGCCCCCGCCCGTTCCCCTCCGGAGCTGCATATGTATAAAAAAGCAACATGGGTCCTACTGCAACTTGAATTGGCAACTCTTTCTGGGTGGGGAGCCTCGAGGGAATACCTCCAGGAAATAAAAAAGTAATAAAGGACGTTGTCCTTGGTCAAGGGAATGTAATTTAAGCCCCGGAATCACATTATTCTGCAAATAGTAATTTTCCCCTGTATTAGTCTCAATTGGAGTTTGTTTTTTGAAACATTAATTCATAACTTCTGTCTAGGGACTCCTCCATAGTCGAGATGGGTCATTTCAGGTGTAATGAACACAGAGGCTTGGAAGGCATAGACCTAATAAAATCCGGGGGAAGGCACCTGCACAAAAGTGTTACAAAGACTATAATGTTTGTTTACTGCTACTATGCCAGATGTGCTAAATATAACACTTCTTTAAAACAGTGATCCTCCGACTGTGAAAAACCAAACCTCTTGCTGCCTGGCTCCCTAGGAATCAAGGAGAGGCACAGACTGAAAATCAGAGAGGGAAGGAGTAAGATCAAGGACGACGATTAGCATCTGCAAATTGAACTCTATCTAATTTGCATGTTTATTTCTTAGAATTGTAATTAAATTTGTGTAATAAATGTTTTCCATTTCATTTGTACACTTAAAATTTGGGTGACTGACATGCAGTTAAGTGAATTTCTTTTCTTTTTTAAACAAATGTAGTTTATTCAATAAAGCGGCAAACAAATATTAGACATAATTAGAACTAATCTACTTTGAAGGTATTTTTGTTGAACTTTGTACACTTAAAGTCTCTCAGAGGTTTTAAGGGTATTAGGAAGCTGAGAGAAGGCAATTATGCTGAAAACAGCCTAACTCCACAGATTTGCAGGAGCATGATTTCATTTTTTCCAAAAAGACATTTCAGGGTTGCATGCCTAAAGTTGGGAATTGGGCAGCCATCTTGGCTTTATTCTGAACCATATTAAAACCATATTAAATTGCATTGGCTCTGAGCACCTAGGTGGCTCAGTCAGTTAAGCGTCTGACTTCAGCCCACGTCAGGATCTCACGGCTCAGGAGATCTCATGAGTTCGACCCCTGCATTGGGCTCTGTGCTGACAGCCCAGAGCCTGGAGCCTGCTTCGGGGTCTGTCTTTCTGTCTCTCTCTCACTTTGCCCCTCCCCCACTCATGCTCTGTCTCTGTCTCTCCCTCTCAAAAATATACACTGAAAAGTTTTATAAAAATTGCATCCGCTCACATAGGACACTGGCCATTATGAGAATAATTGTAAAGGTGAGGGGGCCCCTGGGTGGCTCAGTCGGTTAAACATCTGACTCTGGATTTCGACTCGGGTCATGATCTCACGGTTCCTGAGTTCGAACCCTGCATTGGGCTCTGTGCTGACAGTGTGGAGTCTGCTTGGGATTCTCTCCCTCTCTCTGTCCTTCCCCTGCTCATGCTCTCTTTTCTTTTTTTTTCTCTCCCTTAAATAAATACACATTAAAAAAAAAAGAATTGTAAAGATGCCATTTTGTGCAATCATTGGGTGTTGCATGCCCAGTTTATGGGCAGAATATAATTTTCATTCGGGTAGAGGGAAGAGGGCAAGGAAACGCACAGGGCATTTAAAGCAGTGTGAGTACTTGAAAATCTGTATCAGTACCTACAACTGGTTAGTGTCTAACTCAAATGAAGAACTAAATGTGAGGGCTTGGAGGCATGGCTTATTATTGTTTTTATCTTCCTATATTAAAGTTTTATAGCATTTAAAGGACTGTGGGGAAATCCCCACATACACTTGGCTCTGTCAAAATACATAAAACCAAAAGGAGCAAATTAAGCATAAAATTGAGAAATAACATGAGACTAAGTATCAGCATGGGTTGCTTTGGCATCTTCTGGAGCTTTGGCTCTGAGAAATGAGCCTTCTGGGAAATTGGCATTGCCCTTGGGTGGGGAGGGCTCTTGGCTTTAATGTTACAACAAAATGACCTCACAACATAAGTATGAAATCATTGTACTTCACAGCACCCTCGTGGTTTTGAGTATGAACTTGATCGTGTCCCGTTCAGATATGTTAGGTTAGCATGTTTTACTAACAGCTTTCCTTGCCCTAATTTTTAATCTCAAGCTTGATGTTTTCTGAGATTCAATGCCCAACTGTTGACAAC
The DNA here is from genome assembly GCF_022079265.1 of Lynx rufus. NCBI lineage: Eukaryota > Metazoa > Chordata > Mammalia > Carnivora > Felidae > Lynx > Lynx rufus. The sequence goes on along the minus strand of NW_025814829.1, from coordinate 30,937,570 downwards.
ATGAACTAATGTCTACAAGCAGAAAAGTCAGTCAAACCTCCATGGAAGGAGAAATATCACTTAAAAGTTTAAAGTGAGTTTCTTGTTGAAGATGGCAAAATGGGAAGATCCTGAACTTACCATCTCCCACAGACACAAGGAATCCACAGCTAAGTGTGGAACAATCTCCTCTGAAAAGAAATCTAAAAACTGGTGGAGTAACTCCTTTGCATGGGGCCAAAGAAGAGGGAAACCACATCGAAGTGGTAGACCAGAAGCCCCATCCCTGGTCACTGTACCAGTCAGGAGGGAACTTAACCCAGAGTTTCTCCTGGAGGGTTGAAGTGTTTGTGCTGCACATGAGCCCTGAGTGGGGAAGGAGCAGAGAGAGTGGGAGCGAGAAAATCCCACGCAGACTCCATGCTCAGCACAGCACCGATGCGGGGCTTGATCTCATGGTTCATGAGCTCATGACCTGAGCAGAAATCAAAAGTCAGACACTTATCGACTGAGCCATCCGGATGCCCTCATCCCAGCTTCTAAGGCTGGCGTCTGAGAGATGACCCCTAAAACGTGTGGCTCATTGCCACCAGACCTAGTTGGCCATGGTGAGCTGAGAAGCAGCTCTTAAAGGGCCGTTGCACAGACTCACCCACCCCAGGGCCCAAGGCAGAAGCAACCCTTTGAAAAACAGCCAGACTGTATGTGAGTGGGACACATTTCCTAATTTTAAAGCATTGATCTGGGGGGGAAGGGGCCTGCTGAGATATTGTCCAGGGTTGGAAGCTGGTGGGTTCCACCTTCTTCCTCTCCTTCTGCCTTGCTAAAGCTTGTCACTGCCACTTGTTTTCCCCTTTCCCATGGGTGCCGTCTTTATGCTCCAGCCAGCGGGCACCATTTTGCATGATCTCCCTCTGCCTTGCTAAAGCTGGCGAGCACCATCACTTTTCCCTTCTTTCTTTCCCTTTTTTCATTTTTCTTCCTCCCTCTGTAATTCTTTTCCTTTTTCCCTTTTCTTTCCTTTTCTTCCTTTTCTTTAGCAGGTGCTGTCTACTCACTCCCCCTACGCTTTGCTCCAGCCAGTGAGCACCCTCTTTACGCTCTCCCTCTTGCTGCACTTACAGAGCCCCAGTATCTCCCGGAGGGGAGCTTCTACATCTGGTGCTCCAGTTTTACATTTGGTACCCCAGTTGTTGTGGCTACCACCCGGAGAATGGCCGTTGATTGCCTGGTCCTGGTGGCCCAGGGGTCTTGCATTCTTGGGTCCCATGGGGCTGCAGCAATTGGAGTGAGAGTTCCTGGCAGACTATCATTCCCAGCACACTGCACAAATCGTAGATAGAAACACTCCCAGTCTTTCTTAGCAAGAGGCCTATTTAAGCAAATAGGTCACAAGAACTGTGACCTGAGGGGCAGGCTTCTGGTTTGCATACTTACAGTAGCCTATGGAGGTGCCCTCAGGAAACAGAGGCCAGTGGAACACAAACTTTGCCCTCTCCCTCTGCCTCATGCCAGCTTGCTGATATCATCTAGAAAGGAGTTTATACCCTGTCTAGTGCCTTGATTTTTGTGGCTGCTGCCAGGGGACATTTCTCTAGGGCCTGGCTCTGGTGAACAGTGGAGCTTATACTTGCTTCATGTCCCACAGGAATGGAACCAACCAAGAGTTCTTAAACAGCTACCACACCCAGGGCCCAGCAAGAGGCCACAGACCCAGGAGCTCAATCTTTCCATAAAAGAGGCCTATTAGCTCATCATTGTTGTAGCACGAAGGGCAGGCTTCAAATTAAACACACCTCTAAGGGATGACTATAAATATTTCCAGAGACTTCAGAGATGTGAGGATCATCTTTGCATTCTCCCTCTGCTGTGCTCCAGAGCTCGAGCGTCTCTTGGAGGGAAGCTCGTAAACATGTCTGGCACCCCAATTTTTATTACTTGTGCCCTGGTTTTTCTGACTGCTGCTCACGGGATACCCCCGGATTGCTGAGCTCTGGTGGGCAGGGGATTTGCATTCCTGGGTCCCAGGGGATTGTAACAACCAGAAAGACGGTTCTTGGCAGACTTCCACCTCCAGGACACAGCACAGACAGCAGACTGAACCAGACACCCAGTCTTTCTGTGAAGGAAGACTAGTTGCTAGTCCTGGAGCTTTGGCTGTAGGGGCAGGCTTCAGGTTGGGCACACATCTAGAGACTTTGGAGGTGTTCTTAGGACACATAGGCCATGGGACGCCATCTTTGTGATTCCCTACTCCCTCACTACAAGTCATTAGTCTCTCCCAGAAAGGAGCTTGTACACTTGTTTGGAGCCCTGATTTTTGCAACTGCTGACCAGGGGACGCCTTCAGATTGCTTGGTTCGGGGGGCCCATGGGGCTTATATGCTTATGGTCCCACAGGCCTGCATACATGGACATTCTTTAAAAGCTGCTGCCCAACAGCCTACCTTCCAATAAGCCTGAATCTGGATGCTGACTGACACGCTCTCCTTTGGGACACTGACTAGCCTTGGCACCCCCTCAACTACTGGGACCTATTAAAAATAAAATAGGTGGCTTCAAAAATCACAAAGGTTTGGGGTGCCTGGGTGGCTCAGTCCATTAAGTGTCTGACTTTGGCTCAGGTCATGATCTCACGGTTTGTGAATTCAAGCCCCGCATTGGGCTCTATGCTGACAGCTCAGAGCCTGGAACCTGCTTAGGATTCTGTGTCTCCCTCCCTCTCTGCCCTTCCACCACTCTCTCTCTCTCTTTCTCTCAAAAATAAATAAACATTAAAAAAATTTTTTTTAAATCACAAAGGTTTGAGAGACAACCAAGAGCTAGGGCAGGGTGGAACGATGTTTCATCTCTATACGAGGCCAATCCTTCAAGACTAGGAGAAGTGACTGTTTCATCTAATGCATAGAAACCAACATAGTCGAACAAAATGAAAAAAAAAGAAAAATATGTTCCAAAAGATAGATAAAACCTCAGAAAACAAACTTAGTGAAATGGAAATAAGTAATTTACCTGACAAGGAGTTCACAGTAATGGTTATAAAGATGTTCACTGAACTCAAGAAAAGAATGTATGAACACAGTGAGAACTTCAGCAAAAAGATAGAAAACATAAGAAAGTTCCAAAAAGAAGTCACAGAACTGAAAATACAATAACTGAACTAAATACACTGGAAGGATTCAACAGGAGACTAGATGAAGCAGAAGAAAGGACCAATGAACTTGAAGATGGCAGAGGAACGGACCCAAATAGTGTAACAAAAAGAAAAAGTGAAAAAAAAAGGTGAAGATAGCTTAAGGGATCTATGGGACAATATCAGAGGGACTAATATTCACATTGTAGGGGTCCAATAAGAAGAGAGAGAAAGAAGTGGGAAATGTATTTGAAGAACTAATGGCTGAAAATTTTTCTAACCTGGATAAGGAAACAGACATTAAGATCCAGGAAACCAAAAAAAGATGAAACCAAAGAGACCTGCACCAAGACACATTACAATTAAAATATCAAAATTAAATAGGAGAGAATCTCAAAAGCAGCAAGAGGAAAACATCTTGCTATATACAAGGGAACCCCCATAGGACTATCAGCAGGTTTTTTTAGCTAGAACTTCACAGGCCAGAAGGGAGTGGCACGATATATTTGAAGTGCTGAAAGAAAAACATTTCCAACCAAAAATGCACTACCCAGGAGTATTATTATTCAGAATTTAAGGAGGGATAAAGAGTTTTCCAGACAAGCAAAAGCTAAGGGAGTTTATCACCACTAAATCAGAGAAGAAATGTTAAGGGACTTCTTTAAGTTGAAGAAAAGGGGGTGCTAATTAATAACAAGAAAACATATGAAAGTATGAATTTCACTGTAAAGGTAAATATATAGGAAAGATAGTGGATTAGACACATATCAAGCTAGGTAGAGGTTAAAATAGAAGACAAAAGTAGTAATAACTGTAGCTACAATAATTAGTTAAGGGATATATAAGATAAAAGGATGTAAAATATGACATCAGAAACAAAATCATGGGAGGCTACGTAGTAAAAATGTATGACTTTAGAATGCATCTGGGCCTAGTGATATGCAGTAAGATCCACTCTCATGAGGCTGGACAGTGAGCTGCAGCTCCCAATCAGCCATGTTATCATGAGGGTAAACAACTGACATATTTACAGCCATTCTGTACCCAACCACCTTTTATACAGTAGTCAATCAATTACATAAACTATGCAACATTTTATTATAAAATCAGCTTTGTGTTAGATGATTTTGCCCAACTGTAGGCTAATGGAAGTGTTCTGAACATGTTTAAGGTAGGCTAGGCTAAGCTATGATATTTGGTAGGTTAGGTGTATGAAATGCATTTTCAATTAATAATACTTTCAACTTCATATTGGGTTATTGAGATGTAACCCTATTATAATTAGAGAAAGATCTATACAGTGTTATGAGTCTAAGTGAAGCAAAAAACTATAGTAGATACACAAAAGATAATGAGAAAGGAATCTAAGCATAACACTAAAGAAAATCATCAAACCACAAAGGAAGAGATCAAGAGAAGAAGAAAGGAAGAGAGAAACTACAAAACAGCCAGAAGTCAACAAAATGCAATAAGTACAAACCTATCAAAAAGTACTTTAAATGTAAATGGACTAAATTCTCCAGTCAAAAGACATGGAGTAGCTGAATGGATAAAAAACCAAACTCATCTATATGCTGCCTATAAGAAACTTCAGATCTAAAGACACACACAGACTGAAAGTGAACAGATGGAAAAATAAATCCCATGCAATGAAAACCAAAAGAAAGCTGGGGTAGCTGAATTTACATCAGACTAAATAGACTTTAAAGCAAAGACAACAAGAAACAAAAAGAAGGGCATTACGTAATGATAAAGAGATCAATCCAACAAAAGATGTAATAATTGTAAATACCTATGTAAACAAAAGAGCACCTAAATATATAAATTAATCTTAACATACCTAAAGGGAGAAATAAGCAGCAATACAATAATAGTAAGGAAATTTAATACCCCACTTACATCAATGGATAGATCATCCAGCCAGAAAATCAGTAAGGAAACATTGGTTTTAAATGACACATTAGACCAGAGAGACTTAACAGATACATACAGAATATTCTATCCAAAAGTAGCAGAATACACAGTCTTCTCAAGTGCACATGGAACATTCTCCATGATAGAACATATGTTAAGCCACAAAACAAGCCTGACAAATTTAAGAAGATTAAAATCATATCAAGTATCTTTTCTGACCACAATGGTTTGAAACTAGGGGGTTTCTCAGTTATAAGAAGAAAATTGGAAAATTCACAAATATGTAAAGAATAAACAACATGCTATTGAAAAACCAGTGGGTCAATAAAGAAATCAAAAGCAAAATCAAAAAGTACCTTGTGACAAATGAAAACGAAAATACAACATACCAAAATGTATAGGAAGAGAGGCAATTTCACAGCAATAAATGCTTACCTCAAAAAATAAGAAAAATATCAAATCAACAAGCTACCTTTATATCTACCTCAAGAAACTAGAAAAAGAAGAACAAATGAAGCCCAAAGATGGAAGAAAAGAAATAACAAAAGACCAGAGCAAAAATAAATGAAATAGAGACAAAAAGACAATAAAAAAGATCAATGAAACCAAGAGCTGTTTCTTTGAAAAGATAAAAAAGAAAAAAAAAAAAAGACAAGCATTTTGCTAGATTCACCAAGAGAAAAAGAGAGAGGGCCCAAATAAATAAAATCAGAAATGAAAAGGAGACATTACAATTGATACCACAGAAATACAAAGGATCAAAAGAGACTACTATGAAAAATGTATGCCAACAAATTGGACAACCTAGAAGAAATGGATAAATTCCTAGAAACTTACAATCTTCCAAGACTAAATCATGAAGAATTAGAAAATGTGGATGTACCAATTACTATTAAGGAGATTGAATCAGTAATTTAAAAACTCCCTACAAATAAAAAAAGTCCTGGACCAGATGGCTTCATCAGTGAATTATACCAAACATTCAAAGGACTAACATAAGGGGTGCCCGGGTGGCTCAGTCGGTTGGGCGTCTGACTTCAGCTCAGGTCATGATCTCATGGTTTGTGAGTTTGAGCCCCATGTTGGGCTCTGTGCTGACAGCTTAGAGCCTGGAACCTGCTTCAGATTCTGTGTCTCCCTCTGTCTTTGCCCCTCCCCCGCTCATGCTCTGTCTCTCTCTCAAAAAAGTAAACAAAAAAATTTTTAAAACAACCAAACAAAGAACTAATATAAATCTTTCTCAAACTGTACTGAAAAATAAGAGGAAAAAACACTTACAGACCCATTTTACAAGGCCAGTATTACCTTGATACCAAAACCACACAAGGACACCACAAGAAAGGAAAATTACAAGTCAATATTCCTGATGAGCATAGATGAAAAAAATCCTCAACAAAATATCAGTAAACAAAATTCAACAATGCAATAAATGGATCATACATCATGATCAAATGAGGTTTATTCCAGGGATGCAAGGATGGTTCAATATCCACAAATCAATCAACATGATACACCACATTAACAAAATGAAGGATGAAATCATATGATCATTTCAATAGATGCAAAAAAGCATTTGAGAAAATGAAATGTCCATTTATGACAAAAATTATTAACAAAATGGGTATAGAGTGAATGTACCTCAATGCAGTATAAGACCATATATGAGAAGCCCATTGATAACATCATACTCTAAGATCAGGAACAAGACAAGGATGCTCATTCTCACCAATTTATTCAACATAGAATTGGAAATCCTAGCAACAGCAATTAGGTAAGTAAAAGAAAGAAAAGACATCCAAATTGGAAAGGAAGAAGTAAAACTCACTATTTGCAGATGACATGATATTATATATAGAAAACCTCAAAGATGTCACCAAAAAATTATGGGAATTAATAAATGAATTCAGTAAAGTTGAAGGATAATCAACATACAGAAATTGGGCACATTTCTATGCACTAATAACAAACTATCAGAAAGAGAAATTAAGAAAACAATCTGATTTATAACTGCACCAAAAGGAATAAAATACTTAGGAATAAATGTAGCCAAAGAGGTGAAAGATCACTGAAAACTTTAAGATATTGATAAAGGAAACTGAAGAACACCCAAATTAATGGAAAGATATTCTGTGCTCATGGATTGGAAGAATCAATATTGTTGAAATGTCCATACTACCCAAAGGAATGAACAGATTCAATGCAATCCTTATCAAAATTCCAGTGGCATTTTTTAAATAGAACTGAAACAAACAATTCTAAAATTCATATGGAACTACAAAAGAACCGAAATAGTCAAAACAATCTTGAGAAAGAACAAAGCTGGAGGCACCATGTTCCCTGATTTCAAACTATACTACAAAGCTATAGTAATCAAAACAGTATGGTATTGGCATTAAAAACAGACACATAGATTAATGGAACAGAATAGAGGGCCCAGAAATAAACCCACACCTATATAGTCAATTAATTTACAACACAGGAGCCAAGAATATACAATGTAGAAAGTAGTCTTTTTAAATTTTTTTTTTTCAACGTTTATTTATTTTTGGGACAGAGAGAGACAGAGCATGAACGGGGGAGGGGCAGAGAGAGAGGGAGACACAGCATCGGAAACAGGCTCCAGGCTCCGAGCCATCAGCCCAGAGCCCGACGCGGGGCTCGAACTCACGGACCGTGAGATCGTGACCTGGCTGAAGTCGGACGCTTAACCGACTGCGCCACCCAGGCGCCCCGAAAGTAGTCTTTTTAATAAACGATTTTGGAAAAATAAGACAGTAAAATGCAAAAGAATGAAACTGGATCGCTATCTTACACCATATACAAAAATTAATTGAATATGGATTAAGTATTTGAATGTAAGACCTGAAACCATAAATTTCTAGAAGAAAACATAGGTGGCAATCTCCTTTACATTGGTCTTGGCAATGATTTTTTTGGATTTGATACCAAGAGCAGAGGCAACAAAAGCAAAAATCAACAAGTGGGACTACCTCAAATTAAAAAGCTTCTTCAAAGCAAAAGAAACCATCAACAAAATGAAAGGCAACCTACTGAATGGAAGAAATTATTTGCAAATCCTATACCTGATAAGGGATTAATATCCAAAATATATAAAGAACTCCTACAACTCAATAGCAAAAAACAGTTTGATTAAAATATGGACAGAGGGTCTGAATAGACATTTTTCCAAAGAAGACATACAAATGGCTAATGCGTACATGAAACACCACTCATCACTAATAATCAGGGAAATGCAAATCAAAACCACAATGAGATGTCACCTCACACTTGTTAGAATGACTTATCAGAAAGACAAGAAATAAAAAGTATTGGCAAGAATGTGGAGAAAAGGGAACCCTTGTACAATGCTGGTGTACATGTAAATTAGTGCAGCCACTATGAAAAAGAGTATGGTGATTCCTCAAAAAAAAAAAAAATTAAAAAATAGGACTACTATATGATCCAGCAATTCCACTTCTGGGTATTTATCCAAAGAAAATGAAAATATTAACTTGAAAAGATGTAGACACACCATGCTCATTGCAGCATTATTTCTAATAGCCAAGATGTGGAAACAATGTAAGTGCACATGAATGGATAAATGGATTAAAAAAACTGTGACATAGGGGTACCTGGCTGGCTCAGTGGGTAGAGTATGCAATTCTTCATCTTAGGGTCATGAATTCAAGCATCCATGTTGTGTGTAGAGATTACTTAACATAAATAAATAAATAAATAAACAAACAAACAAACAAATAAAACTGTTATAAATCTCTACATCTATTTAGGAAAAAACCTGGATATACACACATACTGGAATATTATTCAGACAAAAAGATGAAATCTTGCCATTCACAACAATATGGATGAATCTTGATTTTATGATAACTAAAATGAATCAGAGAGAGAAAGAGAGATACTATGTGATCTCATTTATATGTGGAATAAGAAAAAAAAACAATCTCATAGATGTAGAGAACTGATTGGTGGTTGTCAGAATTAGGGGCTGGTGGTGGGTGAAATGGGTAAAGGGAATCAAAGTATGCAAACTTCCAGTTATAAAATAGAAAGTCATGGGGAAGTAATGTACAGCATAGTAACTATAGTTAATAATAATGCATTACATATTTGAAAGTTGCTTAGAGAGTAAATCTTAAAGGTTCTCATCTATAAGAAAAACACTTCTGTAATTATGTATGGTGACAGATATTAACTAGACTTATTGTGGTGATCATTTCGTAATATATACAAATATCAGATTATTATGTTGTACACCTGAAAGCAATGTAATGTTGTATGTCAGTAATACCTCAATAAAAAATAAATAAAAATAAAAATTTTAAGTGAGTAAGTGGTGGCTACGGCATAAGAAAAGAACTAACTATAAATCAATAATGAAATATTTGAAATGAGTAAATGTAATTTATGAGTTGCAATATCCAACCCAAAAACTATGATGTCATTAATTTTTAGATATGTGTGTATGAAGTTCCAAGACAGAAATCGGATTATAAGCCTTAAGATATCTTGAACTGCAAATTCACTGAAGACAGTGAACAGAGTCAACAGAGTGCCAGACTTAAAACTACTGAAACCCATTCATGAAAACTTTTTGTCATTTTTTTTAAGTTTATTTATTTTGAGAGAGAGAGAGAGAGAGAGCACGAGCAGGGGAGAGGAACAGAGAAAGGGACAGATAATCTCAAGCAGGCCCTGTGCTGTCAGCCCTGATGTGGGGTTCGATTCCACAAACTGTGAGACCATGACCTGAGCTGAAATCAAGAGTCAGACATTTAACCAACTAAGCCACCCAGGTGCCCCAACTTTTTATCATTTGAAAGGGAGATTTCCCAACTAAAATCTGACTCTTTCAGACTACTGTGGACACTGCCCAATTGGATTAATAAAAAGTCAAAATTACTGGCTTTAAAAAAAAAGTGTAACATTTTTTACAACAAAAAGAGGGGTCTATATTCAATCTCTCCAATTCCCCTTCTCTCATTCTCAAACTTTCTCTAATTATGCTTTTCCATTCCATCCGTTGAAACTGTTATTGTCCATGTCATTAATGACCTCCATGTTGCTGAATCCAAAACCTTTTCTTGGTTCTCATTTTCCTTGACCTGTGTGCAGCATTTGACCGAGCTGATCACTCTCTCTTCCTTGAAATACATTTTATCCTGCTTGCTTGGCAAACATACACACCTGTTTGCCTCCCACGTTATTGGTGACCTTCTCTATGACCTCTGAATGTTAGAAAGCTTTAGGCTCAGTCCATTGAAAGTTGTCAATATCTTTTAGCCACTCTCTTGTAGACCTCATCCAGTCTCATGTCTTCAAATACTGCTTATATTCCGATGATCCCCAAATTTAGTTCTCCAGTCCTAACCTCACTCTTGATCTCCAGACTTCTCTTAAATGTATAATGGACACCACAAGATTTACAGATCCAAAACGGAACTCCTGATTGTCTATGCTCCTTCAACTCTGCCATCCTTAATATTCCCCATTCCAGCTAATAAACCATACTATTTTATTAGTTGCTCATGCAAAAAATGTTGGAGTCATCCTTGACTCTTTTTTTTCCCTTTATGCCCTACATCTAATACATCAAAAAATCCTCCAGGTTCTACCTTTATTTTATTTTTATTTTTATTTTTTTATGGAGCAAGGGTTTGAACTCTTTGAAGACTTATTTATTTTTTTCAGGTTTTTATTTAAATTCCTGTTAGTTAACATACAGCATAATATTAGTTTCAGGTGTACAATATAGTGATTCAACACCTCCACACAAAACCCTGTGCTTATCACAACAAGTGCACTCCTTAATCCCCATTACCTATTTTACACATCCCCCTACCCACCTCCTGTCTGGTAACCTTAACACTTTTCTAGAATGATCGTTTTTTATCATCCCTGGTCCAATCCACTGTGACCATCTCTCACCTGGGATATTCCAACAGCCTTCTAACTGGCCTCCCTACTTCAGTCTTTGGCTCTTTCTGTCTCAACAGAAAACAATGTCACTTTTGCTAAGATTTTTCCTAAGACCTTCCATTTCATTCAGTGTAAAAGCCAAATCCTTACAATGGCCTCCATAGGCTGGAAGTATCTCTTTACTTTTCTTTTTTTTTTTTTCTTTTCAGAACTATTTTTTTAAGTTTATTTATTTATTTTGTGAGAGAGATTGAGAGAGCGCATGTGTGTGCGAGCGGGGGAGGGACAAAGAGGGAAAGGAAGAGAAAGAATCCCAAGCAGGCTCTGCACTGTTAGCAAGAAGCCCAGTGCAGAGCTCAATCCCATGAATCATGAGATCATGACCTGAGCCTAAATCAAGGGTCTGATGTTTAACCGACTGAGCCATCCACATGCCCCTCCCTTTACTTTTCTGATCTCACTCTGTCTCCAGCTACTCTGGCTCCAATGCGTCAGGCCTGTGCTTATTGCCACAGGACACTTGCACTGGCTATTCCTTCTTCCTGGAATTCTCTTTCTCCAGATAGTGGCACAGATCAGTATTCCACCTTTTCCAAGTCTTTGCTCAAAAACCACCTTCTTAACAAAACCTGACCACTTTGCTTAAAATTCTAATCATCTCCATATCTTATTTTTGACCACAAGATTTATCACCTTCTAATAGGCTCTATATTTTATATATTTATTCTATTTATTACTATCTCTGCCCACTAGAAATTAAGGCCCACGAAGGCAGGGATTTTGTCTTTTTTATTCACCCCTATATCTCCAGCACAGAGACTGACACACTGAAAACACTCAGTAAATATGTGTTGATTGAGCATTATTGACTGACAATAGTTTCACATTTGTACAGAATCCCAAAGGCTAAAATAGAGCCACTAGAGTCTATAGTATATAGAATGGTGAAGCAGGCAGTTTGTTTTCTCACTAACTCCTTTGTGTCTTTTAGTGTCTTCTAGAATTCTCTGGTCCAGTGCTTTTACCTGCTTTGCAGCAGTCCAGGACCTGAAGATGTTCCAAGATCTTCAAGCATCCAAATGGTTTTGCGCTGATTTGCCTGCCTGAGGGTCCCCAGTACGATACCTCATCCAAGTGGATGGTGGTGCTCTGCACCAACCCTCCTTTCCCCCAGTGCAGATTTTCATTCATTGCCAAGATGCTTGTCCTAAGCTATAGTCTGAAAATTACGAATTGTGTAAAGAATTGCTCTCCAGGATCCTGTAACATCTCTTCTTGGCAAAGCCACCCTTTCAGAAGCCAGGAACTCCTCCACTGTCTTTCTAAACCTACTTCAAAATTTGCTCAGAAACACTTCAATGATTATGTGCATTTTATATACAAGCATTGAGCTAGGCACTGCAGGTGAAGTATAAATGAATAAGATACTGTTCCTACACTCACAGAGTTGTCAATATTGTGAGTAGCAAAAGATAGGCATAGAAATAATGGCACTATTTAGTAATTCAGGGCATAGTAGATGCCATGGGAGTTCAGTGGTGGGACAAATCAAATCCAGCTGAGAGAAGCCAGAAGACCTACTTAAGAAATTAAAATCTGAAGTTGACTTTGAAGGATAAGTAGGTTCTCAATGGGCGGACATGGGGTATAGATGAAAAGTATTTCAAGTGGAGGAAACCATTTGAGGAACATAGGTTGGAAAGCAAAGGGCATCTTTAGTAAGCATTCCAGTTTTACTAGAGTGATAAAGTACGTGAAAGTCAAAGGTAGATGCAGCCATATGAAAACAAGCGTTGAACAACGAGATGAGTTTGATTTTAATTTAATAATCAGTGGGGAACATTTTAAGTTTTTGAACTGGAGAATGCCAGGATCAAAGTCAAGTTTTAGGAAGTGTAACGTGCAGTGGAAAGCAGTGTCAGGAAGCTATTCCAACAGTCTAGGTGAGGGAAAACACTGGTTTGTGTTAGGGTAGTAGCCCTTGATGGGAAGGAGACAGATGAGAGCTATCGCAGAGTTGGAATCTTTAGGGTATAATCACTGATTGGTTGTGGGGAAGGGAAGAGTGAAAGATGACTCTGGGGTTCCTCATTGAGTCACCCTGTGGCTAAGTGAACCCGTAACAAATGAAGGGAATACGACGTGTTGGTTCTGGCCATGCTGAGAATGAGGTGCTTATGGAATAGACAGATGGAGGGGTCTGGTAGACAGCTGAATGTTCTTGTCTAGATGAAGACAGAATTGAAGAGCAAATTATAAAAATTTAGTATTATTTCAATAACTACTGAGGTTGAAGTCTTAGGACTTAATGAAATAGTTGAAAACGTTACAGAGCATTTAAGAGTTAGGGGTTTAGGTTAGCACCTTGACAAATCTGATAAATGCATTTATTCAGAGATGGAAATAATATTTTGGCTTAGTGTGTGAACTCCTCAGGGATATTTGTATTAATGATATAAAAAGACTTTTGGCAGGGCGCCTGGGTGGCTCAATTGGTTAAGCATCCAACTTTGGCTTAGGTCATGATCTCGGGGTTTCTAGGTTTGAGCCCTGCGTCGGGCTCAGTGCTGACAGCTCGGAGCCTGGGGCCTGATTTGGATTCTGTGTCTCCCTCTCTCTCTGCCCCTCCCCTGCTAGCTCTCTCTCTCTCTTTCTCTCTCAAAAATAAACATTAAAAAAATTTCTTTAAAGACCCTTTGGGCTTAAATTTGAAAGAAGAAATTTGGGATGGAATAGTAGATTTGGGATAGCAAGCAGTCTCTCCTAGGTGTCCTGATGTCATAATACAATCATGTCTGTATACTGTGCTTCTTGGTGTGGTTGAAGCTATGGATTCACCATTACAGGTGGAAAGGGATTTGATAATTCATCAGAACATCCTGAAATAGTCTCTGAAAATATATAAATCATTGATAATGAGCTTGGAGTGTTGTATCTCTCAGAGATATCTGTGTTTTAATAGGAGTCTCCTAAATATGACATACACCTTAATTGAAGTGATTAATAATTAATGACAAGATTTCAGATATAGTACAAGCCAACAAATATTATTTCTGAATGGAAATCACACAACGTATATGGTCCCTTGTTCAAGGTACTATTTTGGAGGGCCTATATTAGTGAATAGGTAGGAACAGTTTACAGCAAACATACCAATTATTTCTAAAGAGATGTTTTTCTAACATAGTTGGTAATTTTTGCAGTTATAAACATTTCTATTGAAATACTTTTAATGCTGTTAATATTGTATTAGCTGAAAGAGTGTGGTAATTGGATGTATATCAACCTCAACATTTATCCCAAGGCTTCAGAGAAAAGATGGTCCATAAGTTTGGTATAAAAGGTGGGTGGGCCTGGATAACCAGAGAGGAGGAGGGAGGAGCCTTCCATCTGAGCAAGGGATGGTCAAAGTGTGTGTGTGTGTGTGTGTGTGTGTGTGTGTGTGTGTGTGTGTGTTGGGGGGTGGGTTTAAACTTCTTACAAAATAAATTGAGATGATAAATAAATAAGAAAAATGAAGATATGAATATTTTCTAGGAATATCACCTGTTTTTGTTCTATTTTTGTTTTCTTCCAAAGAGATTTTCCCCACCCATTTGCTTTCATTGGGAGGAAGGGCCTATACAGTTTTTCCTGACCCCAAATCTAAACACATAGGTCCACACTGTGCCAGAGCACTAGCTCAGAAGTATGATTTGTTAAGGAAGGAGACGTAGTGTTTCATCCAAAACCTGAACACAGATTTTGGTGAAGTCCCAGAGAGGCTATGCAGGGTTGTGCAAGGGGATGCAGACCTAGACAGCAGAGTGTATCCCAGCTAATCTTAAATCTGTTTTATTATTTTATTTTATTTTATGTGCTTTTTTTTTAATATTTAAATTTTTTTTTCAATGTTTATTTATTTTTGGGACAGAGAGAGACAGAGCATGAACGGGGGAGGGGTAGAGAGAGAGGGAGACACAGAATCAGAAACAGGCTCCAGGCTCTGAGCCATCAGCCCAGAGCCCGACGCGGGGCTCGAACTCACGGACCGTGAGATCGTGACCTGGCTGAAGTCGGACGCTTAACCGACTGCGCCACCCAGGCGCCCCTTTATGTGCTTTTTTAAGTAATCTCTGTGCCCAACATGGGGCTAGAACTCATGACCCCTAGATCAAGAGTTATATGTTCTACCAACTGAGCTTATTTGTAAATTTCACTATATAACAAGGGTGGGCTCCAAAATTCATAATTTTGTCATCCTGTTAAAAAAGACATAAGCCAAGGAGAATGAGACCCCAAAGAGGGGCAGTTTGTGGAGAAACTGCAGCCACTTATAATTTGATTTCAAAATCTCTTCCCTTTCCTATTTGCCTTATCTGTACATTGTTATAAAACAGGTAAGCTGAACATTTTATGAGGCTTACTGCTAGAATAGCAGGATATATTTATGATACTATGCCATCACCCCAAGAAGCATTTATTAAGTGACTAATAGTTGCATTGGCACATGGACAATTAATCTAACATGGTTGTTTCAGGAGCTGGAAGGTTTGTAGGTATCGGCAGTATTTTCTTGGGCTCATCCTTTGCCTTATATCTGTGTAATTTCTAGAGTTCTTTTCATCTTAGTGTATAGATATTCTATTTTTTTTGCATTTTTAAAAGATTAAAGCCTCAAATAAGAGTTTTGATAGCTGACTAAGGCAAGAATATAATCTAAGTAAGTAAAAATTTAAGCTATGTAAAAATTATAGAGATTTAAGTGTGATCCTAATTACATTTATTAAATATTGTTCAATTTGTTTTAAGTAGGATACTGTCTCTTTACTAAAATAATCAATACTGGGATTAAGTGAAACGTGTGTACTTTTCATAAGCATGTTTGATTTTGAAAATCAATTGATTTTGAATTGTGGGTCACACAATTTATAAACAGAGACCTAGGATAAGTAAGTCAGTGTTATGAAGACATAAAGCTCTAATTAGGAGGAAAATATAAAAGAGATACAGCATGTGGTGATCATTTTTCCCATCTGTAGGCATTAGCCTTGATTTGATTTAGAGCTATTTCGTATCATGTCCATGAACACAATGCTAATAGAGTAAACAGACTGTATCAGTAACCTGTGTCAGGAAAGGGAATAAGGAATCGTGTTCCGGCAGGGGAATGCTTAAAGACAAATTCATGTCTGAGCACTTCATTTTGTATTTCTGTCTTCTGCGTGGTATAAAATGTACAGGCATATCAAAGTTCATAACAAAAACTGCTTATGCCATTAGGAAGACGTATTTATTTTCAACAGTGTAAAGGGAAAAGCACACAATTGGAGTGGAGAGAGAGAGGGAGACAGAGAAAGAGACAGAGAGAGAGGAGACCTGCCGCAGACATCACCTGAGTGGGAAATTACACATCCCGCACACACACGCACGCTCTGCACACACATGCACAGAATTCATTTCTGACAATTTAATTGTTTAATGGTAGGACTAACAAGGAATCCTTTCTAAAGTAATGGCATATAAAGGCTTCCTAGTGAAGTTAATATTCCTGCTGCATTTGATGGGTGTTTCCCACTTGTGCAGTTCTGCCCTAACAGAATCCTCCTGGTGTTTGATGAGGGGAGGCAGGAGGGGCCATGGTGTCTGGGTTCAATAGCAGAATCTGGAGAATGCCTGAGCCTGTGACCTTACCCATTAAAGCAAATAAATCTGGGGCCACGATTGGCACCAGAGCAATTGCTCACATCAGTTGTAATGTCTTGGCTTACGGTCCAAGGCTCTGGTCTTCTTGGACCGATGGCTGGCTGTTTTGAGCACAGAGCCCTTGCTTACATAGTTGTCTGTTTTGCCTTAGTTCACTAGAACCAGGGTTTGGCAGTCATTTGTGCTGAGGTTTTAGGACTTCACTTTGACCAGTCTTCTAGATAATGAAATGAATGATGTCTCAGATGCTAGGATTTGAATTCTCATCTGGAGCCACAGTCTCTTCTCATATTTCCTTACGGTTCAGACTTTGCTCATTTCTGGGCTTTAATTGGTTCCCTGGGTGGCCTGCCTGTTATAGCCATGTACATAACAATGGATGCTCTGTGGAAGAATAACTGTATCTTAAGAAATATAAAGTTCCCAAAGCAGACCCTCATTTGATAGTTTCCATTCTTAAATCAATACATTTTACATTCATTATTCTGGTTACTTGGCTTTGAAAAAAAAGTTTCATTGCCTGTATCAGAGAAAGCTAGTGGTGGTGGTGGAGATAGAGTTTGACCACAACAGAGAAGCTGGTTTGCTCTGGAGCGCGGTTTCCTGTTGGTTGTGGAACAACTCCCATGCTGTCTGCTCCTCTCACTGGAGCTCTGTGTCTTTCAGTCTAGGAAAAGGCTTAGTAGGCAGAATTGAAAACGACAGACTATTTTTAACACAAGCTTTATATCCCACAGTTCTGGTTCTTACTTCTATTATCATTACTTATTCATAGACTTTTATTCCCAAATATCATTACCCTTTACAGTAATAGGATCAGCAAAGCAACCACTTAAAACAAAACAAACAAATGCAGGAATCCAAGTCTGCTCACAGAAACATTTCCCCCCTTCTTGCCAGTTCTCTGCCTCTCTCTCTGACTACCTGGGGGGAGAAGGAGTACATATCAGTCACTCAGAAGCTCTGCTCCTTCAGAAATATCAGTGGAACAGAGGGGCTTGGCAGTAGGTAATGAAATGAAGGCACAGACAGTCTAAGGAAACAGAAAGGAGGTAATGAAATCTGAGAAAAACAAGGGAGGGAAAAAGGAGCGGAGGAAGGTGAGAAGCAGGAAGAAAACTAAGAATACAGTGTGTTCCTGAAATTCAGTTTCAGCAGAGGCAAACCCATCTGAAACAGATCTTATTTAATTTACAGTGACTCTGAAGCAGGATTGTGTAATTATTCCCTATCTAGCAACAACAGCTATATGTCCTGAGGGCCTACTATATGCCAGATGCTTTCTAAATGTTATTTGATTTATACAACTTTTCATTTTTTTAAGTTTATTTATTTTGAGAGAGAGAGAGAGAGAGAGAGAGAGAGAGAGAAAGCGCGAGCAGGGGAGAGGCAGAGAGGGAGAGAGAATTCCAAGCAGGCTCCATGCTGTCAGTGCAGAGCCCAAGACAGGGCTCAATCTCACAAACTATGAAATCATGACCTGAGCTGAAATCAAGAAGCAGATACTTAACTGGCTCAGCGATCCAGGTGCCCCTATTTTTTTTTTTTTATTTTAGAGAGTGTGAGAGGCAGCATGAGTGAGCAAATGAGTGTATGTATGTACATGTGCACTTGAGTGGGGGAAGAGGGGCAGAGGGAGAGAGAGAGAATCTTCTTTTTTAATTTATTTTTTATTTTATTCTTTAAGTTTAAATCCAAGTTAGTTAACATACAGTGTAATAATGATTTCAGGAATAGAATTGAGTGATTTATCACTTACATATAACACCCAGTGTTCATCCCAACAAGTGCCCTCCTTAATGCCCATCACCCATTTAGCCCATCTCCCTACACAACACCCACCAGCAACCCTCAGTTTGCTCCTTGTATTTAAGTATCTCTTTTGGTTTGTCTCCTTCTCTGTTTTTATCTTATTTTTGTTTTCCTTCCCCATGTTGAGAGAGAATCTTAAGTAGTCTCCATACTCAGCATGGAGCCTGATGCGGGGCTTGATCCCATGACCCTGGGATAATGACCTGAGCCGAAATCAAGAGTCAGACGCTCAACTGAGCCACCCAGGTGTCCCTATACAACTTTTAATAGTGGGCATGACTGTCTCCATGTTACAGTTAAGGAGACTGAGGCTTAGAAAGGCTAAAAGGCTTGTCTAAAGTTGTATGTGTCATTTGGGTAGACCTGAACATCAACTTAGATGGTATGAATCCAAATTCTCTGCTCATAACCAATATAATTTTTTCAGACTGACTTCCACTGTGTCATATGTCTTGCATTTTATTTGGTCATTTGTCTTTCCACTCATATATTTATTTATTTATGAATACACCACATTGTTCCAGAAATGATTTAAGATGGTGTAAATGCCTCAGAGCTATGCACATATCTAAGCAGCTTGTACATGGTTAGGACAGTCTATGTATTTGTTGATTGAGCCATGCAACATCAATTGCCAAGGGTTTAGAGTTCTTTCAATGTGGGGTCCTCTTCCTTTTTTATCTTTAAAAGTAGGCCAGCCAGAAACCTGTCTGTGCAGGAAGGTGTGGATACAGGAACCAGAGTCAGGGCTAACTAATCTCCTAAAACCTTTTCTAGAGACACTTTGCTTCTCTATTACTCTGGTTTATGGGAATTCTTTCTCTTCAGTGATTACTTACATAAATGTGAAAAGTGAATTGGCAGGAGGAAGAAAGGGTAACATTATCAGGGAGTAATCTGGCAAATACTACTTCAGCCAGGTGTTCAAGGTCAACATCAACAGTAATAAGTCATGTTGATAGCATGTATTCTTGATCCATTGTATTGAAAATAGCACTTTAGGGGCGCCTGGGTGGCGCAGTCGGTTGAGCGTCCGACTTCGGCCAGGTCACGATCTCGCGGTCCGTGAGTTCGAGCCCCGCGTCGGGCTCTGGGCTGATGGCTCGGAGCCTGGAGCCTGTTTCTGATTCTGTGTCTCCCTCTCTCTCTGCCCCTCCCCCGTTCATGCTCTGTCTCTCTCTGTCCCAAAAGTAAATAAACGTTGGAAAAAAAAAAAAAAAAGAAAATAGCACTTTATGGGGCACCTGGATGGCTCCGTGTTGGTTAAGCACATGACTTCAGCTCAGGTCATGATCTCACAGTTTGTGAGTTCAAGCCCTGCATTGAGCTCTGGGCTGACAGCTCGGAGCCTGGAGTCTGCTTCTGATTCTGTGTCTCCCTCTCTCTCTGCCCCTCCCTTGCTCATGCTCTTTCTCTCTCTCTCTCTCTCTCTCTCTCTCAAAAATAAATAAACATTAAAAAAAAAAAAGAAAATAGCACTTCACCTCTGTGATCCTCCTCCCAAAAACCTATAACTTCAGTCTAGTCATGAGAAAAACATCAGGAAAAATCCCAATTAAGTGACATTATATGAAATACCACACCAGGAGTCCTTAAAACTGTCTAGGTCATCAAAAATAAGGAAAGTCTAAGAAACTGTCAGTCAAAAGGAGCCTAAGGAGACAGGGTGACTAAATGTCATGTGGTGTCCTGGAACATAAAAAAGACAGTAAGTGGAAACTAAGGAAATGTTAATAAAGTATGGACTCTAGTTAATTATAATGTATCAGAATTTGTTCATTAATTGTAACAAATGTGCTATACTAATGTAAGGTGTTACTAATAGGGGAAACTGTGCAGGGAATATGGGAACTCTGTGCTACCTTCTCAATTTTTCTGCAAATCTAAAACTGTTCTAAAAAACAAAGTCTATAAAAATATTGACACACACACACACACACACACACACACACACACACGAATTGACCAAGATTATTGACAGAACCAATGGAACAACCAGAAGTAGAATGTATGTCTCTGGCTTGAAAAACCTGACCCAACAATTGAGATAGAGAGCTTTTCCTTGAATTAACTGCAATTTAGTTTCCAGTTGGTCCCTGGATTTTTTATTACCAGCTTTTGAATATCTAAAGAAAGGATGAATAAATGCCTCGAGTGAATAAATGCCATGGCAGCAGACACTTATGGAGATTTGCTGCCTCTAGGATGAGGATAATTCAACTTGGGTTCCAGACCTTTCAATGTCACCCTGCCTGCACCTAGTTCACTATTCAGAACCCAGCAAGAGTTCCTGAATTACTCCAGAAACTGATCAAATAGTTAATTCAATTCAAAACTCTAATGCCACTAAGAGACTCTTAAAAACTGAGAACAAACTGAGGGTTAATGGGGGGTGGGAGGGAGGGGAGGGTGGGTGATGGGTATTGAGGAGGGCGCCTTTTGGGATGAGCACTTGGGTGTTGTATGGAAACCAATTTGACAATAAATTTCATAAAAAAAAAAAACCAAAACAAAACTCTAATGCCACACCCTGTTTAGCTTACTATTTGTTGGAAACTCCCAATGTCTTATCCGTAGCCATATCAGTGACTATGTCACCAATAGAAACCACAGATATTTGCATATTGTGTTACACTTGCTGTCGATATCTCAAAATATCATTTACACTCATCACTACTTTGAAATTATGGTAGAATTAGATTTGCTCCTGTATCTTGATATTTAATGCATTAATAAAGAACTACGTGTATTACCGTAGCAAACATTTAAAAATGTTTTGAAAACTGTATTTTCTTTCTTTTTTTTTTTTATTTAAAAAAAAATTTTTTTTTTCAACGTTCATTCATTTTGGGGACAGAGAGAGACAGAGCATGAACGGGGGAGGGGCAGAGAGAGAGGGAGACACAGAATCGGAAACAGGCTCCAGGCTCTGAGCCATCAGCCCAGAGCCCGACGCGGGGCTCGAACTCACGGACCGCGAGATCGTGACCTGGCTGAAGTTGGACGCTTAACCGACTGCGCCACCCAGGCGCCCCGATAACTGTATTTTCATATCATTGGTTTCCTCTGTAATTCTATGGAGCTTTAAAAATACAATTAAGAACAATTTTTTTCTGAGAAGGGGTCCAAAAGCTTCCGTAGATCCCCAAAGAGGCTCATGGCACATAAAAAGATTAATCTTTGATATAGTGGAAAGAACTCTGAACTAGGACTCATGAATCCTGAATTGTGTTATCTCCATAAAATCTCTTGACCTCTAGATTCCTCATTTTTTTTCACCACTGTCCACCTTAAAAACAAATCTGAGCAGATCAAATCAGATACCACATAGGGAAACGCCTGTAAATTGCAAAACCATGCACTTGTAAGGAATAAATGTTATTATTATGTTTGGCCATTAGATAAAAATGGCTTTTTTTTTACCAAGGTTTTAAATGTAGTTAATTGCTAGGAATATTTCTCACTCAATGACTTAGACCACGCTTACATGAGCAAAATGAAGTGGAAAATTGAGTCAATTCTCTGGCTAATAATTCTTGCTAATAGTTTGCTACATTTGCCTGCAACATCCAGATAATCAAAGAAAATGTGTTTTAACTCGAATTATCAGCATAGCTGTATCACATTTCTCAACTCTACTTTGAATGTATAGATTCAAATGCCAAAATTGAAATTTCTTAATACCAAGAGGAGTAGAATTACTTTCATGCCCCTAGTCTAGTGATACTACTCCAGATGTGCACACTGAAATACTTCATGTGTTTTATAAAAGCTGATGGTTCTTTGTGCATCAGGACACGTGCATATCATTGCTTAGAGAGTTCTTCTGTTTTAGGTAAACATTTTCAATTCCATATGTATTCACAGACCCTAAACCACTTGGACTTCTGTATGATACATATGTCTTAGGATAATGTTGTCTTTTTAGACCCTCAGTAGTTTGTGAGTGGGGAGCATTTTCAATGAAAAGGCCGGCCTACCCTTGTTTTACAGTGTCTGAATCCTAAGCAATCTATACACAACTATGTGCAGTCATGCTTTAAGGAAATTTACAAACCAAACTGTAAACTGAAAGCACTTTTGAATTAGCCAGAGATCAAGTAAGGAATTCAACTAGAAAATCTTAGTGAGTCTCATCCCTTCCACCCTCTGCTATAAAAGTAAGTTCATTCACTCAGTCTAAGGAAATGAGCACATTTTCTTTCTCTGCTATCTCTTCCTACAACTTGTCATATACAACCAATACAAATGTATAGGTTCAATTTGATTCATGATGCAGTTATGTTGAGAAGATATACTGAAATCAAATTGACTTGCTGGAAAATACTTCCAACAAAAAGAAAATCCATTTCTGAATTAGGTCACATTCTGAGATACTGGGGTTAGTGATTTAACATACGGATTTTGGGAGGGGATGCAATTCATCTTGGAACACACACAATAAGTGTTCAATGCATATTTGACACTCTAAGTTTAAAGGTAATATGCTTGTGAAGAGCTAGAGGGGCATCACTTCTTGAGATGAGACACACGGGTAAAGCTTCAATGACAGTGTAACTATGTATATAACTCAGCAGCTAAACCAATACAGGCCTCTATTTCAGGATGGATAGTTTCCAGCAGTAGTTTTTAATTTTTATTCTGAAGTATCTCTAACAGTGTCCTGGGGCTTTATCTAAAAAAGATCTACATGAGTTACCCTGGGGTAAACTTGACTTTCTACTGTAAAGATGGGTCATGCTTACATTATAGTTTCTCATTCCCTCTGGAACACATTGGTTTTGGTTATCACACAGTTTGAGGAAGGGGTCCCTACCACCTAAGGACTTAATGCTTCTGAGAGTATGTCGAATGCAGGGAGATAGACCAGTCTTTAATTGAAATAAGTTGAGGGAATATGTTTAACCCAGATTGAGATTCCAATTCAAACTTAAGAAAGAACTTTTTTTTTTACTAACTTGTTTTCCTTTACTTTTAATTGAAGATACCAATATCCATAGTTTAAAATGTCAAAGTTCTGTAAGACTCAACTAAAACCAATGATTTCTATCCCATCTCTACCCATCTTCAATTATTGCTACCTAGAAACAACCACATGTGACACTTTAGGTCTTTCTTTTGGTACTTACCTTGACATTTCTAAATACTATTTTTTAATGTTTATTTATTTTGAGATGGGGGGCATAACCAGGAGAGAGGCAGAGAGAGAAAATCCCAAGCAGGCTCCACGCTGTCAGCACAGGGCCCAAAAGGGGGTTTGAACCCATAAATCATGCGATCACGACCTGAACCAAAACCAAGAGTCAGAAATTTAACCGACTGAGCCACCCAGGCACCTCTCTAAATAACGTTTTAAAATGTTCCTTCCTTATATTTTTCATTTTAGTTATATCTATTCTTGGCTGCCTACCATGGAAGGTGAGACTTTGGTTCTCTCTGAGGTGTCCATATTCTTCCCTCTTCTCACCTCATTTTCTTAATACATCGTGATTTTTTTGGTTAGTGGAATATTCATTCAGATTCTTATGTTAATACTTTGCAAAACTAGCCATGTAGTAAACTATAATTACATTTCTTTTTTTTAAAGTTTATTTATTTATTTTGAGAGAGAGAGTCAGAGAGAGAGAGAGAGAGACAGACAGAGAGAACGAGTGCGGGAGGGGCAGAGAGAGAGGGAGAGAGAGAAAATCTTAAGCAGGCTTCCAGCTCAGTGCTGATCTTAACTCAGGGCTCAATCCCATGACCGTGAGATCATGACCTGAGTCGGAATCAAGAGTCAGACGCTCAACCAACTGAGCCACCCAGGCGCCCCTACATTTCCTTGTTTGTAAAGCTTTTTCCCCCTCTTAGATTAATAATTGCTTGCTATTTTTTTCTTCTTACTTTTCTATGTATCTGTCAGTAATGCACCTGCAAATTCACTGCCAGAGTATAGATGTCCTTTCAATATGCTCAAATATATTCTCTCCTCTTTTTTTTTCTTTTCTGCTTTTCTTCCCTCTCCTCCTCACTCCTGCCCCCACCTCCCACCTATGCTCTGTCACACACATGAGCGAGGCATCCTTCCTGGATGTCATTCTTATCCAATCAGAGACCCTAGTTGCTCTCTAGGCCTGCTGTCTCCAGCTGTCATCCTGGGTTTTCCATTATCATCATCTTGGGGTTCCTTTACCTCCTTGCTGTGATCAATCCCTTCTCCCTTGTTTTTTAAATCCCATATATTCTTCTAACTTCCTTCTTTCTGATGGATTACATTTTTAAGTGCTTGCCAAGAAAAGACACATAGGAAGTACATTTTCTGAGACTTTGTGTGCCCGCGGTCAATTATTGTCCCTCTTTTAGGGTGCTGGAGCTGGATCCTGGAAACACCTTTCCTTTGCCAGCCGAAGCAATGTTAGGTTTCATCAATAGAGGGCTCTGGAAAGACACTGCAAGGCAGGGCACAGAAAAGGTCTTCTCTTCCTAGTTCCCATGGGTAGCTGTCAACAAGGGTGCAAGGAACTCATTGGTACCTGCCCTCCAGCAATTTCTCCTCTCCCCTCCAGCAGGTGCCTCCAGTTCTTCCAGTGGTGACTTCTGCTAAGCCAGCTCCATCCAGCTCACTCCTGTGGGTGGCATCCTACACATTGGCTTCAGTGTGCCACACCCCAGTGGGCAGTTTCCCATGCAGCTTCGGCCCAGGGCACCCCAGTGAACTTCTCCACCATCCCACGGGCATCAGTGGCGCCCTGTATGAGGAGGTCCGGACCTCAGCCTTCGGGAGAGGAGGGTCTTCCAAGTTTATTCCTTCTTTGTTTTGGGGTACTCAGCCACTACACTTAGTATTCCTATATGCTTTAGGGTTCTCTTTTACCATGTTAATCATCTTCTACTAATTAAGAATTCTTCATATTAAAATTTCCCTGCATCTAACAGATACACTTTGCACATCTGAAAATGTCTCTATCCTCTTATTTTCTTATTTGATTGAACACTTGGTTGGGCAGAGAATTCTGGGTTGAAAATAATTTCCTTCAGGTTGAATACAGTTGCGTTTATTTCTAGTTTCCATTGTTATTATTGAGACGTTTGATACTATTCTGGTTCCTGTTCTTGTTGTATAGGACATTTAAAAAAAGCGAGGGGTACCTGGGTGGTTCAGTTGGTTGGGCGTCCGACTTCAGCTCAGGTCATGATCTCACAGTTCGGGTTCAAGCCCCGTGTCAGGCTCTGTGCTGACAGCTCAGAGCCTGGAGCCTGCTTCAGATTCTGTGTCTTCCTCTCTCTCCCCAACTCACGCTCTGTCTCTGTCTGTCTCTCTCAAAAATAAATAAACATTAAAAAATTAAAAAAAAAAAAGCTGGGAGCGTTTAGGATCTTCTCTTTATTACCAGGGTTCTGAAATTTCATGATGTGTCTTGGAGCGGGTAAGGTGTTGGGAGTGATCTGGAAATTCACGTCACTGAGTCCTAGGATATTTTCTTGGATTATTTCTATAATGGCACCCTCCTCTTCATTTTCTCTACTTATTCTTTTTTGGGATTCCTATTGCATGCATGTTGGACATTCTACACTGGTCTTCTAAGCTTCTAAATTTTCTCCCCCGTTGTCCATCTCTCTCTCTTTTTCTTTCCAGGAGATTAAGTCTATCTCACAATCTTTCTCTGCTATTGTGTATTGAGTTTGGGAGCGAGGCACTAAGAAATTGTATGGGAGCCTTTGTGTGAGTGGTCGAGTGGTTGTGGTACTTCTGGAACGGTGGTCTTCATTAGAGGGGGCCCCGCTGGACAGTGTCATAAGTGCCCCCAGCAGTCAGTATCTGTGAGGCTCTCGGTTTGGTCAATTTTCCCAGAGAAGAATCTTCCAGTCTTCTTTTCGGGGGGTATCAGCATGGATGCCAGCATTCTAGGGAGCCAAATTAAAGAAAAGCAATGAAATTCTCACCTTCTGTATGTAGACTTCCATTATCAGGCAGTATCTCTGCCCTTGGCTTCCTGATGTCCTATGTCCTGAGCCACTTGATGGAGCTTCTTCTGAGAGCAAACCAGTCTTGCCCTGGGATGAAAAAAGGTCGTCACTGTGTGGGGTGAAGGAGGGCATCTGAGAGTTCTAAGTTCTTCCTATACAGACTTACCCTATCCTTCCATTTTTAGCCCCACCTGACCAGCACTTTGAGGTATATAATACCTGAAACTTCTAAATTATTTCTAAACCATTCTGGGGTTCTTTACTGTTCTGGGTTATCCTACTTTGCCTTGTGCTGGTTTAAGATTTTCAGCTTCTCTTATCTGATAAGTATTTTATACTCAGCTGTTTACTTTCTAAATTCTACCAGGTTATAATGCCCTCTCCTTTCTCTTTCTTGTTGCCTTTATTGATTTGTGTCTTTTAGGAAATCTATTTATTTCATGTTGTGAGATTCTGGAAGGAAGTAGAGGTGAACATAGGTGTTCAATCTGTCATGTTTGATGAGAAGTCTCTTTTGCTCCTTAAGTTTCATTCTAAGGGATGGGATAGGAAACCATTTTTCCTGTTAGGCTTGTGGGGTTGAACCAGATGGAAGTGTTACATTTTCTGAAAGCAAAGCTGACTACTGAGAAAACAGAAGATTGGAATCAAAATATGAATATAAAATATATGTGAATGAATATAGGATATAGACATTTAAGACCTCAAGCATCAATATTTACAGCAAATTAGAAATTCACTGAATTAATAGATGAAAAATATAATCAAAATAGCCAAAATTAAAAGAAATTTATATATTTCACAACAACATGCTTCTTGATATGGATGGACTGGCTAATCTCTCCCAAATCTCAAGAGATGATAATTGGAAACAGAAAGTTATGCCCTTGATGTATCTAAATAAGTTTGTGATCTAAATTATTCATAAAAGAGAAAATTGGCTCATTAATTTCTTTCTTTCTCAATATTCCCCATGTTTAGAGATTTCTATTTATTGTCACTTCTCTCAGATTTCAGAGAAAGAGAGAAGGAGAGACATGAGCAGAGGGGAACAGGTTACACACAGTGGCAGATGTCCTCTTGGACCCTTAGGGTCACTCATCAGCAAATGTACACAGCCACCAGCAATGTGTGAAAACTGCATGAAAAGGTCTACTTCTCCTCACTCTCAGCAAGAATATCAAGTCATTTTAAATTCCTGGATTTTTATTTAAAATGGTTTTTTCTTTTTTTTTAGAAAAATTTTTTTTTTTTTTCAACGTTTATTTATTTTTGGGACAGAGAGAGACAGAGCATGAACGGGGGAGGGGCAGAGAGAGAGGGAGACACAGAATCGGAAACAGGCTCCAGGCTCTGAGCCATCAGCCCAGAGCCTGACGCGGGGCTCGAACTCCCAGACCGCGAGATCGTGACCTGGCTGAAGTCGGACGCTTAACCGACTGCGCCACCCAGGCGCCCCAAATGGTTTTTTCTTTGTACAGTTGCCACAGATGTAACAATTTTCAAAAATTTAAGCCAATGTTCTTTTACATTTCTTTTAAACATGTGAAGCTTACTGAGGTCTTTACTCTCTGAGTCAATATTTCATTGCTTTAGAGAGAGAGTGTATACCAGCTACAGACACAAACTTATTGCTCGGTTCTGACTGCTAAGTTTTTGTTTGCTTGGTTTTTGCATCTTGAAATGAGAGACAAGTTTTAAAAGCCAGACTTGGTTGAGAGCTAAGTTTCAAGATCTCCCCTCATTTATCAAAACAAAAGCTTGGAGACCCGAACATAAAGTCTGGCATGAGTGAACATGGACTGTGAAACTAAGCTGTGTCTCCCTTCCCCGGGAAGGAATGAATAAGGGTGAAGGATGGAACGGGAGGAGGGAGGAAGATTCAGGAGGTGCAAGACTAGGGTGGTGATACTCCGAGATCCCTGAGAAAGGACCCAGCAATCCTACGCCTGTGCCTCAGCGGTACAGTGTTCTGGACACGTGAGGCGGCAGAAACCCCAGGGCAACTACAGTCGGGGCCAAAGAGACTGAGAATTGCCAGGCGTGCACTTTGGGTTACGAAGCATAAAGTTCCATCTCTTAATTGAGAGTAAGGAATACCATCAGCAAGTTCGTGGCATCTTCCAGTTTTGTCTTCTATTCTCAAACTGTTATTTTTAAAAAATAATTTACTGTCAAGTTAGCTAACATACCGTGTAGTCTTGGCTTCGGGAGTAGATTCCTGTGATTCATCACTTACATACATCACCCAGTGCTCATCCCAAGTGCCCTTCTCAATGCCCGTCACCCATTTTCCCCGTCCCCCGATTCCCACCTCCATCAACCCTCAGTTTGTTCCCTGTATTTAAGAGTCTCTTATGGTTTGCCTCCCTCTCTGTAACTTATTTTAACAGTAGTAATAGGTAATATTAAAGCTTTCTAAATCAGCTGTGGGCACTCTGCTAAGTACTTTACATGGATTAGCTCCTTGTTTTGTTTGTTTGTTTTGTTTTTGTTTTTTTTTTCTATTGTAGTCCTAAAGCACCATTTCACAGAGGGGCTGTGGAGATTTAAAGACGGGAAATACCTCACCCACGATGCTTGTCAGTGAGTGGTAGAGCCAGGACACGAATCAAGATCTAGCTGTCCAAGCTCTTTATCTCTCTGCAGAGCTGCCTCTCTGGGACCCACGTCTTTTTTCCTCCCCTCCCTCGGAGCCTTTCTGCTACCCTTCTCTGCCTCCTAAACCAAAGAGGGTAAGCTCTGTAACTAACCATCTGTAGTAGTTCAGAGTCGGGCTGATTGATATGTACAGAGCATCCTGACTTAGGATGGTTCGACTTGGGATTTTTGGACGTTATGATGGTGTGAACATGATATGAATTCAGTAGAAGCTATACTTCAAGTTTTGAATTTTGTGCTTTGCCCAGGCTAGCGATATGCTGTGCACTTCTCTCTCGTGATGCCGGGCGGTGGCAGTGAGCCACGGCTCCGGGTCAACCTCATGCGTACCAAGGGCGAGCAACCAATACGCATCCAACCATTGTGTATTCACACAGCCATGCCGTGTCTCACTTTCAGTATTTCAGCGTTCAGTGCTCAATAAATTACACGAGATATTGAACTTTATTACAAAACAGGCTTCCTGTTAGATGACTTTGCCCAACTCTAGAGTAAGAACACTCACCCTAATGTGAGTCTTCCGAGCATGTTTAAGACAGGTTATGCTGAGCGGTGATGTTCAATAGATTAGCTGTATTAGATACATTTTCCACTTAGGATATTAAAAAAAAAAAAACTTTTTTTGATGTTTTTATTTTATTTTTGAGAGAGAGACAGAGTGGAGCAGGGGAGGGGCAGAGGGGGAGGGAGACACAAGATCTGAAGCAGGCTCAGGCTCCGAGCTGCCAGCGCAGAGCCCAACGCGTGGCTCCAACTCACAAACATGAGATCATGACCTGAGCCAATGTTGGTGCTCCACCGACTGAGCCACCCAGGTGCCCCAACACACTTATGGTATTTTTAACTTACAATGAGTTCATTGGGATGTAGCCCCATTGTAAGTTATGGAAGATCTGTACTTGAAACTCATTTACACTAAACTACAAATATTTTTTGACCTCATGAGGTATAATCTACATATTGTAAAATTCACCCGTATTATGTCCAATTAAATTTTAGTAAGTTTACTGAGCTGTGCAAACATACCTGTAATCCAGTTTTCGAACATTTTCATCACCCCTAAAATTCTCTCGTATCTATCTATAATATATGCCTTTGGCACCCCCAACCCCAGATGACCACTAATCTACTTTCTGTCGCTATAGATCTTGTCTTTTCAAGACATATATTTTATTTAAGTAATCTCTACACCCAACATGAGGCTTGAACTCATGACCCCAAGATCAAGAGTTGCACACTCTTCCAAATGAGCCCCCAGACAGGCACCCCTGCCTTTTCAAGATATTTCATATAAATGAGAGCATATGTGCCGTGGTCTTCTGTGTGTAGCTTTTTTCCCTTAGTGTAACATTTTTGAGATGTATCAATTCATTCTTTATTTCTGCTGAATAGTATTCTGTTGTGTGGCTGTACTCCATTTTGTCTGTCCATTCACTGGTTGGTGGATATTGGAGTTGTGTTCACTTTGTGGCTATTGTGAATAATGCTGCTATGAACATTCATGTGCTCATCTTCGTGTGGACATATCTTTCATTTCTCTTGAGTAGATATCTGGGAGTGGAATTACTGGCTCGTATGGTAAGTTTATGTTGGGCTTTTTAAGAAATAGCAACTTGTATTTTATTTGCATCTCTGAATGTGAATTTAAAGACTTTCCCCTCAGAGGATTTCAACCATCAGTAAGGAATGGTGAGATTTATAAGGTTGAAGAGTTAGTGGGCTCTCACTGTAGGGAATTCTGACTTTATTCTCTATGGATGCTTTCTAGAGTGCCCGAGGCACTCACTGAAAATGGGCCATGTGCTCTCTTGCCACACCGTTCCTTTTTATTTTGGATAAGCTGGCATATGACGCTGAGGTCAAGTCCTGCCTGCTGTGAGGGCTAAGAAAACTTCTGGAAGGGCTTATCGCTTCACAAGACATTCATCAGCAAACCTTCTCCCTCCGGACACACTGGTAGCCTACAGACTGAATTCAGCCTGCAGGCGTGTATTATTGGCTCCCACAAAGTTTTAAAATTTAAATTTGAATGCTTATAGATTGTTCATGTGTTCCCCATTGTACTCATATTTCTCATTACTCTTTATTGACCAACATAAGCACAACATTGGACCCACACTACTTGCTTGCAAAATTTACCATCAAGTTATAAGGATGGGGATTAAGAAGGGCACTTGTGATGAGCACCAGCTGTTGTATGGAAGTGATGAATCACTAAATTCTACTCCTGAAACTAACATTACACTGTAGGTTAACTAACTGGAATTTAAAGAAAAGAAAGCAAAAATAAAAAAAAAGTTTTAGCAATTGAGGCAGGGTGGTATTTGGTGAAAGAATGGAGATACAGATCAATGGAAACAAACAGAAACACACCCACTCTCACGCGGTCAATTGATATTTGATGAAGGTGGAAAGGCAACTCCTCGGAGAAAAGTCTTTTCAAGAAATGGTGCTAGAAGAGTTGGACACCCAGATGCAAAAAACCCACAAAAAACAAACGAAACAAAAACTGAACACCTCTTCCTTTTTAAAAAAAACAAAACACAAAAAACAAAAAAAAACACTTTTAAGAGAATAGAAAGAAATATTTACAAAAACATTTCTCCTAAAGGACTGGTGACCACATGACATATATAAAGAACTTTGAAAAAGAAACCCTCAATAATAAAGAAACAAATTACCTAATAAGAAAATGGCCAAAAAATTTGAACAGACATCCAGACATCACACCAAAGGAGATATGCAGATGGCAAATCAGTCCATTAAAAGATGGTCAATGTTATTAGTCTCTAGGGAAATGCGAATTAGAATCACAATGTGTTATCACTGTATACCTATGAGAATGGCTAGCATGAATAACAAAAACACTTTTCGATATTAAGTGCTAGCAAGGATGCAAAGCAACTGGACCCTTCATACATCACTGGTGGGAATGCAAAATATGACAGACCCTTTGAAAAACAGTTTGGCACTTACCATATGATCCAGAAACCCCATTCTGATAGGTATTTACCCAAGAGAAATAAAAATTTATGTTCACATACAAGTAATTATAAATGCTTATAGTTATTTTATTTATAATCAGTCAAAACTGGCGGGGTGGGGGGGAATGGCCATCAACTGGTGAGTTGGTACAAAAACTGGTACACGCACATCCTGGAATACTACTCAGAAAAAACAAGGAACAGGCTACCAATAGACGTGATAGCACGGAGGAATCTCAGATGTGTTAGGCTCAGCCGAAGAAACCAGACTCAGAAGCTTGAGTACTATGCAAGTCCATTTATATGACATTCTGAAAAAGGCCAAACCACAGAAAAAAGACTGGTGGCACAAGGGGGTTGAATGTGGGGAAGGGATCGAATGTAAAGAAACATGAGGGGCACCTGGGTGGCTCAGTGGATTGGGCATCTAACTTCGGCTCAGGTCATGATTCCGCGTCGGGCTCTGTGCCGACAGCTCAGAGCCTAGAGCCTGCTTCAGATTCTGTGTTTCCTTCTCTCTGCCCCTCCTCTGCTCATGCCCTGTCTCTCTCTCTCCCTCTCAAAAGTAAATAAATAGAAAAAAAAAACATGAGGAAACTTTTGGGGAGAAGGAGATGCTCTGTGTCTTGATTGCAGTGGTGGTTACGTGACTGTGTCAAAACTCATAGGACTGTTCATGGTACATTAAAAATGACAAATTCCACTGTATATATTCTTTTTTTTACCTTTAGAGACACAGAGAGAGAGTGTGAGTGGAGGAGAGGGGCAGAGAGAGAGAGAGAGAGAGAGAATCTTAAGCAGTCTCCATGCTCAGCATGGAGCCTGACGCAAGTCTCAAGTCCATGACCCTGGGATCATGACCTGAGTAGAAATTAAGAGTCGGACGCTCAACTGACTGAGCCACCCAGGCGCCCACCCACACCCTGGCCACTATATATATTCTTAAATTATTCCTTAAAGAGCATGAAAACAAAGCCCATAGGACTACTTTCAACTCTAGCATGTATAAGATAGTAAGCTAACAGTTGCAGCTAACCTTACAATATGGAGACAGTATCTCTTTTTTATTTTCACTAATTATTAAGTATTCGTCGTGAGAAAAGGAAGGTTACCAAACTGAGCTTATAGAGAAGACGTTCACAATTGCTGAGTATCCCCCTTAGCATGAACGTCAGTAAAGCTTTTCTGGTCAATTTATAGGCATGCTCACATTTTTACCTCCCTAATATAGCTGTTAAGAATACAGAATCTTTCCAGTTTCCACCTCAACGATGAGCATTTGTCATTTAAGTTTTCTGGTGTGCATGCAGCATAAAGTCTGTTGTATCACTTTACACCTTTTGTTATTTCTGACTACAACATTTACAAATCATGTTTAATCCTGTTTGCCCAGAACATAACAATGAGATACTAATATATACATATAAATATATATACATGTATTCTATTCACACTTCACACTCTTATAGTAATAGAAGCGACTTAATGCACTTCTGTCCTTTGAGGAAGCTTGTGGTAAAACAGGAGAAACATTATGAATAATTAAAAATAAGATATTTACTCCAGGAGAAAGATAAATCTTTGAGAAATCTCTGCCAGCAGAAAGCTTCACAATCAGGTTCCAGATCCTTATAAATAAATTGCTAGTCTCTTCAAGTGTCAAGGGACTTTACAGTCAGACATTAATGAGATAAAGATGCTCAGCTTGGTCATTAAGGGGGAGCAGAATGAGGACTGAGTTACTTCTTGCTAATTCTTATCATGCTTCAGTGTCGGCTAACAAGTAGGTTCCGGATGCTTAGTGTGGGGCTAAAACTACAGTTATAAAAAGCGAAGGAGGACCTTAGGCTAAAGAATTAATTCTGAGAGATTCCATTTCAAAATATTCAGACCTTAGGAAATTAGTCTTTCTTCATCATAGAGATCTGATATCGTTTATGTGTTTGGCCATTTGGCCTATCACGCTTTTACATACTATTACAGAAAAGTCTCTCTCTTCTCTAGGTAAGGACTTATGGTCAATTGCAGAAAGAAGTCGTCAGTCCATCTGGCCAATCAATGGATACAATACTTGGCCAGGGTTCAGGAGAGTTGATCCAGGTCCACTGCAGCATTAAGGCTGTGCAGCCTTGGACAAGTGACTTCACTTCTCTGGGACCTCAGTTTTCTTACGTGTATGATGATGTGGTTGAATTTGATAGTCTCCAAAATCAACTATAGTTCTAAAATCATTGGTGATTCTGCATGCTAATCAATTTTCAAATTACTTGAACATGATGTACAGACCTATATTAAATATAATTAAGTCTTTGATAATTCAGAATGCATTTCAAAACCAAGCATACTTTAAAGGCAGCTTTTTTTCTTAATGTTTATTTTTGAGAGTGAGCACACACAGGAGGGGCAGAGAGAGAGAGGGGGACAGAGGATCTGAGGCAGGTTCTGCGCTGACAGCACAGAGTCCTATGTGGGGCTCGAACTCACTAACTGTGAGATCATGACCTGAGCCGAAGTCAGATGCTTAACAGACTGAGCCACCCAGATGCCCCAAACCAAGCATATTTTATTTTTTTTTATTTATTTTTTTTAAAATTTTTTTTTTAACGTTTATTTATTTTTGAGACAGAGAGAGACAGAGCATGAACGGGGGAGGGGCAGAGAGAGAGGGAGACACAGAATCGGAAGCAAGCTCCAGGCTCTGAGCCATCAGCCCAGAGCCCGACGCGGGGCTCGAACTCACAGACCGCGAGATCGTGACCTGAGCTGAAGTCGGACGCTTAACCGACTGAGCCACCCAGGCGCCCCAACCAAGCATATTTTAGAGCCATCACTATTAATGCTTAGCAAAGTTCTGGTTAAACAGAAGTTTCAGGCTAATGGAATCCTCATTAGACTAGCTTTTGCAAGTATTTTACACAAATATAAAATTTTAATTATAATAAAAAATTTACCCTCATTTTATTTTATTTTTTAAAAAATGTTTATTTATTTTTGAAAGAGAGAGCAGGGGAGGGGCAGAGAGAGATGGAGACAGAGAATCTGAAGCAAGCCCCATGCTGTCAGCATAGAGGTTGACACAGGGCTCAAACCCACTAACCGTGAGACCATGACCTGAGCCAGAATCAAGAGTTGGATGCTTAACCGACTGAGCCACCTAGGCTCCCCTACCCTCATTTTAATAAAACAAAGTCTAGGAGTGTCTGGGTGGTTCAATCAGTTGAGCATCAGACTTCTGATTTTGGCTCAGGTCATGATCTCAGTGTTTGTATGATTGAATCCCCCTCCCCATCCCCCCCCCACCCCCCCCACTGACCTGGGCTCCATGCTGGGCAGAGACTGCTTGGGATTATCTCTCTCCTTCTCTCTCTGTCCCTCCCTCATTTGCATGGGTGTGCTCTTTTTCACAAAATAAATTAAAAAAAATCTAATTTTGCAATTAACCACAAGAGAAGGGGATGTAAATCCCTTATTCACGTGTTGAGGAAGTTCACATACAACATTCTGACAATTGTCAACCAGTTCAGGCTCTTTCACTATGAAAGAAATGCAGATATCAGCTAGTGTTTATAAAAAAAATTGAGACAAGAGAGAATTTTCTGATGGGCTCTAGATAGTCTCTAGAATGTAATACATTCTGGGGCACCTGGGTGGCGCAGTCGGTTAAGCGTCCGACTTCAGCCAGGTCACGATCTCGCGGTCCGTGAGTTCGAGCCCCGCATCGGGCTCTGGGCTGATGGCTCAGAGCCTGGAGCCTGTTTCCGATTCTGTGTCTCCCTCTCTCTCTGCCCCTCCCCCGTTCATGCTCTGTCTCTCTCTGTCCCAAAAATAAATAAAACGTTGAAAAAAAAAAAAAAAATAGAATGTAATACATTCTATGTGGATTTTCCATAGTTGACTGATTTAGAAGCCAACAAAATAATAGAACAATACAGTTAACTTCTTTTAATGGGACTATATTAATTAAAATTTGTGATACTTGGATAAGGACCACGTTAAAATTTACATGTCCTTCCCTCATTCTTTACTTCATTCTAGTCTTCCTTCATCAAACATTTATTGAGTGGTTACTATACCAGACTCTATAATTTCAAGATAACTCAAAAACACAAAAAACAAAATCCCTGACATTAAGGAGAGTCTCAATCTATCAGGCAAAGCATATAATTTGACAATTATAAAATGATGCGACAATTTATACATCAGGTATGAGGGGAGAATTTCCTTACCTCAGTACTGTCTCACACACACACACACACACACACACGCACACGTGCACACATGCACACATGCATATTTGTTTGAAATGACCATTTCATATCAAATTTTAAAGAATAATTCTGGGGCGCCTGGGTGGCTCAGTCGGTTAAGCGTCCGACTTCAGCCAGGTCACGATCTCGCGGTCCGTGAGTTCGAGCCCCACGTCAGGCTCTGGGCTGATGGCTCAGAGCCTGGAGCCTGTTTCCGATTCTGTGTCTCCCTCTCTCTCTGCCCCTCCCCCGTTCATGCTCTGTCTCTCTCTGTCCCAAAAATAAATAAACGTTGAAAAAAAATTTAAAAAAATAAAAATAAAAAAAAAAAGAATAATTCTGAACCACTGGAGCGTTTTGAAGCACTAGGGTTACATACAAATAAGATCATTCTCATTGTTTTTGAATGCAGATACAAGAAACCTTACTTTCTAAAAAGTCCATATGCTTTTGTGGTTGGTATTAAGAGAAAATGAAAGTAATGAAAACACTTAAAATCTATTTTAGATGAAATAGTCATTTGTTTTTGGTGAAAATAAAGACAGGTGGACATTTTTCATATATTTCTGGTTAGGAATAAAAACTGGTACAACCTTTCTGGAGGGCGATATAAAGATTTATCAGAAGGCTTAAAAATGTACATACTGTGACCCAGCAAGTTTATCCTAATAGCTGAGGATGAATGCAAAGATTCTCCTAGTAATGCATACGCATTTAGGATCGTTATGTCTTTTTGTTGAATTGGCCCTTTTATCAGTAGGTAATTGTCTGGCTTTACTCCTAAGCACTTTGGTCTGGGTAAGATTCTGTCAGTGGAGGGATACAAATAAATTCTTATTATAAAAAAAGGAAATCTAGAAAAACGTCTTCTTTAACTTACCATTGGAAACAGTTGCTCGGATTCTGCTTGAGCCTGAGCAGGTACATGTTAGCGATAACATGTATATGTAGAAGTAGCATTCTATTATTAATAGTCCAAGATGTCTGACTTGTAATTAGGCACAAAACAAACAGTAAACTTCAGACATTGTTTATAATATTAGGGATTTACTACCATATAAATTGTGTCTGTAAAATATATATGACTTATGCTATCCCATTGGATACATTTTATTGCTTTCCTATGGTTTTGTGCTTTATCTATTATTTTTGAGCATCGCTTTGAGTTTATATATAGCATTTAAAAATCATTGCTATGAAATAACTAAGCAGAATGCCTGACACAAAATAGAGAAGGTAAGCTACAGTGCTGTCCTTATACCAAATTTTCCCTACCCAATTATCTGGATATTTTGATGAAAATTAATTGAGCTCAAGGTTGTGCTGACACCTGGTGTCTAAATATATGTGAAGATAGTTTTGCAAAGTTAAAGAAATCCAAATATGAAATAGCCACATCTGCCTCACTGATCCAATGATCTGAATTTTTTAATTGTATTCAATCACCCATTTCACTTTCTGTTTGCTCTCACACTATGTGCTATAGAAAGATGTTCATGTTCCAAGTAACAAAATCATATTATAAAAGTAGATCTCTTTAAAAAAAGATGGCTGTAAAGTCTCTGCTATGCCTCCCATTAAGAGATGGAGTCTAGTTTCACTCCCCTTGAATCTGGGCTGGTTATGGTGAGTTGCCAGGTAACAGTTTTAGACCCCCAAAGACCACAAATACACTCAAAGTCTGAAGATGCTTGAAAGTAGACTCTGCACCTGAAGTTTTTATGGGCTACGTCAGGATTTAGCCCCAGGTTCAAGCTACTTCAGAAGAAACACTTAAAATATTTTCACAGGGCAGAAACAGGAAAGGGTGATTGGTAAAATCACCAAGTGGAGAGGGAATGATGCATGAATCCAGTCAAGACTTAGTTGGCCCTAGAGGTAAATCTAATTCGCCTTTGGGAGGCCTCAGAATGCATCTGTGAGGATGAGGCCTGGAAATCTGTATTTTTAACACTCCTCACTTTCCAGGTGATTCTTAAGCAAGTGAAAATTTGAGAGCCATTGATACTAAGAATTGAAAACCCCGAGCCTTTTTCCTGTCCTTCCCTCCTCTACTTAACTTCCCAAATGCCCTTCAAGACCTTTCCCTCTGTTGCTGTCAAAGAGAGAACCATTCAGAACAAGATCAAAGTCAATGAGAGAATCAGAAAGAATTTTATTGGGAGTAAAGAGATTGTGTTTGTAGTGTCAATGAGAAGGCAACCATCCACTAATGGTTTTCAAGAAATAGTGAATTTGGTTATTCATATTATTCAAGATTGTTTAATCTTTTTCACCTTTAAAATTTCCTATATAGCCAACTGATAATCTGTACAGGGTTAAAGGAGGTTTGTTATTTAGAAAATATTCTCAATAACAAAGTAGGGTGAAATTAAGAATCAATGAAAAGAGGGGCGCCTGGGTGGCGCAGTCGGTTAAGCGTCCGACTTCAGCCAGGTCACGATCTCGCGGTCCGTGAGTTCGAGCCCCGCGTCGGGCTCTGGGCTGATGGCTCAGAGCCTGGAGCCTGTTTCCGATTCTGTGTCGCCCTCTCTCTCTCTCTGCCCCTCCCCCGTTCATGCTCTGTCTCTCTCTGTCCCAAAAAATAAATAAACGTTGAAAAAAAAAATTAAAAAAAAAAGAATCAATGAAAAGAGACCACAGAACTTTGAAAAATAGGTTAGCGGTTAAAGTTAGGAGGGGAAAGCTGAGGAGCTGTAGCAAGCCTCCTAAAGATGGCTCATGCAAAGTACACAGGCGCAGAATCTTCTGTCAGCTTTCCTCTAAAATCATACTTAAACTCTTTTCTGAAACAATAAATCCATGAACCTTTCTGTGATTATATTTGCAAGTCTGATACTCAAAAGGTCGTGTATTTCCTTCCTTCTGTAGTTACTGCAGAGAAACAGTAAATTGCATTAGGGTCTTAGTAATAGATGGTCCCAACTTAATGAATACGGTCCAATTCTAGGCATGCTTCTTGGACATGTAAACATGAAAATTTCTTTTAAAATATTTTTTTGGGCATTGAGGAGGGTACTTGGGATGAGCACTGGGTGGTGTATGTGAGTGATGAATCATGGGAATCTACTCTTGAAGCCAAGATTACACTGTATACACTGCATGTTAGCTAATTTGACAATAAATTATTAAAAATAAAATATGTTTTAAAAGTTGAACTTGTAACTATTAACACTGATTTAAAATGTTATACCTATATAGCAAGTACATATAGAAAAACGCTCGGGTGAAACCTGCTAATTTTTCACGAATATATAACATCTTTTATTAATCAGCTTTGAGTTGTCACTCTCCTGGTATGTGAGATTCTTCTCTGACTGGTCTCAACTAATGAGACTAAACAATCACAACTGATTTTACACATTTCCATATCATTTCCAATGATTGTTCATTTTTTTCTTGCCTTTCTCCCTTATATAAATGGCAGAGGGGCGGCAAGGAAATATGTACTCAGGATTGATGTTTATAGTTAGAAGTTTACAAGAGAGGAAGCATCTTCTCTATCCCTATAGAATATTCTCCATGCAGTTGGGTGTCTCAGATATAGCAGAAAGGTTTATATATTGGGTACTTCCTGGGAATTTCCCTAAAAGTCTGTGTCAGTTATATTCTCCTTCAGATACAGAGTTTAGCAAAAGAGATCTTACAACCAACTTTTAAAAGGCTACCTCTTAGAATAATTAAGCATATAATAGGATTATTATATAATCTTGGGTTGTCTTCACAGGAAGTATACAGTAATTGATGGAAAAGAAAAATCAAGCATGCTAATAATTAACAATACTGTGTTCTCATAAATTATTGGCAGATATTGGGGCATTAGTCTGAAATTAGCAGAAATTCTTCTGCCCCTTGCCAGAAAAATTTCACTCTCTCCTTGATAGTGACAACCTAACAGTCAACATAGACAATGCATCAAATTACACATATAGGGGTGCCTGGGTGGCTCAGTTGGTTAAGCATCTGACTTCGGCTCAGGTCATGATCTCACGGCTCATGAGTTTGAGCTCCATGCCAGGCTCTGTGCTAACAGCTCAGAGCCTGGAGCCTGCTCTGGATTCGGTGCCTCCCTCTCTCTCTGTCCCTCTCCTGCTTGCACTCTCTCTCTCAAAAATAAATAAACATTAAAAAGTTAAAAAAAATTTACACATATAAACCATGTGCTTTAAAAAGTTGAGTTAGAATTCTATATGGGTCCAAACAGTCTTTCCAACACGATGCCTTTGTTCAAAATATTTTAAAAACTCTTTCAGGGGGCGCCTGGGTGGTGCAGTCGGTTAAGCGTCCGACTTCAGCCAGGTCACGATCTCGCGGTCCGTGAGTTCGAGCCCCGCGTCGGGCTCTGGGCTGATGGCTCAGAGCCTGGAGCCTGTTTCCGATTCTGTGTCTCCCTCTCTCTCTGCCCCTCCCCCGTTCATGTTCTGTCTCTGTCCCAAAAATAAATAAAAACGTTGAAAGAAAAAGAAGAAAAAAAAAAAAAACTCTTTCAGAATTTGAAAGCCTCCACTGCATTCTTCAAAATATGTTAATTACTGTTCCTTGAAAGTGGGTTTGGTCTTAGGGAAATCCCTAAAAATATCATTTAGGATCTAGAATTGTGAATAAGATACAAGTTCAAACTACAGGTTAAAGCTAAGTCATATCCCTCAACAGTAGGGTAGTAGATTATCTTTCAGAGATGGCTGCCATCTTTTATCACATCTGCTACATTTGACTTGTACCTGGATAGACCTTTGTCACTACATAAACCAATAGAGAATGGAGGAAATGACACTCTGTG
This sequence comes from Lynx rufus, assembly GCF_022079265.1. Taxonomy (NCBI): domain Eukaryota; kingdom Metazoa; phylum Chordata; class Mammalia; order Carnivora; family Felidae; genus Lynx; species Lynx rufus. The sequence goes on along the minus strand of NW_025814829.1, from coordinate 30,896,491 downwards.
ACTTCCAAGGCTAGGTCATACAAAGGCCACACACTCTCTCTCGTTCTTTTGGGGCACTTGCTCTTGGAACCCAGCCACCATGCTGCTGGAAACCAGCCAGGAGAGTTCGTGCATAGGTGTCCCAGCAGACAGCACAGTATCAACCACCAGGCATGTGAATGATCCTTCAGATGATTTTAGCCCTCGCTCATGAATCATTTCCAGTCAGTGAGTTCTCCCAACTGACATTGTGTGGAGCAGAGATGAGGTGTCTCTGCTAAGTTCTGCCCAAGTGGCAAATTCATGAGTAAAAGAAATGATTGTTGTTCTTTTAAGCCACCAAGTGTGGGGTGGTTTGTTAGAGATAGAGATCTGGAACACATTTTGGTACCTAGGGGTAGACAGCAGCTGAAACAAAACCTAAAACATGTGGCACTGGCTTGGGGACTGGGAGGTGGGCAGAAGCCGGAAGGGCCTCAAGGAGAGGATTTGCAGGCACCTAAAGGCCCCAGAGACTGTCAGCAGGGGCTGAAAAGAAATTGAGGAACATGTTATTGGAAAGAAGACCTTTCTTTTACAGTGATGAAGAGTTGTGCCTGAAGTCACCTTACATAGTATGGAAACTAGTCAATGTACCTAATGCAGTCAATGACCTAGTTAAGGAGATTTGCGGGTGGAGTATTGGGATTGCTACCTGACTTCTCAGTGGCTACACATTAGAAAAGAGGTAAGAGAAAGAACGATTAAATTTATAAGGAGCCAGGAATTGCTGGGTATGCTGTTTCTCATTTTCAGCCTCTCCAGATGGTGAATGATGCTCAAATTAAGAAATAGCTTCTGGGAAAATTAATGGTGCTCCGAAAAAAAAGAATGTGGTCTAAATATGAAGCTAAGGTCATGACTGAAATTCTTTGTTAAGACCTCAGACATACTTAAGATGGTGCTTTATAAACCTTTTCAAACAGGTAAAAATCTTTCTTAAGATCGTAGGGTGTCATCTCATCGAGAGGATGTCTCTCACAGAGGTTCCTAAATGGAGAAGGGTTTTTCTTAAAGAGATCTGTGATGAGGCTTTTACTGCATGGAGTGGATTGGAAATTAATACAGAAAAAGCCACTGCTGGGACTGAAAGGAAGAAAGATGGTACAAAATGAAAAGAGGCCATTGGACCCTTAACCTTCGATGGGCAAAAAGTCTGATAAAACCACTCAGCTGCAAGCCTGGGCTTCATTGAAAGGAAATGAAGGAACCTAAACAGAGCCTAAAACCTGATGGCAAAGAGTAGGAAGAAAGTGATGCTCCATGATTGCTGAGGCAGCTCATAAAAATGCCATGCACTTCTGCCTTGTTCTCTTGTGATGCTTGTTTTGGAGCCCAACTGCCAGGCTTTGTGGAAGCCAAGGCGCCAGCTAAGGTCCCAGATGACAGCACCAACCACCGGGTATGTGGATGAGTCTTCAGATGATTCTGGCTTCTATCAAGCAACCTCCAGTCTTTGAGTCACCCCAGTTGATGCTGTATAGAACAGGAAGAAGCTCTCTCTTCCATGCCATCCACAAAATGCAGGTTCATGAATGAATTCATGGAGCTTTTTAAGCCACTTAGTTTGCAGTGCTTTCTTATGCAGCAATAGGAAACGAACAAGGAGAGTGGATACAGAAATTGTGGTATATCCATACAATGGGATATTATCCAGCTATCAAAAGGAATAAAGCACTGATACATGCAACAACACAGATGAATCTCAAAGATCTTATGCTGAACAAAAGGAGCTGGAAATGAAGAGTATGTACTGTATGATTCCATTTATTTGAAATTCGAGAAAAGGCGAAATTAACGTAAGATGAATACATTGACTGGAGGTTGCTTTGGAGTGAGACTAAGAAGTGATACAAGACAACACTCTTAGTGGATGGAAATGGTGGATGGTGTGATAGAGGTGTGTTTATAAAGGTACAAACACTGGTCAAAATTATACAACTATTTGTGTATTTCAATGTATGTAAAATTTACCCTAAAAACTCAAAAATAATTAAAAAATTAAGGGAGTGTGGGAAATATGTATATATATAGATAATGTAGATATATGTATGTAGAATATATAGATAATGTAAGAGTGACAAAATGTTGGTAACTATTAAATCTGGGTGAGCGGTACATGCAATTTTTTCTATTCTGTTTACTTTGTATATGTTTTAAATTTGCTGCCTATGTCTACATGCCTGTACTCAATCAGCTACCCCTTCATCCCAATTCCCCAGAAAATGTTTATTTCCCTTTCTAGATTGCATACATGTATTAGATCCTTGTTGAATCCTTTTTGATGTGTCCCCGTCCCAAAGAAGAACCAACCATTATAGCATTTCTGAGCTCTTGGCATCATTTACAGACTTCTACCATTACATCTTTAATGATTATTTTCATTGCCTTCTTTTCAGGTCTGTTTCCCTCTGTCAGAACACATGCTTCATTTGGGAAAGAACCATATGTTATTTGGATTTTTATCCCCGCGATAGATACAGCCTTTTTTACCCCCTTAAGTTTATTTATTTATTTTGAGAGAGAGAGAGAGCGAGCAGGGGAGGGGCAGAGAGAAGGAGAGACAGAATCCCAAACAGGCTCTGTGCTGACAGAGCAGAGCCCAACACGAGGCTTGAACTCAAAAACCGTGAGATCATGACTTGAGCCGAGATCAAGAGTCGGACGCTTAACTGACTGAGCCACCCAGACACCCCTGAGATGGAGACAGTCTTAAACACATGGGAGGGGTTTAATAATTATTTGTTAAATGACTCAAAGCCCAAGCAAAAATAGTTTTCTTTGATATTTTACTTCTATCAAATAAGAAAAAAACCTGATATCACAAAAGCGACAGTATAGATTCAGACTATAAATGGTTAAAGTCCTCTGTAAATTATGAAGACTCCCACAAAGAAGACTTTATGCACACACAAATATACACTCTCTCTCATACTCATGCTTCTAGTCTGAAATCCTGTCACTTGTAAAGTTCGTATCCATACTTAATAAATATTCTAGGGTGCAGTTTCTTATGCATATAAAACATACCTCCACTGGAGTGTAACATTTTTTTGCTGCTTTCAAATTCTCTCGGTATCTACAGGCGTGTATGGTATGCAACAGACAGCAACTTTCAGTTAACAGAATGGGTGGGAAACTGCACTGGGTGAACATCTGCACTGGGCTGTTTAAGAGCAACTATAGCAAAATACTGCCCGTGGCTAAAAATAATCCTCAAGATTTTTGTTTTGTTGAAACAAAACTTTTGCTTAAAAGCTTATAAACAGACAAAATTGAGTCCTCACAGTCATTTTGTGTCTCAAAAATAAAGAAAAAGCAAGGTAAGTGGTATAAAATATAGAGTCATAAAGTAAGCCCTTATCACATTCTGACTCTCTATAGATAATTGTGTAGAGGCTCAAATGTCACAGAGTAAGAGGATGTTAGGATAGTTCAAAAGGATCTAGAAGATGGAAAATCTGGAAAACAGGATTTATTGATGGGACTAGTATTATGTAGAACAAAAGTTGCTGATTTAATAATGTCCCTCAAGCATATGAAGTTACTATGCCAAAGCTCACAATTTCCTTTGTTAAGCATGAAAAGATGGATAAAGAAATAAAACAACATTAACACTTATTAAGTAAGTGCGAGATAACCTGAGTCAAATCACTTACAACTTATAACTCTGTGCTGATTAAGTCATATCTCCAGGTGAAAAATAAGCCCAGGTGATTAAAAATTTTTCCAAAGACTTCTGGTTTCAGCTCCAACATGTAGTGCTTGGACACTGTCATTCATACTCTTAAAAAAAACAAAAACAAAAGCAAAAAGCCAAGAAACTGAAAATCAATACTTTTCTTGTTTGGAAATGAAACATACTTCTAAATAAAACCTGGGCCAAAGAAGCAACTCAAGCAAAAATAAAATTTTAAACTAAATGAAAATGAAAAATACAACTTATCAAAATTTGTGGGCTACATGAAAGCAATGCTTAAAGGGAAATCTATAGATTTTAAAAGCATATAGTAGAAAAGGAAGATCTAAAACCAATCATTTAAATTTAGGGGCGCCTGGGTGGCGCAGTCGGTTAAACGTCCGACTTCAGCCAGGTCACGATCTCGCGGTCCGTGAGTTCGAGCCCCGCGTCAGGCTCTGGGCTGATGGCTCGGAGCCTGGAGCCTGTTTCTGATTCTGTGTCTCCCTCTCTCTCTGCCCCTCCCCCGTTCATGCTCTGTCTCTCTCTGTCCCAAAAATAAATAAACGTTGAAAAAAAAAATTAAAAAAAAAATAAATTTCCACCTTAGGACACTAGAGAAAGACCAATTTAAAACTAAAGCAGGCAGAATAGAAGGCATAATAAAAATTGAACTGAAATCCCTGGAATTGAAAATAGGAAATGAATTCAGAAAAGCAAAAGCAAAAGATGGTCTCAGAAAATATCAGTAAAATTGATAAACTTCTAGTTAGGTTAGAACAGAAATGAGAGAGAGAGAAAGAGAGGGAAAAAAAGGGCATGAGGGAAGGAGGGAGTGAGGAAGGTGAGAGACACAAATTATTAACATCAGGAGTGAAAAAAGGGGTATTACAACAGTTCCCATGCACATGAAACAGATAATAATGGAATATTGTTAACAGCTCTGTGTCTACAAATTTGATAACTTAGATGAAATGGACAAATCCCTTGAAAGACACAAAGTACCAAAACTCACATAAAAAGAAACAGATAATTTAAATAGGCTTTACTCTATTAAAAAATAGAATCAATAATTAATAACTTTTAAGAAAAGAAAGCACCAGGCCCAGATACTTTCACAGACAAATTTTACCCACATTTATGAAGCCAGCATTACCCTAATACCATAACCAGATAAAGACATCACAAAGAAGGAAACTACAAACCAATGTTTCTTACAACAGATGTAAAAATCCTCAACAAAATATAAGCAAATTGAATACATAGCAATATATAACAAGAATTATATAACATGACCAAATGAGATTTGTTCCAGGTATGCAAGGCTGGATCAACCTCAGAAAATCAATCAGTGTAATCTATTTCAACAGGCTAAAGAAGAAAAATCACATGATCATTATCAATTGATGCAGAAAAAGCATTTGACAAAATCAATACCTATTCATGATTAAAAACTCTCAGCAATCTAAAAACAAAGGAAAACCACCCCAACTTGATAAAGAACATCTACAAAAGTCTACAGCTAACACATTTAATGGTGAGAGACTGGATGCTGTCTGCCTAAGATTAGGATGAGGCAATGATGTTCTCTGTCATCATTCCTATTCAATGTTGTACTGGAAGTTCTAGTTAGTTCACTAAGTAAAGGAAATAAAATATACACACTGGGAAGGAAGAAATAAAACAGCCTTTGCTTGCAGAGGATGCAATTGTCTATGTATAAAATCCCAAAGAATTGATAACAACAAAAACTCTAGAAACTAATAAGTGAGTACAGCAAGGTCATAGGACACAAGATTAATATACAAGTATATTGCTTTCCAAAAAACCAGTAATGAGCAACTGGAACTTGAAATCTAAAAAAAGTACCATTACCATTTATAATAGCACTCAGGGAAAAGAAATATTAGGCATAAAGCTAGCGAAGTATGTGCAGGATCTATATATAGACAGCTACAAAACTCAGATGAAGAAATCATCTAGAGGTCTAAATAAATGAAGAGATATTTTGTTTCCTGGATTAAAGACTCAATATAATTAAGATGTAAAATATTTCCAAGTTGATCTATAGATTCAACCCAATCCCAGTCAAAGCTGCAACAAACTGTTTTACAGATATTGATGAACTAATTCTAAAGTTCACATAGAAAGACAAAAGACCTAGAATAGCCAACACATTAACGAAGAACAGAGATAAGTGTACTCAGAGTATCCAAAGTCAAGACTTATTATAAGGCTACAGTAATCAAGACACCATGGCATTGGTAAAAGAACAGAAGCATAGATCAACAGAAAACAATAATGAACCCAGAAATAGGCTCATATAGTATAATCAACTCATCTTTTACAAAGTAGCAAAGGTAATTCAATGGAGAACAGAAAGTCTCTTCAACAAATGGTGGTGAAATAACTGGACACCCATATGCAAAAAATTAACCTGGACGCAGACCTTATGTCTTTCAATTTTTCCCCTCAAAATGGATTATAGACATAAATGTAAAATGCAAAACTATAAAACTTCTAGGAGAAAGAAAAGAAGAGAAAATTATCCACCCACAGTGATGGAGGTACGTCAAAAGGACCCAGGAGCCAAATGAAAGGGTTCCCAATTGCCAAAGCCGGAACAATTTGAACAATGAAATAAACATAGTAGTACACACCCAAAGCATAAAATATCTGTGAGTCCCTATTGATATTAAATAAATAATTGAATAAACAAATGGGAGAAGAGACAAATCTCCTGTACAGAATTCCAAATAATATATCTAGATACTTGGCCTTCAAGACAGTAGAGTGTAACTACTTAAGTAACTCCTCAAGAGTGGGCACACAGAGACTTGCTTCCAAAGACTGAAGAATACAAAAGGAAAAAGGAGTAACTTCATGGTGGGGAAACCTGACAAACACTACCTTAGCCAGGTGATCAAAGGTCAATGTCAACAGTGATAACTGATGTTGGTAGCATGATAAATGTATTGAAAATGACATTTCCTGTGGTCTTCCACCCAAAACCCATAACCTCAATCCAATCATGAGAAAAACACTGAATTCTAGTTGAGGGACATTCTACAAAATACTTCACCAAATACTCACCAAAATACTCCTCAAAATTGTCAAGGTCATCAAAGACAAGGAAAAGTGAGACACTGTCAGTCAAGAGGAGTCTAAGGAGACAGGATGACTAAATGTAATGTGATGCCCTGAAACAGAAAAAAGGTCATTAAGTAAAAACTAAGGAAATCTGATTAAATGATGGATTTAGTTACTTAATACCATATCAATATTGGTTTGTTAATTATAACAAATGTACCTTACATTTGTTAGTAACAGAAGACACTGGGTGTGGGGCATATGGGAACTCTGGTATTATCATCTCTTTTTTTTCTGTAAATCTAAAATTATTCCAAAATAAAGTTTATTTAAAATTATTTAAGTTTAGGGGTGCCTGGCTGGCTCAGTTGGCAGAGCATGTGACTCTTGATCTCAGGGTCATGAGTTCAAGCCCCACACTGGGTGTGGAGCCTACTTAAAAAATAATAAAATAAAAAAGTTTATATTGGCTTAGTATTGTTTTCCTATTAAAAGTTATTACTGTGTCAGAAATACAGGTTTTATCAATTAATGAACCAGAAATCACAGAGGCTATGGTGTTTCATAAGTCAAATTTCATGGTTAAACAAGAAATCTTTTCATTTCAGGGGTTATGAAAGTGTTTCTAAAATGTACTTGTATATTTTTCTTGCCTTGGTAAATAACACACATTAAACATAAACTTTCTTGGATGATTCCATGCAATTAAAATAAAAAACTATAAAAAAAAGACAAAAAGCAAAACACCACCCCCACCTCCTACCCAAATGATTGTATGGAATTAAAATAAATAAATACCAAAAAAAGAAAAAAAAAAGACAGTAAGCAAAACACTACCCCTACCCTTGCCCAAACTCTATCAGACACAGATTCATTAATGTCTGTTTTGGCCTGGATACTGTTTCATGAAGCTGTGAACAAGCTTCATGACCTATGAACAGGTCAATATATCGTACTGAGAACCCCCAGTCCCGTGAGAGGCTGTGTGGGCTCTTAGCTCCTGTGACTCAGTCATTCCAGTGCTTCGCATGATGCCCCAAACCCCTTCCAGTCTTTACCTCTCTCCTAAATTCCAATCCTTTTGTTTCCAAATCATCGATATCTTCCACACAATGTCATCTGCTGTTTGTTAACAGCACAGCTTCTTCTCTGGACTCCTTTATTTGGTGGTGTCACCCCTCTCACCTGCTCCTCAAAACCACTCTATTTCATTCCATCCCTTCATGTCACCCCACACTCCAGTTCAATCATCCATCACATTCCAGAAACTCTCCCTGTACAGTCTCACAAATCTCACTTTTTTTTTTAAAGATTTTATTTTTTTAGATAATCTCTATACCCAACATGGGGCTCGAACTCCTAGCCCCGAGATCGAGAGTCACATTCTGTACTGACAGTTGCTCCTCACAAATCTCACTTAAAAAAACCCTCTCTACCCACCTAATCTAAGGCTGTTGGTATTATACTCTATATCTAGTGACTCAATATTTTTAAAACACACAGATTTTTTAAAAAAATAGCTTCCTAATTGATCTATCAGACTATCCTTAAACTCACTCATTTATGGGGTTGAGTCCAAAAGTGTTTAGACTGAATTCAAGGTTATTTATTTATTATTTTTTAAACAGTCTGGCTGCCATCTTGCCTCTCATAATGTTCCCAGCGTCTTTGCCTTAATCCTGCTGAGTTATTTACTCGCTGCTGGATTTCTTCCTCCCTTTTCTCTGTTATTTTTCTAATGTTCTTAGTGCTTCACTTCTGTCTCTAGGTTTTGATGCCTAGGTTTTAGTTGCGTCTCTGGCATTCAACCCACCACCTCATCTCTTGGGTCACAGTTAGTGACCTTGTGTCTCTTAGTTTGGTCAAGTTGGGGAGACAAGTATTTTGAATTACTCTTAGTAGCCTTAAAAGCGCTCCTACAAATAACTTCTTCAGGTCGTGGTGGCAGGTGGTGTTCCTGAGACCTACCTCATTCTTTGGTTTTGGTTCCCCCCAAATCAGGTGTCAGACATAGTCCTTCCACATACTGTATGCAAGTTTGTCCCTTTGGCCATAGCACCACCACATTTGTCTTAGTTGCTGGCTTGGAACCATGAACTTACTCATTGGTGTTAAGGTAGGTGCTGCTGCAAGCACAAAATAGACCTGAAATCGGTAATAGCTCAAGTATACAGTTCATTTCTTGCCCGTGTAACACTTCTTCTTCTGAAGAAACTGTTGGCTGGTGGGAAGGTGATTCTAGGATGTAGGCTCCTTTCATTTTGCGGCTCCACCGTCCCCTTGGACACTCGTCATCATCTACAACCAGCTAAGGGATGGGGAAAGAGACCCTGAAGGAGGCATTTGGCCTACAAATGAGGCTTATTACTCCCACTCACATTCCATCTGGCTAGAACTTGGTCACATAGCTACAAATACTTGCAAGAAAGGCCGGGAAATGTAGCTTGTCTCCAGGAAGAGGAGAACAAAGATTTTATTAATTTTTTTTAATGTTTATTTATTTTTGAGACAGAGAGAGAGCATGAAGGGGGAAGGGTCAGAGAGAGAGGGAGACACAGAATCCGAAGCAGGTTCCAGGCTCTGAGCTTTCAGCACAGAGCCCAACGCAGGGCTCGAACTCACGGACCTTGAGATCACGACCTGAGCCAAAGTCGGACGCCTAACCAGGTACCCCGAGAACAAAGATTTTATTAAACAGCTTACATTTTCCCTAAGGAAGACATCCTCAAGTCCCATCCGGTGATTGCAATGTTTTCCAAGTCCCATATCTCTGGTGACACTCCTTTTCATGTTCAGTGACCTGGGAATTTAAAGACAACTTAACCTGCTCTCCAACTTCCACCAAATATATAATGTAGAGCAGGAGTGGCTAAATACAATCACAATTCTCAATTGAAAAGGGGAATAATGAGAAACATACATCAGCCATCGATTCACAGCAGTGAAAACCCCTACTTCTCTCTAGAATAGTTTTTTATTTACTCTGGATCTATCCTGCCTTATCCATTATCTCTGTGGCCATCTGCTCTAGCTTCTGAGAAGGTTTACATGCTATGATTTCATTTGAAGCAGGCCTTGAGAACTACATGTCTCCTTCCTGGGGGGTTAAACAATTTTCATGAACATGCTTCGTGAATATGCAGTTTACCTGAGGTTGCTCTGAATGTGAGGCAACACTAAATAAATCTGATCTTTGCCACATGGTGAGTCCCTTTGTTTAGTTGTGCAGTCTTTTTTTTTTTTTTTAATGTTTTATTTTATTTTCGAGAGAGACAGAGACAAAGTGCTAGCAGGGGAGGGCAGAGAGAGAGGAAGACAGAGAATCGGAAGCAGGCTCCAGACACCGAGCATATCTGCACAGAGCCCAATGTGGGGCCTGAACCCACAAACCGTGAGATCATGACCTGAGCCAAAGTCGGACGCTTAACCAACTGAGCCACCCAGGAGACCCACAGTTGTGCAGTCTTGACAGGCCTTTCTTACTGAATACACTTTTGGTCTTTTGTCTTAGTATTTGGGGTTCAGAAGCAGTAGACGTTTGAAGCCAAGGCACTTAATCTCTGGGCTCTCTCCATTCCCTTCAATCTCTGCATGAAAATCATATACTTCCTGCCTGAGTTTAGTGCTTTCCTGTAATATTTTTCAGCAGAAAACATCTTGAATAAGCTGTTATTCTGGCTCTTTGCATTCATTTCCCCTGAACTACAGGTTCAGTCGTCACATGACCCCCTTCCAAGCGTAGCAGGCAACTGTTCCATCAAACGTTTTGCCCCTGAATACCATGGGTTCCAGTTCCTGCCTGCTGCTAAGCCCATGTAACATATTGCAAATGTTCATTCTCACAGACCCTCTCTGGAAGGTCCCAAATTTGTTTTGGTTTTGATCATTTGTAGTAACAAGTGGACTTTAAAATGTGTAATGGCTCAAATACAATGGAGGGTTTTCTTCTTATTTATGTTAGCATTCCAAGGCAAATATATCTGGTTGTCTCTTTCCTGTGAGGTGACTCAGTGACCCAGAATCGTTCTAACTCGTGATTTTGCCATTTCCTTGGCTTTCTGTTTCCTCTGTATCCAGCCAGTGGGGGGTGAAAGGAGGCATGCAAAAGGCACATTTATTTCTTAAAAAGCCTCTTGGAAATTGGTGCGCATCCTGTTTGCTCATATTCCACTGGCTAGAATTCAGTCATATGACCATTTCTAATTTCAAGGGAGGCCAAGAAATGTAAAGTGATCATATGACACAATAGAGGAAAACATGGATTTTGGTAACAGCGGGCAGTTTCTATCTTAAAAGGTTTGTTTGGAAAGTCTTCTCTTAGATATGTCAACATAGTATGTGCCTTCATTTTTTCCTCTAATGTTTATGAGATTCCTTATATAATGTGTTGTTTATTTGGCATTTAGTTGCATAGAAGCATTTAGTGTATGATTTTATTATAATTCATTAAAAAGTACGAATCAAGCAAAATCTTTAACACATTTACTGAGACTTTTTATTTTTAAATTGGGAAGACCTTTACTTTCAAACAGGAACCGTGGAATATTTTGATGATCTGTGGAAAGAAAGAGTTGACTTAAATATTATTTTGCATTCCGGATGTCAAAAGAGTTACTACTAGTTTGCAATTATATACCTGAATTCCTCTGCAATGATTACATATAATTTAATGATTTTCTAGTCGGAATGCCGATGTGCCTATTTTCTTCTGCAATTTCACTTTATATCAATTGCAATTCTGTGAAAGACAGTAAGCCATGACCCAAACGAATATCACTTTTTTGGAGTAAACTCATAAGCAAGTCTATTATTTTTGCCCTTCAACCTTAAATGTTTTAATAATGGAAGCCCAACATATCTGGGGGCAGGGGATGGATTCTGCAGCAAGTACTGGGAAGGGATACAAGTTCTTCAAACTTAGTTTAGATTCAATTATGAACCTATTTTAAGAAGAAATGTTTCATGTTTTCATTGTGTTTCACTAGAGGCAACTCTTGCAAAAAAAAAAAAAAGTTAAACCAGGGAAATTGGGCATTGGTGTTGTACTCTTAAAAAAGTTAACTAAAAAAGGCTCCCGGTTAATTTATGGAACAAAGGATTCAAAGGCAGAGATTAGATAGCGTAACAACGTTAATTTCTGTCAGTTTTAAGAGCACTGAAAGTTTAAAAGTTCTTTTCAATATGGAAAATAGTGCTTGTTAAGTGTGTTTTTATAAAATCTTTGTTGCTGGAAATAAAATGGACATGGGAATGGAATATGGAAAACATATCTAAACTCAGGGTCTTTGGGAAAATGCCTAGAAAAAAAAGAATTGAAAATCAACAAACTGCTATTGTCAAATACAAAATGATTTTGTTAAACAGACTGATTACACCACTATGAAGTAGGACAAGTTCACGGTAACTCAAAGAGCCAAGCTAGGGAACAGGGTATGAGTACACAGAGTCCAGCTAAAGATCCTGAGATCCTTTGAAAGCCACTTTGTTTCATTCTTGATTTATTTGTGAACTTTAAAGGAGATTATTTTAAAATGTTTAAAGTTGTCTGTAATCTATTTTCTTTGGAGGTCACATTTGACTTAGAATTAAAGAAAATGACTCAAACATTTTGATAGCAATATTTTATAGCACATTGAAATGAGAATCCTTTCAAACTGGAGATCTTAATAACATTTACATGTATCGATCCGATATTTGCTTATGTGATCAACATTATTTTGGGTAAAAATCCTATTAATGCTTATTTGTCCATGGTAAGAATCAGGGCTGGTTTTTGAGCACGCTCATCTGAGAAGACAGATGCTTCCCATTCCAGGTGAGGGCTAAAAGGTGAAGAGATTTCTTACAGAAAGGTGAAGAGAAGGAACTTTTAAGCCACACAAAAATTTATTCTCTGGAAAACCAAACTGCCATTAAAATCTCCTTGGATTAATAATTTTAACAGTTTGTATGTTGTTTACAGAGAGGTCAGCAATTTCTTTATGTAATACAATTATACAAAAGGGAAAAGGCACCGAGACAATCGGTGGGTAGATAGTAGAAAAGTAGACATGAGAATCAAACGCCACATACAGCACATTTTCAATTACATGAAAATGATTAAATATAAGCTCATTCTATAAAATGGGTCATTTCACACACGCATCTGTTTATATTTCTGACCCCAAAAGCAAATGAATTCTGGGACGATAGTACAACACTGTTGATAACCATACAGACACTTGTATATGTTAATAAGATCCATTAACGGTATACAGTCACTAGAAAATATGCTGGAGACAATTTAAGACCAAGGGAAATGTTAATCAGCAGTGCATTTCTTCAGGTTGTTTAACAGAGTTTTGCTCACAGAGCATTTAAACTTCATCACACTGTTATATCCATTGTTAGAAAAATAAGTAAGAAAGCTCTGTAGAAACTATACTATTAAGGAAGCTTCTTTGCCTCAAAAAAAAAAAAAAAAAAAAGAAAATAGGAAGAAAGGAAAGAAGCAAAGTAGGGGGATATTGAATATAAGATTCCGCTAACTGAATTTTCCATACAAATTACATTATTTTGAGAAATAAAGCACAATGCAAGAGTACTGAGCAGTGCTGAACATCATGAGTTTTAGAAAAGGAATAGATCCTAACATTTATCAAGACCCTTAAAGCTCATATAGTAACTGGTTCTTCATCAAGACTAACTGAACTGAAAAGGAACTTGGATAACACTTCTTCTTTCAAAATTCTAGTAGAAATCCAGCCAAAGGTTAGCTGTCCTCTCTATGATAGTTTTAAAGATTCCTCAAAATTGTTGCCACTATATTTTCACCACAAAAACAGAAATCATCTAATTCAAATTATGCAGAAACATTATAAATGAACTTTGTAATGCAAGCTGCTATTGGAAACTTTTCTCTTAGTAAATTTAAAGTAATTATTTATAATTTCAAAATACTGTTAGAAGTATCACCATTATTTTCTAGCTGTGCTTCAAATATTGTTTAAATATACTTAAATACTAAGCGAGCCGATTTATATGCAAAGCTACCCTGGTTTCCCCTCACAAAACAAATGTGACGTAATTATAGAATGTCGTAAATGTTCTCAATATTTATTCAGAAGGACTGCCCCAACAGAAACATGCCATCTCCACGTCCTCCTCCAACACAAGCCTTCCTACGATGCCATGGTCTTTACTTCAGTTTTCCTTTTTTGAAATTCTGTCCAGTTACCATTAAAACCACAGCTTTTTAAGCGTTCCTCACAAAAATTAAAAAACAAAATGTCCAAGCAAAAGAGAGAAGACCAAAAGGAGGGAATCGGAGGAAATTTAGGACATAATGTCCTAAAATCTCATTTTTGAGAAGCTGGCTTCCACTCCATTAGGATTAGAATCAGGGTTTATGGAGGGAAGTGGGTGGGGATGGACAAGATGGCTGATGGGCATTAGGGAGGGCACTTGCTATGATGAGAACTTGGTGTTGTATGTAAGTGATGAATCACTAAATTCTACTCCTGAAACCAATACGGCACTATATGTTAACTAGAATTTAAATAACAGTGAAAAAAAAGAGGATCACTTGTAGGTATTAAAGTTGCCATCCTACACCAGGGCTCTAAGATATTGTTCTTTTAGGCTTTAGGGGTCTTTCTCTTATTGGTAGTTATGTATTAGTTTCATCAACACTAATGAAGGTTATGAACAGGAATCACTGGTGAGGACCTACCCCCAGCGTATAAAAGGTTTGGTTGTTACTGAAAACAATAGCGTGTGGAGGACGTGAGCACACTCAGAAACCGACAGGCAAGTGCTGGTAAGAAGTTCACAGCCACCCCCTTCAACGAGATGTGAGGCAAGATAAGCAATCAGTCTTAGAGATATGGGAAAATTCCTATTTTTTCTCATTAGCACAGAATAGTCATATTTAATATTAACTGCTTAGATTTATGGAAATAAGCATTCCAGCAATATCTGAATCTATAAACAAATTTCACAAGATTATTTTTTCAGTGTATAATGGGGTATTGCATTTCATGTATTGGGTATTCATTTAAAAAACAATGTGTCAGGTGAGAGATCACATGTTAAAGGAATAAACAGAAAGGTAGTAAGGGTTTTCTTTTTAAAGTAGTCTTGAATATTTAAAAGACAAGCTCAAACATCAAATACGAATCAGAATAATAAAGAAAAGGGTGTAGAAGGAAACTCAAATAATAGGACAATTTAAGATACAGACTGTCAGACTGACATTGAAATAATGTCAAAAATCTTGCAAAACTATTGCCATAGCAGTGACTTTGTTTTCAGTTATTTAGAAATATTTATGTGCTAACGGTTGAGATTCCATGATAAAATTATGCCAAACTTTTGTTAGATTAATAATCAAGTTTCCTTCTCTGCCCCCAACCCACACAACATCCTAGAGTACTTTACACTCGTGGAGGCAAAGTACAACAATAATCACCAGAGCAACAGCTAACCTCTAGTGGCTACGTATGACCATGCTTTGCTCTCTCTAGTCTTAGACAAAACCTGTCTGATCCCTGTGACTAAGGAAAAAAAAGTCCAGGTATCACTTTTCGATAGGTATTACTCAGCTTTGATGAACTCTGGTATTTAATGTGAATGCACATGAATGCAAGTGGGGGAGAAAGGCACAGAGGAAGAGAAAAAGAACAATTTTAAAAAGAAACATTACCTGTCTTAAATAAGTAAATAAATAAATAAAAATAAAATGAAACATACTTGTCTAAATGTGGAGAGAAAGAACAAGTTTCATTTTTGATAATGGGCTAATAATTCTAGTCTATTATACACTTTCACATTAAACTTGCATTATGACCAGACCAAACACAATGATACAGCAGCAGTTACAAAACAGCCCAATTCCATACCACATTATTTCAAATACTCAATTAGCTGCATTTTTCAGTGGGTTAATCACAGATCTTTGTTGGGGGAAAAAACTTCCAACATGTAAAATATATTCATGCAAAATATTAGACCAGAGAAGAAGGTACAGCGACATTTTAAATGACGGAAAACAGAAACTCAGATGAACCTAATACACAGCATTTATCTTTAGAGACGAGAAAGACCCGAGGCTGCTGTATCAACTTGATATTTGAAATAAAAGATCCTAAGAAAGAGCAAAAACCATCAAGGAAATAGAGATTAGAAAAGAGGTGACAGAAACACTGGTGTTGCCAGTGAAGAATCCAGGATGAGTGTGAAGACAGAGAAGCCATTTAAGATGACAATAAAAGGCAACAGACCTTATTCTACACAGGAATTAAAAATGCCACCACCTTCAGCTGTTAACTACAAAACTTACCTACAGGTCAGTCTCATTTCAAGGAGAATACTGACAGAGAGAGACAGCGAGGCAAATATCTCCTCAGACTCTCTGCCTTATATTTATCACTGTAAAGACAGTTCACAGGGAAATATTTGAATAATAATCCAAAGTAATTTTCAGGAATCATAAAACCAACATAATAGAATTTATTATATACCACGGAACACTTTGAAAAAGTTATGTTGAATGTGAAAGTACAGGGACTCATGATTAAATATCGCTTTTAATGTTTTCATTAAATATTTTTCTTTTTAAGGAAGCACAAATAAAAGATCAAAAGCCCTAATCCTAGTCTTAACCTCACTCTTATCTTAAATTTAATCTGTGGATGCTGAAACATTGCTGTCAGTAATTCTCTATCATGAGCTCAATATTCTACACCAAGGTAACTCAGGCAGAATTTCCTGGGAAGCTTAATAAAATACAGATTCATAGGTTTCACTCCAGACCAAATAAAACAAAAATCTCTCGAGGTGGGGCTTTGGAATACAAATTAAGCTCTCAAAATAATTCTTAAAACACACGATAGTTTGGGGCACACTATAGTTGTTTCAAATTTTGCCCTTGGAGAGAATATATTCCTTGATGGCAATCTAATCTGTGTTTATTCTTTAAGATCCAACTAAAGGGTAATTTTCTCCAGGAAGATTTTTCTGATCCCATGTTGTACTCCTCTACTAAATGTGTATCATTCTGCGGCTATCTTCTCACCTTCGGATGCAAGCTTTGTGAGGGCAGAGACTTTGTCTATCTAATATACTATCTCTGCATCTGTAGCACTTAGAACAATACATTACACATAGTAGGTGCTCTTATAAATATATGTAAAATAAAGGAATAAATAAATCCATGCACTGCATAAAATTCATAAAAAACAGAGACCTATATAACAGTATCATTGATTTCTTCTGTAGGAAATTTAGCTCGATTCAGTATTTATTATGTGCCTACTATGAGCACAGGGCACATAAAGATAGTAAGACAAGGCATTAACTCATATTAAGGGAGAAAGAAAAACATATAATAAAATAAGCTGTAATGCGGTTAAACCTTAATAATGAGTATGTAAGAAACATAAATAAAGTACAATGAGAGCACAGAGGAAGACAGAAGTCATTCCTCTCACCACTGATATGGGCGAGATACCTGCTAAAGGATACAGGATATCTCCATCATGGGGTAGAAAGGGGATCATATACAATTAAAGTATCTTGGATTCCCAAAACTGGACAAGGAGAACAAATTGAATAACATACTTTCAGAATATAAGCATAGGCTAAACTTGTGGAGTAAATTAATCTCCAAGTCCCTGGAAATCAAAGTCATCTACAAACTATCACACAGAAGTACCATTTATATCCTGAGAAGAAAAAAAAAATCTGATCTTCTTTTCTTCTTTGTCTTGTATTTCTCTTTCCCAAGCTCTGTTTTGTTCTTCTCTTTTTCCAGTTCTGCCATTCCATTTAGGTGGGTGGCATTACTGGTGAATATAATGTTGTTCTGTTTTTCTTGCAACTAGTAAAAAGGGGTGCGATTGCAGTATGTGTAGTATAGGTTTTAGAGTAATTTACAGCTGGATTCTAATCCTCGATCTACTATTTGCTTACTGGATGACCTTGGGCAAGTCTGCTTAACCCCTATGCTGCAGTTTCTTTGGCTATAAGATGTGAAAATATTACCTAGTTCATAGCACTGTTGTGAGAATCAAACAAAATAATAAGTTACTACGCTAGAACTTAATTAAAGAAGTTATCATCATCTTATTATACATTTTGGTGGGCACAGATGCTACTTTAAAGTTAGTTAAAAAAAATGTCTCATAATGTATTTAACTTTCTGCTCAATATGGAGTTTGACTGGTGACGATAATGATGGCTACCTCCAGTGCAGGCCATAGGTGAACTGGGAATGGTGAATGGAAAAAAACAAAACAAAACAAGAAATAAAGGCTTTTGGATAATAATTAGTGTGAAATAATGTAATAACTATCAACGAGAAAAATCTCTATGAATTGACCATCTAGTCCTTGTGGGCAAACGGCAATTTTATGTGGGTGGATTTGTGTTATTTCTATTCACACCTGGAAAAATTTGATGACTACTGCTCTTACTTCATCTAAAATTTATACCTTCAAATAGCCTCTCAGTTCACTTGAAAAGCTCTGATATCATTTGGTTTCCATTGTCATCTTAAAGACCATCCTTAGGGGCGCCTGGGTGGCGCAGTCGGTTAAGCGTCCGACTTCAGCCAGGTCACGATCTCGTGGTCCGTGAGTTCGAGCCCCGCGTCGGGCTCTGGGCTGATGGCTCAGAGCCTGGAGCCTGTTTCCGATTCTGTGTCTCCCTCTCTCTCTGCCCCTCCCCTGTTCATGCTCTGTCTCTCTCTGTCCCAAAAATAAATAAACGTTAAAAAAAAAAAATTAAAAAAAAAAAAGACCATCCTTAATTCTATGACCTATTCCCCCATTGGTGCTATCTTACTTTGCGGTCATTGATTATGCTTCTGATTCACTTGATAAATAAATGAAAATAATGATGTGGTATTGAGAAAATGATTTAACATGTAGCCCTGGTCATCTGCACTAGGTTGGATGAAACCACCCTACCAGGTCCTACACCTAAGCATGCATATGCTAATCAAGGTAGCTTAGATGTTTTCTTATTGGTTTTTCCTTGTTAAAATCGTGGTCCAATTTATTACTTTTGTCACTAAATACAACATTATTGAGAATTCACTGGATACATAGCAGTAAGATAGTCAAACGGATTTCACACAAAATGTGGACAGTACAGAAGACACAAGATTACAGAAGAAAGCCTCTGAAAGGTAAGAGGATAGTATACTAACCAAATTTTTTACTGATTTGAAACACACTTTGTTTCCTGGGCAGTAAGAAATGACTACGTTTTGCAGCTCATCTGGGAGACAGATAAAGCCTCTAATTCCAGGCTCAGAAGCTCCCATGAATGCCAGTCAATTGCCATATTTGGACTATCTCACTTTATTAAAGAACTTAGGGGGTTTTAAGAGAACAATAAGAAAGTGGGTTGTCTTTTTCACAAGTTTCTGAGACAACACCTGCTGCCCACCAGTGGGCTCCTATTTGCTGTAAATCACTGAGATATAAAATTTTGCCTTTATGCTTTCATGCAAATTTAAGCACACAAAAGAGCAGTAGTACTGTCTTGTACATTAGATTCAGTAGAGTGAAGTGGGTCTCTCGAGACCTATTTAATCTTTTTCTAAAAGAATAGACAAATTTGGGGGAGTAATTACTCTAAGTTGTGTCAATCCACAAGGTACAAAGATATATATTTTGCTGTGTGTGGAGGAGAATGGCAGCAAATAGCACCCAAAACCAAATTTAATTTCTAGTAAATACAGAGAGGAGAAAAAACAATCCATAAACTTGATCAATGGGTTTCTAATTAATTAGTTATCTGAAAAAGCCAGGGCACCTTCACCTTTTCGTGTGTGTGTGTGTGTGTGTGTGTGTGTGTGTGTGTGTATGTGTGTGTATGTGTGTAGTATGCATGTAGGTGTGTGTGTATACAGATACACGTACACATAATTCATAATCTTTGAGGACTTGGCAGCTGGGGTGGAGGTAGGGTCCTTCATGAAAAGTTTTAAAATTGTTGATTAATTTTTAAGTCATTGGACTTGATATCTACACCAGATAACCCCATAAAGATAGATCAAAGCACATGCACAATTCTGGACTGAGTCTGCAGAAAGACAGATTTAGCAAATAACAGCTAGTTAGGTCTTTCCGTCAGTGAAGGAGAAAGCACCACACTGGTCTCATAATATGTTTGATTATTGATTAGGCTTTGTCACAGCTACAAATATGACTCTTCTCATTAAGAAGATCTCAGTTCTTAGCAATGCAGTCCGTTGTTGTGAAGCCAGAAGGGATACTTGTAGCATTGAATGCTTAAATCCAGTTTCCCAGTAAGGTCTGCGTTCCCTAACCCCACCCCACCTTTAAATCTCTTTCCACTGCTGAAAATATGTATGCAAGAGAGTTCACCATTTGATGCACATTCTAACTTTATAACATAACTCATCTATAAAAAAACCTGGAAAACACTGATTAGTGTAACAATAAAAGAATAGATCTTTCCCTTTAATGCAACTCTGTAACATACATTCTTAAACCTCATGTCACCCAATATGGCATTTGTATTTTATCTTCTAATTCATGTTATGAATGCATAGAGCTGCCATTTTTTAAACTAAAAAATATTAGGAGTTCACTGTCTTTTTGGATTTCTTTTAAGGCCTTTTCAGTAGAGCCAAGCTGATGTGATAATGTCTATGCATGGTTTTGTTATTGTGGTAATAACAGGTCCTAGCTTACCATAATATATAGTACTAAGTTGGGTCTGAGAACAATGGCATAGTGCTTTTTGGTAATTGGTAAATAGTATGTTTTTGTCTAGTTTAATTAGAAATCAGAAAGAGAGAAAGAAAATATTTTTCATATATACAAAACATTCTATTTAATAAAGTATATGCATAAAATTATATACTGGGTAAGAAGCGAAATTAAAAAGAGAACAGCTTATAATATTCCTGATTAATAAGAGTTCTAAATATAAAAACAACAAATGGAAACGCCTTGCCATTTAAAAAAATTAGCACATTATACAACTTTTACAGACTTCAGAGGAAATAAAGATCTTGTGACACTGTTCTGAGGAATCTTTACATTTATAAAAATCGAAGGCCTAATTTTGCAAATACAACTTTCAAGCTGTATGAGCAAATTTAACTTACATGAAAGGCACAGGATGACATCACGTTGAAGAACGTATCTGTAAATTTCATAAAATCTAGTCACAAGTCACTAGAAATTTCATAAGGAATCTCAGAACTGTTTTTAATATGATGTTCTGACTCAAACTGAGAACTGGAGAGTCTTTATATCACAAGTACAAATTCAAGAGTGAAGAAGACTGAGAGAGAACAGTTTCTTATTTGAATGCTACCTGCTTTATGCAGTGTTGTTTGCGAAGTTCTCAGAGCAGATAATTAAAATTAAAATTCTCTTGAACTTGAATTGTTTTCGATTTTCAACAGCTTATCTACTATTTTTTTTAGTTTGTAAAAAATGTATTTTCACGTTACTACAATTTTAAAGAGTCAGTCGTGGAAAGAAACGTTAAAGTCCTGCTCTATTAGCTTCCTACATTGGAATACAGGAATACAGAAAGTGCTTTCAACAGAAAGTTACGTAGTTCTACAGGACAACCTGTCTAAAAGACTTGCAAGGGACCAGTACAGGGACTGGGTCTCTTTGGATCAGGCAAAAGCAGAGGCAAATGAAGAAATGAGCTTTTTTTTTTCCAAAGTGACATATAAAAAAAATTCCTTTATGAAAATGAAGACTCGCTTGCACTTAAGATTTAGTGCTATTAAGAAGAACTGAGGCACAAGGAAACTAAGTGCACAAAGGAAAAATATCTGAAATGAAAGTGTTTTCTATGTAATTGAAACCCTTCGCCGTTAGATATGCCTCATGACAGAGCCAGAGACGTATTTCTTCAGATTAAAGAACATTACCAACCCCAGTGACAAGCCAGTCAAAATACGTGTTTCCTGGTTAGCGTTTGCGGGGGCAGGGGCGGCGGGGGGAGGGGGGGAGAGGACACTACAACAGTGTTGCAACTAAGGATTCTGATTTTAAAAAATCGGTTACAATTTTGATTTTTCATGAAAGTCCTGGCTCTTTGCTAAAGTGAAATTAACTTCAAACCAAAAGCATGTTCTTAAAACTCTGGAGAACTGTTAACTGTGATGATGTAAGTTTCTCATTTCCCAAACAAGCTCTACCAGAGACACATCTTTTCTTCCTTTATGTCAGGATTAGACGCTCTTTCCACACAATTTAAAGCATTCTGGTAGAAGGTTGAGGATGACGCTTCAAAGAACAGCTCTTCTAATGGTGACTAGGTAAAAACAGTAATGCTGCAATCAGAAATAATGCTGCCTTGGACTGTAATTGCTTGTTTATCCTATTCATCATGACTCTAGTAACGCATGCCATCTACACACTTGCTGTCCCTTCGACTCTTTCATTTCAGTCCAGTGATTGAGCTCCTCTTCTCCAGAGCTGTTCAGACCTAAAGAAATCCAGCCTATCATCTCTTTCCTTTTCATGCTGCGTTTGTTATACACAGACAGTATGAGTGTCACATCAGAAAGTTGAAACAGGGCCACTTGAAAAACAAATGTTTCCTTGTATACTGGATTAGGCTGCCCTCTGCGGATGGATGTCTTGCATTTGGACATCTCTTGACCCATGGAATTCAGGAGAGTTAATTTAACATACGTATCTAAGGAAAAAAACAACAACATACCACAAATATCATTTGAAACAAACTCAAGACACCTTACTTGTGACATCTGCCGAGAACATTAAGTATTTATACTTTATAAGGATATGGTGTATACCATGTTTCATGGAATTTCAACTGATTCCATTTTGATGTAGATGCTTATTCAATGTGCCAAGTACAGAGAATGCTAGGTAGGCAGAAAATCTTTTGTGGGTCATAATATCTTAACCTCGCTATTTCTACGTTATGGTTAGAATTTAAAGGTATACCTCATAATCCTTCCTCCACCCTCCCACCCTCCGCTTCCCCTCTCCCCCACCCCCGCTCCCCAGCCTTGACCTCCCACTCCCACCCCTGTCCAACCCCATCCCCATTTAGCTTCACTAAGCAGGACGTCATAGCATTAATAAACACTTAGCAAGCTCAATTAGCCACAACACTGTAAAGCATTCCACTGTGTTTTCAGAGAATAAGAATAAACAAACAAATAGAAATGAAGGCAAATGGAAAAGAGGAAAAGAAGACAAGAATGCAAAGATGACATCAAAACAGCTTAGGATGAAATGTCAAAAAAATCTCTGCATGGATGTGGTTTTTAAATATATTTTAAAAACATTTAAAAGGGCCAAAATGAAGCCAAATGCATTAGGGTTCAAAGTTTAGCAAATCAAGTAAAACTTTCTCCTGGTTTCATGCAAGAGTACATTTAATGTGCTTTTTGGGTAGTTAAAATAAATACTACAGGGATTCTTTTTTGGCATAATTGAATGTGAAATTTAAAGTATGGTATTCTTAACTATTTTCATGAATTAGAAAAAAAACTGATGTGATGTTTCGTGTACAAAGTGAAACATAACAGTTCATCGCCTGGTTATTTGGAAGATAAACCCTCTCTTCAAACAACTGCGTTTTCAAGTTGGTTAGACTCATGCAAATGACCTTCAGCATGGTGATCCATCATGTGTACTTCATATCAAAATTTCAATTAATTTTAATGACAATTGCAATATTTCTCATGAAATATCTATTATATGAATCAAAATACAATAAATGAAAAATAAAACCTTTAATTTAAAAAGTTTTGCTTATTTTATACATACTCTGAATACCATCATCCATAATCAGAGATAAATTCTAAGTTAGTTTTATTTAAAGTACCACAGATAATAAATGTGCATTTTGTTTTGGAAACCAACATGGTGGACAGCTTCACTGCTGGCAAGTTTTAGGGTATTTTGTTTTTGCATGAAAAGACAACATCCAATTAGCCTCTACAGGAACTCACCTCGGATTATATAAACCTGTCCACCTATCAAGTGTTTTAGACAACAGAACAGTCCATCTGACAACAGGGGGTGGAAAGCAGTAAAAGAAATAATGACCAGATGTCAATTGTTGGGTGAAAGAGGGTCAAAGGTTAGAATTAAAGAGGAAACACTGTTCACTGGGGTGGAAGAACACAAAACTTCAGCATTTTAATTGAGGCAGAGGGCTGAACAAAAGGGTTGCTGGGTAAATTTCATGGAATGAGAATTTTTAAGGTCATTGTGTAATCTTAAACAAAAATTACACTGTTTTAAAGGGGGACATCTTTATAATGATATCCTCTTGGTCTAAAGCACATTGAACATAGAATCATGCAAATTATCAGACTATAAAAGACTGAATAAAAGTCATTATATAATTATTATTATGCTAAGTTTTGAAGTCTATCCATGCAATATTAAATATTTCAAATACTTCTATTACTTTCAATGTAATATAAAGGTAAGTTAAACAAAAGAAAATAGAACTGTCAAAATTTTTGCTCTTGAATGTCCCCACGTTTCTTTCGATTATTCAGTCGATAACACAGTTCAAGGCCTACAACCAGGTATATACAAAGGGTCACCATCTTATATAATGTATACAGTATACGACAAACTGATACATTACTTTATAAATACTCCACTTCTTACAATTAATTTTAATGTTGACTTTTTTACCTACTAGCTGCTTCCCAGTTAACACCATTAACCACCCTGATGCTGACGATCTAATTCTGAAATAGAATTGTTCTATTTTAAATTGTTTTATTCTATGAATTGCTCTAACTAACCCTCACCTACTCTAAGTTTGGATGCATTATAACCTCTCACCCTGTTTACTATCCACCCCCGCTCTCTTCATTTTAGCTCTGGTTAGTGTTTCTCTGTTTCTATCAGAGTGGGTACAGCAAGGACAGAAAGGCAAGCATATCATTCCATTCTGCTATTTTTTAGTATTTCAAACTGAGTATTTGTCAAAAAATCAAACTGTTAGCTAAAGCACAAATGGCAAACTGATAGCTGCTGGCCGGATGTAACCCCACATACTTATTTTGTTTATCTGTTACAGTGTTCAGAAGTTTTCGATTTGCATGTCTTGAGGCTGGGCATGCATCTTGCATCTGGCATGTGCCTCACCATGCTCCTTATCTCCTGCCTGCAAAGTTTGTTCATTTAAGGTACTTTCCAGGCCAGGCCACGTGAGTTTGCATTCTAAATAGGTATCAATAAAGATAACCCTGGCCACACTTCCAAAGTTGTTTATTCTAGTAATTGCTTCCTTCCCCCCTCTGAATTGGGGGACAATAATAATTCCATCCCTCTTTTATGCACCTTCGTCTGACTTCAGTCTTAGATAACCCTGTGAAAGACACAACCTTAATTTCACATATGAGGAAACAGACTTAGGGGGAGTTAGGTTATTCATCCAAGGGTAGAAATATGAACATAATTTTGGCCTTCTGACTTTTAATTCAGGAAGAGATACATTCCATGATGTCTGTAAGAAGCAAGGTTTCCAATATTACTTAGGGAAAATCAAATATATTTTTATGACTTTTCACTTAAGTTGAAAAGACAATGTTTAGGACATTGGGAGGTAAAGTTCATTTAATTCAAGGGTCGAAAAAGTTTCCCCTCCAATAATTATTTAATACTTGGAGTAACAGATGGCTTTTAAGCAAGTCTGTGGGAAATCTTTAAGCAAATTTAAGGTGGCCATTACTAGTTAAGATTTCCTTTCAATTGTTTAGGGCACTAACAGCCTTAGTTTTAGAGAGTATAAAGAAGCTGCTACATTCCTAGCTTATTTCTACAGATATCAATAGACATTTAGGGAGGTGTACTGACAGTCTCTCTGTACTCCCATAATCCGCCCCCATGCCTGTGAGCGGGAAGAGAGACAAGGAGAGGGGAGTGAAAGGCATAGGGACCAGAGCAGAGGCATACCTTCTCACTTGCCTTTCCTAGTGTCTAGGGGAAATATCAAACTATTCCTTATTCTGTTTGTCCTGGTAAAGGCAAAGCCACGCCATTTAAGAAAAGACTGCAGGCAGTACCGATTTATAACATTAAGGGAGGAAAACTGTGAAGAAGCAGTTTCTTCTTAAATTATGATAGGGGAGAAAAGAGAAAAAAATATAGAAGTATAAACATTAGTTCATAGTACTGCATGCAGACAGAAAATACAACATCAATCTTAAGTTGACAACAACAGCCATACAGATTCCTGTGATCGTATCTGTGGAATATTCTTAACTTGAAAAAAACCCTGTAACTTTTTCTAGCACTGGAAGATAATGGCTATGATAGGGATAATTTATTCGGCAGGCACTATGAAAAATTAAAAGTCTTGTCTCCTTACAATTAATATTTTGAATTTCAAATTTTTCTACTTCCCAAATGACTGGAAATAGAAAGCATGAAACAGATTAGCTGATGATTATTACACCGTTTCATTTTGATCAGTTAAGACTAAATGATAGGACTGAGGCCCTTAACACTGAGAGTCCCATAAGTGCAGAAAACAGAAGAATTAAAAAAAAAATTTTTTTTTTTTTTTTTTACTCACTGGGTGGTCTGTTTGCTGCCAAGTTTCTGAAGTGGCTGCCTTTTATCACTTCTGCTGATAGTCTGCCAGTTGTGGCATTGTAAAGCAGGCCAATGAGGATTTCTGGAACGGAGCCATGTTCAAGAGACTGGCATGAGGATGTACTTTCGCTACAGGACATTTCTGACATGCTCATTTGGGAGTCACAGCCCTGTAATCAAGAATGAAATCTTTATAGTATCTTTAAAAAAAAGAAAAAAAAGATATATTAAGAGATACAGCATAAATGCTGTGTCATTACAATTGGGTAAATCACAATAAAGACAAGAGTTGCAAGCAAAATTCCCAAAAAGCTAGATTCGAAGTGTTGTTCTTAGCATATTTTAGTCTCTGGATCTCTTTTCATTACACAGCAAAGAAATAATAGGACATGAGTAGGTTTCATAAATCCCCATGTATTTATATACAGATCAGAAAGGACAAACTTCTTAAACTCATAGGTGTCAGTGAACTATTTTTGGAATGTGAAAAATTGTTGTTTAAAGACTCATTAACCTTAAAGACTGACACAGACTTAGGCTCAATTACATTAAGCATAAATGTCTTTACTGTGTCTTTAATGACACAGAGTGGAAAACTTTGATTAAATAAACAAGACAAAAAGTTCTGCTCCTTGTAAGTCAATATGTAAAACTGAGATATAGAAAGTTTAAAAGGATGGGAAATTACTTATCATGCAAATAATAACCAAGAGAAAATTGGTATAGATAGATCAGTATAAGTCAAGGTTAGCTTAAAGGCAATAACCTCTACTAGAGAGGAAGAGTAAGCTCAATTTGAACTTTCATTTTACCAGGAAGATAAGGTAACTCCAAATTTGCAAGCACTTAGTAACAGGTGCTTAAAATACAGAAAGCAGAATTTGCCAGAACTAGAAAGAGAAGTAGGCAAATCAACAACTAATGGGGATAACTTGAGCATACTTCTTTCAGTAACTGACCAAACAGATAGACAAATAAATGCAGTAAAAATGTAGAAGATGTGAATATCACAATAAGCAAAACTGACCTAAGGGTAATCTGTAGAACACCATACCCCACAACTATGAAATACACATTTTTTCAAGCACACAGTGGCAGTTTTACAAAACTAATTACAAAAATAAAGCAAAGAGCAAAGATTTTTAAATGGCAGGACTCTTTCAGGATAGGTCTTTTAATCAGGTAGAAATCAAAACTATCTTCTAGTAAAGAGGAAAAAGTGCCCTATATATTTGGAAATAGCCCATGGTAACTAAATCATAATGAAGACAAGTTATCAGAAAAGAGTAATAAAAATAAACACTGGAGAGTCCAATTTAAGAAGAAAGAGAGAAGGCACAAAAAACAGGAATGAAAACGGAGACGTCACTACCTATGCTATGGATTATAAAAACATAAAAGGAAGGTAAAAAAAATTTTCTTCCAACAAATTTGAAATTCTGATGAAATGGATAGATTCCTGGAAAACTACAACTAACCAAAATGCACACAAGAAGAAATAAAGTATCTAAATAGTGTTACTGAAAAAATTGAATTTGTAACTAAAAACCTTTCCAAAACAAACAAAAAACAAAACTGAAAAACTTTAGGTAGATGGCTTCACTGGTGAATTCTAATTAATACTGCTAATCTTATGAAAACTCTTCCAGATGGGGAAAGAGGAAACACTCTCTAGTTTTACTTCAAGACTCTAGCAAAACCTTAAAGACAAAGCCTGACAAGGACATTATTTAAAAAAAAAAAAAATATAGGATTTTCTCATTCATGAACTTTGATTTCAAACCCTAAATAAACAACTGGCAAACCAAATCTAGCAATATATAATATCATACTTAACAGAAAAATTTTTGGGTGTTTCCCCTTTGAAATTGGGGATGTGACAATAATGCCAACCATTACCACTTCTAGTTAACATTGTAGTGGAGATTCTACTCAGTGAAGCCTTACTGAGCCTTACTAGCCTTACTTAGCTTACTGAGCCTTACTAGCCTTACTAAGGGCAAGAAAAGAAAAGAAAGGAAGAGAAGAGAAGAGAACAGAAGAGAAGAGAAGAGAAAAAGAAGAGAAGAAAAGAGAAGAGAGGAGAAGAGAAGAGAAAAGAGGAAATGAAGGAAAAGGAAGTAAAAGAAAAGTTAAGAAAAGCTATGGAAAGCCTTACTAGCCTTCTAAGGGCAAGAAAAGAAAAGAAAAGGAAAGGAAAGGAAAGGAAAGGAAAGGAAAGGAAAGGAAAGAAAAGAAGGGAAGGGAAAAAGAAAAGAAGAGAAGAAAAGAGAAGAGAGGAGAAGAGAAAAGAGGAAACGAAGGAAAAGGAAGCAAAGGAAAAGGAAAGAAAAGCTATGAAAAAAAGATTTGGAGGGGAGGAGATAAAACTCCTTATGTGCCTATTATGTAACTATGTGTACCTGAAATCTAAACAAGTGCACAGATGAATTACAATTGCATACAAAGATAAAAACTATAAATCAACACATTGTTATATACCAACTAAACTTTGAAAATAGAATTTATTCAAAAATAGCATCTGTTAGAACATAAGATATAAAATATCCAGGAATAAATGTACAAATGATATGTGAGGCCTCTACACAGAACACTATGAATATTACTGAGGCAAACTGAGAAGTGCTACATAGATATACCACATTAATGTATTAGAAAGCCCAATTTTGTTATATCCTCTCCAGATTGACCTGTAGATTAAATGCAGTAACAGTCAAAATCTCAATAGGTTTCTTTGTGGAGCTTGACAAACTAATCCTAAAGTGCTCATGGTATACACATACAATGCAGAATTATTCGCCCTTAAAAAAGAAGGAAATCCTGCCATTATGTGACAACATGGATGAACCTGGAGGACATGAGGCTGAATGAAATAAGCCAGGCACAGACAAATACTGCATGATTCCACATACATGAGATATCTAAAAAAGTCACACTCACAGAAGCAGAAAGCAGAATGTTGGTTGCTGAAGGGTGGGGGTAGTGGAATGAAGAGGTGCTGTTCAATGAGCATAAAGTTACAGTTATGCAAGATGAATAAGTTCTAGAGGTCTGCTGTACGACCCAGTGCCTGTAGTTAACGATACTGTGTTGTATACTTACGCATTTGTTAAAGGGTGGACATCGTGTTAAATGTCCTTTTTACCAAAATATAATATAATATAATGAAATGGCATGAAATAAAAATACATGGCAGAATGCCCTGTTCTACTGAGTATCTACTGACTATCAAAATTTATTATAAAGTTACATCATTTAAGACAATGTGACAAAAACAATGTACAATAGACTACCAGAATAGAAAGACCACAAATTAACCTAGGCATACACAGACACTTAATTTACAAGAGTGGAACCACAACGCAGTGGGGAAAGGATCATAATGAATAGTGCTAAGACAACTGGCTATCCACCCAGAAATCAATGAAAACTAACCCCTACTTCAAAACATGCCAGAAAGTCAATTCTGAATTTAAATATAAAAAAGAAAAATGATAGGGGCACCTGGGTAGGTCAGTCAGTTAAGCATCTGACTCTTGATTTTGAGTCAGGTCGTGATGTCACAGTCGGTGGGACTGAGCCCTGCGTGGGGCTCTGTCTTAACAGTGTGGAGCCTGCTTGGGATTTTCTCTGTTCCTCTCTCTCTGTCCCTTCGTCTCTCTCTCTCTCTCTCTCTCTCTCTCTCTCTCTCTCTCTCTCTCAAAATAAATAAAAAAACTAAAAAAAAGCAAAATGATTAATCTATATGTTAACATAGGGGATCATATTCATGATCGCAGGGTAGGGAAAGACTTCCTACAGAGGTTACAAAAGCATTAATCATAAAGGAGAGGTTTGGTGAATCTGACAAAATTAAAATTAAGAATTTCTAAGCTTCAGCAGAGACTTTTAGGATGGAAAAGAGGCAAACAATCAGTTGTGAGAAGAGGTCTACAACACATATAGTTAACAATCAGCTCAAATCCAGAATATGTAAAGAACACTTATAAATCAATAAGAAAATGACAACACAATATAAAAGTGAGGAGACATCTGAACCAGCAATTTCACAGAAGAATAGCCAATGAAATATATGAAATGTTGTTCATTAGTAATCAGGGAAATGGAAATTAAAACCATGAGGTGTCAATACACAACAAACAGGCTAAAATAAGAGTGTGGTGAGTTCACAGAGCAATGGGAACTTACATGTTCCTCTGGTGGTAAAGTAATATGGCTTTTAAAAATGTTAAAAATACACTTACCTTATGACACGGCAATACATACCCATCAGAAATATGTACCATGTTTATCAAAAGCCATATGAAAGAATGTCCATAGCAACATTATTCACAAGGGCCCCAAACAGCAGAAAGGATAAATAATCTGTGGTGACTTCATATAATACAGCAACAATACTGTACATATACAGCAACGAAAACTAATTATAACTACATTTACAAACATGACTTAGAGTGAAAAATGCTGAACCTAAACGGATACTTGGCTGTGTAATTTCATTTATGTAAATTTCAAAAACAGCAACCACACACACACAAAAAAACAACACAAAACCAAAAACAGAAGAACAGACAAAACTGAACCACAGTATTTCCAATGCATGAATAAGTGGTAATACTATAAATCAAGCAAGCAAGTGATTAATATAAAAGTCAAAATTGTGGTTAACTCTAGGGGTGGGGAGAGAAGGTACAGTGATTGGGAAGGGCATGCTGGGGCTAGCTGCGGGTACTGGTAATGTTTTATTTCTTGCCCTGGATTGCAGTTACATGGGTAGTACATTTCTGTTTTTCATACTTTTCTAAAGTGTGCTGGATTTCAGAAGACAAAGGTTTAATGAAAGAATTATATGATACAAGTATATAATATATACACAAATTAATGTACAGTGATAAAAGTAAACATTTAAGACTTTATTTGAAGATTCCTAAGAGGATTAACTCCACAAGTTCCACAAAAAAAGATGATAATGCTTTTTTCTATAATGGACTTCCATATTTAAAATATATTAGATGTAGATTTTCAGATTTAAAAAAAAATCTAAAAATGTTTTATACAAATCCTCATGTCTGAGTCTACTGTTGGCTATATAAGTAATTAAGGAGAATTAATACACACCTGGAAACTGAATTAACTCACTGGACTGGTATTTAGATGGAGAAGTCTCATCTTTTCAAATTTAACTCTAAATCATAGAGGAGAAAGTCAAAAGGAATATACATCTTGTATTTCTAAGTCATGGGTACACAAAACACATAGTTTGGTATGTTTTCATGACAGTTGGAGGAGGAAACATAATTTTAGTAAGTTTCAATTAGGATATATCATCACTTATGAAAATAGTGTCAAAAACATGCTCAAGCACATTTGGTGCATTTGCTACATTAGGCTATTACACTAGCAGCATCTGTTAGAATACTGTGAGATACATTTTTCATAATATAGTATTTTTCACATTAACCTACTGTCAGATATAATAAGATGTGAATCTAATATTTTCTTATTAACACAGAGGTCACATTGCCAATTTTGAGCAACAAAGCGATGTACCAAGAAAGTCCTGGAAAAGGCTTTTCTTGCTTCTAAGGAAAACAGCCAACTTCAGTCCTCACTTTACTGCTATAAAAATGTCCTTGTCTCCAAGCCCAACAGAAAAGCAAGAGTGATAAGATCCTTGGTGATCACATTCTATTTCAGTAAGCCCCGCTGAAATACAGTAGTGTTTAACACAAAAAACAAAACCAAAAACCAAAAACAAAAAACAAAAAAACCAAACCCCAAAACCCTCAACAACCACTATTGTCTAAAGGAATTCATTCTGAACTTATTTAGCACCTTAGGAAAAGTGCCAATCTCAAGGTCCTCCCATCGCCATCAGTGTAATGCCTATCCAATACTGGCACAGGTGTGGCAGTCCAAGGAGATCACGGAGCACATCAGAAACAGTGTCGAGTAACTATATAAACAGACTAACTGCAGCAAAGGCAAATTAAATACAGATACTACATACCCCAGTGGCATCTTTCCTCTCACTGTCCCTCAGGGCATGCTGCTCTGTTCAGTGTGTACTCAGGAATCTCTACTCTCTCTGCAGAACCCATCATTAATTTATAATTGGGGCTTGCCCAGGTTGAAGTAACTGCAGGTGATTAACCCAAAGTCAAACAAATCCCAATCATAATTAGGTCTACTTAAAGGAGTCGTCCCACAGGCTCCCCAAAGTGAAAGTATATCTTCTTTCCACCTAAGATAGTTTTTTTTTTTAATTTCTTTTTCATACTTCCTCTCCTTCCCCCTGAGTCCTCTGCCCTAGGGTGGAGGATTATAAGCAATTCTGTGAAAGTAGAAAAAAGTCTACTTAATTTTTCAGAGAAATGAATAAACTCTATATAATGTTTACCATAAGCAGAATTAGTGCTTATGACAGCCATCACACATCCTTAATGGTGTCAATAGGTTAAAATTAGGTGGGAGCTTGCAAAGATAGAGGAAAAAAAACCCTAAGATTAAAAAACAACATAATTCCTATTAAGGAAATGTACTGGGCTTTTTATTAATACTAAACCAATTCCATCTTACTTGGAACCACTTAAAGTATTTTTAAGGTAAAACTGCTGAGCTGAGCAATGATAATTGCTATAAATTTGAGTAGTTTGTTGAATTTATTTTCACTGTGGCTGGAAGATATTCTCTAGTTTTTAATGTAATTTGCACATGAAAGGCTTCCACGACACTTTTCTGAAAATGGGGTGATGAGGGCACAGAGGGTGCTGACGTGTGACAAGAAGGAAGTCACCTACTGCAGGGTTGGAGCCGGCTGGTGTCATCTCTAACAGCACCTTCCCTCCTCAGGACCCTTTCCCAGCCCCGGTTACTCAACTTCTATCAGGCTAGGTAAGCCAGAGGCAATTGCAGCAAAGAGAAAGCAAGAACAGCATAACCGCTCCAAACCTTGCCCCAATCCAGCGTAAAGGAGACCCATGCTGTGTTCTAGTATCGGTAAAGACACCAAGTGACTCCAAAGGATAACTTACAAGTGAGCTAGGGATGGATGGAGAGCTGAAATTTCAGGGTAGTGTTGGAATCAGGATCCTTCTGGTTACAAGTGACAGAAAATTCAGCTTTAACTTAAGCAGAACAAGGGAATTTATTGGCATCTGTAACGCAACAGTGAGTAAGGTAGCTTCAGGTACTCACTGATCTACACCTTAACCTTGGTCCCCAGGAACTGGTTCTCCTTATCCATTTTTCAGCTGTGTTCCTCAATTTGACTTTACTCTCAGGTGGACACTTTCCTTCCTAGTTGCCAGGTAGTGTTCAGCAGCTCTGAGTGTTGTAGGAAAGAGGAAGGCAGCATCCCGACTGCTTCAAGCAAAACTCCAGAACTTGCTAGTCAGGGCCCGTGAAGATTTAATTCCAGGGCTTTGGAATAAAGTTACTTCATCAGGAGTACAAGGGCAGGCTGGTCTCCCAAGCAAGATCTGGATACTGTGGCCTCAAGAAGAGATATGTACGCTAGGTTGTTTGTGTCCGCTTTTCCTCCGCTTGGCCCCTCTAAGAGGATGTTCTAAGAGGAACATCACCCATGCTACTGAGGAGCTGCTTATGTTGTTGCTGTTGCTCTAATTGTGACTACCTCCCTCACGATCTTTGCTGGGTTCGGTCTGCAGTCATCTGGCTTGCAATAGCCAAGCAGGAGGAAAAGTGGTTCAGTGAAAGGGAATGTTACTACACTCCTGGAGCACAGCTCTGACATTCAGGTTAGATAATGGAGAGTGGAAGGAAAAGTAGTAAATCCGCATTTTCTCTTTCATAAAGTTTTTTTCATATCAACACTGAAAACTTAATGCATTGAGGTTTAAGATAAAAGGAAAATTAATTGTAAAATAAAAACAAAATATTTTATATTAACAATACCTGACTACAGCATCATGTAGAGATGGTCATGCAAAATTCCTGCTCTGATTAAGATGTATATATGGGTACACACATGTATGTACATATATGCACATATTATTTTTCTTGCTGCATTCAATATGAACATATGTAATTTGGCATTCTTGTATATATGCTTGTGAGATTGGCTTATAAAGCTTATAGATTTTTCTCACACTGTCAAATAACTCTTATGCCATATAAACTATTTCAGAGGATGCAAAGGAAAAGTACTCAACTTCTCTTTTGAGACTTGTATAATTTTGACATCAACTAGACAAAAAGAACATAAGAAATTACAAACCAATCTCACTTATAAACATACATGCAGAAATCCCAAATTAGACACTGTTGAGTTTAGCAAAAATATATACTTATGCACATATACATATATAATCATATACGTATACACACACACACACATATATGTTTTTTTATCAAACTGGTATTATTCTGGGAGAGTTATTTGTTCAGTGAAGTTGGGGAAAACTTGCCTCTGAAACTCAACCATCTTTTTTTTCTTTCTCTCTTTCTTTTATGAGAATCTTTTTGACTACTGATTGAACTTCTTAATAATAGTAAGATCTTTTCTACGATCCCTAAATCACTTTTTAGAAATTTGTATTTTTCAAGAAAATTGCTCATTTCAGTAAGTTTTCATATTTGTTTTCCTAGAGTTGTTCTCCTTATGATTTTTAAATTTCCACTGAATTGGTGATTATGTTCTCCTTCTCATTTAACATATTGTTTCTTTTTTTTTCCTTATCAATATCTCCAGGGGTTTATCTACTATATTAGTAATTTCAAAAAACCAAATTTTCTTTCTGTTAAACTACTTTACTATTTTTCTTTCAATAATTTGTTTTTGTTTCAAACTTCTTCAGGTGGAAGGATCTGCACTCTTTTTTACCCTCTTACAAGTATATTTAAGGCTATCCATTTCCCTCTAATATTGCTATAGCTGCACCATACAAATTTAATAATGTTTTCATTTGTTTGAGTTTAAATACTTCTAATTTCCATTATGTTTTTTTTTCCTTTGACTCTGAGTTAACTTAGAAAGTTTTTTGTTTGGGGGTGCCTGGGTGGCTTAGTCAGTTAAGCATCTGACTTTGGCTTGGGTCATGATCTTGTGGTTCATGAGTTTGAACCATGCATTGGGCTCTGTGCTGACAGCTTGGGGCCTGGAGCCTGCTTTAGATTCTGTGTCTCCCTCTCTCTCCGCCGTCCCCCCCCCCCAACTTGTTCTCTCTCTCTCTCTCTGTCTCTCAAAAATAAACTTTAAAAAAAGGAAAATTTTTTTGTTTGAGTACCTAAATATACAGAGTTAAGGGGTGGGAGTGGTAGGGAACAGCCTCTTTTAACCTCACCTTCTAATATGCTACTTCTCAGTTACGGAGTTCTAGCTAAATGGGTCTCTTTGCTATTCCTTGGAGCATCACACATACTCTGGGCTCTCAAGATTGGCTGTTCCATCTTCTTGCAATGTTCCTTCCTCACATACGCACATGGCTAACTCCTCATTTCTTCCAAGTCTTTGCTCACGTGTTACACTCCCAATGAGTTTTATCCTACCTCTTATGTAAGTAGGCTTCATGCCCAGTGCAGAGCCCAATGTGGAGCCTGAACTCATGATCCTGAGATCAAGACCTGAGCTGAGGTCAAGAGTCAGATACTTAAGCTACTGAACCACCCAGGCACCCCTATCCTACCTCTTATTTAAAATTATACCTCCTTGAGACCAAAAGTGACAAGTAAAAAGGCAAGAAACACACAAGCAGTAAAAATGAATATTTCTGTAAAAATCAGTCAAGGAACTCACACACAGAAAAGGATATAACATATAATAACATATACCTAAAACATGGGGAGGCGAGGAGAAAAGAATGTGTTGAAACTTGAACCATCAACCTAATATAGACTGCTATTTGCAGAAGAGGTTATATACAAACCTAAAGGCAACTAGATATCAAAAACCACTAATAAACATGCAAAGAATAAGACAAAGAAATTCAAACATGTCACTAAAGAAAACCAGCAAAACATGAAAGAGAAAGACAAGAAAGGATCAGAGAAAGTCTCCAGAAACTATGACAAAACAAGTAATAAAATAGCAATAAATATGTATCTGTGAATAATTACTCTGAATATAAATGGATTAAATACACCAATCAAAAGATGTAGGGAGTCAGAATGGCTTAAAAACAAACAAACAAAAAAACCCCAAGATCCATCTATATGCTGCCTACAACAGACTCATTTTAGACCTAAAGACACTTGCAGATTGAAAGTGAGGGGATGGAGAAGCATCTATCATGCAAGTGGATGTCAAAAGAAAGCCAGAGCAGCAGTACTTATACTGGACAAACTAGACTTTAAAACAAAGACTGTAACAAGGACACCATATAATCATAAAGGGGACAATCCAACAAGAAGATATTATAATTGCAAATATTTATTCACCCAGTATGAGAGCACCCAAATATATAAAACAATTAATAATAAACATAAAGGGACAAATTGATAATTATACAGTAACAGGGGACTTTAACACTACACTTACATCAATGGACACATCATCCAAATAATAAATAAATAAGGAGACAATGGACACACTGGACCAGATGGGTTGAACAGATATATTCAGAACATTTATCCTGTAACAGTAGAATACACATTCTTTTCAAGTATACATGGAGCATTCTCCAGAATATATCACATATTAGGTCACAAAAGAGGCCTCAACGAATACAAAAAGGCTGAAGTCATACCATGCACCTTTTCTGACCACAGTGCTATGAAACTAGAAGTTAACCACAAGAAAAACATCTACAAAGACCACTAATACATGGAGGTTAAACAACATGCTACTAAACAATGAATGGGTCAACCAGGAAATCAAAGAGGAATAAAAAAAAATACATGGAAACAAATGAAAATGAAAACACAATGGCCCCAAACCTTTGGGATCCAGCAAAAGTGGTCCTAAGAGGGAAGTATATAGT
The DNA here is from genome assembly GCF_022079265.1 of Lynx rufus. Taxonomy (NCBI): domain Eukaryota; kingdom Metazoa; phylum Chordata; class Mammalia; order Carnivora; family Felidae; genus Lynx; species Lynx rufus. Next base: position 30,859,181 of record NW_025814829.1, on the reverse strand, counting down.
AACACAGGTCTACCTCAAGAAGCAAGAAAAATCTCAAATAAATAACCACATTTTATACCTACTGGAGCTAGAAAAAGAACAACAAACAAAGCCTAAAGCCAGCAGAAGGAAGGAAATAATAAAGATTAGAGCAGAAATAAATGATATAAAAACTAAAAAAAAAAAAAAAAAAAGAACAGATCATTGAAACCAGGAGCTGACTCTTTGAAAAAAATAATGAAATTGATAAACGTCTACATCTAGCCAGACTTATCAAAGAGTAAGGACCCCAATAAATAAAATCCCAAATGAGAGAGGAGAAATAACAACCAACACCACAGAAATACAGATGATTATAAGAGAATATTACGAAAAACTATATGCCAACAAACTGGACAACGTAGAAGAAATGGATACATTCCTAGAAACATATAAACTACCAAAACTCAAACAGGAAGAAATAGAAAACTTGAACAGAGAGATAACCTGCAAAGAAATTGAATCAGTAACCAAAAAACTCTCAACAAACAAAAGCCCAGGACCAGATGGCTTCACAGGCGAATTCCAGCAAACACTTAAAGAAGAGTTAATACCTATTCTCAAACTATTCCAAGAAACAGAAAAGGAAGGAAAACTTCCAAATTCATTCTATGAGGCCATCATTGCCCTGATACCAAAAGCAAATATAGACATAACTAAAAAAGAGAACTACAAGCCAGTATCCTGGAGGAACGCAGATGCAAAAATTCTCAAGAAAATACTAGCAAATGGAATCCAATAATATATTAAAAAATTTATTCACCACAATCAAGTGGGATTTTTTTCTGGATTGCAAGAAAATTTGCAAAACAAACAATATGATCATTTCAATATATGCAGAAAAAGCATTTGACAAAGTATAGCAATCATTCATGATAAAAACCCTCAACAAAATAGATTTACGGGGAACATACCTCAACATAATAAAGGCCAGCTATGAAAACACCCACAGCTAATATCATCCTCAATGGGGAAAAACGGAGAACTTTTCCTCTATGGTCAGGAGCAAGACAGGATGTCTACTCTCACTTTTATTCAACACGGTAATAGAAGTCCTAGCCACAGCAATCAGACAACAAAAAGAACTAAAAGGCAACCGGGGTGCCTGCCTGGCTCAGTCAGTAGAGCATGTGACTCTTGATCTGAGAGTAATGAGTTCAATCCCCACGTTGGGCAAGGAGCCTACTTAAAATAAATAAAATTAATTTAAAAAATAAGGGGCGCCTGGGTGGCGCAGTCGGTTAAGCGTCCGACTTCAGCCAGGTCACGATCTCGCGGTCCGGTCCGTGAGTTTGAGCCCCGCGTTGGGCTCTGGGCTGATGGCTCAGAGCCTGGAGCCTGTTTCCGATTCTGTGTCTCCCTCTCTCTCTGCCCCTCCCCCGTTCATGCTCTGTCTCTCTCTGTCCCAAAAAAATAAATAAACGTTGAAAAAAAAAATTAAAAAAAAAAAATAAAAGGCACCCAAATCAGCAAAAGAGAAGTAAAACTTTCACTACTTGAAGATGACACAGTATTATATATAGAAAACTTGAAAGACTCCACCAAAAATCAGCTAGAACTGATAAACGATTTCAGTAAAATCTCAAGATACAAAATCAGCATACAGAAATCTGCTGCATTTCTATACATCGAAAATGTAGTAGGAGAAAGGGAAATTAAGGAATCATTCTCACTTACAATAGCACCAAGAACAATAAGATAACTGGGAATAAGCGTAACCAAAGAGGTAAAAGACTTTACTCTGAAAACTATTAAACACTGATGAAAGAAATTGAAGACAACACAAAGAAATAGAAAGACATACAGAACTCATGGATTAGAAGAACAAACTGTTAAAATGTCTATACTACCCAAAGCAATCTACCCATTTAATGCAATCCCTATCAAAATATCAACAGCATTTTTCACAGAACTAGAACCAACAATCCTAAAATTTGCAGGAAACCGCAGAAGATCAAATACTCAAGGAAACACTGAAAAGGGAAAGAAAAACAAAGCTTAGAGGCATCACTATTCCAGACTTCAAGTTATATCACAAAGCTGAAGTAATCAAAACAGTATGGTACTGGCACAAAAATAGACATATATCAAGTGAATAGAATAGAAAACCCAGAAATGAACTCATAATTATATGGTCAATTAATCTTCAACAAAACAGGAAAGAATATCCAGTGGGAAAAAGAATGCCTCTTCAAAAAATGGTGTTGGAAAAACTGGTCAGCAACATGCAACAACATGAAACTGGACCACTTTCTTATACCATACATTAAAATAAATTAAAAAAGGATTAAAGACCTAAACCCATAAAAATCCTAGAAGAGAACACAGGCAGTAACTTCTTTGACATCAACCGCAGCAACTTTTTAGATAGGTCTCCTGAGGCAAGGGAAACAAAATAAAAAATAAACTATTGGGACTACATCAAAATAAAAACTTCTGCACAGTGAAGGAAACAACAAAACTAAAAGGTAACCTAAGAAATGGGAAAAGATATTGCAAATGACATATATGATAAAGGGTTAGTACTGAAAATATATAAAGAACTTATAAAACTCAACACCCAAACAACAAATAATCTAATTAAAAATAGGCAGAAGGCATGAATAGGCATTTCTCCAAAAAAGACATCCAGATGGTCAACAGACATGAAAAGATGCTCATCATCACTTATCATTAGGGAAATGCAAATCAAAAGTACAATGAGATATCATCTCATGCCTGTCAGAGTGGCTGAAATCAACAACACCAGAATACAACAGGTATTGGTGAGGATGTGGAGAAAGAGGAACCCTCTTACACTGTTGATAGGAATGAAAACTGGTGCAAACACTCTAGAAAAAAGTATGGAGGTTCCTCAAAGAGTTAAAAATAGAACTACCCTGTGATCCAGCAATTGCACTACTATGTATTTAACCAAAGAATACAAGAACACTAATTCAAAGGGATACATGCATCCCTATGTTTATAGCAGCATTATCTACAATAGCCAAATTATGGAAACAGCCCAAATGTCCATCCATTGATGAATGGATAAATGTGTACACACACACACACACACACACACACACACACACACACACACAGAAACATTACTCAGCCATGAAAAAGAATGAAACCTTGCCATTTGCAATGACATGGATGGAGGCAGAGAGTATTATGCTAAGTGAAATAAGTCAGTCAGAGAAAGAGAAATACCATATGATTTCACTCATATGTAGAATGTAAGATATAAAACAAATGAGTACAGAGGAAAAAGAGAAAGGCAAACCAAGAAACAGACTCTTAACTATAGAGAACAAACTGATGGTTACCCTCTCTCTCTCTCTCTCTCTTTCTCTCTCTCTCTCTCCCCTTCTCTATAATGAGTTAAGTTCCATACAGGTCAAAAATTATTCGTTTTTTTCATTAATGTACACCAAATAGCTAGAACAATGTCTGACAAAATATGTGTGCAACAGATATATGTTGAATGAATTTCTGATTTCATTGCAATGTGGTCAAAGAATGAAGTTTATATGATATTGATTCTTTGATATTTGTGGAGACTTCCTTTGTAGCCTAGCATATGACTGACATTTGTAACTGCTCTACATATGCTTAAATTTATTAAGTTGAGGTTTCATATATAAATCAGACTTGTTAAGTGTTACTCAAATCTTCCATATCCTTACTTGTATTTTTCTGCCTGCTCTATCTATCTCTGCTTATTTAGATTTTCTACGTGTTTAACAATCTCTTCGCTCACCATCAGTTCTTCCATCTTTTTTCTTACTCTGAATTCAATGTTCTTCTTATAAAAGTATAATGCTTTAGTAGTTATTCCAGCAATGATCTACGAGTGGTAAACTCTCTTGGCCTTTGCCTGAAAATATTTCGAGTTTGCTTTCTCCCCGAAATGATATTTAGGTGGTGATAATATTCTAAGTTGGTAGTTCATTTGCCCTGGCACCTTAAAGATACCATACCACTGCCTTCTGGTCCTTACGGCTATTGTGAAGCCTTCTGTTAGATGAATAGTTTTCTTATATTTTCTCTGTGGTTACTTTCATCATTTTGTCTTTGGTGTTTTGTCCTCTCCCTTGTAACTTTTATAGGCGTGCATTTGTTTTGATATTCCTGTGTAGGACCTGTCTTTTCTCAATCTGATGATCTAAGTATTTCAAACATTGCCTCTCATTTTCTATAGTCTGTCATTCTGCAGTTCTTATAAGAAAATATACTTAACATTCTCATTCCACCCTCCCTATTCCTTACACTCTTATTCATATTTTTCATTGATTCTATTTTTAATGACTCTATTTTTCATTCTGGAAGTTCCATATGGTCATTATTTAAATCTGTCTTCTTTTCCATATTGTCTTGTTCTTTCCTTGTGGTTTCTATTACTTCTCTTAGCTCTTTATTCATTTAAAACATATTTATTGTATAATCTCTTTCACAGTGTTCTATTAGTTTATGTCCTAGAGATGCCAATATACCTATCTTTGGGGTCTACTAACTATCATTCAGGTGGATCATTTCTTTGTGCTTGTATTTTAAAAATGTGAATCTTGGGGGGATTATTTTTTTCTGTAGGAATTCTGTATGGCCTAGGTTGACTACCTGAACAAAACAGAATGTCATTCAAGGAAAAGAAGTAATAGGGCTATAGCATACTGGTAGAAAATTAACAGTGTCCATCACACCATCATACCTAATATTTATATTCTCAGTTTGTTTAATGATTTTGAGAATCACTCATATTCATCTCACAGTCGTGATTTATTTGTGACCAGAATTCTGGTTAGTTGCAAAAAATAATTAAATAAGCTTATACTGTTTCTTCTTACTAAAGGAAACAATAGAACAGAAGCAAAACAGCTATTTGGGAACTCAGCAGTATAAAATTTTATTGAATGCTTGTTCTTTTCAAGGCACTGTACTAGGAAAGAGATTCACTGATTTGAAAGCAGACTATAAAAAATGCCTCGAGAGGTTTTATGGGGGAATATAGGTGGATATGACTAATTCTGGGATACCAAAAACTCTATTCCTGAGAAGAGGTATTTGAAGTTGGCCTGAAGGAGGTTTCAATAGTCAAGGTGAAGGGCATTTCAGAAATAGAGTTTGAGATAAGGCCCAAACGTAGACAGCATGTTTGGTAAATGTAAATTGCTCTGGTATGGTTGGTATATGTGGGGAAAGGGGTAGAAAATGTAGCTAGAAAGGAAAGTTGAAGCCGTATTTTAGTCACTTAGCACTATTTCCATCAGAGATGTGTCACATGGCCCTGTAACTGTTATTTTGTCTGTCTTTCCTACCAGACTGTAAGTCCTTTGAGGGAAGAACCTTTGTTTTATTTATCTTTACATGTCCCCAAATGTCACGCAGCAGGCATTTAATAACTACTGTTGAATGAAAAGAAAAAATGGTGAAAGGCATGAAACGTGATGGTAAGAAAAACTGGGCCTGCTCTATAAGCAGTGGAAAGTAGGAGAGGTATTTTGAAGAGGAGAGTAACATGCTCAAATCCGGGTCTTAGAAAAATAACCCAGGGCCAAACTGAGTGCTTGGGCAGGGGGCACAATTTACTCCTGTTGTGCTAGTGATGGCCAAGTCTTTTCTTGAGACCGCAGTCATGGTCTATCTTTATGTATATTTTATGTCTTCAAGCAAAAAATCTGCAATTTTTTACCTTGTAGCAAAACGTAAGACTTTAAAAATCTGCTTTATAATATTTTATCTTAGAGATCTAGAAACATGTTATAGTGGCAGTAATCATGTGAGATTTCAAAAAAATTTGGGGGGGGGCGCCTGGGTGGCTCAGTCAGTTGAGCACCTGACTTCAGCTCAGGTCATGATCTCGTATAGTTTGTGGGTTTGAGCCTCATGTCAGGCTCTGTGCTGACAGCTCAGAGCCTGGAGCCTGCTTCAGATTCTGTGTCTCCCTTCCTCTCTCTCTCTCTCTCTCTCTCTCTCCCTCAATCTCTCTCTTTTTTAAAAATTTTTTTAACATTTATTTATTTTTTTTTTTTTACAGTTTTTTTTTTTCCAACGTTTATTTATTTTTGGGACAGAGAGAGACAGAGCATGAACGGGGGAGGGGCAGAGAGAGAGGGAGACACAGAATCGGAAACAGGCTCCAGGCTCTGAGCCATCAGCCCAGAGCCCGACGCGGGGCTCGAACTCCCGGACCGCGAGATCGTGACCTGGCTGAAGTCGGACGCTTAACCGACTGCGCCACCCAGGTGCCCCTAACATTTATTTATTTTTGAGAGACAGAGAGAGACAGAGCACGAGAGGGGGAGAGGCAGAGAGAGACACACACAGAATCCGAGATTTTTTTTTTAATGTTTATTTATTTTGAGAGCATGTGTGTGAACGAGTCGGGGAGGGGCAGAGAGGGAGAAAGGGGATCCCAAGCAGGTTCCATGCTGTCATCGCAGAGCCTGATGTAGGGCTCAGTCTCATGAACTGTGAGATCACGACCTGGGCCAAAATCAGGAGTCAGATACTTAACTGACTGAGTCACCCAGGCATCCCTCATGTCAGATTTTTGTAACCTAATAGCTTCAGCACATATTAAGAACTATGATTTTTGTTTCACAATTAATGTAGCTGACTTTCTTGTCTTCTTACTGGTCTGTCACATTTCTGAAAATTGCAAAAGCGTTCTCTGAGATGTCTGAGTCACTGGCAACGCAATTGGGTTGCTAAGGTAGTAAGGACTGTACCCTAGAAATTCCCTCACATATGCATGTGGGGAGGCGTGAGCTTTTTAAAACTGGTCACTAAGCTTACAGAGTGCTAGAATCACAGTTACTCCTATGCAAATTAGTGTATTCCAAATGTGTTAAATGTTCCCTTTAATTACTTTGTTTTAAATGAGATGATTTGAATCTGTGTTTTTAATAGAAATATATATTTTTAACTACTGGGAAACTGAATGGAATGACAACTAGAAAACAGCAACTCCAAATTATTTCTAAATGCCTTCTAAGTTGTGGATTATATTCTAATGTCCACGTGCTACTGGTTTTCCAACTGTGGTTAGTGGAATCTATTGAGAATAGAGTTTTATCTATTTAAAAATGAAAATAATAGTAATATATGCACATAAATGAGCATTAAAGAGGCAGTACAATGTACTGGTAAGGAAAGGAAAATTCTGGAGTCAGATGATCAGGGTCAGTCAGTTATGGGAATGGAACTGTTGGGTACAATATTTACCATCTCCATCTAAAAAATGTGGAATAATAGTCTACTTCCTTAGTGGTTATATCACTTGTTAACATACAAGAGAAGAATGCATTTATCTGTATTGCAGGTTTCATTCAACATTGCTTGTATTTTGGACTAAACATTTCTGTTTAATTGAGAAATATTTGGGGATTGCAGAGTAAGCTGTTTAAAAAGAAATACCATTTCTAACTCCTTAGCTGTGTGAATCACATTCTTCTCTATATGGTGTAATTTCAAAAAAGAAATAAACTGTATTCAGAGCCAAAGTAAGACAAAAATGTATTATCAGCAATTTTAGGTAAGCTCTGACAACATTTTGCCATCTGTGTGACTTTGGGCATTTTTAAAAATCTGCTCAAGACTCAATTTCCTTATCTGTAAAAGTAAGATAGAACTAATACTATCTTAAAAATTTTATTCTAAATATTTTGCTCATTAAAACAGCTCCATTCTTTTCAGTGTTTGATGTTGTATGAAAATATTATAAGATTTCTGCTTGTAAAGTATCGCTATTATCTGCTTTGTATATTTAGGTTAGAAATAATATTTCATTTGAAACAATGGGTGTGAATGCTTGAGAAACCATGTACTACACTATCTTTATATCTTTCTGTTTGTGAATGGTCCATTCGATGACCAAATTTTAAACACTGTAAGACTGTGCTGCCCCCTGCTGATCTGGTTTCTCCAACATATTTTGAATCTTCTGAGAAGTCAAAACTTAATACTTAGTATAATAGTTAAGTAACCCTAAGGTAGGCTAGAAGACTATAATAATACAGATGGGAAACTATTAAATGTAGCTCTAAATAATATATGAAATTTGTCAAGATACTGAAGTACAATCTCATGGTGAGAACAAATAAACATAGTAATATGCTCCCAACTGTGTCATCTTTAACAAATTTAGATATCCCATTCCAAATAACCACTATAATTGCTATTGTTTAAAGTGCTGCTGACACCTTGTGGAAAATTAGCAAAATATATACATTTTGGCTTAATTGATTTTTTAATATTTTAATGTCTATTTATTTTTGAGAGAGACAGAGAGACAGAGACAGAGACAGAGAGTGAGCAGGGGAGGGGGAGAGAGAGAGGGAGACACAGAATCCAAAGCAGGCTCCAGGCTCTGAGTTGTCAGCACAGAGCCCAGTGCAGGGCTGGAACACATGGACCATGAGATCCATGACCTGAGCTGAAGTCGGTTGCTTAACCGACTGAGCCACCCAGGCGCCCCGATTTTGGCTTAATTTAAATCCTCAATAATTATTTCCCTGATTCTTTCACTGAATTAACAGCAACTTGATCTTTATTTCCCTACATTAGAATAGCATTTGTACTTTGACTAGTTGCAACATACTAAATTTATACTTTTCATGCTAGAAATCTTGGGCATCTTCTCTCTTTTAATCTCACATATACAACCAGACACATCTTGGTGATTTTCCCTCCAGAAATCACCCCAAAATTGGCTCACCCTTACTATGAAGACTCCTCTAATAGAGTCTTATCACCTAGTAGTGTAAAGGGTACTTGACAAGAAATCAAAGAGGTAAGAGCAATGCTACCTGTTATTAGACCTAAAACATTCAGTAAATTACCTATTGAGATCTAATTTTTTCTCATTGTAAAATATTCTTTTTCACGTCCTGTCCAGCTATAAGATTACATGAGCTAACATATAATAAGTGCTTTGAAAATAAATCACTATAAGATAGCTTCATTTCTATAATGCAACAACATCTTAGTTAGCTTTTCTATGATCTATGTACTCTACCATGGATGTATGAAGTTGGAAATGGAGGATGGGAAGAATGGGAAGAGAGCAGGCACAGAAAAAATCTTCTATGCTCAGGTCAAGCTCCATGTCCACTCAATCTGTTATTTACTTTTGATTCTTTGAACTTTGGCCTTACAGCTCTCCTCTATAATGTTCTTAGGTCTTACTTAATTGGATGACCATTTTGAGTCAGCTTACAGACTCTATCTCCATGCCAGAGGAAAGACATCAGACACCAGTAAACCAGATTTCTATAAAACTGGCTTTGAGGGACACCTGGGTGGCTCAGTCAGTTAAGCATCTGACTTTGGCTCAGGTCATGATCTCACAGTTCATGAGTTCAAGTCCTGTTTCAGGTGAGTTTGAGCCCTGCTTTGGGTAAGCATGAGCCCTGCTGTGGGTGATCCCCACTTCTCTCTCTCTCCCCTCTGTCCCTCAAAAGATTCTCATTCTCTCTCTCTCTGTCCCTTGTTCATTTGTGCCCTCTCTCTCTCAAAAGGAAAAAATTGGCTTTGATGATGATGTACCTCTTCTCAAATACAGTTAAGGGCAGAATGGTGAAGTAAGGACCTTTGAAAATCTGCTCCTTCATAAAAGTGACAAGCATACTGGCAAAAATTGTCAAATTAACTTTTTCAGAACTTCTGGTTAACTAAAGGCCTATAATAATCCAAGGAGTGTTTGTGTAAGAAAAATGACTGAATACCAGTGAGAACATCAAGCTTTGTGGAATTTTTAGTGTACCCTATTCCCATCCTCCACTCCCCAGTACCATGGTAGTCTTAAAAACTGACAGTCACACATCCCTATGGTAGCTGTTAAAACTATCAGCCTAGCAGACAGTGGAGTGATAAAGAAAAGGTTTGGAGCTTCCCCAAAGCCCAGTTCCCAGAGAACTATCATTACTTGAGTTGTCTGACCGGTCCCTGAAAAGCTTCATTCTCAAGCTTTGTTTTGATTTGAACTTACTCAGAGCTTGATATTTATGTACAGTTCAGCTGTATCCTAAGGAAATTTGTTGGAAACAATTAGTGGCAACTGCTTAACATCACAGCTACCTGAGAAAGCAGTACTAGTTGGGGCTAACAAGAGCTTGATGAAAAACACTGAAAGGAACATCTTGGGAATGGGAAGTTCATGGGAGCTTTGATGAACTCCAAAACACTCCTAGAAATCAAAAGTCCACACACATGTGTAAGGCTATGCATGCCCCAGAAAGACCTGGGAAGGTCCTAAATTCACCGCTAGCTGACTCTGAAGCTTGGTGCATGCACAAAGTGAAGGCTAAGGTACAACTATAAACTTGCTGGAGCACTGAAGGCATGCCTAACACAAAAATGCTGGCAGATGTTATACAGCCACTTAAGGAAATCTTGGGAAGGGCTGGGAGATTTATACAAGGTATTTAAGGAAATCGTGGTCCAATAACTGGCTGACAGTTAATCTAACTGAACAGACTCCAATGGTTGGACATGACAAATACCACAGATCTTACAGAATTAATCCAGGAAAATCACCAAACAAAGAGCAAAAACAGCAAAAACAGCAACAACAAGGATTTCCAGAATTGGAACAATATAGTATTTTTAAATATCCACTTTTTCAACAAAAAAATTATAAACCATAAAAAGAAACAGGAAAGTATGGCTCATACAAAGAAGAGAAACTTTCCCAAGTGATCTCAGATAATGGACTTAATAGATAAGTCTTTAAATCAGATCAGTTCTCTTAAATAGGTTCAAAGAACTAAAGGAAACCATGTCTAAAGAAGTATGAAAACAATGTCTCACTAGAGAATATCTATAGAGACAGAAATTATGTTTAAAAATCGATATTCTTGAGTTGAAAAGTATAAAAACTGAAATGAAAAATTCAATAGAGGAATCAACAGTAGATTTGAATTGACACAAGAAAGAATTAGTGAATTTGAAAAGAACTCATCTGAAATTACGCAGTATGAGCAGAAAGAAAAAATGATCAAGAAAAAGAAAAGAGCCTCAAAGATCTGGTGGAAGACAACCTCAAAGATCTGTAAGACACCATCAAGCATTCCAACGTATGCATAACAGGAATCCCAGAAGGAGAGGAGACAGAAAAGTATAGAAAACATCTGAAAAAATAATGACTGGAAACTTTCCAAATTTGATGAAAAACATTTAGTATGCCACATCCAAGAAGCTCAAAAAATTACAAGTAGGATAAATTAAAAGATATCCAGTCTAGCCATATATAGTCAAACTGCAGAAAGTGAAATACAAAGAGAGAATCTTGAAAGTAGTGAGAAAAGCAAGTCATTTCATACAAGGTATCCTCAATAAGATTATAGCTGACTTATCAAAAATCATGAAGCCAAGAGGAAATGGATGACATAACCAAAGGGATGAATTCAACATCCGGCAAAACTATCCTTCAAAAATGATGGAGAAAGCAAGAAATTCCCAGAGAAACAAAACATGAGATAATTCGTCACTAGTAGACCTGCCTTACAAGAAGTATTAACAGAAGTCCTTTAGGGTGAAATAAAGGGACACTAAGTAATAACTCAAACCACAGAAAGAAACAAAGAGAATCAGTAAAGGTAACTATATAGGTAAATATAGAAGACAGTATAAATGTATTTTAGTTTGTAAAGTTGTGGTGTAGGGTGAATAATGCCCCCCTCAAAAGGTTCTAACCTCTAGAACCTATAAATATTACCTTATATGACAAAAGAGACTTTAGTTGGGGTCAAGTTCAGGAGCTTGAAGTGAGGATATTATCCTGGATTATCTGAATGGACCCAATGTAATCACAGGGTCCTTATAAGAGGGAGGCAGGAGAGTAGGAGGCAAAGAGAGAGGGGAAAATGTGAAGATGCTATGCTGCTGGCTTTGAAAATGAAGGAAGAAACCCATGATGAAATGAAGATGGCCTCTAAAAGGTATAAAAGGGAATGAATGAATGAATGAGGAAAGAAAGAAAGAAAGAAAGAAAGAAAGAAAGAAAGAAAGAAAGGCCTTTCTTTAGTGCTCCCAGAAAAAACACAGCCCTTCTGATATATTTTGGACTTCTAACCTCTGGAACTGTAAGATAATAAATTTTTGTTCTTTTTAAGTTTGTGGTAATTTGTTACAGTAACAATAGTATATTTATATATAATATATATATATATGTATATGCATGTAGTATATATGTATGTAATATAATAGTATTATAGTATACTAACAGTATATGTATGTTTATATATAGTGTATATATATGTAATATAATAGTATTATAGTATACTAGTAGTATATGTATGTGTGTATATATATATACTATATATAATATAATAGTATTATAGTATAATAATAGTATATGTATATATATACTACATATATGTAATATAATACATAGCTCTTTACTATTTAAAATACATGAAATAAAGAATAAGTATAATCTAATTTAGATTAATACCAACTTAGTTTCAATAGTATACAAAAACTTTAATAAATAGTTCCACTCCCTTCCTCCCTCCTTTATGCTATTATTGTTGCACAAATTATATCTTTATACATTACAAATTCATCAACAAATTTTATACTTAGATTATTTTAAAATAAGATGTTAATTGTTATCCCCAAATATACCACTAAGAACTTAAAAAAAATAGAGTAAAAGAAACAAGGCAATTAAAATGGTGTATTAGAAAATAACTATTTAACATATTAGAAGGCAGTAATGGAGAAATAGAAAAAAAAGGCATAAGACATACAGAACATAAATAGTAAAATGGCTGTTTTATTAATCAGCAATTATATTAAATAGCCCAATCAAAAGGGAGGGGTTGGCAGAATGGTTTTAAAACACATGACCCAATTACATGCTGTCTACAAGAATCACAAGTTAGATTCAAAGACACAAACTAAAAGTAAAATGCCTAGAGAAGATATATCATGCAAACAGAAACCAAAAGGGAGTTGGTATGCTTATACTAATGTCAGACAAATAGACTATAACATAAAAATTAGTACTAGAGACACAAAAACATTTTATAATAAAAGAGTCAATCTATCAAGATCATATAATAATAGAAACATACACGCACCCAATAACAGAACCCCAAAATATATGAAGAAAATCCAACAGAATTAAGAAGAAAAATAGAAAATTCAGCAGTAGTGGTTGGACACTTCAATACCTCATTTCAATAGTGGATAGAACTAGACAGAAAATCAATAAGGAAATAGAGGATCTGAACAATATAAAGCAACCGTATCCAAAAGATATGTATGGGACATTCTATCCAACAAGAGCAGAATACACATTCTTTTCAAGTGCACATGGAACATTTCTTTATGGAGAGGCCATATGTTAGACTAAAAACAAGTCTCAATAATGTAAACCCTAAAGTCATCCAAATTATGTTCTTGAACCAGAAAGAAATTAAATTAGAAATCATTAATATAAACTGGAAATTTACAAGTATGTACAAATTAAACAACACAATCATAAATAACCAATAGGTCAAAGATGAAATCACAAGAGAAATTAGAAAAAAAAAATGGAATAAAACCAAAACATACCATATCAAATCCTATGGGATGACATGAAAGCTAGCTTAGAGGGAAATTTGTATCAGTAAATGTATATATTTAGAGAGAAGAAATGCCTCAAATCAAGAACCTAACTTTCTACCTTAAGAAACTAGAAAAGAGAACGAAACTCAGAGCAAGGAGAAGGAAGGGAATTATAAAGACTCGCACAGAAAGACGAGAAAAATGATAGAGTAAATCCACAAAACCAAAAAGCTATTCTTTGAAGAGATCAACAAAATTGATAAACCTTTAGCCAGTAAGACCAAGAAAAAAGGGATAGCACTCCAATTACTAAAAATAGGTATAAAAGAGAGGTCATCGCTACTGAACTTCTGGAAGTAAAAAAGATTATAAGGGAATATTACCTACAATTAAACACGTTAGATAATCTAAATGAAATGGAAAAATTCCTAGAAAGACATGGACTACTAAAATTGACTCAAGAAGAAATAGAAAATATGAATATACCTATAACAAGTAAAGACTGAATCAGTAATCAAAAACTTCCCAAAGTAAATACCAGGCCTAGATGCCTTCACTGGTAAATTCTATCTGTTGTGGGTTGAAAGTATCTCCTACAAAGACGTTCAAATCCTAATGCCTGTTACCTACAAATGTAAAATTATCAAGAAACAGGGCCCTCTTATTAAGATGTAAGTTAGCAAGTGGTCATACTACAACAATAGGTGGATCCCTAATCCAATATGACTGGTGTCCAATAAGAAGAGAAACAGAGACACAATGACACACAGGGAGAACACCACGTGAAGATGGGGGTAGAGACTGGAGTGATGCAATTACTTCAGGCCAAGGAATGCTAAGGAGGGCAGTCATCACCAGAAACCAGGAGAGAGGCATGGAACAAGTTCTCCCTTGGAGCCCTCAGAAGGAACTAACCCTGCCAACATCTTGAATTTGAACTTCTGGCCTCCAAAACTATGAGAATAAATTTCTGTTGTTTCATAGCACCAATCATAAACTTTGTTGCGGCAGGCCTAGTAAACTAATACACTGCCAAATAAAAACTCTTCCAAATAATAGAAAAGGAGGTAATATTCCCCAGTTCATTCCTTGAGGCCAATAATACCAAAGAAAACTATAGATCTAGATATCTTATGATATCACAAAAATCTTCAATAAAATATTAGCAAATCGAATCTAGCAACATATATAAAGGATTATACATCATAACTAAGTGAGATTTGTTTTAGGAATGTAAAGTTGGCTTAACATACGAAAATCAGCCAATGTAAAACATCGTAATAACAGAATAAAGGACAAAAACCACATGATCGTCTCAATAAATGCAGAACAAGCATATGACAAAACCAAACATCTTTCATGATAAAAAACACTCAAACTAGGAATAGAATGGAATGTTCTCAACTTGATAAAGGGCATATATGAAAAACCTATAACTAACTAACATCATACTTAGTGCCCAATGACTGAATACTTTCCTCCTAAAAACAAGAACAAGAAAAATGCTCTCACCACTTCCAATTCAACATTGTACTGGAGTATCAATCAAGACAATTGGTAGGAAAAATAAACAAAAGGCTGTCAAAAATAATTCTGACCCTGGGGCACCTGGGTGGCTCTGTTGGTTAAGCATCCGACTTCGGCTTAGGTCATGATCTCATGGTTTATGAGTTCAAGCCACACTTTGGGCTCTGTGATGACAATGCAGAGCTTGCTATGGATACTGTCTCCCTCTCTCTCTCTCTGCCCCTCCCTGTCATGCCTTCTCTCTCTTAAAAACAAATACATAAACATTAAAAAAATTATTCTGACACCTGTTAATACAGCAAGGAAGACTTTGCAAGTATACCTTGGAGATATTATGGGTTAGGTTCTAGACTACTGTAAAAAAGCTAATATTGCAATAAAGCAAGTCAAATGAATATTTTGGCTTCACAATGCATATGAAAGTTATGTTTATCCATACTGTAGTCTATTAAGTGTGCAACAGCATTATTTCTAAGATAACAATGTACATACCTTGACTAAAAAATACTTTATTGCTAAAAAATACTAACCATCATCTGAGCTTTCAATGAGTGATACTCTTTTTGCAGGTGGAGGGTCTTGCTTTGATGTTGATGGCTGCTCAGTGATAAGGTCCTGGTCGCCAAAGGCTGGGGTGGCTCTGGCAATTTCTTAAAATACGACAATGAGGTGTGCAGCATCCAGCGACTCTTCCTTTCACGAATGGCATCTCTGTAGCATGTGATGCTGTTTGACAGTATTTTACCCGCAGCAGAACTTCTTTCAAAACTGGATTTTAGTCTTCTGAAACTCTGTTGCTGTTTTATCAACTACATTTATGTAATATTCTAAATCCTTGGCTGTCATTTCAACAATCTTCACAATATCTTCACCAGGAGTAGATCCCAAGAAACCACTTTCTTTGCTCATCCATAAGAAGCAACTCCTCATCCATTCACGTTTTATCATGAGATTGCAGCAATCCAGCCCCATCCTCAGGTTCTACTCCTAATTCTAGTTCTCTTGCTGTTTCCACCATATCTGCAGTGACTTTCTGTACTGAAGTCTTGAACCACTCAACGTCATCCATGAGGGTTGGAATCAACTGCTTCCAAATTCCTGTTAATGTTGATATTTTGACCTCTTCCCACGAATCACAAATGTTCTTAATGGCATCTAGAATGATGAATCCTTTCCAGGTTTTAAATTTACTTTGCCCAGATCCAACAGAGGAATTAGTCTCTATGACAGCCATAGCCTTATGAAATGTATTTCTGAAATAATAAGGCCTGAAGTCAAAATTACTCCTTGATCCATGGGGTCCAGAATGGATGCTGTTAGCAGGCATTAAAACAAGATTAATAGGGGCGCCTGGGTGGCGCAGTCGGTTAAGCGTCCGACTTCAGCCAGGTCACGATCTCGCGGTCCGTGAGTTCGAGCCCCGCGTCGGGCTCTGGGCTGATGGCTCGGAGCCTGGAGCCTGTTTCCGATTCTGTGTCTCCCTCTCTCTCTCTGCCCCTCCCCCGTTCATCCTCTGTCTCTCTCTGTCCCAAAAATAAATAAATGTTGAAAAAAAAAATTTAAAAAAAAACAAGATTAATATCCTCGTATATCTCCATCAGAGCTCTAGAGTAACCTGGTACCATTGTGAACAAACAGTAATATTCTGAAAGGAATCTTTTTTCCCCAAGCAGTAGGTCTCAACAGTGGGCTTAAGATATTCAGTAAACCATGTTATAAACAGATGTGCTGTCATCCAGGCTTTGTTATTCCATTTATACACCACAGGCAGAGTAGATTTAGCATATTTCTTAAGGACCCTAGGGTTTTCAGAATGGTGAGTGAGCAGTGGCTTCAGCTGCATTAGCCCCTAACAGAGTTAGCCTGTTCTTTCCCAGCACATTAAAAAATCTGATGCAGTGTGGCTACCTTCACGAATTATCTGAGCTAGATCTGGAGAACTTGCTGTGGCTTCTACATCAGCACGTGCTGCTACACTTTTCTGTTATAGAGGCAGCTTCTTTCCCTAAACCTCAAGAATCAATCTCTGCGAGCTTCAAACTTCTGCAGCTTCTTCACCTTTCTCCGCCTTCATACAATTGAGGGGAGAAAGGGCTTAGCTGGAGAGTAAGCTCTGGCTGAAGGGAATGTTGTGGCTGGTTGGATCTTCTATACGGACCACGCAAACTTTCTCCGTATCAGCAATAAGACCGTTTCACTTTCTTACCATTCATTCGTGCATTCAGTGGAATAGTGCTTTTAATTTCAAGAACTTTTGCTTTGAATTCGCAGCTTGGCTTTTTGGTGCAAGAGGCCTACCTCTCAGCCTATCTCACCTTTCAACATACCTTCCTCACTGAGCTTAATCATTTCTAGCTTTTGATTTAAAATGAGAGACGTACACCTCCTCCTTTCACTTGAACACTGAAAGGCCACTGTAGAGTTATTAACTGACCTAATTTCAATATTGTTGTGTCTCAGGGAATAGGGAGGCTGAGGAGAAGGAGAAAGATGAGGGAACAGCTGGTTGATGGAGCAGTAGGAACGCACATAACACTTATCAGTTAAGTTTGCAGTCTTCTATGGGTGTGGTTTGTGGTACTCTGAAACAATTACAGTAGTAATATCAAAGGTCGCTGGTCACAGATCATCATAACAAATACGGTAATAATGAAAAACTTTGAAATATTGTGAGAATTACTAAAATGTGACACAGACATGAAGTGAGCAAATGCTGTTGAAAAAATGGAGCCAACAGACTTGCTCGATGCAGGGCTGCCACAAACCTTCAATTTGTAAGAAACACAGCATCTGGAATGTTGTGCAGATGCAATAAAAGTGCAGTGCAATAAAATGAAATATACCTGTATTCAGGACTATCGAAATAGGTGTCAAGACTATCACAACTGGAGAGAAAGTTTAGGCTCAACTCCAAATACAGCAGAGACAAGTGGGGATATAGAGCCAATGAGTAGAGTGAGGGGGTCAGTGAATGAAAATTTCCAAAAAGAGAAACCAAGGATGGGAAAATCTTACTAAACTGACTTAACAGCATTTCTACTGGCAGGTCAAGGACTATTACATCAAGGTGGGGATGAGAAACTTGATCAGATATGAAAAGTGGGGGGGGATTTGCACTATACTGACTTAGCAGGACTCTTTGCTAAGACTGGATTGTGCTGGGCTGGTCAAAGACAGGACCACCGTCAGGTTTGAGGTCTAGTCAAAAAGAGGGCTCAGGGGATCCTGACTAAACTTTGTTCAAGAAGAGTTTTTGTCAAGGCATTCAGATTGTGGGGGGGGAGAGGGGGAGAAGGAAAATTTTCTCTATTCATAGATGACATGGTCTTGTATATAGTAAATCCTAACATAACTCAAAAAACAAACAACAAACCCTGTTAGAACTAATGAAAGCATTAGTCAAGGTTGCAGGATGTGATCAATATACAAAAAGCAATTGTATTTTTATACATTAGCAATGAACAATCTGAAAACAAAATTAAGAAACAATTCCATTCGCCAATAGTGTCAATGAGAATAAAATTCTTAGAATAAACTTAACAAAAGAAGTGTAAGATTTATACAGGGAAACAAAACATTTTTTGAAAGAAATTAAAGACAACCCAAATAAATGAAAAGTCATTTTCTGTTAATAGACTGGATTATTATTCATATTTTTTATTATTTTTAAAATCATGAATTGCATCTTTTATTTACTTATCTTTAAAGTAATCTCTATGCCTAACATGGGGCTCAAACTCACAACCTCGAGATCAAGAGTCCCAGGCTCTACCCACCGCTGAGCCAGCCGGGCACTGCTGGAAGGCTTATTAACATTACAACACGGTAATACTTCCCAGAGCAATCGACAGACTCAGTACAATCCCTATCAAAATCCCAATGGCAGTTTTGGCAGAAACGGAGATGCCAATTCTAAAGTTCATGTGTAGCAAGGGGCTCACAGCTAAATCAATCTTGAAAAAGGTGAGCAAAGTTGGAAAGACTCACATTTCCAAGTTTAAACTTAGTACAAAGCTACAGCAATCAAGACAGTGTGGTACTGGCATAGGGTAGATATATAGATCAATAGAATATAAATGAGAGTTCAGAAATAGAACTTGACTTTTGTGGTAAACTTTTTTTGATGAGTGCCAACCCAATTAAATGGAAAAAGAGGAATCTCTTCAACGAATGGTGTTGGGACAACTGGATATCTCATATGCAAAAGAATTAACCTTAACTCCTACCTTACACCACATAAAATAATTAACTAAAAATGGATCACAGACCAAAATTTAAAAGGTAAAACTATAAATTCCTTAGAAGAAACACAGGAGTAAATCTTTGTGACCTTGGATTATGCAATGGTTTCACAGATATGACACTAAAAGCACATACAACAAAAGGACAAATAAACAGGACCTTCTCAAAATTAAAAATTTTGTCCTTCATAGGACATCATCAAGAAAGTAAAAGGACAACACACAGAATGGGAGAAATATTTTCAAATCACTTATCAGATGAAGGACTTGTTTCCCAAGATATCAACAATAAAGAGACAAGCCAATTCAAAAACGGACAAAGGATTTTAATAGAAATTTCTCTAAAGAAGATATACAAATGGCCAATAACCACATGAAAAGATGCTCAACATCATCAGTTACTAGGGAGATAAAAACCAAAACCACAATGAGACTGCTTTACACCCACTAGGATGGCTAATATATATATTGGTCTCTTTCTGTCTCTCTCTCTCTATGTACACACACACACACACACACACACACACACACACACACACAATAAGAAGTGTTGGAGAGGATGTGGAGAAACTGGAACTCTTACTCATTATTGGTGGCATAGTAAAACAGTGTAGCTGCTATGAAAAACTGGCAGTTTCTAAAAATGTTAAGCATAGAGTTGCCACATAGCAATTACACCACTAGGTGTATACACAAAAGAAATGAAAACGTATGTCCATACAACAACTTGTACACAGATCTTCATAATGCCATTATTCATAATAGTCAAGAATACAAACAATCCATATGTCTATCAGTTGATGAATGCATAAAAAATGCTGTATATTCATAAAATGGAATATTAACCCTAAAAAAGCATGAAGTGTGGATACATGCTGAAACATGCATGAACCTTGAAAACATCACCTTAAGAGAAAGAAGCCAGACACAAAAGAGCGTATATTGTATGATTCCATTAATATAAAATGTCCAGAAGAGGAAAAACCATAAAGACAGAAGGCAGATTAGTGGTTACCAGGGGCTGTGATGGGTCAATGGGAATAGGGTTTTCTTTTTGGATGCTAGAAATAGTTTGGAATTAGTGGTGATGCTGCACATCTCTGTGAATATTCTAAACACACGATTTGTATATTTTATTTTATTTTTTATTTTTTTTTATTTTTGGGACAGAGAGAGACAGAGCATGAACGGGGGAGGGGCAGAGAGAGAGGGAGACACAGAATCGGAAACAGGCTCCAGGCTCTGAGCCATCAGCCCAGAGCCTGATGCGGGGCTCGAACTCACGGACCGCGAGATCGTGACCTGGCTGAAGTCGGACACTTAACCGACTGCGCCACCCAGGCGCCCCACGATTTGTATATTTTAAAAGGATGAATTTCATGGCATATGAAGTATATCTCAATATAGTTGTTATGAAAAATTATTTAAGGGCTCCATATATCAGAATGATATAATTTTAGAAATAACCTCAAAGAAATTTAATCCAGTGGTTTTCAAAAGACTTACTAACAGTACTCTTTGAAAAAAATAAAATCTTATTCCAAGTTCAAACACATGAAATAGACAGATGTAGCGTTCTACTGGAATGCATTTATTTATTTATTTGTTTATTTATTTATTTATTATGTTTATTTATTTGTTTATTTATTTAGAGAGAGAACATGAGCAGGGGACGAGCAGAGAGACAGGGAGAGAAAGAATCCCAAGCAGGCTCCACATTGTCAGCACAGAGCCCGACGTGGGGATCAAACTCACAGTGAGATCATGACTTGAGCCGAAATCAAGAGTTGGATGCTTAACCGACTGAGTCACCCAGGAATCCGGGAATGCACTTATTACTGAGTTCTAATTTACAACAGGCTATTCTGATATAAACAAAATTTAGACAGTAAGTTGTGGGCAATAGTAAAGTCATGTATTAGGTTGGCATCCAGTGTTCGTGTTTCATTTTATTTACAGTATCAATAAAGTCCTGATGAATTATGAACTACCTTGCCTTGCAATATCAGAATATTAATCCATTTAACTGACTGAGAAAACTGAAAGATAAAGTTATGGAAAATTAAACTTTTCAGTTAAGTCAGTAATGGTATCTAATAATTACTTACATTTTAAAGAATGTATTGCCTTGAATTTACAAAAATCATTAAAACTACCTGATTACTAGGTCACAGCATAAGCACTGACTAGTATTGGCCATAATGCATCAACTTAGTAAAACTGTTTTGGGCAGACATGGATTGGACCAAATTAACCAACATATCAATACCAAGGTACAATGTTCCTAAGCAAAGACATAATTACAAGAATTTCAAATATACAGAGAAATAGGACAGGAACAGCTTTATTAGTGAATCTACAGGGGGAAAAAGTACATAGTGTGGATTAACATGTTAATAGCTTCCAGTGGATTAAAACTGAGTACAAAGCAAGTGTTTGTACTGATTTTTACAATCTTAAATTATACTCTCATTTTAAAATGAAATTTGAAGCAAACATTTCCAGAATCCAAAAAGTATTTCTACAGAACATGGCTCAAATCTACCTATTCTACCTAATTATGCTTATTTTAGAGACAAGAAAAGTCAGTTCTGGAGAGGCTAAATATTTAATTTCTCAAAGTTTTATATCCAGCTATTCTACAGAAAATGAACTAGTTAAGGTTTGGGATTCTGAACTCAGGATTCTTAGTGCCATAGTCACATCTTACTACCAAGTCTAAATTCCCCATTCAGGTTTTCTTTTGTTTGTTTTTAAAAAAAATTTTAATGTTTATTTTTTGAGAGAGAGAGTGTGAGCGGGAGAGAGGCAGAGAGAGAGGGGGAGACACAGAATCTGAAGAAGGCTCCAGGCTCCGAGTTGTCAGTGCAGAGCCTGACACAGGGCTCAAACTCATGCATCACGAGATCATGACCTAGGCCGAAGTTGAACGCTAAACCGACTGAGCCACCCAGGCTGGTTTTCAAGGATCTCTATTATCTTGTTTCATTCTAATATTTGTTCCTCCATGATTTGTAAGAGCAATGAGGTCCCAACATTTCTACTGGAGAAAGATGGGGAGCAATTATTGGAGGTTATTAGTGGGGGTGTGCCAACAGCTCATCAAGAAAGCAAACAAGAGCTGGAGGCTGTGTCCTGTGCATTTCCCTCTCAAACGTGGGGCCTGCAGCCTCTTCCTCTTGAGAGTTTCTATTATTATTTGAGACGGCTTTCAGTGGGGACTGACAGAAATTATGGAATAGGATAAAGTCCCCTCAAGCCTACCCTTAACACTGACACAAATTTATTTTTTATAAAATTTTGAAGTACTTCCAGAATCCCTGACCCATTTCTGTACAACATGTTTCGGTGTGAAGCTCCTGCCATCTGACTGCATCATCCTTTCCCCTCAGCCGCGTTTTCCACTAGGAATCATCTTGTAAGGCCTGCTCATTTACTGAAGATTTTCAACTGGCTCACAAACTGCCTTTTTACCCCAATCTCTCTTTGACTTAAGGTGCATTAAATTTCTACATGAATGACCCTTCTAATACCTCTGGGCACTAAGTTGTTTGATTTTTTTCATTTCTAATGATTTCATCCTTCCAGTCTCATTATTTCTTGGATCTTATTAGCATCATCAGAGGCTGTGGTTAGGTCTTCACCAAAATGACTAAGTAAAAATCCCAGGTGCATTATAATTAAGCACAAGCTCTTATCCATCTGATCTGATTACTCAACTACTCTCACAACATCACTATGATTGGACCTCCAGTCTCCTGACACCATACTTTCTGTTCATCAACCTCATTCTGTACTCACTTCCTCCCCCATCAACTTTAACCTCCAAGATCCATCATTTCAATCATTCTCTTGCCTTAAACTTCCTTGCTTCTCTATTCAACATATTCTACTGGCTGGCAAAATGCTAACCTTGCATAAACTTGACAACTCCTTCACTGTACTGGGGGTATGACCACACAGTGAGGTGGACTGTAACTTTGTCTGGGCCATCATCTGGTTATATATTTAAATCTTGTTATACTTTTCTAGTAAATTATTTTTCCATTTTCTCAATGATTATAAATCTTCTATTCACCTGACCCCATCTGTTTTCTCCTTCCTTATTTTTGTCTCCTACACACACACACACACACACACACACACACACACACACACACTATCTCTCTCCCTTGTGGAATGTTCCTCAATTTTTTTGCCAAAATATCTACAAACTTTTTTACATCCAGATCCTCTGCTTCTTTCTTACCACTGTTCTAAGAGAAAGCATTTCTATTTCAGACCAATTTCTCCACATGTCTGGATTCTATGTCCTCAAACTTTCTTAAAAATACGGTGTGCCTCTATTTTTCTCATATCCTAAATATTTCTCTTCACTGGATTATTCTCACCCATATTTAAACATGCTTACGTCTCACTCATATTTTTTAAAAACTTTTTTTAGATCCCAAACCTTCTTCTAGATACTCTATTCTCTGTCTCCCTTTCTTTTCTATCTTTTCCTCATTCAGTGTCAGACTTGGTTAAAGAGTTTGACTACATTAGCATCATACACTCAGCTCCCACTCATTTCTGAGCTCATTATGCTCCCACTGCTCCACCAACACTACTCTCATTAAGATCAACTAGTGAGCACTTCATGTTAAATCTACTAGGTTTTAAGTGTCATCTTAGTCAACCATTTAGTAACATTCAATAGAGCGAATTACTCTTTCTGTTTGAAATCCAATCGTTCCTTGGCTTCTGATACCACCCTCTCTTGAACCACCTTTTCTTTTCTTTTTTCTCTTCCTCTCCTTTCCTTTTTCTTTTTTTTTTTCTTTTCTCTTCTCTCTCTCTCTTTCTTTCATTTTCTATTCCTCTTCCTAGTTGTGACAAAGACTGCTAATTGTCCACAAAAATCTATTCTACTTCCTTCTGGGCACCTGGCTTCAAGGTTTTTCAGCTTCTCATGGAGTTATGTATGGACGTGTGACTGAAAATGGAATGTAAGTAGGAAAGACACATGCTTCCTCTACGTTGGAACCTTTAGACATTGGGCAAGCCTCCTCTCTATCTTCTTTTTACTTTTCTCATCACTTGGAACCCAGATATAGCGCAGATCAAGCTTTGAACAATAACATAATGGCAGTGCCCTAGAGTAAGAGTTGGTAAAGTACAGCTTGTGGGACAAATCTAGTCTGTGGCCTGTTTTTCTGTGGCCTGGAAGCAAAGGATAGACTTTACATTTTTTAAGGTTGTAAAAAACAAAAAGAAGAAAAAAAAAAGATGAAGAACATGTGACAGAGACCATACGTGTCTGGCTAAGCCTAAAACATTTACTATTTAGTCCTTTACAGAAAAAAAGTGCTGACCTCTATCCTAGGGGATAGGTGGCAGAGAAACATCATGAAAGAAAAACTGACTCCTGAATGACCATGTGGAGCAGAGGCTCCCTCTAATCGGATCTGACTGGCAGGCAACTAATGCGGGTCTATCTGCATTGCCTCTATGGAACTTGAGGGCAGGGGATTTGATGCTAATCTGTTGATGCTAATACTGCTTACTATGTCGAGGATAATAAAGTCCTTTACTGCCAGCATCCCTGTGGCAGGCTAATTTATCAGCTAGAGTAGGTTAAATTCTCAGCCTCTTCATAGTTAACAGTTCTACCTTTTGTTTTAAATATCTTTCTTTGAATTAACATAGTTTTCAAAAAATTCCTATGAGAATCTTTAAAGTATTTACATGTAACGTTATCACTGTGACATCATGTTCTGCTGTGCTTTCCACTTTTACTATCTATTGATTTTTCCTTCTTACTTTCACATTGTTTTTGATTTTTAGATATCAACTTTATTGGAGAATAATTTACATGCAATGAAATTAGTGTAGCGATTTTAAATGCACAGTTCAATAAATTTTTATAAATGTACACATTTTTGTGTAATTACCTCCCAATATATGAACATTTAAATCATCACAAAGTGTTCCATTGTGCATCTTCCCAATCAATTCTCCCACCCACCCCAAGCAACCACTGATGTGATTTCTATCACTATAAATTAGTTTTCCTTATTTTAAAAATTCATACAAATGTAATCATATGGTATATACATTTGTGTATCTGCCTTCTTTCGCTCAGCATGTTTCTGATATCCAACCATATTGCTGTATCAGTGCTCATTAAT
Organism: Lynx rufus; assembly: GCF_022079265.1. Lineage (NCBI taxonomy): Eukaryota > Metazoa > Chordata > Mammalia > Carnivora > Felidae > Lynx > Lynx rufus. The sequence goes on along the minus strand of NW_025814829.1, from coordinate 30,833,683 downwards.
TTTTATTATTGATTTGTATTTCATGGTAGGACTATTCGATATTTTGTTTACTCATCTGTTGATGGGTACCTGGAATATTTCTAATTCTTGGCTAATACAGCTTCTATGAAAATTCAGATACAAATCTTTGATAAAATTTTTTCAAATTTCTCTCAGATAAATACCTAGGAATCTTATGATAAGGGTGAGTTTAAAAAGAAATAAAGTGATTGTACTATTTTATATTCCCACCAACAGTGTATGAGAACTCCAGGCACTTCACAGCCCCAGCAACGCTGAGTCCTTTTTAATTTTGTTATTGTTAGTATTTTTAATTGTTAGACTTTAAAATTTTAGACATTCCAGTGATTGTGTAATAATATCTCCTTGCAGTTTCAATTTTCATTTTCCAAGATAATTAATGATACTGACAACTTTTTTCATCTGCTTATTGGTCATGTACATACTTTCTTTTGGGAATTATGTGTTCACATTTTATGCCCATGAATTATCATACTGTTTATCATTTTATTATTGTGTTTTATTCCTTCTATATCCTTGATACAAGTCAGACATATGGGTTGAGAATGTTTTCTTCTACTCTGTGAAATTTGTTTATCTGTATACTTAATACTTTTTCTGAAAAATAAAGAAATCCGTCCTACTTATAACATCATCAAAAACAATGAAATACATAGGAATAAATTTAATCAAGGAAGCAAAAGTCTCTAATCTGAAAACTACATGATATTGATGAAAGGAATCAAAGAAGACACAAATAAATGGAAACCTGTGTTAATGAATGCGAAGACTTAGTATCATTAAAATGTCAAGACTACCAAAGTCATCTATGGATTCAGTACAATCTGCATCAAGATTCCAATGGCATTGTAAACACTTGTAAAATTTATATGGAACCATAAGAATCCCAAATAGCCAAAGAAATTCTGAGAAAAACAGAAAGCTTCACATACTTCCTGATTTCAAGCTATACTATAAGGCTATGATAATTAAAACAGTATAGTACTGGCATAAAAATAAACAGACCAATGGAACAGAATTGAGAACCCAGAAATAAACTCAAACATATACAGTCAGCTATTGTTTGACAAGGGAGCCAAGGATACTCAATGAAGGAAAGACAGTCTCTTTAATAAATGGTGCTGGGAACACTGGATACAGGCACACCTCATATACACGTGTATTTATATAATCTCACTTACATGTAGAACCTAAAACCATTGAACTCATAGAAAGAAGACAGTACAGTGGTGGTTGCTAGGGGCTGAGGGGTACAAAAAATAGCAAAATGTTGGTCGAAGAGTACAAACTTTCAGTTATTAGATTAGTATGTTCCAGGCATTAATGTACAGCATGGTGACTATAGCTTACAATACTATATTGTGTACTTGTAAACTGCCATGGGGGTAGAGCTTTAATGATCTCACCACAGCACCAACAAAATTCTAAGTTTATGAAGTAGGAAATGTATTAACTAAATTTATTGTGGTAAGCATTTTGTGCTATATGTATATCAAGTTACCACAATGTATGCCTTAAACTTACACGTTATGTCAATTCTGTATCAACAAAGTTGGGGAAAAAAATACAAAAATCTCAGGAACCAGTAACAGGTATAGTTAGACCTGTAACATGGAGGAAGATTCAAGCCAGCTATAGGAGACTCCAAAGACAGACCAGGAATTTGTTGGTACCATGGAGAGTTCCATGGCTCAACTTGTTCCTCTGTCTTTAATCCCAGAAGGCCAGAAATTACACCTGGTTGCAATACTCTGAATTTTATACCTGGTGGCCATTTTATAGACACCTGTAAAAGATAAATATCTCAATTATTTGTGACATAGAGAATGGCCATATGTTATGCATTATTAGCCAATGTAAGTTAGCTGCTATCATCATCATTATCTCTGACCTCACTGAGGGACTATCAAGTGATCAATAATTTACAAAAATCTATTAAGTCCAAGCAAGATGAGGAGGGCATCCTCATAGACAAGCAGCATACCAGCCTGGGCAGGGTGAGGACTGTGTCCCTGCTGGGAGCGGGGCAGAGGATATGAAGTGGTGACACAGAACCCGGATGGACAGCTAGTGGCAGCTACCAGATCCAGCACAGAATGAGGAGTGGTCTAGCCTGGGGTGTAAGAGCCCCCACTAGCTGGGTAGGAATGACATCCTGCTGAGGGCATTGAGGGGTAACACAGAATAAGCTGTCAGAGCCTCAGCAGGGTAAGCGTATCCATTCAGAGAAGTGGGTCAATATGAGGTATCAGACTCTCAATAGGGTGAGGAGGCTGTTTCCACAGAAAGGAGGTCCACTAGGGGGTGCCACAGCCCTAGCAGAGTAAGGCAGGTGTCCCTGCATCAGGGGCAGGGGGTGGGGCAGACTGGAATAGGTGTTAGAGGTCAAGCACAGTGAAGACCTTCTATGAAGGAGGAGCAAATGGACCCAGGGTTTTGGAGTCTGAGTTTGGGGAGAAGGGTGTGAGAATAGAGTAGGACATGGCTGTAGTGGAACATGAATTACCTATAAAAGGACTGATCAAATAAGTTAATGCATTAAGGACAGTAGGAGCCAGGCTTCTCGCTGTCAAAGTAGTAGGTACAGATTAGAATGAACCCGGTGGTGCAGGACAGGTACTGGTGAATTCAGTATGAATGCATGGCTTTCAATAAACAGAGAAATAAATATAAATGTAAATATGAATGTATACACATACATTTGAGAGAATAATACTACTCAAAAAGAGAATAGAGTATTTCATGTGTCTTGTCTCTATGAAAAAGTTGTGTAAACCATGAAAGATAGTATGATCTTTATGGTACTAGTGTAAAATGAAAACTTCAAAAATTTACATTTCTTTCATATTTTATAACAAGTTCTACATTAATATGACTATCTACATCAAAAGGGAGAAATTTTTTTTAGAAGTTATCTGTGTATGAACATAAGGAAAGGGAAACAAAAATCATATAAAAACAGGGAGGGGGACAAAACAGAAGAGACTCATAAATATGGAGACCAAACTGAGGGTCACTGGAGGGGTTTTGGGAGGGGGGATGGGCTAAATGGGGAAGGGGCACTAAGGAATCTACTCCGGAAATCATTGTTGCAATACATGCTAACCAATTTGGATGTAAATTGTAAAAAATAAAAAATTAAAAAAAGACATTAAAAAAAAGTTATCTGTGTATAATGTTAACAAGGACAAAATGAATTGCAGAGATAATGAACTGTGTGGATTCTCACCAAAAGGAAACCAAACTACTGTATTTAATTTAACAGGTAAAACCAAAGGGGCAGCAGTAATGAAGGTGTGATGCTGATGATAATATCGGTACAGCTAAGAGTCACTGAGTGCTTACGAAGCCCCAGCTACTGTGTAACTACGCTAGGGCATTAGGAAATGATGGCTTCAGTTTAAATTTACGAACACCTTCAAGTTTCAAATTTCCTTTCTTAAACTTTAAAATGGTAGTAACAATTCTCTTATGCCACAAAACAGACTATTTGAAGATTAGTTCTGATTCAAATGTTGGATGTTATGAATAACTTAATGACAAATGAAACAGCAAAATATGATTTATATGTTCATTACAATATGAATATAGAAGGATATTTCTGAGAGTCTTAATTGACTTCACAATGAATTCTCTTGTTACCTGAGTTATTCCACATGATGTTATTACTGTTGTTTTTGTTCATATCCTCATAGAGCATTCAAAGCAGTTTTCAGGAAATGAAATGTTAAGAGCTATAGAAATAGCAGTGCTTTTTATTTCACTTTATCACGATGTGTACTATTTTAGAACAAAAATTTTTTATGTTATTTTCATTTTACAGTGTGATCTGAAGATAGCCCAAGTGGGACTACACTATATAGAGATGGCCTTGAGGACTCTTAATAGGCCACATGGCATATTTTCCCAAATTCACGTTCCTAAAAGACCAATGAGGCCCAGGAAATGCTGAATTTGTCAATTTCTAAAAAAAAAAAAAAAAAAAAATTTACTTCCAACGTCTTCAGTGCTACAATAAACTGTTTAAATAAAACTGAATCCAAAGAAAATTTAATCTGTAACATTCCAAGGTTACATATAATGAATGTTTTTTGGTAAAATAGTTTTTCTCATGGCCATAATGAATTTAATCCCCTTTAACATGTTTTTCGTATTTTTCTTTTTTTTAATTAAAAACATTTTTTAATGTTTATTTTTTGAGAGACAGAGAGAGACAGCATGAGTGGGGAGGGACAGAGAGAGAGAGGGAGGCACAGAATCAGAAGCAGGCTCCAGGCTCTGAGCTGTCAGCACAGAGCCCCACGCGGGGCTCAAACTCACAAGCCATGAGCTCATGACCTGAGCTGAAGTTGGATGCTTAACTGACTGAGCCACTCAGATGCCCCTCATCTTTTTCTTTTTTGAAAACATGTCAAGCTTCTAATGAATCAAGGAGATAATTTCAATATTTTATAATATATTTGAAATATAAAGTTTTGAAAAAAGCCAAAGGCAATGAAAGTTAACACTTACTAGTGTGTATAATAACCATTTCTTCCTATTCAGGCCTATTTCAAAATAATTTATAGAAATCCAAGTTTCATTCCAAGTATCTGACATAAAACTACTTGTACTAAAGGTGATTTTTAATAGTCTAGTTGGCTGCAGTTTGAGCAGACAATTTTGGAAAAATATTTTATACTATTAATAAGTAGAGTTTTCTAAATGATATGGTTAGCTTCATGTTAAATCTTATCAGGTGTTTCAAAACTTGGCAAGGACTCATTTTAGTCCTATGGCTATCCAGGAAATAATAGTGAAAAATGAGATGTGGAGATAAGATAGATTCTATAGGACAATGATGATCAATGCTATTCAGGCACTAGTGTCTCCTGCAGAGATTTTTAAAGATATGAATAGCCTGGCCCCATTCCTTTAAGTTTTTGATTCAACAGGTCAAAAAGAAGTCTATTCATCTTTATTTTAAAAACTCCCCAAGTCATACTAGTGTAATCAGGCTTAAGAATCACCATTTTCAGAACTGAGCTCATAGCCAATTAAGCAGATCAGAAAGACTGTTTAACACAGAACTCAATTCCTAAAACAATATGCAGAAAAGTATGCTGAATTCTGAGATATTATCAAATTGATTAAAATAGGATTTCATCCATGGTATGTCTAATCACTAAAGTTTTAGTAATTTTATTTTCAAGAAATTTAAATAAACATGATATTGGACATTAGTTGGTTATCTCCCTAGCATCCATTTATCACTTCCTTTCAATAGTGAATGTATTCCTTTCCATCTCTTCTCTAATGTGGTTTGGAAAGTGACCCATTGCCCAACTCTAGGGCTTAAGCTGATCAGTGCAGCCCATCCCTGTGACTGGTTCTGGGATGGGCATGTAACCTAGTGGGACACAAGAAGTTTCAAAGGGCAACTGTGTGCAATCTGATTATGAAGTTGACACACAGAAGACAGAGTGTGGAGGCTAGAGGGTGGTGGAAGGAGCAGAAAGAGAGAAATCAGGACTTCAGTGGTGCTATTTCAGTCACTGGATCAAGCCATGTCTGAAGAGAGGGCTACTCTCTAGAAGGTCCTTTACTGCTCAAGCCATTTTGAGTTAGTTTGCATTCACTTGAGACTGACTGAATCTTAACAGATGCAAATATTTACTCAATGTAATCTCTGGGTCTTCATAGGTAATTTCAGTTAATTACATGAGGGTGTGGAATTTTCTACAAAGGGAACTTTTCATATTTTTACTACAATTTCACTGACACATTTTTGTAATTCTACTCCCTTTTTTTTTTAACTTTTATTTTAGAGAGAGAGAGCGTGTAAGTGGAGGAGAGGGGCAGAAGGAGAGAGAGAAAATTTCAAGCAGTCTCCACACTCGTGGAGCCTGACATGGGGCTTGATCCCATGACCCTAGGATCATGATCTGAGCCAAAATCAAGAGTCAGATGCTCACCTGAGTTAGCCACCCAGGCACCCCTCCCTTAATTTTTTTTTTGACTGTCCAAATAATACACACTTAAATACTTGAAAAGGAAGCCAAAGACAATGAAAGATGAAAAGATCTGATGAAATACAGAAAACAGACAAAACTTAACCCAAAATACATTCCTCAACCCACTCATATCACAATGTTTTTTAAAAAACATTTTCTATTCCAGTGGCTTTGAAATGTTAGTGTATTTAATGACCCCTTGGGGAATTTATTTAAAAGAAAAATTACTAGGGATTCTGTGATTACTAGTGATTTTGATTCAGTGATTCAGTGAATCTAGTATTGAGCCCCAGGAATTGACACTGTTAAGAAGTATTCCAGGAGATTATGACACAAATGACTATGAGAGTTCACTCTGAGAAATTCTGATTTTTAAACTGTAGGGAAAAATAAATACTATATGTGAGCTGTAAACTTCTGCTTGTTTTATTTAACAGAATATTAAGACAGTTGTTTACTGGTGAATAGACTACTTTTATAAATCTACCTTGAAAAAAATTAATGGTCATATACAGGATCTAAGTAGAAGCCTATTCATCTAAAATCTAATTTTAATTTAAAATCTAATCAGATTTTAAATATGAAATATTATATATTCAGAAAGAGGAGAGAAACTTAAAGGCAAAATCATTCATTTTATGAACTTTCTTCCAAAAAGGTAAGTTTATGTTACAAGCATAAATGTGAACTCATGTGAACTCATGAACACGTAAACTTAAAGCCTGCTATCAACATCCTTGGTTGTAAGCCACAGTGAACACTGTTGGTTTCCTACACAATAGTTATTCTCAATCTGTATAGTTTTAAAAAGCCTTTTCTTCTGTGATTGTTCCTTCTTTAGAATATTCCCTCTATTTAAAATGTATATACCTTATTAAATCTTCCTGAAAATACTAATCAGAATTAGTCTTTACTTTTCTTCTCATCTCTGCAATATGTACTCTTCCTGGAGGGTAAATTTTTGTTTATCCTGGGTTTCCTCTTTCCTGTTGGAGGCCTTCTTCAGAGTCTCCTGAGCTATGACTGTCTCTTCATATTTAAAAATGCATCACTGGGGGCGCCTGGGTGGCTCAGTCGGTTAAGTGCCCGACTTCAGCTCAGGTCATGATCTCGCGGTCCGTGGGTTCAAGCCCGTGTCAGGCTCTGTGCTGATGGCTCAGAGCCTGGAGCCTTTTTCGGATTCTGTGTCTCCCTCTCTCTCTGACCCTCCCCCATTCATGCTCTGTCTCTCTCTGTTTCAAAAATAAATAAACGTTAAAAAAAATTAAAAAAAAATAAAAATGCATCACTAAAAAGCTGATAAAACACTGTATACTTTTAAACACAGTTTGTTCACTAATTGGTAAAAAAAAATGTGATTAGATGTGGACCAGGCAATTTCTCAGGGGAATCTCTAAATATCACTATGAGGTGGTCTTAGCTTGGAACCACTGAGTTTTCCAGAGAAGAAATCCATGATATTTACTGCCCGGATATAGTCACAAGCCTGGCACTATTCTTCATGCCAGAGAGAAATATAACTGCACTTTTTACTGGCTTGTAGTGGACTCTCACTTTTAATCCCTAGACTCATGCTATCCTCTGCTGTATCCTGAAGTAAGTATGGTTCTGCAGATCAGATCAATTCTCTCCTTCTATATGCACTTTTCACTAGTTTTCCTCCCTTCTGCTCAATCAGCTGCCAGCCTCCATCCACACTGTTTTCCAGAACCTGATTGCTCACATCTGCTGATGCCTTCATTCCAGTTCTGTTTGAGCTTGTGGGAATAAATGTCAATGTGTGTGTGTGTGTGTGTGCTTATTTTTTTAACCAAGATACTATCATTTAAGTAAAGATTACAGGAAGAAGAGGAAAGAGACAAATGTGGTTAATCCACTATCTTTAACTCGAGGAATAAACTAACTATTCCTTGTATTTTCTTCTGGTACTGCCAGTTTAGACAAACTTGTTTAATATATACTAAGACTTGTCATACATTTAAGTTTTTTTTTAATTTTTTTTAACGTTTTATTTATTTTTGAGACAGAGACAGAGCATGAATGGGGGAGGGGCAGAGAGAGGGGGAGACAGAGAATCGGAAGCAGACTCCAGGCTCTGAGCCATCAGCCCAGAGCCCGACGCGGGGCTCGAACTCACGGACCGCGAGATTGTGACCTGGCTGAAGTCAGATACTCAGCCGACTGAGCCACCCAGGCGCCCCAAGTTTTTTAAGTCCAATAATATTTTTATAAATTAAGAACCTGAAATCAGAAATTGTGATAACTGGACAAAGCTAAGTATTTAGGAAAGACTTTGCTATGCAAATTTATTATTTAAATAAGATTTAAAAGAGAATGTTTATCCCGAGAGAGCAAATTTTTTTATACTTAAAAGCAAAACTTTACTTATAAATTACCGATATGCAATTATAAATAATGTTAATCGTTAGATGATATTAATCATAGCAAATCTTTGTATGACATTTGGTTCACTATTATTCACTGCCCCTTGCTGTTGACATTACATGACTTGCTTTAGACCAGAGGTCAGCAAACTACATGCTCAAACTGAATGCTGCCTAGGGCCCATTTTTTTACAGCCAGCATGCAAGGAATGGGTTTAAATTTTTAAAAAGGCATTCTAAAAAAAGAGAGAGAGAAAGAGAGAATATGCAACAGAGGCCATTTGTGGCCTGTAAAACCTAAAAAAAATGAACTCTCTAGCACTTTATAGACAGTTTGCTGACCCTTGCTTTAGACACGGAAATTTCAGTGGAGGTGGCATGTGTTAATTTTGGGCAGAAGCTTTAAGGAACAGGGATTAGTTTGCTACATCCTCTGACAACCCGCAAAGTTTCAGAGGTCTGGATCCCAGAGAGAAGACAAACGAAACAGAGCCATAACCAACCTACAATGGACACGCAGCACAGTGAAAAAGAAACCCTTGTTGTTTATAAGCCATTAAAAGTTTCAGGGCTTTTGTCATCTCAGAATAACCTAGGCTAAACTGCCTCGTATGCTTTGCTGATGTCATATGAGTTATCCAACATGACTGAAAATAATGAAATTGCACTTATTGGAAGAATATTTATAATTCAGACTTTTTTTTTACCTTTATTTTTGAGAGACAGAGACAGAGCACAAGTGGGGGAGGGGCAGAGATAGAAGGAGACCCAGAATTCGAAGCAGGCTCCAGGCTCCGAGCTGTCAGCACAGAGCCCGATTGGGGGCTCAAACCCACGAACTGTGAGATCATGACCTGAAGTGAAGTCGGACACTTAACTGACTGAGCCACCCAGGTGTCCCTATAATTCAGACTTTTAAATAATTATTCAAAAATATATTTCTAAAAAGTGGTATATTTTTTTTTAACGTTTATTCCTTTTTGAGACAGAGAAAGAGAGCATGAACGGGGGAGGGTCAGAGAGAGAGGGAGACACAGAATTGGAAGCAGGCTCCAGGCTCTGAGCTGTTAGCACAGAGCCTGACGCAGGGCTCGAACCCACAGACTGTGAGATCATGACCCAAGCCGAAGTCGGACGCTCAACCGACTGAGCCACGCGGGCACCCCTAAAAAGTTGTATCTTAAAAACATTCAAGGCCTGAATTAGATTTAGCGACTTGTATTGTTGGATTAAATGCTTTTTACACTGTTGGATTAAAGGACTTTTACCTTCCTCTTTTCCAGATTGCTAACATTCCTCCTCATTTTGAAACTTGAAAAACACAATATAATAATTTTTATTTATGGACTAGCACCAAATGAAGATTACTACTGACTTAGCACACTAAATTTATCCACACATAAATAAGACGAAATAAACCAAATCACTTAACAGTATCAAGGTCCTACTTTGTGCTAGATGATGATTTCAGTTCTGTACATGGTTTCTCTCCTTTACTTGCCGCACATATTCTGAGGCAGCCATCATTGCTACTAGCCCCTTTTACAAACAAATGAATGAATGAGGCACAGAGGGGCTGAGTACTCACCCAAGAACACAAATCAGGATGAACTGGGGAACCAAGATGTGAGGCCAGGGACTGCAGAGCCTCTGGGCTCCCAACCTGGATGCTACACCAACCCACCCAAATACAAATGCACACTTTGTCTTGGATGTCTAACAATTTCGACATTAAAACTGTAGATTCCCACAACCCGGCAATTCTTTAGTCTTTTATGAAAAATCACAAATGAGTTAGTATAGAGAAAAATTTTTTATAATGTGAATACAGCTTAAGGGATAATACCAGGGGCACCTGGGTAGCTCAGTCTTAAGGTTAAGTACCTGACTTCAGCTTAGGTCATGATTTCACGGTTCATGAGTTTGAGCCCTGCATGGGGCTCTCTGCTGTCAGCATAGAGCCCTCTTTGGATCTTCTGTCCCCCTCTCTCTAGTCCTCCAGCCCCCCTAAATAAATATTGAAAAAGGGACAATGCCGGCTTTCATTTTAAAGAAAAATATACCCCCAAATTAAGCTGACTAATATGAAAAATGTACTTATAATACAGGCTATTTTCCATGAACTAGATAATATCTTATTGTTTGAAAAATAAACCAAATTAAAGTTCAATTAGCTCACTCTATTTTTTATTGTAGATTATGGAAATATTAATATAATTTGATTATATATAAATTATATGTTTTGATGATATATCAGATAATTTAAAAATTATGTGTACCAAACTTATTAAGTCTTTAGTTCCTAATCAGCAATACCAGCTTCTTCTACTAGAAAACATGCAATTGGTACCATTCTAGTCACCAGCTGCCCAAAGTGACAGACTATAAGAGGACCACTGTAACCGCTAGATAGATAGAGCTTATACGAACATTCTAGGTCTAAGACTAGACAAAGGAAAGATAAGACATTGTTTTTTTTGCAAGACAAGAGAGTATCTTATATAACGTTATTAATGGCAGAATGATTCATATTAAATTAAGGATAATCTATTTTATTTCAGGTTAACAACTAGCATTTCTGGTCTACAAAGGTTTTCCCATAGTTCATCTCCTTTACTCATCCCAAGCTTGTGAGGGAGTCAGGTCATATATTCCAGTCGTATCTCAGGCACTAGCATGTACACTATGGAGAATTAGGCTTTTCCCAAGAATAGCTTTGCATGCACAACCCTTAAAAATGTGCATTTCCCTTGAGCAGGAGCTTCCAGTAATGAATAAGCACACAACGTATGTGCAGGACTATGCTCATTTTCAGTGACAGAAATCATTTAAATATATCTACCTAATAGGAACAGCATCAGGAACTGATATTCAGGCTTATCATGTACTATCAGTTTTTGACCAGAATTATTCTTTGCTCTGAGTAGAATTAAGTAAAATGTAACTGTCAAATGGATATTTTTTTCTGGCTCCTAACAGGTCCCTACAGAGTCCATAGAACAAATGTAATGATTAGACTGAAAACTCACTAATAATAGATTTCCTTCAACCTTAATTTTTAAAAATTCATTTCTTCTGTCCTAGGCCTGCATTCAGTATTTAAGGTCGTATTCCACCATAAGAACATAGATGCATCAACTACAAAACTGCTTCTTTTCTACACTAAATTTCAAGTTTTCTGGTGAAAAAAACATTTTTGTAATTAGGATTTTTCAGCTCTCTTTAAATTCACACTCTATGCCTAAATAGGCATTACTCTGAAGGTAGCATTAAACTCTATCAACTTCAAAATAAATGTCACAGCAGATAAATCCACAGCTCTTTTGGGAGATGCATCTTCAATACTAATTCAGATGAAAAGACTATAAACAATATAATTACCACTGGTTGGTTTCTAAAATATATTCTGATAAAATACATTTTTATATCTACCATGTTTCAAAATTAGAACCATTTTAATAATTTTTCCAGTAAGAACCTACTATTTGAAATTATCTGTCAAGATTTTAAATGTGAAAATCCTAAAATTAAAGATTTGGGTTTTGAAACAGATTTGCCCACTGGATACTGCCCTGTTATTTAATACGAACATGATAGGGGAAAATGACTAAGAAGAAATTAAATGTTGCTTCTGTTTGCTATTTCTTTTATCTGTAAAAGGTAGGCCTCAAGAATAACCTCACTCAATGTTATTATTCATTATCAGCCACCCACCACATGACCAATAAGCCCAATGGATATAACTATTCTATTATTGTGCAACAACCCAGGAAAAAGGGAATTGTTCATGGTAATGTAATAAAGTGCACCTGTAAAGGAAAGTAGGTATAGCTTCTGGTTGGTATTAGTGAAAAAGGCATGCATTCAGGGTGTCTAGCATCTAGACGCTCCAAATGAAAACTTTTTAAAAAATAATGGTCACTATTTATAATTTGAACTATTTATAATTTACAGGAACTTTCCAAATGTTCCTGTAAAGAACACTATTTTATCCCCTCTTGCTCTATTTAATGCACTTTAGAGTGTTCTTAATTATAGAATATGCTGTCCTCTTAAACCTAAATTTATCTGTCATAATCTTTCATCCACTCTAAATTGATCAAATAGTACTGTCTTTCCATAAAGCATTTGTTAATTTCTCTCATTAGTAGTGCAAACAATTGAAATCAGTATGTTGGAAGAGTTAATTGCATAAGATAAAATACAGCAGAAAAGGAAAATAATACCTGTACTTTATGCTTATTTCTTCAATTTTCTGGCTCATTTTTGAAAAAATAATACAAGAGCGAAGTACAGGCTGGTCCTCAGTAGTGTATCGTTTAGCACATGGAGGCTTCAACTCAATGAATCCTAGGTGAGTTGTTTGCTGTTCCCTATACTCGATATGCAGAACAAACAGTTTTAGCTACTAAGATTCCATTTTTTCCCACTCAATTTTTCTGCATGTTCAAAATTTCTTGAGACGTAGGATCTAAACTTGACTTCTTTTGACCCTGTAAACTAAGAATCTGATTTAAACAAAAAGATTCCTTTTGTTTTCTAATTTAGATTCTCTTTCACTGAAAAGATTTATCTAATAACAATTCTTCCCAGACTAGAGCTATTCCTCTCTACTGATAATATATGCTTACCTACCCTGAATAACTGTCTCTAAATAGGTCTGTAACTATTTAGTTTTACACTAAAGTGAGCCATGACTCATACTGGTGTTATTGTCTAGGGAACTGAATTATACACAGGCAGCTTTCTCCTTCACGTAGTAATTTTTAACTGTGATCATTAGTTTATTATGAAGCTCTATTTTTAATTGCTTTAGGATTAAGGAGTGTAATGTACATTTTCTAAATGTAGATTCTTCACAATGGTAGTATGTGAATGTCGTGAATATGAAAACAGGTGAAGCTAAGTTTTAGAAGACACTTGCTAATAATACAGACTAAAGTATGATTCTTAGGAGGACACACATTTCAATTACAGAGTATAAGTAATAATTTACCTGTCTTAAAAATAACAGTCACAGTATAAATATCAAACTAAATTAATTCAATCTATTAACAAAAAGATAGGCTATTTTTGAGACACAGGAATTTTAAGAATTATAGGTTCTAAAGTACCTAAAAGAAGATCATCACTTTAGTAAGTCATAAGGAAGTCTGAAAGACTGTGGCATTATACCCTTGAATGGGAAATTACATAAGCATATATGTCTCTAGTTGATGATTATTTAAAAATAAAACACTCTGTGATGTGTTCCTATTTAATTACCCTACGAGTATACTCACTGGATTCTAAATCATAAAAGATTCCTAACAGGGCTGTTTTGATACCTAGCAGGGAATAATGAAATAGACCTTAGTAAGAATTTTTAAATGATTAGGCTTACCTGAACATGTTGATGAATCAATTTAATAGGTATTCACTGAATACCTATGTTCTAGGTTCTACGAAAAGTAAGTATAACTAAAACCGTACAAATCAAACACACACAGTCTCTATTCTTAAAGTATTTAAAATCTAGAAGGGCACAGAACAAGGTCAATAACAAGAAAACCTATGACTAGCCACAAAAACAAGCATCAGAGGCAACAAGTCAGAAATAATAGGTACCACATGCACCTACTCATCCATCCATCCATTTAACATTCATACAGCAATAACCACTACTAGATATTTGGTATACAAAGATAGATAAGATTGGGGCACGTGGGTGGCTCAGTCGGTTGAGCATCTGACTTTGGCTGAGGTCATGATCTCACGGTTTGTGAGTTCCAGCCCCAGTGCAGAGCCTGCTTTGGATGGATCCTCTGTCCCCCTCTCTCTCTGCCCCTCCTCCACTCATGCTCACACTCTCTCTCTCTCTCAAAACTAAACATTTAAAAAACAAAGATAAGATCAACTAATTTAAATTTATATTAGAAACAACGTAACAAATTTCTATAAAGATGGGATTTCAATTAGACTTTATACAAAATCTGAGATTTAAATAGATTCAAATTATAATTGGGTTTGACATTTCAGAGCAACCTAAATGAAGGCAAATCCCTGATGATATTGGCTACGTCTTTTACTTTAAGACATTATGTTCCTCCTTTTCTGAATCTCTTCACTATGCCTTCTGGTACTCCTGATCTATGATAAACTCCTCCAGAACTTTAGGTTCTTCTATGAACCCCCCAATGCTTTACTTCAACCAAAATCCAATTCTTCCCTGAGGATACATCATCCTCTGCAGACTTATCCATCCTGGTTATTCCCTCATACCTGAAATGCCTTAGGGTCAAAAGCAGAGTTCTCCGCTGCTTTCTCAAACATTCTTCCTCTGAATTTATACACAAGAATAACTATTTTTCTTTAAGGCTGATATCATCCTGTCTTCATAGATAGTCTGTCCTGAGCATTTCCTTTGCATTCCTCGAGAACAATAACCTTTCATTCAATCTTCTTTTGTACTTTAATTTCTGCCAGGATCTTTTGTGACTTCAGTGTGCAGGTGGATAAGCCAGCCACCAAGAACCTGGCCTCTCCTGACCAACTTATCCATCTCCGGTGCCTCTTATTCTATCTCAGATACTCACTCTGGACCCTTGTCGTCCATCACTGAAATTAACTGAAAGCAGTCTCCTCTCTAACTACATTCCCCTGTCATTCCACACTTCTTCAACTCCTCCTGTCTCATCTGTTCCTTGATATCCTTGGGATTTTCAGTCCACCAGCCCTTCTCCTTCCACTGCCTATCAGTCCCTTTCTAGCTTTACTTCCGTTTTTCTTCAACTGAGATTTCACGGTCCACAATTTAAACACATGTCTTAACAATACTCTTAACATTTTTGCCTCTCACCATCCCAAATGTATCGGTTAACCCCCATTTTCAATTTCTTCCCTGATACTGTACATCATCACTGATTACATCGTTGGCATCAGTATTCAAAAAAAATTTTTTTAATGTTTTATTTATTTTTGAGAGGGGGAGAGAGAGACAAAGTGCGAGCAGGGGAGGGGCAGAGAGAGAGAGGGAGGCACAGAATCAGAAGCAGGCTCCAGGCTCTGAGCTGTCAGCACAGAGTCAGACACTTAATCGGATGAGCCACCCAGGCACCCCATTGGCATTAGTATTTAAGTGTGCCCATGTTTCTCCTAACCTCAAAAACATCTTTCCTAAAGTCCTCTTCCTTCCTACTTTCATAGCCAAATTTGGCTTAAAAGTTGTCCCCATGATTACCACTCTAGTTTGGATTCTGCCTACCCTCTGCCCCATCCAAATTGGTCCCGCTAAGGCTACCCATTACCTGAATATCCTCAATTCAACGAGCAGTTAGTTTTCTTTTTCTTTTTCTTTTTAATGTTAATTTGTTTTTGAGAGAGACAGAGACAGAGAAACAGAGCATGGGCAGGGGAGAGGCAGAGAGAGAGGGAGACACAAACCCACAAAGTGGGCTCCAAGTTCCGCGCTGTCAGCACAAAGCCGGACACAGGGCTTGAACTCACGAACTGTGAGATCATGACCTGAGTTGAAGTCAGGTGCTCAACCAACTGAGCCACCCAGGAGCCCCTCAATGAGCAGTTTTCAATACTTAGATTGTTGGTTCCATTAGTAGCATCTGACAAAGTTAATTATTCCTTCCTTCATAACTGATTCTTGGCTCTTGGGATATTTTAGTATTTCTTTCTTCCTACCTTACCCCTCCTTTCTCCAGTCTTTAAGTCTAGGAGTTCCTGAGGATCTCCTTCCCTCGGAGACAAGCCCACCCACTCCCACGTCTACTTACTATAGATGCTATGCGTTCACACAGAAATATGACATGGAGCCAGACTGAATGGAACACAGATGTCAAGGCACATGTTAAGCGCCCTCTATTGCTAAAGCTTAAGTTTCAACACACTTTCTGCGGTAGGAAGTCCAAATGAGCTCAGCTGGATTCTCTACTTAGGGTCTCACGAGACTGAAATCAAAGTTTCAGCTGGGCTGGGCTATTATCTGGAGGCTCTGGCCAAGAATCTACTTCTAAGCTCATTCAAGGTGGTAGCTGAATTCAGTGCTTTGCAGCTATAGGAATGAAGTCCCCATTTCCTAGCTGGTCACACTGCATACATTATGCTAGTTAAATAGTGTCTGTATAGGAAGGGTTGTGAGAGAAAGAACAAAGTCTCATTATTAATAAATCATAATAAAAAATCTAATATTATTAAGAAATCTAGTAGCTGAATGAGAAATACAACTGGAATTAAGAAAGGGGGAGAGGTGGGGTGCCTGGGTGGCTCAGTCGGTTGTGTGCCTGACTTTGGCTCAGGTCATAATTTCACTGTCTGTGAATTCGAGCCCCGCATTGGGCTCTTTGCTGACAGCTCAGAGCCTGGAGCTTGCTTTGGATTCTGTGTCTCCCTCTCTCTCTGCCCTTCCCTGTTCGTGCTCTGTCTCTCTCTCTCACAAAAATAAAAAAAAAAAATTTTAAAAAAGTGGGGGGGGGAGATGCCATTCCAGGCAACTGTTATACAGAGTAATATGGCGTTAAAGATGCAGGTGAAGAAAGTAGCTGGGGTTATATACCAGGAAAGAGTGCCATACGAACAAAGATGAGTACATGAGAAAAGTTCCGGTAAGAGGGGTACACCGGGGCAGGAAGGGTAACTGATAACATTCTAGCTGTTGAGTCTGGCTTCAGAGATGACTAAAACAACTAAATAATCAACCATATGGCTATTTCAACATTTGTCAGTCAGGGTTCTTATCTGAAAACACTGGAAGCTAACATTAAACGGAAGAGTAATTTATTAAGGGAATCAGGATGACTAGAGAATAGGCTTATGGGTACGCTTCTCAAGAACAAAAACTAAAACTACGCTGCAGAACTGGCCCGGTGAGGAAATTGTGCCACTGCTCCCCATGGACACTCATGTGCCAAGGTCTCTTCTCTCCTGCAACAGCCACTGTCTAGCACACATACTATTTCTGCACCAGCAAAGCTAATTCAGAATTACTACGGACTCTGAGTATCAGGTTCCTCCACCATCAGCCCATGCAAACATGATGTGAGTGCAGCCCCTGCTTCTCTGTTCAGTCTGTACTGAGGTTTCCTGGACAGGAACAGGACTAGAGCGCCTCGCGAGCGTGGCTCTGCCGGAGTTACCAGTCAGGCTGGGAAAGTGAACTTGCCCTCAGGGAGGTGGGACTATTAGTTGGGACTTTCTCAGACATTAGAAGACAGTTGAAAATATATGGAGGAGTGAGAAACCATAATAAATATCCAAACAAAATGTCATATATTTAGCACACCAAATGCATCTAAATTCCACCCATTTCTGTTCTTACCTAATGCCTTTCCCAAAATATATTAGTAGAATCATAATATCAGAGATAGATGGGACATTTGGTTTAATTCCCTCATTTTACTATTAAGAAACCTGATGCCCAAAGTGATTAGATAATTTATCCAAAGTTACAGCCACAGCTAGTTAGTACAAAGGACTCATGCTTTTCAACTCTGTATGGTTTCTATCATTCAGTGATCAAACT
Source organism: Lynx rufus (assembly GCF_022079265.1). Taxonomy (NCBI): domain Eukaryota; kingdom Metazoa; phylum Chordata; class Mammalia; order Carnivora; family Felidae; genus Lynx; species Lynx rufus. The sequence goes on along the minus strand of NW_025814829.1, from coordinate 30,815,774 downwards.
GAATCTTTATCTTAAAGTTCAACTTAAATTCTACCCTCAGGGAAACTCAGGGTTTAGTTCTCAGTCATCCGGTGATAGTGATCACTTTTTCTCTCAATGTACTGATTTGGTCAGTTCCTGAATATAAAGTTAAATTTTCCATTGTAGAATTCTGTTTTTCTATTATTACCCATGAAAATAAACTGTTATTAAACTGCAAATATGTTTAATCATAGTATATCAATTTTTGAATATCTTAAAACTGTCCTTTACCTAAAGGCTAATTAATATTCTTGCAACGACATCAAGTAATTATTCAAAAGCTACAAGAATAAATTGTTTAATTATGAGAACTTCTCACTCATTTATTATTACATCTTATAAAATTAAAGCTAAAATCACCCACGTAATCTATAATCACATGATTTTTCTATACGGTTAGTATCAAAACTTAAGCAAAGAGAACATAAACACTGTAACACATGCAGAACACAAACATTCTAGGAGTATTTTATTGTTATGACAAGACAACTGATAGAATTATGAGTCTTGACCTCAAGATTGTGGTGTGCTAAATTGTTTTTGGCACAGAAGCCAAAATATTTTGGATTTGGAGAAGGTGGAACGGGAAAGATGGAAAGAGAGAGGAACAATTAAACACAGGCAGTAAATCTGAAAAGGGTGGCAGTGTAGAGAAAAAATTCTCCCAGAGCAGTGGACAGTTCTAGTCAGATTCTTAGAAGCTATTTGTCTAGCACTTTTTTCTTTCTGGGAACATGCTTCAGAAATTTACTGTACTGGTTGTCAGAAATATAGAATCAAGGACTACAAGCCAATACATGTAATGTAGGTATATACAGAAATAATTTAGTTGGACCAGAGATGAAACCATATTATTTTCTGTTGCTTCATTTTGTTTGTGAAATGAATATAATTAACACAGAGTTGGAAATGGATCATTTGAAGTAAATAAATACAAAATACATACCTCATGATGATACAGTCATTCTCTTCCAATTTAAATCAGGTATATTTCTCTATAAGAATGTGTTTTCACAGATTAACTAGTCATCACTCAGACCAAATCATGAAAAAGTTTACAATCCTATTAAGAACTGCCAAATATTCAATTTTATAAAAAACTGCTTTTTCCAACTCTGAAATACTGCCTGGACTTCTTTTCTCTCTCCTCTGATAAACTGCTGATATTATATTTTTAAAAGGGATATTTCCCCACAGTGGTAATTCTGCAATTTAAAATTGTAACAAGTTATCAATAAAGGCTAAACAGTATCCTACAAACCCGCAGGGATACACTATACTTACTATGGCCTTTGGTTTTAAAAATGTTGAAATCATCCAGCTGAAATGGTATGGTGAAAAAAAAAATCTAATGTGAATGAGGGTCCTATAAGATCCAATGCTTCCTGGTATAAATTCTCTGATCTTGAACTTATGCTTCCACCCTTTAAAATCTTAAAAACAACCCTCAAATATTATACCTGTATTTAAAAATAAACATCCATTCTAAAATCTCTGTATTTATATTATAAAAATGCTTTTAATTCAATATAGTAGAGAGGAATAAATACAATTTGTAATTTACACTTACAGCATATCACAGATTTTCTCATAATCTAAATAACTATGTGACATAATGTATCTCCAGTTTAAAGAAGCAGGTCAACTCTCCTGTGATTTGCAATGTCTTGCGGGAATTTAGTTAAAAATATGGAGGGAGAGAGGGAGAGAGACTTATATGTGATCAGAACCTGGAGCAAAAAAGGGAAAAGGGATAATAGCTCATAGACGAAACTGAAGTATTCTCCCCAAACAACTGCAAAACCTTTGTTTAGAAAGGGTACAGAGTATAACAAGGCCAGATTTTCTTTTGAACCTTTAAAAATAATTTCATAGCAGTTCTGGAAAGATAATTAGCCATGACCTGGGCAGCAGTACATATTCTATAAAAGCAAATGATTTCTGTGGCATATTAAATAAGATACGGGGCTAGATCTTACTGTACCACTTAGTTTTAACCTGGAAAGGAAACAATAAAATCTGCACGGAGTTCGTTTGATGTCATAATCAACCATCTAATAAATATTTAACACAGGAACAAATGTTAAGACATTGGACTGGACTCTGTGAAGGACTAAATAAAATACATAAGTCACATAATCTTCAAGGGCAACTTTTCTAGAATGAGAAAAAATTAGACCTATCCAGGGCTTAGAAATTTTGTAAAGGCATGATTATTGCATTTAAAAAAGACTGAAAAAGTGGCCGGACTGATAATGGATTTTAAAAACTCTCTACGTTATATATCACGACATAAAGCATAGTCAGGCTATTTGATCAGATACTCACAGAATGATTGTAAGAAGGTTCCAATATCACAGGTAGTGACATTTTCCCTTGAAGATTCAATTTCGTCAAATAAAAAATCTTTTCCCCCACAATCTTTTCCTTTTTCATACGGTGCACACCATACAGTCTAAACCGAACTGCGTAATTTCCAATCATCTCGGATTCAACATGATTGAACTTGAATGTCTCTGTGAAGACAGGGCATGGTCCTCTCTGGATGCTGGTTTTTGCTCTCTGCTTCTTTATAGGTAGAAGAACAAGGTGTACTTGCCATGAGTTGCCACCTGTCCTGTTATATGTTGGGATATCGGTGACAGCTGTCACTGTTACCAGAAGCTTCTGTTCTTGTGAGTCATAGTCAAAAGTCACATCCAGTGTGCCATATTTAGCTTCTGGCTCAGGATCAAAAGGTTTGGGAAGCTGTGAAGATGATCCTTGAGCTGACATATCCTAAGAAAAGCAAATTCAAATGTTTTCAGTTTTTAACTCTAGTATATAATCGAGCATGTAAATAAACATCTGATACTGCTTTAGGAGGAGGATGTGAAAACTGTCACAAAGAAGGTAATAATAAATAACAGTCAACTACGATCAAAAGCTACTCCACAAGGTCAGAGGAGTAAACATGGTAGGTTAAACTCAAAAGCTTATCATAATACAGACAAAGAATTTAGTATTCCCCATCACAATTTTGAGAAAGTTGGATATGTTTTTATAATTAAAAATACATGCTTCAAGATGTATCTCTCTTCCTTTTGTAGGAAACTACTAAATTGCACTTTCAACATTATAAACAATGCAACTGACAGCTCAATATTAGGCTGGATAGAAAGATAATGGATACAAGCATAATGCCATTGAAAAATTTGGTCCCATTTGGAAAGTTTGTTCTAAAACACCCCATCTGTAACAGAGTGTAAGCACCCTGAGGCTTGGAAATCAAGGGAAATGGGAAATACGAAAGTATAAATACAGAGGCCTCAAAAATACTTGTGGCCAAATACTTATTTTCCATAACACATACATTATTTACACTTTAATTTTTAACCTCAATTTAAAACTACGTATTATTTTCTGAGGTTACTTACTGTTGAAAATCGCTGACTACACATTTCAAAACTTCCAGAAAGACCAAAACTGTACATTTTAATGATGAGGCTGGAAGAAGCTGTACCTGTTTTACCCAGAATTGTCTCAAATTCCTGCCAGCCTAAGTCCCTGGAATGTAACAAGAGGGTTGGCTACTTACCGACTGTGCCAAACCCAGGTCTCTGACCTTTCAACGACACCACTTTGTCCCTTCAAGCATTTTAACAAGTCTTAAACATCTTAAAATGATGGGCATTTTAAAATGTGGACCAATTTTGTAATTTTCTGCTTCTGAACGTGTCCTTGGTGCCTATGGTAGCAGCCACTCCTACTAGTCCCATTCTTCCCTTTTTGCATTTCTGAGAAGGGCTACCAGAGTTGAGGCAGAAACACACTGTCCCGCAAGACACTGCCCTTCAAAACTTTACTTGTGGCAGCTATGCTCATGAGACTTGGCTTTGGTCAGTGGGAGGCAAGCAGAGTTATGTCTGAAACATCCAGATTAGGTTTATAGAGGAAATTACTTGACCTTCACTCTCTTTTTTTCTCAGGCTTCCCACCAGTAGATACGCAGGTAGGATGGGTGGCTCTGCTTGGACCATGTGGACTAAGACAAATACTCCAGGGGATGGCAGAGTGACAAAAAAAACAAACTTCCGCCCTGCCCGCCCTCCCCCCACCAAGCCCCTGAATGATGTAGAGCGAAGCCACCTACTCCCCTAGACTGTCGTTAAATGAAAGACAATCTTCTGTGGTTTTTAGCCATCATATTGGTCTCTTGTTAAAGCAGCTGAACACAAACTCTAACTGTTGTACTAACCATGTGCCAGGCTGTATTTTAGTTGGGGAAGACTCAGCAGAGAACCAAAAATACTCAGGTCTTTTACATATAAATCTTACATGTCTACCTATGGGTGACCCTGCTTGGTACCATGTATGAAAAAAAAAAGAAGAAATGAAGAACAACACTTAGGGAGAGGGAACAGACTCTTAGAGAAGGATTCGGCTTTTTTTTTTTTAAATGGAATATGATGAAATCAGGATAAACATATTCTTATTCTGTCAAAAAAAATTGACAATCTAGAGCAAAATGTTTTAACGTATGCCACTTCATAATTGGCAATCAAAGATGATTAATTACATGGCTTTGATTTTTCAATGAAATACTTTCTAAAATAGTATCATAATAGCTAAGATTTACAAGGCAGTAAAAAATTTCATAATGTCCCAGAGAGGGTTAAAAGGGTGGACCTTTATAGACAAAAATTACTATTTGTGTTCTCTAAACAGGCTACTAGAAAATAATCCCTCCTTTCAAGGTGTCTACATTTGAATGACTGTCAGCTAGTAACAGGTCATCAGTAGAGTTTTTGACCTTCTTGCCAGGGAACCCTCACTGGAACCCTCACTCCTATCCCAGTTCAGTTGTGTGTGTAGATGGGCACTAACATAGCTATGCCCTGAATTAAATGAAGAGGAAAGTAAGACTTTTCTATTTGATAAATAGTATCTATTAAAGGAACGGTAGAAAGCAAAATAAATTTGAAAAAACACAAGAGTGGACTTTATACTAACAGAGGCTATAAAAGCATCTAGATATTGATACAACATGCACTTGCTGTAGAGTCTGAATATATTCAATTCTGCTACAGAGACACAAAAACAAGCAGGATAGAAGAGACTAAGTGTCAACAGACAGCAAGCTGGCAGCTTCTGAAATATGGGCAAAACTCAACGCCTGTGTTAACTATAAATAATGAATAAGGAAGTAATCTGAGAGGCAAAATTCAGAAGATACAGTAAATACAGATAGTAACTAAATTAATAACTTGGAAGATATGCCAAAGATAGACATAATGAATCAAAAATATAATAGAACAAATGAGTACTGCCTAAAGGAAGGAATGTAAGGCCCAAGCCATGATCATGTCACCTCTGAGCTAAAGCTCTGTCACCCATGTGTTCCTTAATGGAAATAGAACCTAGGTTGATTTAGTAGGCTAATTGGCAAGTTTTACTGATGACAGGAGTAATTGTCCCTGCATCTCTCCCAGAAAACAAGTATATGTTTTTGGCCCCTGGCACTGTTGTTTACATCTCAACTCTTGGGGTGCCTCGCTGGCTCAGCTGGTGGAGTATACAAGTCCTGATCTGGCGGTTGTGAGTACAAGCTCCACGCTGGGTGTACAGATTACTTTAAAAAAAAAACCAAAAACAAAAAAACTCAACTCTTGTCCCTGTTACTACAACCGTATATAGGGAACACTGATGGGGCAGAAAGAGTGACATAGGACACTTGGGCATTACTTAAACCAAGGCTTACATAGTGTATTCCTACCACCTGTACCTACTGGCATCCTATTCTAAGTGTGTTAACCTACCTCACCTTGCTCCTCTTCTTACATTATATTTGAAATAGGTTAAGACTCCTAAAAACTGAGAATAAACCGAGGGTTGATGGGGGGTGGGAGGGAGCGGAGGGTGGGTAATGGGCATTGAGGAGGGCACCTGTCGGGATGAGCACTGGGTGTTGTATGGAAACCAATCTGACAATAAATTTCATAATTAAAAAAAAAGAAAAAAAAGAAATAGGTTAAAGCACATGTGCATGCACACAGACACACACACACACACACACACACACACGTGATCTGAGCATCTGAATTTGGTCCATGAGTTCTCTGAAACAGCTTGCCTGGTAGGGTACCAGGCAAGGGAGGGTACCATGCCAATGATCAAAGTAATTTCCCACACAACGATTTAGGTCAAGAAGGGCAACAGAATATAGCTGTTAAGAGCACTGCTTTTGCAGACAGACAGACCTGGGTTTGCATTACAGTTCTACCATCTAATAGGTGCTTGTATGTGGGCAAACTGCTTAACCCTCTGAGTCTTAATATTTTCATTTGTAAAATGGAAATAACTTCCTGAAGATGAGGTTGCTAAAATTAACTGAGCTGACTATAAAGCTTATAGCAAAATTTCTGGCACAACTGTTGACTGCTATTGTTATTGTTAACTCCACAGTCCAGGCTCCTCCATTAACTTGTTGGCTATCTATCCAGTGTGTAAACCTACAAAACAGTGGTCTCAAATTTGTTCATGCACAGAGCACAAAGAAATAGTCTTTGTGGAAAACCATGAAATACGGACGTGTTAAACTTAAAATTCCAATGTGGAATTTTCTTCTAAATTAGATACTATATTAGAATACTAGAAATAGTAGAAACATAGTGACAGACAACACGTGTTTTTAGAAATTATGTAAGAAAAACTTAAAATTGTGGGAATTCTGTTCATGGCTCTACTTCCATTATTTAATTTTGGCAGTATATGGAATTCACCTAGTGAGAACACTGACATAACTAGAGTACTACTATCAAATGCTGTTTGGGACAAAAGTTGTAAAAAGCTGCAATCTAGAAGAAAGTAAGTCCTAAAAGTACATAGTACCTAATGGAAAGCTCAAATTACTATTACAGTGTTCATCATTGTTGAAAGATTAAAACAAATCCTTTCAACAACATGGAAAGACTTCAAAAGTTCAACACATGTATTTTTGTTGTCATTTTCACTTTTTTGCTTCAAAACAGGAAATAACTTAAAACACAACCAACAACTCTGAGTGATGCCATGAATCCAAATGTTGTTAATAAAGCTGAGCATCACTCCTCCCTTCCATATTCCATCACATAAAAATGCAAAAACATCATTTTTGAAAAACCTATAAAACATCAGTGAGCAACCTCCCAGAAGTAAAAATATCCAAACTAAAAGAAGTTTAAAAATAAAAAACACATAATAGGAGCCTCAAGATGGAAGAAACAGGTAATTCCAGAATGTTTGGTATACAATGTTAAAATAAAAAAGACCTATCTTGAGGTGGAAACCTGGGGAAGACAATTTTCCAGTATCTTGTGTATCGCTCTCATTTTTAGCTACGCATCCTCCTTTTGGGGAAAAGGGGGTGGGGTGGGTGAAGGATAGTCGAGACAGTCCTGACATGTCTGCTGGATCAAGATTAGATCAAGGAGAACACGGGTACCTTAAGCCACAAAGGACTAGGATAGTGATGAAACCGTCTTACCAAGAGGAGAAGCACAGGATTATTATCCTCCAATAACGTCCATTTAAAAAACTCTATGTGCTTTTTTACTTACTTCTGGGCTCAGGACTGCAGTGCTGTCACTTGGAACGTCTTCTTCATATCCTTTATTATGAAAACTTTCTATTTCGTGACCTGTGCTTCCTTCACTTGGGCACTTGTTATATGAGCATCGTGGACTGTTGCTGCAGTGGGAAAATTCACATTTACTGTCCCCAATTTCTGAGGGCGTACATGAGAGATGGGGAGAACCACTGTCATCCTGATATGGTGGTGGCTGCAATTCATCCAGTGGGGGTGTTCTTCTCATTCTCTGAATGCAGTTTCCTGACAATGATTAAGAATCTGGTCACTGTTTCCAATTAGCCTCAACATGCAGTACCGTCCACAATAACTGTAAATAACTTAAAAAAAAACTGGATTAAAAAATCTGTGGCAACATAACTGTTAGATTCACTCATGAGTTTCCTCCTTCCCTAATTGAGAGACACAGAAATAAAATAGCCTGGTTTTCCACTCCTCTCCTCCTGCATAATAAGATTAGGAAAGATAAAAGTCATATTCTCGGAGAGATGCTGTCATGTACCATAAAAATGGGAGAGCGAAGAATATTAGTGCAATAGCTTATTTACTTAGTTCTTTCTTTCCAAACAGTCTGGAAGCATACACATTTTACCTACTCCCCTATGACGAGTGGCTCCTCTAGTCACAACAGGTGAGAATATGGTGGGTACTACAAATATAAGACATCATTTATTTTCTCCAATGACTGAGATGAACTTAAACTAGCATTTAGCTCAGAACTATTCTTCCACATCCACCCTAGATCCAGAATCCTAAATTGAGGTGCACCGTGAATCTAGGCCTAATCCCTAACACTGAACAGAGACTTAAAACTGCATTTCACCCTGTCTCAACTACCCAGCGGCCACTCACTGCCCCACTGCACCATGTGTCCCTAACTCCTTCTAAAGTTCAGCTCTACCTTGTCTATAGCGCGCATTGCTACCTGCAGCAATTCATTTTGAACCATATTTTCTTTCAGCCTTAAATTATCCTTTTAATTTTTACCTCAATGATCTATCTCAGTAACCCAGAATAAATACGTCTCTGAACAGGATACAGGTGGGGGGAGGTGGATGATGTAAAAAAAAAAAATAGTTGAGTACATAATTTAAGAACAGCTAAGTCTCAGCTAAATCCTGAATGCAATATCAGATATTAAATTTAAACACTGCTCATTTTTTCTTTTAATGGACTGCGAATCTCTGTTCTCAAAAGGAACCCTGAGAGGAGGTATTTTGTATTGTAATTCTTATAATGGAGTTCAGTTCAAATGTTCAATAGGTTTTCTGTTCTTCCTAAGACAGAAAAACTTTACATAAGAAAAACAAAACTCATTTAAAAATTTCCACAATGCCTGGTTCAAATTAAAATTTGCATGAACTTAGCACAAATTTACATATTTATAGCTCAGAAGCCCAAATTTTAGAAAAAGAAAACTAAATGTCTTACCTAGTGAGTCTAACATTTAGTTGATAAAGCATAAGCAAAAAATAAACAAGTTACTGAACTAACATATTTGAAACTAAATTTGAGAAGGGAAGATAAAGTTGATACACTGCGCTTAGCAGCAAATAAAACACAACACCCCAGGTTTCAGAGAGGGGTTTCCAGGAAACCTTTGGTTTTCCTGATAAAAGCAGGCCCACTCAACCGGCATGCCCTTTTTGTCCACTGGCCTTTTTCTTTCCTCCTCCTTGGACGCGCTGCAGCCATTTTGTAACCATGAAGCAACAAGCGTGACAATGAAAGCTAAGGATGGAGAAGCAGACAAACAGAACATATCAGGGTAACTGAAACATCACTAAGTAGCTATGTCCAAACTTCCTGAAGCCTGAAACAAATCCTGCTAGGTTAAAAAGTACAACAGCAAGACATTGATAGTTGGATATCCTGTGGTTTCCAAATGTATTCTCTACTGACAGTTTTTAAATTATTTAACCAATGTCCTCCCCTCATTAAAGATGTATATTTAATCAGTCACTGCATTATAAATTAAATGGTAATATCTAGTATTTACTGTAACATAAAATCAATTAAAAATTTCCCAGTGTCGTGGTTTCAGGAGTCAGAATACCGTCTTTTCCTTTATCTTTACCTATATATATGTTTTTTAAAAGAGAGGTGATCTTTCTCAGATCTCAGACCTCAAATTGCTCAGCACATAGTCCCACGGATAGCACTGACAGAACTAGGTACATATCTAGTCCTGAACCCATCTCAGGGGAATGGGATTGCCATAATTCACTCAGATTAATCAGAAGCCATCAGAGTGAAGGTGGAGATGGAGTCAGCTTCAATGTCCATACCTACGTGGAAGAGAATAGGTGCCACCCACCCAGAAAAAAGAGAAAGGACTCAAATAAATAAAATTAGATATGAAAAAGGCGACATTACAACAGATATAACAGATACAAAGGATCATATAAGATTAACAGGAACAATTATGTGCTAACAAATGGGACAACCTAGAAGACACAGATAAAGTCCTAGAAACATACTAGCTACCAGGACTGAATCATGAATAGAAAATCTGAACAGACAAATAACCAGTCAGTAATCAAAAACCTCCCGGGGTGCCTGGGTGGCTCAGTCAGTTAAGCATCTGACTCTTGATTTCAGCTCAGGTCATGATCTCATGGTCGTGAGACTGGGTCCCAGTGGGCATGAGCCTAATTAATATTCTCTCTCCCTCTGTCCTTTCCCCAGTCTTTCTGTCTCTAATAAAACAAAACAAAGCAAAACAATGACAACAACAAGGAAATCTCCCCAAAAAAAAGTTCACTGGTGAAGTCACCAAATCTTAAAGAAAAATTAATACTAACTCTTCTCAAAATGTTACAAAAAAATAGAAGAGGAGGGAACACTTCCAAACTCATTTAACCAGGCCAGCATTACCTTGAAACCAAAGGCAGACAAAGACACCACAAGAAAATTACAGGTCAATATCTCTAATAAACACAGGTGCAAAAATTCTCAACAAAGTATCAGCAAGCCAAATTTAACAATACATTAAAAGCATCATACAGCATGATAGATTGGGATCTACTCCAGGGATTTAAGGGTGGTTCAATATCTGCAAATCAATGTAATACAACACATTAACAAAACAAAGGATAAAAATCATAGGATCATCTCAGTAGATGTAAAAAAAGCATTTGACAAAATTCAACATCCATTCATGACAAAAACTCTCAAGAAACTGAGTACAGAAAGAACATTAGTCAACACAATAAAGGCCATATATGACAAACCCACAGCTAACAGTATATTCAATAATGAAAAGCCGAAAGCTTCTTCTCTAAGATAAGGAACAAGACATGGATCTGACTCTCACCACTTTTATTTAATATAGTTTTGGAAATCCCAGCCAGAGAAAGAAAAGAAATGAAAGGCATCTAAATTGGAAGAGAAGTATAACTATCTCTACTTCCAGATGATGATATTATATAGACAAAAAACTGAAAGATCCACCAAAAAACTGTTAGAATAAGTGAATTTGGGGGCACATGGGTGGCTGAGACTGAGATTAAGCATCCAACTTCGGTTCAGGTCATGATCTCACAGTTCCTGAGTTCAAGCCCCATGTTGGGCTCTGTGCTGACAGCTCGGAGCCTGGAGCCTGCTTCGGATCCTGTGTCTCCCTCTCTCTCTGACCCTCCCCGCTCATGCTCTGTCTCTCTCTCAAAAATAAACAAACATAAAAAAAGCGAGTTCAGTAAAATTGCAGGATGCAAATCAATATAAGAAATCAGTTCCATTTCTACATATTAACAACAAAGTATCAGAAAAGAATTTTTTTTTAATTCTATTTACAGTTGCTTCAAAAAGAACACAATACCTAGGAATAAATTTATCCAAGGAGATGAAAGATGTACCTGTACACTAAAAACTACAAGATACTGATGAAAGAAACTGAAAAAGACACAAAATAAATGGGAAGATATTTTATGCTCATAGATTGGCAGAAATAATACTGTTAAAATGTCCATAAACTGGGATGAGCACTGGGTGCTGTATGTAAGTGATGAATCGCGGGAATCTACTCCTGAAGCCAAGAGCACACTGTATACACTGTATGTTAGCTAACAATAAATTATATTAAATAAATAAATAAATAAATAAATAAATAAAGATTCAAAGTGACCCTCTATCAAAATTCCACTGGCATTTTTCACAGAAATAGAAAAAAACAATCCTAAACTTTGTATGGAACCATAGAAGACTCCAAAGCCAAAGCAATCTTGGAAAAGAAAAACAAAGTTGGAGGTATCACACTTCCTGATTTCAAATTATATTACAAAGCTATAGTAATCAAAAGAGTATGGCATTGGCATAAAAACAGACACACAGATCAACAGAGAACCCAGAAATAAACCCACACATACAGTAAATTAATTTATGACAAAACAGCCAAGAATACACATGGGAGATGATAGTCTGTTTAATAAATGATGATGGGAAAACTGGACAGTCACATGTGAAAGAATGAAACTATATCATTATCTCACATCACACACAAAAATCAACTCAAAATAAAGACTTGAACATAAAGCTTGAAACTATAAATCTTAAAAGAAAACATAAGGAATAAGTTCCTTAAAACAGTCTTGACAAGATTTTGCCTTTGCTAGAAGCAAAGGCAACAAAAGCAATAAATAAGTGGGACTATATCAAAATAAAAAGCTTCTGCATAGAAATCCATCAAAAAAATTATAGGCAATCTATGGGATAGGAGAAAATATTTAGAAATCATATACTCAATATTTAAAAAACTCATACAATTTAACAGCAAAATAACAATCTGATTTAAAAATGGGCTGAGAAGGGGTGCCTGAGTGGCTCAGTTAGTTAAGTGTCTGACTTCAACTCAGGTCATGCTCTTGCAGTCCTGAGTTTGAGCCCCGCGTTGGGCTCTGTGCTGACAGCTCAGAGCCTAGGGTCTGCTTCAGATTCTGTGCTTCCTCTCTCTCTGCCTCTCCCCTGCTCATGCTCTCTTTCTCTCTCAAAAATAAACACTAAAAAAAAATGGGCTGAGGAACTAGACATTTGTTTCAAAGAAAACATCCAAATGGCCAATAGGTACATGAAAAGGTGGTCAACATCACTATCATCAGGGAAATGCAAATCAAAAGCATAATGAGATATTTCACACCTGTTAGAATGTCCAATAACAAAAAGAATGCATAACAAATGCTGGAATAGGATGTGGAGAAAAAGGGACCCTTGTGTCCTTTGGGTGGGAATGTAAACTGGTAAAACCACCATGGAAAAACAGTACAGAGATTCCTCAAAAAATTAAAAATAGAATTACCATAAGATCAAGCAACTCCACTCCTGGGTATTTATCTGAAGAAAATGAAATCACTATCGCAAAAAGATATCTGCACTCCATGTTCCCTGCAGGATTCTTTATAATTGCCAAGACAAGCAAACAACCTAAGGGTCCATCAATGGACGAATGGATAAAGAAAATGTGGTATACACACACACACACACACACACACACACACACACACACACACACACTGGACTATTATTCAGCCAGAAAAAAGAAGAAAATCTTGCCATGTGACAACACAAATGGACCTTGAGGGCATTACACTGAGTGGAATAAGTCAGAAGGAGAAAGAAAAATACTGTATGATGTTACTTATAAGTGAAATCTACAAAAATCTGAACTCATAGATACGGAGAACAGATTGGTCATTGCTAGAGGTGAGGGTGGGGAGTGGAAGAAATGTGTGAAGGTGGTCAAAAGGTACAAACTTCCAGTTAAAAGATAAATAAATCCTGGATGCGACGTACAGCATGATGACAGTTAACAATAATGTACTGTAGATTTAAAAGTTGCTAAAAGAATAGACCTTAAAAGTTCTTATTAGGGAAAAAAATGTGTAACTATGTGAGGTGACTGATGTTAACTAAACTTACTGTGGTAAATCATTTTGCAATAAATACATGTATCACATCCTATGTTGTGCTAATACCTTAGACTAATACAATGTTATGTATCAATTATATCTCAGTAAAATTGGAAAAAGAAAAGAATGACTAAACATTTCTTTTACAAAAGCTTATACACTAATTGAGAGTATAAAAATATATATACACATGAAACAAAAGGAAAAGAAACAAACCAAAAGAGTATATGCCTAAAGCATACAGGGTCCAGGGAGGAAGATAAAGGACGTTGGCTAGAAAAACCTGCATGATCAAATCCTTGTCTCCCTTATCCTTCAATCTGATTTCATATTCATCTTGATTAAAACATCTTCTCTGTGGTCTTTCTTCTTCAATAGCTGCTTCACTATATTAATCCTTGTCTGAACTTCCTTCTCATGTGACCAACACAATCTAATTTCTGTCCGGTAATAATCTAATACCTTACTTCCATCAGGTTCCAGTTTAGATGTCAGCCAACCAGGATATATTTACACAGCTGAGCTCTAGTCATCTGGCTCTTTAGTGTAACTGCTCTCCAGGGACTAAAGCACTAGTTACCCAAAAGACACTTAGTGATATTTAAAGATGCTAAGTAGGTTCCATGAGGAGACTTCACTAGTGTTTCTGATTTGAGAGAAACAATTTTAAAGCTGTGAAATTTGGAATATACATATTGGAATATATAAATTATATATATAATTTACATATTATTTATGTATTTATATTTTCATGTAATTATAAAATATTACCTAAATCCTCAAAGTTTTGAAAACAATAATACCATACTTTTTACTTTTCACTTTACTTTTGCATTTTACTTTACAAAGTGAAAGAACACCGAAATGTACCTGGAATAGTTATTTCATTAAAAAAATTTTTTTTTAAAGTGTTTATTCTTATTTTTGAGAGAGAGAGAGACAGAGTGTGAGTGTGAGCAGGGCAGGGCAGAGAGAGAAGGAGACACAGAATCTGAAGCAGGCTCCAGGCTCTGAGCTGTCAGCACAAAGCCCAAAGCGAGGCTTCAACTCATGAACTGTGAGGTAGTAACCTGAGCCGAAGTCGGATGCTTACCCATCTAAGCCACCCAGGCACCCCAGGAATTTCATTTTTAAAAATGCAGTTATGAAGATTTTTCCTCTTTCAAACTTTTGCAACAATATATTCTTTCTCTAATTGGCAACTACTTCTTATAGTCTACACAGTGTAGTAACTAAGAGTTGGCTAAAATTTAACTGATACTGAAAAATTTTTAAGACAAACGTTTTATAAAATAACATAATTTATACTACAGTTGTTAAATTACACTGTAAACATCCAACCTTAAGAGGAAGCTTCTAGTGGAACTGCCAAACACCAAAATGATGATGCCCTGTTATTACTTTCCCCCTTGTTTTACAACCTAACTCCCCACCCTGTTTTGTGGAAATGATATATCCATAAAAGGGTTCATGCATGGATATATTTAAAGCAATTTCATTTACCATCTGCATATTGTAGAGCACTTACAAAACAAGACAAGGTCTCTTCCTACCTTAAAAAAACAAAACAAAAAACAAAAATACAAAAAAAACAACCAGGAGTCTCAACAGGATAAGAAGGTTCCCGATGGTGATGCCTGGCATGGGGCAACAAAGCCCAAAAGGGTGAAGAGTGTGTCTGAAGGAAAAGGAGTCAAAAGGAAGGAGTAGGATCCAAGCCATGGTGGGTGGGGGTGGGGGGGGAGGGGGACAGGCGTGGGCTGTGAAAGCCTAAGAGGAAATCCACACAGAGGCATACCTGGTGAAAGAGGAAGGCATCAGCATAGACAGTTGGCCTGACACAGGAAATCCATGAGTATCCATGAGTGAAGGTCACCTGGAGTGTGGTGTCAGAGCCCAAGTGGGTAAGGAAGACAACTACATGGGGACAAGGGGGAGTCCTAGAGCATAGTGTCAGACTCCAAGCAAGAAGCCAGAGCTTTGGTAGGTTGATGAGGCCATCCAATGTGGATGGTGAGCTGGTCTGGAGTGTCACAACCCATGTTCTGAGGGTCATGGGGACATCCACAAGTAGGAAAGGCTGCAGGGTATATAAGAACCCAAATAGGGTGAGGGAGCATGTGTGCAGACTGGGGTGGGGCGGGGGTTGATCAAATAATAAATATGTGAAGTTTAATGGAAGCCAGGTCTGTCTCTCAGTGTTGGAGAAGGAAGTTAGAAATATGGAAAGGGAGAAAAAAAGAACTGTGGTCTTGGATTAGAACCGAGGATATCAGTGTGAAAATGAACTCAGTTGTTAAATAATAAGTAAATATGGCATAAATATGCATATAACATGCACACACACACACACACACACTCATTCCTAAATATCCTAGCTCTGTCTCCTGAGAGGATTTAAGAACAACATCTCAACACCAGTGTGCACACCTAGTGCCCAGATCTTGGCTTCTAAATCTATTCTTTACTGAAAGGAACCAGGGTTCCATGAAGAAGTAGCAAATTTCAGGGCTATGAAACCAAGTTGAAAATTAGATTGTATTCAAAGAATGATGGGGACATGTCAAAAAGGCAAAGAAGCCACGTTGAAGAAGTTTGCACTGAACAAATCCCACAATTTGAGCTTCCAAATAAACAATTGAAGTAACTGATTATAACACACTGAAGAGAAGAAGAAAACATGAGTCCTTCTAGATATAAATACATATATGAACAAATTGAAAGAATTCTGAGGAACAGATTGTCTGCATTTTTACAAAGCACCTGCTGACAAAGTACTTAATTATCTAGCACGGATACGCCCTTAATGAAGACATCAAAGCGAACATCGTGAGTAACAGGGCAAATCAAAGTGTGCATCACCTGACAGGATGCAATGAGAGGACTACAGCACCACTGCCTTGGTCCTCCAACTAAAGATGCTTAACCTGAACCTAATCATGAGAAATATCAGACTTATGCAGATATGCTAAAACACGGCCTGTCATCTTCAAAAAGGAACGGCTGGAGAAGCTGCTCTGGCCCAAAGGAGACTAAAGCAACACGACAACGTATGATTCTGAACTACATATCCTTTTGCCATAATGGATATTATCTGGACAACAGCAGGCAGTGAATGGATTCTGAGGATTAGATGGCAATAATAAGCCAATGTTAAAGTGTTTACTTAGATGGCTGTGTTGTGGTTATGCGAGAGAATATTCTTTTTTTTTTTTTTTAATTTTTTTTTCAACGTTTATTTATTTTTGGGACAGAGAGAGACAGAGCATGAACGGGGGAGGGGCAGAGACAGAGGGAGACACAGAATCGGAAACAGGCTCCAGGCTCTGAGCCATCAGCCCAGAGCCCGACGCGGGGCTTGAACTCACGGACCGTGAGATCGTGACCTGGCTGAAGTCGGACGCTTAACCGACTGCGCCACCCAGGCGCCCCGAGAATATTCTTTTTTGTAGAAAATACACATTAAAGTATCTGGGGGTGATGACAAATCAGGCCAGTGGGCCACTGACTCTGATATAGCTCAAGGAGTAAAAAGGAGTTGTACTGCTTTTTAAACTACTTTTTCAACTTTTGTTAATTTTCTGAATGTTTAAAAAAATTCTCCATAAAAAAGGCACCATCATATCTTTTGAAAATCAGATGATTCACACAAATTCCTAAAGAAACAAAACCTAGACAGATCCAAGAAGACACAGGAAAATTATATAATCTTGTATCTGTTACAGAAATTGAATGCATATTTTAAAACCTTCCTAACAAAGAAGAATCCAGGCCCAGGTCACTTCACTGGTAAATTTACCATTTAAGGAAGAAAAATCACCAATTTTACACAAAATATTGTTGATAGTATAAAAAAAGATGGAACACTGCTGAAATTATCTTATGAAACCCCATAACCTTGACACCAGAGGCTGATAAATTATCTTACAAGAAAAGAATAAGCTGATCCCTCTTGTGAACACAGATACAAAAATTCTATACAAATTACTAGCAAATGAAACCCAGAGTCATGCAAACAGAGTACTACATCATAACCAACTTGGGTTTATACTAGGAATATAAAGTTATGTGCAAATGCACAGTGGATTTACTAGTAGAAAATTAATTTATCTAATGTATTGCATTAAAAGACTCAAGTTAAAAAGTAATGTGATAACTGTAATAGATTCAAAAAGGATTTGAAAAAAAAGTGTTTGATGAGATTCACTGTATTCATGATAAAATCTCTGCTGTGTACAAATGAGGAATACAAAGCAATTTCTTTAATCCCATAAAGAGTATATTTGAAAGTCCTACAGCAAACATTGTATTTAATGGTGAGATGTTGAAAGCTTTACCTCTGATACTGGGAATGAGACAAGGATAGCTATCATCCCATTCAACAAGGTAAGGGAGTTTTAGCCATTGCAATAAGGTGAGAAAAACATGTAAAAGGACTGGAGAAAAGAAAATTGTTATCACTCTCAGATGAAGACACTTTAGAAGTAATCTATTAGAGTTAGTAAGTAAATTTAGCAAGGTCACTGGATATGGGATCAATACTACAAAAATCAATTAAATTTCTACACACATGAATGAAAAATCAAAAAGTGAAATTTAAAAACAATCCCATATATAATGGTACCAGGTAACACCAACTACCCAAGAATAAATCTATAGAAATCACCTTGCTGTTACTTTTCCAGTTTGGGGACTCATAACTAGAATATACTCTTAGCACGGGCAGAATCCACATTTTGGCTTTCTAAGCAGTGGCTGTATGATATGGGAAGGGACTCCTGCAAACCACTGGAGTTTACTTTCTCCAGCAGCAAGGCATCCCAAGAGAAAGAGAGATTAGTCTACCATCAGAGACTTGAGAACTGCAGGTTTGGCAAACGTATTTAGTTTGGTCATTGTAAAAATTAATAAGCTTAAAAAATGATGGCAGATTATCATTAACTTCTAATTACATGACTTTAACTGCAAGTGCCACTCCAGATGGAGTCTTCTTATTAAGCAAATTAAAACAGCCTTGGTATTTGATACGTAGCTTTTACTTAGCAAATGCTTTACCCTTTGTAACAGTGAAGAGGGAACAAAAGTGACTTGTCATTTTCACCTTGCAAAGACAGCAATACTTCTATTTCCCAGCTTCAGGGAAACCTATAATAAAATATTCTTGTTCCATGCCCCAAGCTGCTCTGCAGAGACCATTGCTGCCTCAACATTCCATACTACATCGCCTCGATCCTTCTCTGGATGACAGCAAGCTATTAGCACCTGGAGAGTGTAAGAGCTGAGAGATGAAATGCCTTGGTAAAATACACATGTGTGACAGAACTGAGAACTCAGTCTTACGAAAATACAGGGGCTTGCCTCCTCAATAAAGTTCCTGAGGGTGCAGGAGTATGATGGAATATTCCTTCCAAAGTCAAAGAGAATTTACTATCCCTTGTCTGTGCCCCACTAAGGAGACAAAAATTTTGGTTGGCCTCTTTACATTCTGAAAGCAGCACATTCCATATTTGAGTATACAGCTATGATCCATGTATAAGGTAAAATAAAAAGCTTTTCAGCTTTGAGTAGGACCCAGAGCAAGGTAAATCTCCAGATGATCCAGGGTACAGTGGAGTAAGCTTTACACTTGACCTTTAAGGACTCAGCAAACCAAATGGTCCTCAAATGTCTGTAATAGGCGATGATGGTCAAAAAGTATTGAGAAGTTTTGATGGTAGAATTGCATTGGAGGACTCTTTTTTTTTTTTTTCTGGCCATATCTTTGCTAACATTTTTGCTTCTAAGATTTTAAGTCCTATTGCTTCTCTGATGGGTAAAAGTTGGTATCTTGTTTTAATTTGCACTTCCCCTTGTATGTAGGGAGGAGCACACCTTTATCGACTACTTCTATTTTCTCTATATTCCCCACTAGATATTTACTTCTTTGAAGCATTATAGTATCCTGTTTATATTGAACACAGTGTTCATACATTACTGGTATTCAGTGCATGCTACCCAAAGCAATCTATATATTTAATGCAATCCCTGTCAAAATACCCACATTTTTTCACAGAACTAAAAAAATAAAACTAAAATTTATACATGAAACCAAAAAAGACCCTGAATAGTCAAAACAATCTTGACAAAGAAGAACAAAGTTAGAGGTATCACGATCCCAGAATTCTAGATATACTACAAAGCTATAGTATGGTACTGGTACAAAAACTGACATATAGATCAACAGGACAGAATACAGAGCTCAGAAATAAACGTGTCTATACTTACATGGTTGATTCATCTACAACAAAGGAGGCAAGAATATATAGTGGGGAAAAGATACCTCTTTCACAAATGGTGTTGGACACCTACATGCAAAAGAATGAAACTGGACTATTTTCTCGCACCATACAAAAATAAATTCAAAATGGATAAAAAGACCTAAATATGAGACTTGAAACTATCAGACTCCTAGAAAAAAAAAAAACTAGGCAGCAATTTCTTTGACATGGGCTGCAGAAATATTTTTCTAGATACGTCTCCTCAGGCAAAGGAAACAAAAGCAAAATTAAACTATTGGGATTACACCCAAAGAAAAACACTGTGCACAGTGAAGGAAATCAACAAAACAAAAAGGCAACCTACTGAATGGGAGAAGATATCTGCAAATGACATATTTGATAAGGGATTAATATCCAAAATATATAAAGAAATTCCCCAACTCAACATGAAAAAAAACAAATAATCTGGTTAAATTGGGAAGAGAACCTGATTAGATTTTTTAAATTATGGCTTTTTTGCAGCTCCTAACACATTTTATTACAAGACAGAGCCCAGATTATTTTTGTACCATGACTTATAACTCTTAATCTTTCTCACCTTATTTTCTGGATGGTTTAAATAATCTCTGAATCAAACTATATTTCACACGTAGCTACTTTCTACCAGTACAATCTTATTAAGTACATGTATCTTTAAAAAAAAATTCTTTTTTCCAATGTTTATTTATTTTTGAGAGACAGAACGTGAGTAGGCAAGGGGCAGAGAGAGAGGGAGACACAAAATTCAAAGCAGGCTCCAGGCTCTGAGCTGTCAGCACAGAGTCCGACACGGGGGCTTGAACTCACAGACTGTGAGATTATGACCTGGGCCGAAGTCGGACACCCAACCAAGTGAGCCACCCAGGCGCCCCAGTAAATCAATTCACTATCTCTCATTTCTTGAGGCTCAGGGTTTTTTTTTGTTTTTTGTTTTTTCTTAACGTTTATTTATTTATTTTTTTTTAATTTTTTTTTCAACATTTATTTATTTTTGGGACAGAGAGAGACAGAGCATGAACGGGGGAGAGGCAGAGAGAGAGGGAGACACAGAATCGGAAACAGGCTCCAGGCTCTGAGCCATCAGCCCAGAGCCCGACGCGGGGCTCGAACTCACGGACCGCGAGATCGTGACCTGGCTGAAGTCGGACACTTAACCGACTGCGCCACCCAGGCGCCCCAACGTTTATTTATTTTTAAGAGAGAGAGAAACAGAGTACAAGCGGGAAAGGGGCAGAGAGAGAGGAAGACGCAGAATCCGAAGCAGACTCCAGGCTCTAAGCTGTCAGCACAGAGCCTGACGCGGGGCTCAAACTCACGGTGAGATCATGACCTAAGCCTAAGTCGGAAGCTTAATTGACTGAGCCACCCTGGTGCCCCGAGGCTTAGGTTTTGATAAAAGATCATACTCACTTCGAATGAAATGAAAAGTGGTTTATTTTTGAGAAACAACTCCTGGCCTACTATTATTATCAAACAGAAACTAACTGGAGGATCAAGAGACACGAGATAGCTATGCGATCCAAACCGTGCATGTGATCTAGCTATAAAATTGGCGTGGTCAAGCTGCACTCCCAACATTAAGGGAAACTAGCAGATATTGGATGAAAACCAATTAGGCTTTGAAGGCACAGGCAGGTATATGTGCCTGCTGTATCTTGCATAACCTGCATGCATAGCCTCATGAGTACCTATGACTCACACAGTGAGGGTTAAAAACATTATGTCTAGTGACAAGTGGAATGTTCTGGTATTATAATTATTTCAGAGGAGGCCCTGAAAAACAACATGAAAGGAAAATCTTCTCAGTGGATAGAATTTAGTAGCCCATTTGGTTTTCAACTCTGCTTAGAGTAAAGAGTTGATCTCAATTACCGGGCTGCCAAAGGTCTGGCTGGATGTAAGGACTTGAGAGGAGAGAGACTGGCAGATCGGTGTCACGTAGAACGGCGGTAGGGTCTGAACATATTTACATCCCCAATACAATTTAAAACACAAATATGCGGCAAATACCTGATTTCTAAAATGTAATTCCATATATTGTAAGTCAAATTCTTTTCCAAATTGAAAAAGGCAAGACTATTCATAAGTTAGACTCTTAGATGAATTTTAAAAGCATGCCCAGAATTACAATGTCAATTTCAAACAATATTTTTATCTGTCATTTTATCTTTGTGTTCAATGCTATTCAGTTTTACCTGCAGAAAATATTTCATGTTAATGAATGATTAAAGATAATATCAAGGAATTTCTGTTTTCATGCCCAAGGGAGTAAACGGTATCTAGTCAGCCCTCCTGCTATAAATAACTACAAAACTGGACAAAGTACAAGAAGCAACTCTTTTCAGGTAATGGACAACACACAGTTTGAAAAGGAGCACTCACAAGGTGATCCCGTCAACTGACCAACTCTCTGATTGGGCACAATATCCTACCTACAGCAGAGAGAACTGAAGTCTGAGCAGGGCAAGAGTCACCTGAGCTGAGGAGGCAGAGGTTAAGGGTTTGAGGCGGCTGCAGCAGCTGGAAAACTGTGGGGCAGGGCACTGAGCAAGAGAAAGCTCTACAGAGAAAAGGGGGCCGCAAAAGTCTGTGTGCAGGACCCCCACGAGTCCCTGGCCAAGAGTTGGCTGGACATGTGCAGAGACAGACTGCCCAACGCTTACGTGGAGGTATTAGATGCCAATCAATGCTGGGGGAAGAGCTATGCTCAGATCATTCAGAGTGTGTGCTACTCGTAAAATATATTTTATTATGGTATAATTTATAGACAATAAAATCTATCCATTTCAACGACTTAACCACCACACAAAGGAGATACAGAAAGTTTCCATCCTCCTAAGTGCTCTCATGTTACTTTGCCTCCCATAAGTCCAGCCACAGGCCAACCACTGACCTGCTTTCTTTCACTGGAGTTATGCCTTTTAGAGAATTTCACACAAATAGGATCATGCAGTATATAGTCTTTTGTGTCTGGCATCTTGTACTTCCTGTAAATGCTACTGCCTTTCAACTACGTAGTTGCATAACTTTTTGTGAAGTTGTATTCTACTGTAGAGATACAATTTATCCTTTCAAACTTTTCCAGGAGGCTGTACAATTTTGCATTCAAACTTGGAATGTATGAGAGTTCCATTTATTCCACATCCTTACCAATATTTAGTCTTGCTGGTCTTTAAATCTTAACACGTCACTGGCTGTGTAATCATATCGCTGAGTGATATCTCATTGTGATTTTACTTTGCATTTTCCAAATGACTAATGATTTGAGCATCTCTTCATGCATTTATTTGCCATTCATAAATCTTCTCCAGTGATGCATGTGTCCAAAAATGTGCACATTTTTAATCAGGTCGTTCACTTCATGTAATTGACTTGTAAGAGTTCTCTGTGCAATCTGGATATAGTTGTTTACAAAATGTACATTTTCTCAGTCTTTGACTTATCTTTTCATTTTCTTAATAGTGTCTTTTTTTTCAATATATGAAATTTATTGTCAAATTGGTTTCCATACAACACCCAGTGCTCATCCCAAAAGATGCCCTCTTCAATACCCATCTTAATAGTGTCTTTTGAAGAGCAAGTTGTTCTTTACTTCAATGTACTTACAATCATTCTAATTTTCTTTTAAGATTCAGGCCTTTTGATTCCTATCAATAAAATCTTTGCCTAATCCAAAGTCACCAAGATTTTCTAGCTCTTCTAATAATTATGTAAGTTTTAGCTTTCACATTTAGGTTCATGATCCATCTGGAATTAATTTTTGTGTATGGTGTGAGGCAAAATTGGACACATTATTTTTCCATATGGATTTCCGGTTGTTTCAGCACCACTTATTGAAAGCTGTTTTTTCCTCGTTGAACTAACTGGGTACCTTGTTGAAAATAATTGTTGTGTGTGGGTCTGCTCTGTAGACTCTCTCTTCTTTCACTGACCTGTATGTGTAGCTTTGTGCCCAAATCATACTTAGTTGTTCACTGAAGCTTTACACTAAATCTTGCAGACAGATAGTGTAAGTCCTGTTACTGTGCTCTTCTTTTCCACAACTTTTTTTGACTATCTATGCCCATTTCATTTCTATAAATATTGTAGCTTGTCATATGATATAAAAAAAATAAGAAAGAAAAAAAAAGGAAGCCCTCCTGAAATTTTAACTGGAATCATCTTCAATCTATAGATCAATTTGGCAAGAACAGGCATCTTAACAATATGCAGTCTTTTAATCAATGAACTTGATGTACCACTACATTTAAGTCTTCTTTACAATATCTCAAGTTTTATGATTTTCCGTGTAAAGACCTTGCTTATTATTCTTATTCCCAAGAACTGTTTTATGATACTAGTATAAATGATATAGTTCTCTGAAAAGTATTTTCCAATTACTTTTGCTAGTATATAGAAATACATGTGATATTTGTATATTGACCTGGTACCCTAAAAAGTCCTTGTAAATTTCTTAGAAGTTTCTACATAATCATGTCATCTGCAAATAAAGATACTCTGATTTCATCCTTTCCAATCTCTACAACTTTTTTTTCTTGCCTTATTGCACTGTCTAGACCTTGATTAAAACACCAAATAAAGGGGCGCCTGGGTGGCGCAGTCGGTTAAGCGTCCGACTTCAGCCAGGTCACGATCTCGCGGTCCGTGAGTTCGAGCCCCGCGTCGGGCTCTGGGCTGATGGCTCAGAGCCTGGAGCCTGTTTCCGATTCTGTGTCTCCCTCTCTCTCTGCCCCTCCCCCGTTCATGCTCTGTCTCTCTCTGTCCCAAAAATAAATAAACGTTGAAAAAAAAATTAAAAAAAAAAAAACAAAAAAAACCCACCAAATAAAATAGTAATACAGAGGGAATCCTTGCCATATACTGAGGTAAAAAAAAAAAAAAAAAAAAAAAAAAGAAGCAACTCGAAATTTCACCCTAAGTGTTAGCCTTATGGGATGTTTAACAATTTTATTTTGTTATGTTTTGTTAGTGCCTGTAAGCAGAGATTAAGAAAGTTTTCTGGAAAACTTTATCACGAACAGAAGTTGGCATTTCTCCATCAAGTGTCATGGAAGATTATGTGATTTTCTACTTTATTCTATTATGTGGAGAAATGCAACAATTGATCCTCCAATGTTAAACTAAATCTGTATTCCCAAGATGCACTCCACTTGGTAATGATGAGTTATCCTTTTTTGTACTGCTGGATTTAACTTATTAGCATTTTTAAAGGATTCTGCATCTAGGCACATGAGCAACATTGACCTTTCTGTCTTTGCAATGTCTTTGTTTTTGCTGTCGTGGGAATTCTGGACTCATATGATGACTTAGGGAAATGTTACCTCCTCTTCTTATTCTCTGGAAGACCTTGTGCTGAATTGGTAGTATGTTTCTTCTTAAAGGTGGTTAGCAGAATTCACTGATGATGCTGTCTGGGTCCAGAGCTTTCTTTGTGAGTATAGACCTATAAATAGAGGTCAACTGAAGTTCTCTCTTCTTGAGTGAGGTTCAGTTATTTGTGTCTATGTGTCTATTTCATTAGGTCATATTTATTGCATAAAGTTGTTCATAATATTCTCGTATAATCTCCTTATCCATAGGATCTGCAATAATGTACCTATTTCATTTTTGATGTTGATTATTTGTCATTCGTTTTTTCCTGGGCAATAGGGATAGAGACTTATAAATCTGATTGAGTTTTCCAAGAACCAGATTTTGGCTTCACTGGTTTTTTCTTTCATGTGTTCATTTGCCAATCTCATTGATTTCTACTCTTACTTTTATTATTTCCTTTCTTATGCTTAGCTGCTTTTTTAATTTCCTAATTTCTTATAGGAGTAGCTTATATGACTGATTTTCAACTTTTCTCACTTTCTACTATTAGCAATTAATGTTACAAATTTCTGCCTAAGTACTGCTAGCTGCATCACACGAATATTGATATACTTTTCTTTCATTTTCATTCACTTCAAAATGCTAATTTTTCCTTATGATTGCTTCTCTGACCCATATTTATATGGGTTTTTTTGATGGCCACATATTTATAGATTTTCCAGACATCTAACTATAACTGGTTTCTAACCTAATTCTACTGTTGAGAGAGAATACAGTCTATGGGATTTCAATACTTTAAAACTTACTGAGACTTTTTTTAATGTCCCAGAATATGAGGTCTCTTGGAAAATGTCTATGAACACTTAGAAAGAGTATATAGTTTGCAACTGTTGAGTGGAGTGTCCTATCAGTGTCAATTAGGAAGAGATGGTAGATTCTGTTGCTCAAGTCTTCTGCAACCTTACTAATTTTCTTTCTACTTCTCCCATTTATTACCAAGAGAAGAGTACTGGAAATCTCTGAATATAATTGTAAATGTCTGTCTCTTTTGCCTCAAGTTTATTGAAGCTGTTATTTAGGACTGTTATGTCTTCTTGATGAATTGACTCATATTTTTGTGAAAATGTTCTTCTTTCTCCCTGGTAATAACACTTGCTCTAAAGGCTTCTCTGTCTGATATAAATATAGCTATGTCAGCTTTCTCTGCAATTCATGTTTGTCTACCCTTTAACTTTTAAATATTCTATGCCTTTATATTTAAATTAGGTTTATATTTAAATTAGGTTTCCATATATTTGGATCTTGCTTTTCTTCTTTTTTTCTTTGTTTTTAGGAGAGAAAGAGTGTGAACAGAAAAGGGGCTAAGAGAGGGAGAGACAGAATCTCAAGCAGACTCCACGCCTAGTGCAGAGCTTGACATGAGACTCGACCCCACAACCATGAGATCATGACCTGAGCCAAAATCGAGTCAGATGCTTAACCAACTGAGCCACCCAGGCACCCTGGATCTTACTTGTGTATGTAGTCTTGCTTAAAATAAAAAATATCTCATTTGACAACCTATGCTTTTTTTTTTTTTAATTTTTTTTTTTTTCAACGTTTATTTATTTTTGGGACAGAGAGAGACAGAGCATGAACGGGGGAGGGGCAGAGACAGAGGGAGACACAGAATCGGAAACAGGCTCCAGGCTCTGAGCCATCAGCCCAGAGCCTGACGCGGGGCTCGAACTCACAGACCGCGAGATCGTGACCTGGCTGAAGTCGGACGCTTAACCGACTGCGCCACCCAAGCGCCCCAACAACCTATGCTTTTTTAATGGGCACATAAACCATTTATATTTCATGTAATTACCTGTATTGAGAACTGACAAACTTTCTGTAACAAACCATATGATAAATAATTTAGACTTTGTGCCACATGTAGTGTCTATGACCTGTTTATGTTTATCTGCTTCTGCCATTTACCAGATTTGTGACTACAGGAAACTGATTTACATCTCTGACACCTTTATTTCCCCATCTATAAATCAGGAATTGTAATAGCACCAATGTTATTGGGATTTCTGAAAATTAACTGAGGTGTCTTAAGTGCTGAGGATAGTGCTTCATAGAAACAGTAAATATTACTATGATAGTCATTTTATTAGCACTGACTAATGCAATACCCCCAGTGGATAGGTGAGATTCAGGGTAAATGAATTAGGCCCAGATATTTTTCATTTTTGTAGTATTCTTGAGAAAAAGCAAAAGAACTTCTAAATTTGTTTGCAGATTAATTTTGCAGGAACTCTACCCCGTTAAAGTGTACAAAACACTACATCACCTTACTTCAACCTTATAAAAAAAAAAAAAGAGGGCATAGCAGAAAGTAACCAAACAGGGAATTTTCAAAAATCAAGGTAAGAGGATTACTGCTCATATCATGTCATTTAGCAATGTACTCCACGCCATCTTTATTAGCATGATCATCTTAATTTATAGATTTTATTTGGATCTACCTAGTAATCAATATTAACCGTGACCCTAAATTGTCATTAAAGATTCAGTTAAGGTAAGTATAGGGGTGCCTGGGTGGCTCAGTTGGTTTAGCATCTGGCTTTAGCTCAGGTCATGATCTCGCAGTTCGTGGGTTCGAGCTCCAAGTTGGGCTTTGTGCTGACAGCTCAGAGCCTGGAGCCTGCTTCAGATTCTGTGCCTCCCTCTCTCTCTGCCCTTCCCCCACTTGTGCTCTGCCTCTCTCGCAAAAATAAATAGACATTAAAAAAATTTTTTTTAAAGCTAAGTATAAAACACAAGAAAGAAAGGTTTCCATTAAAAAATTAAAGAATTCTCATGCTTAAGGAAGTGAATTCCCAGTCATCTCTGAGGGATGTAGATAGCTAGGGGTTTACAGTATTCAAATTACATCAGAGATGCAACAAATCTAATAAAATATAGCTGACTTTATTTCTGAGCTCAAATTTTAGATACCTGGTACTTTCTCTGGTCTCCCTCATTTTATATACTCCTAGAATTTTATAGCCTCCTGTCAAGCAGCACATAAAATATGCTCATCAGTAAATGAGTAAAAAAATAAAAGTTAAAAAATTAATACAATGATATTATCAAATCATATCTGCTACATTTTCCATTGTATCTTATTTTATCTATATAAAATAAGATAATAAATAATAGCTTTTTTCACATTTCTGGTTTTTTAAAAAAAATTTAATGTTTATTTATTTTTGAGAGAGAGAGAGAGAGAGTGCGAGCGAGCAGGATAGGGGCAGAGAGAGGGAGACACAGAATCCAAAGCAGGCTCCAGGCTCTGAGCTGTCAGCACAGAGCCCAACATGGGGCTTGAACCCACGAGCCATGAGATCATGACCTGAGCTGAAGTCAGATGCTTAACTGACTGAGTCACCCAGGTGCCCCTTACATGTCTGAGTTTTATTTTAAATCAATCAATAATCTGAAATATTTTGGCTTTATTTGCCTTGTATGATGTACCAACTCAGAAAATAAATTTTTGTAAGTGCTATATATGCAAATAATATACTGTAATTGATATTATAATACATACCAAAGATTTAATTTTAGAATCAGCTTAAGCCCTGTTGAGATTATACATTACATTTTTTTGCTATGAATAATTTGGTGAAAAGTTTTTATATTTGATTTATGAAATGGAAAAGAACCAATATTCTTAGAAAGACAAAAAATGTAATTCAGTTGTGGCTTGTAGAATATATACAGGTTTACACTGGAGGATGTTAACAATGCAGTCTGGTGGTAGTGGGATGGTGATGGTGGTGGTTATATACTAATAAAGACAGGAATGAAAACAACTAAGTAGCTTTTACTTAAGACATAAACTGGGGATGTGATCTCAATTCTCTGAGGATAAAACAATAAGGCAGTATTCATTCCGTTTTGTTTTAAGAGACTTGAGGCATTCGTAGGACTTTTTATTTTTTCATTTTTATCACACCAACTAACCAGACATTTCAAAAATAGATGGTTGAAATAGTAGCAATTTAGGATTATGAAGCTGTTAAGTGCTTCACAATGTTGATGTAATATAGCGATTATAGACCTTTGTAATTCAGCAAAAAGGCTTTGTTTTCTTGTTACTCATATTGAAACAATATCATAAGAATACCTCTTTATTTTCACAGAAAAGGACTCAAAATTTTAAAAATCTTTGCATTAATGTTTTGACCACTGTTATGAACTCACCATTGAAATTTATTATTTTGTAACTAAAAATAAAATGAAGCACTAAGGGGGAAAAGGTTGTATAATGTTAGAATTTTGATTAGCAATCACAGCTGCACCAGAATTAGTTTCTATAGCAACAGGAAGAAATAATGTGTTGAATTGCAATGCAATACAAGATTATTCTTTACAGATTGCAATTCAAAAGAAAATCTTTAAAGAATTTTGTCTTAAAAGAGTTATTAATCATTTAGCCATCATAATTCCCTTACAGAAAATACTTAATTATTCTAGTCTACTTTCCATGACTCTTGTTTTAACTCATTCAAATTAGTATGTTCCAAAAAAGGTTGAAAATTGAATATACCTGAACAGTAAGAATTTTGGCTACTGTCTTATTTGCATTTTAAAATAAAAATGCATAGACTCATTTTTGCACACTGTATAGACAGAGGGTATTATTTCCTAGGCCCATTAGAATCTACAAGGAAAAGGGTCTTGTTTTGAATAAACTATATTGTAGGAATAAGAACTAAAAGTAATAAACAAATTCCACATTTGTATCAATATGAAACTAAGCCTCCCTTTTATCAATGTGCACACCCACGTCCAAATTATGATTAAGAAACTATGCTACTGGTGAGTATTCAGAGTGTACATCTCCCTTACTTTAGTGAGAGAAAAGGCAAGTGTTAAATTTCACATGCTGCCCATACCATTTCTAACAATGAAAAATATTATTTTGTGGCATCCTTTCCAGTCCTAGCTATTTTTGGAAACTAATTAAAAGCATATGCCTGAGCCTTTTATGTATTTTGCCCTTATAATGAGACCTATTACTGTGGCTTACTCTATCCATCGGAGTTCCAAAGTATCTTTGGTGTTACCATGGATACCAGTGACAAGCATTCTCCCACAACTGCTTTATGTGTCTCATCAAACACAAGAAAACTGACATGGCAAGAATCAAGCCATCTAGACACTATGAATTTCTAATTGTACTAGTATTCATGCTTTTTAGAAAATAGAAATATATATATATATATATATTTTTTTTTTAATTAAACAAACCAGATGAAAGCAAGTTATGTAAAAAATCTGAGTAGACATCAAATCACCAGGAAAAAATAAGAGGTTATAAAAGAAAAGGTACAAACATTAAAACAGACCAATACAACAGTCCATCAGTGATTAATAGGGTCCAAAGTGAAACCTGAAGCCGAAAATCAACTTGGGTTTTGAGATCGTCAGGATTGAAAACTTCTAATTATCTTAAAGACAACATATAATAGGGACACTCACTTCATACAGCCAATAATAGAAAATGTCAGAAGAAGTCATTTATGAAAACATATAGAATGGCCAAGGTTAACTGCTGGCTGTTGGCAAAAACATCACTGCAAAATTGAATAGAATGCTTTTTTTATTACCAGGCAAAATTACCAGTAAAAATTATTTAGTCTACATAAGAAATCATCTCATTGCATCTGTACTTTTTTGTTTCTTACCGTAATAGTCTAATTTTTCTTAAATTAAAATCTTTTACTAGACATCTTTTTTAAAAATCATGAATTGAATATCAAACTTGACTTCTAATAAGAAGTATTTTCAGCATCTCCTTTTGTGACTTACATTTTAAAAAGCAGTATAAATACGTAAGGAGTGGTGAGACAGATTTCCTATCAGAGTTGTGTGATTTTTACTTTTTAAAACAAATGTATACACACAAATCCTAAATTTCATTCTCCTCACACAAAATAATTCACAAGAATTATATTATTAAATGCATATAGATATGCCTTTTAATGAATGTTTAATTATTCTAACTTTTAGGATTAAAAAACTTCAGGGCTCCTGGGTGGCTCAGTCAGTTAAGCTTCCAACTTTGGCTCAGGTCGTGATCTCATGTCTAGGCTCATGAGGTTGAGCCCTGTTTCAGGTCCTGCACTAACAGTGTGGAGCTTGCTTGGGATTCTCTCTCTTTCTCTGCCACTTCCCTAACCCCACCCCCAAATAAATAAACTTAAAAAAAAAAAACAAACTTCAATCTAGTAATACATATTATTCCATCTACAAGGACTTGTGACTTAAAGATCATATAGATTAAGCAAATACAATGTTTTCATTGCCTAATATGTGAATATATAATTTACTAAGGGAAAGCTCTTAAATTTATAAGCAGTACACATAATATACAAATTCAGGGGAATAATAGAGGGGGAAATAATAGAGGGGGAATATAGAGGGGGAAATAATCTTTTATAACTACTGAATGATTATAAAAAGGTTCTAAATAGAAATCATAAGAACAGTTAAAGGAAATGGGATTATTCCATTTAAATCACAATTAGCTGAGGGAAAAATAATACATCTCTGAAATTCTTAAAAGGACTTAAAGGAAATGTTCAGTATCTGTTTTCCTTATCATTAAGGACTACAGCAAAAGTCTGTTCTTTTCTTGAAGAATATTC
Organism: Lynx rufus; assembly: GCF_022079265.1. NCBI lineage: Eukaryota > Metazoa > Chordata > Mammalia > Carnivora > Felidae > Lynx > Lynx rufus. Next base: position 30,783,967 of record NW_025814829.1, on the reverse strand, counting down.
AATTCTTGTTGAATTCTTGTTGAATTCTTGTTGAATTCTTGAAGAATATTCTATTCTTGTTGAATTCTTGTTGAGCAGACAAAATTCATGCACCTAAATCAGATTCTGTCATCATTGGTGCAAGAGACCCAAAGCCATCTTCTGTGAAGAGTGGTTCACACGTAACACGTAAACCTCTACGTAGAACCTCTATTGTCCAGGAGTAATGAAGTGCAAACCACCGAAAACAGACCAATTCCAAGTTCACCTTTCTTTCGCTCCCAGGACAGGGTAAACTACATGGCATTATTTTGGTACCTATTTTGTGTTAGGCAATATGCAAGGTACTAAAATGCTACTGGTACTCAGAAGAAAACCTAATTTGTGAAGCTTTTACATCAGAGAGAAGGAGGGGAACACTGAACAATGAGGGAGAAAACCTGGGTGTGAGTCCATAGTCCGCTACTAAGAGCTAAGTAAGCATGTAAATTCTGGACCTGTGTTCACAAAAAGAAGAGATTAAGCTAGATCACTAAGACCCTTGCAATAATAACAATAAAAGTAAGATCTCTGCAACTTTGCTATCAATCTGTAATATTTAACAGCTCCATTTTGGAATTAGAATGAAATAAGGGATTACTTTTCTTAACTAACAATTCAATAGATTAGGAAAGGCAACTAGACAGTGTCCTTTCTTGTTTTACCTTTTGATATCTTAGACGTAGACCTTCCAGCGTAACTACCAACTCTCAAGATCCTATCTAGTTTGTGATTCAACAACTAAACACATGGTGATTGCATGATGCAAAGGGAGATGGAAAACAGGGCACGAAAGATTGTTGTAAAGATTAAGACAGGAAAATGGTGCGCCTGGGTGGCTCAGTCAGTTGAGCGTCTGAGCCTGGAGCCTGCGTGGGATTCTGTGTCTTCATCTCTCTCTGTCCCTCCCCTAGTCACCCCCTGTCTCTCTCTCTCTTTTAAAAATAAACATTAAAAAAAAAGATTAAAAGAGGAAAAAAACTTTTCTTTCCTGAGAATAAGATTTTATTTTAAATGTTTATTTATTTTGAGAGAGAGTGAAGGAGGGGCAGAGAGGGAGAGAGAGAATCCCAAGCTAATAGCACAGAGCCCAACATGGGGCTCAATCCCATGACCCTGGGATCATGATCCGAGCCGAAATCTAGAGACAGAAGCTCAACTGACTGAGCCACACAGATGCCCAAGATGTTTATACCAAGTAATCTAAGTGACTACTAAATTTTGCAGGCTTTTTACATCAATACTATGCCAGATCTTTTAAGTAATTTCAACTTTAATATGAACAATGTTTTCTTTGAATGTTTCTAAATTCCTGGGGCACTTGGGTGGCTCAGTTAATCATTCAACTCGACTTGGATGTGAGATCCAAAGATCGTGAGATTGTTGAGATCAAGCTCCGCATGTAGCTTAGCGTTGATACGGTGGAGCCTGCTTGGGATTCTCTCTCTCCTCTCAGTCTGCCCCTCTCCCTGCTCACATGCTCTCTTTGTCTCTCTGCCTCTCTCAAAATAAATAAATAAGCTTAAAAAAAAAGTTTGAATGTTCTAAGTTCCTAAAGTTGTTTAGAATATTTACAAATAGATCCTTTTCTGAGGATATTTCTAGAGACATGCCATCAAATATAAAGACCACCAAAAATTTCTGCACACTACATTATGCTCTTAAAAATCACATCAAACAAAGGCATAAAAAGGGAAGACAAGTAGCACAGAAAAAGTGGGGTGAAAAGAACAAAATAAAGCAGCAGAAGTGAATTCAGACATATGAAGAATATATTAATAAGTATTAAAATAAATATATAGGAGCTGAAGTCTAAGAAATATACTTAGAACTAAGAATACAGGAAGGCTGAATATATTAAAGCATAGGAAAAGACGTATTTGACAAATATTAGTAGAAAAAAGCTGTATAGATAGGTACACTATATCAAATGAAATAGATTTTGAGACTCTTCTTCAAAAAGCATAAAAATAAAGGAAAAAAGAGCATTAATACTATGTTATTATAGATGAGATGATTTATCAGAAATATAATATATAAATTTAGGGGCACCTGGGTGGCTTAGTTGGTTAAGCATCTGGCTCTTGATTTCGGCTCAGGTCATGATCTCAAGGTTTGTGAGTTGGAGCCCTGCGTCAGGCTCCATGCTGACACTGCAAAGCCTGCTTGGGATTCATATTCTCTCTCTCTCTCTCTCTCTCTCTCTCTGTCTCTCTCTCCCTCCCCTTACCCCTCCCCTGCTCATGTGCTCTCTCTCAAAAATGAAATAAACTTAAAAAAAATAATTTAAAAAAAATGGACAGAACCCCAAGAGAAAAAACTGACAAATAAACAATCATGGTGAGAGACTTAACACATCTCTCTTAATGAGTAAAAGGTGAAGCAGAAAAATATTTAGGAAGAATACAGCAGACATGAACACAGTAAGTTTGACTAAATGACATTCAAAGAACCTTGCAACCAAGAATTTAAAAATACCTATTCTCTTGATGGACACATTGAACACTGACAACCTTGTCCTTCCTCCGAAATAAATACATTAGTTACAAAAAAGCAAGTCTTAACAAATGGCAAGAGTCAATATTGTTATGTGATCACAACATGATTACTTAGAACTCAAGAACAGTAAGTTTTTTTTAACTCCAAAAATTTTGAAATTTTCTATGCATTTGAATTTTTTTTTTAAATTTCAGGGCAGGGCAGGATAACTAAAAAAGAAATCATGATAGAAATTAGGAAAATTATAAAAAACAAATGGAAATGGAAATAGTATATACTAAAATTCATGATACAGTTAAACAATAGGAAGAAATGTTTATCTTTAAGCACATATGTTATTAAACAAAAAATATCTAACTGAAGATGTTAAAAGCCCAAAAATAGAAAAAAGAAAAATAAAGAACACAGCATGATGAAATTTAACAATATATTCAATAATTCAAATTCAAAACCCAAACTAGGTTTCTTGAAAAAAACTAAGGAAAAAAAAAAAAGAAACCCTAACAAGATTAAGCAAAGAATATGATTAATAACTTCACTGCCATGATTTGAAAACTTATAAAATAGAGAATTCTTGGGAAAACAGAATTTACCAAAACTGACCCAGAAGAAATAGAGAACCCAAATACTCCTACAATATTTAAGTATTGAATAAAAATCTACCCACAAAATAATCCTAAGATACAGGTGGATTTTACAAATTGATTCTGCCAAACATGTAGAGAACAGACACTCTCAATTTCATATAATGTTCTAGGAAAATGAAAGAGGAAATAATCTAAATCTCATTTATGATTTTAGTAAAACCTTGATACTAGGATTCAAACAAGGTCAAAATGAGAAGGGACAATTTTACAGTAAACTCCTTTAGGAACATAGTTGGAAAACCCCTAAGAGTAAACCCAACATACGATGACAACTTTGATTCAACTGCAGGAATGCAAGGTTGGTTTAACATAAGTACATCCTTTAATATAATTTACAAAATAAGCAGATCAAAACTTAAAAACCATATGATCTCATAAGATCAGAAAAAGTAATTGATAACATTAAGCATCAATTAATGACTAAAAATACAGTCTTAGAAAACTAGCAACTGAGGAAAATTTCCTTAACTCAATAAATGAGATCTTCTAAATACCTACAACAAACATCATTAAAAAGAAAACATTAGCAGCATTCCCTCTAAAACCAGAACAAGAAGCAGCAGTCACTAGCATTCAACATTATACAGACATTCTTAGTCAGAGCTATAGGCAAATTACTGGAAATAATGAACAAAATGTCTTTTCCAATAATTTGCCTATACAGTCGCTTTCTTTTTCTAAGAAGACAATCACATCATTTCCCAACAATGCCTATTTTGTTTATTTCTTCTTTTCATATCTTCACAGGTTTCATTTATTTTTCTGTCTTATCTGTTATTCCTAGGGACGCCATCACAATGTTGAATACCATCTACCAGATTGCCAAAAATGCATAAGTCTGACAACTACAAGTGTTGATAAATATATATAAGACTAGTAACAATGTTTACAACTGTTACTGGAGGGTGAATTTTTTTTAATGTCAAAATGCATTGGAATGATAAACACCAAATTATAGGCAATAAAGATGCCTATAGAGATCTGTAAATCTACTTAATGTCTCATTTCTTTAAAATTTTTTTAAATGTGTATTTATATTTGAGAGAAAGAGAGACAGAGAGTGAGTGGGGGAGAGGCAGAGAGAGAGAGAGGCACACACACAGAATTTGAAGCAGGCTCCAGGCTCAGTGTCAGCACAGAGCCCAACATGGGGCTTGAACCCACGGACCATGAGATCATGACCTGAGCCAAGGTCAGACACTTAACCAACTGAGCCACCAAGGCACCCCATAATGTCTCATTTCTTTTAAAAAAAGGTTTTGGAATATAGTAAAATGTTAGAATCTAAAAAAGCTAGAGAATACACATACCATGATGAAATTATCTGTATGCTTAAAGCATTTAATTTAAAAAGAAATTAACAGGTCCCTGGGTGGCTCAGTCAGTTAAGTGTCTGACTATGGCTCAGGTCATGATCTCACGGTTCTTGGGTTCGAGTCCCGCATCAGACTCTGCACTGACAGCTCAGAGCCTGGAGCCTGCTTCAGATTCTATGTCTTCTTCTCTCTTTGCCCTGTCCCTGCTTGCTCTCTCTCTCTCTCTCTCTCTCTCTCTCTCTCGAAAGTAAATAAACATTAAAAAAAATTAAAAAGCAATTAATAGGAAACCAACGTGCAGCATGACATTATAGGGAGCTCTGCCTGTGTATGCCCAGTGAAGCTGGTAAAAACTATATATTAAAAGGAAGACCATTTAAAGCCACTGGAATTGAACAGCAAATGAAGAAACATCTATTCAAGAACATCTGTGACAGTTCACTAAGAAAGACAAGGACCCATGGTATTTGAACCCAGACTACTCTTTCCCTCACCCCTCTTAGCTTAGCAAGGTAAAGACTCTACTCCAGATTGATGCAGCCAAGAACAAAAAGCTTACCTCCCCTTAGCACCCAGATGGAAGGCTTTTTCCTGGAGGAGCAAAATGCCAGCTCTTTATTGTGTCTCCAGCTACCTGTTGCTGAGGCTAAGTCCCAGGCAAGTGCAACTGAGAGGTAGGCTTCTTTGTTCTGCCCAGCCCTCAATCATGGACTGAGAGCCTAACCTTGGGCACGGCATCCTGAGAATAATGTAGCTCTGATCCCCTTTACCCCACCTGTGACCCATAGTTCCACACTGGGAAAGGCACCTAAGGCTGCTGCTTCCCCCACAGTGAATACTCAGCTCCCAGAGCAGGAGTGTCAATCAGACAGAAGCTGTTCCCTCCTCCATCGCCAAAGCCCTGGCTCAGAGATGTTGCCTAGGGGGAGAAACATGCCCTCTCTCTCTCCCCTACCCTCTCTCTCTGTCGGTCTATCTGTCTGTCTGTCTCTCTCTCTCTCTCTCTCTCTCTCTCTCTCTCACACACACACACACACACACACACACACACACACACACACAGTGGAGTACCATTTAGCCATAAAAAGGAATGAAATTCTGATACATGGTGCAACATGGAAGAACATCAAAGATACTATGCTAAGTGAAATAAACCAACACAAAAAGACTAAAATTGTATGATTCCACTTACTTAGGTTCTACTTCTATGGGGTAAATTTTCTGCTATGTGCATTTTATCACAATAACAAAATTAAATTTTAAAAGTTTCACTAGAGTGAGACAGTAAGAATCTGGCCTCAAGTGACTGGAAGTAATACCCAGTGAAGATAGGCAGGTATTGTTAACTAGCCTTCAATGGAACTCATAAGGAAAGAAAAGAGTGTCAGTATAGAGTAACTCAAAAGATTAGAAGGATGTTACCTCAATTAAGTTGATTTTTTAAAAATACTTTAAAAAAAAACCCACACAGATGAAGATTAGAAAGATGGACATTGTTCATGTAGAGAGACCTAGGAATGTTTAAGAAGAGAAGCAAGTGAATCATGGAAAGAATTAAGTTGCACAATAAAAAAAGATAAGTGATTGCTGGTAACACCCCAACTAAGGCCAAATGGAGAACATAGCAAAGGCAGAGGAAAATGATTAGACCCCTAAAATATAAAGTAGAGATGAGGGATAAAAATAAAAAGGTATTTTGATATGTAAAGAAGGGGCACTGAAAAACTTCACATTGGTGATTAAAATCAATGTTAAAAAGAAATCAAGAAACACTCTTGATAAAAGGTCAAAATGATCCCAGTCAAAATAGCATGAAAATTCTTCTAAAGTTCATCTGGAAGAATTAATGTAAAAGAACAACAAGAAAAAATTTGACAAAAAATAACATAATGTTACAGTATATCACTAGACACTGTAACAGAGGAAGTAACTGAAACAGAATAAAGTTCAGAAACAGACACAAATCCAAAAAGAAATTTAGCATATGATAAAAGTAGTATTTTAAATTGGTTAAAATATTACACTTTTTCAGTAAATAACAGTGGTAAATTTGGAAAGGAAATTTAGTAATTTGTAAGAAGAAAGCTAAATCACAACTTCATTCCTTACATCAAAATAAATCCCAGCTGGATCAAAGATTTACATGTAAAAAAAAATGAAACCATAAAAATACTAGAAGAAAATATGAAAAAAATTGCAAACCTTAAAATATGAAAGGTCTTTCTAAACATAACATAAAATCCAGAAGCCATAAATTAAAAAACTAAAAAATCTTAATGAACATAATATTAAAATTCTGGGTTGGAAAATCACTATGAATAATATAAAAAAACAACTACAAAAATATTTATTAACATACAAGAAAGGCGAATTTTCTTAATATCCATGAGCTGTTATGAATTAGTAAGAAAGATAATATCAATGCAATAGAAAAATGAGTCTCATTTACCAAGTCACAAATACACACATACACACACATACATGTAATATAAGCACACTAACTTTGGAAACCAAACACTGAGTATCAAACTCCAGAACTAGCAGTTCTTTTCACAATTAAAGAGCTTTATAGCTTTAGAGAAAATGTCTATTTAGAAATATAAAATATAAGTGTCAAGGATATGGATTGTCCTGAGAATTGACTGGTTCCCCCCCACCCCGGCCCCAATTTCCACGGGAGTGAAAGGTACAGGATTTTATGAGACTAGAATGTCAAGTTTCATTTGTAAACTACAATGTTTAGTTGTGCCCACTACAATTCTAGAATTCAAAACGGACATGCTGATGGCAGGGTGCTATAACTAGCAATAAAAATCTTCTTGCTTATTTATTTTAAAAAAAGAAGCGGCATGCCTGAGCCATCAACTCATAATCTGTGAAAGGTACTCCTTATTCACTTGTGCATTACCGTGTTTTGTTTTCTACTGTCAAAAGTTCACCAAATTAGAAAAAACATCACTGACCTAGTACACTTATCAGATAGCATCTTTTTTATTTGTAATATACAAAACAAGTTATTATATTGGCAGTCAACCATTTGCAGAGATCATCCCTGTACAGTCTTACACTGTAAAAATCAAATTTCCAAATATGCACTTGGTTATTAGTTCTATTTTTAACCTGCCACTCACATACTGTCATGTACTTAAAATTCAGAACATGTTTACATTATCCATCCAGCAGGCTAATGCAACTGCACACCAGACAGTCATGCATAATTCAAATCAATATCCTCAGGCTTGCAAATCTAAGTCAAGGCTGCCTTTAAAAAAGCTAGGGTGTGACTTTAACATGAATAAAGTATATCTAATTTTTCTTTTTATGTGACAAATTGATACTTGCTGCAATGGAATGCCAAAAATGCAAAGCCACTGTATAATATATCTTTACGCTATTGAAAAATGAGATAATTGAAAAAATAAATAAGGCAACTACAGTAGTCTTAGGAAATTAATTCTAAATAGTGAAAGAGATCAAGCCGAACAAGATTCAAATAGCAAAGCTCACAATATAACAATAGATTATATGAAGTTTTGCCAACAATCAGAATGTACATAAAATTACAAAATCAAGGATCTAAGTTACGCTGTGAAATGGAAGTTCTTTTTACACTTACATTCAAATTACAATTTTAATATCTGTAAAGTTAGTTTCATTTAAATTCCTTAAATAAAACTTCTACTACTGAATTTCTATAACTAGTCATATGTCTAGAAATGGCTTAAGTCTAGAAAAGCTTGAGTCTATCAAATTTAAATTGAGGTTTATTGGCTAAGTATGTCAAGATAGAGCCCTGAATCTCTACTGTACCTGACTCTACTGTCACCTTTATAGTTGAGATCTTTTTTAAAAATAAGAAAGATAACTGGTCTTATCTACAAAGGTCTACTTTTAATGCTACTAAAAACATAAGTATTTGCCAATAACTTGAAATGTGACACATAACTGATCTGGATTAAAATTCTCATAAGCAAAAATAAATGTATATTTTTTGATATTTCTTCCTCTCAGAAGCTTCAAATTTGACTCATCATTTAAAGAAACCCTCCAGATATGAACGACATCATTGCTCGGGCAACTCAACTCAATTATGAAAATTTCATATTAGTTCTATTCAATATTACAGACACACCAAACATAATATCCTTTACAATGACAGTCCATTAATGTCAAGGTGCAATAATATGAAGGATGAAATTAATGGGATAGAGAGAAAGGATTCAATGGTATCTGAGATAATGAAAAAAAAGATTAAATGGCAGACCTTGGGGAAATACAGTAAAGGCATGGAAGTCCTTTCAATGAAGACAGAGGATCTAGTTCAGGTACAGAGAATGTATCGTTTCAGTTTTCTTGTAGAGATGGAAAATTTAAACAAAAGTTCAGATGACAGAGTGGATAAATCAAAGATGTCTTCATTGATTAAGACTTGATTTAATTAGGAGCATATAGATAACACTGTTAGCCACATCAGTCCAAAAACTATTCGGCAAGAACGCAGTAGAAAAAAAGTTTTACAGCAATTCAACCACCAATTAATACCAAAGAAACTGATTCAAAGAAATTCAAAATTATAATAGCAATAACAAATGAAAAACTGCCCTAAAAAAGTAAGTTCAATCTCACCTAGCAATAATAGTGGCATGAACCATGCACGGACTGAATTCTTCCCCCATTTCTTCTGAGGATATATCCCTTTAAATTTCCAAAGTTCTTGCCCATAAATGCAACCATGTAACATTTTTAAGGCTCTCCAAAGATATGAGATCAGAGTTTTCTTCTTTTATTTGCAAACCTACTTCGGAGAATATATGTGGTATAGTATAATCATTTAAAGAGCACAAAAGTTCAAAGAGCAGACTATTTTCACATTGATTTTGAAAGAGACTAATGATAGGTTTTAGAAAAGTACCCAGCAAAAAAGAACTAAAAGAATGATTACAGACTATAAACTGCATAAATTATTTTTCATAACTTTACATATTATACTAAAAATTATGAAGTCAATAACATGAAATTTTAATAATTCTACTTAGGAACATATAAACTCAGAATGTGAGATTTGGGATGAACCTTAGATCATTCTACCCATTCTATCATTTCTTTTTTTCTTTTTCTTTTTTCTTTAGGAAGATTAGAAGCCATGTTTGACACTTACAGGGTTGCTGGGTACACATCTGTTCACCCATACATGGTGGCTCTCTAACCACTTATCTGAAGTAGGTTTAAACAAAAAAAAACCAAAAAACAAAAAAAACAATTGCATATAAAGTGCTAATGGTAATATAGATATAACAGAGGCCAAAGTTGGACTAGAGTTTAGATTCAGGTACAGCTCATAGATGAATTAGATGAAACCCTTTATCACCCAACTTCCTCAATTTCCACTCTCCATACCCCCATGGATCTACTTGCACCCTTGATGTATATAGTGACTTATGAACAGTGTGAGAAGCCTCCCAGGAAAACATCTTAAGCTAAGACCAAATGGAAATATGTTTGGCATATTAGAGGATGAAGTGCATGTGACACCCAAAATTTCTGAAAGGAGTGGTTAAGACTCCTGTCATTCACAACAAGGGAGGGAGAGCTCTGCCACAGGAAGCCATTCTAAGCTATAGGGGCTGAAGTAAGAGAAAAGTAGAGACTCTCACGCAGGTGACAGCCAGTAAAAGAACCCATCCTGACGAACTACTGTGGCTACATGGGAAGACAACATGCTGTGCATGAACTGAAAGGAAGTCTCTTTAGATTCTCACTTCAGAGCCCAGAACTCCAGCAGAAGATTCCCCAGACTAACCCTAATGCACAAGAATTTTTTCTCGCTTGCAAAAGCATGCTGAGCTGTCATGTGTCAGGGATAACTGAGTGCCATGGTAGCAGAGGCCAACTAATGCACTTAGGAAGAGTGTTGATAACATGTCTTGGTGGAAGAACTGGTGAATGAAGAACCGTTTAGAGCCAACACAGGTCAAGAAAGGGAGTAGTAACCCAGCCTAATCTGTGAACTGATGAAGGCACCTCTTGAGAGCTTTCTGAAATAGTTGAAGGAATGGGCTATACAAGAGATTAGAGTCTCCATGAGTAGGTAAAGCTGGCACTATTAAGATATAAACATTAATATTAATGTGACCCTATTCATGTTCATAGGATGTAGAAACCTGTCAGTGTTTGGGTTATATATATACAGGTTTACACACACACATGCACTATTTCTCTTATCAGGTTAGCAAGGGTGAATTAACACACCTTGTTACCACTTTCATTCACAAATTAAGAATATGCTCTATATAACTCTAATGGTGTGTTTCATGAATTACAGATTAATATAGCTGGTTTTTCATGATATGCTATGTTTGTATTTATTTACATATATTTGACATACACTAAAGCTGTTTATTACACAGTCTCACTTCAGTGGAATATGACACAAAGCAGCTAGTCACTCTAAACTCTATTGTTTAATTGTATGAAATTAAATTTCCCTACAGTCCCCTTGATTTGACCTTAGCAGGGTTGTCCCTGTCTCTTTCTGTTAGTACAGAATCTCAAGCTAGTAGAATTTTAAAATCCCATCCCCAGCTCAAACTCAAATCTTGACTCTCTAAGTTTTGTAAAACAGAGTTAATAATAATCCATAGTTCAATGAGCTGTTAAAAGATAAAATGAATTCGCTAAAGAGCTTAAAATAGTGCCTGTTAGATAGTAAGCACTGTAGCCCCTCCCCCCCCCCTTAAGGATGCCAACTACGCTTTTGTTCATGGAACTTTGGGAGACAAAATGTGGTCTGCACTTTTCTCTTTTTGTCCTTTTAATCCCCTTCATCTATTTTACATAACACCTCACTTACCTCCCCTCTGACAACCATCAGTCTGTTCCCTGTATTTAAGAGTCTGTTTTGTTTGTTCACTTTGATTTTTAGATTCCACATCAAAGTAAAATCATATGGTATCTGTCTTTATCTGATGTATTTCACTTAGCATAATACCCTCTAGGTCCATCCATGTTGTTGCAAATGGTAAGATCTCATTCTTTTTTATGGCTGAGTAATATTTCAGAGCGCACATGCATCTGTGCATGTGCATGGATGCGTGCAGACACACTACACCTTCTTTATACATTCAATTGCTGATGCATACTTGGGTTGCTTTCATATCTTAACTACTGTAAATAATGCGGCAATAAACACAGGGGTGCATATATCTTTTTGAATTAGTGTTTTCATTTTCTTTGGGTAAGTGTGGTCTGCACATTTAATCCTCCTACTCCAGCATCTTGGTCACCCAGTTCTGGGATGCTTTCTTCCCTTCCCTCTTTCAACTCTCAATACTATGATGTGCTGGAGTAGGGAAAAGGAATAGCAGAAATTGCTAGCACTGGGGAGCCTGAGTGGCTCAGTCGGTTAAGCATCTGACTTCAGCTCAGGTCATGACATCACAGTTTGTGGGTTTGAGCCCCGCGTTGGGTTCTGTGCTGACAGCTCAGAGCCTGGAGCCTGCTTTGGATTCTGTGCCTCCTTCTCACTCTCTACCCCTCCCCTGCTCATGCTCTGTCTCTCTCAAAAATAAATAAACGTTAAAAAAAATTGCTAGGACTGCCTTATTGGCTGCCTTATTGGTGGTGGGAAGGTACCCCAAACCTCACTTGGGCTCTAGTCACCTGTGGTAGCTTTTGCTGATGTGGTAGTTTCTTCACAGGTAATGCACATAATTCATTTGGAGATGTTCAGCTTCATCTCAGCCTCCCCAGAATATGGCAGTCAGGTCTTCCCTTCCCTGTCCATGCCCCCAATGCCCTTATAAGATTGGGCGTCTCCAGGCTTTCTGGTTGCCTGATTTGTCCCATAGCACCTATCTCCTCTTCTACTTTCCATTCTCTTTCTCATGAAGCCCCCAAAACATCTCTATGCCCTCCAAGAATTTTAAGTGCCACTGAAGGTAGGATAGGCACCCCTACCATATCCTAACTTTCAACCTCCAACTCTCTTTTCTTTCCTTTCTCAGTCTCCTGTTTATCTGATATGGGATGGAAGTAGAAATGTGGGAGATGGAACAATATTTGGGGGTAAGAGAACCAGTCTGGACTACTTTATAATAAATACGTAGAGAAGTGTCTGACTCACACCGTCAGGGGGTGTTAGCTCTAGATTTAATAGAGGGGATGGGGGAATGTAGTACTATCACTTCCTCACTCCATCTTTGGGTCCTTCATCACCAATCCCATAATAACAAGTCCCAAGAACAGTCGCACTAAACAGCCTGACATAGGAACAGAATATCTTACCCGAACATCACGATAAACTGTTGTTAAGTACAGGCCCTAACACAAACTAAAGAGACTAAATGTCTATGTGAGCACAGGCAGGGACAGAAAGTTTATGTATTCTCTGTATTCTTTTTTCCTCCCAATGTTTATTTACTTACTTTGAGACAGGGGAGGGGCAGAGAGAGAGAGAGAGAGAGAGAGAGAGAGAGAGAGAGAGAGAATCCCAAGCAGGCTTCATGCTCAGTGTGGAGCCAGATACCAAGCTCAATCTCACAAACCGTGAGATCATGACCTGAGCTGAAATTAAGAGTCACACGCTTAACTAACTGAGCCACCCAGATACCCCTGTATTCCACGGATTCTGAAAAATGATCCTCTTTACCCCTAGTCACAAGAAATCTGCATATGTAAAGGAGGAATCTGTTGTCAAGCTATATGGAAGCAGGAATATAGCTGTCAAACATGAGTGATTTATCCCATTCATGGGCAAATCATGATAAATACAAAATAAGAAAAAACATACACAAAGAGTCACACTCAAAAAGTCCAAATATATAAATCATTAACAAAATAAATGTGTCATGGTAACAAGGGAAACAGCAAGCTTTTAAATGGGAAAATCACGTTCATTACTTTGTTTCAGTTAAATACAAAAAATTATTGATTTATGGTTTGCCTCCTTGCCTCTCTGTTTGTAACTATTCTTCCCCCGCCCCTTCCCCCATGGTCTTCTGGTAAGTTTCTCAAATTCCACATATGAGTGAAAAGATATATCTTTTTCTTTTTCTGACTGGCTTATTTCACTTAGCATAATACCTTCCAGTTCAATCCACATTGCTGCAAATGGTCTGATTTCATTCTTCTTCACTGTCAAGTAGTATTCCATTGTGTATATAAACCACAATTTCTTTATCCATTCATCAGTTGATGGCCATTAGGCTCTTTCCATACTTTGGCTATTGTTGAAAGCGCTGCTATAAACATTGGGGTACATGCTATCCTATGAATCAGCACTCCTGTATCCTTTGATAAATTCCTAGCAGTGCTATTGCTGGGTCATAGGGTAGTTCTATTTTTATTTTTTTTTTCAATATATGAAGTTTATTGTCATATTGGTTTCCATACAACACCCAGTGCTCATTCCAAAAGGTGCCCTCCTCAATACCCATCACCCACCCCCCATCAACCTTCAGTTTGTTCTCAGTTTTTAAGAGTCTCTTATGCTTTGGCTCTCTTCCACTCTAACCTTTTTTTTTTTTTTCCTTCCCCTCTCCCATGGGTTTCTGTTAAGTTTCTCAGGATCCACATAAGAGTGAAAACATATGGTATCTGTCTTCCTCTGTATGGCTTATTTCACTTAGCATCACACTCTCCAGTTCCATCCATGTTGCTACAAAGGGCCAGATTTCATTCTTTCTCATTGCCACGTAGTATTCCATTGTGTATATAAACCACAATTTCTTTATCCATTCATCAGTTGATGGACACTTAGGCTCTTTCCATAATTTGGCTATTGTTGAAAGTGCTGCTATAAACATTGGGGTACAAGTGCCCCTATGCATCAGTACTCTTGCATCCCTTGGGTAAATTCCTAGCAGTGGTATTGCTGGGTCATAGGGTAGGTCTATTTTTAATTTTTTGAGGAACCTCCATACTGTTTTCCAGAGTGGCTGCACCAGTTTGCATTCCCATCAACAGTGCAAGAGGGTTTCCATTTCTCCACATCCTCGCCAGCATCTGTAGTTTCCTCATTTGTTCATTTTAGCCACTTTGGTGTGAAGTGGATCTGAGTGTGGTTTTGATTTGTATTTCCCTGTTGAGGAGCGATGTTGAGCATCTTTTCATGTGCCTGTGGGTCATTTGGATGTTTTCTTTGGAAAAACATCTACTCATGTTTTCTGCCCACTCCTTCACTGGATTATTTGTTTTTCGGATATTGAGTTTGGTAAATTCTTTATAGATTTTGGACACCAACGCTTTATCCACTATGTCATTTGCAAATACCTTTTCCCATTCCGTCAGTTGCCTTTTAGTTTTGTTGACTGTTTCGTTTGCGGTGCAGAAGCTTTTTATCTTGATGAAGTCCCAATAGTTCATTTTTGCTTTTAATTCCCTTGCCTTCGGAAATGTGTTGAGCAAGAAACTGCTGTTGCTGAGGTCAAAGAGGTTGTTGCCTGCTTTCTCCTCTAGGGTTTTGATGGTTTCCTGTCTCACATTTTCTTTCATTCATTTTGAGTTTATTTTTGTGTATGGTATAAGAAAGTGGTCTAGTTTCATTCTTTTGCATATTGCTGTCTGCTAAAGAGACTTTTTTCCAGTGGATACTCTTTCCTGCTTTGTCAATTATTAGTTGGCCATACATTTGTGGGTCCAATTCTGGGTTCTCTATTCCATTCCATTGGTCTATGTGTCTGTTTTTGTGCCAATACCAAACTGTCTTGGTCATTACAGCTTTGTAGCAGAGGCTAAAGTCTGGGATATTGTGATGCGCCTACTTTGGTTTTCTTTTTCAATATCATTTTGGCTATTAAGGGTCTTTTGGTTCCATACAAATTTCAGGATTGTTTGTTCTAGCTTTGAGAAGAATGCCGGTGCAATTTTGAATGGGATTGGGATTGGATTGAAGTGTAGATTGCTTTGGGTACTATTGACATTTTAACAATATTTATTCTTCCAATCCAAGAGCTTGGAATGTTTTTCCATTTCTTTGTGTTTTCTTCAATTTCCTTCATAAGCTTTCTATAGTTTTCAGCATACAGACCTTTCACATCTTTGGTTAGGTTTATTCCTAGGTATTTTATGGTTCTTGGCAACTGTAAATGAGATTAATTTCTTGATTTCTCTTTCTGTTGCTTCATTATTGGTGTACAGAAATGCAATCGATCTGTGTACATTGCTTTTGTACCCTGCGACTTTGCTGAATTCATATATCAATTCTAGCAGCCTTTTGGTGGAGTCTTTGGGGTTTTCCAGTAGAGTATCATGTCATCTGTGAAAAGTGAAAGGCTTGACCTCTTCTTTGCCAATTTTGATGCCTTTTATTTCATTTTGTTGTCTGATTGCTGATGCTAGGACTTCCAACACTATGTTAAATAACAGTGGTGAGAGTGGACATCCCTGTCATGTTCCTGATCTCAGGGGGAAAGCTCTGAGTTTTTCCCCATTGAGGGTGATATTAGCTGTGGGCTTTGCACATAAGGATTTTATGATGTTTAGGTATGATATTTAGGTATACCTCTATCCCGACTTTCTTGAGGGTTTTTATTAAGAAAGGATGATTTTGCCAAATGCTTTTTCTGCATCTATTGACAGGATCATATGGTTCTTATCCTTTCTTTTATTTTATTTTTTTTTTTCAACGTTTATTTATTTTTGGGACAGAGAGAGACAGAGCATGAACGGGGGAGGGGCAGAGAGAGAGGGAGACACAGAATCGGAAACAGGCTCCAGGCTCTGAGCCATCAGCCCAGAGCCCGACGCGGGGCTCGAACTCACGGACCGCGAGATCGTGACCTGGCTGAAGTCGGACGCTTAACCGACTGCGCCACCCAGGCGCCCCATTATCCTTTCTTTTATTAATGTGATAATCACATTGATTGATTTGTGAATACTGAACCAGCCCTGAAGCCCAGGAATGAATCCCACTTGATCATGGTGAATAATTCTTTTTATATGATGTTGAATTTCGTTTGCTAGTATCTTGAGAATTTTTGCATCCATGTTCATCAGGGATATTGGCCTGTAATTCTCCTTTTTTGTGGGGTCTCTGTCTGGTTTGGGAATCAAGGTTAATGCTGGCTTCATAGAATGAGTCCGGAAGATTTCCTTCTGCTTCTATTTTTTTGGAACAGCTAGAGGATAGGTATTAACTCTGCTTTAAATGTCTGGTAGAATTCCCCTGGGAAGCCATTTGGCCCAGGACTCTTTTTTATTGGGAGATTTTTGATAACTGATTCAATTTCTTCACTAGTTATGAGTCTGTTCAAATATTCTATTTCTTCCCATTTGAGTTTTGTTAGCGTGTGGGTGTCTAGGAATTTGTCCATTTCTTCCAGGTTGTCCAGTTTGTTGGCATATAATTTTTCACAGTATTCTCTGATAATTGTTTGTATTTCTCAGGGATTGGTTGCGATGAGTCCATTTTCATTTGTGATTTTACCTATTTGGGTCCTGTTTTCTTTTTAAGGAGTCTGGCTAAGGATTTATCAATTTTGTTTATTTTTTCAAAAAACCAGCTCTTAGTTTCATTCATCTGCTCTACTGTTTTTTTGGATTCTATATTGTTTATTAAATACAAAGAACAAACTGAGGGTTGATGGAGGTGTGGGGGAGAGGGGAAAATGGATGATGGGCATTGAGGAGGGCACTTGTTGGAATGAGCACTGGGTGTTGTATGTAAGCGATGAACCACGGGAATCTACCCCCAAAACCAAGAGCACACTGTACTCACTGTATGTTAGTGATTTGACAATAAATTATATTTTAAAAATTATTAATTAAATTTGTATGCAGTAAGCACTCTGTGAGAAACTGGTAATGACACTGAAGTGAAGTAAAATACATTATTGTATATAACAAAAGAACAAACCAAAGCATTAGAATAAAGAGTTACAGAAGTTCTGAGAATAGAAAGATCAAGGTGTGGGAGTGTTAGTAAGAAAACTTCATGGCAGGAGCCAGTCTTAAAATACAGAGCTAAATAGAAAGAGATGACAGTTGGCACAAAAACAGACACATAGACCAATGGAATAGAATAGAAACCCCAGAACTAGACCCACAAACATATGGCCAACTCATCTTTGACAAAGCAGGAAAGAACATCCAATGGAAAAAAGACAGCCTCTTTAACAAATGGTGCTGGGAGAACTGGACAGCAACATGCAGAAGGTTGAAACTAGACCACTTTCTCACACCATTCACAAAAATAAACTCAAAATGGATAAAGGACCTGAATGTGAGACAGGAAACCATCAAAACCTTAGAGGAGAAAGCAGGAAAAGACCTCTCTGACCTCAGCCGTAGCAACTTACTCGACACATCCCCAAAGGCAAGGGAATTAAAAGCAAAAGTGAATTACTGGGACCTTATGAAGATAAAAAGCTTCTGCACAGCAAAGGAAACAACCAACAAAACTAAAAGGCAACCAATGGAATGGGAAAAGATATTTTCAAATGACATATCGGACAAAGGGCTAGTATCCAAAATCTATAAAGAGCTCACCAAACTCCACACCCAAAAAACAAATAACCCAGTGAAGAAATGGGCAGAAAACATGAATAGACACTTCTCTAAAGAAGACATCCGGATGGCCAACAGGCACATGAAAAGATGTTCAACATCGTTCCTTATCAGGGAAATACAAATCAAAACCACACTCAGATATCACCTCACGCCAGTCAGAGTGGCCAAAATGAACAAATCAGGAGACTATAGATGCTGGAGAGGATGTGGAGAAACGGGAACCCTCTTGCACTGTTGGTGGGAATGCAAATTGGTGCAGCCGCTCTGGAAAGCAGTGTGGAGGTTCCTCAGAAAATTAAAAATAGACCTACCCTATGACCCAGCAATACCACTGCTAGGAATTCACCCAAGGGATACAGGAGTACTGATGCATAGGGGCACTTGTACCCCAATGTTTATAGCAGCACTCTCAACAATAGCCAAATTATGGAAAGAGCCTAAATGTCCATCAACTGATGAATGTATAAAGAAATTGGGGTTTATATACACAATGGAATACTACGTGGCAATGAGAAAGAATGAAATCTGGCCCTTTGTAGCAACATGGATGGAACTGGAGAGTGTGATGCTAAGTGAAATAAGCCATACAGAGAAAGACAGATACCATATGGTTTCACTCTTATGTGGATCCTGAGAAACTTAACAGAAACCCATGGGGGAGGGGAAGGAAAAAAAAAAAAAAAAAGAGGTTAGAGTGGGAGAGAGCCAAAGCATAAGAGACTGTTAAAAACTGAGAACAAACTGAGGGTTGATGGGGGGTGGGAGGGAGGGGAGGGTGGGTGATGGGTATTGAGGAGGGCACCTTTTGGGATGAGCACTGGGTGTTGTATGGAAACCAATTTGACAATAAATTTCATATATTAAAAAAAAAAAGAAAGAGATGACAGTATTTCAAACTGGGGTACAATATCAACAAAGGAGCAAAGGCAAGAATAAGTGTGATGACCATAGGGAACAATAAAAAGACTAGCTAACTGGAGAAGGTGTTAAACAACAGGAGAAAAGGGAAAGACTGATTTACATATTTTTGTTATCTTATGCTCAAATTTGTCTTCAACTCTTCTGATTTCAACCGTCAACTCTATTAACCAATGGTTTTCAAAAAAACTTTTTTAGTTACAGAATCCTTTGTTCAAATAAAATCTAACTTATTTAACTCCCCCCCCCCCAAAAAAAAGAGATAAGGAGCTGGATCTCTGTTCTCATTTTTATTCCTCACACTTATGTTATCTTACTCTTAGGGAAACCACTACCAAGGATCTACAGGATCCATTCATGGAGGACAGGTTTAAAACTATCATAGGGGTGGCCTGGATGGCTCAGCAGGTTAAGTGTCTGACTCTCAGTTTCAGCTCAAGTCATGATCTCACAGCTTGTGAGTGTGAGCCCCACATCGGTCTCTATGCTGACAATGCAGAACCTGCTTGGGAGTCTCTCTCTCTCCCTCTCTCTCTGCTCCTCTGATGTGCTCGTGCACTCTCTCTCTCTAAATAAATACATAAACCTAAAAATAAGTAATTAAGTAAATAAATAAGTAAATAAATAATCTATTATAGGAGTGCTTGGGTGGCTCAGTGGGTTAAGCATCCAACTCTTGATTTCGGCTCAGATCATGATCTCGTGGTGCACGGGATGGAGTCCTGCATTGGGCTCTGTGATGACAGTGTGGAGTCTGCTTGGGGTTCTGTGTCTCCCTCTCTGTCTGCCTCTATCCTACTCATCTGCTCTTTCTCTCTCCGTTTCAAAATAAATAAACTAAAAAAAAAAAAAATAATAAAACTTAAAAAAATAAAACTGTTATATATTTTGGGTCTCAACTAGATTTCAATCATTCCAATTCTCATCTAGTATCAGGCCCTACAGATTCCTTTACTCATGGTTTCACAGCAAGGTCTGGAGATACACCAGCCCCATAAGGCTAAATGTTGGAACTACTTGTGACTACAACCTTCGTGACACAAAGATGTCATCAAATGAACTTTACAGAACATAAACGTAATGAAAATAAGCCCCTGGGTCTAACGTATCAATATTTTAAATGATTTGAAAATAAGCACATTTTGCTTCTATCGGTGTAATTCCAGAGCTTTTACCAAAATCCAGGTTATTCTTAGGCAAAAGAACAAAATACTTTTTAAATATAGCATCAAAAATCTTATTTGTATGGTGTGTTTATATGTTCTGTAAAAAGAAAGACCTCATTTTTAGAAGTGGTTTCTGAAAGTTTTGTCAGAAGTAAAGTGGCAACAATCACTGGGAACTCAATTTAAATTTTAACTGCTATCTAACCAGGAGCTGTAACTGAAATCGACTTTTTGGATGGAAGACAATACTGTTTTTAAGAGTAACATTCTGATAGGAAAAAATGAGATACTCCGCCTTCTGACTAATAAAATATCAATTTAAAAAGCCAGCTGTTACAATGTTTTAGGTAGTCCAAAGTTTATGAACTCTATTTTTCTGACAAATTAGCATTTCATATATGTATGTATATGAAAATAAATAAAAGAAGATTTGCAGTCATGTAGTAGACAGACATTGTATAAAACTGTAATACTGGAAATTGTAAGAAAATCCAGAGAAAAGAGGAGAATAGGGCATTTAATGATGCACCTAAAACAAAGGTAACACACGGACTAAATTTTTTAAAAAGTAAACTATATAAACTTTAAATAGACTAGTGGAATGATTTAATTAATTAATATATCTCATTAATTTCCTGTTAAGACCTGTTGAATGGACCTCTAAGCATTCATAATTTTTCCTGCCTGTCAATGTTTTAATATTTCTTAAGTTGCTTAAGAATGCCATTGTTTTCTGTGCTTCTGTGAGAGTTATTAATACCTAATATTGGTTCTAAATAGTTTGCAATGGGGGGATATAGAGAGCCTAAATTATAAAATTCTATAATTAAAGTTCAAATAAATTGCTCCTAAAGAGTAACTTAACAGACAAGAGCTTGAAAGGAATTTAGTAAATCACTGTTAGCAATTTGTCTAGAACAGTGCTCCTAATGAATTCAGTTCAGAATACAAACCAAGAAATTTGGCTGTATAAACACAAAAGGATCCAAAAGTTAGCATACATAGAAGACAACAAGAAAATTAAATCTGCTAAAAGCAACTAAGATACAGTTAATAGTCTCAATCTTATTAAGTATAAAGAAAACAAAGGAACAGATATAAAGCTAGTCTTTCAAAGAAATTTTGTATTAATATTCTACAGAAAGTAGTTTGAAAGGTATTTCCTCTATTCAAGAGTGCAACCTACCTGCCAATGTAAAAAAGACACAAAAAGATCTTTACGACCTCACATGGAGTGATTTCCAAGATAATTAAGAAGCAAAAGCCAAGAGCACACTGTATACACTGTATGTTAGACTTGACAACATATTTAAAAAAATTCATGCTGTAAAAATAAATAAATAAATAAAAATAAGAGATAAAAAAGGAAGATGCAAAAGAAAAATACACACATCCTTACATACAGTATACTACCTTTTATATAACAACAAAGGAGAGATAAAAAAACACACATGCTTATTTTCACAAAGCAAAACACAGAAACAAAAAATACAAACTGAACTATATTTATTCCAAATAGATAACTGCAATAAAGAAAATTAAAAGAATTAGGTAACACTTGCACACAAATACACCTTTTGTGGGATCTACTCTAAGATAAACAGAATGCAAAAAATTCTTGCATTTGATTTCATAGTTTATTGTTGCAAGTAGGAATTGTGTACTAATTCCTAAGCTATTTTGTGTGCATTGCAGAACTGAGCAAATGAATGTTGTTGGGAACCACAGTTCCTACCATGGGTGAGAGGAGATACAAATATTGAATGGGGAAAAGAGAGGAAGAAGTCTGTGGTGTTAGATTCTACATTGTGGCATCAGAATGAACTCTGTCCACTGAAGAGTCCAGACTCAATGACACGTGACAGTAGCAAGCAATCTAGATCTTGGTTTCTGAATACCATTCCTCACAAAAAAGAGCCAGGGCTGCTTAAAAAACATGACTCATTCTTGGGCTGGTCAAGGAAAATATAACAGAAAAATAGAACTTCTTCTGCTAAAAAAGATTTAAAGTTAGAAAGTGCTCAAGGTCTGATGGGGACATGTTAAAAAGAGGAGTCATGTTAAGCGTACCTTTTCATGTATCTGTTGGCCATCCCTATGTTTTCTTTAGAAAAATGTCCATTCAGGTCTGAAAAGATATATGCACCCCTATGTTTACTGCAGCATTATTTGTAATAGTGTGGTGTGGTGACAGATGGTAGCTCACTTGTGATGAGCATGGCAAAGGTATAGAGAAGCTAAATCATTATGCTGTACACTTGAAACTTATGTAATATTGTGTGTCAACTATACAGAAAAGAAAAGTTAAAGGGAGGGAAACCAAGAAACAGATTCTTAACTACAGAAAACTGATGGTTATCAGAGGGCAGGTGGGTGGGAGATGGGTTGAATGGGTGATAGGGATTAAGGAACACACTTGTGATGAGCACTGGGTGTTGTATGTAAGTGCTGAATCACTGAATTCTGCACCTAAAACAAATATTATGCTGTATGTTAACTAACTGGAATTTAAATAAAAACTTGAAAAAAAAAAGATAAAGGAGTCAGCTTGAATGAACAACCAAGAGCCAAACTGGGGACAACTTGAGCATCCAAATGAAATTTAACAGGAATGGATAATTAACAACGAATACAAAAAGAACCTATGAGTACTAATAAAAAATATATATAATAACTAATTTAGGCAAGAATCGTCAACGAATCCTAAAACCACTGGGTGCTGGGGGACAGGATATTCACACGGTATCAATGTACCAACCAAGAAATTATTTGCTCCCTCGAAGGTGGAAAAGGATCCTTTAAAATGGGGCAATCTAGTGGACACCACCCCATTTAAATCAAGCAAAGTCAGTAGCACCAATAATGACACAAACTGAAATCATGTGGCCCCTAATGTAACACACTGAGGACCCTGCATCCACGGAGCAGTCCTGCAAAAAAATATTGCCCTGGAAAACGTGAGCATTTTTGTTATTTATGTTTTGTATAATATGTAACTTGCATTTCCAATTCTTGAGCTATAGTCAACCTATGTTTGCCAACCCATGTTTGTATTTTAAGACACCTGAGATATTCTTAGTATATTTAACCAGAAATCTACTGAAAGTATGATCTATATTAAATTCTTCAAATTATGATATATAGAAAAAAAGGTAAAAATAAAGACAGAAAAACTATACCTAAAGCTAGAGAAAAATCTAAACAATGTTTAATTTTTATTTGGCTACATTAATTCAATGCCCATTCATAGGATACCTTTCTTTCTATATGATATATATTCTCTGACAGGTGCTAAGAAAAGAATATGGCAAAGTACCTGTCACTTTTACTCTTTTCATGAAAAATTTTTAGTCATAATAAATACAATGAAAAGAGTTTTTACCTAAATTCTGGTTTAAAAGGGTTATATAATGCAGGATCTAAATTAGAATCATCATGTAACTGCATCAATCAATATAATAAGGCCACAGTAATATAAAAGAAATATTATATTCACTGATTAATTACAGAGACAGAAAATACAGTGATTAAAAACAAGGGATCTAGAATCCTACTTCCTGGATGAATTCTGAGACCAAAGTAAAATGGGGATGATAAAAATATCTCACTTACAGAGGTGCTGTAAAGATTAAATGTGTTAGTGTACATGAAAAGATCTTACCATACTGACTGGCAACCACAAAGACTTGTATGAGAAGATTCGTGGCAGCACTGTTCGTAACAGTTAGAAACTAGAGGGGTGCCTCGGTGGCTCAGTCAGTTGAGCACCCAGCTCTTGATTTTGGCTCAGGTCACAATCTCAATGATTCTTGGAATCAAGCCCCATGCCTCTCTCTCTCCCCTCTCTCTCTGACTCTCCTCCCCCGCAAAATACATAAACTTGTAAAAAATAGTCAAAAACTAGAAATATGATAATGTTCATCCATGGATGGATGGACAAAGAATATATATGGTGTATCTACACAATGAAATACAATTCACTAATAAAAAGGAACAAGTTCTTGATAAATCTACATCAACAGATGAATCTCAAAAGCATTATGCTACATGAAAGAAGCCAGACACAAGACACTACATATCGAATGATTCCATTTGCATGAAATGTCCAGAATAAGTAAATTTATAGAAAGTAGGCTGGTGACTGCCTAAGACTGAGAGTGAGAATAGGGACTTCCTGTAGGTGGGCATAAGAGGTCTACTGGGAAAGAAACTGTCCCAGAAATGATTTACAATGATAGTTGTCCCACTCAGTAAAGTTACTAAAAATCACCAAATTAATGATATACTTAAAAAGAGCAAATATTATATGTAAAATAATCTCACTAAAGCTGTTTAAAAAATACATACTCAATGTATGTATATGTCAATGTTAGTAATTATTATTCAAATAAATCAAGTAATTTTCTTTCCACTATGTAATTTATATTATCAAATAAGATTATTTCCCAAGGACAAATAGAACATAAAATAAAATTTGCTAAATATTTGAGAATTAAAGTATAATGATAATTTTCTAAAGATTTAGATGTTCTAAAGGCATACAGAAAATGTTCTACCTAAAACTGAAACAAAGAATATAAAATAGTCCCTTAAAAACTAGTTTCTGGGGGCGCCTGGGTGGCGCAGTCGGTTGAGCGTCCGACTTCAGCCAGGTCACGATCTCGCGGTCCGTGAGTTCGAGCCCCGCATCGGGCTCTGGGCTGATGGCTCAGAGCCTGGAACCTGCTTCCGATTCTGTGTCTCCCTCTCTCTCTGCCCCTCCCCCGTTCATGCTCTGTCTCTCTCTGTCCCAAAAATAAATAAACGTTGAAAAAAAAAAAAAAAACTAGTTTCTGTTTTAACATAACATGACTTTAGTGATTTATTATTATATTCAATTTCATATACACAGAATCTACTACTTATTACTGATAAGTACATCTCCAAAATGCTACTTACAAATGCTATTATATTTTTTTAATTTTAATTTTTTTAACAGCTTTGAGGTACAACTGATACACAAAAAAACTGCACATTTATTGGATACAATCTGGCGAATTTGGACATATGTATATATCACGAAACCATCACCAACATCAAGGTAATAAACATATCCACCACCTCCAAGTTTCCTTTTGCCCCCACCCCTCCCTTTTTTTGTAGTAAGACCACAATAGGAGATCTTTAAAAAAAACTTTTATTGTTTTAATTTATTTAAGTTTAATTAAAAAAAATTTTTATTAAGATGCTATTCTAAACCAAAATTCAGGAAGATGAGAAATTGTGTTTCATGTGGTAAAAATCTCTTCTTGCTTATTAATGTAACTTCACTATTACTTCAGAGATGTGAAATGGCCAGAGGAAGCTTTTTTCAAAGGCTTCACCTCAGAGGGAAAAGTATTCCTCCAAAAATGCTTATAGCATTATTCTGTTTTTATTTTATCTGAGTGCCAAAAAACAAACACACACACACATACATACACACACAGAGTATGTCCTCCCTTAAAGTATACTCAACTTATAAATTTTAAAATATGTTAATTTGAAATATAAGGTTCTGAAGTAAATGAACTTCAAATTAACTGCATTGAAAGCATCTCATATATTTTTTATAGAAATCTAATTAATTTGGAAAAAGCATTTGTATTTAGCACTATTTTGAATAAACAGCTCTCCATCTGACAAGGTTTTATAATACATTAGGAAAATATTTTATGGACTAATTTTTACTGATGAAATTAACTCCCATAATTTTTACTGTATTAGAAGCTTTCAGCTGAATGTGTGTAGTACTGAATGTTCTTATTATTTTAAAGTCTAGGGGTGCCTGGGTGGCTCAGTCGGTTAAGCATCCAACTTCAGCTCAGGTCATGATGTCGCAGCTTGTGGGTTTGAGCCCCGCGTTGGGCTCTGTGCTGACAGCTCAGAGCCTGAAGCCTGCTTCAGATTCTGTGTCTGTCTCTCTCTCTCTCTCTGCTCCTCCTCTGCTCTCCTCTCTCTCTCAAAAATAAATAAACATTAAATTTTTTTAAATAAAATCTAAATACGTAGAAAAAATTAAAAATATGCAGTAAGAAGATGTACTATTAGTAAAGAGAATCACTTTCTGGAAATTCCAAGTAAGGGGAAAACTTTTAAGATACTTTTATCCTTCCTTAGAATGAACATATCTGGACAGCAAGATATCTTTAACATCAACACAATTAGATCTAGAAAGAGTAAATCTACTACATTTGTTAGAAGAAGCACCCTGGTAAGTTTTAACACTGAAACAGAAGATTCCCATGGACTTGATTCACTAAAGGACTATTTCAAGCAACACAATGACTAGAGGCTAGCAATGACTTAAATGGGAAAAAAAATGCAGGTGCAATTTATAAAGGGCCTAAAAAGATTATCTAAATTCATTACAGAGCTTCATATAGTAAAAAACAAAGAGCACTACAAATATTTCTATATTAGTTAGCAATAGGAACTAACCAGAGCTACCATAAGCCAGAGAAAATAAATGTATAAGAAAAATACAAGGATAGGGGTGCCTGGGAGGCTCAGTCAGTCAAAACTCTTGGTTTCGGCTCAGGACATGATCTCATGGCTTCGTGGGTTTGAGCCACACTTCGGGCTGTGGGCTGGCCGGGCAGAGCCTGCTTGGGATTCTCTCTCTGCCTCTCTCGGTGCCCCTCCCCTACTCGTGCTGTCCCTCTCTCTCAAAATAAATAAACTTAAAAGAAAAAAAAAAAGAAAAACAACAGGGATATATGTAATATGATCTTAGAAGTAATTGAAAAACTAAGCCTTATAAAAGGCATTAACCAGGATCCCTCCAGGGACCCAAAAGTAGAAGTTTATGCACCTCCTCTTTAAAACATTGAATCAACCAACCCACAGCAACAAGGGTAAGGTCTTGAAACAGAGACAAAACTGCTGGGCGTCCAGGCCTAGAAATTAGAAATAGTTGCCAGAGAAGGGAGAAGTGCTTTAAACTAAGAAGCAGAAATAAAAAAGAGTTTAAGATTAAAACAAAAACAAAAACAAAAACAAAACATACTACATGTCCACATTCCTAAAATTTACCTTGTCAATATTATCCTAATAAAAAATGTGGAACAGTCTGCCAGGCAGATTTGATTGCAATATAATTAAAATAATAAACAAGTATTACTAATATAGAGTCCCTGGTTTTAAATGCCACCTATATACAATAATAATTCCCAATTTCATATTTCTAGCCTGGACCTTTCCCCTAAGTAATCAGACTCACCCAGTGAACTATCAACGTGTTATTTTAAGTAGATATCTGAAAGTTGTCTGAATGTGTCCATAAAATCCTTATTCCTGCCCTATTCCTTTTTTTTTTTTAAAAGGAATTTTAACATTTTTTTAAAAAAATGTTTATTTATTTTTGAGAGACAGAGAGAGGGAGAGAGAGAGAGTGAGGGAGCATGAGTGGGGGACGGGCAGAGAGGGAGGCAGAGAGAGGATCCCAAACAGGCTCCACACTGTCAGCGCAGAGCCCGATGCGGGGCTTGAACTCACAAACCATGAGATCATGACCTGAGCCAAAATCAAGAGTTGGACACTTAACTGACTGAGACACCCAGGCACCCCTGTCCTACTTTTTCTCATATTGTCCTCAGTGATCAACCAAAGCTCTAGGAATCTATTCTAGATTTCTCACTTTCTATTACCCCCATAATGAACCCAAAATTTGTTGATGCTCCTTCCAAAATATGTCTCAAAACTCCCTACTTCTATCCCCAACACTACTCCTGTAATCGAGAAAACTATACTGAAGCTCTGTGGCTGAGTGTCAGCCCTGAGCTGGTCACTGCTTATGGTTTGATAATTTCACTAATTATTTCACAATGTATTAGTCTTAGTTTCCTCATTGAGAAACTTCTCTGAGGCTGGCTGGTGCCTAAGGAGCCGCCACAGGTCCTACCCCCTGCACATGGTAAGGACTGACCGAAGGCCTCCTATCTGGCTCCTCGTGGAGCGCTGGGTAAAGGCCGGCCTAGCATCTACCAGGGCTCTAGGCGCTATCCTCACATATGCCCACAGATGCCACAGAAGGAGACAGCCTTGGCACTGGCAGCCCAACAGACAAGTGCTCAATGTCCATTTGGTCTACTCAGGTTGTAGCTACACGTTGCCTGTTCACATGCTCCCGTGTTGCTCCTTATAGTGACCGGAGCCTCTGTACAACTGGCTCTGAAAGATCGAAGGACCACAGAGGAGCGGGTGGTAATGGCAGTCACCACAGGCACTGTCCTGGTGCCATACAGCAAGCACTCCAGTAACAGCATGGAGATCAAGGAAGCCTTGTGACTTAAGACTGGGAAGATGCCCTGGATAGAGAACTCCTTTTTAATACTCTGCCGGGTTTCACCAACTCACTGAAGGTCCAGCTAACACCAGCATAATCAATTTTACTGATTTTACCAATAAAAATGAGAGTTAACCTTACCTATTGTTTGATCAGTGAACGGCACTGTTATATAAATAAATAGTAGCTATTCCGATATTATATTTATTATTATCATGTCCATTTACCAGATAAGAAAATAGCACAGAGAGTCAGGATTCAAACCTAGAGTCGAGGGTTCACCACTTTTTTTCCTCTTTCCTCTATCCTGAAGGATTATGTCTAACCTTATTAAATATGAAATTCCAATCAATTATCTGTTTGCATTTGATGTTACTAGAGATAGTGGATATATAAAAACACCTGTCAGTATGGCAGGTTAGGAAACATTTTCATGTAATTGTTCAGTTGAGCAGAGGCTGATAAAGGATTCTGTACCATAAACAGTATCATCACTACTTGAGAAAGACTCTAGTTATTGTCACTACAAGTCAACTAGTGACTGCAAATTGAAGGGAAAAATAACTGGACGAGTTTGAAATAGCTCCCAATGTCAAATCATGGTTCGGAAAAGCCCATCATTTAGCTGGCAGTAGCAGCAAACAAAAGATCACAGCAACAACTTCTAAAAATAATGAAATGATTTTGAAATCACTAGAATAATTTGATAGTTTTTCCTACAACTTATACCCTTTGGTAACTAGTTTTATAATAGATCAATTTTAATTTAGCTAGATAACAAATAAATATATTCAAATTATTTACTCTTGATTCATATATTAGTTTATATTTTCATACCAGTTAAGTACTTTAATATCACCTGAGTCCATATAATGCCCTCACAAATGTACAGCACCCTGAGTTATTTACAGCATAATACAAAACACAAACATGCACAAATCACATCCAGACCTTCTATTAAAAACATAAGCATAGAATGAAAAGAGCTCCTTTGACCAGTGAGAGTCAAGTCAGAATTTTGAAGCAGAAACAGAAAATGCCAGAGAATGTGGTAGAAAAGAAGTCGTTTTAAGAAATTATTAAGAACAATCTTATCCATAGGAAAAATGAGAAACAGACTAAATTATCAGCAACAAAAATTGCTAAATATATACGGTACACCATGTAATAATATGTTGTGCAATTTGTCTATGTGATGTTGTAGAAGCATACACATTGGCAAAAAAGCTATATTTTTTAGTGGAACAAAAACAGATTACAACACTATGTAAGAAAACCATTTTGATTTAAAAACATATTGAGGAGGGCACCTTTTGGGATGAGCACTGGGTGTTGTATGGAAACCAATTTGTCAATAAACTTCATATATAAAAAAAAAAACATATATGCAAATAAAAATGCCTACGAAAGGATACAAAAATAGAAGCAATTGTATTCCCATGATGAGAATATGAGTAATTATTCTTTTTGTCATCTGTAATTTCTGGCTTTCCTATAATGAAGATGTATTACACACATTAAAAACAGCAATAAAGAATTTATTTAGGTGTAAAACTTACATAAAAAGACAGATTTTCTCACAAGACATTATCCAAGGTATTGCAGTGGCGAGCTTCAGGGCGTTAGCTCTGAGGGCAGATGACTTGGACCTGAACCCTGGCTCTCTCATACACCTGCTATGTAACCCTTTCACAAGCTACTTACCCCTACAGTACTTCAGTGTCCTGTTTGGAAAATATGGACACCAACAAAACCTGTGTCTTAGGGTAACTGTGAAGATTAAAAGAATTAATTTATGTTAAAGTGCCCACAGTAGCGTCTACTATATAATCATTCATTACATTACAGCTAATGTTATTTATGGAACTGTAATTAACCTGTTATCAATGTAGTAAGTATATAGATTTTCAAACTTCAAAAATATTTTAATCCATCATCTTGAAAACGCTATTCATTATGAAATTTTTTAAAAGATTGTAAAAGTTTATAAATATTTTCCTCTAGATTGCTGATACTTAATTAAATTTATACTTACAGGCATTTCCCAAGTTACCATTGACCAAAATCCCTTAATATGTTTTTCCCTTAACTACTAAAACAAGGCACAATGAGTAAAAGATTGTGTAAACTGTAAAAGGCAAAAGACTTCATAACTATCTAGACCTTAAATAACTAGGATTAGTTTCAGTTGATGGTATTGTTGAATACCTCAAAGACTTAAATATAACCAAAATTTCTAAGAAAACATTAATCTTTATGAGTATACATCAAGCAAAAGCAAAGAGATATATGCCAAGGCATCAAAAAAACCTCTCAGCTACCAAAGGTAATTTTTGACTCATTCATCAGAGATTTTAAAGTAATTTTTTTCTCATAGGCAGGAAATCTCAAAATGAGAGCCCCACACCAAGACTGCTTAGATGAAAGATTTTTCAGAATTTTAAAATTAAAGTACAGGGGTGCCTGGGTGCCTCAGTCAGATAAACATCTGACTTCGGTTCAGGTCATGATCTCCTGGTTCTTAAGTTTGCGCCCAGTGTTGGGCTCTGTGCTGACAGCTCGGAACCTGGAGCCTGCTTCAGATTCTGTGTCTCCCACTCTGTCTGTCCCTCCCCCGCTCATGCTCTGTCTCTCTCCCTTAAAAATAAAATAAACATTAAATAAATAATAAAATTAAAATAGAACCTCAATTTCATTTTTTCAAAAGCTGTTAATTAAGTTGTTACTTACCTCTTTGACACAGCTCAGTAATTATTCAAGAAGAATGAAGCAGGAAGAGTACCTACATGCCATGATGCAGAACTTGTGTCACTGTGTCTCTAATTTAACCTTCACCGTCTCCCCCCATTGGCCGATGAAAGTTTACCTCCATTCAGGCCTCTTTTCCTTTTGCTTCTCAAAACTCAACTGTGATTCACCTCTGTCCAAACATGGGGCAGACAGGGTATGTTCTTCTGATACTATCAGGTAAACAACTTAGTTCATGCTTTCATGGTCATAACTGTCTCCTTTTTTTCCCTTTCTTAACTCTTATTCTACCTTGTGTTATGGCAGAAACTGGAAAGGAAAAGTATTGGAGTGATATCACCCCAAACTGAGGTTCAGTTTCAAGGCAAACTCCTTTAAAAAAAGTGTTAAAATTTCAGGAGTGTTTTGAAAACATTTAGAGAATATGTAAAAATAAACTTAGTACAAACAATTAAGTCTATATCATATACCACCTGCAGAGTGGGAAACATGGAAGAAAAAAGTTGAAAAAAGTACAGAGAAATTTATCAATTTCTAATGACCATCTTCACAATAAAGCTTTTAATAAGAAACCAACAGCATCAATACATTCTTCAGTTCCGGTATTCATTTGTAAGTATTTATATTCTCTTTCTCAGTGATAATTTTTTTTACTGAGCAGTACAGAATCAGTATCACTTATAAAAAATGTGAAAGAAGGATATATGAGGAGTTAGCATCATAATTAAGCAATTATGGGGAGCCTGGGTGGCTTAGTCGGTTGAGTGTCTGACTTCAGCTCAGGTCATGATCTCCCAGCTTGTGAGTTTGAGCCCCATATCGGGATCTCTGCTGTCAGCACAGAGCCTGCTTCAGATCCTCTGTCCATCTTTCTCACTGCCCCTTGCCTGCTCATTCTCTCTTTCTCTCAAAAAATAAGTAAATAAACTAAAAAATAAGGCATTTCCCAAGTTAAATAATTACGATTTCATGTTTTAACACTCTGATTACATTTTCCTTTCCAATTTTTTTTTTTAAGACAACAGTGTTAATTTAGAAACTTCTAACAGTAAAGAGTCTGCCTACTGGTCCACAAACTACAGATTAATTTAAAACAATCATCTAAGATATAAACTCACCCCAAAAAATTAGTTAATGGATTTAATCAGATTATGTTAGGCAAGAGGGGATAGGAGGAAAGGGGCAGAAGACTCAGTCCCTGGTCTTAAGAAGTTGAGAAACTAATGAAGAAAGATTTTAATTTTATTCAGCCTGTACTGTTAATTGATATTTCTTGACTTCCTTTCATTTACTGTCTACTTTACTCCTTCTTCCCAAGAAAAGAGGAACATTATATCTTCAATGAGTTCACGATAAAACCATTTATGTAAGTTCAAAAACACACAAAAGTATTCTGTGAGCAGCTTGTGTGTTTGTAAAGCATTAAAACAAAGAGTGGAAGGATATATACCAAATTTACAATAACGCTTCCCTCTGGGAAGGGGGAAGGGGACAAGATAAGGAAACATTTAACTATCTAACAGGTTAAACTTTTGAAGGAACATGTATTCATTTATTACTATATACACTGTTTTAAGTTGCAGCCATAAAAAATTCTGGGAAAAAAAAATACTAAAGTATGAATGGTGGTTGATTCTGAGTTGAACATGAGTGAATGCCATTAACTTCTGTGTATTTACTGTTGATGTTCCTACCAGTCCATCACAAGGTAAGGTGTAGCTTTTTATTGGTTGACTAGTTTATTATGCCTGCTAGAGCCCATATTTACAACACTGAACTATACTTGAGTATCATACTGATGGTGGTATCCTTAATTACTGCTGAGACTGATACAAAGACTTAAAATATTAGATGGGGCTTCTTAAATCTCCTATAATATACTTTAAAGCAAACATCTACAGTTAAGATTTTTTTTAATGTTTATTTATTTATTTTGAGAGAAAGAGATAGAGCACGAGCATGGGAGGGGCAGAGAGAGAGGGGGACAGAGATTCCCAAGCAGGCTCTGCACGGGGCTCGAAGGGGGCTTGAACACACAAACTGTGAGATCATGACCTGAGCTGAAATCAAGAGTTGGATGTACCCCAATGTTTATAGCAGCACTTTCAACAATAGCCAAATTATGGGAAGAGCCTAAATGTCCATCAACTGATGAATGGATAAAGAAATTGTGCTTTATATACATAATGGAATACTACTTGGCAATGAGAAAGAATGAAATATGGCCTTTTGTAGCAACGTGGATGGAACTGGACAGTGTTATGCTAAGTGAAATAAGTCATACAGAGAAAGACAGATACCATATGTTTTCACTCTCATGTGGATCCTGAGAAACTTAACAGAAGACTATGGGGGAGGGGAAGGAAAAAAAAGAGAGGGAGGGAGGCAAACCATAAGAGACTCTTAAAAACTGAGAATAAACTTAGGGTTGATGGGAGGTGAGAGGGAGGGGAAAGTGGGTGATGGGCACTGAGGATGGCGCCTGTTGGGATGAGCACTGGGTGTTGTATGGAAACCAATTTGACAACAAATTTCATATTAAAAAAAAAAAAAGAGTTGGACGCTCAACTGACTGGGCCATCCAGGCGCTCCTACAGTTAAGATTTCTGCCAAGACATGAAAACTTTTGCTCTTATCTCAAGGTGACAGGGTGCTAGTTCTAGGTTCCTGTATCCTACATGGAATACTTCCCATGGGAACCAACTCCTAAAATCTTTCCTCTTACCTAAGTGAATTCTAACAAGAGTCCACCATGGAAAAGTTCTGTAGTATCTGAACCCCTGCTGGCCTTCTTAGAGTAAGGCTAAAGGTAAAGCGACAAGTCACTTATTTCCCCCCCAATCTTTCTGTACTGGGTTTTGAGGATAAGAAGTTTGCACATAAACTCTAGGCCCTTACTGCTCTGTACAGCTTGCAGAAGGTCTGCCCAAGTATTTTGTTAAATACAACAGGCATAATAAGTGCTTCATTTCTGAGTCCAAGACCAAAACCCTGGATCCTTCCCAGTTGTATGGTTCTTTTCCTAGAAGCAACGTCTTCACAAAATTCTCTGAGAACAATGAGACATCATTTTTTTGGAGAAGAAAATAGTTTCTTTATCCTGGTACTAGGTAGGAGAGTACCTGATATGGTATGTTATACTGGTCAAGCACCTGAGCACGAGAATCAAATGAAGGTGTATTTGCACCCCAACTGTTAAAGTAGCTGTAAACCGTAAACTTGGGCATCCTAATGGAGCCCTCTAAGCTACTGTTTTTCTAAAACTGGGATACTAGTTAAATAATCAGATAAGTAAATAAAATGAGGGGCACCTGGGTGGCTCAGTCAGTTAAGCATCTGACTTCAGCCCAGGTCATGATCTCACAGTTCATGAGTTCGAGTCCCACATCGGGTGCATCAGGCTCTCTGCTGTCAGTGTGGAGAGCTCTGTCTCTCTTTCTCTTTCTGCCCCCCCCCCCAATAAACATTAAAAATTAAAAAAAAATTTTTTTTAATGTTTTTATTTATTTTTGAGACAGAGAGAGACAGAGCATGAGCAGGGGAGGGGCAGAGAGAGAGGGCGACACAGAATTGGAAGCAGGCTCCAGGCTCTGAGCTGTCAGCACAGAGCCCAACGCAGGGCTCGAACTCAGACTGTGAGATCATGACCTGAGCTGAAGTCGGACGCTCAACCGACTGAGCCACCCAGGCGCCCCTAAAAAAATTATTTAATATTAATAAAATGAAAAAATTCTGTGAGGATAAAATGAAATGTTTCACACAAAGACTTTAGCAGTGTCTGAAGGACAGTAAAAATAAATGTAACAATAGCCACATTTAATCAACATCCCTCTGGCTTGTGGGCTCCTTCGTCCTGAGGCCTATGCACTGTACTGTCCTCCCGAACTCCATCCCGCTCTAAAGCAGTGATGGTTGTCCTTAGGTGGTAGACCTGATAGGCATGTTAGGCACAGTTTTTAGAAGTAGCTTCAAGTTTCTATTATACCTCCTTAAGGAGAGTATCTCACATGCCGGAGGACAAATAGAATTGCACCTCCCTCATTAGGGATAGTTTCCTATGAGATCTGCTTCATTGGTAAGCTTGAACGTACAGTGAATACAGATACTCCAGTCAGTTTAAACCGCCCACTGCTGCCCTCAGGTAATAAGATTATTATCAGTCCATTTGTGACTCTATGTCATGCTCCCTAACTGTACTTGAGACTGACTTCCTATAGACTTTGCTAACAGAAGCCTGTAGATAAGAGAGTCAAGTCTACATAAATGCAAGACTGTTATTAGCATTATTCCTCTACCTAGCAGACATACCTCAACCCCTAGCAAGGGACACAGCCTGTATTCAATTTATAGTGCATCTCTTATCTATTTACTTAGTTACTGAACAGTCCTTTTTAAAAAATCTATTTTTAATTGAAGTATAGTTGATGCATAATTTTATATTGTTTCAAGTGTACAATATAGTGATTTAGCAATTATATTCACTACGAAATGCTTACCACCGTAAGTGTGGTTACCATGTGTCACCACACAAAGTTATTACAATATTTATTGACTATATTCCCTATGCTGTACTTTTCATCCCTGTGACTTATTTACTACTGGAAATCTGTGCTTCTTAATCCCCTTCATCTATTTCATCCATCCCCCTACCCACCTCCCCTCTGATAACCACTAGTTTGTTCTTTATATGTATGAGTCTATTTCTCTTTTTTGTTATTGTCATTTTTTGTCTGAATAATTCTTTTTAAAAGCATTGACCTGTCGGGGCGCCTGGGTAGCTCAGCTGGTTGATGGTCTGACTTCAGCTCAGGTCATGATCTCACGGTTCGTGGGTCTGAACCCCACGTCAGGCTCTGTGCTGACAGCTCAGAGCCTGGAGCCTGCTTCAAATTGTGTGTGTGTGTCTCTCTCTGTCCATTCCCCGCTTGTGCACTCTCTCTCTCTCTCTCTCAAAAATAAATAAACATATAAAAAATTTTTAATTAAAAAAAATAAAAGCATCAACCTATTCTCTGGTTACAGATGCTTACAGCTTCAGTTTTGCCATTAGCGAATTTTATGATCTTAGTAAAATCACATGTCTCTGGGTTTCAGTTTTGTAATCAATCAAGGATATCTTTAATGACTACCATTTAATTTCTATCATTCTTGCTAGCTACTACCAGACAAGTATCTCAGACAAAGAAAAAGAAAAAGAAATGTGAAGGATCAATATAGATTCACCATGGAAAACACAGAAACTTCAACAATTTATTTTAAGACGGGAAATCCTGAGAAACGTAACAGAAGACCATGGGGGAGAGGAAGGAAAAAAAAAAGAGAGGGAGAGAGCCAAACCATAAGAGACTCTTAAGAAACTGAGAATAAACTGAGGGTTGATGGGGAGTGGGAGGGAGGGGAGGGTGGGTGATGGGCATTGAGGAGGGCACCTGTTGGGAGGAGCACTGGATGTTGTATAGAAGCCAATTTGACAATAAATTTCATATTAAAAAAAAAGATTGGAAATGTATAAACACAGGTGCTCAGGGCCCTGTGTATGGTTGTACAGTCTGTGCACTGCAAAAAGTTACCTAATGGACGGGGGTGCTGAAATATAGCCTGTATTGGGTTTGCCAAATCTTATAATTGGAGGAAGAGATGCCTTTTTCTTCTTCAATAGGTGCTCTCTGATCATGATGTAGTCCCTACTCACAGATGATACCTTTTTCTAACTCCCCCACATAGCAGGCTGTACCTTTATCTAAACTGTACAAAGATATCTCATTGTAGGTCACAGGCAGCCTGCAAAAGTAGCCCTATAAAAGAATTCTATGCTACTGCAAACGTAAAAAGATCTCCAAAACACAAGGATGCAGAGGAAGTCTTTAAGATCAATTTCTCTTCAAATTGGCCATGTTTAAAGCTACACACACACAATTCTTCAGAGGAAAAGTGAGCATAAATAAAAACTTGAAATCAAACAAAAAGTTCATCAAAGATCTAAGCAATCCATGTAATATATATAACTTTCACTGTTTTAAGACATTAAACATTTTTGTGACAAAGGCATCTGGAAATACAGACAGAATTTTTTTGTTCTTGCCTTCTTCACAAAGATATTGTGAAAATTAACAGAATAATATTTATAAAGCAGCTAAAATGGACTTAAAGTATAAATAATTTATTATTCTTAAGTATTAAATTATTTTAAAAGTAACATTTAAATAAGATGAACAAATTCAATATGTTTTAATGCCCCTAATTTTGAGATAACATCAAAATTAATAGCGTGAAACTTGTGAAGCAGCTGTAAGAAAAAGAATGACAGATGTATGTATATATATATATGGGCTATATACCCTAAGAAGTAAGTGGTGCTAGAAATTATTTTACATAGCATTTTCAATTAACTCACCCAAAATAACAACATATGATTTTAGTCACAGAGCTATGCCATGATATAGAAATATAGGCTGGTAATCTCTATGGTGAACTAAGAATGAAAAACTATAAATAATAGACATTCTAATAATTTTACATTAAATTATCTTCATATAAAATAATCTTTAATAGGCTTCTCCTATCTAATATATAAATGGAAAGTACTAATTAGCATGAATGGGATTTCAGAGGTTGGTCTATCTTACCAACTCTTAAATAAGATATCCCCAACCTATTATTTAACTCTGAAACCTTTTAAGAATAAAACAGGATTATCAGAAAATGCCTTAAATTTTAAGAACACAGTAAAAATAAAATTAAAATTATAAACAAAGGAAACTGGATATTATTTTTTCCTGGAAAAATGTCTTACAGATATCATTCCCTATTGTAGTTGAAAAAAATGGAAGATTAATATGGCCACCTAGAGGAGAAAACATAACAAATACACCATCACATTCTTACTTTTGCTAGAATATCAGTTTATGTTTTAAAGGACTCAACTGAAGAGGTTAATCATGTATGAAAGAGACTGTAGTTGGATACTGCAGTAGCAGGGATGACCTAACAGAAGCTAAAACAACATTCATTTTGCAGTGGACCTGATAAGTATAGTTTTTGTAACTTACCATGTGGCCTTAGGTTAAAAATTACTAAAATCTCTTCTCACTTTTGTAAAATGGGGATAATCTATCTACCACAACTATTTGCAGTGAAGATTAATAGTATGGTGTATACAGAAACTAACAGTGTCAGGTACACAGTTGGAGCTCAATATGGTAGTCCTTAACTATCTGCTCAGAAAATCCTGCACTGTTTTCTCCTAGTCCTACCCAGGCCCTCCTTGACCCTCTCTAATCTTACACATACTTCCAGTACCGGCTGTTCCAAAGCTTCTCTATGAGAAGTAGTCAGTGTTGAGAAATGGACTAATGGTTTCTTACCAGCACTAATGAGGTAATAGTATGTTATGTAAAAAATGTACATTTAAGAATATGTTTCCTCCTACCCTGGAATTCCTTTTAGTTACCTCAACCTACACATCAGTTAATTTTGATCCATATAAACTTCCAGAATAATATGCAGAATGAAAGATCAGAGCAATAAAGGAAAGCATCCATCCCTCAAATCCCACCAAGAGTACTATACTCAGCAGTCCTCTTTGGTGAGCAGCCATGAAGTGAGCAGTACTTCTGCTGAGTCAGCTACGCAGAGGAACCACCACCTGGTGGAGACTCAAAGGTGTATCTGAACCAAATCCCTCTCCTTCCCAAATATATGCCAGAGGAGGGTTTCCATTGTTGGGCTGGAGGGAGAAGGGGAACACTGGTTATAATCCCCTTCAACTACCTCTCTTCCTCAATTCCACAAGTTGAAAAGGAGAGTAGGTGTAAGAGAGTGCAGGCAGCAAACGTATACTTTCTGACTAGTTATTCTCTCCTCAACAAGATTCAATCTAACTCAACTATTCTAAGCAACTAAAACTTTAATTGAATGTTACTGATCACTTGCTATTGGACAAAGGAGGTTGTATGAATTCTTATCCTCCCCAGTCTATGTACAGCATTCAAAACTCTCCAGACAACATTCTCCTGATTCTCCATTTTATTGCCTTTACTTTCTCTTCTCTATTTAAGTGACATCCTTAATTCTCCTGCTAATGAAAGAAAACGATTCCCTGATCTTTTCTCTCCATATATTCTCCCTCAACAATTAAATCCATTCCCATGGTTTCTATTTTCTTAGTATGTATCATCTGAAAACATCTCTCTCTCCCTAACCTCATTCCTGATTTCAAGCTCCATGGTCATTTCCAACGGCTTAAATACCCTTGTTTCATTATATATATTATATTTAACATACATAATTACACATATATTATATATATAATTAATCATACATATAAAAAAACTTTTATGTCCCACCTCTAACTATTAAGGACTTCATCATTCTCCTAGTCACAATGCTGGCAACCAGTGTCATATTTGTTCTAAATATATTCAGCTCCTAAATCTGATCAATTCTACCTCTATGTCTCTCCTATCCTCTTGTATTTCTATGACCTCTGCTGTAATTCAGATTTTTACCATTTTCCACATAGACTACTCCAAAGACCTCCATAATTGGTGTCTTTTTCTAGTCTTCCTGTTGCTAATCTAAGGCACATTCCATTTCATGGGTTCTTTGATGAAAAACGTTCAGTGAGTTCTCACTGGCTAACAAATTAAATACTAACTTTAGGCTGGGAAGCACTCCAGGCTATAGATTTCACCTTTCTTTCCATTTTGTCTCCTACTTCTATCTATCTATCTATCTATCTATCTATCTATCTATCTATCTATCTATCCATTTATCCATCCATCCATCCATCCATCCATCCATCTATCCATGTTGGAGCCAAGTGGAGTTTACTCCATACTTTGGGGTTTATGAAGTTCCCCCTATCTAAAATACCTCATCTTTTCACCAACTTTACACCCATTCTTCAAAGTTAAACCCAAATGCCATTTATCTAAAGAACTCTCACACCTTCCCAACAGATATTTTACTCCCTTCCTTAAACCTTTCTGGAATTTTATATGCACTTCTGCATCTTTGTGTGTGGGCATGTTCAGAATTTACTATCACTTAAAATTGCTTTTACCTAAGATCTTGAGCTCCGAAATCTCCCATACCAGTAAAATTTGCCTTTCTTCCCCTACTCCACTGATTCTACCTTGGGCTCAAAGCAATTTTTGACTTTTTAATAAGTAATAATCTATAATACAAAGCTATTCCCCTAATCTATTGCTTTCTTACATTATCACTTGGTCATCTCTCCATCCTAAATCCCCACGACAGCATTTTAACAATAAGGGTACCCATCTCCACTGGGATATTCCAGGTACTTCAGATTCAGCATGATGGAAACTAAATTACCTCCTTCCACACAAACTTACTTCTCTAATACTCTCTAAACTAATTTTAAAAATCTTGATTCTTCACTCACTGCACACATTCAATCATTCAAGATTTATTGAGATCATCCTTAAATCTATGAACTTTGTCCCCAAACTCATTGCCAATAAAGATCTCATCACTATTTATTTATTTATTGTTTGTTTATTTTTGAGAGACACACACACACAGTGTGAGCAGGGAGGGGCAGAGAGAGAGGGAGACACAGAATCCAAAGCACGTTCAAGCTCTGAGCTGTCAGCACAGAGCCTGACGGGGGGCTCGAACTCATGGACCATAAGATCATGACCTAAGCCAAAGTCAGACACTTAACCCACTGAGCCACTCAGGTGCCCCTCATCACTATTTACT
The DNA here is from genome assembly GCF_022079265.1 of Lynx rufus. Classification (NCBI taxonomy): domain Eukaryota; kingdom Metazoa; phylum Chordata; class Mammalia; order Carnivora; family Felidae; genus Lynx; species Lynx rufus. The sequence continues at coordinate 30,743,115 of NW_025814829.1, read as the reverse complement.
TAACTAGTCCTTTCTACCTCAGTAGTCCGACCTCCAATTTGTTTTGTTACAATAATTAAATAATCTTTCTTAAATACATTGATCTAAAAGTGCCACACTGTCCAGCTTAAAAATCTTCCTGGACTCTAGATTTCCTATAAAACAATAAACTCCCAAGCATGGCATTCGATCGTATTATCTGCCCATTCTCCAAACACAGATCCTAAGTTAAAGACACTAAAATACACTGTCTTCTGCTTTCGTGCAATCACAATTCCATGGTTTTGGAAACAGTTCTTACACAAGTCTAGTTCATCTATTCTGCAAAGTTACATTAGATTTCCCCATATCCCCACCTCCCATCTACAGCACCTTCTTCATTAAAGTAATAGACCTCTTATCACACTATATTACACATATGGCCAATGATCTTCCTCCTCTAGTCTGTGGGCTCTTTGAAACAAGCATGTTTTATTCATCTTTATGTCCATGGTATCTAGTATGGCACACAAAAAGTTTTCAACAAATGTTTATGAAATAAATCTAAATTTAGAATGTTTAAAATCAATCCACCCTGGGTATTTTATCAACTAATTTAGAGTAGAAATGGTAGAAAAGTGAGATGGGTCCTAAATATATGGATAAAATGAAATGTGAAGGTGACTCCAGGACATTTGTGTCAGTTCTAGAGGTTAGGGCAAGAACAGAAGAGCCACTGAGGTTATGCCCTCTCTTCTCACTGCTTTTTCCCCAGACTATAGAGCCATTTGAGGATAACAGGACTATAGGACAGAAGCAATCAAGACACAGAGAACTGTAGGGAGTGAGGGGGTAGAAGCAGTGAGGAGGAAAAAATAAAAATCCTAAACTGAAGCTGCAGAAAAGTAAGTGTTCAGGGTCATAGACGACAGATGCAGGTCTCCTTCATGACTGCTCACCCTCATCCCCACTACTGTTTTCACTACCCTCAACTACAATGACCATTTATTGGTCACTTACCCACAGAGACCAGAACTGTGCCAAGAAGTACCACACATACCATTTAATGTTCATGACAACCCTATCAGAAAGGTATAATCCACAGTTTAGAGACAATGGAACAAACCTAAAAACAATTAACTATACTGCCCCAAGTTTGTAGCTAGTATGTTAAGTCACAGAATGTGAACAAGGATCAGGTTCAAATCCCATTCTCCTTCGGTTCTACTATGCATGTGATGGGGTATAAGGGTGTACATATGTTAGGGACTGGCTTTACTGCTTTGCATTACTCAGTTATCTTTGTAAGTACGTGTTGTTGTTGTTGTTGTTTTTTAAGATAATTTATTTATTTTGAGAAAGAGAGAGAGAGAGAGAGAACGGGGGCAGGGCAGGGCAGGGCAGAGTGAGAGTGAGAGAGAGAGAGAGAGAGAGAGAGAGAATCCAAAGCAGGATCGGTACTGTCACCACAGAGCCCAATGTGGGCTCAATCTCACACACCATGAGATCATGACCAGGGCCAAAATCAAGAACTGGATGCTTAACTGACTGAGCCACCCAGGCGCCCCATGTAATCACATGTTTTATTTTCTCTAGTACTAGGAAAGGTATTTTTGAGGGTAGAATCTAATATTTTAATTTCTTTCCTAGCATCTCATAATGAGTTTTCTGTATAGTAATCACTCAGTATTTGATTGATTTCTTACTATAAATTGTATACTAGTAGAAATAAAAAGAAGGCACATCAATCATCAGTTAGCATTAAGCCAATTTTACTTTTCTTAAAGATGCTTTAGGCCCTTTGACAACTCTATGCGCTGGGGTAAGACTTTAAGGAATCAGAATAATAGGCTCTGAAACACAAAGCACAGCTATAAAATTAAAGATAGTTTGTGTCTGATATAATAATAAAAATGCTGTCTAAGCTATATTGTTCTTTTCCTCATATCTGGGTATAAAGATAAAATTACTAGGAGTAGTCATACATTGTATGAAGCATGTGAGCAACCTACCTAAAATGTGAAAATAAACATGCTTCAATTAATGGCAAGACCTCTTTTATTTCCCTTATAGAAAGATGCAAAAACGTGTTAGAGTGGACGTGTATGTCCTACATAGGTTGAATTTTAAGTCAATGCCAGTACATGAGGCAAAAATCAATTAGAGATAAAATAATCCTCGAAAATCCCTTAAGTTGCCCTTAAGCAAAGTATAGCACAGTACCAGCTCTCAATAAATCCATCTCAGACACTTTTTCCCCCTGCACAGAACAGATCACCACTTCTGCTGTGTGCCACGAGCATCTGGCTCCTGTTTAGGTGCCATACTCAATGAAAGCGCGTGCATTTACACTCCAGGATCATGGCCAGCACTAGGAGATCCTTAGACTCTGTCAGTTCCTCTAACAGGTATCTGGGGACTGATTCCACGTGACACAAAGCAGATTCGCATCTTCTACCTCACGCTTGCATTGGGAAAAGAGAGACAGAATTACTACGGTCTTTAAATTACTTGGCGTTTTGCTTTTAGGTGTTGTGGGTTTTGGCTTCGGTCCAGAGATCTGGATTTCAACAGATTACGTTCACGGAAACGTGACTCTGTGAGCCATCTCTTCTTTATCGTGCAGCCACAGATGCCTAGAATTTTAGGCACAAATAATCCAATACCACAGTGTATGAGCCAAAAAAAATAAATAAATAAAAGAAGCAACCTATCTTACCTTCATCTATCGATGCCTCACTACTGTAGCCGTCATACTCCGCAGACAGAGGACTGTACTTCTGTCTTGTTTCCCAAGCATAGTTCTTTTGTCTCGAATCTGCCAACGGAAGTCTGGAATTGTGTGTTCTGGACAAGGCCTCATGGTATTTACCCAGCGCTTCGTCTTCACTTTCAGAGGATGAACCGTGCTCATCTTTGTCCATGTAGGAATTATCTATTTGGAGTGACAGGGAGAGCAAATCAAAATTTTAATACCATAAAGTATTATGAATTTGATATATGCACACACACGCACACACATAAATGCACAGATGTTATGTCACATATATCCATATACACACGAATATACATATACATACACAATCTGAATTTTCAGCTTTAGAGAAGTATAACGTTTTCACTTAAGAACCCGAAGCTTTAGGTTTCCATGTTTTTAATAGAAAAAGATCAATCTGTATATTCTAATTATATAATAATGTTGCAGGGATTTTCCAACCAAGTTACAGATAAAGGAAATAACAGAGCCTGCCACCTCACACAACTTTTTTAAAGGGTCAGTTACACACAAAGAAACCCAGAAGTACTGCTGGTACATATGGGCCTGATTCAAAGAACTCATGTCACAAGAGACACCCTGGTTACCATGTTGGTCCAAGTTTTCAAAAATGATAATCCTAGTGCCAGAAGTACAACAGAGAAATGGGCAGATGTATACTATTGGTAGTATTCTCATTGGTACAACGCTCCTAAACAGCAGTTTGGCAATACATATCCAACTTTTAAATCTGCATAGTCTTTGATTCATTTCTAGGAATTTACCAATTCTATTTCTAAGAACTCTAAGAAAATAACAGGTGAGCAGAGATATGTACTTCAGACAATTCGCTGCACTGTGTTTAACAGCAACAGAAAACAAAAATAAAACATAATCTAAAAGTCCATCCCTGGGCCTCGGTTAAGTACATTATGATAAATCCATACAATGATATACTATGCAGTCACTACAGATTAGGAGGTGAACTTACAAGTACTCACAGGGAAGAATAAATACAACATCATGTTAAGAAAAAAGAGGTTATGAGACAGAAGGCATACCTATGTCTTATTTAAAACATACACACACACACACACACTTCTACATGTAATATACACACACACATGCAGTGTATGTTAATATGCACATATAAAAATATGTGGAAGGATATACACTGATTTTCTGTGAAAGGTAGAATTACTAAGAAAATTTTACTGAAGTATATTCAAATGCAAATTTCAGGCCACACAAAATTTATATTATTCCTTAAAAAACTAGTTATTACCATTTTTTAAAGTAAAAATTTTGAAACGTACTATATTGGGGTTCATTTAAACTAAGATGCAACCCTCTTAGAATTATAAAACATCTCTGGAAAGACAAAGAGACCACAGCAGGTAGAATTTATTAGGTCAGTCTAGACATTTTTCTCTTTATACTCTGCTCAGATCATCTGTAGTAAAGGAATCAAGGTTTGACATTCAAGTGGGGAGACACAGACTATAAGTAATTTAAAATACGATAGAGAGATGGTATGTTTAGAGTCAGAAGTAAGGGAGCTTTGATGTCACTAGTCCAAGTCTTCCTTTTCAGTCAAGAGAAAACCATGAATGGCTAAAACTATAAGCACTGTCGTATTCTACACTGTCCAAAATGTCGTCACTAGCCACATGCAGCTATTTAACATAATGCAGTTTAAAACCCGGCTTCCCAGTGCCACCAGACACGTTTCAAGTGCTCAGGAGCCATGTGTGGCTAGTGGTTACTACACGGACTACATGGAACGTTTCCATCATTACAGAAAACGCTATTAGATGGTGCTGAGGTGATGGCTGATCTGGTCCAGAACCTGGGAATTCTGACTCCCAGTTGAGAGCTTTTAGCACTTTGTGGGATTGTGGGATACCATGGTGGTGGTGCTCCAAGGCTGCAGAGCTCTGAGGAAGGTCACCAGAAATTCTACAGTCACACTTCACCTATTACAAAATATTACCTAAAGTAACCTCGTATTCAGAAACAGAGAAGGAAACTCTTCCTTCTCTTTCTATACCCTATAAGCTCTACGAAAGAACCTAAAATGCAAGTACTAGTAATTTTGATATTACTCTCAGTATTAACTAATAATATTACAGTTCAGCTATATGAAGAGGTAATCTATGGGTCAAAAGATTTTGAAATGATTTTTAGAACATAGTATGTTTCAGTTTAGGGGTGCCTGGGTGGCTCAGTTGATTAAGTGCCCGACTCTTGATTTCAGCTCAGGTCATGATCCCCAGGTTGTGGGATCAAGCCCTGCACTGGGCTCTGCATTGAACATGGAACCTGATTTAGAAAAGATTCTCTCTCTCTCTCTATCACTCTGACTCTCTCTCTCCCTCTGCCCCTCTCCCCCACTCGTAGTCTCTTTCTCTCTCTCAAAATAGAAAAAAAGAAAAAGAAGAAGAACACAGTATGATTAAGTTTAGTACTGACTATCATCTAGAATACCTGAGAGATACTTGGGTGTTTTAGGTACCAGCATGCTTCTGAATGAAAACAAATCAAAACAAAATTAACTCTGTACTGTTACTTGTGTAGCATTTATTACTAGGGTCTATTCTGTTATTTTCTGAATAAAATATGTAAACTATTCTACTTCTTTGCTTATTTCTGCTACTGTAAGTAAGAAGGCTACCAAAACGAAACAAAGGCTACCCAAAACTACTGAATTTGACAATCAAAAATCTGCTAGAAGAGTAGACTCCAAAATGGACGTATTTCCAAAAACTGGCTTCCCTTTCTAACTAGTCTAGCCATCCTGGATCGGCCTCTATTATATCAGTTAAGGACCATTAATATAATCGATAAGTAGCAAATCCCGATTGTGTCTGATGTCCTGTAGCAGAACCGAACGTCTTCCTCACGGCTACTGCCACTCAGATTTTTGTTATTTTATGAGAATCTAATTTATTTTTTAAAATGTCAGATACATATTTTTAAAATAAAAGCCGGGGCGCCTGGGTGGCTCAGTCGGTTAAGTGTCCGACTTCAGCTCAGGTCACGATCTCGCGGTCTGTGAGTTCAAGCCCCGCGTCAGGCTCTGGGCTGATGGCTCAGAGCCTGGAGCCTGCTTCCGATTCTGTGTCTCCCTCTCTCTCTGACCCTCCCCCGTTCATGCTCTGTCTCTGTCTCAAAAATAAATAAACTTAAAAAAAAATTAAAAAAAATAAAAGCCAATGTACTTTTGGTCAGCAATAAATGGAAATGACGAAGGGATTTTACCAGAAGCAATTACCAGCAGGTGCAGAGCAATTCTGTACCCAAACCAAGTCACTGTCAGCTCCTTGTTTTGAAAACTGTCACAAATACTGTGGCTGAAAATATAAATGCTTAGCTGGAATCTTAATTCTACATAGAGAACTCATGAAAAATAATAGATTATTCACATATACTCATTATAAACACAGAAGTCATATACAATTCTTAATATGTGGCTAAATGAATGGACCTATTCTGAAGCCTGTTATGCAATAAAATAAACTCTACTGCTCTAAAGGAAAAATATAAGATACTTGATATCCCTCCATCACTCAAGATTCTTATTGGGAATGACTCAAAGAGCAACACAGTATAAAGGTCTCAGGGGTTAATTACAAAAATATAAAATGTTAAAATTCATTAAACAAGTTCCAGCTAAGTAAAGAATGCACACTACTTAAGAAAACTATGGAGTTTCAGGTTGTATAATAAAGAAACATTAAGAAAAATTAGGGCCACTGAAGAAGTGGCCAAATAATCAAGGGACCAGGACAATACTTAACTTAGCAGTGTACAAAGAACATGAATGCTTTCAAAATAAATGATTGCCCCCCCCCAAAAAAAAAAAGATGACCTTAAAAGTGTCTCCCAGTAAGAGGATTCAGGAAAATCTTTTTTCTTTTAAGTATATTCATTTCTTTTGAGAGAGAGAGAGACAAGCAGAGGGGGGGGGGGTGCAGAGAGAGGGAGAGAGAGATAATTCCAAGCAGGCTCACACTGCCAGTGTGGAGCCTGATGCAGGGCTTGAACTCATGAACTGTGAGGTCATGACCTAGGCCAAAATCAAGAGTCAGGCGCTTAAATGACTGAGCCGCCCAGCTGCCCCCAGGAAAATCTTCAATTAGATCTATAGACATGTAGTGGAAAGTTTGGAAATTTGGATGATGTTTTCTTAATTTAAAAAAAAATCAAGAGAAAATTTTATCACTCAAACCCACATTAGGAGGAGACCTCACCTTTTCTTGGTATTATCTTAGAATATTTTTCATCTTTACTCTTTGCTGTTCCTTTGTTGGCAGAAATGGCTTCATTTTGCTTTGTTTTTATGTCTCCTTTCACTTTGTAACACGTCGTTGGATTTATTTGTTCTTTGTGTTTTCCGTGTAACTTATCTTCGGAATTTGCTGATGGTGCTGGATATATGTCTTCTTTCACGATGGGTTTCTGTATTGCATGTCTGTTGCTTGCCAAAATACCTTTTGGAGAACACTCATTTCCTGACCACTCATTCCCTTTGGGTCCTTTACTTTTAATACGTTTTTCAGTCTTCTTTAAATGATTTTCTTTCATTTCTTGATCTCTTACCTCCTTTAAATCATTCTTACCATCATCAGGAATTCCTAATCCATTTTTTTTATATCTGTCAGTACTTTCAAGTTCTTGACAAGCAGGTATAGCCCTTGCATTCTGTTTGATAACTGATACCCCTCCATCACTCAAGTGCCCTTTCAAAGAAGAATCACCACCAGCATTGTTACTTTCTTGGTATTTGGACAGAGTCTGTTGCCTGTCATTAACACGTTTAAAAATTCTTTCTTCGTTTATCCCTTGCTCTTGCTTTTGTGAAACTGAAGTATTGTAACAACTGATCTGATTTGCTCTGTGCTCTAAACTAGACTGTGTTTTCTGACAATTATTGTCTTTGGAGACTTGTGGTGACGTGGCAGTTGCTGGCTTAGCAGTATCTACAGCTTCTGCTACTGCAGAGCTTTCTTCTTCTGGGCGGAAGCCACTGATCATACTGGTTACCTGTTCAGCCACTGAGTCAGTGAAAGCATAGCTGACTTCTCCAACAGCAGCAGTCAAATCTTCTACAGCATTACTGATCGTGTCCACCAGAGAAGACACTGAGGGCAGATTCTGCTGGAAATTTTTGAAAAATGCCATTTTCTAATTCTTTATTCCTAACAGATGCAATAATGGAATTTTCTCTTCTCGAAGTATCAACCACTTTGGAATGTGAATTTAAAATTTACTTAAATGTTGTTACTCATGAGCTCAATATTATTATTTTGCATTGTAGCGTTTAATCTTTCTGTAAATGCATTATGCATTGAAAGAAATATGTTGAAGCAAAGACTCTTCCAAAAAAAAAAAAAATCAAACCACTTGTCTTAAATGTAATGAAATTTTTTCCCACTCCATAGCTATCATAACAGCAGCAAGACAATAATTTCCCCTCAAACACTATCGGTTTTTATTCTATACCTGCAAGAAGAAGTATAAAAAGGATTTTTATTATGGACTTTTAGTTTATTTATTAATAGTCTATGCAGGGGAACTACCCTATATTATTAACAAACTAGCAATATCATTTCAAACTAACAAATATATTATAGGGAAAATACCTACACAATTTGCACAGAGGTTACAATAGAGGAGAGAGCAGAGGGTGAACATCTGCTGAATGGCTACCAGATGCAAGGCATTGTGATTTACAAGTTTATCTCCCCTGATCCCACAATAATGCTAGGAGGTAAATATTAGTATTCTTATTTAATAAGTAAAAAAAAAGAAGGTTCAGAAAAATTAAGAAGGTCCCCAAACCTTTCCAAGGGATCCTCAAGGTAAAAACTATTTTTATAACAATAAAGGGATATTTAACTTTATCACTTTCATTTGCTCACAAATGAACACTGGAGTTTTCCAGAGGCTACATGACAGATTGACTACAGAAGCAGACATGAGAATAACAGCTGTTTCTTCTATGCCGGTCATTTAAAGAGATTTGCAAAAAAATATAAAACAATGGCACTCTCCTCACCATTTGGGGGTGGGGGAGTAGAAAATATATAGGTTTTTAAGTTTAAAATATTACTTACGTTTAACATGTATGTAATAGCCTTACTGATTTTTTAAACAAATAAACTGATAAGAATATTCTTAAATTTTCTCAGTTTTACCTTCTAATATGGTACATATTAATAGATATAACTCACATAAACAAAAGCTGTTTATGAGTGTTTAAGAGGGTTAAGGGGTCATTAGATCCCTCCCTCAAAAAACAAAAACAAAAACAAACAAACAGAAAAACAGAAATGCTGAACCAGGGAATTCCTGGAGGCTGCCCAAAGGGCTATCTCTAAACGAGTTCATTCTATACACATGATCCAAAAGCAAGGTTGAAGTATGAGAAACACTAAACTTAAATCAAAATCACATGAAGAACTATAGTTTCCCAATGCAAAAGTCACAGATTTAATTCCATAACCAATAGGCTGTATAAACAATGATGCTACTGCTTTTTAAGTTACCAGAAGAGAAAAACATCTCTCCGACACAGTACATAGACAAGAAAGGCAAGGTTTTCTGCTAATGCTCTGCAACACTGTTCTAAATTAACACCTTGCTTTTATAATTCGCAGCTTGCTTCTGCTATCATTTAAATAAGCCAGTCTCTGGAAACAGCAAATAAAGAACTCTTACAATAATATTAAAAAAAAATTAACACCAGGGAACACTTTGCATGAAAGAAAGAACAAGATTACAGGCCTCTGCTAACACCTAGCAGAAGTAAGTGATATAACGTGATATAATGCCTATAGTACCAAGGGAGGGAGAGGAACCCTAATTTTTATAACCAGACTTTATCTATACACTAAGCTGACAGGCAAAACCGCTTTCTCCAAACAATAAAATTATCCACCAGTTGAGAATTCAACAGCAGATAAAGAAAAAAGGGTGAATCCTTTCAAAAGTCTTCTGAGGACATAGAGAAAAAGCCTCTCGAGAGAGTTATTTGGACAGTACGATTCAAGCTACGATTTAAGCAAAAAGATACTCCTTCTTAAAGCATATCTACTCATAGCAGAGGCTCAAGAGCATGCCTTACACATGAAAAATAAAAATGTCATTTTCTGATAGTATGCAGTTCATCTTTAAGCAATATGCTAGCAATTCATGAACAACAGAAAGATAATGGAACATAATTTACTTAACAAATGTTTTCCTCACAGAAAAGTGCTCAAATGTTAGTTTACAATGTCAAAACCAACCTTCTCATATATATTTAAAAAAATAAAACAACAGAATGGCACAGGAAAAAAGAACAAACAAGAGAAGCAGCGATGATACTTACAAATTTTATCTTGTGAGTTCTTCCTTGTACTGTATCCTGAACCAAGATCTGGAAACCCGCCAACATTTTCAAAACAGAACTTCTTATTAATATAGAGAAAAAGGAGCAGCATCAAGATAATAAACACCCCAACAGCTGACAAAAATCCAACTGCCTCTGGAGATACTAGAGAAAAAAAAGTCACAGCTGTAAGCATTTATTCCTCTTTAAGCTACAAATAAGAAGGAAACCCCCACACATATGTTAGATTACTGCCTTATTTGAATTATACTTTTTTAATTGTCATAGTTCACACAGGTTTACAAGAAAAAACAAACTGCATACTTTAATGAGCTGTTCAATTCATTCAACAGTATTTATTCAAATCTAAACGTTTCTGCATAAAGTGTGTTGGAACACTCTTAAAATACAGGAGTCTGTAACATAGGCAGCTATATATTTATCCATTTAAGAGCATTACAAAAATTTTAACCCAAGAATTAGAAAAAAGTATTTCCCATGCATGGGTGTATTACTTAGCAAAATTTATGAGAGCATACAGTAGTAGTAAAATCTCGAACAGCTTCAATGGCCCATTTTATTTAATAAACTCTGGACTTCTTAACTTAGCATTCAAAGCTCCAGCCTCTCTTTTCAATATCACACTCCATTCAAATTGTTCCACTCACTGCCTCAAAATCAACTATATGCGTTACCTCACGCCTTGTCTTGGTTCATCCTCTTCCCTTTGCCTGGAATGACCAAGTCTCCTTTCTACCATATCCCACTCATTCATTCCAGTCAACAAATATTTTAGACTAGCAGCCATACACCAGGCATTATCACATACACAGTTTCTGTCTTCCAAGAACAGTCTGGTGAAGGCAGTTACAACGTGGTGTAATAAAGACTATGAGTGGGGAAGAACAGGGTCTATGAGACCAGAGAAACACAAGCCAGTGTTGAAGGATCCAGTAGGCTTTTCTGAAAGTTATGGCCTCTATGATTATATTGTAACAATAATTAAGAGTTAGCAAGTTAACACTATTCCAGACGGAAGAAACAGCAAGTGCAAAGGTCCAGTGACAGGAGATACTGTATATTCCAGAAACTCAATGAGAAACTTTGTTATGATAAACCAGATTCTCAAGAGGATCTGATCTCAAGAGAATTCATGAAATCATACATGGAGATTTTGTACAGTGAGAACAAGAAAATCTCTAACTTCTCCAACCCTCAGCAATCTCTCTTTCAACATTTGCATTATCTGTCACTATACCAGTCATTTGGAGTTTAAATAGAAACCAAATTTTTCATCCCTAATGCCTTATATCTAATACTCAAGTACTAGCTGAGAATGAATCCTAAGCCTCGACTATCCTGTACAACCTATAATCTACTCTTTCTTCTTCCACTACTCAAGCAGCAGCTAACATGTCATCTCCTCCAAGATTCATTCTTCAATCAGAAGAGCCACGGCAATTAGCATCTATAACTCATTTGTTTAAAATGAAGTCACCAACCAGTCTAATGATGAGTGTTTTCACCTCCTGGCTTTTCATTATTTGTGAAAGTCAGCCATCGCAGGTGTAGAAATGATATCACATTATAGTTTATTCAAAGCTGGATCAACAGTATTGTGATAGAGGATGGAGCAGAGTGACATTATAAGGGAAAAGGTGAGAGTCTGAATGGGAGAAATGCAGTCCAAATATCCAGCCCAGGAACAGATCCTGCTACAAGAACCAAGAAGTTATGCTCAGACATTAGCCCTGACTGTCTCATTTTCAGGCTAGAGAACAGTCAGGAAAGGGAACAGGATTTTAATTTAAAACTCTAAGCTATATTAGCAAAAACAGTGGTGTGCGTTAAGCCTGAAGGATGAGGTAAAAATGAAAAGAGAAGAATTATCACCAGCATTTCTAATGGCTAGGAAAGCCAGAAGCAGGACAGCATCTGGTATGAAGAGGCAGAATGCTCAATAAACTTATATTCAATATTACACCATAAGGAGCACATACGTATAGGAGCTTCTCTTCTAGCCCAGGTCCAAAATACATTAGAAAATTTGATGCATTTAAGTGAACAGACAGGGTTAAATAATACGCACCCTGAAACTCTCCCATCTCTTTTTTTTTTTTTTAATTTTTTTTTCAACGTTTATTTATTTTTGGGACAGAGAGAGACAGAGCATGAACGGGGGAGGGGCAGAGAGAGGGCGACACAGAATCAGAAACAGGCTCCAGGCTCTGAGCCATCAGCCCAGAGCCCGACGCGGGGCTCGAACTCACGGACCGCGAGATCGTGACCTGGCTGAAGTCGAACGCTTACCGACTGCGCCACCCAGGCGCCCCACTCTCCCATCTCTTAAAAGACTAAATGAGAAAGAAAACATAGCTCACTCCACTTAAGGCGGCTAGCAAAGACAGCAACAAATACACACAGCATATACCATGTACTAGTGACTGTTTTAAGCTATTTACATCTATTCCTTTTTTTATTTTTTTAAAAAATTTTAATGTTTTTATTTATTTTTGAGACAGAGAGAGACAGAGCATGAGTGGGGAGGGGCAGAGAGGGAGACACAGAATCCGAAGCAGGCTCCAGTCTCTGAGCTGTCAGCACAGAGCCCGACGCGGGCCTCGAACTCACAGACTGTGAGATCATGACCTGACTGAAGTCGGACGCTTAACCGACTGAGCTTAACCCAGGCGCCCCATATGTTAACTTTTTTAATCTTCACAATTATACTATTATAATCCCCATCATAATTCATGATATGAAGATACTAAATTACGTGCCCGGCTCGTAAGTGGAAGAGTCAGGATTCAAACCGTGTCTGGCTCCTGAGTCCGTGTTTTTAGCTACCGCTCACACTACTTCTCCCGTATTCCTTTTCTCGTTGCCTCTTCCTATCTCATGTCTCCATCCTTATCTCTATGTTCCTCTTTTCATCTCCCTTCTTCCCATTTTAAAATTTAAGCTAGTGTCGGGGGGGGGTGGGTAATCAACTATAAACAAGTATAATATAGTAAGTACTGTAATAGAGGTAGGAATATAAAGTATTACTGGAACACAAAGAAGAAATATTACCTGGGGGAAGTCACAAATGCTACAGAAAGGAGATAACACTTCAGCAGGGTATGAAAGATTAATAAAACTCTATCAAACAGTGAAAGGGCAGATGAAACAGCATGGTAAAAGACACAAAACAATGTGCATGGCATTCTATAAGCACCCATGGGCAACAGTCGTGTGTTTCATTTGCTTCTGTGTTCTCAAAGCACCTGGCACAATGCCACATACCTGACATTATATAAACATTTGCAAGTGACTGAATGAATAGATGTGTGTTCAGGAAAGATCAAGAATATACCAGAAGAGCTCAGACTGGAGATAAAGCAAGATCCAAAATGTCAAAGAAGCTTGAATGCCATCGTAAAGATTTTGCATTTGTAGAACTACATCGCTTAAAACAACTGAAACACTGGATTATATGGTAGGGAGTGATTGGTGGCAAAACATGAGGAGTTCTTTTTTTTTTTTTTCAATTTTTATTAAAAATATTTTTTATTTTTTTACTATGTTTTTCACATTTAAAAACATGAGGAGTTCTTAAGTGAAGAAGTAACAGTGGTGACAGAGTTCTGGTTCTTGTTCAGGGAAAAGTGATAGTAACCTAATCGATTAGATGTAGAAGATGAAAATGAAGTTGAGAATAATTCTAAACTTTCTCCCTTGTGTGGATGAGTTAATAGTTACACCACTGACCAAAATGAAAAAATATAAAAGGAAAGGGATACAGTTTAGGGCACGGGGGTAAGAGGGACTTAGAAAGAGAGATGGATAACTAGGTTAGTTTTTGACATGTGACATTACAAATGTCAGCAGAAAATTTCAGTGTGGATGCCTAGTAAGGAAAGGGAAGTATGCGTATAGTACTCTGGTGAAGGTTGAGTTAGTTATAAAAGACTTAGGAGTTTTCCCCTTTTTGCTCATCCTATTCCAAGTGAAAGATTTCACTGGCTAAATACAATGCCAAACTGGCACTGGTAATGGTAAATCTTCAAAAGATTTTAGAAAAATACATACTGTGACTTTCCCCACTAGAAAAAAGATAAAGACCCTACTGTAAATATAATACTGACACAACTCCTTTTATATTGCCCCACAAAATATCCATTTTCCACTGAAAATATTTTAGGTCCTTAAACTTTAAAAACAGTAATATGGCTGTAGACAAGAGAAAAAAATTTCTAATAGAAATACTAAAAAACTTCATCCTTATCTCAGGATTAAAATAATATTATTTCAAATGACATGATACTATAAGTTGGGCAGTAAGAGTTCTAAGCATAAAAACATTTGACAAATCCTACTTGTACATAAAACTGCAATAGAAAATACCCTAAAATCGGGGTGCCTGGGTGGCTCAGTTGGTTAAGTGTCCTACTTCGGCTCAGGTCATGATCGCGCACAGCTTGTGGGTTTGAGTCCCGCATCGGGCTCTGCACTGACAGCTCAGAGCTCGAAGCCTGTTTCGGATTCTGTGTCTCCCTCTCTCTGCCCCTCCCCCACTTGCACTCTGTCTCCCTCGCTCAAAAATAAACATTAAAAAAAAAAAGAAAATACACTAAAATTAAAGATATGAATTCTATACACCATCAAAAAAACTAAACAAAGTTACACTTAGATCTCATTACTATAAATATATATTTTCATTCACTGTAAGAATTTACCCCTAAAATCTTATTTATATTATCTGCTTATAAAGCCATTCTGCATAAGTATTTCTAGGATTATGGTTAAGTTATCTATATATAAATCTACTCTTTTCCAAAATTCTAGATTAGCTGTTGCAAGCAAGTAAATGCTATTGCAAAATGCATACTATCTTTTAAGAACATTCAAAATCTAACAGCAAACAGATAATTAGTATATACATTTGAAGAATTTAATTTGCTGAACCAAATTTAATTTCAGCTAATCAATAACTCAAAATTCACTAATGCATTACTTCCCATAATCCAAATTTGTAAAATTTACATGTGATGAACAATAAAATTAGCAACATCAAATATTTAAAGGTGCTTATTGTTTGCTAAGGGCTGCTTTTTAAAAAATTTTTATTTAGGGGCGCCTGGGTGGCTCAGTCGGTTGAGCGTCCGACTTCGGCTCAGGTCATGATCTCACAGCTCGTGAGTTCGAGCCCCGCGTCGGGCTCTGTGCTGACAGCTCAGAGCCTGGAGCCTACTTCTGCTTCTGTGTCTCCCTCTCTCTCTGCCCCTAACCCCCTCGCATTCTGTCTCTGTCTCTGTCAAAAATAAATAAACATTAAAAAAAAATTTAAAAAAAAATTTTTATTTAAATTCCAGTTAGTTAACATACACTGTAATATTAGTTTCAGGTCTACAATATAGCGATTCAACACTTCCATACAACAGTCTGTGCTCATCACAAGGGCGCTCCTTAATCCCCATCACCCATTTCACCCATCCCTCTCCCCCACTCCCCTCTGGTAACCATCAGTTTGTTCTCTATAGTTAAGAATCTGTTTCTTGGTTTGCCTCTCTCTCTTTTTTTCCCCTTTGCTCATTTTAAGCATTACATTTAAGAGTTAAGAACATTATCCAATTGATTCCTCACTATAATCCCAATTTTACAGATATATATATTGAGGCTCTGAAAGAGTGAAGCCGAATTTTCAAGATCTTAAAATTATTATTCAGTGATAGAGTCTTGATTTGAATGCAGGCACACTGACTCTTGAGCCCAAAATGTTAAACACCAATCCCTATTGCTTCCTATTTGCCAGGCATTTTTTAAAATCTCTTTTGTTTTAAAAATTTAATGATCAAGGTGCCTGGGTGGCTCAGTCGGTTAAGCGTCTGCCTCTTGATTTCGGCTCAGGTTATGATCTCACCATGAGATTGAGCCCTCCGTGGGGGTCTGAGCTGACAGTGGGAAGCCTACTTGGAATTCTTTCTCTCCTTCTCTCTCCACCCTTCCTCCACTGACACTCTGTCTCTCAAAATAAGTAAACATTTTTTTAAAAATACGAAAGTAAAATTTAATGATCAAAACAATTTTATGATAGGTAAGCACTATACATCATCTTAGTCTTTAGATTAGTAAACTGAGGCCCAGAGACTAACAAACTTGTCTAAGGCCACAAATGTAGTAACACGGTAGAACCTGAATTTGAACCCAGACATTCTAACTCCAGAGCTCATGCTCTTACACATCAAGCAATACTGCTTCCTTACATGTCAACCTGCAATATAAAAAATAAAGGAAAGCTGTGATCAAAGTAATATAGCTTACTATATACATTAAAAGAAAATATCTTATGATATAGATTTCATATATGTTAAAAAATGACAATGGATTCAAGCTTTCTCCAAGTAAATATATAAATTATAAAAGTGGAATAATTTTTCCTATTCAAGATACTTTCCTCAATATGCTAAAATTAATTACAGAACTATGCTTCGAAACCAAAATCAGTGGTACATCCTTGTATTATATGCAATGTTCGAAAAGTTAATAAAATAAAATTTAAAAGCTAAATGTATCCTATGGAATAATAAGCTTGATATTCATTAGTAATGCTCAGTAAAAATACATACCAACTATATAAAGTCCTATATAAGGTCTCTGTGAGCTACATGATCCCGTATATGAACTATCTAAAGATTATACTGCAAAGTAAAAAGGTGTAATTTCTTCTAGGAAATACAAAAAGTTTACCTTGTCCAAAATTAATAATTACTTATATTACATATAGTTAACTGGCTTTATCTTTACTATACATTTAGAAATGAATATATATGTATATATATATATATATTTACAAAAGATAAATAAACCCATTTTTTGTCAAAATTCAACTTTCAATAACAGTAATAAAATTCACTTTAATTTCTACAGATAAATTGGTCATAAGAAGAAAATGATAAAATTATAGTCTTATAAAGTAGAAGCAGGAACAAATCCATTTTGACTCTGAATGTATTGCAGAATTCACCTAAATTCTACTTTTCATTTTGTCATAAAGAAAACATTTTCTATGTAAGTTTTATGAGAAAAATACTAGGATATATATAAAAATAAGTATAAGGGAGATATTTATTTATAAAACTCTCATATTTTCAATATTAACTTATTTATGCATTAATACTCATCTCTACCGTTTCTTTGTATTAAAACACATTAGTTACAAATGTTATATTTATATTTGTAAATTAAAACAAATTTTACAAAACTATTCTATTAATTATATTTCACACGCAAAATTAAATAACAAGTACCCATGCTTCTTAAAATTCTTCAAGAAAGAAGGATTGAAGAGAACCACTTACAATTTGTATTATAAGGCCTGTATTGCAGATCTGTCTTACTTGGCATGAAACACTAGTCCTCCAATGACATGTCATGGAGACTTAATAATTCATTTAATAGATGTAATTCTATCTCTTGAACAAAATGTGAACTGTACAAGAAGTCAACTTTCATTTTAAGAGAAATACCTGCTTACTAGTTAAGAAGTCCTGAATATTTTTTTCTGATATTCTAATCAGAAAAATTCTGCAATTTGTGTTGCTCTTGTTTGAACAGAGAGAATTTATCAGTATTTCTAAGAATGCAGGAAAATAAAAGATTTGACACGTTTAAATTTCCTTTTATAATATCTCAGTTGCTTCCACAAATAACATCTTGAAATTCTTAGATTATGATATAAATAACACAAAACTGGAAAGATTACATATATATATATGTGTGTGTGTGTATGTGTGTGTGTGTATATATATATACACACACACATATATATATACCTATATAAATATATCAAGAAGGGAATATATATATATACACACACACATATATATATACCTATATAAATATATCAAGAAGGGAATATAATAACACGTAACTATTAACTCTAGATTTCATTAAAAATTGGTAAAAAACAAAACAAAAAGCATGTACTTGTAAGTGACATAATTCACTGCTGAGTAACATAAAGGGACAACAAAAGGGGAAGGCACAGATAATGATGTGGGACATGACCTAAAATCTTACAAAACAGAACTGCCCTCTGGGAGAAAGTTACCTGACAAAGTTGATAAAACATGCCATCCAACTTGTTTCAAATGCCAAACCATCACTAGATTGAACCAATATTTTCTATAAGTAACATGTGATAAATTGAAATTTCATTCCAATATCGTAACAGTGAAAAATCCTAAATCAGTCTTTAAAAAAATTGGAAAAAAAAACCCAAATATTTATTAAGTACAGAGACCAAATACATATTTAAATCATATGCCTCACACTTAGACTTGATAATAATATACTTAATAAACCCTTAATAAACTTATGATAATATATTTAAACCAAATACTTAATATAAAAACTCTTGTCAAACATTCTCTGGAAGATGTTTTTCTTCAAGTATACTCTTAACAGAGGCTTCAAATTACAAATGCAGTAAAGGTTATATAAAGACAAACTCATTTTCCTGGCAAATCTCCATATAGCAAAGCACAGTCATTTTTTTAAACAATAAATTAGGGTTAACTGCCTCAAAATTCTTCATTGTCCATTCAATGTGTATGAATTCCTCCAAAATTATGAGTGCTAAATGGGGTACCAGCAAATACAGGCATACTTCCTCTTGCCTTGTACTTTTCCATCTTCATTGCTAAGCTACTATAAATAAGATTTTGAAAAGTCAACACCAACTGCAGAAGAATCTTCTAGTTAAAGCCAATTTGTGATGACACTGGTCACAGTGGCTAAAATGAACAACTCAGGAAACTACAGATGCTAGCGAGGATGTGGAGACACGAGAACCCTCTTGCACTATTCGTGGGAATGCAAACTGGTGCAGCTGCTCTGGAAAACAGTGTGCAGGTTCCTCAAAAAATTAAAAATAGAACTACCCTATGACCCAGGAATAGCAGTACTAGGAATTTATCAAAGGATACAGGAGTGCTGATTCATAGGGGCACATGTACTCCAATGTTTATAGCAGCACTTTCAACAATGGCCAAATCATGGAGTCTAAATGTTCATCAACTGATGAGTGGATAAAGATGTGGTTTATATATACAATGGAATATTACTTTAACGATGAGAAAAAATAAAATCCTGCTATTTGCAGCAACGTGGATGGAACTGGAGAGTATTATGCTAAGTGAAATAAGTCAGTCAGAGAAAGACAGGTATCATATGTTTTCACTTGTATGTGGATCTTGAGAAACTTAACAGAAGACCATGGGGGAAGGGGAGGGGGAAAAATAGTGACAAACAGAGAGGGAGGGAGGCAAACCAAAAGAGACTCTTAAATACAGAGAACAAATTGAGGATTGATGGGGGTCTGGGGAGAGGGGAAAGTGGGTGATGGGCACTGAGGAGGGAACTTGTTGGGATGAGCACTGGGTGTTGCATGTAAGCCAATTTGACAATAAATTATATTTTTTAAAAAGCCAATATGTGATGTCAAACAGGTTTCAGATATGCTTATTTCAAGCTTTAATTCTAAATCATTAAATTCTAATAAATACAAACTGGTTTATTTCTTTCAAATCTTTAAGAGAGACATCACCTTCCTCCTATATCTTCATGTTATGTCAATACTAGCTCTCCTCTTTAAAATTTTTTCTGTTCTTATATGTCTTTTTCAAACTTCACCGAGGTATAACAATATATGTAAGGTATAACTTGATGATCTGACATGCAGATTATAAAATAGTCACAAGCTAATTAATATATTCTCATCTCACACAGTTATCATCTCTTTTTTTTTTCCTTTTTTATGGTGAGAATGCTTAAGATCTATTCTCTTAGCAAAGTGAAGATACCTTGTATAGTTGACTCTAGTCAAATCATTGTATTAGGTCTCCAGAACTGATTCACCTTGTATAACTGAAATTTTGTAGCCCTTGACCAACATCTTCCCATTTCCCCCAAACCCAGCCCCTGACAACCACCATTCTATTCTCTGCTTCTAAGCGTTTGACTATTTTAAATTTCACATATAAGTAACATCATGCAGTATTTGTCTTTCTGTGTTTTGCTTATTTCACTTAGCATAATGTCCTTTAGGTTCATCCATGTAGTCACAAATGGCAAGGTTTTTTTCTTTGTTAAAGCTGAGTAATATTCCATTGTATATATACACATTTATTTATCAGTTCATCTGACAACCGACATGTAGGTTGTCCCCATATCTTGGCTGTTACGAATAAGGCTGAAATGAACATGTTAGTGCAGATGTATTTTAGAGATTCCGGGCTCGCCTCCTTTGTGTATATGCCCAGAACTGGGTTTGCTGAATCATAAGATAGTTCTATTTTTAATTTTTTGAAGAAACTGCACACTGTTTTCCATAATGGCTATTCCAATTTACATTCTCACTAACAGTGCACAAGGATTCCTTTCTCTCCACATCTTCCCTACTTGTTACCTCTGTCTTTTTTTAGTTTTTTTTTTAAAGTTTTTATTTTATTTATTTTGAGAGAGAGAGAGAGAGAGAGAGAGAGAGAGAGAGAGAATCCGAAGCAGGCTCTGTGTTGTCAGCACAGAGCCTAATGTGGGGCTCAAACTCACGAACTGCCAAGATCATGACCTGAGCCGAAACCAAGAGTCAGAGGCTAAATTGACTCTTAACTGGCTTAACTACCCAGGCCCCCCTTTTGTCTTTCTGAAAATAGCAATTCCAACAGGGATGGAGGGATATCCTGTAGTTTCATTTGCATTTCCCTGATGATTAGTGAAGTCAAGCACCTCTTCATACACCTGTTGGCCATTTGTATATATTGAGAAACGTCTACTTGATTTTTTTCTCCATTTTCAAAGCAGGTTATTTGGTTTTTTTATTGAGTTGTATAAATTTCTTACATATTTTAGATATTAACCCCTCATCAAACACATAGTTTGCAAATATTTTCTCCCATTCCATACTGCTTTTTTACTCTGTTCATTGTTTCCTTTGCTGTGCAGCAACTTTTTAGTTTCATGCAATCCCACTTGTCTGTTTTTTCTTTTGTTGCTTGTGCTTTGGGTGTCATATCCAAAAAATCATTCCCCAGACCAATGTCAAGTTCCCCCCCCATGTTTTCTTCTAGTACTTTTATGGTTTTCGGTCTTATATTTAAAAGTCTTTAATCCAGGGGTGCCTGGGTGGCTCAGTTGGTTATGAGTCTGACTCTTGGTTTAGGCTCAGGTCATGATCTCGCAGTTGAGTTTGAGCCCCGCATTGGGCTCTGCACTGGCAGCAGGGAGCCTGCTGGAGATTCTCTGCCTTCTCTCTCTCTGACCCTCCCCCACTTGTGCTGTCTCTGTACCTCTCAAAATGAATAAATAAAAACTTTAAAAAAGAGTCTTTAATCCATTTTTAATTGATTTTGGTATATGGTGTGAAGTAAGAGCCTAAGTTCATTCTTCTGCAGGTGGATATCCAATTTCCCCATTATTAAAGAGATTATCCTTTCCCCTTTATGTGTTGTTCTTGGAACACTTTCTAAACAACAATTGACTGTAGATGCATGGAATTATTTCTGGACTCTCTATTCTTTCCATTGGTCTGCATGTCTTTTTTACACCAATACTATGGCATTCTGATTACTGTAGCTTTGTAATATAGTTTTAAATCAGATAGCTTCCAGCTTTGTTCTCCACCTCAAAATTTTGTTGGCTATTTTGGGATTTGTGTGTGTGTGTGGTTCCAAACAAATTTTAGAATTTTTTTCTATTTCTGTAAAGAATCTCATTGGAATTTTGATAGGGATTGCCCCGAATCTGTAGGTCACTGTTGTAGTATGGACATCTTGACAATATTAATTCTTCCAATCCATGAACATGGGATGTCTTTTCATTTATC
The DNA here is from genome assembly GCF_022079265.1 of Lynx rufus. NCBI lineage: Eukaryota > Metazoa > Chordata > Mammalia > Carnivora > Felidae > Lynx > Lynx rufus. The sequence goes on along the minus strand of NW_025814829.1, from coordinate 30,721,161 downwards.
CATCAACCCTTGTGCAGTGTTAATGTCTTCTTTAAAATCCTTCATCAATGTTCTTTTTTTTATTAAAAAAATTTTTTTAATGTTTGTTTATTTTTGAGAGACAGAGAGAGACAGAGCACAAGCAGGGGAGGGGCAGAGAGAGAGGAAAACCCATAATCTGAAGCAGGCTCCAGGCTCCTAGCTGTCAGCACAGAGCCTGATGTGGGACTCAAACCCACAAACTGTGAGATCATGACCTGAGCCAAAGTCAGACACTTAACCAACTGAGCTGCCCAGGTGCGCCTCCTTCATGAATGTTCTATTTTCAGGGTACAAGGTCTATTTTGTCTGATATAACTATAGTCATTCCTTTCTTTTCTTATCATTTGCATGAAATACATTTTTCATCTCTTCACCTTCAGCCAGTATGTGTTTAAATCTAAAGTTTCTTGTCAATAGCATATTGCTAAATCTTGTCTTTTTATTCACTCAGCCACTCTATGTCTTTTGACTGGTGAGTTTAATCCATTTACATTAAAAGTAATTATTGACAGGTGAAGACTGAGGAAATTTTGTTAATTATTTTCTATGATGCAGATGTTTTGCCTCTATTTTCCATTCTTGCTGGCTTCCTTTGCTATCTGATCATTTTTGTAGTAATTTGCTTTGAGTTTTTTCTTTATCTTTTTTGTATCTATTACAGGTTTTACCTTTGTGGTTAGCTTGAGACTAGCATAAAATACCACGTAGTAGAATCATTTTTTTAATAAAGTTAACAATTTAATTTCAATTGCATACAAAAACTCTATACTCCCATTTGTGGGGGTTTTTTGTGTTTTTTTTGTTTTGTTTTGTATTTGGGGGTAGTTTTTTTGAGAGAGATAGCACCAATGAGCAAGGGAGAGAGGCAGAGGGGGAGAGAGAGAATCTTAAGCAGGCTCCACGTGCAGTGAAGAGCCTGACATGGTGTTCAATCCCATGACGCTGGGATCCATAATTCAAAATCAAGAGCGGGATGCTCAACCAACTGAGCTTTTTATATAGTGCTTTTTATATAGTGTATCCATTAACAAAATTTTTATTTGTGCTTTCATATACTTTCATGTTGACACTTAGTATTTATATCAGTTTGAAGAACTTCCTGAAGTATTTGTTGTACAGCAGATCTTGTGATGACAAACTCCCTTAGTTTTTGTTTGTCCAAGAAAACATTATCTTTCCTTCATTATTAAAGAATAATTTTTTCAGCCCCTCCCCAACATGAGTGTATGCTCTCTCTCCCTCTCTAAAAACAAAAAAGAAAGAAAGAAAGAAAGAAAGAGAAAGAAAGAAAAGAAAGAAAGAAAGAAAGAAAGAAAGAAAGAAAGAAAGAAAAGGAGGAAAGAAGAAAGAAAAGAAAAGAAAACACAGGATGCCTGGGTGACTCAGTCAGTTCTCTTGGCTTCATCATGATCTCACCGTGGGAGGCAGAAGAATATATGGAACACCCATAATGCATATATTGTTTCCTTCATGGTGTCTCAAAAATCCTATAGACTTCCTTCCCTGTTATTCATTCTTTCCCTTTTTTCTTTTCTGACTGGACAATTTCAAATATGGCTGGAGTCCTCGTGCTGTCCCTTTCCCTAGAGTGGGGAGGTTGTAGTCAAGGGTATCTCCTGGCACTGGGGCACACACGAGTTCAGCAGTGGTACCAGTGTCCAGGGCATGGGTGTGCCTAGCACCTACATGGCCGTGTCAGTGCCTAGGGTGCAGGTACAGGCAAATCAGCTGCAGCACCAGCATCCACATGCACAGGGAATGGCTGTGGAGCCAAAATCTGGCACACGAACACAGTAGCAGCACCAGGATGGGGAGGTGGTGGTGGCTCCAGTCTGGGAAGGGGTAGGAGCCAAAAGGTGGCTCTACTCTTGGGGCTTGGGGGAAAGATGTAGAGGTGACTACTCCAAGGGGACTCAGCAGGGTAAATTCCAGACAGCTTTGTCAGGCTGGAGTCAGTGTTGGCAAAGATTCTGGAGGTCCCAGAGGCAAAAGCTGAGGGTGTCCATGACAGTGGCAAGGGCTACCAGGTTCCTCACTGGCAGTGGTGAAAGCTGCTGAAGTCTTCCTGCTCTTCTTTTCCCTCCTGAGGGGAGGTCACAGCTGAGGGGATCCCTCTTGGCATCAAGCTGTGCTCAACCAGGAGATGGGCAATGCAAGGAAAATGCTTCCTATGCTTTTCTACGAGGTACTTCTCCACTGTTCCACTGGACTGCTGCAGCTTCTCCATTGTATTCCAGAGCTGTCCTGAAGCTATTTTCATTGGGAGTTTTTAATCATTGTTTTTGTTGGGGGATGAGTGTTGGGATTTCGTAGTCCATCATCTTGCCAATGTCAATCTCGCTACCCTTCTTGGAGTGATTAAAACATCCTTTCTTCGCCCTAAATTTGATCCAGTTTGAGGAGACGCACTCTTTGCCAAAAACACTGCACAATTTAAGACATGGATTTACTGTGTCTGAATACATATGGATTCAAAAGTCCACTCGCCTTAACAGCATACTATGTTTTCTTATTGCCACTGAACAGGTCCCACACTTTAGTTAGTGATGATAAGGGCTCAACATCATATTGTGCTATTTCCACACAGCAATTTGCAAGCAGTGTACATCACCAAACAGAAACAAAAACAAAAACAACCAAAAAAAAAAAAAGATACCTCTTCAGTAGTGTTATTTTCGGTGGAGATTTAGGGAAATATATAATTAAACTGATAATGAAACAAAATTTTCTGGAATTAAAAAAATAAATGCACTTTAAGAAACCTTCATGCTTTCAGCAAGTATCTTTGTGTACTCATAAGAGATAGATGTTCTCTTTTCTGTCAGTGGAGAAGTCTGAGAAGTACTAACTGTACATTAATTTATTCAATAAATATTAAGGAATAAGAATGAAGTCTGAACGAGGTAAATGTAGTTCCTGAACTCAGAGACTTAATAAAGTACTACAGGGGAACCTGACCTTGACTTGGGAGACAGGAGAAGACTTCCTGGAATAAGTGATTCCTAAACTGAAATATGAAGAAGCTAGAATAAGAAAGAGGAAGGGGCAAGGCAGGAAAAAAAAAAAAAAAAAAGAGCATTTACAGTGAAAAGGCCCAGAAGCAAGAGATGATGACACCACTAAGGGAATAGAATAAAAGGTACAAAGTGGTAAAGAGATAAAGCTGGAAAGTAAGCAAGGGCAAAATCATGAAAGACCTTGTAAAAACTGTTAAGGAGTTTGAACTTTATCCTGAAGGCAATGGGAACTCAATAAAGCATTTCAAGCACGGAAATTATAGTATCATTCTGGTGTACAAATAAGAATAGGAATGAAGGCCTAGCAAGGCACAGTTTATGAAGCAACTGCAGTGATGACAGCCTAACACGCTAGATGCTTCAACCAAACAGGCTGGAAGGTTTTTCTTAGAGCCTACCTTTTAGGCTGTCTCACATATACAAATGTAAATATAAAAACACACATATAATGTCCTATATTAAGTTTTAAAAAGCTTTCTGTGTAGTTGCTCCATGAAAGCTTATATTTCAAGTGATGAAGAGAGAACTTCCAATTTGTGGCATTATTATCACAAATATAGAACAAAACAAAATATTATTGATTTTATGAATATATTAAAAAGGTATAAGTCTATTCACATGCTTTACCAAACAATCTTGCTTCTATAAACACTATGTTGATATACAAGCAAGTGAAAAATAAACTGTGGTTTAAATGCCAAAGACTATTATTTTATGAGAACCATGACAGTTATATAAGAAAATATTAACACAAGTTATCAAAATACCAACTTTTAATTATCTAGAAAAACACATGACACTAAGCAGCAACCTTTATGTCTCAGTGAAACATCAGATAACTTGTTCATTTCTTTCTGTCAAAGAATGACTCACTATGTAGACAAGGAAAACATGTATGATGTCTGGCTTTCTTAAATAAACCTCACAATTTTCTCTAAAATGAAATTTCAATTTAATCAACAAACTTACAGATAGGATCTAGACTCTAGATGAAAGATTTGAAATTACAACAAGGAAGTCACTTCATGGTAGGCCTTACCACATAGGCTATCTCTCAGGCATGCACTCATATTAGATCTGGTTTTGTGTTTTTTGTCTTGTCCAACCTTTGTAGGTTATCACATTTGCCTTTATTGATAGCTCGTCTAACGCCAAAGAGGCCATCTGAGTCAGTGCCTCCCCAACTAAATTTTCTCTTTTTCTGATATAGCAAATTGAAGTCAGGGAATAACAAATAGCTTAGATAGAAAGAATACAAAAAAGGATGTAAGATTACATCCAAAACTCAATTACTCATGGTCAGGTTAAAGAGAATCACTCTATAAAACTGTGTTACTTAATACCTTTACCTAACCTGAATGAAGGAACTGAGAATATGTTCATTAATTTTGTAGAAGGTCCTAGGAACTAGGTTGGGCACAGTTGCTAATTCACTCAAAGATATGCCAGGGACCTCCATACATTAAAGAAATAATACATCAAAACAAAATGAAGATCAATATGGATAATTCCAAGTTACTACCCCATCAATGGCCAAACACTGACCAAGGTTAATTAATATGCTCCCTCAGTAAAACATGTCAGGAACAAATGTTTCTAACAGGTGAAAATTAAGCATTCTATTACCCTATCAGATTCTTATTAAAGCAGTATAGTCTCCAATTTCAAAATACAACTGAGAACACTAAAAAGGTTCAGAGAGGAACAATTAAGTTCACTACACAAATATTAAAAGCCTTATGCCAAAGGTGAAATTACTTTATACTATAGAAGAAATGGCAAAAAAAAAAAAAAAGGTGTTCATCTAAGGATTTAGTAGACACACATCAGCTGGACCACATAACACAGAACTCTAAGATTACAAAATATAGAAAGTGACCTCTAATGATATCTAAAATGTTGATTACAGAAATAGTATTTAACTGTGAGAATTAAGAACTGAAACAGACCATCAAAAAAGGCTAAAGGAGTATAAAATATACAGGACTGAGATGAACAATTTGCTTGAGAGAAAGGCTAAGAAGATCTTATTTTAAACAAGTCCCAAGTGGCTATGGTTATTGTGAAGATATTTTAAAAATGCATATTCATGAAGGAATTTTGAGAATTTTCAAAGTGGTAAATAAATTAGTGGTGATAGATAATTATAATTGTATAAAAACACTAAAGTGGATCCAGTAACAGAAAAGTTAAAAAAGTACACAATGGATATGGGGACTACTTCACAATGAAGAATACATCAAACAGTGGAAGAAAACAAACAGAAAAAAACCATTTGTCAATGAAACTGAGTTTATAAAGGAAAAAAATATTAATAAAGAAAACTCATTTGTAAGAGTTTGGCAATATTTACTGAATTTTAGGGGAAAACTGGTTTGGATGTCATAGTAGAACACAAATAGGATATAGATACAATATGGTTCCCTTCACAGAAACTTCTAGATTACTAAAAAATGTTTGGTTTGTAATTTGGAATACCTGCTGCAGGGAGTCTAAAGTTCTAGGTCTTTGCTAGTGTAAACAAAGACCTAAAGTCCAGGTCAGGTCTCTGAGCAACTCTGACCACTAGGTTAAAGGGAGGAATCAACTCCTCCTGTCTTATATTCTTTCCTCTTTTAAGTCTCTCCCTGTCAGTCTTCTATAAATTCAGGTGGGTGACAGCCAAAATCATTTGAAAAATCATTTGAAAATTATTTCCCATCATTTTGCTCCTCTCAACATATAAAGATGTATGTATTCTTCCACTCAGCCTTTAGCTTCAAAGCAGTGAAACATTACTAAAGGAAGGATAATATTTCTGAGAACTAGATTTTAATTAGCTTTGATACTTTTTGGAATATTACTTTGAAGAAGTCACTATCTTTTAGTTAATGGATTACTGAAGTTAACTAATGAAGTTTGCCATATTATCCCCCTACATCTTTAGAGTGAAAAGATCAGGAGAAGAAAGGGGTTGGGATATATAATAAATAGTATAGTAATTCCTTTGTATGTTTTATATGCAAATAGTCTTTACAGTTAAAAGAATCAGAGACCCTGAAAAATCATTGTTAAAAACGAAAAATAGCTTTTACTAATTGTCCTTATGATAAATTGCTGATTACTCTCCACAATCAGGAGTGGTGATTTCTTTTTTTAAAAAATAAATAAATCCCTTATATTACATTTACTATTTTTTTGATTAAAAATTTTTTTAAGTTTTCTATTCTAATTCCAGTACAGTTAACATACAGTGTTATATTAGTTTCAGGTGTATAAAAGAGTGAGTCAACAATTCTACACATTACTCAGTGCCCATCATGGTTAAGTTACTCTTTTATTTATTTATTTATTTATTTATTTTTTATTTATTTATTTTTTTTAACGTTTATTTATTTCTGAGAGAGAGCATGAGCTGGGAAAGGGCAGAGAGAGAGGGAGACACAGAATCCAAAGCAGGCTCCCTAATCTCCTTCATCTATTTCACCCATCCCCCCACCCACCTCCCCTCTGGCAAACATCACTTTGTTCTCTATAGTGAAGTCTATTTCTTGGTTTGCCTCTCTTTTTTTTCCCCCCTCTGTTCATCTGTTTTCTTTCTTAAATGCCACATGAGTGAAATCCTATTGTATTTCTCTTACTCTGACTTATTTTGCTTAGCATTAACTCTTTAGTTTCACCCATGTTGTTGCAAATGGCAAGATTTCATTCTTTCTTTATGACTGAGTAATATTCTATTGTATATATATACCACATCTTCTTTATCCACCTATCAATGGGCTGCTTTCATAATTTGGCTATTGTAAATAATGCTGCAATAACATAGGGGTGCATTTATCCCTTTGAATTAGTTTTGTGTGTGTGTGTGTGTGTGTGTGTGTGTGTGGTTTTTTTGTTTTTTGGGTTTTTTTTTGTAGTTTTGGGTAACTACCTAGTAGTGTGATTGCTGGATCACAGGGTAGTTCTGCTTTTAACTTTTTGAGGCACCTCCATACTGTCTTCCACAGTGGCTGCTCCAGTTTGCATTCCCACCAACAGTGCAAGAGGGTTCCTTTTTCTCCACATCCTCTCCAATAGTTCTCTCGTGTTTTTGATTTTAGTCATTCTGACAGGTGTGGAGTGATACCACACTGTGGTTTTGATTTGCATTTCCCTGATGGTAAGTGATGTTGAGCATCTTTTCAAGTGTCCATTGGCCATCTGAATGTCTTCTTTGGAGAAGTGTCTGTTCATGTGTTCTGCCCATTTTTTTAACTGGATTATTTGTTTTGAGGGTGTTGATTTGTATATATTCTTTATATATTTTGGATACTTTTATCGGATATGTCATTTGCAAATATCTTCTTCCAAAGAATGGTAATTTCTAAGATAGTACTGTTGATTTATAAAAAGTGTCATAATACTTCCAATATGTCCCAGGCTCTTCCTTCACTACAAGTTTCTGCACATACTTGCTAGAACTCCCCTCCTCTGCCTCCTTTCTCTCTTCACTTGACCTTGCCAATATAAATCTCATACTTTTCTGGATCCTGCTCATATATGGATTTATCTGGAAAGCCCTCTTAGACTTTAAGAATGGGCAAGAGGTCCTAACTACATGCCCCCATGGTGCCTTGAACATGACTCTTTCATAGCACATATCACAATGGATCAAACTGCAGTTTACTTGTCTGTCTCCTCCAAGACAGCTCCATGAAGGCAGGGACTTTCAAACACATCACCGGTTCCCTTCCGAATACCCAGTACAATACCCAGAATATGGCAGTACTCAGTAAGTTATTTGTTTTGTTTTAGGAATGAGGCATAAATTAGTTTCATAAAAAAATTATAATCTATGCCCAAAAAATGCACATTCACACATTTTACTTACCAATCCTGACACTGCTAAGTATGATGTAATGGTTTAAAGGAAGCCAGTTAAGGAGCACTGCCAGCAAATGATTGGCCAGCAAGCAGCTTTCTAGGATAGCATTGTCTTTGACGAGTTCATCACTGCAATATCTGTCCTCATTTTTAGAAGTCAAAAGCCTGTCTTTTATCAGGGCCTAGAGGTCCTATATGAGGAAAAAATCAAAGTAGGCATACAGGTGGGGTACCTGGGTGGCTCAGTCCATTAAGTGTCCAACTTTGGATTTCAGCTCAGGTCATGGTCTCATGGTTTGTCAGATGGAGCCCTGTGTTGGCCTCTGTGCTGACAGTGTGGAGCCTGCTTAGGATTTTTTTCTCTCTCCCTCTCTCTTTCTGCCCCTTCTCCGCTTTCTCTCTTAAAATAAATAAACTTAAAAAAAAAAAAGTAGGCATAGAGGCAATCAATCTATCCTTTCAATCTGGTACACAGCAGCCAAACTCAAATAGGGATAGGATATATGAACAACTTTTAAACCTTATACTGGAGAAACGCTTTAAAAAAATTTTTTTATTTTTACATTTATTTATTTTTTATAGAGAGAGACAGCACAAGTGGGGGAGGGGCACAGAGAGAAGGAGACATAGAATAGGAAGTAGGCTCCAGGCTCCGAGCTGTCAGCACAGAGCCCGACGCGACTCGAACCCACAAACCGTGAGATCATGACCTGAGCTAAAGTCGGACGCCTAACCTACTGAGCCCCCCAGGCGCCCCTGGAGACACTCTTTTAAAATAATAGGAATGTTTACAGAATGTAACAGAATGTTACAGAATGTAAACATTCCTCAGGACACTCATCTTGTTATCAGAGTACCTGCAAAGCTGAACTAAAACGTTATGTGGTGAGCACAGGATAAAAACCTATCTGGTGATTCTGTATCAGACACCAAGAATTAATTTGAAACTAGAATTAAATTCAAGTGGTAACGGTACAGGGACAGACAACAGACCAACAGTACAGAACAGATGGGCCAGAAACAGACACAGGTGCATAAGGATTCTGATGTATGACAAAGGTGGCTGCATAGCAGTGTAAAGGCATCACCTCTTCAGCACGATGTTCTGGAAATATGAGGGGAAAGACGAATTTACATACGAATCAACTCCAGGCAGATTACAGACCTAAATGTGAAAAGCTTTTGCCAGTAAGTCTTTTAGAAAAATGGACAAAGACCTACCCTCACAATCCCGAGGTAAATAAAGATTTCTTACTAAACAAGATACAAAAAGAACTGCAAAGGAAAATATTGATAAACATGACTACATTAAAATTTAGAATTTCTGGTCATCAATAGATATCATATGATGAACAGGCAAGTTGAAAAATGCAATGTGTCTGCAATATATATAAGGGGGAGAGGCTCATGTCTAAAATATACAAAGAATACCTACAAATACATACATACATATATATATATATACATGTAAACATAAACATACAATAGATAAAAAGTGGACAAAATCTTGACCATGCTTATCACAGGGGATGAAGTAAAAATGGCCAGTAAACATATGTAAAGTTGTTCAACTTTGTTATTAATCAGTAAAATGCAAATTAAACCATGATGCAATACCCCTACTCCAAAATGATCAAAATTTAAAAGTCTGTCAATACCAAGCATTCACAGGAAAGTGGAGCAACCGGAAACACTGCAGACAAACTAGTAAAAGTCTGATGATCAGTAGAAAACATTAAAAACAAACAAACAAACAAACAAACAGACAGACATGGTACAGTCCCTGACTGACAATGGTTCGACTTATGACTTCTCAACTTTATGATGGTATGAAGGGGAGAGGCATTCGGTAGAAACTGCACTTTAAACTATGAATTTGGATCTTTTCCTGCCCTGGTGATGAACGGTACGATGCTCTCTCGCGATGTTGGCCAGTGGCACATGATCACAAGTGTAAGCAACTGGTGCAACCGCTGTGTGCCCACACGATGCTGCTGCTTTGGACTTTCAGTACAGTATTCAGTAAGTTATGTGAGATATTCAGCACCTTACTATAAAATGGGCTTTGTGTTAGATGGTTTTGCCCAACTGTAGCCTAAATCTAAGTGTTCTGAGCACATTTAAGGTAGGTGAGGGTAAGCTATGCTCAGGAGGTTAAGTGTATTAAATGCATTTTTACTTGCAGTTATTTTCAACTTATGATGGGTTTCTTGGGATACAATGCCACTGTAAGTTGAGAAAGACCCACATATTCACACACCAGAATACAGTGCAGCCATAAAAATGAATGAACCAGTTACATGTAACAAAATGAATCATAAAAACATGAGGTTGAAAAAAAAAACAAAAACAATAACAAAATAAAACAAAACCAGGAGGGTGAGGAACAAAAGCAAGGCAGAAGAGTACATACAAGATTCCAATATAAAGTTCAAAACAGGGAAAACGAACTAGATCTTTCAAGGATGCACAATGAGGTAGTAAAACCATAAAGAAAAAAAACAAGGAAGTAATTTCCATAAAAGCAGACGGGGCGGGGGAGGAGGTGATAATCAGGAAGAGTACATGGGACTTCTAGAGGAATAGCAACATTCTACTTCTTTATGTAAGTAGTAGTTACACAAGTGTTTGCTTTAAATACTATTTTTATGTCCATTATGTTTCAAATAAAAAGAGAACTAACATAATGGATAGCTCTCAGGGGCAGTTTATGGAGGTTATGGTGATACCTAATAAATCTTTTCAGTTCTGCAAGAGCTCCTAACTGGACCCTCTACTTCCAATCCTGTCCCTCTTAGTCCATTCTCACCACAGGATCCAGAACGAGCCCTTTAAAATTCAGAATTAACTGTCTTCTGCCCAAAACTTTGGGATGGCTCCCCATTTCCTACATGATCTGGCTCTCTGTCACTCTTCTGTCCTCATTTCGTACCACTTCCCTGCTAGCTTATTCTGCTCTAGCCATGCACGACACTTTGATGTTCCTCAAATATCAGCCAGCTTATTTTTCCCTGATTGGTAACTCTGCTTGGATGGCATTTTCCAAGCTATTCACATAGACCATTCTTTCGTCTCCTTCAACTCTTTGCTTAAATGTTACTTACCTTCTTAAGGAGAACAACTTTGTCCTATTTAAAAAATGCAACCCATTACCACCCACACCGCTCTCTTTCCTTGATCTGTTTTCCATATCTATCTTCAAAAGTACCAAGTAATTTAATTTTGCTCTTTATTGCCTCTCTTCCCAATGAGAATGTAAACTCCAAAAAGGCAAGACGACAAAGGACTCACAGATCTGTGAAAACAAGTGCTTATTTTTATGTGAAATTTGGGGTGGATTGTTATGGAGCATTCCTGCAACAAGGTTTGGTTGGTCTCTGTTTATGAACATAAATGTAAAAAATTAACATTAAAACCAAATCCAAAAATGCATGGAGAAATATGTCAAATAGCAAACAAAATGAATGGTAATACATTATAACCCAAAGTAGTTATTTTAAAATTAGGAACACAGCAAAGCTGCCAGCTATCACGGCATGTTTTCAGCACTGAAGTAGGAATCTTAGGATGTCTCAGATTCAAAACATTAATTTCTAATTTCCTTGACTTTCAGTGAAAAGAAGAATCATTGATCTATGATATCCCATCTCCTTTACTTTCACAAATATGTCCTAACAATAATAAAACTTCATTCTTGGAGGATAATGAAAACGTAATTCAATCTTAAATGTTGTGTTTTTAATCACAAAAGGATGAATATTATGAAGGATTCAATTAAGTTTTAAAAAGAGGGCATAATATGGCCCTAAAGAAAGTAAGAGGAGAAAATAAAGATAAAAGCATCACATAATTAAATTACTGATAAAAGCAATAGAAGAATCTAAGAACTTTTTCTCAGATTTTGGTGGGGGGGGCGGGGAGAAGAAGGACTAAAATAAAATGTACAAATCTTTAGCAATCTAATCAATAATTACAACAAAACTAGTATTAATTCAAGGCTTACTCTGATCATGCACTATGCCAAGTATTTTACAGGAAATATTTTGCTCAACTTTCGTAACAACCCTACCCTTGCAGAAAAAGAAACTCAAACTTGATGAATTGAATAATTGGCCCAAATTAGCTGAGTTGTAAGTGGCAGAGCAAGGATTCAATCAAAGTCTTATTTAACTCAGATCTCATTGTGTGAACCAGTATATTGTTTACAAATACAGAATATTATACCGGAGAACAGGGATATAATCATAGATAGAGATGATATTTAAAATTTTAAAGGCTAATATTTTGTAAGCCTTTAGCACCATCTGTAAGCACAGATAGTTTTCCAAATGTCTATGAAATATGCATAAAATACAAGTTTTAAGTATCAAAGAACTACCTTAAATTAAAGCAACAGGCGTAAAAGGATATTGTACAAGAAGTTTTCAAATATGTTCTAGGACATAAGATGAAAAGCTTCCTCATTCATTTTTCAAAGCTAGCCTAATTCTAGTATCAAAATCTGACAAAAAGAACACTACAAAACGTTATATGTTAGGGGGCAAAAACTCAAAAACATTCAGAGTCAAGTGGGTAAAATAAATGTGTAATTCAAGTTGTATAAAAGAGTATGATTAACAAGACTGACAAAGAAAATGAAAGAAGGCTCAAATTACCATTATCAGGAAAGAAATATATCACTATACACCCTGCAAACATCATAAGGACAATAAAGGCATGCTACAAATAACTCTGTAAACATAAATTTCACAATATGGCGAAGTGGACCAGTTCTTCAAAAAGTATACACTATACACAAATTATTACACAATATATAATTTGAATAGCTCTACAGCTATTAAAGAAATTGATTCAGGGGTGCCCGGGTGGCTCAGCCAGTTAGGCGTCCGACTTCGGCTCAGGTCATGATCTCACGGTTTGTGAGTTCAAGCCCCGCATCAGGCTCTGTGCAGACAGCTGAGAGCCTGGAGCCTACTGCAGATTCTGTGTCTCCCTCTCTCTCTGCCCCTCCCCATTTGCACTCTCTCTCTCTCTCAAAAAGGAATAAACGTTAAAAAAAAAAGAAAAGAAAAGAAAAGCTAGCAATCTCTTTCTGGTAAGACACAGGAACTCTGAGGTGATTTATGTGGTACTTAAGCTGGGAATTCGTACTTTTTTTCCCCTCACTTTCAAAGCAATAAGCCTTATCATTATATGTATTAGTCTGACAATAATATTCTAAGATGTTAAAATATATGGTCACCCAGAATCTTGCCTCTTAAAAGTATCTGAGCATACACTGGTGAGAATTTGCGTATCACTATTGCCATATCATGCCATGAACTATCAAAGCCCTTTTTACTACTGAAAACTGGAGTATGTAGCTTTCAATCAAATCAGATTAGGAACCCAACTAGAGAAGCCCCAGAACGAATTCAGAAAAATCAGTCTTAACATTCTGTTCCTCTAGAACCACTCTCAGTAACAACACCTGTATTAGGGTTCTCCAAAGAATCAGAATCAATAGGCTATACCTAGAGAGATTTTGAGGAACTGGACCACATGACTGCAGGGGCTGACAAATGTGAAATCTTCAGGATAAGCCAGCAGGGTGGAGCCCAGGGATGAGTTGACATTGTAGTCTTGAGTCAGAAGACAGTCTGCAGGCAAAGTTCCTTCCTTCTGAGCTGGGTCTCAAGTCTTTTCTCTTAAGGCTGTCAGCTAATTAGATGAAGCCCATCCATATTACGAAGGGTAATTTGTTTGGCTTAAAAGACTATGACTTAAGGGCAGCGGGTGGCTCAGTTGGTTAAGTGCCCACCTCTTGATTCCAGCTCAGGTCATGATCTCACAGTCATGAGATCCAGCCCCACATGGGGCTCTGTGCTGGGTATGGAGCCTGCTTAAGATTCTCTCTCTCCCTCCCCCCTCTGCTCCTCCTCCTGCTCTTCTGTACACTTTCTCTCTCTCTCTCTCTCGCCCTCTCTCTCTCTCAAAAAAAAAAAAAAAGTACAACTTAAACATTAATCACATTTCAAAAATACCTCACAGCGGGGTGGCCTGGGTCAGTCAGTTAAGCATCTGATTCTTGATTTCAGCTCAGGTCTTGATTCGTGAGGTCCAGCCCTGTGTCAGGCTCTGTGCTAACAGTGCAAAGGCTGCTTGGGATTCTCTCTCTCTCTCTCTCTCTCTCTCTCTCTCTCTCTCTGTCCCTTCCCTGCTTGTGTGCAAGCACATTCACCTTCCCTCTTAAAGACTTTTTTTAAACAAAAGTAATGTTCATTCAGGTCACTGTGAAGTAATATTTACCAGTATTAGAGGTTTGTAAGGCACAGAAAAAAAATGTTGAAAACATATAATGAGGTTTTACTGATGGAGATATTAAAATGTATCACCAAACTGCAACTAAATAGTATGATATTAACAAAATGGACTACATAAAAAGCATAATCCAGTATACACACAAGTTTGTATATAATAAAGGAGGAATTTCAAATCAGTAAAGAAACCATCAATTTACTGGTTATTCAAGAAACAGTGCTGCAGTATCTGGGTATAGAGATTATATGTGATTTTTAATTTTTTCTTAATCTCTATAAACCAAATGTTCAATAGTGAATATATAGTTGTTTTATAACTAAGAAAATATATATTAGCTATTTGAAAAAGTTAAATGAAATTTTATGTTGGGTAAAATTTATACATATAAACCATACATAAAAATAATTACATTTTTCCTACATACAAACATGAAAATTCTGTGTATCAAAAAATACCACAAATTCAAAGTTAAACAACAGAGAAGGGCTAAAATTAATATATGGCAAAAAAAAATTATCACTCAACACATTCTTAGTACTTTTAAACAAAGAAAATTACTAACCCTACAAGAGTAATTTCCAAAGGACATTCAGCAAAGTATTATAAATCATCATTAAACATGAATATTATCCAACCCACAGTAATCAGAGAAATGCGGTATACAATGATATACCAATTTCACAAAGTTTTTTTTAATGTTTATTTATTTTGAGAGACAAGAGACAAACAGAGCACAAGCAGGAGACTGGCAGAGAGAGAGGGAAACCCGGACTCTAAAGCAGGCTCCAAGCTCTGAGTTGTCAGCACGGAGTTCGACATGGGACTTGAACTCAAGAAACATGAGATCATGACCTGAGCTGTAGTCGGATGCTCAACCGACTGAGCCACCGAGGCAGCCCTCATAAAGTGTTTTTTTAACCAAGTGATGAAAAGAGCTTTGTATCTGATTATTATCGATGTAAACTGCTACAGATTTTATAAAAGACCTTAAAAATGAGGATATTCTTTGAGCCAGATAGTCTATTTCCACAATTTTTTTTGTCCATATAATAGACTTCTTTCCGAAGGAAATAATCAGAGCTATTACAAACATTATAAAATTTTTTATAATGTTTATTTTTGAGAAAGAGAGACAAAGCATGAGTGGGGGAGCAGCACAGAGAGAGGGAGACACAGAATCCGAAGCAGGCCCCAGGCTCTGAGCTGTCAGCACGGAGCCAGACACGGGGCTCCAACCCACCGACCACAAGATCATGACCTAAGCCAAAGTCGGATGCTTAACCGACTGAGCCACCCAGGCACCCCTATAAATTTTTTGTACTCACTGAAGCACTATATTAGTAATAGTAAAAGAATTTGTACATTTAAAATTCCAGAAATAGCATACTGGCTAATAAAAAAGTGTGCCCATACAATGGAAAACCATGCCATCACTTAAAATCAGATAAACAATAAAACAAAATGACAAACAGTCAATAACAATGGTCATAATGCAATATTAGGTAAGTAGAAATACTGTATAAAAAACAATCAACAGAATGTGTTTGTTTAAATTACATATATATGTATATAAAAGGCTATATGTTAATATTCTAAGTATTAATATTTGTCATTTGTGGGAGGTACAATTATGTGTGCTATACATTTTCTAAATATTTCTCTTCATTTTCTAAATTTTTGATAATAAACAAGCATTTTTAAATAACCAGAAAAAAAAATTATTTTATTAAAACAAAAAGAAAACCAAATATATATGAATATAAATATGAAAGATTCCTTTAATATTAAAAATGGAATATAGAGGGGCGCCTGGGTGGCGCAGTCGGTTAAGCGTCCGACTTCAGCCAGGTCACGATCTCGCGGTCCGTGAGTTCGAGCCCCGCGTCGGGCTCTGGGCTGATGGCTCAGAGCCTGGAGCCTGTTTCCGATTCTGTGTCTCCCTCTCTCTCTGCCCCTCCCCCGTTCATGCTCTGTCTCTCTCTGTCCCAAAAATAAATAAACGTTGAAAAAAAAAAAAATGGAATATAGAACAATTCCAAAAATAAGGTTAAAGAGCACAAGATCAACAGGATTTTAACACGTGTTTTGTTTTTGTTTTTTTAAAGGAAAACAAGTGGCCCATTATGAAATATGTTTAGGAAATACGGGGTTGAACAGAGTTAAACAGTCTCCTCCAGTGCAGGACTTCTAGAGGCTTCAATTGCTAATTTTTCCAAACTTAGCCACCTCCATGACAGCCTCTGCAGTGGCTCCACCGAAATTGAAGATTCTGGAGAACCACTTAAAGAGTGCCAATCTATTCAATCATTCTCCTGTTCTGAATATCTTTTATAAATGTATACAAAAAAAGAGGAAGAGAGGGAGGGAGGAAGAATAAGTTCTGTCTACAACAGAAGTGAGGTTCTATAAGGCATTAAATTCTTAAGTACATATGGGGATAAGGAAGAGGGAACAAGAATTTTAAAAAATAGCAGATGAGATGGGAAGGTTTGTAAACTTGAGTTGCTTGTTATAATTGGTTTTATGTGTATAAATTTAATTTATATTGAATATAACTTAAAATATGCTAATTTTATACATATGCCTTCAAATGGGAGAAAAATCAGATACTGATGTAGTTGAATTTTAAAAATACTATAAATTGAAATGAAACTATACATATACCTTAGTGTTTAATAAAATTGTACCTTGGACATTTGAAGCACCAAAGATTTCAGTGTTAAATTTAATCAGCATATAAACAAACTGCTAAGCATTATGCTATTTATTAGACAGATTTTCATATTAGCCATTAGATGGCACCATATATCTACTAATTAACATAGTTTAGTATACTAAACTAATTTTCCCTCACATGCTTAAACAGAATTATAAAATATATTCAACCACTAAGTACACATGATACATGTTACCTTTTATCATGGTTACAATTTAAGTTTTGAAATAATGAAAACTGAAATAAGCAACTACATTTGTCTCGCCGTTTCTAGAAAATTATAAGCAACTACATTTCTATCACCATTTCTGAAAAATTACTACTTAAAGAATCCCATCCCAGAAATCAAACTGGAATACTCTAAGACAACTATTCAAAAGGTAAATGTCAGACGGCTAGAGAATGTTTTCCTCTAAGCTAAATCTAAGATAAAACTAATTGTCTACCTTAATAAATTTTTTACTTCCTTTCAGTCATAAACCTACACTGTCCAGTTTCTAATTCTTAGTAATCAAATTTCTGTCTACTCTTCTTAGCTAAACTTCATCATTTCTTGTTCTCTAATCCAGAATCTTTCAATTCTTATCAATTTAAAGTACGGTTTCCTAGTTTCTATCCTAAAATTCTCTGCTCCAGATTTTTGTATCATCTATTTACGTACGTACCAAAAATGACCCCATTCTGATCATCACTTTTGCCTTTTCCAGTTAAAATAGAGTAACAGGGATAAGATTTACCCTACCATCCTAAAACATCAGACGAAAATATGAAATAATGGCACCAAGACACTGGACATAGGCAAGAAAGGACAGTGATCACAGACACAGAAAAATAAATTGTTTTCCAAGCTTACCACCTGGACAAAGTTTCCAGGCTGCAGCAGCAAAGGGAGGGGGACCCAAGTAGAAACCTGGCTGTCTCCCTGAGCTGAGCTGCGGAACCTGGGAGTACAAAGAAATGAAGGGGGGCTACAGTTTGCGTGGCTGAAACCCAGAGAATAAAAAGCTGTGCAGACAGAGAGCTCCAGATACCCACACTGAGTCACTTACGAGTATACCGCTAAGAATTGCTCAGGACGTTCATGTGAGGAAATGATCAGAGGTTGAGAAAAGAATTCCCCAAAAGAATTAGAGGGAACAGTGATCCAATCTCACATAGGACAAGAAACAGTGCTCATTCTCAATATTAAAAATGAAAAATCTCAAATCTTATGGGGCACTGATTACAATATTAAGAAGGATCTTGCTCAGAAGGAAGGAAAAATTAACGCTAGAGAAAATGCAGGCCGGATCCCACCTTAACACATTTAACAGTAAGGAGAAAATGAACAATATTTTCCTAAGTAACAGCTTATTTCAGAACAAAGCTCAAGAACTAAAAATACTCAAAACACAAGGGAAACTTCACCAAGTCTGACATTCACTAAAAAATTATCAGGCATGCAAAGGAAGGAGGAAAAAGTGGAGAAAAAGAAATCAATCAAAATTGACTCAGAAAGATGACAGAATTAATAGACAAGAATATGAACAGTTTTTATGATGTATTCCACGGATTCAAGATGCTGAAGGAAAGATTGCATGTGTTAAAAAGAGACATGGAAACACATTTCTAAAAACCTTATTCAAAATTCTAAAGATGAAAATTACAATACCCAAGGTAAAAATACACTAGAAGAGACCAACAGCAGATTAAATACAGCAAAATGAAGCGTTAGTCAACTTAAACACTTATCAATAAAAAACATGTGAATTAAAACAAAGAAAAAAAGATTGAAAAAAAAAGAACAGAAAATCAGTAAACTGTGGGACTTCAAGTGGACAAACATATGTGTAATGGGAGTCCATGAAAAATGAGACCAGAGACTAAGCAGAATCAAGAAAATATATGAAGAAAAAAACGGTCAAAATTTTTACGAATTTAATGAATACTACCAACAAAAAGAAGCTTATTGAACTCCAAGTACAAAAAACATGAAGAAAACTACAGGAAGGACATCACACTCAAATTTCTTAAAACCAGTTATAAATATAACTTTATAGTTGCTTTAAAATCTTCAAAGCAACCAGGAAAAAAAAATTATGAACAAAGGAAAAAAGATAAGGTTAACAACAAATTATTCTTCAGAAACACTACAAACTAGGAAAAAGTGGGGCACCATCTGTAGAGTATTGAAAGAAGGAAAAAAATTGTTAACTAGAATCATTTACCAGTAAAAATATCTTTGAAAAGCAAAGATAAAACAAAACAAAACAAGTGAGACATACAAATGCTGAAAAAAAATTTTCACCAGCAAACCTGTTATGAGATCTGTTAAAGTCCTTCAAGCGGAAAGAAAATGACTCCAGATGGAAATCTAGAGCTACAAAAAAGGAGTACAGAGCACTGGAAATTGTAAATGCGTGGGTAAATATAGTTTTTGTCTTGTTTAAATTTTTTTAGAACATAATCAAGAGTAATCTCACAAAAAATGACGGAGTAGGAAGCTTTAAGGGTTGGTCCCTCCACCCAAACAAACTTTAAATGGGAAAAAAAATTATCAGAATCAACTGTTTCTGTATTCTGAAATGGACACTTAACAGCAACCAGAGACACAGCTGATGAAGAAGCTTCTGAAACTCAGTATGAGAGCAGTGTGCACAAACCAGCTATCATCCCCCATCTTCAGCCCTGCTGTGGCACTGGGGAGAGCAGCTGGTTGGTACCAGGGCTGGCACTAAGTACCTAATTCTCCAAAATGTTGGGGTTATGCATTTGGGCCATTTTAGCAATTCCCTGAAGGACCAGCGTAGATCCTTATCTTTGTTTTGCCCTCCTCAAGCTATAGCAACTTCCCTGACAACAGTTTAGACACACATATCTTTGGTTTTGCTTCCTATTTTGGATACAGACACATAAGGAAAACTCTGTAAGGTCACTGGCTGAACACGGATTACATATATAATGGAAAAGAAGCTTCAGCGACCACACACAAAAAGGGAATACAGGGGCACCTGGGTGGCTCAGTCAGTTGAGTGTATGACTCTTGATTTCGGCTCAGGTCATGATCCCAGGGTCATGGGATTCAAGCCCTGCATCAAGCTCTACACTGATGATGGAGGATCCTTTAGATATTCTCTCTCTCTCTCCCTTTGCCCCTCTCTCCCAGTTGCATGCTCTCTCTCTCAAAAAAAAAAAAAAAAAAAAAAAGGAATGTAGACTTTTCAAAAATAGTCTGGCAAAGACACTAAGAAGCCAACTGCAGCATCCCCCCCCATACCAGGCAAAAATCAGCAATCCCTGAAAAGCAGGAGAATGTGATTTCAATATCACATTATAGTATTTTAAATGTCCAATTCTCAACAAAAAATTAGAAAACATTAAAAAAAATAGGAAAGTATGGTCCATTAACAGGAAAAAAAAACATTTTGAAGAAATTATCTCTTCTAAAGGAAGCCCAGAGATTAGAATTAATAGTCAAAAATGATAAATCAACAGTTTTAAATATGCTCAGTGAACTTAGGGAAACAATGTGCAAAGAACCAAAAACAGTCAGGAGAACAATGCATGAACAAATACAGAATGTCAACTAAGAAATAGAAACTATTAAAAGAAAACAAACAGTAATTTTAAAGATGAAGATACAACAACTGGAATTATTCATTTTGATAAGTCAGAAAAAAAAGAATGAAAATGAACAGAGCCTAGGGGACCTATGGGACACTATTAAGCGTGCCAACATATGCACTATAGGAGTCCTCAAAGAAGAGAGAGGGAAAGGGACAGAAAAAATATTGGAAGAAATAATGGCCCAAACTCCCAAACAACAAGGCAAAGATATCTGTTCCCAAATTTGTGGAAAGAAATGAATGCAACATTCAGGAAGGTCAAGAAATTCCAAGCTGGATAATCAGAAAGACCTGTTCCTACTATTTCTACTCAATATCTTACCAGAGGTTCCATTCATTACAGTAAGGCAAGAAAAATAAATAAAAGGCATCATCCAGATTGGAAAGGAAGAAGTAAAATGATCTTTATTCACTGACACGATCATCTACATAGACATTCCTTTAGAATCTACAAAAAAGCTACCACAACTAACAAAGAGGCAAGCAAGGATGTATAAGATCAATATGCAAAAATCAACTGTATTCTTTACATATCCCCAATGAACAGCTAAAAACTTAAATTTAAAAATTCTATTTAAAAGAGCATTAAAATTATGGCTTATATAGAGATAAAGCCAATAAAATATGCATAAGATATGTGCACTGGAAACTACAAAATATATCTGAAAAAATTTAAAGAAGAGCTAAATAAATGCAGATATATATACTATGGTCACAGATCAAACAGGTCAATATTATTAAGATACCAATTTCCCCCTTATTAACAAGTTAAATACAACCCAATTCAAAAACTCACATGACTTTCCTGTACAAACTGAAAATCTAATAATGAAATTCATATGGAAACACAAAGGGCCTGGAATAACCAAAAGAATTTTAAACAGAACAAAACTGGAGGACTCACCTGACCAATAATAGACTAAATGGAAATTTATTCCATGGTGATGGATTAGAAGAATTATATTGTTAAAATGTCTACACTGCCCAAAGCAGTCTACAGATTCAATGTAATCCCTATCAAAATTCCAATAGCATTTTTCACAGAGATAGAACAACTAATCCTAAAATTTGTGTGGAACCACAAAAGAGCCAAAATAGCCAAAGCAATCTTGAGAAAGAACAAAGCTGGAAGCACTGCACTTCCTGATTTCAAATTATATTACAAAGCTATAGTAATCATAACAGTAGGTCCTGGCATCAAAAGGTTCTGGTTTTCAAATAAGTGCTGGGAGGGGCACCTGGGTGGCTCAGTCGGTTAAGCGTCCGACTTTGGCTCAGGTCATGATCTCACGGTCTGTGAGTTCGAGCCCTGCGTTGGGCTCTGTGCTGACAGCTCAGAGCCTGGAGCCTGCTTCGGATTCTGTGTCTCCCTCTCTCTCTGACCCTCCCCCATTCATGCTCTGTCTCAAAAATAAATAAACATTAAAAAAAAAAAATAAGTCCTGGGAATGTAATGCACAGCATGGTGACTATAGTTAATAACACTGTACTGTATATTTGAAAGTTGCTAAAATAGTAAACCTTTTTTCCTCCAAATTTTTATCTAAATTCCAGTTAGTTAGCATATAGTATAGTATTAATTTCAAGAGGAGAATTTAGTGATTCATCACTTACATACAATACCCAGTGCTCAACATAACAAGTTCCCTCTCATCACCCATCTATCCCATCCCCACCCACCTTCCTCCATCAATGCTCAGTTTGTTCTCTATTGTTAAGAGACTCTTATCTTATGGTTTGTTTCTCTCTCTCTCTCTCTCTCTCTCTCTCTCTCTTTCCCTTCCCATATGTTCATCTGTTTGTTTCCTAAAGTCCACATGAGTGAAATCATATGGTATTTGTCTTTCTCTGATTGACTCATTTCACTTAGCATAATCCTCTCTAGCTCCACCCACGTCATTGCAAATGGCAAAATTCCATTTTTCTTTTATGGCTGAGTAATATTCCATTGTATACAGCCATGTTCCACCTCTTTATTCATTCATCTCTCTATGGACACTTGGGCTCCATCCATAGTTTGGCTATTGTTGATAATGCTGCTATAAACACCAGGGTGCATGTAACCCCTCTGAATCTGTATTTTTGTATCCTTTGGGTAAATACCTAATAGTTGCTGGATCATAAAGCAGTTCTAATTTTAACTTTTTGAGGAACCTCCACTCCAGAGTAGCTGCACCAGTTTACATTCCTCCCAACAGTGTAAGAGGGTTCCCCTTTTGCTAAGAGAGCAAATCTTAAAAGTTCTCATCACTAGAAAAAAAATTGTAACTGTATGATAATAGATATTTAGAGTGATCATTTTACAATATACACATATTCCAAACCATTAAGTTGTAAAACTGAAACTGCTATGCTGTATATACATTACATCAAAATTTTTAAAGACTAATAATAAGCTAAAATAATCAAGACAGTTACGTATCAACAACAAGGCAGACAAATAGATCAATAGGGCAAGATAGAGTATACAGAAATCCCCATAAATATATGAGCTATTGATTTTCTACCAAAGGAAAAAGGCATTTTCAGTGGAGAAAGGCAACAATGCTGAAACTGGACATCCATATGCAAAAGGTGACTTTGATCTGCATGTTACATCATATACAGAAATTAACTCAACATGGCTTTCTTCAAAATATGCCCTTCTTTGGCATTGACTTTCTGTACAGGAAGGACTCAACATAGCAGGTTTAAGGCTGCTATCCTTAGAAAGACCTGTTTTCAAGGCCAGCCTTTGGTTGGCATTTGGGAACTGGGCTCTTGGGAGTACTCCCAGTCAATAATGAACTGATAAGAATGGATCCCTGTGCCAAGCTCGGAGCTTGAAGCCTGCCTCGGATTCTGTGTCTCCCTTGCTCTCTGCCCCTCCCCCACTCACGCTCTCTCATTCTCTCTCTCTCTCTTAAAAATAAACATTAAAAAAAATTTGTAAAAACCTTGAGCTCTGAATATTTATCAGTTTTTAACAGACAAAAAGAAACATGGCACATACATTATCGCATGTTCTCTGCTGTGGGAAGAATGCCCTCCATAAGGAAGGCTGTGCGAAGATTCCCCCAAATTCTACCCATGTCTTTTTTTTCTTTATGCTCCAGCTGTGTATTTTTGTTACACTGTTGTAATAAATCTTAGTACATGAGTACAACTATATGCTAAGCCTGGGAGTCCTAGCAAATCTTCAAACATAAAGGTGGGGTTTGCAGACCCTCAATAGCTATAACACAAAAAATATTAAATCAACATGATAGCATGCTGTAGTATGCAGAAAAATGACTAGATAAAAATAAAAGGTCCCATTCACAACAAAATATGTAAAATGCAATAAGAATAACTTAAAAAGAAATGTGCATGCCTATGAAACTGTACTGGGAGATACAAGAGAATGGAAAGAAATGTATTTAAGAAGTAACCCAATTCCATTAGGATTATTTTAGAGGAAGAGAGTGGGACATAAGTTACAGGAGGGGATATTTGACAAGGTGATTCCAAAGTTCACCCGGAAAAATAAACATAAGAGAATAATCAAGGAAATTTTTTAAACACACATAATACAAGAAGCCCTTTTCCACCAGATAACAAAAGCCACAATAATAAAAGCAATGCACTAGTGATTCCAGAAGAGATAGATCAGCAAAAGAAAAAAATCTAAATTTTTTTTTAACGTTTATTTATTTTCGAGACAGAGAGAGACAGAGCATGAATGGAGGAGGGTCAGAGAGAGAGGGAGACACAGAATCTGAAACAGGCTCCAGGCTCTGAGCCATCAGCACAGAGCCCGACGCGGGGCTCAAACTCACGGACCGCGAGATCATGACCTGAGCCAAAGTCGGACGACCAACCAACTGAGCCACCCAGGCGCCCCAGCAAAAGAAAAAATCTAAATACAGAAAGTGGTCCATGTAAGCCCAATAATATAGTATATGATAACAGTAGTACTTCAAATTAGCAAGGAGAGGATAAATTATTCAGCAACTGGTATTTGTATAACTGTTTAATCAGTTACAGATAAATGTAAAAGATGGGTCTGTCCTTCACACCTCAGACTGAAATAAATTCCAAGTGGACCAAAGACTTAAATGTTTAACGATGCCCACTCACATTTTACACTAATTAGAGATTTGCTGAGCTGAAAACTGATTCTTTGGGGAAATCATCTCCAAATCGAAGCCATATCACTAGATACATTTCCCTAACTTTGTGGATATATTTCTTAAAAGGTTTCTCTGTGCTTATCTATCTTTTGGGATTGAAAGGTGGAAAAGATGAAGCATATTTTCGCGGATGTATGGAAACTGTCCTCTGCAGATATTCTCCCTCCTCTTGAAAATGGTCACGGCCAGCATAAATAACCAGAAATTGTAATTTATTGATCAAAAGAATCACCAATAAACATTTTTATGCATGAAGTTCATGAAGTAAAGTAAGTACTTAAACCAACATTAATTAGTATATATTCCACGTCCACCACGTAAGACAGTAATTTAGTCAAGATGATATCAGGAATCCATCCCCAATCCTCTTCTCTCAAGGATTAAAGAAAGGATGGGTAATACGTTCTGGACGTCCCCATTTCAGATCAGTGAGACATCTACCCTGGGCAAAAGTGTGCAGAGACTTTCACCCTGCACCAAGGGCTGGGCAGTTAAAAACATTCCAGTCCTTTTGTCCTGGCACCAAATAAGTGAACTTCTATTCCTTTCTCAGGGTCAGTTATTAAAGAGTATGTAACACAGCTGAATCATGCTTGTGGGCTGGGAAAAACTGAAATAGGGTTTAACTCCCTGGAGCTGGTCCATAGATGCCATTCTTTGAAACACTTCAGTTTTATACTTTAAGACTCCAACTAATACAGACTTTAGCAAGAGAAATAAGGGAAAAGAGAGAAAATGGTACTTCTAGACAGAAGTACTTCAGAGAAAGGTAGGACATGGTGAGGTACAGGACTTGCTCTCGCATAGTCGTCACCAGAATTTTGCTCTCCATTTTTATGATGATTACTCCAGATTCTTGTATTCCTGTGTCCCTTACAATATATTCTTTCCCTTTATTTCCTGAAATCCAGGGCCCCCCCTTCAAACACTGAGGGTCTGCTTTACTTACTTAATGGTGACATTAACATGCAGCAGCCTGAATTTGGAATATAAAACTAAAAATAACAAGTGTGAGTCAATGCAGTAGGCTCTTTTCCCTCTGGGGTGCACATAAACCTCTCATTAAGAAGTTCAAGGAAGCTGAGAATGAATCAAAGAAAATATAGTACCATGATTTCCACCTTCTATTAAATTGTAAATGAAAGTGTCATTGTAATTATAGTAGCAAACGCCCTATTCTTTGTTACCATCAAGGCTCTATAAATTCACAACCTAATTGAAAATTCTTGAGCCAGGAAAAAAAAAAGAAGCTTAACGTGTACTCTCACAGAGCAGCTACAAAAATCTGTCGGTCCCCTCATTTCAAGAGTGTCTCTTATTATCACTTTCTAGATGTCACTGCACTATATGTCAAAGGGAAAGAGATCTACCCTAAGAACCAAAAAAACCGAAAATAGTATTGTTAGAGTAGGCAGTTAGGAAGGTTCTAATAGGATACCTGGAGGCTAGCAAAGAGGAAGTCATGGCCAGCTGTCTAGAAAGTCAGAGGCCTGTCCTGGCAGCACTCCACAAGAAACCAGATCAAACCAAATGGGCCCAAGATGGCGGGTGTCATGACAGGAAACTCCTGACCAAACAAGGAAGAAAAGCAAGGAAACCCTGCTTCCAAGAAAACTGCACCTCAGTTAATGAATATTCTACCCCCTAATTAAAAACTATCAATAAAAGCTAAAAACTCATATGTGGATCCTGAGAAACTTAACAGAAGACCATGGGGGAGGGGAAGGGAAAAAAAAAAGAGAGGGAGGGAGCCAAACCATAAGAGACTCTTAAAAACTGAGAATAAACTAAGGGTTGATGGGGGTGGGAGGGAGGGGAGAGTGGGTGATGGGTATTGAGGAGGGCACCCACTGGGATGAGCACTGGGTGTTGAATGGAAACCAATTTGACAAGAAATTTCATATTAAAAAAAATAATAAAATAAAATAAAATAAAATAAAATAAAATAAAATAAATAAAAGCTAAAAACTCAAACCCCAGGGTGCACAGTTCAAGCTCATTCTCTTTTTTTTTTTTTTCAACGTTTTTTTATTTATTTTTGGGACAGAGAGAGACAGAGCATGAACGGGGGAAGGGCAGAGAGAGAGGGAAACACAGAATGGGAAACAGGCTCCAGGCTCCGAGCCATCAGCCCAGAGCCTGATGCGGGGCTCGAACTCATGGACCGCGAGATCATGACCTGGCTGAAGTCGGACGCTCAACCGACTGCGCCACCCAGGCTCCCCAAGCTCATTCTCTCTCTTGAGCTCACCCATTCTCACATCCTGAGAGTGTAATTTTTCACATTAATAAACTTCCCCACTAGTACTGCTCCTTTGTTGTGCTGTGTCTGTCCCTGAATTCTTTCTCAGGCCAAGAACTTTCAGTGCCATCTGTGGGATGGGCTGGGCTGGGTTACAGCCAAAGGGCTCAGGGTCTCCTCAGTTCACCCAAAAGTAGTATAAATGCGGAGAACTATTACAACTGTAGATGTTTTTTTAAAAAAAAATTCAAACTAAATTATATATACTAAAAGCACACTATTTATAACATAGTGTGTAATCCCAAAGAATAAGGTAGAGGAGTATTACAGATGCATGATTTTTATATAATTTTTCAGTATTTTACATTTGAGTGTTGATCTTATAATAGAAGACTACTAATTTTACTGGATTTGCACAGATATTGAACATGGTTCAGTCGGTTAAGCATCAGACTTTGGCTCAGGTCATGATCTCATCATTCTTGAGTTGGTGCCCCACTTCAGGTGAGTGTGAGTCCCGTGACCTAAGCTGAAGTCAGACACTTAACTGAGCCACCCAGGGGCCACAAATATTTAGTAAATTGTATTGGAACTACTGGTTATCTTGGGTTCTTATCTCAACCATATAAAAAATTAATCAAACAGGGGCGCCTGGGTGGCTCACTCAGTTAAAAACGTCCGACTTCGGCTCAAGTCATGATCTCATGGTTAGTGAGTTCAAGCCCCGCATCAGGCTCTGTGCTGACAGCTGGGAGCCTGGAGCCTGCTTCGGATTCTGTGTCTCCCTCTCTCTCTGCCCCTCCCCAACTTGTGCTCTGTCTCTCTCAAAAATAAAACAAAATTTAAAAAATTTTTAAAAATTAAATAGGACTTTAAAATTTAATACAAGGCTTTAAACTTTTAAAAATAATATATTATTTGCCTCAAAAAGTCTCAAAGAGAGAGAGAAAGGAAGAAAGAAAAGAATGAGGGGCGCCTGGGTGGCTCAGTCAGTTGGGTGTCCGACTTTGGCTCAGGTCATGATCTCACAGTTTGTGGGTTCGAGCCCTGGCTCAGCTCTGTACTGACAGTTCAGAGCCTGGAGCCTGCTTCAGATTCTGTGTCTCCATCTCTCTCTGCCCCTCCCCCAATTCGTGCTCTGTCTCTGTTGCTCTCTCAAAAATAAACATTAAAAAAATTAAAAAGAAAAAAAGAAAAGAAACTGGGGTACCTGGAGCTAAGCATCTGACTCTTGATTTTGGCTTCGGTTATGATCTCACGGTTCGTGAGTTCAAGTTCCATGTCAGGCCCTGTGCTGATAGCAGGAAGCCTGCTTGGGATTCTGTCTCCCTCCTGCCCTCCCTGTCTCTAAAATACATAAACATTTTTAAAAATAACAATAAAATAAAACTACTGTCAGAAAGAGAAGTTCATCCTAAATCTGAAAAACATTAAAAAATAAATAATAAGTAATTGAGTAGATTACAGGCAAAGAACTTCGAAGTGCTTATGAGTTAAAGGGGCAAGCATAATTGAAAAGGGTAATCAGCAGCCTTTATAACTTACAGTTTCTGGAAAGAAAAAACTGCAAAGAGAGAAAAGAAAAGGCCTTTGGCAACTGGGTGGAGAAGGGGAGAAGAAAATAAGAGGACAGCAAGACAAGAGAATCACAAAATCAGAGCATTCATGATCCCTTCCATGCTCAAACAAAATACAACAAAAACTCTACAATATCTTCCCATATCGACCTCTTCTACCTAGCCTGAAATCCTTTCACTGAAATCACATCTTGCAGTTAAACAACTACATCTAGAGAGAATTTAGCCAGATGATTACCATTAACATAAACAGAACACATAAGACTAGGAAAAGGTGGGCATATATTAAGCTGGGTTGTTTGATAAACGCGAGAACGTAGAACGCACTTTGGTACTTCTCGAACTCGCTGGATTAACACCTCCATGCCTGTTATGAGGTCAGATGCAGCCATGTGACTGAACTACTGGTCGGATGCAAATCTTAGGGAATGGGTGTTGCTTCCAGGCTTGGCCTGTAATAACCTCTTACGGAGGAATTCTCATTTCCCAGTCCCTCTCCTCCACCCTCTGCTGATGCAGAGGAACCCAGCAGCTTCTGAAGCCACATACTGAAGATGCCACAGCCACAAGACGGAGGAGCCTGGACCCCTGAATCATTGCTCAAAGGAGCACCACGTGGCAACATGATATACCTGATTTAGACTCCACACAAGAGAAAAATAAACCTTCATCCTGTTCAAGTCATTATTTGTTTGGGATTTGCTTGGTAGAGCATCTAACAGTATTATAAGTAATAAAATATGCTGGCTCAATATTTCCTAGGGAGGCAGAAAACCTTTAATGATGTATGATATAGAAGAGGTATATGTCAATATGGGGGGTGGGGAGAAGAGTGGGAACAGAAATAAAATCTGAATGACAGAAAAATCGCCATGGATTCTGAACTCTGGTTAATGAGGAATTGAAGTGGGTGCCTGAAAGTGGACAGTCAAGACAGAGAGTATTTTAAGAGGAGAGGTGAAAGTTGTACAAAAAAGAAAAGAAAATATAATTGCTGTATAATAAGCCTTTACTACAAATAATACTGATCATAAAAATGTAAATTCTGAAAACTGATTTAAACGAAACTGAAATATAACTATACTAGAGAAACGGGATACGGACAAATGAATGTGCAGGATGAAATAATATTTTAGAGGCACCTGGATGGCTCAGTTGATTAAGTGTCTGACTCTTGGTCTCAGCTCAGGTCATGATCTCACGGTTCATGAGACTTGAGCCCCCCATCTTGGGCTCTGTGCTGACAGTGAAGAACCTGCTTGAGATTCTCTCTCCCCCTCTCTCTTTCTCTCTGACCCTCCTACACTTGCTCTCTCTCAAAAAAATAAACTTTAAAAAAATAAAAAGCTTGTTTAAAAAATATTTTATCACTTTCATAATGATTAAAATTATTAAATTTTATTATTGACTTTGATTGGTTTTACTCGATAAATGTACACAAGAACCTATGAAGAAGACAATACTGTTATCCCATTTTATAGATAAAAATGGTTAAAATACATAAGGGCTCAGCAACCCGCCCAAGGTCACAAAGTTATTAAAGTGGTAGAAAGGCAGTATTAGAACCCAGGAGTCTTGACTCCAGAACCACATACCTGATCACTATGCTGATCTACCAGCACTAACTCTTAACCTACCATAGCAGAAAAACAACAGATGTCTAAAAATTTTCAAAATCAAGAAATCACAGAGAAATTTTATTTACAATATGAAGATAAGCAGGAAAAAAAGCTAAAAGGGTTGAAAGCCTTTGCCTCTGCAGAGTAGGATTAGTGTGAAGGACAGAAGGACTAGGGGAATGCTCTTAGTAACTATGTAAGAAGTATTACTTTGCTTTAAAAATCAGAACTTTCGGGGCGCCTGGGTGGCGCAGTCGGTTAAGCGTCCGACTTCAGCCAGGTCACGATCTCGCGGTCCGTGAGTTCGAGCCCCGCGTCGGGCTCTGGGCTGATGGCTCGGAGCCTGGAGCCTGTTTCCGATTCTGTGTCTCCCTCTCTCTCTGCCCCTCCCCCGTTCATGCTCTGTCTCTCTCTGTCCCAAAAATAAATAAAAAACGTTGAAAAAAAAAATTTAAAAATCAGAACTTTCATTTTTAAAGAAAGAGATAATTAAGACAAACGTTACATACATCATAATTTTGCATGAGTCTAGATTTTAAAAGTGGATCTAACACAAACTAACACAAGTGTCTTGTGTAATAGAACACTTCAAGGTGTAATTCAACTATACTATTTCTATTCTCACAGTATACAGACTATAGCTTATTACATTACCTACTCTAAAAGAACCACTATATTAAAATCAACTGAGAACATTTATTTATACTTACAAGATGCTTTTAGTTGAGAAAGTCACTGAAAAATCAGTTAGCCCTAGCAGAATGCGAGACAACTACTGTCTTTTTAAATTCGTTCCAAATATAATAAACTCCTTAAGATAAAAAAAATTAATCACGTTCAACGCTCAACAACTACAACATAAATACCTTCTAACTTTCAAGTGTAAGTCATGTTAATGCTATACTTGGTCGGTCATCTTTTCTTTCTACCTAAGCTCACTTCCTGGGTGATCTCAAATAGCTTCATGACTTAAATACTAAATACCCCCTAATTTATCTCCTATACTGAACTTTTCCCTGAATTCTAAATTTAGATATCCACCTGTCTTCTGATATCTTCAGTAAAGAGGTATCTCAAAGTCAACAAGTAAAATGCATAAGGACAGGATTTTTGCAATTTGTGATACAATTATGTAAGAACTACTTTTTGAAATCCCACTTTTCAGAATCTACCTAAAAGTAGACCACAAAATTCACTGTGACACTATTTTAATAGTAAAAATTTTACAACAAAGCAATTTCTATTGCTAGGCAATTAGTTGAACAAATTATGGTTGTGTTCACATAATGAAGTACAATGAAGCCAGAAAAAAGACTGAGAGATCTATGTTCTTTCTGATTTGAATTTGACTCTAAGGTACACTGTTTGTTTGTTTGTTTGTTTTAACATTTATTTATTTTTGAGACAGAGAGAGACAGAGCATGAACGGGGGAGGGGCAGAGAGAGAGGGAGACACAGAATTGGAAGCAGGCTCCAGGCTCTGGAGCCATCAGCCCAGAGCCCAACACGGGGCTCGAACTCACGGACCGCGAGATCATGACCTGAGCTGAAGTCAGACGCTTAACCGACTGAGCCACCCAGGCGCCCCTAAAGTACACAGTTTAAAGAAAAAGAAAAACAAGACACAAAACTACATATATAGTATTTCACCTTTTGTAAAAAGGAGAATATATATAATTCTTATTTGTTGATCTTATATATATTTCTTACATCTTATCATACATATGTCATATATTTTTCTTATCATATATAAACAACTAAACAAATCCAGAACTGGAGCGTTTAAAAATCTACTACATTAGGCTCTTAAAAAGTATGCACAGCTGAAGCAAACACAGAAAATAAATATAATTTTGGGGGGCACCTGGGTGGCTCAGTTGGTTAAACGTCTGACTTTGGCTCAGATCACAATCTTGTGCTTTGTGAGTTGGAGCCCCATGTCAGGCTCTGGGTTGACAGCTCAGAACCTGGAGCCTGCTTCAGATTTTGTGTCTCCCTCTCTCTGTGCCCCTCCCCACTCATGCTCTGTCTCTGTCTCTCTCTCAAAAATAAACATTTAAAAAAACTTTTTTAAAGAAAAGAAATATAATTTTTGAATTTAGGTGGGGAGTCTGTGTGGGTTCACTACCCTATATCTTTTTGGTGTGTCTGAAATTTTTGTTAATTAACAAAAGGGAAATATAATTCGAGATATAGCAATACCTTTCAATGGCTTCCATTTCACTTACAAAATACCAAATACGTTCATGACCTGCAAGAGCCTACACAATCTAGTCCTCCATTACTTGTCTGGCTCTATCTATTCCTTTCCCTGTCACTCTTGTTACTGACCTTCTTTCTGTTCTTCAGGCAAGTCAAGAGCATTCCTACCTCAGGGTCTTCACACTTGTTCCTTCTGCCTGGAATGTTCTTCCTTTAGATAATGGCATGGCTTACCCCTTTCATTCCAATCCCTATTCAGTTTCCATGGTCTCAAAAAGGCCTTCCCTGACCACCCTAAATGGCTGAAGAGGTTAAGCTGCAAGCCCAATTTCCTTTACCATGATTTATTTTTCTCCATTATCACTTCTCACTTCCTAAAATATGCTTTACTTATTCTCTACTTATTATCAGTCTCCCTCCTCTAGAAGGTAAGCTCCACGAGGGCAGCCCTTTCTGTATGTTCTCCTCTAGCACCTTTACCCAGCCTTGCACATACACATTAGGAAACTTTAAGAATACATCAGGGATCATTATGTCTTATGAACCCTAACTTTCATTGCCCACATATATGCAGTGTAAACAGCACCTCTCTTTTGTGACTTGTCTCATTTACCTGCTTATAGCTCTTATTATATACAACTTTTAAAATTTACCTAAAAAAAAAAAATAAAATAAAATAAAATTTAAAAATGGTAAAATTCATCAACCTTTTCCTTTAGAGATTGTACTTTCTGTGACTTGAGAATTTGTTTCCCACCCTGAAATCATATCATGATTTCAAATACTCTCTTAGAAGTTTTTAAGTTAATCCAAATAGTATTTCAGTTTATGGCATGAAAACACAGAACTACTTTTACTTTTTTCCATATGGATAACCAATTTTCCCAGCATCATTTAATAAGTAATCCATCTTTACTCTGACCTGTGATATCATCTTTCATGTAAACTAAGTTTCCCGTGTATAAGTATCTGCTTCTGTTCTGTCATGTCTCATTAGAGTATATGCCTTATCTGGGCCAATTCCATATAATTTTAATTACTGTAACTTTACAAGAAGCTCTGGATAACACTAGGGCAAGTCACTGAAGCAGAGATGGCTGCCAGCTACCGTCCATTCTCTATCTCTCCTCTATCTAGATATGGAATCAACTTCCCAGATTTAGCTTGAATGGACACTTGGCAGAACTAGTCTCAGCTTCCCTTGTAGCTATGTATGGCCATGTGACTAAAATCTGGGCAATGACACGTGAGTAGAAGTCATTTGTTTGCAACTCTGGATCACATCCTTAAAGAGAGCGGCTTTCAAAAAAATAAACAAATAAATAAAAGAGCTACTTTCTCCCCTTCCGTTCTGGTGACTGAAGGTGGACATGGAACTTCAAACATGCCAAGGAACACAACACCTTAGCGCCCATCACAGGAAGACAGAAGCAGCTCAACAAGTAGAATCACCCACCTCTATCCTATCAGCTTAGCCTTTTCCATTAAAAGAGAAAAAACCTTTCTTGTTCAGTCACTTGACCTCTGATAAAGCAACCAAATGAATATTTTAATTAATATATACCCACCTCCCTACTATGTTCCTTTACTTCAAAGCTATCTTAGTTTATTCTTGGCTATGTGCTCTGCCATATACATTTCAGAACTAACGTGTACATTCCCTGAAAATTCTTGTTGGGTTTTAGGTTAGAATTGCATTAAATTTATAGGTTAATTTGGAGAGTACTGCCAATTTAAACATACTATATTTCTACCCATAAAAATTATTTATCTCTTCATTTACATATTTTCTTTTATGTCTGTAGATAAAGCTTTTTTATTTTCTCCGTAAGAGTCATACACATCTTTTGTTCAATTTGTTCCTGGGTATATTACAGTTATCACAATACTCTAAGAATCTTCTTTTATTGCATTTTCTAATTGTTTGTTGCCTATTATATATAAAAGTGTGCCTTATTTTTATATAGTGATCTTGTATTAATCAAATTTATGGAACTCTCTTAGTCTAGTAATTTGTTTATAGAGTCTCCTGGAGTCTCCTGGATTTTCTATGTAATCAATATCACCTATGAATAATATTAGCATTATCCCTTCCTTTTTAAACTTATACTTTCTATTTCTTTGTCCTGGCTTACTGTACCAGCTAAGATCTCCAGTACGAGGCTGAGTAGCAACACTCATGCTTTTAATATTTCATCATTAAGTATTTGGTTTATTACCTATTTTTGACATATGTCATTTATTAGGTTAAAGAAGTTTTTTTATATTCTTAGTGTAAAAGCTTTTATTACAAATGACAATATATTTTATCAAATGCTTTTCCTGCTTCTATTGAGATGCTCACATGACTAACATGGTAAACCTTATGAACAGATTCACATGCAACATTCTTGGGATGGTCCAACTTGTCATATGTTTGTATGTTTTCCTCAACAATTGCAATATTTGTTTTGCTAACTCTTACATTTAGATTTCTAACTAAGATTGGTATGTATTTCCCTCTCATACTGTACTAACTCTGGTTTGGTATCAAGGTTATATTTTAGTCTCATTAAGTAAATTGGGGGGGATGTTCCATTTCTTTCAGTCTCTGGAAGTTTTTATAAGGTTGGGTCCTTTTTTCTTTGAAGACTGAATGGCAATTGCCTGAAAAAAACCACTTATGATTAATTTAACTTTTCTATTAAATTATATTGTTCTCTGAAATTGTCCATTTCATCTACAACTTCAAGTTTATCATCAAAAAGTCATGAATACTTTTAAGATTTTTTAAAGCTCACTTGTAAGTGCAATTATACCCCTTTTATAAGCCTAACATTATGTACGTGTGGCTTCTGTATTTTGTCTTTAATTAACCATGCTAGAGACCTATCTCATACCTTCCAAAGTACTGGCATTCTGGTTCTGTTGATCTTTACTGTATCGCTATCTTTGTAGTCATTCCTTCTATTTCTCTGAGCTTATGAGATAGCTCTAACTTCTTGCACTGAACGTCTTCTCATAAATTTTCATTCTCTTTTTTTCTAACTTAAACATATATGGCAGTGACTTTATTTTAACGGCTACAAACTCTTTGGCACTATCCCCGTGAAGACTCTCCTCCCCTTGAACCCAGGCAGGCTTGTAACTGCTTATATGCCAACACAGTACAGCAGAAGTGACACCAAGTACCTCCTTCTAGGTAGATTAAAAAGTCACACAGTATCTACCTTACCTGTTAAGTATTGGCCACCATATGAGAAGTCTATGACTGTGAATCTACAGCTCTAGTTTTCAGTTCCTGTTTTTTTTTAATGGCTTTATTGATATATAATTCACCGTAAATGCCAACCTTTTTAAGTGTACAAGCTTCAGTGGTTTTCAGCATATTTGCAGAGCTGTGCAACCATTACCACTGTCTCATTTCAGAGCATTTTCATCACCCCAAAAAGAAACTCTGTACCCCTCGGCAGTCACTCTCCATTCCCTCTTCCCCTCAGCCACTGGAAACCACTAATCTGCTTTCTGTCTCTATGGATTTGTTTATTCTGGACATTTCATATAAATAGAATCATATAATATGTGGCCTTTTATGTCTGCCTTCTTTCACTTAGCATGTTTTCAAGGTCTATCCACATTGTAGCATGTACCAATACCTTACTCCTGTCTATTGTTGAGTAATACTCCATGATATGGATATACCACATTTGGTTTATTCATTCATCACTTCACGGGTATTTAGGCTTTTTCCACTTGGGTTATTATGAATAATGATGCTATGACTATTACAATACAGGCTTTTGTATGAACATAAGTTTTCAAATCTCTTGATTACACACCTAGGAATAAAATTTCTGGGTCATCTGGTAACACTATGTTTGACTTTCTGAGGAAATGCCTAACTGTTTTCCAAAGTGGCTGCAGCAATTCACAATACCACCGGCCACGTATGAAGTTCCGATTTCTCTACATCTTCATCAACACTTGTTATTGTCTTTTTTATTTTAGCCATCCTATGGGAGAGCGGAATGGTATTTCAACATGGTTTTGATTTTGCATTTCCCTGATGACCTTCTGTATTTTTTTTTCAATTTTTTTTTTAACGTTTATTTACTTTTGAGACAGAGAGAGACAGAGCATGAATGGGGGAGGGTCAGAGAGAGAGGGAGACACAGAATCTGAAACAGGCTCCAGGCTCTGAGCTGTCAGCACAGAGCCCGACGCGGGGCTCGAACTCACGGACCGCGAGATCATGACCTGAGCCGAAGCCGGACGCTTAGCCGACTGAGCCACCCAGGCGCCCCTGACCTTCTGTATTTTTAATACTGATGGTTCCCTAACTTTTATCTGGGCTTAAAAATGCATTTAATTTTTTTTTAATGTTTATATACTTTTGAGAGAGAGAGAGAGAGTGAGCAAGCATGTGTACCACGGAATGTAGGCAGCCCTGGACAGAAAAGATAAGGAAACAGATTCTCCCTTCAAGCCTCCTGAAGAAAAGCTTGACCTCAGCCCAGTGAAACTGACTTTGGACTTCTGGTCTCCCAAACGGTAAAAGAATAAGCTTGCGTTGTTTTAAGCCCCCAAAGTTGTGGTAATTTGTTACAGCACTGTAGGAAACGAATACAGATTTTAGTACCTGGAAATGGGGTGCTGCTGTAACAAACGTGTAACGTGTGGTAGTGGCTTTGGAATTAGGTAACGGGGAGAAGTCTGAAGAATTATGAGCAGCATGACAGCAAAGGCCTAAATTGTCTTGAGAAATATTTATTGCCTTTTAATAGAAATATGGATTCTAATGATGATTCTGCTAGTGAAGACAGAAAAAAATAAGGACTGTAGTAGGAAAAAAAGCCTATACTGTCTTAGGTCTAGAA
The DNA here is from genome assembly GCF_022079265.1 of Lynx rufus. Classification (NCBI taxonomy): domain Eukaryota; kingdom Metazoa; phylum Chordata; class Mammalia; order Carnivora; family Felidae; genus Lynx; species Lynx rufus. The sequence goes on along the minus strand of NW_025814829.1, from coordinate 30,684,013 downwards.
CACCTAATCAGCCATAAAGTGACCACTGTAGAAACAAATGTTAAAGGTGCTGCTGGTGAGAGGTCAGAAGGAAAGGAAGAGCATGTTACTGGAAATGGGAGAAACGAGATCCTTGTGGCAGAGAGCTTGGCTAAATCGTGTCCTATAGTTATATGGAAATTACAACTTGTAAGCAATGAACTTGGATATTTAGCTAAGGAGATTTCAAAGAAAAGTGCTGAAAGGGGGCCTGCCGCTTATAGTAAACCTTGGGAGAAAACGGATAAATTGAGAGAACTTATAAGCAAAAAGGTGCCAGGCCTTCATGATTTGGAAAATCCTCAGCCTATCCAGATTGTAAATTATGCTAAAATTAAGTACTCAATGTCAAGAAAGCATGCTCTGGAGACAAAGCCAAGGGTGTAGCTAAACAACCTTTTGCCAGTGCCTCAAAATGAACAAATTCAGTGACACAGAGGGCTCTCCAGAGAGATTAGACATATGACTCATGGATCTCCCCTGCCATCTCAGTAAAAGCCAAGTACGGAGATGGAATTATCCAGGAAAGAGCTGTGGAGAGGCATGTTGTCTAAAGGAACGAATCCCCATGACATAATGAGAAGACTCGTGAGGTTTTTGAGAGTATATATAATCACTGCCAGCTTGAACTGAAAGGGTCAAGAAGACAAAATGAAAGACTAATGGCCTCCCCAAATCCTACAGGCAGAAAACCAGTGCAGACATATGCTACCTTCCGAGAAAAAGGAAGGATGACTCCAAGGGTACAGTCTTAAACCTAAAAGGTAGACAGCCTCAGACCTCAGGCTGAGTTTTATTTCCAGGCCACGAAACTTACAGGTTTTTCCCACTTGCATTTCAAAATTGCTTAGTACCAGTGACTCCTTTCCTCCTTCCATTTTCTCACTTTTGGGGTGGCAATGTCTATAACTGCTATCCTATGTCTCTTCCATCACTGTATTTGGAGAGCAGGCAACTTGTTTGCTAGTTTCACAGGTCTGCAGATGGACAGGAATTTTAAGCCAGGATGGATCATACCCAGAGTTTCACCCATACCTGATATAAACGATTTTAGATGAGGAGTTAATGATATTTAGATGATGTTTTGGACTTTGAGTTGATAATACAACATAAGGTTTTGTAGATCAGGGTAAGGCACTTTGATTTTATTCCAGGTATAATGGAAATCCACAAAAGTGGACATACATTTAAAACCTGATTTAATAAAAACTTGATATAGATTTAATACATGTAAACCTGATACATACATATAATATACATACACACACCCACACACACACACATATACATACATATATTTTCTAAGTTTGCTTATTTTGAGAGAGAGAGCCTGCGTGCAAGCAGGGGAGGGGCAGAGAGAGAGGGAGAGAGAGAATCCCGAGCAGGCTTCCTGCTGTCAGCACAGAACCCAAGAGGGGTGGTGCTCGATCCCATGAACCACGAGATCATGACCTGAGCCAAAATCAAGAGTCAGATACTCAACTGACGGAGCCACCTGGGAGCCCCTAAACCTGATTTATACTTACATCATTGGTATGTACTGTAAGGAGATAAGAGTAGAAGCAGGGAAACCTGTCAGAAAACTACTACAGTTGTGTAGACAAGAAAGGTAGGAACCCAGGCTACAATGATAACAGCAGGATGGAAAAAAGAGGATGGTTTAAAATTCTGAAGGCAGAAATGGCAGAGCTGGCTAATATATTAAATGGGAAAGACAAAGTGAAATATGCAGCTATTCCTAAATTAGGACCTGAGCAACTGGATAGACTGTTTTTTTATTTGCTGAGATGGGGAAGACTGAGGAAGGTATGGACTCACGTGAGAAAATCAAGACTTGCATTTTCGACATGTCAAGTTGTTGTTCTGACAGACATCCAGACAGAAGTACCAAGTAAGTAGGGGATGTAAGACCGGGAGCTCAAGGACAGCTTGGATGGATACATTTGTGTGGCATTTAAGAGAAAACTAAATAAAATCAAACAGAAGGAAAAGATGGAAAAATGAAGTAAGCCCAGGACCAAACTCTGATACATTCTGGTATTTGAAGGTCTGACAGAAGAAAGAAGCCAGAAAGGAGACAGACAGCCAAACAGGTAAAAAGAAGCTGAATATGTCATGAGAGATGCCATTTTACCAGAATCACTGATACTAATTACAATTATTCTACTTTATTTAACCTCCATATCCTCTACTCTATGAAAGTCCAGCTTAAAGTGCAAAAGCTTTAGCTCTGAGCATTAATTTTGAAGTATTTAAATATTTATGGAACATCCATCCACTGAGATAGGGCGCTGTACTGGATGTTGAGGACATACACAGAGATTGAGACACTTTTTTCATGACATGGCTACTGTATAATTTTTTGAAATTTTCATCACATACTTAAAATTCCATAGGAAAGCAGGATGAAGTGAAAAAGCTGGACTATTATAATGGAGAGAAATCTGGGCAAGGCATTATGTGGATAGGAATCGAGACAGCAATAAAGAGTAAAAGAAGAACCATAATACAAAGGTATGTTCAGACCATCATCTATCCCATCTGTACTCTTCTCCCCATTGTAGCTTTATGTTCCCACTGTAGTCACAAAAGACACTCTGAGCCTTTATCTTCCTCTCTTCTAGCTGTCTCTATTCCTGTCTTGATCCTCATTTCACCTAACTCCAGCTTTAACAGCTTTTGATTCCAACTGCTTTGTATAGTGTCTTCTGCTGTCCCGCCAAATAAATTCTGTGTTTTAAAAAGTTTTGGTGGGACAAGGTAATAACTGTAAAATTATTTACAACATCTTCAGAATTTCTGGGCTAATATATTATAGAAGAAGATTTCAAAATGTTGACCTAGAGGAAGAAAACAATGTACACATTTGTCCCCTCTCTCTCTCTCATTTTAGGTAAGAAGTACAAATCAACAATGATGATAGCATGAACACTGTAATAAAAAAATTTGAGATTTCGGGGAATGGACTTCGATTTTCTCTTTTGTGTTACCAGAAGAAAGGTAATATAGATAAACTACACTTTAATCAAGGAAGGAGACTGTTTTTAAATGGATAGCAATCACAGGCAGTGACACACAAACCATAGCGTGACCACGTCAATAATGTTCACACAAATTCCCCTACAAAGGATTATAAATTGCTTTCAACTCTAAACAAGCTGAGGCTTTCAGACCTGTTGAAGACTTACTGAAAATATGCTCAATTTTCCTGGCATGCCAGTAAGACTCACCTAACACAAATACCGACACCGCCTCAAACCTCCTTAGGGTGAAATATTAGGGACAAAAGTGCTGCTAGTTGGCCAGACTCGGGAGGGCGAATTCAGTTTTTAAGAGAGATGTAAGAAAAATAAAGTCTCCCAAGCTTCAAAATAGAAAAGAGTATGGAATTTATAAGGATTTCCTCCCCTGACCTCCCCAGGTATACCTTTTCCTTTCCTCACAGCACGTCACCGATTTGGGATTACTCATGTGTGTGGGGACTCCCAAGGTTCTCCTGATTCTTCCAAATCTAGAGAATACCTGGTTCCTTTCCTCCCACCTAATAACTGAATTACCTTTCCTGGGGCCACCTTGTTGAACCACCCAGTTGTCAGGTGGCTCCTTCTAAGGAAGCACAGACAGTTGTTGGTGTCAAAGGATGTTGTGGTCTTTGGACATGATCCCGATTTGAATTTCAACCAACTCCTCACATCTCTCTGATGGGGTACAGTAATAGAACAGAAGTCAATGGGAGATCAGCATGCACTCAGATTCCAGATTCTGAAAGGGAACAAAAATCAAACCCTCCATTCTTTGCCTCTGCACCATGTCTAATAACCAACATGCTAAGAAACCAGGCTTTATCAGCCCAACAAAACTAAACATAAAGTAACAACTCTCAATAACCACATAACAAACAACAGGTACTTTATGAATGCTTAAGTCTAATAAAAATAACAAATTAATATCTTTTAAATTTTTTTAGTGTTTTTATTTTTTATTTTTGAGACAGAGAGAGAGAGAGAGACAGACAGAGCACGAGCAGGGGAGGGGCAGAAAGAGGGGGAGACACAGAATCCAAAACAGGCTCCAGACTCTGAGCTGTCAGCACAGAGCCTGACGTGGGGCTTGAACCCACAAACCGTGAGATCATGACCTGAGCCAAAGTCAGACGCTTCACTGACTGAGCCACCCAGGTGCCCCAAAAGTTAATATTTATTAAACTGTATACTTTCTAAGTCCAAATTATCTAACATCTTACTAAAATTTAACATACACTGTGAAGTGTCCATTTTGTATCTGAATATCCATGCAGAGGACTGACTTACCTTTTCTAATACAGATAAGTTCATGTACTCCACAGGTTCTTTCTCCACCTGTTAAAAAAAAATTTGTTAGAAGTTAAAAAGAGGACATAATGTGAATGTGACTATTACAAAGAACTGTTTTAAATTAGCTTCTACCAATGACCTCAGGGGAAAAAGTTTACTAATTTTCCTTAAACTCAGCTATATGATAACTTCATATTTGGAATTTTCTTGAACCCATAAATTAAGATCTTATAAAGTCTTGGAATGAAGACACTTCATTCAAGTATGTTATTTTTTTTTTTTTTCAATGTTTTTATTTATTTTTGGGACAGAGAGAGACAGAGCATGAATGGGGGAGGGGCAGAGAGAGAGGGAGACACAGAATCGGAAACAGGCTCCAGGCTCTGAGCTGCCAGCACATAGCCTGATGCGGGGCTCGAACTCCTGGACCGCGAGATCGTGACCTGGCTGAAGTCGGACGCCCAACCGACTGCGCCACCCAGGCGCCCCTCAAGTATGTTATTTTTAAATGGCAGTCTTCTCAAGAACAAATATCATATCGCCATTTCCTAAGTACCTCTTCACACCATCTAGAAAAAACACCGTAGGACCCACTTTTGTATTTGAGGTTTAATATATACAGGTAAGTTACTATGGAGGGACCAACCTTGTAAAGACACTATAGTTTATCACATATATGGTATAAAATGAAATGTAACCTTTCCCCATTCTTCAGCTACCCACTCTTATAAGTCTGTAAAAAGATAAATTTAAAAAATAGGATGATAAAAACAAATTTAACCAAAAGCTTACTTTGAGTATAATTAATATAAAAAGTATTCTATCATAAAATTAATATTATTGGTCACTGTAGAAATAGATATTCCTTCATTCTGAAACAGAATGCCCCTACTTTAAATGAATGTAAGCTAAATGAAATTTTGTAGTGTTCTATATATGCATGACCTTATAATTATGCTGTGAATTATGTTTAAACTTTGCATAATAGAAATATTAAATAATTTAATCTAGCTCATTACAAAAGTTAAGTTATAAGAAACAGAAATATCTTACAGCAGTAACATGAGGTAAAATCCATGATATCCACTAAAAAAAGTAGGTCATCTGAGAAGCAAGTGAAAAACCAGAAAACAGTATTTCTATTGCTAAAGTAGGTTAGATCTACATTCTAATTTGGTTGTAACAACGCCATGTTTGTGATTATTATCAACACTATAGACTAATCACCAGTTATCAGGAAGATAGACTTAGTAAGAAGAAATACATACCTTAAAGCTCTGATTATAAAATGCCTATTATTCAGCAAATCTCAGTGTAAATACATTGGGTCCTTACTAATTAGAATATTACCAATGAGCAACCACTGATTACTTGCTGAAGGGCAAGAACAAGCTGTAACTGTATACTACATATCTTTAATATTGAGAAGACACTAATCAAAAACTAGAAGGCGAATGTTTACCAAATTACAGAAGAAACTACTTTCAAGAGATTTGGAAGAATCATGTAACAACAATAAAATAACTATACTGATGCCATCACTGATGTTTTCACAGGCTACATAAAAATATTTTTTATATGGTCATTAAGGCCTATTCTCCAGAAGATAACACCTACAACTTAGTTTGCCTTATGTACTTAATTCATGTTCATAAGACTGTACTTGTTAAAGCCTGTATTTAAAACCGGACTTCCAGGGCACCTTGGTGGCTCAGTTAAGTGAAGCATCCGACTTCACTCATATCATGAACTCACAGTTTGTGAGTTCGAGCCCCATCTCAGGCTTTCTGCTGTCAGCACAGAGCCCACTTCAGATCCTCTGTCCTCTCTCTCTCTGCCCCTCACCCCTCTCAAAAATAAACATTAAAAAAAAAACAGACTTTCCCCCATATTTAATGCAAATCAGTTAGGTTTTAGTATACACATCTAATCTCAAATATAAGTGCATAGTTTGTACAGCCTAAGTGCTAATGGTAACATAAAACTATTAACAGTAACATAAACTATTAGAATCTAAGACTTTTCTCAAAACTATAAAATGACAAGGAAAGCTAACTCCCGCTTTTAAAAGTATTCGATTCATCTATATCAAATGAAAGAACTTCATAAATAAAAAGCTAAGTCAAATAATTACTATATTTTAAATTTACAGCCAATAAACGTGTCAAAGTAGCACAAAAATCACATAACTAGAAAAAGTGAGACTGTGCTCTACTCTTGCTGATATTTGTCCCAAAAATTCTAACCAACAAGGGATATCTCAGTGATGTACATGTGGAAATCAAGAGCACTCACTATTATTACTGAAATGGAAAGGAATATTAAGGACAAATAAATGCCAGGCAATAAAGTAAAATTTAGGAAAAAAAAAAAAAAACTCTCCCTTTTAAAAGTACAAAAGAAGAAACACAGCTAAATAAAATTTACTATATTACTGGACCATGAAATCGATATTCCTTTGGTTTTCAATCCTTTTTGAGACCAGTAAGAGTGTTTAGGAAAAAATATGCATTCTATATGCTAAATGTGTATGTTTTAAAGTATGTGTTTGGGAGTCAAAGGCTTAAATACTTTTTCAATCAGAGATAGTGAACTGTGTATAAACTTTATGCCTTGTTTTAAAATCTCTAAAAACAAATCTGAAAAATTTCCAAGTGAGTCAAATTTGCAAGCAAAAGGCAAGTCATTGTAGGCATAGCTTGACTTAGATATGGTGGTAATTCAAAAAGTGGTTTACTGATTTTAAGAGTATAATGCATAAGGGGAATGATTTTTTGAGGTAGATACATAAGTATATATATGTATGTATATATACATATATAACAAATATGTATATCAAATATATAGAAGAATGATTACTTGTATATCAAATACATACAAGAATGATTATTTTTATTCAGCTATTATTGGCATATAACACTGTGTAAGTTCAAAATGCACAAGCTGATTTGATACATTTATATATCGCAATGATTACCACCATAGCATTAGCTAACACCTCTATCACATTACATAATTATCAGTTGTTTGTTGTAGTCACAATTAAGATCTAGTCTGTTAGCAATTTTTAAGTTTATAACACAGAATTGCTGTCTAAAACCACTATACTGTGCATTAGATCTCCAGGACTTATTTATCTACAGGTTGCAAGTTTTTTCCCTTAAACATCTTTCCAATTCCCCCACATCTCCCAGACCCTGGTAACCACCATTCCACTCTCTGTTTTTACAAGTTCAGCTTTGGTAGATTCCACATTTAAGTGATACTATACACTATTTGTCTTTTATTTTTATTTTTTTGGATTTAAAGGAATTTCTTTCTTTCTTTTTTTTTTCTTAATATGAAATTCATTGTCAAATTGGTTTCCATATAACACCCAGTGCTCATACCAACAGGTGCCCTCCTCAATGCCCATCACCCACTTTCCCCTCCCTCCCACTCCCCATCAACCCTCAGTTTATTCTCAGTTTTTAAGAGTCTCTTATGGTTTGCCTCCTTCCCTCTCTGTAACTTTTTTCCCCTTCCCCTATGTCTTTTATTTTTAATGTTTACTTATTTTTGAAAGAGAGGGAGACAGCATGAGTGGGGGTGGGGCAGAGAGAAGGAGACACAGAATCCAAAGCAAGCTCCAGGCTCTGAGCTGTCAGCACAGAGCCCAATGAACCCACAAACCATGAGATCATGACCACAGCTGAGGTCGGACGCCCAACCTACTGAGCCGCCCAGGCGCCCCACTATTTGTCTTTTTGTATCTGACTTATTTCACTTATCATAATGCCTTCAATCAAGGTCCATCCATGTTGGCAGGACTTCCTTCTTTTTAGGTCTGAGAAATATTCCATTGTATATACATACACCACATTTTTATCTATCCATCCGCTGATGGACACTCAGGTTGTTTCCTTATTTTAGCTATTGTGAATAATGCTGTAATAAACATGGAAGCACAGATACCTCTTCAATATATTCTTTTCATTTCCTTTGGATACATACCCATTTGTGGCACTGCTGTATCTCATGGTAGTTCTATTTTTAATTTTTTTTTTTTTAATTTTTTTTTCAACGTTTATTTATTTTTGGGACAGAGAGAGACAGAGCATGAACGGGGGAGGGGCAGAGAGAGAGGGAGACACAGAATCGGAAACAGGCTCCAGAGTCCGAGCCATCAGCCCAGAGCCTGACGCGGGGCTCAACTCACGGACCGCGAGATCGTGACCTGGCTGAAGTCGGACGCTTAACCGACTGCGCCACCCAGGCACCCCCAATTTTTAATTTTTTAAGGAACCTCCATGCTGTTTTCTGCAGTGGCTGAACCAATTTGGAGGAATGAGTACTCAAAGTAATAAATTAGCCAATCTCTTTATTTTTTTTTAAATTTTGTTTTAATCTTTATTTATTTTTGAGAGAGAGAGAGTACAAGTAGGGGAGGAACAGAGAGAGAGGGTGACATTGAATTCGAACGAGGCTCCAGGCTCTGTGCACAGAGCCTGACGCAGGGCTTGAACTCAGGAACCACGAGTTCATGACCTGAGCTGAAGTCAGACACTCAACCGCTCAACCGACTGAGCCACCCAGGCACCCCTAGCCAATCTCTTTAGAAAGAGATGTCTTCTGTTAAAATGAATAATTATCCCCCAAATGAACTCATAGAAATAAAAATTTTCACACATCAAATTTACTTCAAAGACATAACAATAATGAAGACTTGGAGACCATAACAGAATGACAGAATATAAAAAGGCTAGAAGTCAGAAATAAAGTTGTCTAGCTCAATCCAGATAAACAAACTGAACCACTAAACGTTAAGCAGAGTTGCCCAGGGTCACTAGTTTATTGCCAGAAAAAATAATTAGTACACTAGGGTTAATACAGTAAGAAATTTAAATATCAATTTTTCTTCACTTTTACAAATAAAAATTATGTAATTGTTTTCTAACCCTCTCAGGTAATTAAAATACAAGTCAGTTTCTCAAAACTATTCTTGGAGATAATACCAGCATTGCTCTTGAAATAATCATCTCAGCAACATGGAAATGAGAGATAGAAAATGACAAGCTTAGTCAAAGTTACCATCTTTTCCCTCAGGCAAACCCATGTAGGAGCATAATATAAACTGGCAGAATCCTCTACAATTGGCGTAAGTACACAGTGTAAGAGGAAATAGATGTGTATGGGCACACACACACATACGTACATGCTGCGAATGTGCGCATGTGTGTGTTTGTGTATGAATGGACACATGATTGAGAGTGTGCCTGGGAACTAGGAATTTCTTTTTAAGTGGAGACGAGGTGGGTGATAGGGACTTACAAAGTATGTACTTTTCCATATGCCTACATAAGGAAAACATGTGGGGAGCCTGGGTGGCTCAGTTAAGCATCTGACTCTTGATTTCCACTCTCTGGTCATGATCTCACGGATTCATGAGATCAGGCCCCACATCAGGCTCTGTGATGACAGCACAGAGCCCGCTTGGGATTCTCTCTGCTGCTGCTCTGCTTGTGTGTGCGCACGCACTTGCTGTCTAAATAAATAAATAAACTTTAAAAAAAAAAAAAGAAGGAAAATATGCAGTGATGCTCCAGTCCCATCAAAATATGGCCAGGTATACAAAAATGCAATTAAACCCAAAGATTTAGTTCACTGAAAATGGATCTAGGAGTCCTTTCTGAAATTGACTTTATTTTGTCTACCATGTTAACTTTGACCAATAACCTAAGTCACTACAATTTACAGGCAATATTAACTTCTCAAACAGCACAAGGCTACTTTAGAAATACCTTAAATTCTACCTTATCTAAAGATCAGCAAAACACATGCATTAAAGTGGTCAAAATTAAATTAATGTCTAGCTTACACTGATAAACTCTGTTATAGCTAATTGTTATAGCTATATATAATAAGCATGAAATGTTAAATATTTCCTGTTAATGTTGCCAACTACCACCTTCCCCAACCAATTTAACTCATTTAGACCACAGTCACTAATCTATAGATACTTTTCAGTTTTAACCCTAATTAAGTTATTCAAGGAATGATACCAATTTTGGTGCCTAATTGAAAGCACAGTATTATGGAAAGACCATGGTTTCTGAATTGAGCCAGGCTTCAGTTTTCAAGTCAGCATCACCTAGTATTGTCTTTGTAAACCTTGTGCCTGTAAGAAAAAATAAAAATAACTAAACACATTTGTAAAGTAGTAATAATAGTTAACTCCAGGATGGAAAATAGCTTTCCTATCGTATACCAATTCTGGGCTATTAAAAGTAGCTGCTGGCATGGGGTGGAGGGCAATGTTGAGAAGGATTCTGAAACAAAGTTGATACTTGGTAGGGAGACGTTAAAAAGACACTGGAAGGAAACAGATGACTACTATAGGAGAAACCGAGAACAGTGCCATGCATTTGCCGTCCACACTGTGATAATGGATAGATGATGCCTAGCCCATGGTGAGCACCAAAAAATGTTAATTCCCTTTGCATTCCTCACAAGAACAAAACTCAAAGAAAACTTAGACTTATGCCTAGAGACAGAAAAGATTCTGTATGTTTTCTTCTCTTCTACAGCATTAGTTACCAGTTAATTTCAAACACTCTCCTGTGTAAATATTCCAAAATAAACATTAATCTTCTCATACTTCTTAACTTATCCTCTTTTTAGAAATTTTCTTAACAACAACAACAACAACAACAAACTTTTGGGCCTCCAGTCCTCTGGGAGTTATCCTCCCAAATTGGAATTCTTTTATTTTTTATTGTTGCTATTCAATTACTAGAGTTAAAATAATCTGAATAAGTATTTTCTCTCTTTTTTTAAAGAGAGAAAATTTTATTTATTTATTTTGAGAGAGGGGTAGAGAGAAAGAGGGAAGAGAGAGAGAATCCCTGTCTCTGCACTGTCAGCGCAGAGCCCAACACAGGGCTCGACCCCAGGAACCATAAGATCATGACCTGAGCCAAAATCAAGAGTCTGATGCTTAACTAACTGATTCACCCAGGCGCCCCTGAATAAGTCCTTCCTATATTTACTTTTACAAACTTTTTTTATTTATAACATTCCTATACCATAGCCTAAGTTTTGAGACATATATTCGGCACCATTCCAGCATCACACAGAACAACCAAGTGTACCTCTTTTCATAACGATATCTTAGAGTACTTTATAATTTGCAAATCTTGCTAAGTACAGTATATCTTTTGATCCATATAAGTTCCTATAAATTTATTCAATAATTTTTTTCCAGGAGGTACAAGTTTATCTTATAAAAGTAAATTTATTGTTCACAAACATAACCCATTTTTCCTACTTCTGAGCCACTTTTACTTCAGTTTTTAAGTTAATTAAGTTTTTGACTGTTTAGATGCTCATTGAGATAACACCATAAATCCCTGAATAAGTATATGCTCAAAAAAAAAAAGGGAGCATACTACTGGGGAGCCTGAGTGGCTCAGCTGGTTGAGCGACCGACTTTGGCTCAGGTCATCTCGGTGTTCCCGAGTTCTGTGCTGTAGCGCAGAGCTCGCTTCAGATCCTCTGTCCCCCCTCTCTGTCCCTCCCCTGCTTGCAGGTGCATACTCACTGTCTCCCAAAAATAAATCTAAAAAATTTAAAAAAGGTATTCTACTTAATTTTCTACTTAAAACACCTGTGTTTTGACTACTGCACCAGTTCATTTGTTAAAATTACTAATATGCATTATTGTATTAGTAAGTTCAAAATGCTGAAGATAATTTCTCATTAAAATCCTCTATCTCCTGATGACTCCTAATACAGCCTTACAACTGTAATGTTCTGAATGTACATATGGATCTTAGAAGTTTGTTTTTAAATAACTTCCTAAATAAACAAATTCCTGATGACAGTTTGCTGCGTTGTCACTATTTCTTCCTTCTTAAAAAAAAAAGTCGATCAAGGGTTCCAATTTTTTAGGTTTCAATTAAGATTTTACTACACATACATACAAAATATGCACATAATTATCTTATTCAAAAGTCTAGAATGTTTCATTGACACTAGTTTGTTGAATCTGACGTTCTCCCCCACAGGCTTGTCACGTTAGGTATAAACTAGGTAGGACTTGGGAGTGGAGGAAAGAATGAAGTCAGCTAACTGGAAATCGAAGACAGTCTAGTATGCTACTACACATATGCTATGGACAAACACTACAATCACTTTAAAGAAAACAATAACGTAAGCAGCATTACTCAACAAATAAATAAGCCAACATGTGGTTCTCTAGCTTTCTATGCCGGCCTGTGCCACTGTGTTCTAACACTACCTAAACCAATGAAAAAAGGAAATGTTTCTTAATGCAACTGTTTCTCTAATGTTCCCTAGGTTTTTTCTAATTTGGTTTAGTGAGTTAGGACAGAAACCTTAAATAGACTGTAAATTATTCAAGAGTAATTACAGACAGAGGTCTCTGAACAAACATACCTCACATCTAGACATATCCTAAATCTCTGCAAAACATCAGGAATTTTATACCTGCCGAAAGTCAAAATATCCCTTTTAGGAGTATCATTGATTACACTGAACTGTAAATCCTCCAAAAATAAACTGCTCGATAAACTGTCTCATTCTGCCACAGACTGCAGACAGGCATGACTTCCTAATTCTATCATCCCCCATTACATCCTAATGAGCTCTTACAATAACATGGAAAGCAGGAAAGGAGTGTGATGTTCTCCCTCAGGACTTGTAGCAGAACATGTTTGTATTGGGATTTCTTAATTCGATACTTCAAAAGTCCAAATTCTGCCTTGGAAATCTTAGAGTCACAACAAACCTTCAAAAGCACCTCAGAATTGTACTGATGATTAAAAAAGTACGTATGTGGAAGTGTGTGGTAAACGACAAAGTGCCTTATGAATAAAAGGTATACACACACATACACACACAGATTCTTTCTAATATAGTCTTCTTTTATAACTTTAAAAAATGTTACCCAGAGAGGTAAAGTAGTTAAAGTTGATATACAGCACATTAACAACAAAAGTGAGTACTTTTACCTCTATTTTGATAATCCTATGGAAGTCAGAAAAATGTGGAGTGAGGGAAGGAGGGGCATAGGTCAGATCATTAAAGGCCTACTCTAACCTGAGGTTTTAAATAATTTATATGTTACGAAGATAACTAGCAACAGTTCAGAATATGGGTTGGAAGGAACCCTAAAACTGGTGCTAACAAGAATAGCTAGGAAACTAATACAAGCCCTTTAATGAGGGGGAATAAACTAAAGTATAAGCACGAAGCATCATAAATTCGTTTGAGATGTAGACTTGGCAGGACTTAGTGATCAACAAGATGTGGGGGGTGAATTTTAAGACAAGGTTGATTTCCAGATTTCTATCTCAGATGTCTGGTTACTTAAAAATGACACTCAGATGGTAAATTTGCATAGAGTGGGGATACAGAAACTGGATGTGGTGGCTGTGATGACAACTTTAGGACATTTTGAATGTCCCAAACTAAATATTTTGGATTGTTGTGGAACACCCATGATATCTAGCTACTATCTGAAAATATAAATTAGGAAAACTCTGTGTGCTTTTATTAACAGTGCACTTTTATTTGCTTTTTTAAAGTCTACTTATTTGGGGAGGGGGGAGAGCACAGAGTCTGATACAGGGCTTGAACCCACCAACTGTGAGATCATGATGTGAGCTGAAACCAAGAGTCAGATGCTTAAGCAACGGAGCCACCCAGGCGCCCCAACACTTTTCATTTTTTAAGTTTTTATTTAAATTCCAGTTAACATACAGTGTAGTATTAGTTTCAGGGGTACAATATAGTGATTCAACACTTCCATACATCACTCGGTTCTCATCACAAGAATCAATAGTGCACTTTTAATTTACTGCTCCAGAAAGCTGAACTAGAAGGACTAGTAGATAGACAGAAGTTAATGAATGGCAGATTTTTGGTCAAATACATCTGGGAATCAATGTAATCAACATCTATAATTTACAGAATTCCATTATAACTATTCAAAAAATATTTGTGGACTATATACTATACTCAGATACTGTGCAAAATGTAAGGAGTAAAAAAATGAAGAAGATATTACCTTCTGGAATTGACAGGAAAGACAAATTATAAACAAGTGATTACAAAATTACTCAATATGTGCAATTACAGCAGTATGTAGAGAAGATAAGAACAGGATTAAGAATGGAAACACAGGGGCACCTGGGTGGCTCAGTCGGTTGAGCGCCTGACTTCAGCTCAGGTCATAATCTCATGGTTCACTGAGTTTGAGCCCCGCATCAGGCTCTCTGCTGTCAGCACAGAACCTGCTTCAGATCCTCTATCCCCCACTCTCTCTGCCCCTCCCCTGCTCTCTCTCTCTCAAAAATAAATAGAAACATTGAAGAAAAAAAAAAGAATGGAAACACAAAGAACATTAGGCAAAGAAGATGAAGGAAAGACTGAGAAGTAATCAAGAGAGAGGAGAAAATTTCCTAAACACAGGAAATGGTTAACAATGCCAGACTGACAAAGGCCAACATTACAAGAATTAATACACTGGATGAAAACTATAGGTCTTGATAGGCTACAGCAGACCAATGATTCCCAACATGATTACCACCAGACCTCTAGGGTAACAATAAGGATCTGTAAACTATTCAATATTTCAAAATGCTTTCTCAAAATTGTACTTTAATTTAAGATAGGTGGGGTGCCTGGGTGGCTCAGTCAGCTAAGCGTCCGACTTCAGCTCAGGTCATGATCTCACGGTCCATGAGTTTGAGCCCCGCGTCAGGCTCTGTGCTGACGGCTCAGAGCCTGGAGCCCATTTCAGATTCTGTGTCTCCCTCTCTCTCTGACCCTCCCCTGTTCATGCTGTTTCTCTCTGTCTCAAAAATAAATAAACGTTAAAAAAAAATTAAAAAAAAAAAAGATAGGACTAAATTCTTTTTTTTAATGTTTATTTATTTTTGAGAGAGAGAGACAGAGACAGAGACAGAGAGAGAGAGAGGAGGACACAGAATCCAAAGTAGGCTTCAGGCTCCAAGCTGTCAGCACAGAGCCCAACATGCGGCCCAAACTCACGAACCATGAAATCATGACCTAAGCTGAAGCTGGACACTTAACTGAATGAGCCACCCAGGCACCCCTAGAACTAACTTCTTTACCTCTGACTGGAATTATATTAGATCAGTGTGGTAACACCATCATCGTATATTTGTCTGAGTCCTGACTAGCACTTACTTTCTGATAAAAGGAGGAAGTGAATGATTACTTAGTACGTACAATATGGGTTTTACATAAAGGAGGAAATAAAAGTAACCCTCAGTACTTAAAAATCTAAATTCAAGGGCTAAAATGTGGAGCCTGAGCTAGGAAGAATATGCTTAACAGATACAAATGATCTGTTCTTTGAGTCAAAACACCGGTTTGCTATGCAAGGGATTGAAGACACCTGATGTGAAAGAAGTCCAGGTGAAAGAGACTCTATGGTTTTGGTTCATTTCAACCTCATCTTGAGCCAACATACAGTTCCAAAAAGGCTATGCTAATATTAAGCTACATTAATAGGATTATGCACAAGATAAGAAATGGCAGAACAGTTTTAAATGTATGCTACTCGGCAACGCATCTGGAATGGATTTCATTTCAAACTTTAAAACACACATACAACTATACACCATCCAGAGGAAGAGATGGTTATTCTGTCTAGAAAGTGTTCAAAAGTTGTCTTCAAATGGCAGAAGGGATGTCATGTATATAGGGAATAGAGGGCTTTTAATTTATTGCTCCAAACGGCAGATCTAGGAGTAGTAGTTAGACAGAAGTTACTGAATGGCAGGTTTTTGGTCAAATTCAAAGACCTCATGAACTGTAAGAATTATACTTCCACTTGGCAGACATTGTTCAATGTCCACTGGCACATGAGTTCAATAAATTCATCCCCATTGAGTGTTTTTATACAAAAGATGATTCATCCTTTGTTGTTCACACCGTATTGTAATTACATGACTAAAATTATCTGTCTCCCCAACTAGAACATGTGCTCCTTGAGGGAAGGAGTGCAGTCTTAGTCATCTTTATGGCCCCACAGAGTCCAGCACAGAACACTGAGTACAGCTAGTGCTCATTAAGTCTGCTGAATTAACAGGTGAATGAAGGGACTGAATGTTTTAAGAACCACTTCATTGGGAAGAAGGTTGAATGAGATGCCCCCTTGGGCCACTAAAATCCTAAAACGTCTCTAGTACAAAGCCATCATCCAGAGTTCACTTTACTTCATAAAACAGCATGGGAGGGGTGCCTGGGTGGCTCAGTTGGTTGAGCCTCTGACTTCAGCTCAGGTCAGATCTCGCAGTTTGTGAGTTCGAGCCCCGCGTCAGGCTCTGTGCTGACAGCTCAGAGCCTGGAGCCTGCTTCAGATTCTGTGTCTCTCCCTCTCTCTGCACCCCCACCCCCTGCCCATTCATGCTCTGTCTCTCTCTGTCTCAAAAATAAATAAACATTAAAAAAATTAAAAAAAAAAAACAGCATGGGAATGTGCTGGTGTGGAGGGTGCAGGGGGCAGCTGGTGGCTCAGTTGGTTTTAAGCGTCCGACTACAGCTCAAGTCATGATCTTGCGGTTCATGAGTTGGAACCCCATGTCAGGCTCTGTGCTGACAGCTGGCAGCCTGGAGCCTGCTTCAGATTCTGTGTCTCCTTCTCTCTCTCTGCCTCTCCCCTGCTCAAGCTCTGTTTCTCTCTCCCTCTCAAAAATAAATAAACATTAAAAACAATTAAAAAAAAAAGTGTTCCGGTATGTAATAAACAGCACAGTTAGACTAACCTGACCTGACATCTTTATTTGAAATGCTAATACTAACTTTAGTCTCTATACCAAACTAGAAAAAGTATAATTTCCAATCTTTATATTAAGAAGACTTTGACAAATGTTTAAGTATTAAAAAACCGATGAGAGTATCTAAAACACAGAAGAATCTCTAGGAGAATTTCAAAAATCTTGTTCTTTAAACATACTAGTAGTGAAAGGCAGAACAAAATGCCATCAGTTAACATAAAAAAAGGAATCAATCACATTTAACTGTGGGGTAGGAAAGACTGAGAAAAAGAGGAAAAACTAAAATATATCAAGAAATTACAAGTTACAAGATCAGATCCAGATGCTATTATACCTTCCGCATAAACCTTTTTAGCTTTACCACATCATTAAGAAATACTACCACAAACTGGTTGGCGAAATAAAGTACAAAACATTAATCAGTGGATTTGGTTGCTGGGTTTTTAACCTCTAGTAAAAAGTACAATAAGGAAAAGAGTTTGAAAGTACCACTCTGGGTAACAGGAATATCAAAGGTTATGAAATAGATCTTGTTCCCAGTGCTAGCCATCGTTTTGGCTAAAGTAGCTATTTGAAATGTGTGAATGTGTCTGAAATGTATGTCTTGCATATAAAAGGTAGAATCTCTTAAATAAGCATAAACACAGCTAAAGTTATTTTGGAGGATGCAGGATCTGACAAAAAGGAACCCCCAGAGCTGTATGTTACTGGTGATTAGTCAGTCACCAAGATGGGAAGTGCTCTGAAAAGTTTTGTTTACGAGGAACACACATAAAATCTCAGCTAATGAGGATACAGCCAAAGGTACCTCGAACATCTGTACAGATGATGTGAATCTGTACACACGGACGTGCACCCAGGTAAATTTTACAAACTACTTTCACTGTCTGAGTTAAGCTCAGAAGGACACAGGCTGGAAGATGGTGCAGTCTTTCACATAAACATCCTAGCCGTGTGATACTAATTTTCACAATATCCTCCTTAAAAGCAAAGCAAAATACAGACACTTCTAAAAACATGGAACAAGAAGAAAATACACTCTGATGGCAACTACCTCATCTGGCTAGGTGGTAAACACTAAGTATTTCGAAAATACGAGTATTGTTGACACTAACACTTAGTGGACTGATACACACGCAGGATTCTAAGAGCGTGCGTTTGTTATTTCAGATGTATTTACTTCTCTTTCCCAGAGAAAAAGCAGTTTTGAGTGTTAGGGGAAAAAACACTTGAGGAAATTAACTTCATCCCAAATTTCTTAGCCCCCTAACAGCAGCAAACAGAGGGGAATGGACGAAGAGTGCGGTCCAGCGTCAGCTCCAGAGCAGGGACTAAGAATGGTTAGGACTGGGACAGCAAAACTGGACTTCCAGTTTGGTAGCAAAGCGGGTACTTGCCGGAGGAGGGGGTACGGGGGGGTGGGCGATGGAAGGGGCTAAGCCCCGCGGTCCCTCGCTCCCCGGGCCCGTCCCGCGGGGCTCTGCAGGGCCGCACCGGAGCCCCACTCGGCGCCGCCAGGCACGGCACCTGTCAGGCGCACCGGCTCCTCCCCGCGCCGGGCCCCGGGCCGAGGCCGACTGGACCGCCAGGGCCGGAGCAAGTCGGGCGGACCCGCGGCGCCGCTCCGCCCACCCGTCTCCCGAGACGCGGTCTGGACCCCTGCGCCTCCCCAGCCGGCTCCCCTCCCGCAGGCGAGCGCCCCACCCGCGCCACGGCCTCCCGGGCGCCTCGGAGCCCCGCTCCCTGGGCGTTCCCCCTCCTCCCTCACCACGGCCGGCCTCCACTTACCTTCAATCGCCATGATGTGCTCGCCATGGACCGCACCAACTGGATGGCGGGGGCGGAGGGCCGGCGTGCGGGCGGAAGACGCACGGAGTCCGCCAGCCAGAGGGGCGGGGCAGGCCCCGCAAACGCCCGGCTGCGCAGCCCGGAGGGGAGCCGCGGGCGGGGCGGGCTGGGGCGGGGCGGAGGAGGGGCGCCCCGAGCGTCCGACTGCTGGCCGCCGAAGAAATGGAACCTTCCCGGGCTGCCGCCGCCGCTGGCGGCACGTGACGCCGCCCCGCCCCCACCCCGCCACCCCCACAGCGCCTCGCGCCGGGATTCAAAATAGGTGCCCAGTCTGGGGAGCCCCGGCACCTTCGCCGGAGACCGGCCCGAGGCGCACTGAGCATGTGCAGGAGGCTCCGACTCGCTTGGCCCGGGGCTTCCCCGGGCCCAGGACCACGGCGGAGGCATACGCATCTCGGGTGGTGGCAGCATCCGCAGCCGAAGAAGTAGGAGAGTAGGGAAAGGATGTGGTCAGGACCATGGACAGGTCTCCTCGCTTGAAGACTGGGCTCGGGGATTCCCACCCAATGACTCCTTGTTTAGGTAATCTGAAGGTCTGTTTTGGTTTTGCTTTGCTTTGCCTGAATCAGCCAAGTACTCGCCTCAGATCTCTGCTCTGGGGTGAAGAGACAGCTAGTTGGCAAAGAGCAAACAGGAGAAAGGCATCCTAAGGACAGCAGCTTCCGTTGGGCTCCCCCTATCTCTGTTTCTCTCTCTCTCTCTCTCTCTCTCACTGTCTCTGTCTCTGTCACGCACACACACACACGCACACATTTCTGATAAAGCTTGCCACTACCCTGAGCTTGGTTTCCACTCTGGAAATAGGAGTTGATATTTATCTCCACATTATAAACACACCTTGAGGCCATACAAAAGTAGGGATCAGACAGTTTTGATAAAGGGCCTGAAAAGCATGTCACATGCAGCTTTTTAAAAAATCTACAAACCTGTGGGTGTTATGAACAGTTACAGGCCAATCTAGAACACAGCAACACTTAGCCCCTTCATTTTTTACCTAAAGTACTTGAACCACTCAACCATTTACCCAATTCGCAACTTTATTTGGTACTGAGAGTCTGGACAATCAACAACATTGAGGAATAGGGACTTAACTGATTCTGAAATGAAGAGAAAATGATAACTCCTAGCGCCAAATAGCTATATTGGGGACTGACACAAAGAAGAAAAGATTTTGCACTTATGTAAGTGAGGTTGGACTGTAAATCTAGAGCAGAACTGTCTTTCATTGCTTTTATATAATCCCTCCCTCAGTCACAGCTTATGTTCAATTAGACATTCATTCTTTACCATTTTCATTAATTCAGTGAATATTTACTGAACCAGGAACTGTATACTAAAAGCAGGCTACAAGCAAGAGTTGTTATTTAAGGAACAAATTGTACCCAGAAAACATTTAAACGTCCATATTTCAGCAAAGCTGTGTGTGTGTGTGTGTGTGTGTGTGTGTGTGTGTGTGTGAGAGAGAGAGAGAGACAGATTATCTATGAAATATAGGTAAAATATGTATAGTGCCAAAGATATTTTCTCCAGGTAACCTCCCTTAAAAATGTCTTGAACTCTAAAGCATGTGTTTGAACTTGAAACTGACAGTTCTGAGTTTATGGTTTCTGACTGGCTCTGAGTAATCCAATTGTTCAACCTTTTTAAGAATTTCATATGGAAAGTCAGAAAGACCTAATTATTATTATTTCATCACCAACACACAAGTTACTATATATATAACCAAGTTGTGTGAGCTTCCATGCCCAGGTTAATATCACCATAGTTTGCTCAGGAAATTAATTTGTAAATGTGTGGTGCATTTGAGCTTTAAACTTGTTAAATTCAGGAATTTAGGCCAAGGCTATTCAGCACTGATGACATTTTCCCCCAGATTAGAATACAGAATTCCCTCTGTCAACATTACCTTTAAAACAAAACAAAACAAAACAAAACAAAAAACTGTGCTCTCCAAATTTCTAATTGGAAATTTTCTATGAAACCAGTCATGGACAATATCATATGGCTTACCTTCACTTTCCAACATTCATATAGCTGCTAAGTTTGCTTATCTGCCATTTGGAATTGAGATTTATCTTCTTATACATATAATCCTATTTCTGAAGTATGCTATGGGTTTGATACTTTTAATTTGATACTTACAATTACATTACAATTTAAATGTTTTACATTTTGGGGTACCTGGCTGACTCAGTCGATAGGGTATATGACTCTTGGTCATGTTGGATGGAGAGTTTACATACAAAATAAATAAAATCTTTACAAAAAATACATAAATGTTTTTTATTTTACTGATTACCTACTGACATTATTTTTTCTAATTTAGACCTGGTACCTCTAAATTATTTAGTCTATATACCTTTATGCACTAGGGGATATTCAAGAACTGCTTCCTTTTAAATTCTTCATTCTTCTGAAACAGGACCATTTTCCTACACCATACACAAAAATAAACTCAAAATGGATGAAAGACCTAACTGTGAGGCAGAAAACCATCACAACCCTGGAGGAGAAAACAGGCAACAACCTCTTTGACTTCAACCACAGCAATTTCTTGCTCGACACGTCTCCAAAGGCAAGGGAATTAAACGCAAAAATGAACTATTGGGACTTCATCAAGATAAAAAGCTTCTGCACCGCAAAGGAAACAATCAACAAAACTAAAATCCAACTGATGGAATGGGAGAAGATATTTGCAAGTGACATATCGGATAAAGGGTTAGTATCCAAAATCTATAAAAAACTTAGCAAACTCAATACCCAAAAAAACAAATAATCCAGTGAAGAAATGGGCAGAAGACATGAACAGACACTTTTCCAAAGAAGACTTCAAGATGGCCAACAGACACATGAAAAGATGCTCAATGTCACTCATCATCAGGGAAATACAAATCAAAACCACATTGAGATACCACCTCGTACCAGTCAGAGTGGCTAAAATGAACAGCTCAGGAAACAACAGATGCTGGTGAGGATGTGGAGAAATGAGAACCCTCTTGCACTGTTGGTGGAAATGCAAACTGGTGCAGCTGCTCTGTGGAGGTTCCTCAAAAAATTAAAAATAGAACTACCCTACAACCCAGCAATAGTGCTACTAGGAATTTACCCAAAGAATACAGGAGTGCTGATTCAGAGGGGCACATGTACCCCAAGGCTTATAGCAGCACTTTCAACAATGGCCAAATTATGGAAAGAGCCCAAATGTCCATCAACTGATGAACGGATAAAGAAGACATGAAAAGATTCCATTTACAATGGAATACTACTTGGCAATGAGAAAGAATGAAATGCTGCCATTTGCAGCAACGTGGTTAGAACTGGAGAGTATTATGCTAAGTGAAATAAGTCAGTCAGAGAAAGATATATCATATGTTTTCACTCATATGTGGATCTTAAGGAACTTAACAGAAGACCATGGGGGAAGGGAAGGGGAAAAAATAGTTTCAAACAGAGAGGGAGGGAGGCAAACTATAAGAGACTCTTAAATACAGAGAACAAACTGAGGGTTGATGTGGGGGACAGGGGAGAGAATGGGTGATGGGCATTGAGGAGAACACTTGTTGCAATGAGCACTGGGTGCTGTATGTAAGCAAAGAATCACGGAATCTACCCCCAAAACCAAGAGCACACTGTATATACTGTATGTTAGCTAACATGACAATAAATTATATATATAAAAAAATAAATTCTTCATTCTTCTTTATTAATAAGTTTATTTGCAAAATAGTTTCCAAACATATAGTTCAAGCAATTACCCAATTTTCCCCACCATGTGTTGTGCGGACAGGGGTTGAGATGGGAAAATAAAAATAAAAGAAATCAATGTAATTCCCTTACTTGTGATTCAGAAATGGAAATGTGTTCTTCGTATTTTAAGGTTCAGCTTAAAATTTCACAGAAATATTATTTAAAATTATAGTTGACTTCCAGGAATGCAACAAAGCTTAAATATCAGGTGGTGTGGCTAAACATTAGTAAAGTGAATCATGTGGAAAGGTCAACTCAAAGGGAAAGTGATAAGTTACTCCACCTACATTAGTTAAGTAGCATTCATGTGCCAACCAAAATAACCTACCACCATTGGGGCACTTGGGTGGCTCAGTCAGTTAAGCATCTGACTTTTGCTCAGGTGACGGTCTCATGGTTCATGGGTTCAAACCCCACATCAGGCTCTGTGCTGATAGCTCAGAGCCTAGAGCCTGCTTTGGATTCTGTGTGTGTCTCCCTCTCTTCCCCTTCCCCACTCGCTCTCTGTCTCTCAAAAATAAACAAACACTAACACAAAAAATAACCTGTCACTATTAATAGCAACAATATCTTAATGGAAAAGCATATTCTAATTTATAAAAGTTCCTGGTTCATTCTTAAGAAACAAATGATTTTTAATTTTTTAAGGATTTTTTTAAGTTTATTTTTGAGAGAGAGAAAGCACAAGCTGAGGAGGGACAGAGAGAGAGAGAGGGAGTGAGAGAATCCCAAGCAGGCTCCATGCTGTCAGCACAGCTCAGGCCTAGGCGGGGCTAGAACCCAGGAACCATGAGCTCATGATCTGAGCTGAAATCAAGAGTTAGACGCTTAAGCAACTGAGCCACCCAGGCACCCCATGAAACAAAATTTTTTTAAAATTTATTTATTTAGAGAGAGAAAGAGACAGAACCAGCGCCGGGGGTGGGGGGAGGGCGAAGGGGGGTCAGAGGAACTGAAGCAGGCTCTGTGCTGAAAACAGAGAGCCTGACATGGGGCTTGAACTCATGAACTGTGAGATCATGACCTGAGACGAAGTCAGATGCTTAACCCCAAGAAACAAACGATTTTTAAAGTTGGAACCTTCCTTTATCTTTCTTATTTTTTATTTTTTTGGGTCATGAAACAAGAAAGAAATTTATTTCCATGAGGCTAACACCTGGAGGACGCAGACTAGTGTCTCAGAGCCTCTCCAAAGTGCTGACAATCCTTCCAGGTTTAAGTCAGGAGAATGTGGGACAGAGGTCAGCGGATACATGCAGGTGGGCCGTGAAGGTCAGGTTGTCATGGTCATGCAGTCAGTCACGGGGGTCTTGCTGACTCAGGGCAATCCTTGATGCTTGAGGGGGTAGTTTCGCCTCCCATAGGGTATACTGCACCTGCAGAGCTCCCTGCTTGGGTTCAGAGAGAAGTGATGTGAAATGTTGGGGTCTGGGAGCCAATGGTCAAGAAAGAATTTTTGAGACATCTTCTGTACAAAAAAGTGGTTTTATCAAAGCACGGGGACAGGACCCGTGGGCAGAAAGCTTAAACTATTCAATAGAAAAAGACTAAAGTCCAGGTGCCTGGGGGCTCAGTCAGTTAAGCATCCGAATTCAGGTCATGATCCCGCACTTCGTGGGTTTGAGCCCCACGTTGGGCTCTGTGCTGACAGCTCGGAGCCTGGAGCCTGCTTCAGATTCTGCATCTCTTTCTCTCTCTCTGTCCCTCCTCTGCTTGCACTCTGTCTCTCTGTCTCCCAAAAATAAATAAATATTTAAAAAATTTAAAAAGACTAAAGTCACTAAAAGAATGAAAAAATAATTCTTTCTAGCAATATATAGTTGCATATATAAAAATGGAGACTTTAGACAGAGAACTCCCCTCAAAATCAACAACATAAGTAAAAAATATAAATATAAATATAAATATAAATAAATATAAATAAATAAATAAATAAATAAATAAATAAATAAGGAGACTTAACAAGTACCTATACAAAAAATTATATTTTGGAAAATTTAGTAGGTGTTAAGTTATGTTACCCAGGGATTTTGAATCTTTGAGCAAGGAGACATTTTTAAACTTTAAGCTTTGTTAGCAGTTGCAGTTATCCAAAATGTAGCTGGATATAAGGATCTAGTGAGAAATCTAGTTAACACCATTAATACTGAATTTCTTTCATGAACCATAATGTCATGGAAACAGTTATAATATTAGTTATTTGTTCTGGTAACTTTGCCAATGAGAGAAACTCAACTTGAAATAGCTTAAGGAAAATGGAAAGTTAATTATAAAGACAGAAGTATACAAATAAAGCTGGGCCTCAGTATCTGCTGGATGTGGGAGCCTGAATGCTATCACTATACTTTCTGCCTGTTTTCTCTACCTCTTTCTGCATGTTAGCTTCATTTTCCTTGCTCACCACAGGATAACTTTATCCCTATGGTGGGAAACATGACCCCTGAGAAATTCCAAGCTCTATGACTCACAGATTCTGCCAATGTTCTGGGCCCCAAGTCCATATATTCCAAAAAAAGGTGGGGTGTCATTGGCACTACTTAAATAAAGGATCCTGTCCCAGACCAATCAGGAGGCCAGGTACTGAAATTGACCAGCTTGGGTCAGGTGCATACCTCTGACATAAAAACCTCTGTGGCCATAATGACAGGGCCATAGAAGAATAACAGCAGCCCCCATGAGACCCACATGGATGAAGGGGAGGGGAGGGAGACAGTTCCCACAGGGGATTTTCATACCGAGAAATCGTAAGTAATGGCTACAAGGACACTCTACCTTGACACATTTCCCTGAGGTTCTCTTAGAGCAGAGCTATTTGGAAGAATTGTCTGTGACAATGAACACTTTCTATATTTGTGCTGTGCTGGGCACTATGGTGCCCAGCCACATGCGGTTAGCGCCTCCCATATTGGACAGCACAACCTCAGCGCTACAGAAATGACACGATGCTGTTCAGGTAGGG
Organism: Lynx rufus; assembly: GCF_022079265.1. NCBI lineage: Eukaryota > Metazoa > Chordata > Mammalia > Carnivora > Felidae > Lynx > Lynx rufus. Next base: position 30,658,319 of record NW_025814829.1, on the reverse strand, counting down.
ACTGCCGAGTAAGATTATCTAACAGGTACTTGGTGGGATAAACTGTAATGTCTCTGATCAGAGGAGAACAGTAATTTCCTGTGTGTGGATACTCTACCTTATCACCCAGTATGGTAAGAAATGTATCCATCAGGCTGTGTGGAAGTAATTAAAGATTGAGATGGGAAGAAAAAGATAAAAAATAAACAGAAATCAAAATAATTATTTTTACTCTTTCATTGCCTCCAGCAATTATTTTCTTCAAGATTTGCCCCTACCCCATTATAGGCAGCACAGTAACAACTAAGAGAAAAACTAAACATGCATTCTAGAATTTTTTTTATTCACTTAGATCAAATGGTAGTTTTCCCTCTTGCCACCTCAAGTTTTCAAGATACCGGAAGCTCAATCAGAGAAAAAAAAGAAGAGAGCAATTCACACAGACACGAATTATTACCTTATATTTTCCTTCCATTATATCTTCTAAGACTTTCCTGCAGACTGAAGGGCCACCTACATTTCTCTTCCTTTTCCTCTCTAAATATAATGTGCACTTGTATAATCTCTGCTATAATTTCCTATTGATCAATGAAGTTATTGCTGTTGGCTAAATGCATGGAGCAAGTACCCTCTGGTTTGTTGAGAAACTACCACTCAGTATGATACAAGCCTGTCAGCATGGGGGACTGATCAGAACTTCCAGTCATACTAACCTAACGCAAAATGTCCAACAAACACATGCTTAGTAGGATACAAACTACCTTGGCTAAACTTTATTCCCAATGAAGAAATATATTATTTTGTTCTAAGTAGGAGTACTCGATTATATTTAAAAGCTTTTTTCACAGCTGGATGTTCCCATAATGACAAGTGACCGTTATGTAACAATTTTCACTCAAAGGTCAGAAAGTATGCCACAAACCTTTTAAGTGCCATAAATATGTCACACACCAGTAAATACAGCCACCCCTCATGTAGAAGGCAGGAGGCGACATATAGAAGGCCTCAAGAATGTACAAATGTCAGAAGGAAATTGAATACTAAAGAAAATTAGTAATCTGAGTTAGATGAGAAAATCATCTTCTGCTGGAAAAAGTCATTTAAATCTCCTCAGCTTATATAACTTTAAATGTGTGGACCTGATACAGAGAAGGTCACTAAGTGCTTTTCTTGCTTAAATTCATCAAATACAAGAATGCCAACTACAATTCTTTGTATGAAAGTAGATACTCAATTAATTTTTGATGAGTGAGTAAATAAATGATAACAGGCTTAGGTGTCATGGGTCCTCTTATTAGTCATTTTTAAACTTTAATGTGTATATTGCATAATAATCTGATAAAATAGCCATTGATGATTGTGATAAAGAGAAATTTAAAACAACTCTGAAAAACCTGAAGATCACTTTATCTATCATAGTGTTTCTTTCTACTTATCATCTTCCCAATTACTTTTTCCCCAATATAGACTTTCTCTTTGCTTACCGTTATGAATGAAAGAGGAAATTTCCACAGAGCTTAACATGGTATAACATGCCATGTTCTCACATTAAAAAAAGTTTGCAGGTATTTTTTTATTTTAAGGTGGAATGATTTATTAAATGAATTATGGGACATCTTTTGAGGATTCAAACTGATGGGCCACAACAATCAATCATAGGACAATGATTTGTAAGAGTACAATTTGAGTTTTACATGATATGCTAAGGTTTGAAAGTGAATCATGAGCACAATTTGTTTCAATCACTACCATAAAGTTTTCATTTCATAAAGATGCTCACTAAATTTAAAAAACACCACAAGGGGCGCCTGGGTGGCTCAGTCGGTTAAGCGTCCAACTTCAGCTCAGGTCATGATCTCACACTCCATGAGTTCGAGCCCCGCATTGGGCTCTGGGCTGATGGCTCAGAGCCTGGAGCCTGCTTCCGATTCTGTGTCTCCCTCTCTCTCTGCCCCTCCCCTGTTCATGCTCTGTCTCTCTCTCTGTCCCAAAAATAAATAAACGTTGAAAAAAAAATTAAATAAAAAAAATTAAAAAATAAATAAATAAAAAACACCACAAAATCTGATTTAAAAGACACTTGCTTAGTGACTCCCTAAGTAACCAATTTCTCTCTCCTAAAACAATATGCACAAATATTTTAACTTTCAATAGAAAAGGTTATGTAAAAATAATAGATATAGCTATTAGGGTACTTGCTACTTCTATCACTTTTTGTCTACTGCATTTTATTGTTTTAATTTACATGGGGAAAAGATGTACTTTTTTCAGATGCTAACCCCCATCCATCTTTTTTCTCCTCCACTCAGACTCCTCCCCCAACCAAAATACACTTGGTTGAGTTTATTCTTATATTACTAAATATTCATCCCATTTAACTCCAAAGGTAGAACTTGTACCTAGGGTAAAATCAGAAAGCTCTAAAGAAATTTAATGTCTGCCTAGGAAGAGGTAAGGCTCCCAGTGTTGATACCCCAAAATAATTCCCTTGCTATTTCAATACACTAGCTATCTATGTTATTCAACCTAGTCCTTCAATAAGAAATACGAATAGAGGGGCACCTGGGTGGCTCAGTCAGTTAAGCATGTGACTTCAGCTCAGATCATGATCTCATGGTTCATGGGTTCGAGCCTCACGTAAGGCTCTGTGCTGACAGCTCAGAGTCTGGAGCCTGCTTCAGATTCTGTCTGTCTGTCTGTCTCTCTCTCCCCCTCCTCCACTCATGCTCTGTCTCTCTCTCTCTCTATCAAAAATAAAAAAATAAATAAACATTAAAAAATATGAATAGAGAGGCAAGGATCTCTAGACTTTGAAAAGAGCCTAAGTGAACAACTGCATAAATGATCCCAAGGGAAACTCAGAGAGTTTCAGAAAGATATTACAAGCTGTTAAGTAAAGGCTGCTATTGAAAGAATAAATAGAGAAAAATCCAAGAACAAGGAAGACTTACTGAAATTTTAAAATATGATTGTTGAAACAAAACGTTCATTAAAGGGGATGAAAATGGCATCAGGACTTTGGAAAACAGTTTGGCAGTTTCATAAAAAGTTAAACACACACCTACCATATGATCTAGTCATTCGTCTCCTAGATACTTGTCCAAGAGAAAGGAAAGCATATGTCCATGCAAAGACTTGTACATAAGTATTTATAGCATCTTTATTTGCCAAAACTGAAACAACCAAAAAGTTCACCAAGAGGTGAATGGATAGATAAGCCGTGGCATAACCATACAATGGAATAATACTTAGCAATTAAAAAGAAATGAACTATGAATATACACAGCATCATGGGTGAATCTAAAATAATTATGCTAAGTGAAAAAGTCAGAGATAAAAAAAGAATACATACTGTACAGTCCCATTTATATAAGTCTAAAATATGCGAATGACATAATATATAGTGACATAAATCAAATGAGTGGTTGCCTGGGGGAAAGGAGAAAGATGGTCTAGGGAAGACAGGAGGGAGAGATTACAAAGGGGCAGAAGGAAGCTTTTGGTGGTGATGGATATGTCCTTTATCTTGATGGTTTCATGGGTATAAACATATGTCAAAACTTACCAAATCATATGGGGCACCTGGGTGGCTCAGTTGGTTAAGTGTCCGACTTTTGGCTTAGCCTCAGGTCATGCTCTCACAGTTTGTGGGTTTGAGCTCCAAGTCAGGCTCCACACTGTCAGCTCGACGTCTGCTTGGGATTCTTGCTCTATCCCCCTCTCTCTCTGCCCCTGCCCCACTCATGTTCTCTCTCTCTCTCTCTCTCTCTCTCTCTCTCTCTCTCTTTCTCAATAAATAAACTTAAAAAAAAAGGACTTACCGAATCATACACTTTAAATATATGCAATTTATAGTTTGTTAAATATGCTTCATCAAAGCTATTGGAACAAAGAAAACAACAGAATATGAAGAAAACAAAATAAGATCTAGAAGAGAAAAAAAAGAAAATTAATGGAAAATATGAGAAAAAATTATAATTCATTGATCAGGGGTGCCTGGGTGGCTCAGCCAGGTGAGCATCCAACCCTTGATTTCAGCTCAGGTTATGATCCCAGGGTCATGGGACAAAGCCCCGCAGTGGACTCTGCACTGAGTGTGGAGCCTGTTTAAGATTCTGTCTCTCTCTCTCTGCTCCTCTCCCCCATGCTCTCTCCCTCTCTCTCTCTCTTTCCCTCTCCAAATTAAAAAAATAATAATAATTCATAGATCAACTCTGGAAGTCCAGCATTTAGCTGATAAGAATTCAGAGTGAAAGAAAAGAGAATATGAAGCACAGATAGTTAAAGAAACAATGGAAAGGTATTTCTCAGATCTAAAGAAAGCTTCTGGACTTTAGATGAAAAGAGCCCTCCAAAAGCTAAATAAGCTCTTGAATGAATAAAAACTCATATCTAGATACATCCCACTGCATTTCAGAAGAGGAAGGATAATGAAGATTCTTAAAGCTTCCAGAGATGGAAAAAAGGTAAATCAAAACAAAAAGTCAACTCCCCCAAAATGAGATTCAGGCATCAGAAATCCCAACAACAAAGTGAGTGTTAGGAAAGGACAGAGCAATGCCTATAGATTACTGGGGGGAAAATGATTATGAAACTTGAATTCTTTGCAAATCAAACTCAATCAAGAATGAGGGCAGCAGCACCTGGGTGGCTCAGTCAGTTGAGCATCTGACTCAATTTCAGCTCAGGTCACGATCCCAGATCATGGGACTGAGCCCTGCATTGGTCTCTGCACTGAGTATGGAGCCTGCTTAAGATCCACTCCTCTCTTTCCCTCCCTCTCTCTCTCTCTCTCTCTCTCTCTCTCTGTCCCTCCCCTGCTTGTACTCACCTCTCTCTCTCTCTCTCAAAAAAAAAAAATGAGGACAAAATTAAGTCATTTAAGGAATGCATGAGTTCAAAAAATCTACTGTCATACACATTTAATTAAAAAAATTTTTTTAACTTGATGATATAGCCTAATAAAATGAGAACAGATTCCAAGGAAGTGGAAGCTAGGGGTCCAAGAAACAATGAAACTAACCTGTGAACACAATGAAAAGAAATCATAGGATGACACTTGGACAGCAAGCCTAGAAAGTAACACATTCAAATTAGAAAACAAAGTCTAAAGAAGATGTTCAGGAAGAAAATTCCTTCCATTCAACAATAAATATACTACAAAGCTGGAAGATCTTATTATTATCATGAAAAGGGCATATATTTCTTCTCTCATTGGAAAAAGAAGGCAATTAGATATTGTAGGGGGGAATCCATATGGTCTACACATGAAGCAAATTAAATATGGCATGATTTTGAGTAGTTCTTTTGGACAAGAAAATCCATTTTATCTAGACATTTGGAATATTCTCTTTCGGTCAGCACTGATTTAGCAAAATAGTATTACATTTTCCAATTTAGAATTCTAATCATAAAATTTGGGTCACAGTAAATAATATTTATTTAATCATAATATTATAAATATGTGTTCTAAAATGTTAAATAAAGTACAAAATCCTTAGTGTACAGAACAGAATGTAAATATTATCAATCTTGACATCATCAAAGGAAGAATATAGCCATCAGTGAGGCTAAAAAAGTGAAACAAAGGAATGAGAGATGAAAGTTTAGAGATGGTAATTTCTCTCCTCTTACATAATGGAGAATTTGAAGTTACTTTTTAAAACTGATGGAAGATAAGGAGAAGTTTTATATATTTTTAATTGATGTAAATGAATAATAGAATGTATATATATCATATTGCTCATATATATATCATATTGTCCATATGTAATATATCATGTTTGCATATATTATACCTCATTTTATGTATATGGCATAGCATTGAATATATATTTAGGAGGAGAGGGAAAGGGAGAAGTGGTGGGAAATCCCTCTGCTTTCATAACCTGGAATCAACAGGTGTTGTCTAAACTTAGAAATCAAAACACAGAATTATAAGTATATTCTGTAGGATTATGGTGATAATTGCAAGAACCAAAAGCATAAACATATCAAAGAAGCTCTTGGAAATATGCTAGGTACATGGGGAGTTCAAATTGGGAAATATGTATTTTTATTTTGTTTTATGCCATTCTATACATGAGTATGTTTTACTTTTATTAAAAACAAAAACATAAGTTAAGTGAGTCCCACTTCTGCTGCCTTCAGGAGGATAAGATCTATACTTACAATGTGTTTGACAATCTAGTTCCGAATGACCTTTTCAATCTTGTCTCCCAGAATTCATGCATCTGACCACCTCACTTTTTTCCTGAAAGCACACTGCTCTTCTGTTCCTTCATGCATGTCTTTTGCACATGACTACCTTTCTGTCTTAAAATGGAAGATAGGAATCTGCTTTGCTGGGGAAAGTTCTACTCAGCATTTATGAATAAGATCAGCAAGAAATCATGAAAAGAAGAAGGAGGAGGAGGAGGAGAAATTTGACTACATAAAAATTTAAAAGCTCTGTATGGAAGAAAGACACTGTAAACAAAGTTTGATGACAAATACAAATTGGGAAAAGAAAGATTTGCAGCATATATGACAATGGGTACAGCATGGACGTAGCCAAATGCCTATGAGCAACTGACTCTACCACTTACCAGCTGCAAGATCTTGAGCAAGTTATTTAACTTTCATGTGTCACACAGTTTCTTTTTTTTTTTTAATTTTTTTTCAACGTTTTTATTTATTTTTGGGACAGAGAGAGAGACAGAGCATGAACGGGGGAGGGGCAGAGAGAGAGGGAGACACAGAATCGGAAACAGGCTCCAGGCTCCGAACCATCAGCCCAGAGCCCGACGCGGGGCTCGAACTCACGGACCGCGAGATCGTGACCTGGCTGAAGTCGGACGCTTAACCGACTGCGCCACCCAGGCGCCCCTCACAGTTTCTTTATCTGTAAAATGAGAATAATAATAGTACCAAATTTATAGGATTTTTGAGGAATAAATTAATTAGTACATGTAAAGCATTTAGAACAGCACCTGACATATATTAAGTGGCATATAAGTTTGAGATTTTAGTATACTGTTGAAGATTTTAAAGAGCACTTAAAATAAGAAAACAGTATCTTAGCACCTATTAGGAAAGTGGTCGTATAGATAAGAAGGGTCAAAAGAAGAAATACTAATGGGCATTAAGTATATGAATTTGCTCAAGCTTGCCATTTATAAAAGTAATGGAGATTAAAACAAGCGAGATGTCTTTTAAATATCAGATTGGCAAAGACATAAATGATTGATAGTGCTGAGTTTAGGTAAGAGTATGGACAACTGGGCATGATCTCAAATGTGGGGATGGGAGAGAAATAAATTGATAGAACATTTCCAGAGAACAATGTGGCAATATTCATCAAAATTAAAGATAAGTAGTATATTTTTGACCCAGTCATTCCAATTTTATGAATTTCTGCTAAATAAATAAGTTGATAAGACTATCTTTGTTTGTTTGTTTGTTTGTTTGTTTGGAATAGGAAACAATTAGAAACAACCTAAATGTCTATCAATAGGAGTCAGTTAAATAAATTAGGATTCATCCCTGTAATAGAATACTATCCATTTATCAAAAATGGATGGAGTGGAGCCACATTGATTGACGTACACAATAGCCACAGTGTATCAGGTACATCAGAGAATTGCCTATTCTCTGGTAGGCAATTTATCTGCAACATTTCATTTACTTCTCATCACAACTCTGTAAGTTATATCATGTTATTAGATCAGTATTATAAAGAAGGAAACAAATTCAAAGCCCTTCGGTGACTTATAAAGGTCACAACTCAAACCTAGGCCCACTGACTCTGAAACCCATGTTCTTAATGTCAATGCCATAATGCAAATAGATTATAAGGCAGTTCATACTCTGTAAGCTGATTTGTTATATATAATAAATATGTAATGTGGTTTTACATGTCAACTTGACTGGGCCATGGGGTGCCAGATATTTGGTCAAACATTATTGTGGGTGTGTCTATGGGGGTTTTTCTGGATGAGATTAATATTTGAATTGGTAGACTAAGTAAATCCTTATCCAAGCAGCTGAAGAACTGAATAGAACAAAAAGGCTGAGTAAGAGGGAACTCTTCTTGCCTGACAGCCTTGAGCTGGGACATCTGTCTTTTCTGGCCTTTGAAGGTAAACTGAAACATCGGCTCCCCTTGGGTCTCCAGCTTGCCAGATTTTGGATTAGAACTTACACCATCAGCTCTCCTGGGTCTTCAGAGAGCTAACTGCAAGACATAAAAAATAGCCATAATCTGGGGATTTATAACCATGTGAGCCAACTCCTTATAATCCCTCACTCTCTCCCCATCCATATAAAGAAAATATATATATATATACACACACACACATATATATACATATGCATATATACATATATATACACACACACATATATATACACATATATATATACACACATGCATATACATATAAACAGGATATATCTTCCTGGAGAACCCCAATACATATGTAATAACACATTTTTAAGGCACAGGAGTATTGGATGGATATACACCAAACTGTTAACAGCTGTTTCCTCTGGAGGGCCAGAGCATGGAATAGGCTCTCACTTTATATTTTATCATTCTTTGGTCTTTGAATTTTTCACAAATAACAAGAATAGCATTTAAGGTTAAAAGTATATAATTATATTCTGAAAATACAACTTCAAATGGCTGCTTCCCCTCTCTGTGATTCCTTCCAACCCTCTCTCCCTGAATCAGAGGTAAGAACTCCCCTGACATTTTGCCTTTACATATATTAGAAAATTTAGAGTATCTCTTTGTCATTGAATAGGGCCTAGACTGAGTCCTAAATACTTACCCTGTTTCATTCATCTTCCTGGTCCCCTTTCACTGAGAAAGCTAAAATGGGGAATTCCTCAAATAGATTTGGTTTGAGCTGGACATGGTAAGCTAACCTGAAGGAGGAGGTATGCATTCAACCCTCTTTGCCTGTGTTCCCCTTCTCTTTGTTTTCCTGAAAGGATTTTACTGCTCTCTGTTAGGGACTATTCCCTTTTGATTTAGCCTCCTTTATGTCTGAGGCTTAGTTATATAATCACAGCTGAAGTTCTTTTTTCTCCCAAATTTCCTATGGAGAGCTTTTCTTTTGATGCTGGTCATTGGGAAGTCACTTAATGTTCTGAGCTATGCCTCTGCAGAATGGGAGAACCTAGATCCAGGGGACAATTTTAAAGAAAAGTTTGCACAATAATAGGAAGAATTCACAGCCCAAAGGAAACACATGAGTATAAACACTTCCAATTGTCCAAATTGGGGGCACAAGTTGGATTTATACACTTCTCCTCTCTCTCCTTACTGTCATGGGAAGATTTCAGAAATATCCCAGTCTTGTATTCTGAACTCCCTCGCTCTGACTATATACCATATAATGACTATCGTTTTCCTTTGTGCATCTTAAATAAGAATATATACTTGTGTAGTTGTTTGTGCAGAATATAAAAGTACTAACTGTAAAACTTTGTTTTGTAGTTAAAATGGCCAACACCTGGGGCGCCTGGGTGGCGCAGTCGGTTAAGCGTCTGACTTCAGCCAGGTCACGATCTCGCGGTCTGTGAGTTCGAGCCCCGCGTCGGGCTCTGGGCGGATGGCTCAGAGCCTGGAGCCTGTTTCCGATTCTGTGTCTCCCTCTCTCTCTGCCCCTCCCCCGTTCATGCTCTGTCTCTCTCTGTCCCAAAAATAAATAAACGTTGAAAAAAAAAATTTAAAAAAAAAAATGGCCAACACCTGAACTAAGCTACCTGATCTATGTTCTTGGATTATCCAAAGCAATAAACTAGAGAGGAGACAGGATAAGAACTCTGTCCAGAATACTATAGTATTTATGCTGCACTTGCACAAACCTGAGAGTGAGTGCCTCCTTAAATTTTGCACCTTGGACATTTTGCTTACCTCATTCTTAGTCCTGACCCAGGATCCTGCCATCTCCAGCTTCCCCAGGTCATAGCAGTAGGAGAGGATCCCAGTAGAGATATATTTTTCCCACTCCCAGTGCCACCCACAGTGGTTCCTTATCAGTAAAAATGTAATTAATGAGAAGTCCTCAATAAAGTCTTCCAGTAAATGAAAGAAAACAGAATAGAGAAGACCTGTGTCAGAAGGAGCACAAGTGGAAAGGACTCGAGTTTTCATTGAGGGTAAGTTTAATTTTCACATAAGCGCACCTACTAAAATTCCTAATGTGATTTTAGGTTGCAATTTTAGATTTTTATTATCTATCACAAAGAAAGCAATAATCCCATTCTCCTTTGCCCTAGTAAGAAATATCTGGAGTGAATTCAGCAGCAAGATATTTCTAATTATATTCTATGAGAAAAGGTTAAAAAACTGATAATGTTTAGTCTGAAAAAGAAATGACTCAGGGACTCCATGGTAATTGTTTTCAAATATTTGAATGGTTGCCAGATGAAAAGGGATCAGGCTTATTCTGTATGGTCACAAGAGTTAGAGCCAAAACCAGTGCATGACAGCTGCACAGAAACAGATCTTGGCTTGTTATAGGCCCTGGTGCCCAGATTATTATTGTTACAAATAATCCCTCTTGGTTTAGTGTGCAAGATAATTGGATTTCTTACCACAGTAAGCCAGATTGCAATCATACCTTACATGTAAGCTCTATTGGAACAGAATTATGCTAACGGGCCCAGTCAACAAAAACATTAGATGGATGGCTGATTTGGGAAGCTGCCATCCTTCCTTTCTTCCATGCTTTTCCCCTCAGACTCACTTGGCTTTTTTTTTTCTTTTCACCCTGTGTTGGTGGAGGCCCTTGGGATATTTGGAAATGGTGAAGTTTTCCCAGGTGGGTTTTCTTCTTGCTACAAGACTTTTCCTGAAACCTATTCCATATTCTCTCCATCCCTTCTTCTCCCACAGTCCAGATCCCCAGAAGCTTTCACTTTATCCCAGATATGTGCTTTTAAAACCCTAAGGACCATCTGCTGGTTTTGTCACATGGACCAGACCTTAGACCTTGCACTACCCCTCCTCTTCCTCTCTCACTTTCCCTGTCTTTCTCTCCCTCTCTTCTCCCTTCTCTTCTTTTATATTCTTGTTTTAATCTCCAAAGATTCACCTCTAGTCTCCCTAAGATCAAGAAGATAGAATGGTGGGGTGCCTGGGTGGCTCAGTTGGTTAAACGTCCAACTCTTGGTTTCAACTCAGGTCATGAAATCACAACTTGTGGGTTCAGACCTAGCATCAGGCTCTGCGCTGATGGACGGAGTCTGCTTCAAATTCTCGGTCTCCTTCTTTCTCTGCCCCTTACCTGTTCTCTGTCTCTCTAAAAAATAAATAAACATTAAAAAAAAAAAACAAAGAAGCTAGAATGGAGAACAATTGATACTCATATACAGACTTTCCATCTCTGAGACTCTACGATTTTAAGACATGCTTGGGGTGGAAAGGAACATGGTGTGCTTGAAGGATGGTGATATTTGCAAGATACAGGAGTTGAATTAGGGAATAGTAAGAATTATATTAGAAGATCCTGAACCCCAGACTGAGGATTTGAGACTCCTCTGAAATCTTTCAGGGCCTTTAGTAAGAAAGTGATATGTTCAAAGTGATGTTCTAGTCAGAAAATTATAAGATGGAGTATAGGATTAGTTGAGGAAGGTTGGGAATAAAGGCAGAAACTCATTAGAAGATGCTCTGTCGTCCAGGAATAAGATAATGGAAGTATGGACAATGGTAGCAGATATGGGAATAAAAAGGAAGAGTTGGGTTCAAGAGGCATGTTAGAAGAATTTTGACAATACTTTATGTATTAGACGGTATTGTTTTATCTGTCCACAAAAATATATCTCTTCTTCTTTCTTTCTTTCTTTCTTTCTTTCTTTCTTTCTTTCTTTCTTTTTTTTAGGAGCTGCCCATCTCCCACTTCAACCACGTGATCCTGGAAATGCTGAGGTGCAGCCATGAGAATGCCCCTCATAGACCTCCTACTGCAGGGAACACAACTGACTAAGGGTCCCAGCTGCTGTGTTTCATAATCCATCTCTGTGTTTGCACGGAGGCCACACTTCCCACACGCTGTTCTTGCCACCAATTGAGTATGACTGGAACACCAAGGTAGATCTGTTCCTGGGTGATGAGGAGACAAGGGACTCCTTTTTTCAGCCAACTTTGGCTCAAGAACGACCCGATAGCTTTGCTGAACTTGCTACAAACTGTAGAAACTCTCTCTCTCTCCTTCACTCAGGGTCAGACTGCATCATCTAAAGGTTTCCCTTTACATCCAGCTCCCTTACATACAGGCATCTCCCCAAATAAAATCCTTATGCATTTAATCCCATTTGGGCATCTGCTTCTTTAGAGGGCATGAACTAATATAACTGCCAATCCCAGAGAACAGCATCCCACAAGTCCCAATGGTTGGTCCAAGAAATAGGCCTATGACTCAAGCTGGACCAAAGGAATGCCTTCTTGAGACTGGCTGAACTTAAACTGGAGGCCAAACTCAGTTTTTCCTCATGCACACTGAGCTGTAGGTGTGTGACATCAAGGCTTCTACTGGCTCTCAGCCTTGTGGAAAATACCCAGCAAGTTTAGTTACTGTCCAGAGAGAAAGCACATTCTTGCTGCACCAGTTTGCTGGCTCTAGTTCCAGAGGTTCCTAGACCTAGTCCACTTCTTGCTTTCTTTGATTCTGGGAACTACCTTTGGATCCCCCAGAAAATTCGCTTCTTTTTCCTTAAGCTAATTGGAAACTCCACTGCTTGCAACCAAACGAGTCCTAACTAACACGTATAGTGACAAAACAGATTAAGTACAGGAAAAAGCAGAATTCGTTCTGAAGTTATAAACACAAGAGACCAGAAATATAGGAATTAGAAACATTTTATGGAAGATGATTCAGGCATGACAGGATACCAAAATCAAAATGTTCTATAGATTACTGGGGTTAGTATGATTGGAACCTTAGGGAGAGGTCTTAGGCAAGAGATATAGATACTGCACGGACTTGCCAGGTGATAGTGGAATGTAAAAAAAGGTAATACATTGGGCTTTTGCACTGTAATGAGATGATCATTTGCTCTATTTTTATTTTTCATCCTTGTACATAACCTATATGGAAGTGTCACTAACATATATATCCTTCCTCATTAATGTAATTTGGTAATTAGTTCAAATTAACTGTTTTTTTAAAATTTGTTATAACCAAGTTTAAATGAGGTTAAAGCCAAAATAATGGTTAAACAACACAGAAGCTGGCTTGTACTATAAATATTTTGTGTGTGGGGGGGGTGCACAACCAAATTACAATTACTTTGAATTGTAATTACAATTAAAATTAAATTACAATTAAATGACAATTAAAATTACAATTAATAATTTCATATATCCAAAAGAATGTGAATGAAGAGCAGAAAAAAATCCTACTGATGTGTCATCACAATTGTTGAAAAAAATAAAAACTAGAAAAAAGAAGAAATTGAATGCTAAGTCATTCTACAGCTAAGTCAACATGGATTAACTTTTTTAAAATTTTCCTCCACAAATCCCTTTTCTGAGTCACTTGCCTCGTAAAATTTAAGTCCAATGTCACTGTTACAACAGTGATACATTTGAGGACACAGAGAATTTGAAAATATATGACTTCTCTTTAAGAGATAAGAAACCTCTTTCCCAGGAAATTGATCAGGCCAGTAGGTGATGAGGTGGTTGTGATAATTATGATATTCTGCCATGCCCTCATTGATCTGTGTTCTCAATTTGAATTTTTCACTAAGAACTTTTGGCAGCAACCTTGTAACTCTTGCCAAAAATTTACTCTGGTGGCCATCCAAACTAGTGAGTTAAGCAAAACATTCCACAATAAGGTGTTAAATAGCTGAACCTTTCTTTTATATACCTGCCTTAATAAATTCATGTGTTTCCTTGACTCCTGAAATAAAATCAGATTTTTTTTTTTTTTTGGTAACAAGCATAAAAAAGGCCTTCTCTACAGGTGTTTCTCAAAGTGTGGTCCTTAACATCACATGAGTACCATCTAGGATTTGTTAAATATACAAATTCGTATGCTCCATCTCATATCAAACAAATCAGAACTTTTGGAGTTAGGACCTGAAGACACACATCTTTAAAAAGCAGCCCCTCCAAGGTACTGTCATGTAAAAGAAAGCTTTACTCCACAAAGACTGGTCTGAAAGGAATATTTTCCCTTCTATAGATTATTTTAAGTTCAGTAATCTAACACATACTGAAGTGTTTCAAGTAAAAAAAAATATTGAATACTTTCTTGGTATCTCAAGAAGAAACACCAGAGAAACAAATCTTTTAGGAAACAAATCTTCCTGCTTATGATACATCTCTTGTTTCTGAGAACAGTCCTCCCCACTATCTATAGTGAGACCCAGGGAGTCATGTTTAGTATAGTCAAATATGGTATAGTCAAGTGTAGTCTACTTACTCTTTGGTTCTAATTGATTGAGCTAATTGATTGGGGTAATACCTAACTGAAATGGACCAATCAATCCCAGTCAACCTCATTCTGTAATTTGAACTGAGAAAGCCAAAGAACATCACAGTTGGGACATCACCTTAAGGTCTAGCATGGAGTTCACTAACTTCCAACATCCAAAAACCCCAGAGCTGCCCTGTTCTCAGTCTTCACTTAGGCCCGAGATAAAGAAGATATTTCAACAGTGAAACAAGAACAGGATAAAAAGTAACAATTAGAGAATACAAAAAAAGATTTTTGAAACTAAAAATAATATAAATTTAAAATTCAATGTAACAGCTGAAAGATATAGTTGAAGACATCTCCCAGAAAGTTGAGGAAAATGACCAAGATACAGAAAATAGGATAAGAAGGGGTATCTGAGTGGCCCGGTTGGTTAAGCATCCAACTCTTGGTTTTGGCTCAGGTCATGATCTCACAGTTCGTGAGATCAAGCTCCATGCTTCAAGTATGGAGGCCGCTTGAGATTCTCTCTCTGCCCTTCTCTCTCTCTCTCTCTCTCTCTCTCTCTCTCTCTCTCTCTCAATAAATAAGGAAATAAAACTTAAAAAATAGAGAATAAGAAAAGAACATAAGGTGACACAGAAATTCCAGGGTTGCAAAAAAAAACCCAGAAGAAATCATCAAAGAAAAAATCTAGAAAATTTTCTGTATTTGAAGAACAAGATTTTTCAGATTGAAAGGCTACTCTGAGTGCCTGGTACAACTGAATGCCTTGTACACCAGAACACATCTCAGCAATTTTTAGAATTCCGGGAAGGCAAGAAGATCAGAAATCAGATGTATCACAAGGATAAATATAGAACAATCTGATTACATAACAGTAGCTCAATAAACTATAAACTAGAAGGCAATAAAGAAACGCCTTTAGGGGCACCTGGGTGGCTCAGTCGGTTGAGCGGCTGACTTCAGCTCAGGTCATGATCTCATAGCTCAGTGAGTTCGAGCCCCGCGTTGGGCTCTGTGCTGACAGCTCAGAGCCTGGAGCCTGTTTCAGATTCTGTGTCTCCCTCTCTCTGATCCTCCCCTGTTCATGCTCTGTCTCTCCCTGTCTCAAAGATAAATAAAACGTTAGAAAAATAAAATAAAATAAAAAAATTAAAAAAAATTAAAAAAATAAAAAAGAAATGCCTTTAGAATTCTGCAGAAAAATTAATTCCTAAGCTTCTATATCCAACCAAGTTAAAAAAAAAAAAAAGTGGAAGGGTTGGGGCGCCTGGGTGGCTCAGTTGGTTGAGCATCCAACTTGGCTCAGGTCATGATCTCGCAGTTCATGAGTTCAAGCTCCACGTCAGGCTCTGTGCTGACAGATCAGAGCCTAGAGCCTGTTTCAGATTCTGTGTCTCCCTCTCTTTCTGCCCCTCCCCCACTCTCTCTCTCTCTCTCTCTCTCTCTCTCTCTCTCTTCTCTCTCTCTCTCTCTCTCAAAAATAAAGATTAAAAAAAAACTAAAAAATTAAAAATAAAGTGAAAGGGTAGAATAAATACAGTTTTAGACATCTATGGTCTCAAAAAAATCTTACTTCCTATGCATCCTTTCTCAAAAACTTACTTGGGAATGTTTTCCAACATACTAATTGAAGAAGCCAAAAAAGGGAAAGATATAGATTATAGGAAACAGGAGCTTAACATGTAAGAGAAACTCTTAGAATCCCAGGAAGATGATGATAAAGGAAGAACCAGGAGACATCTGGACACCACACATAGAAGGCAATGAGTTCTCACGGGCCAAGTCACAAGGCTCCAAGAGAGACACTTCCTCATGAAGATGAATGCGAAAGAACACTTAATGTGCTTCAACATCTTGACAGGGTATTTAGATACACGAGCTTGAATCAGTGATGGGCACACAGAGACCTAAGAAGCTTTAAAAAAGAAAAAGATAATGATCAACTTCAATTTGTAGGAAAATAAAGGTAATCATATTTACTACAATGCTTACCTCTGAATAACAATCACTTAGTCATCACATGTAAACATTGAATATTGATCTAACCAGAGTATAAATTAACACTTTGAGAGTATAAAAACTATGGAAAGTGTGCATATGAGTGGTAAGAGTAGGGGATAGAAAGAGAGCTAAATCCTAATCTGTAGTGGAATAGATCGTGATTAAAACAGAAAAATTAAGTAGCAACAATACAACCATGATATTTGAAGATACGTAGAAAGATACCAAAATAATCAGGTAAACAAGGGGAAATAAATGTCTATTAGAAGGAAAAAAATTGGGCTGCCTGGGTGGCTCAGTCAGTTAAGCATCTAACTCTTGGTTTTGACTCAGGTCATGATCTCCTGGTTCGTGGGTTCCAGCCCCATGTTATGCTCCATACTGACAGTGCAGAGCCTGCTTGGGATTCTCTCCTCTCTCTGCCCTTCCCCTGCTAGCTCTCTCTCTCTCTCTCTCAAAATAAATAAATTACAATTTTTAAAAGGGGGAAAAAAAGAAGGAAGAAATTGTGGGAGAGGGCCAGGAGGTTTCTCTTTTTTATTACAAACCTTGTAGGACTGTTCTGCTATTTAAATATGTGCACATTTCTTTTTTTAAAACTGAGCTCACAATATGGCACTATTCTTTGAGAGAGCAATTTTTTTTAAGTTTATTTATTTTTTTGAGAGAGAGAGAGAGAGAGCGCGCAGGGGAGGGGCAGAGAAAGAGAATCCCAAGCAGGCTCTGTACCAACAGCTCTGAGCCCAATGTGGGGCTTGAACTCATCAATCATGAAATCCTGACGTAAGCCAAAACCAAGAGTTGGATGCTTAACTGACTGAGCCACCCAGACGCCCCTGATTCTTTTTTAAAAAGAGGGTTTATGAACTTGAATCATAGAAATGCACAAGTTGGGAAGGTCTCACAATTGGTGTGTCAGTTTGAGCCCTCTGGGAAGCAAATGTCGAGGTAGAATCAGAAGCACAAGAGGTTCATTGAGGCTAATGCCTGTGAAAGAGAATGGAGAAAGAGAATAGGAGTAGGTATGGAAAGCCTCAGACCACAGTGCAAGTCTGACCTCTGTTAAAGAAGGGGCAAGATGGGGATTGGGTAGAAAGAGCTTCAGACTGTGGTGCAACTCTGAGAAAGTTTGAGTCAGTCCATTAGTGAGCTCCAGAGCAAATACTGCCTCTTGGAGAAATTTCCCTCTGAGCAGAAATGGTCAAACTCTAGATGCCCCACCGCATTCAGTCTTCAGCTCTATCTCTTCACAAAGAGAGCCCTTCCTTGCCTTGAACACTGCAACATATCCTTCACCATCTCCATGGTTCATACAGGCTTTCTTCCAGTAGAGAAAAGCTTAGCAGGAAATTAATGAAATAAGCTACAGCACCCATCTCTACAATTGATTGTAGGGTTGCAACTGGTACTCATTATTTTCTTCTTCCACTATCCATTCTAAATTTTACTCACACTGAGCTATCGCTTCTGGAGCTGTTGGCAGGTTACAGGGTGGTGTGGCCAACCCGCATTTCTGAGGAGTCTGAGCCCCTGACTCCTTCATCAGGTCAGAGTTGCTGCACTTCTCCATTCACAGTCACAACTGGTCAATAGAGCACCAAGAAGCAAGCAAGAAGATCCTCTGCATTCCATAGATATCCCTCTCTGCCCTTACTGTATAATGGGAGACTTACCTCCTCCTGATAATCAGAGCTAATTACCTCTGACAAGATGGTGACTCTTTTCTCTCTTGCTCTCTTGATCGCTGGACACAGGAGTCCAAAGTGGCCAGTGGCAGTTTTAGGTTATAGTTCAATAGGACCCCAGCAATAGTGCTTCCTCTTTGAGGATCAAAACCTATAAGCCCTGTAGAGAGCAGAATTGTGGGAACAGGAATCACAAAGCCCCCAGTGGGTCTTTAGAAATGATGGTAAGTGGGGCCACTCACATTTCCACTCCATGGTTCCCAAGCCATATGTAGAAACCTGACTAAGGGTAAAGTACATATACTCCATCCTTCCAAAGTATGTTCCCAGGCTGGTACTCAGTTGTAACTTCAGCAGGTCATTCAGTACTCTGTCAGACCTGTTGCTGCTGGGTGGTGTGATAAATGAAATGCCCAGTAGATCCAATGGTCATGGGTCCCCCTCCTGCAGCTCCTTTGCTGTGAAGTTGCTCCCCTGGTCAGATGATAAAGGTGACTCCCAGTTACATGGATACTGTGAGTGATTCTATGCTTGTGAATTGGGCACTCCATAATGAATGTCACAATGGCACTGGCTGAGGCTCTATAGGCAAAAAAGGCAAATTCGTACCTGGAGTAAGCTTCTTCTCCTGTGAAAATGAATCACTAGTCCAGGGTAGTATGCTTTAAACTGAATGGTCAGTTGGTCTCTCAAAGAATAGTGCCATATTGTGAGCTCATTATCACTCTCTGTTGCTGGCAGCTTGGACATTCAGAAGCAGAGGTAGTTATATAGGTCTTGGTAAGTAGGACTCCATGTTCTTGAGTTCATGCATAACCTCTATTTCTGACACCACTATCACTTTGTTCGTGCACTTTCATTGTGCCAGTTCTTGGGTTCCTGCTGATAAAGGCAGGCTGAGGTCAACTGGCCAAGTCATTTTGTCTACTAGGTTGTTCAGTGCTTCTTACATGTTGAATGCATGCTGATGGGCCTGCCTATGCCACCATTGTAACAGGAGAGCCACAATGACACTTTAGGTTCCAGGTTAATTTCCTATGTCCAATAATCCCCCCAAATATCTGGGCATTCTCCTTTCTCTGAGTAAATGCCTGAAGGTCCTTTTGGGAAGGACTAGAAGAATCTTTACCTTATATTTTTGTGGGTACCTATTCACATTTTCAGTCAATAGATTTGGGGTCTGAGAATTGGCATAGGCCCAATTGGCTTAGGAATTAAGCAAGGGGTCACAACTTCTTACTGGGGCAACTGCCCTCAACCTTCTGCTTACCCATTCTTGCTTTCTCCTGATTGTATGAAGCAACGCCTTTGTTGGTTTCCCATTTATTTTTGTCCCTAGGAATGCTCTGTTCACTTAATAGTCTCCATAGCTCCCTTGTTGATTAAGTCTCCTTAGCTGCCTCTCCATATTTATCGGTCATTACCATAATTGTTTTCCCTGACTTTTGGCAGCTAAGGGCCACCTACTGGCCTCTGTTGTTGCAGAATCCCACCGTCCTGACCACTATTGATGAGCCTTGTTCTGTGACTGCATCATCTACCATCAGCCCTGGCCTACAGAAAAGAGCCAATACTTGTCTTGGTGAGACTGGTGCCTGTCTCATTAGCACATTCCTGATAGTTTGAGAACTGATGTGACTTCTAGGCTCTCTTATAGAACATAATCCTCTGGTGGGTCTTCTGACTTCACATAACATATATTTTCCAATATGGCCACTTTCTTGAGCCTTTAAGTCCCTTCTTAAAGCCTAGTGATTAACCTAGCAGCCGGGAGAAGAAGGAATAACTCCTTGTGTGCAGTCCCTGTGCTAGTTACTAAACGCTGGAATGGGCCACTTAAGCTGCCCAGCCACTTCTCAGTTTTTCCTTTTTCTTTCTTTTTTTTAATGTTTATTTTTGAGAGAGAGAAAGACAGAGCAGGGGAGGGGCAGAGAGAGAGGGAGACACAGAATCCAAAGCAGGCTCCGGGCTCTGAGCTGTCAGCGCAGAACCCATGTGGGGCCCAAACCCACAAATCGGGAGATCATGACCTGAACTGAAGTCAGATGCTTAACCGACTGAGCCACCCAGGTGCCCCTGAGTTTCCTCTTTCTGATAATTTCTCCAAAATATTAGTTATTTCTAAAAGTTCACCTCACAAATTTACTTAATTACATCCTATATGTTTTACAAAAGAGTTTCTTAAAAACACTACGATGGGGGCACCTGGGTGGCCCAGTCGGTTAAGCATCCAAGGTTAAGCGTCTGACTTTGGCTCAGGTCATGATCTACCAGTCCATGAGTTCAAGCCCTACATCAGGCTCTGTGCTGACTGCTCAGAGCCTGGAGCCTGCTTTGGATTCTGTGTCTCCCTCTCTCTCTGCCCCTCCCCCCTCCACTGGCGCTCTGTCTCTCTCTCTCAAAAATAAACATTAAAAAATAAATCCACAGTGATGATAAGAGGAGAGTGAATATTTGGGGGCTAAGTAATCATCATTGCAATATACATCATAAAGGTATGTTCCCTGTTGATAAGAATTTTTCTAATTACCTGTTATCATACACCACAACTGAAAAAATTAGGATACTCTTCTTAGAAGAGTGTCTTTATCTTTTTTCCTTAGCAATTTATATTATGACAGCAAGAAGAGCAAACAAAAGTGCATCAGTGCCAAGTACTCCCTCTCCTCCTCATTTCACTAACATCCACTGCTCTCCAGCAAATATGCATATAAATAAAAGACCTACAAAGAAGATGTTTTGCCATGGAAATAATGAACCAAAACTACCCTACTGGGTAGTCACAGGGGATTTTGGCAATCTATCTTCCAAATGTGTGCAGCTGTATTCTAAGACAAGGATAAAATATTAGAAAAGCTTCACTTCATACTCATTGGCCCTATATTACACGTCCCCAAATTCTACTTTGCTTTCCAGTGCAATAGTCCTACTAATGACAATCAGAGTAATCATGGGACCTTATCCCTCTAGTCAGTAATAGTCCTTAGTCAGTCAAAGTATAATAATAGCTATCATTTATTGAACACCTACCATATACCACATCATTTAATCCCCAACACCACATAGATATTATTATATCTATATACCTTCATATTACACCTATATACCCATATAGAGGGAGGGGACTGGTTGCTGTAGCCTGCAAACACAAAACACTATTTGTTTGTTTGTTTAATTCAACTTTCCTCTTCCATTGTATATATGATTCTGGAAAGTCTCTTCCAATATGCTATAGAGTGCAGAGTAGTATAAATACACACACACACACACACACACATAAACCCATACATGCAAAAATATTATGAGAGGGTCTTAAACATAGTTCAAGGAATCAACACCTGAAATCATTATTATACTACCTGCTAACTAACTTGGATTTAAATAAAATTTTTAAAAATTAAAAAAAAAAAAAGAATATCAGGGGCGCCTGGGTGGCTCAATTGGTTAAGCGTCTGACTTCAGCTCAGGTCATGGTCTCATGGTTTGTGGGTTCGGGCCCTGTGTCGGGTTCTGTGCTGATGGTTCAGAGCCTGGAAACTGCTTCGGATTCTGTGTCCCCCTCCCTCTCTCTCTGCTCCTCCCCCACTCACACTCTCTCTTTCTCTTTCAAAAATAATAAATAAACATTAAAAATTTTTAAAAAAGAATATCATAAGGAAAAGAAAATACATTTTTAGTATTGTACTATGTTAAATCCACGTGTATGTACGTGGCCCCAGACAATTCAATCCCGTGTTGGTCAAAGGTCAACTATGTTTCATATTCTAAACAGTTATCCTATAAAATGAACCGTGGAATATAACCCATTTTTAAGTAAAAAAAGGAATCAACACCGTTCAAACAAGTTACTTGTATGTTTGACTCAGCAGTTAGGCCTAATTGCTATGTAGCATTTTAACAAGTAATCATATTGATTTAATTAAGTTGCTAGGGGAGCCTATTAACAAGTAATCATATTGGGCACCTGGGTGGCTCAGTCCATTAAACGTCAGACTCTTGGTCTCAGCTTAGGTCATGATCTCACAACTCATGAGTTTGAGCCCCACATTGGGCTCTGTGCTGACAGCATGGAACCTGCTTGGGATTCTGTCTCCCTCTCTTTCAGCTCCTTCCCACTCTCTGTCTCAAAAATAAGTAAATAAACATTTAAAAAAAGAACAAGTAATCATATTAATCTTGTGTTTGTATATAAATTTAGTTTTCAGTGGGCTAAAATATGAAACTGTGATTAAAATATGAAACTTCGGTTCACATGGTTAAAACATGAAACTAACACGTGTTCCGTCTTAGTTAGCTGCCTCTCCATGCCTTTCTAAACGTTTCTACCATTCTACCCTGAACGGTAGAAAAAATACTCCACCGGCCACTGTGCCTCTGCCTGGGCTGGCTCCCTGTCCCTCCTGTCTTCCTCCCCTTGTTCAGAGTGTCTTCTATACTGCCCACAAAGGCACGGGAATGAAAGGTTACTGTGAAGAGAAAACGGAAAGGAATAAAAAAGAGGAAAATCAAGAAACTATTACCAGGAGGAGATATACAATCAAATTTCAAATGGAAAGCTGTAGGGCATTGGTATAAATGAGCACATGTAAAATATATCCAAATAAAATACAGATTTTACACAAATATGCAGACTAGACTGCTTCCTTTTTTTAAGATTTTATTGTTATGTCATGTCTATACCCAACATGGGGCTCAAACTTACAACCCCGAGGTCCAGAGGCATATGCTTCACTGACCGAGCCAACCGAGTGCCCCCTGACTAGACTGTTTCATAGCGGTATTTTAGGGTCTTGAGGAAGACTCTACGAATAGCACATGAGGTTAAAGCATGGAATTTATCATTATATCTGGGATTTAACTGAGTCTTCATCCCAGTAAGGCAATATTTTAAGCGATATTTTTAACATTTCTCATCCTGAATTTGTTCAAATATTAACTCATTTTAGCCAGATATTTAGTTGCTATAAGCTTTTATCTCTCTGAAACAAAATGTAGTGATAACTTATAGTGATATTTTAAATAAACCCAAAATTTTCTTGTATGAAAAATGTCTCAAGGGGGCTTTATTTATTGCTTGAGGTATAGGCCACACTATTAATTGGAGAATTTCTTATCCTCTTTGTATAAATTTCCTTTCATTAAAAAGCAATTGGATATCATTTCAAAACTGTAGGACATAACCTTAATGGCGTTTATGAACACTTGTATTTATTTGCAGACTAAGTAAATTAGTCCACGAGCAGCGCTTTGAAAAACTTAAGGAGCAACTTTTCAAAATACATAATGTTGTGAGGGATGACTATTTTGTTCATTAACAGTTTTAGGGTTTTAATAATTTAAAATGACTCCTTCTCACTGGAAGTTCATGTTTTGTGATTTAATGTGAATTGAAAATAAATAGCAGTTTCATACATTGTTTTCGCTTTTATTTATAGAACTATCAGCAGCCGAAAAGAAAACTAGGATGCGTTGTTTTGCAGTGCCAATTTGGCATATGCATCCTGGATTGGCCCCAGGGCAGCGAGGTAATTCCACTCGTTAAAGCTGAAAAGTAGGTGAAAACACAGGACAATAGAAATACCCCAGGTGCTGCTGGCCTGGGACTATCCACACACTCTATGTATTGGGTTATTTTTTAGGCATTGTAATCCTATACACCCTGTTCCCGTTTCCCTCTGGGTTTATGGCAATGCGGTTATGAACTGTCCCTGCAGCTGTAGTTTTTTCTCATTATTTGCCCTCCACCACTCCAAGCTCAATCGTGGTGCCCACCTGGATTTCTGCAGACCCTAGAGCGAGGCGTCCTGAATTTAGGTTGGCATACTGGGGATTCCCAGAAGAAAAACCGGGGTGGACAACTGCCTCCAGAAGGGTTATTGGAAATACTCTAGGGAGACATACCTTGAAGAGACTGAAGAAAGCAGGACTGAGCAGAGGCAGAAAGTGACCCATGATGACTCCAGTTCCAGCTTCCTACAGGAAGGCAGGGAGGGCTGGCCTTTACATCCCCTCATTCAGCCAGTCCTTGGCCATGAACCACCCCCAGCAAGCAATGTGGCCTTGGGCATAAAGTTCCCTGCAGCTGAAGGCACTTTCCCTGTGGGCACACAGCTCTGAGACATCAGCAGCAGATATTCCCATACCCCAGAGGCCGGAAGATGGTTGCTTTGGACCAGAGGAGGGAATCTGGGAGGAGTCATGCTCAGTTAGCTCCTTGCATCCCTCAGGTTCACTTGTTTCCTAGAGTAAGTTCTCCCTGGCCAGAGCTTCCCCAGAATTAAGAGGTGGAAAGTTGTTCACCAGGTACCGGAAACAGTAAAAGAGAACTCTAAGGTATCAGGGAGTCAGCAATAGCAGGAAGCACTACCACCTTAGGGCTAAAGGACCAGAGGGAAGAGGGTGGGGTTGTTAAATCTTAGAAACTTAAGACAAGCTGCTCTGAGGAAAGAAAGAAAGAAAGAAAGAAAGAAAGAAAGAAAGAAAGAAAGAAAGAAAGAAAGAAAGAAAGAAAGAAAGAAAGAAAGAAAGAAAGAAGAGAGAGAGAGACAGAGAAAGAAAGAAGGAAGGAAGGAAGGAAGGAAGGAAGGAAGGAAGGAAGGAAAGGAGGAAGGAAGGAAGGAAGGAAGGAAGGAAGGAAGGAAGGAAGGAAGGAAGAAAGAAAGAAAGAAAGAAAGAAAGAAAGAAAGAAAGAAAGAAAGAAAGGGATACAGGGTGCCTGGGTGGCTCTGCTGGTTGAGTGTCCAACTCTTGATTTTGACTCAGGTCATGATCCCAGGGTCGTAGGGTCTAGCTCCACATCCAGCTTTGCACAGAGTGTGGAGCCTGTTTAAGATTCTTTCTCTTTCCCTGTGCCCCTTTCCCCTACTCTCTCTCTCTCTCTCTCTCTCTCTCTCTCTCTCTCTCAAATAAAAAAAAATAGGATAGACAGCTGTAAGTGCCCTTTGAAATAAAGAATAAAAAGAACTCAATGAGCCATTCTGGAAAACAGTACAGAGGTTCCTCAAAAAGTTAAAAATAAGACTACCCTATGATTCAGCAATTTCACTACTAGATATTTACCCAAAGAATACAAAAATACTAATTTGGGGCACCTGGGTGGCTCAGTTGTTAAGCATCTGACTGTGGCTCAGGTCATGATCTCACAGTTTGTGAGTTTGAGTCCCACATCAGGTAAGCCTGTGCCTTGCTTCAGGTGAGCCCTGCTTCTCTCTCTCTCTGTCTCTGTCTCTCTGCCCCTCCTGGGATTCTCTCTCTCTCTCTGCCCCTCACTTATTTAAGTCTTCTCTTTCTCTCTCTCTCTCTCAAAAAACAAAAAACAAACAAAAAACAAAACTAATTTGAAGGGATATATGCATCCTGATGTTTATAGCAACATTTTCAACAATAGCCAAACTATGGAAAGAGCCCAAATGTCCATCAACTGATGAACAGATAAAGAAGATGTGGTATCTGTGTAACAATGGAATACTACTCAGCCATCAACAAGAATGACATCTTGCCATTTGCAATGATGTGGATGGAGCTAAAGAGAATTATGCTAAGCGAAATAAGTCAGTCAGAGAAAGACAAATAACATATGATTTCACTCATATGTGGAATTTGAGAATCAAAACAAATGATCACAGGGGAACGAAAGAGAGAGGAAAACCAAGAAACAGGCTCTTAACAATAGAGAACAAACTGATGGTTGCTAGAGAGGAGGTGGGTGGGGGGATGGGTAAAATAGGTGATGGGAATAAAGGAGTGCCCTTGCTGTGATGAGCACTAGGTGTTATACATAAGTGTTGAATCACTAAATTGTACACCTGAAATTACTATTATGCTGTATGTTAACTAACTGCAATTTAAATAAAAACTAAAAATACAAAAAAAAATGCAATGACTAGGTGTGTTGATCCCTATGGAGGATCAAAGAAAGGGAGAAATCATTAAACAGGCTCGCTATTCAAATGGAAATACCCTTGTCTCCTCATGAAACCCTGTTAGTGGCTTTGTGCCCGCCTAAGGAGATCATTCCAATCATCAAAGAAGTATGTTTTAAGTCAATATTGAGGTACTGCTTTAAATACACTTACCCATCAACTATTCACTCAATAACTTACTTTTGCTAAGTACAATTGAGGTTGTGGTCAGTGTGATGTGATATACACGCACACTGCTGGTGGCAGGGTAAACTAACATAGCCCTTTTGAAAAGCAATATGGGACAGTTATCAAAGATGGGCTCAATGCTTACTGCTTTTGACTTAATACTTGAAAGTTGAAATTCACAGGAAGAAGTTAAGAACGTACAGGATACCCCTACCACCTTAGACAATCTTAGGGACAGTTGCTTCTAAGCCACGAACTGTCCTTTGGCAAAAAAACTGGTTTGACCCAGAGCTCTTGTTCTTACTTTTTGCCCTGAGTCCTGCCAATGAACCGGTGGACATTTTGTTAAACGGGAGTTACACAGCTAACCTCTAACAGAAGGTACCTTTCCTCTAGCTCCTTGTCCATGTGGCTAATCAGAGCCTTATAATTTATAAATGTATTATGAATTATAAATGTGTGTATAAATGTATAAATTCTCTCAGTTGAATTATGTGCTCTTCCAGAAACATCATGATGGATCTGCTATTTAAAAGCTCCCTGAATGACTCTGGCTCCAGGCCCATAACTTTCTAGTACTAGGTGTGCTCTGGGCTCTTTCCTTCGGTTTGTCCTGCCTTGTTTCCTTCCGCTTCCGCCTCACAGCTCTAGCAAAGAGGAGCGACCACCTTTCAAGACTGCCATTTTCGGCACAGCTGGAATTCAAAACTCTGATTCAAAACTCCGTCCTGATCCACTGATCCACTGCAACCACTCTTTTGGCTATGGCTTGCCAACCTCTGTTGACACTTACGTTGAAGGAGTAAAAAGGATGCAGTGATCGTTTGTTACGACCAAAGTGATACACTAAAAAAATGTGTTCTGTCGTGAGATGTTAAGGTATTATTCAAGTTATGTTGATGAAACAGTTGAAATCTGGGAAACCTACTTCCCTGTGTAGCCTTGCCTCAAATCCATACCCTCTACATCCTGTCACCTTCTCCATGAAGGCTTCCCTGTCCTCTTTACAGCGTGAGAGGGGTATTATCTCTATGTCCCCTCAGTGTGTGGGATATCGCTATACTGTAAGCATCTCCAGGTAGTACAGGAGAGTCAGAACGTTACCTCTGCTCTCTTATGGTCTGTGGCTGGGCCTAAGAATTAAGTTGATATGGGGGCAGATTGACAGGAGAAAAGCACACAATTTTTACTGAATATTTTTCCATGTACATGAGAATCTTCACAGGAATCTGAAGACCCAAAAAGCACCTAGGCCTAAGTGTTTATATACTAGATTAAACAAAGAATAGTAATTATGGAAAAGTAACAAAAATATGTGGGGGGGGGGCTACAGGAAGATGAAGGTTATTTTGACAAGGCCTATTCATACAGATTTCTCTTGGTCTCAACTCCCCATCTCTGGTGATAAGACTGTTCTTTTCCTCCTGTGGTAGGGAAGGTGTCTTCCACGTGAGCGTTTGGTTTCCTGCTTTTAGAAGGAAAAAGGGAAGTCAGAGTTCTCTTCCTGTGTCTGTTGTGTTTTTTTTTAAGAGCCTCTAGCTCAATATAATCAATATACCAAAGTGGCACGTGCTGCTTCTCTCAGTAGCGTACGTTTAGGTACTTAAGTATTTGCTGAATGTTTGTTGAATGAATGTATCCCTTTGTGCAACTCTCCCACTCAATCAGCGTCCAGGCTCGTAGAGGGGAGAGGGGGCTTCGGCTGATATAAAATAATTGACAGTTCTGAAATCCACATTCCCTGATTCGAAAGGCTTTGCACACTCAGTAATGTAGTCCCACACCCACACTGAAACAGCTGGACTGCTAAGAAGAATTTAGAGGAAGATGTCAACAGTTTCGGACTCCCTGCAGGGTGGCTTAGCTGGTCACGGGAAACAATAAAACTGGTGTGGCGGACTTTGCTCCTCCGGAATGCCTTTACACCAGACCCCCCCACCCCCCACCTCCACCCCGTGGGTAAATATCTTTCTGTCAGAGCGGCAGGCTCACAGCTTCACTGTATTAAAATGGCAGGCGATTACTTATATCTTATATGCCTTGACACCAGTGTAAGCTTAAGAGGCACAAGAAATAAGATTGAAGAAGTAAACTGACTTTGCTTACCAGGAGGGCCTTGAATGCCATACTCAGGAATTTGAGTCTGAGGAGAAGGTGTTGGAGCAAGAAAACCACGTGAAATGTGGCTTGATGAGGATCCTTGGACAGCACTGTGAGGGTGTGGGGAGCAGGGATAGGTCACTTAGGAAGGGGTGAGGAAAACACGTGAAGAAGGAAATCTCTGAGTGGAAAGAGAACACGTTTGTTTAAGGCAGAAAGGGAAAAATGAGGAGTTGGTGCTACATGCAGTAAAAACTTCCTCAAATCGAACTGTGTAGTTGGTTAATCTTCAGAGCTTCGTAAACTTGTTCTGCAGTTTCCTGCAAACTTTTTTTTTTTTTTACAAACTTTCTCTGTCAACATACAGTAAATACTCTAGGCTTTGCAGGTCTTACCGTGTGTCAAAACCCCTCAGCTCTGCTCTTGCAGTGGGAGAGCAGTTGTACTTGTAATAACGAGCATACCTAGGTTCCAATACAACTCTCTTCATAGAAAACCAAAAACCAGCTGGTGATCAAGGGCAGCAAACTGAAGCAAGGCCAGGAGAGAGTTCATTTTAGAGGGCCCACAATTTCTCAGGTAAGAGGGAGACCTGAGGAGAGGGCCGTGAGGTTTCGTCTTTGGGAGAGCAGTTGAAACCGATGCAGTGGGGAATTCGAGTGAGCTGCTGAAGTCAGTGCTACGAGGGCTCTGTAGCCAGCGAGACTCTTGCCTCAGCAGGTGCAGCTGAGAAGCTGAGAGGCATCTGCTCTGGAGAGGAAGTGAGAGAAGACAAAAAGCAAGTCCCTGGGACCAGGCGTGACGGCTCTAAGCATCTCCGCTATACCTTGTGAATTGCCTCTTTGTTTTTCTTGATCTCTTTTCTGCTTTCGAGGACTCAGCAAAGACATAGCGAGTCCTGAAGTCCATGTTTATTCATCCAGTTCCTGTTTGTAGAGTACCCAGTAGGCACAATTCACTGTTCAAGGTGCTGGATATGAAGAGTAAACAAATCCCGGGAGTGATTGAATCCTGCTCTCACAGCACCTACATTCCAGTTGGGGAGACAAACAACGGAGAAGCCAAAAAAAAAAAAAAATTATAATTCTGCACACTGGTATGTGCCGTGGAGAAAGTAAATCAGGGTAATAGGACAGGTCTGGAGGAGGCATTGTTTGAGCTGGTGGTCAGGGGAGGCCCCTCTGAGAAGACAACAGCTGAGCCAACATCTGAGACAAGAAGCTCCAGCCTGTGCAAACCTGAGAGAAGGCCCTTCTGGGCAGAGGGAACAGGTGCAGTGGCTCTGAGGTGGGAGTGAAGCTGGAGAGCCTGAGAGCCAGTGTGGTTGGGACACAGCAACCAACGCGGGGAGGGTCAGAGTTGGGTTTGCAGAAGTGGGAAGCAGAAAGATGCGACAGCCAGACACTGGCCAAGGCACAGGGAGACTAAATTCTCCTCCAGGCTCTGCCACTAATTTCCTGTGGGACCTAAGGACAATCAGCCTGGGTCTCAGTTTCCTTGCTGCAAGATGTGAGGCTTGGACAAGATGATATGCATTGAGGCCTGCCACAGACACTTAATGCTGTTTGTTTAAAAGGAGGATCTTTGGGGCGCCTGGGTGGCTTAGTCAGTTCAGTATCCGACTCTTGATTTCAGCTCAGGTCATGCTTTCACAGATCATGAGATTGCGCCCTGCATGGGGCTCCCAGTACAAAGCCTGCTTGGGATTCTCTCTCTTCCTCTCTCTCTGCCCCTTCCCTGCACACACATGCTTTCTCTCAAAATAAAGAAACAAACTTTAAAAAAATAATAATAAAAGAAGATTTTTAAAGTTCTTTCTTGCCTTTGTTCTATGCCTAGTGTTGCTCAGAGCCTACCCTGTATAACAGTATTCCCCCTACCCTTTAGGATTCTCTAGCTCCTCCTCGTAAACACAACATAACACTCTCTGCCCACCTCCCCAGGCCTCCTTATGTGCAACACCCTCCTTTCTGTTTTCTACCTGTTCTCATCTATTCTGAGAGCTCCAGATTAAATCCCACTTTGCTCATAAAGCCTCCTTTGACCACCCATTCTCATGAAGTCCAAGGCAGTTTATTCCTCTTCATTTATGTGTGATCACCTGTTACTCATTGTTTTCCTTTGTACACATTTCAATCTTCCCAATGTTATTCTGTCCTCTTAAGGGTCATGTTATTAGTCATGGTTCTCCAGAGAAACAGAACCAGTAGGATTTGTGTGTGTAGATATAGATATAGACATATATGGAAAGAGATTTATTTTTTAAAATTTTTTTCTAACGTTTATTTATTATTGAGAGACAAAGAGACACACAGCATGAGCAGGGGAGGGGTATAGAGAGGGGGAGACACAGAATCTGAAGTAGACTCCAGGCTCCAAGCTGTCAGCACAGAGCCCTACACGGGGCTCAAACTCACAAACTGCAAGATCATGACCTGAGCTGAAGTTGGTGGCCTAACCGACTGAGCCACCCAGACACCCCAAGAAAGAGATTTATTTTAAAGAATTAGCTTATGCAATTTGGGGGGCTGGCAAATCTAAACTCTGAGGGTAATCTGGCAGGCTGGAAACCCATAGAAGAGTTGATGCTGTGGTCTCTCTCTCTCTCTCTCTCTAGGTTGTAGGCTTGAGTCTGAAGGCAGCCTGGAAATAGAACTTTCTTTTCCTTAGGTGACTTCAGTCTGTTCTCTTAAGGCCTTCAACTGGTTAGATGAAACCCACCCACATTATAGAGAGTAATCTGCTTTTCTCAGTTTCTCCTGACTTAAATGTCAATCACATCTAAAAAATACTTTCACTTTCAGCAACATTTCAGACCAGTGCTTGACTGAACAACTAGGCACCAAAGCCTGGCTAGGCTGACACATAAAATTAATCATCACAGGAGGGGATGGAGCTTTATGAGTCTTTGTAGGCTTCACTGAGTTTAGCACAAATGTACTGTGTGCAGTAAGCATCTGATAAAGACTTAACTACAGGGCTCTGATTAGTGCTGTATATCCATTCATTTAGCAAACACTGTATTTAATGAGCACCTACTTTGTGCCCGATGCTGCCATAAGGGCTGGGGAAATGGCAGTGAGCTAAACTAATAATAATGAAATCCGATTCTTTTCCATTCATATGTTTGTACATCTTATAGACCCAGTCTGAGAGTGTTTTTGTTTGTAGTTTGTTTTGTTTTGTTTTGAATTGGCTGGTGCTGTAAAGTTATAATAAGTATAAGTCCTTGGTAGGTCTAGTCATCAGAGCTATCAGAGTAGGATTCTAAAAAACCTGAGGCCTATAGATATTAGGTAACTGCTTACTTGTGTTAGAATATGTGGCAGACAAAATTCTAAAAATGGCTCCTTAATATTCTAGCCTCCTGGTTATTCACTCCAACAGTGATCTAAGTGGTGCTGAGGAAGAATTTTGTAGATGTAACTAAAATCTCAAGTCAGCTGACCTTGAAATATGAAGGTTATCCAGGTGGTCTGACCCCACAGATGAACCCTTTAAACGCCGAGTTTTCTCTAATTAGCTGCAAAAGAGGAGACCAGAGATTCAAAGCTAAAGAGGACTTCTGACACATCTTTGCTGGCTTGAAGAAGGAAAGGTCCATGTGTCAAGGATGTGGACAACATGAAGGAACTGAGAACTTCCCCTCACCAATAGCCAGCAAGGATATTGGACCTCAGTCCTGCAACCACAAGAACCAAATTCTGCCAACAACCTGCATAAGCTTAGAAGCAGATTCTTCCCCGGTCCCCCAGACAAAAGCCAAATGGTCAACCCTTGATTTTGGCCTTACCGGGTAAAAATAACAAAACAAACAAACAAAAACAAAACGTAAAGCTCACACAGACTCTGACCTACAGAAGTATGAGCTAATAATTGGATTGTTGCTTTCAGTGGTTGCTTGTGGTAATATATCATGTAGCAATAGAAGATTAATACATAGTATACAGCTGAATAGTGACAGGGCCCCCCTTAAGATCTTGGGTTTTTTCCTAAGTGGTTGAGAAAGCAAAACTCTTTCTCTTTTCAGTAATTTTTGACACATTTGCATAAAAGAATAATGTTTTTGTTGTTATGTGGTCAGCAGTATTTATCTGAAAATACTGCAAATCTGAGACATATCTGTTCTGTTTTGAGTGAAAAAGGTCTGTGGTAAAGTATTAAGCTATTATGCTGAAAGCAAAATAAATTAATGAGGATCCATAAGCCATATCCACTTTCATTTGTGTAAAATATTTAGTATCATCTTTATCACATGTTATGAGGATAAGTGATAATATGGTCAAACTCCTGGTGTTAAACACCCCAAGGACTAACGAACTTATGAAGGAAATGAATAATTTGTTAATGCTTTGGAAATGAGGGCTTTAGGCAAGCAGAGCTGAGTTTCCTGTTCTTAATAAATGTAGATGGATGTGTTTCATGATAATTTAATATGCCTGGAATAAACTCCCACTTTGCATCTGGCAAGTTTCTCCCTTTTTATTTATTAGATTTTCCCTCTAGATTCACTCATCTCCCAAAACCTCTCAGAACCAACAACACACCCTGAAGGCAATCCAGGCCCAAATAATAACTTCTGAATATAAATAGAATTTGGGAGCAGGAAGGGTGTCAGAAATGGTCCAGATCAAAACACCCACTATTCAGATGAGGAAAGTGAGGCCCAGAAGAAGGCTTTGTCCAAGTTGCAGGACTTTGGTGATGGGAGTGGGGCTAATTTTTAAGATGGTTAATAGAAATATAAGGAAAGCTGACTAGCTTTCCTAGACTAACTTTTGTCAGAATTAACTTGGTTAATGTGTATGAGCTATTTCTGACAAAATTAGAATAAGCAGTTTTTAGTTTCAAATTCTGGGTCCTTAAACAGAAATTACAAAAAGAGTCTCCAGCCTCCTACTCTTTGTCAACTGTAAAATGAATAAGGTTTCCAGTGACAGGCCATCTTCTGTAGGTTGTTAGATAGTATTTGCATGTGTGGCTTAAAATCACTGAAGGTTAGCTGACCTGTGAAAATAAGGTTAGTTTTGATATAGAAGAAGCAGAAAGCTATGCAGAAAGTCCCTGACCTAGTAATGGAGCCAGTAGTTCTGCCCCTAAAATGACCCTCTTTCTCCCTCTGGATTCTGACTGTTAGATAATACACGTAAGAACCACTAGACAAAAGGGAACAAAAATATCAGCTTTATTAGTGGCTTGGCAAGGACCCAATAATCTTCACATTACAGGTATCTATGTACAACTCAGAACAGAGAAAGCTGCTAAGAACTGATGTCAAAGTGGGGGCCTCTCACTTTCACGCTGGTATCTGGGCTCTGGGATAGGCCATCCCAGGGGTGAGGTGGGGGCTTGGGTATGAAGGGCGTCCACTAAGCAAACTGCCATGAGGTTGAACACTGTCGATCACACACATCATCATGAGAGGGTAAACCCAGTTCTCTGCGCTGCATAGACAAGGGAGGTGCAATGAGCTCTGCTCTACCCAGAAGGGAGACAGATATGGAAGCCTATGCCAGGTGACCTGCTGGGCCTATTCCTGTTTGAAGCTTGAAGCTAATAAGCCTTCTCCCTATGAAAAGGCAGGAATTAATCATTTTTTCCTCGCCAGGGATAAACCAGTAGAGAGTAAAGACTCAGACAGTTGGTGGACGTCACGTCCTCTAGGAATAGGTGAGAATGTACAGAAGTAATAGAATTCTCCCTCCAACAACAACAACAAAAAGGCTGTTTTCTCTTCAGATGGAGTTTGAAACCAACATTGTCTCAATATTTCAGAGAACTCTGAACCCAGAAGGACCAGTGATAGAACTTCTGGGGTAGGGCAGATCACCGTTCCTCACCTTGGCCTAGTACTTAGGAAACCTCACCAGCAGAACCCTGAGCAGGAAGAAAATGTGGTATTTGGAGGAGGACCCCACTATACACAGGCTGTGCACCCCTTGGAAGCTCTTCACTCATAAAATGCAGATCAGCTATCTTCCTTTGACAGTTGTTTCAAGAGTGATAGCAAATACTAGGCACTCGACAAATGGCATTATTAAGGGCTCTTGATTTTTCTCTAGGTATGGATATTAAGAATACTAGAATTAATATTATTATAATTTGTAAAATGGATACTAGAATAAAGGGGAAAAAACATATTCAAGCTGACTGGGGAAGAAACCATCCTGGCTAAAGAATGAAATTGTACACCCTCTGTCCAGATTTTAAAACAAAGACTCTTAGTTGGGACCTGGAGCTTTCTCTCTTTTTTTTTTTTTAATGTGTTTATTTATTTTTGAGACAGAGAGAGATAGAGCATGAGCAGGGGAGGGGCAGAGAGAGAGGGAGACACAGAATCTGAAACAGGCTCCAGGCTCTGAGCTGTCAGCACAGAGCCCAACGCGGGGCTCGAACTCACGGACTGTGAGATCATGACCTGAGCTGAAGTTGGACACTTAACAGACTGACCCACCCAGGTGCCCCTGGAGCTTTCTCTATCCATATGCACACGCATGTGCAAGAATGTCGCTGCTCTAATATTCCCCTAATTGCTTTAATGCTAAATACTAAATGTATTTAGCATGTGCCAGGCCTTCTGGTAAATATGGTATGGATATTATTTTGTTTCTGCCAGGAACCTGTCACATAGTGAAACTCCAGAAAATACTTGTTGATGAAATGAATAAATGTTCCACATACTAACATTAGAAAGTATGTTTTATCTCTATTTTTACAAATGAGGAAATGAAGTTAGATATGCAAAATAACTTGTCCGAGGTCACACAGCTATCAAGCATCAGAGCTAGGATTGGAAACTGGTCCTGTATGATTTCAAAACCCTACCATGCACACACACATGCCCAGGCCCACACACACGTGAGGCTGTTCATACGACACAAACTCCTGACTTATACACGCTCCTTTTATGAATCTCTGTTGGCATAGGGACTCTCTTTCTTGCTGCCATGGTATGGTACATTTCTTTTTTTTTAACCACTGTCAAATTTAGTTTGATAAATAAATAGGGGTTCTATAAGGAATAAATAAATAGACAGTTAATATCATTTATGTGGCATATATATACCAGGTAAATATTCATTGTAGTAGACCCAATGGAAGATACAAAGATAAATCAATCTGTACATATGGGGTCTTTAAGGAGCCTCCAGTTTAGTGGGGGGGAAATAAAGTCAATATATAGATATTTATGATGCAAGGTGGAAAGATATAAATGCCATACATAGATGTAAATATAGTGTTATGGGACTTTAGAGTAGAGGGAGATTGAATACATGTTAACCGGGAAGATGAGATTTGACTTCATGAAGGAAGTCAGATGAAATAGGTCTTGAAGGATGGGTTGAAATAAGATATGTGTGGATTTAGGAACGGAATCCCAGGAAGGTGACTAGCAGGAGCAAAGGCCAGAGGTGGGAAAGCACAGGGTGTATATATGAAATTGCATTTTAGTTTGATAAGGGATAAGAAGCAAAATGCAGAATGAAGATTAGGAAGATAGGCCAGGGGGCCTGATAGTGGGGAGGAGGGAGAGAGGGTGACATTTAATGGGAGGCCAAGAAGTTTAGATTCTGTGGTGGGGAACAATGAAAGATTTAAAACACAAAAGTGACTTGAGGCCTGTGTCAAGGGCTGTTTAAGGATAGGAATTCGACACTGATCCATACAATGATTGGCCTAGGGAAAGCCCGGAGCCAGCAAGTTCAAAGAGGAAGCTCTCACAGCACACTAGGTGGGCAGTACTGAACACTGGCCATGAATGGGGCAGTAGCAAGAGGGCCAGGATGGTGGGGTTGAATGGGCAAGAACACTGGGTGCAGCTGAGGGACAGGGCCAAGACCCAGGAGGCAGTGTGGTGAAGGAGGAAGAGCGTTGGGTTCCAGTCCCATAACTGAGACATGAGAAAAGTGCCAGCTCATAGCCCTTTAAGGCCTGTGGTATTATCCCCATTTTACAATCAAGGAAACTAGACTCAGAGTAATCTGTCTAAGGTCATGACCCTGACCTCCATGGGCTTCAGTTTCCTCATCTATGAAATCAGAGTGGTGGCTGATTCGGTGCTCACCTGGGGTGAATAATATGTGACTCTTTGGTGAGTCACAGGGTGACTCTTTGACCCTGAGAGAATCAGCAAACCTGATAATGAATTCAGTGTTGGAGAAGGGGGAGGGTTGGTAGGAGGCGTCCTTTCAAGAGGACACACATTTCTATGCTGGAGTGATTGGGTGGATGGCGAGGTCAGTAACAGAAACTAGAATAGCAAAGGTCTGGAGGGAAACCTGAGTCCACATTTGAATATGTTGAGTTAGAGGGGCTGGCAGGACATGTAGGTGTAGATGCACTAGTGGGAGATCACACAAACACACACCGGTCCAGCTACCCCCTCATTTTCTACTCTTACCCTTTCTTCTTTTCTTGTGTTATATGTTTTCCCTT
This sequence comes from Lynx rufus, assembly GCF_022079265.1. Lineage (NCBI taxonomy): Eukaryota > Metazoa > Chordata > Mammalia > Carnivora > Felidae > Lynx > Lynx rufus. The sequence goes on along the minus strand of NW_025814829.1, from coordinate 30,621,602 downwards.
CTTCCTTCCTTCCTTCCTTCCTTCCTTCCTTCCTTCCTTCCTTCCTTTTCTTCTCTTTTCCTTTTCTAATGTTTTCATCCTTTCTCTCTTTTGCTTTTTCACAATTGAGTTAAAAATATTTTAAACCTTTTAAACTGAAAAACGATAAAAATACAAGCAAATATTATTTATATTCTTTCCCCTCTATAACAGTGCTTCTCAAATGGGGGCATTCTTCCTCCCAGGGGATACTCGGGATGACGGAAGACATTTTTGGTTGTCATAACTGGAAGGAGGTGATACAGGCATCTAGTGGGTAGAGGCCAGGAATGCTGCTGCCCTACAGCACACATAACAGCTCCCAGCAAACGTCAGTGGTGCCACAGTAGAGAAACTCTGCTCTGTGCTTTAGGTTTGGCAGTGGCACTGCAGCATTGCTGGGTTCTACCGGTAGCTTTAAAGTTTATCTATTTATTTATTTAGAAAGAGAGAGAGAGAGAGAGAGAGAGAGAGAGAGAGAGAGAGAGCTGGGTAGGGGCAGAGAGAGAGAGGGAGAGACAGAATCCCAAGCAGGATTCATACTGTCAGTGCAGAGCCCGATGCAGGGCTCGATCTCACGAACCATGAGATTGTGACCCGAGCTGAAACCAAGAACTGGACTCTTAACCAACTGAGCCACCCAGGGGCCCCGGGCTCTACCAGCAGTTTTAGTTTAAGGCAGCGAGGACTGACTCGTTCAGTCAGAAGTCAGGCCATTGTAGATGGAGGCATTTAGAGATTTTTTCAGTGGATTGTTTTTCAAATGCAAAAATAATAACTAACATTTATATGCCCTTATTAGGTACTAAGCATTCTTCTAAGTGCTTTATATTTATTAGCACAGTTCTTCCTCCTAACCATCCTTTTAGCTAGAACTAATAAGTTTACACAGCAAGTAGACAGCCAAGCCAGGGAACAAATGCAGACAGCCTCGCTCCTAAGCCCTCTCTTAAATACGTCACCATATTGCTCAGTATAACAAAGACAACACTCTTAAGATGTTTGGTCCATTTCTATAACAGTTTTCCCAACAGAGGCCTAGATTATAAAACACGATACTTTCTCATTAAGGCTTGCTTTTCTTAAGCTACTCATGATTTTACCAGGACTAGATGGGCTATATACTTCTATGGTCCAAAAATAGAGATGTTTCTGTTTGCAAAGCTAATTAATTGACTGCTAACGGATCTAATTTGGCCTCATTAGTAACATAAATGCTTTGTGCCTCAGTTTCCTTACCTGTAGAAGCGAGGCATTAACTGCATCACAGGATTTTTACGAGGGCTAAATGAGGTAATACGACTTGCCAATATATGGTCTGTAAATGGGTTGCCAGTCTGAAGATTTGTTACTGGTCCATAGGGGAGATGAGTACAGTGATTAAGAATAAGCATTTATAGCCATTTGCTGGAGTAATTTTAAACCTGTTAAATCTAATAGTAAAAAAAAGATCAAAACACACCTGACCTTGAATTTTGCATTTTTAAAAAAACCTTAACTTTTCTAGTAATTACTTTTTATTGAAAATTTACAAAAGCATTTGCCCATGACAGATAGGAAATTAAAAACCATACTGACTCATCATCACAGACACCAATGCAGAAACACTGAGTTAACATGTATAAAACACTTTAAAAAGCACCTGGCACTTAGTAAACGCTTAATAAATGTTAGCTAATAGCAATAACCGCGCTGTAGTCTAACAAAATGACCTATCTGTCCCAAAGATGTATGTTCCTGAGATTTATCTTCCATGTCATTGTAAGTTCATCCTCAATTCTATTAAATTTCCTTCCTACAGTGTGAGCCATTAAGGGAAGTGCTACTATACCTCTCACTCATTCATCATATATTATCAGACGCTAAATATTTTAACAGCCAATGTCTGCCATGGGTCCCAATGGGAGTATAACCAACATAGTCCATAGGCCATTCTGGTTGTCATTCTGCCACAAAAGGTGACAGTCTTGCAGCGTGGCCCAGGTGCCGAGAGATCGGTCCCCCTGACTCATCATCCGGGAGGCGTCGAAAAGAACCAGAGTTACAGTGGTCCAAACAGAGTTTACTCAGGATTGTTACGAAGAGGCAAAGGAGACCTCGGCGCAGAACCGGACTCAATTCCAAATATAGCATTGGCAAGTGGGCGTTTAGGAGCAGGGTCGGGCTGGGTGGATAGAAAACTACACACAGAAAAACCAGGAGCTGGGGGATTCTGGCTAAACGACCTGTTAGGAAGAAACCCGTGGGTGATCAGACATCACCTGGGCAATGGTGGAGGCTGAGGCTCCAGATCAGATATCAAAGGTCAGGGGTTCTTGCTAAATTGAGGTAGCAGGGTTCTTGCTAAAACTGAATGTTACAAGGAAGGGTACAGATGGGCCTCCGGAGAAGGCCCAGAAGCCTGACCAAGGTTCCGTCAGCAAAGAATCTTTGTGAGAGGAGGACCACCCACTCACCCTTCCTTCACCATCCTTCTATGTGCCAGTGGCCCTTTCCTAAGGAATTACACTATTTAATAGTCCAGGCCTCATTACATCACTCCATTTGTCCCTCGGTCTCCTTCAGGATCTGTTACACCTCTCTCAGATGCGACGGATAGCCTGTAAGTTTGCACTGAGTGGATAAATGAAAGCGGAAAAAGAAAATCCGCTCCATGCAAGCAGTCCAGCGCATCCAGACCGCGCACTGACTTCCCAGAACTGCAATTTTTCCTCTGACCTGCTCTGTGCAGGCTCTTGTCTCTTTCCTCTCTTGAACCATCAGGCTCACACTGCCTGCTCTTCCGAAACCCCGGCTGTTTTACAAGGTCTCAACTCTAGCCGGTCCCATTGTTCCTCCAAATTAACGCTCTATTCCATCTGGCTTAAGAATCTCTGGAGAATGTCGTGATGCCCTTTAGGATAACCAAAGGCACAATGAAGTATTGGAATCACAACACAAGGGCCTAGAACAATTTTCCTAAGGAGACTCGGTTGGCTCACCAGGCCGGTACCGAGCTGCAACTTCCTGTGGAACAGTTTGTTGTGTGAGCCCTTTTCTCCAAGAGCTTTTCATCTTGAATGGGAGTCAGACCCCTTGGGGAGCTAGGACACAGGGCTCACACATTTCCTCTTTATTGAAGCTCGGAGGGAGGGCCCTTTGCCCGCTTAATCATTCACATCATAATAAAATCTCTTTGCCCCAGAGGAACACGACTAGATTTCTTTTGTTAAAATCTCATTAAAGACTGCCTCAGCCTACAATAATTTGTTAATAGATGGCAGTGTTATTTGGCTGCTACTGGGCTTTCATTCATGTCTTCTCAGGTCTCATAATTGTTGCCTTATCTCCCAGGCATTTGGTCGTCACTGGAGTGTAAAAGGTGCTATAGCCACCGCAGACGGATTGGGAGCAGCCCACATTATCCGTGAGGAAAGAGATGTCTCGTTAGTTTCCTCCCTTCCTTTTTTCACTTTTTTGAGATTCTTTCTGTTCAGATGAAAAATATGGCGCTTCTTACAAAGCCAGGCCAAACTCCCAGGTATTTTCCCTGCCAGTGATTTGAGTGAAGCCTCTCTGCCCCTGGTCTCTCCCTCCAGTTGCGTTGACGCAAAATCACCAAAGCAATTATTTTCCGTTTTAAAAAGCTGTCTCGTGAGTGTCCACCCAAATGGCAGCAACTAAAGCCTTTCCAGAGGCGCGTGACAGAGTCTGTTTGTGGGTGGGGATGGGTCACTGTGAGAAGCAGGTGAGAGCACGGAGGTGGAAGGACGTGAGAAGCCGTGGCCCACAGAGATGGAAGGCACGGAGTGATTACCCCGGATTCTGACTGAGCGTGGAAGGCTCTGGAGGCACGAGCCTAAACAGAGGCGGGAAGTACTTTTACCCAGCACCGGGTTTACCGGGCCATGAATTCCCTTTATCAAATATACAGCAGGGTGGGGTGAGAAGGAACGGGCTGTGTGTTTTCATTTACACCGTGTACCTGTCAGTTTCCGCCACCGATCGGAATGCAAACGCCACTGCTGAGTCACGCAATCTTCCCCTATGGGGGTACAATCCTTCTGACGATTCGATAAGGAAAATGGAATTCTAGAAATATTGCTGCTACTACTACTAGTAACAACATCAACAGCTAATACTTAGCAAGCACTGACTCTCTGCCAGACACTGTTCTTAGAAGATCTTTACTTGTATTGATTTCTTTCCTCTCACAACAACCTTCTGAGATAAGTATATTACTTTTCCCCTTTTAAAGATGAGGAAACTAAGGGTTAAGTGATGAGCGTTAGAACCCAAACATTCTGACTCCAGAGATTGCTTCCTTGTCTACTTCAGCCCTTTATATTAGTTAAGTTAAAGTGTATTTCCGGGGCATCTGGGTGGCTCAGTCGGTTGAGCGTCCGACTTCAGGTCATGATCTCGGGGTTCAGGAGTTCGAGCCCCACATCGGTCTCTGTGCTGACGGCTCGGAGCCCGGAACCTGCTTCGGATTGTGTGTCTCCTTCTCTCTCTGCCCCTCCCTCACTCACGCTCTGTCTCTGTCTCTGTCTCTCTCTCTCTCTCTTAAAAATAAACATGAAAAAAAACCCTATATTTCCATTTATACTAGAAATACAGAGTCAGTCCGCCTTCATTATGTCAAGCCACCATAATGGACCTTAGATTGAGAAGACAGTTGAATTGTCCTGAGTTACTGGCCAGCTATATCACAGTTATTGTTCTACCCTAACTTCAGACCAACCAGGTAGGGAGGGAGGCCCTCTTGTAAAAAAAGGTACTCACAGCACACCTGGGTGGCTTAGTTAGTTAAGCTTCCGACTTCAGCTCAGGTCATGATCTTGGTGATCAGAGTTCGAGTCCCACACCAGGCTCTGTGCTGACAGCTCAGAGCCTAGAGCCTGTTTCAGTTTGGGTCTCCCTCTTGCTCTCTCTGCCCCTGCCCCACTCGTGATCACACACACTCTGTCTCTCTCTCCCTCCCTCCCTCTCTCTCTCAAAAATAAATAAACATTAAAAAAATTTCTTTTAGAAATTTAAAAAGTGACTCAGGAACATTAGGGTCAATGAATGGCAGAGGGCACACCATGAATAAGAAATGGAAGCATAAAGAAGTGTGGTTGGCCTAGAACATGCCAAGGGGGGAAGTGGGATGAGGCCAGGAGGGGTTTTCACCAGAGATAAAGTTGGAGTGTTAAGCTGAGACACTTTGTGGGCTACCTCACAGGCTGTCCTAAGAAGCTTAGAGTGTATGACGAGGATTTTATTTCATTTTTTAAAGTTTGTTTGTTTGTGTAACTAATCTCTATACCCAATGTGGGGCTTAAATTGATGTCTAGGCTGCATGAGCTATACCTTACAAAGTACCCAGTTAAAGATGGCCGATCAAGAGCTGCACAGTCTTCTGACTGAGTCGGGCAGGTGCCCTTGTATACTGAGGATTTTGAGCAGGAGGATAACATCATATCTGCCTCCTGGGAACCATTCTGTGGTAACACTGCGGGGAGGGGAAAAAGGACAGCTCTTACTACTGGAGCAATGCAGAGAAAGATCCTGAGGGCCTAAAGTGGGGTGGGAATGCAGAGCAATGGCAGAGAAGAAGAGGGGTCAGGAACAGAGATGGTAAGAAGGTAGAAGATTTTGCTGGTAGATAAGGGAGCATGAGGATAAGGGAGAAGAAGCTGTCTGGAAAGGTTCCAAGGTTTGTGGTTTAAGCTACTGGGGGGCTGCTGAAGCCAATACAAGACTCTGGGGCAAGTCCTAAATGGATTCTGTTTTGGATGTGCGCAGTGGGTCCTGGATGGACAGCACCAAAGTGAGACTGTTGAGTGTGTAGTTGGATATGGAGGTTTCACGCTCAGAAAGAGCTGCTTCCAGAGATGGAGACATGGAAGGTTCCAGTTAAAGATGGCCGATGAAGTGGGATCGTGTGATGATCTAAGAAGAAGAGAGGGCCAAGGACTGAACAGTAACAGGGAGTATAAGCTGGGGGCTGGGGTGTGGGACAGTGACCAGGAGAACTGAGTAAAATTCTGGGACCTTGGTGTTCACCCCATGTTTGTAACATCTTTGCATCCTGGCTGTTTCTTCCTGGTGACAACTGGTTAAAAAACCAAAGAAGCCTCTGGGTTTGTCTTTGAGGATGACAAAGGAGAGTCATCTCCTTTGTAGGAGGAGCTACTAACCGACTCAGAACTTAGTCTTGAGGAGAAAACAGGTATGAGAAGTTGACAGAGGTCCCTCAGCCCTCTGAGGGACATCTGTGATGGGAAGGGGCATCTGGGAAGTGATGGAAGGCGAACCGGGGCTGAGAGAAGTGCTTGCCTGGCAGTAGACCCCCATGTTTTCTGACCTGGTGGTCTGAGCTGAAGGAGCTGCCTTATTGTCTTCTAGGGAATTTGGATAATTTCATGAGATCACACAAAACTGACTGCTACACATGCCCAGTTGCTGCCAAGGGGGGCTCCCTGCTGTGGTAGACATGGCTTGATGGGCACATGGAGGAACAGGGAATCTCAACATCCCTTCCTTTAGGACTGCCTCTGGACCCCTGTGTTGGGAAAGAAGAGGTGGGTTTGTCTCACCTGAGAACCCTCCCTTCATTTCCCCTTTTTCCTTCCCACGCTGGAGAAAAATATACCATGAAGATACTTTGAAGCTTATCACATTGGCTTTGTGAAGACCTGATGTCTAGGCTGCATGAGCTATACCTTACAAAGTATCCTAGACTTGTAAGCTCCCTAATGACAGGGATTGGGACTTCTGCTTATTAAATTTTACTTTGCAAGAGCACGAAATAGGCAAAATTTGTCTTCAAATCTACTTTTTCTTAACTTTTCTGGAACCACTAGTTATCCCCTCTCTGCCTTGTGTCTAACGTCTTTCCTCTCCACCATGTCCTCCCAGAGTCTTCCAGTTTTTCACCCTCCCTTCCATCCAGAACTCATTCACAAGAAAGAGTTTCAAATCACTCCTGATTCAAATCATTCCTGCAATGCTTCAAGGGCCACCATATACAGTTGCGCAGGTTGGCACTGTATAATTCTGAGGCCTAATGTGTAATATTTCCTAGTGATATCTTTCACTGGGCAAAGGCAAATCTCAAGCCAAGGAATGAGCCTGAAATGGTGGGATTTTAGTCATCAGTGAAGCAGATAAGAGATGCCCGAGGAGAACTAATAGAACCTTCCCCCAGTCCCTGCAATCAAGTAGGCAGCTACTTCTCCCAGTGACTTAGAAGATTATTCTTGCTCCCAGTGTAACCTTACATGCAATTAAAGTCAATCCTATGTCGCCATTGAAAAAAAGCCAATCAACGTTACGTTGAAAGACGGCATGTGTCAGTCATTTGCCCTGGGTTGCCCTCTCTGCAGACCTACCGCTTTTCCCCTCGACTAAGGTTAACTTGCCCGTAGAGATTTTATACAAGGCAGAGTCATTTGTGCTCATTGTGCTTGTGGGATTTTTCTACTTCTCAAGTAAATACTTTTGGTGAAATAGGTCCAGCTCTTTGGAATACAAATCCTTAGCTCGGGGTTGCTTGAGTGGAAATTTTTAACAAGCAGCTCCCTCGGCTACACAGCCATGCAAAATGTGATTTCCTTAATGCGTATGCTCCCACAGAAGCTAATAAATGGACATTACTCTGGTATGGACACATCCTATTACTCAGCTTGATCCTAATATCACTGGCAAAAAACCCATTTGCTGCTCTAGCAAACAGCTGAATTCATTATGTCCAGCTACATGAATAATCCCCAGACAAATTCTTGTTGACACAGACAGAATGCTGGTCTCTGAGGGACGACCGAGCTGCCAAGCAGAACAGCCAGTGTTGCCATGGTCCCTCCTGCTGCTCTCAGAGTATCTCACTAATCAGAAGTCACCACTTGCTACTGATAGGGTGATGTATGGCAGACTCATGACATCTCGTTATTTCCGAGACAAAGAAAAAAAGGACACCGGGAAGGAAGGAAGGATCTCTAGGTTGAGGTGGGAGGAGGGGATGGTGACACACAGCAAGAGAGGAAGGGCTGCTGCATTAACCACACGTGCTGCCACACAGGGAGCCGAAAAATAGGTCATCATTATGCAGCCACTTGCCCTCGATAATCCTTGACTCTCAGGCTGAATGGGCTCAACTAAAGGACATTTGGTCTCCTCCCTACCTTGGGGCTGGATCCTCCCCACCCACACCCATGACACCCTGGGCTGGGAAGACTGTTCCTGGAAGAAGAACTGCGTAGTCACCCTGTCCCTCACTCTGGGTAGGCATGACCCCATAGAACAGATTTAGGGACGGTTCCTGGATTGGAGGAACGACAACCCTTCAGAAAGACAGTACCTGTCAAACTCTGTGAGAATTCCAGTGACCAATGGAGTCCTGTGGAGCATAACCGTGACCTACCAGGCAGTGCCCCCGGCAATCCTTTCTTGGCCTGAAGCTACCTCCATTTTCCTGACAATTCCCAGACTGGTCAGAAGGTAGATAAAATCATCCTACCAACCCACACACATGCACACATCTGATTGTACTTTCCATTTTATTCAAGGGAGGTTAATTGTTAAGAGTATTCATTCTTATAAAATGTTATTGTTCCAGCTGGTTATGTCCCCTGTTGGTTCTCAGCAAAGTTATTTTCCTCCCCAGTTGTCCTTGAGCTCCAGGCAAATAGTCCACTCACTCTTCGTTGAAACTTCCATGAAGCTCTTTCTAAACCAAATCTTTCAACCTAATGTAATTTTCTCCTCCTTTGTACCCCTATAGCATTTGTATCCTATTGTCACTCCACTCATTCATTCATTCATTCATTCATTTATTCATTCAAGTATGTACTGAGCACTTACTATATGTAGACGAGGCACCATTTTGGGCAGTGAGGGCAGTTAGGGACAAGACAAGTAATGTCCTGATCTCATGGAGCTTACAGTCTAGCAAAAGAAGCTATCCAGTAAACAAGTCCCACTAATGTTGCCGAGAGTAGGGTCAAAGATTTTTACAGCTGAAGAAATAAAAATTATAATCTCTCCAAATTATCTGATTTGGCCTTGACTATAACTATAGGTCACAAAGATACTTTATAAGACTTGGGTGAAAAGAATATCTTAATGAACAGTATCCTTATGCTGTTCAAAGTGCTTTCCTGAGGCTGCCAATCTCCAAAATTGTTTTATGATCCAAAATTCCCTACTTCTACTTTTCCAACCAGAATCTTTATTCTTATAGGACAGCTGCTCAAAAGCTGCTTAAGGTACGAGAGAGAAAGCAATTTTATACTAATGTGTGAATGGTTAATTCACACATAATCCTCGCAGTGTTTTTGACTTTTCGTAAGAGAATCTTTACTAGCCCCAAATATCTAGATTTTTCAGTCTTCAATATAAACTGGAAAAAAGAAGGCAATATGGGAAGTTTCTACTAGGTTGTGAGCTGTCCATTCCTTGAGGGCAGAGACCATCTCATTTCTGGGTCCTCAGTTACTCAGCCCAATCAATTGGGTATCTAATCAACATGCATTTAATTGAGAAGAATTCAACTGAGAAAGGGGAATTCAACTGAGAGGGAGAGGATAGGAGGAGGGTTGACAGGAGGAGGAAGGCTTGGAGGAGGGAGGGAGAAGGTAAGAGAGCAAGGGAAGTGAAGGGAGAAAAAAGATAAGAGGGAAAGAAGGAGGAAGGGAGAAGGAGGGAAGAAGAGAGTAAGGAAATCAGAATGAGAGAGAAAGAGAACTAAATACAGCCCCAACTGTGGTATAGTTTCTGATTTCTTTTGCAGTCAAGGCCCTCAGAGAAACTGTAGCAAGGAAGAATTTATTCTAATAAAAAGGGGGGAAATGTTGCCACTTCAGAGTGCCAACAAGAGAATGGAGCCAGGAGATGCTGAGCCCTAAGGAAAGATATTGATCAAAGCCATAAATTTCTATTTTCCAGCATGACAGAAATGACTCGTGACAGATGACTAGCCTCCGTCAAATAGCCTCCCTGAGGGACCCCTGTACCCAGAGGAATGGGGCCATGATCATCTAACAATCACAGGAACTCAGGGACTAACCCTGTTAGAGTTATAAAAATTGATCTCTGTAGATTCAATGTAATTAACAAGGCTGCATTCATCCATAGAAGGCTGCAGTGGAATTTTCCACTGAAATCGAACTAAAACGAAAACTTGAGAGAAAAGTGGAGGTCAGAAGGCAGGGATCCAGGACCACCAATTTTCTTTTGGGTCTCAGGAAATAAGAGAAGAATCTATCTAGATGCTAAAGCAGCAGAGTCTGGCTACAGAGAACCCAAGAGACCAAATGTTCCAGAATTCAAAGAGAGATGGACTCAGATACCCTGAGCAATGGGATCCTAGAGCAAGATCAGCCCAAGAACCAAAGGGAATTGGCATTATTTTTGCCAAGATATACCTTAGGGAATATAATCTATATACTCTGACTGGCCTGCTCTAGACAAGTATATCAGAAATGGTTCTGCTCAGTCCACAGCCAGTAAAATTATATGCATTTAAATGCCTGTTTCCGTCTGTACAAACAATGAAAGCGTGCTGTCTGGATTTAGGGTCAAACAGAGTCCTGACCTCACCACTAACTGGGGTTATGACCTTGGTCAGGCTACTTAAGCTCTCTAATTCTCCATCTCCTCTTCTGCAAAGTAGAAAACTCTCTCTCTCTTTCTTTCTCTCTCTCTCCCTCTCTCTCCCTCTCTCTTGCTCTCGCTCCCCTGTTTCATGAGTGTTTTCTGTTGCCAGACACTACGCACTCTACACATTCGATCTTCTTTACTCTTCACCAGCACCCGAGGAGGTAGGTATTGTTATTGTCTTTTTATATTTAAAATTTTTTTTATGTTTATTCATTTTTGAGAGACAGAGAGAGACAGAATGTGAGTGAGGGAGGGGCAGAGAGAGAGGGAGACACAGAATCCAAAGCAGGCTCCAGGCTCTGAACATGGTCAGCACATAGCTGGCCATGGGGCCTGAACCCATGAACTGTGACATCATGACCTAAGCTGAAGTCGGACGCTCAACCGACTGAGCCACCCAGGTGCCCCTTGACTTTTGACAGGTGGGAAAAATGAGACTTAGACATACTGTCCCAGCTTTTCCAAGGTCACTCAGCTGGGAAGTGGTATAGCTAGAACTGACACTTGGTCTAACTTCAGAGCCCACAGTCTCAAATTGGGTGGCATTGCCTCTCCAACTGTCCTAAAACCATGGGGCTGAATGAAGATGAAGAACTTCCATGCTCCTGTCCACATATGATGGAAGGAGCACCCTCCTTCCCCATCACAGCAAGATCTGCAAAAGGGAAGCCCTCCTCTGCTTATTTTTCAGTTAACAAAAGGCAAAGGAGCTTTTCCTGGTTTCAGTTTTGGTTTTGCTTGGTGGCACTGAATGATCCCAAACCTACAAACTGGGAAACACAAATCTCAGTCCCCAGGTCTCCAGGGAGCAGACTTATTATAAGGAACAGCCATTTGTCGGTTTTCCTTGGTACCCTCCACAGGGCAAGGGCATTGCCAAAACATGGTCCCTGTTTCTGAGGACTGTTAGCGGCTGCAACCTTGGAATTCAACCTCTCTGGCTTATTAGAACAACAAATTACCCAACATGAGAACTGCGGAGTGCGTTCAGATGGAAAATGGTCTCTTTTTTATGAAGTGATTTAATTAGGAGCCACTTTCCCATCAGCTCAGTTATAGCAGCACGGCTGGGGCAGCCATTGAGAAGAGCATTTGGCCTCTGTCTTCCTGGCTCCCTCCTTTCTGCTGCTGCCTCTTGGAAAAGGAGGAAACTGAAACCATGCAAGGAAAGAACAGTGGAAGCGAGGAAAGGAAACAGATCAGGCCTGAGGGCCATTTTTTAAGGTCTTCTGAGATTCCACCCACCGTCTCAGGCTGTGATTCTTCAATCTGCAGCCTGAGTCCTCGGTACAAAGATTTTTAAAGGCTTTTGCTTCTTGTGCTTCTCCCTTCTGCTCCTTGCTCCTAGCCATGACCTCCTGCAGCCCCAGTAGTTGAGAAAACAAAATGAATTTCAAAGGTATCCTTGCTGGAAGCCTATAGCTCTGAAGGACATTTGCGGTGGAGAGCTAGCGGGAGGCTGAACCCAGCTGGGGCCGTGCTGTCCAGAGGCTGAAAAGTTTCTAAAATTGCACTGGAAATCTAATTATGTATATTTTTTAAAAGCCTGGGTCCCATTCTGGACCAGCTTGATTTTGACATTTTTTTGTTGCTTTCCTATGTTTAGCACTCAGATATACAGAATTTTGATCTGTATGGATGACATATCATTCTACACCATGCATATGAGCCTCTGTCCCCACTCCTAGACTCAGGAATATGAGGGCAAAAGTCCTTCAGGCAACAACGGGAATTCCCCCCCCCCGCCCAATTTTCCTGGAAGGAAGGGGATAAGGATGAGGTTTAGGATTAGTGATGAAATATATTGCAAAAACATGTATCCGTGTTGAGGAGATCAGAGCTCAGTAAGTTTAGACTGGAAAGAATTCATGCAGAAAGTGAGTTTTGAACATGGTTGGAAAATATCTGACAGGTTCATGACTCCCTTTATGCACATTTAAAATTTTTTTGCCCAAGAAAACCAAATAAATAGCCACAAATTCTTTCTACTCACCTATGAAAAGTGGCACAGAAATGTAATCTGTCAAAGGGAAATGTTTGCTCACACTGTTGTAAGAAAGCATTCCTTTCCATTTGGTGTATGGTTATGACAGCATATGAGTAATACTGTCACCTAACACAGTGTTTATCAAAAACTGAGCTGAGCTGAAATCTTTTAACGGGTTGTGAAGCCAATTGAGTGGGTCATGACCAGCACTTTTTAAGAGAAAGTAATTAGGGGCGCCTGGGTGGCGCAGTCGGTTGAGCGTCCGACTTCAGCCAGGTCACGATCTCGCACTCCGTGAGTTCGAGCCCCGCATCAGGCTCTGGGCTGATGGCTCAGAGCCTGGAGCCTGTTTCCGATTCTGTGTCTCCCTCTCTCTCTGCCCCTCCCCCGTTCATGCTCTGTCTCTCTCTGTCCCCAAAAAAAATAAATAAACGTTGAAAAAAAAATTAAAAAAAAAAAAAAGAGGAAGTAATTAAACAGAAAAGAACAGAAAACACCAGCTCATAATTGTAGGTGTGCTCTTGGACACACAGTGAGTCACAATGTAAAATGCAGTCCTTACTGTGGCTCCTGTAGAGTTCTAACTTTAGCATCAGAAGACCTCAGTTCTAATTTTGGTTTTTCCCTGAACTATGTAACCTTAAGCAAGTGCCTAATGTCCCTTCTCTAATCTTTCCTTTCACAGCATCTGTAAAATGAAGGGGTCTGGTAAAATCCTAAGCTTCTGTGATTCCACAAAATATGAAAAATATAAATTTACTCTTGCAAAAATGCACTACATCCCAAAGTCAACTAGAAATGGACTGAGGGTGTTTTGAATTAACTCTATTGTAGCGCCTCCAATCCACGTAGCTATTCTAGATTTGACTAAGACAAGCTTTTTGATCTACCTAGCCACATCGGCAAAGGAACTTCAAGTTGGCCGCAGGTTTATGGAAAGGGTAGATCAAGTCACGGTGACGTTTTAGAAATAAATACGTCACACACCAAAATCTGGGCACAATAACTTGCTTGTGGTCAAAGCATCTCCTCTACCAAACACCTCATCTCCCTGAGAAAAGAAACATAACAAGAAGTACAAAGCTTTGTGGAGTTGAGGGCCGTGCCTTGTGAAAACACAGCTCCTCCATGTGCTTCCCATTCCCCCGGAATGTCACATGCCACATTCCAGAACCAGAAGCTCTCTTCACAAGTTCTGCGTCACAAGCTACTCCTCGCTACTTTGCACTGGAACAAAGGTCCGCCTTTTACCACACCTGGCCACCCCTCGGACCTCAAGTACAGTCTGTCATGGCATTGCTCCCGGACCAGTCCCAGTCTGAGTCAGAACTTGCCTGAGAGGCCACAGCCATCACTTCTCACGGGAATGCCCTGGAGATGGCTCACCCCAGTGTTCTGTGTATCCTATACGGGCTACCCTGCAATGTCCTTGAACCTGGTCCTCTCTTGCATCTCAAATCGGGATGTCATGGAACTTGATTTAAGTCTTGGTAACCGATCATGGCACAATTATGGCAGTTCCTGCAACGTTTATAACGATGTAATTGCTGCATGCCTCTTTCATTACACTGTGGATAGCTTTTGGTTTGGTCCTGTGGATTGTTAGATTCCCCGACAGTAAGAGCACCACGTGGCACAGTCTAGGCTCTCAATAGATGCTGAAATTAAATTTATCACTGGAGAAGAGAGAAGAAAAGATGCTATCTAAAATAACGACTAAACCGTTGGTGTATTATATTTGGGATTTCATGGTTAAATGTATTGTGTATGTGCTAGCAAAGAAATTCACCTCTAGCCTAAGGGAATTTTTTTTTTTTAATTTTTTTTTCAACGTTTATTTATTTTTGGGACAGAGAGAGACAGAGCTGAACGGGGGAGGGGCAGAGAGAGAGGGAGACACAGAATCGGAAACAGGCTCCAGGCTCTGAGCCATCAGCCCAGAGCCCGACACGGGGCTCGAACTCACGGACCGCAAGATCGTGACCTGGCTGAAGTCGGACACTTAACCGACTGCGCCACCCAGGCGCCCCAGCCTAAGGGAATTATTGAGACTTTATAGGACTTTGGAGATCATCGAGACCTGGGTTTGTGGGTCGAATTCAGTCCACCATCTGTTTTTATAAATCAAGCTTACTTGGAACACGGTGACATATTTACTGTGCTGCTTTCATGCTACAGGTGTAGAGCTGAGTAGTGACAGAGACCACATGACCTGCGGAGCCTAAAATATTTATACTCTCTGGTCCTTTACCGAGGAGGATTGCTGGCCCCTGGCCTAGAAAGAGCACCACTCTGATTTTATACGTAAGGAAAGTGAGACCAGAAGGAGGAAGCCACTTGCCCGGTCTCATTATGGTGTCGGTGTTGTTGAGAGGGTGAGAGCATACTCCATCTCCATTATCCTGTTTCTCTTCTTGAATATCCCATTCTTTGTTCACCTGAATAACAAAAGCTCTCTTTGAAGATCTGACTCAGAAGAGCCAAGAACCTCTCCCATGTGCTCCTCTGCTTTGCCATGTAAATATCCGTGAGCTTCCTGTCAGAGCTGACTGGTAACGTCCTGTTTTTCCATGCGTGTCCATTTGAAGGAGTGACAGGATCTCAGCCCGGACCTAAACTTTGCTCCCCTTCCATTCAGGCATCCTTGCATATGTTTGGAGAATCATGGCATCGGCCTCCTAAGAGGCCTTTCCCGTGAGCCTCCAGGAAAGAGTTCATTTAAGGAACAAAAGGAAGAGCTGCACAAATCTGGGTTCACGTGAAAGGAGCAGAGAAATGCAGGGGGCTCTCCCTCCGGGCACTGAGGACGCATGCCTGAGTCCCAGAGAGGAAGGGCTGCAATAAGGAAAGAATGAAAACTACGTTGAGTTCTGGCAGGGGCATGGAGGGCATTAAGACTATACAGGGGATCTGAGGGCCAGTGCTGGTGGCTTTGGCACAATACGTGGTGGTCCGTGGTTGTTCCAGGAGGCTGCACAAGCATATGTGACCTTTATAACAGAACTCAGCCCAGCAAGCTGGGGCAGAGCTGGAGAGAAATGACAGATGCTAGTGACAACCCAGACTATTCTACGTATCCACGTGCAGTGCTCCTTGGGGGAGAACCAGCAGAGAGAGCTCTGAGGAGGCTGGGGGCTCACAGTAGCAAATGGGGCTGAACAATAGAAATGCCGTTTTGTTTTGTCTTACCTTTGTGTCCCCGGCCGGTGCAGCAGGTAGCAGTGAATGAGCCACAGCCTCAGAGGTGGACAGTTAAGCCTCCAAAGCTCTATTGCTGAGTTTATCAACCCTGGTTCAATGGGGGCAGGGATACACTCCAAGTCAGTCGACAAGCAACTCCCTCCCTGTCAGATACTGGTGGCCTAGAAATACAGTCACTGTCACGGATGGCTCTGGCACCCCCAACCTAAACTTGAGTGGGGCCCAGAGAAATCGCTTTTGGTCTGTGAGGGAAAAAACAAAAAGAAAACAAGCGCTTGTTTAACAACCGCGATTTGCCCTCATGCTAGGAAATACTGGCTTATAAATCTAGGGCTTTTAAAATAAGGTCGACAGAGAGGTGGGCCTATTCGTTCCGTGCAGGTGGTTATTGCCGTGCAACTAAAGAACGCAGAGGAAGGGTTAAAAAGGGCAAGAGAGTGCGGGGAGAAAAAGTAAGCCGGGTTTTACAGTTTGGATTAGATAACATCTTCTGGAAACCGTGTGCTGGGCTTACACGTGATCATGTGTGGTGATTTATTGGCAAATGGTGTCTCACAAAGAGTGAAAATGTGTGTTAAGAGAAATCATTCCAAAAAAAGAAAAAGAAAAAGAAAAATCATCCAATACTTGGAAATAATACCAAAAATATTCTGTGCGCCATCTGATGTCATGCCATTCCATCGTCTAACAAGCCCACGTAAGGGATCAGCCAGTGCTCCAGGGGAGGAACTGAGATCTGATTACTTTCTCTCTCTCTCTCTCTCTCTTTTTTTAAATAAATGTTTATTCATTTTTGAGAGAGAGAGAGAGAGAGAGAGAGCGCGCGTGAATGGGGGAAGGGCAGAGAGAGAGGGGAACAGAGGACCTGAAGCGGGCTCTGTGCTGACAGCAGCGAGCTCGACACAGGGCTCGAACTCACGAGCTGTGAGATCATGACCTGACCTGAAGTCAGACGCTCAACCAACTGAGCCACCCAGGTGCCCCAAGCTTTACTAATTACTAATGATGAGGGCCCCAGCTCTGCAAACATAGATGTTACCTTGAGAACACCTCCAAGTTGCAGATGATGTTTATTCAGTAGACGTGCAAATGAATTCCACCACATAGCAAACTAACCCCAAAGGGGGCTGATCTTATCATTGCATAGGATGTTAACAGTTTTATGTAACTTTGCAAACCTCCTTTCCTGTCCTTTCTTTCAGTGATCATATAAAACAGCCTCCTGTATTCTCCCTTGGTTTGGCTTTGGCATTCTACTGGTTCCTTCACTAATGAATTGAATAAATCTATGACTATATGTCTGTGCAAGAATCATGTCTTTAACATTTTATAGAAACCCCTCTCCCAAAATTCACCGTGGGCCTCCCTGTCTGCAGTTAGCCACCTTATTTTCCATGTCTCACAACAAATTGGACACATCTGGCTTTCCTTTCTCGGCTGGCACATTAGACAAAGTCTCAGTTTTAAAAAATGAACGTTCCTTTCACTTCTACTTCGAAGCCAGTTCAGTTCAGCAAGTTGCTTGCTGTCCTTTGGGTCCAGCGTTGTGCTGGTTACTCCATGAATTACAGAAGAAAGTCACTGCCCCTGTCCTTACATATCTTACAGGCCAACTGGGGAGATGAATCACATGCATTTTTTAGTAATAGTCTTCTGTGTTGAGACATTGCCATCATATGCTTAGACCAGTTAGCTTATCTGAGTTTATCGTAGGACCTAGAAGAAAAGGTAGTCAGAGACATGACTGTGGCTGTAACAAATTTCTGCCTCTCTTGGCGCTCGCCCAAACTAATCGGCCTGGGAGATTGATTTCCCCTCCAGCCAGCATCTTGTTCAGCATTTCTGCTCATCATGCTTCTGGCATTGCTTTCTCAGAGGACTGTCCATCATTCCTAAACTCTCGCCGCTCCCCTTGATAAGTCAGCAGACGGATGTTGGGGATGCAGAATGGAAATTCAGAAAATATGCCTGATTTACAGACTCATTCCTTCCTTCTTACTACTTTGTTTTCTCACATCAGAGAGAATCATCAGGCAGTATGGCTGTGAACCAGGAGGAGTGTGTGTGTGCATGTGTGTGTATATGTGGGTATGTATGTGCACATGCATGTGTGGGGAGGGGGCACCTGGAGTAAAAGGAAGAAGATTCCTGGGATGAGTTTGAGGGGAGACAGCTCCAAAACGGGCTGTCCTCTAACCTCTAAACTCTTACATGCCCATCTTCGAGAAATATTTGGGAGAATGATGCTGATTTTACAGTCTCTTCAAGGTCAGAGACAAAGGCCAGGGGATAGAGAGAGAAGGAGGAAGGAGAGGGTTGTGGCACCCACATGTTCATTTGGGTAAGAGGTAAGGAGGAGTGGAGCAGGGAGGAGGTGCAGACGAATCTGGCCACTTCTGTGAAACTACTTCACAAGTGAAACGCTGCCGGGCTCTCCCCGCTGCTGCAGATCCAGATAAGGTTCATTTGAACTATCTGGATTATTCAACAGCTAGACCCCTCTCCCAAATTTCTGTGAATTACTGGTGGGTCTGTATGATCTTGTTCGGTTCTGGTGCCAACATTCTGTCCCTGCTCAGTTCTTGTCCTCTGCCCTATCTCATGGCTGTTCCTTCATTTTCACCCTGGCTTTAAACCAAGCACGGAAGAACTTGGCCCCCATTTCACAAAATAACCATTCAGACATGGAGATGAATGAGATTTCTGTACAGTGACATAAACCATTTAAAACTGAGTGGTAGAAATGATGCTGGGAAAACTGGGCAGCTACATGCCAAAGAATGAAACTGGACCACTATCTTATACCACACACAAAAAGAAACTCAAAATGGATTGAAGACCTAAATGTGAGACCTGAAACCATAAAACTCCTAGAGAAGAACCCAGGCAGTAACTTCTTTGACCTGGGCCACAGCAACTTCTTTCTAGATATGTCTCCTGAGGCAAGAGAAACAAAAGCAAAAATAAACTATTGAAACTTCATCAAAATAAAAAGCTCCTGCACAGCAGTGTAAAAAACAGTCAACAAAACAAAAAAACAACCTACGTAATGGGAGAAGATATTTTCTTTTTTTTTTTTAATTTTTTTTTAATGTTTATTTATTTTTGAGACAGAGAGAGACAGAGCATGAACGGGGGAGGGGCAGAGAGAGAGGGAGACACAGCATTGGAAGCAGGCTCCAGGCTCTGAGCCATCAGCCCAGAGCCCGACACGGGGCTCGAACTCACGAACCGTGAGATTGTGACCTGAGCTGAAGTCGGACTCTCAACCGACTGAGCCACCCAGGCGCCCCGGGAGAAGATATTTTCAAATGACATGACCAATAAAGGGTTAGTATCCAAAGTATATAAATAACTGATACAACTCAACACCCAAAACACAAATAATCCAATTAAAAGATAGGCAGAAGACACGAACAGACATTTCTCCAAAGAAGACATATAAATGGCCAACAGACCCATGCAAAGATGTTCATCATCACTTATTGTCAGGGAAATACAAATCAAAACTACAATGAGATCACCTCACACCTGTCAGAATGGTTAAAATCAACACCACAAGAAACAACAGCTATTGATGAGGATGTGGAGAAAAAGGAACACTACTTGTGCACTGTTGGTAGGAATGCAAACTGGTGCAGCCACTGTGTAAAACAGTATGGCGTTTCCTCAAAAGGTTAAAAATAGAACTACCTTATGATCCAGCAGTTGTACTACCGGGTATTTGCCCCAAGAATACAAGCACACTAACTCATACAGATACATCCACCCCGATGTTTATTGTTTATAGCAGCACTCTCAACAATAGCCAAATTATGGAAAGAGCCCAAGTGTCCATCAACTGATGAATAGATAAAGAAGATGTGCTATATATATATACCACATATGTACATATATATATATATACACATATATATATATATATATATGCATGCAATGGAATATTACTCAGCCACAAAAAAAAGGATGAAATCGGGGCACCTGGGTGGCTCAGTCGGTTAAGTGTCCGACTTCGGCTCAGGTCACGATCTTGTGGTTCACGAGTTCGAGCCCCGCGTCGGGCTCTGTGCTGACAGCTTGGAGCCTGGAGCCTGCTTCCGATTCTGTGTCTCCCTCTCTCTCTGACCCTCCCCCCACTCATGCTCTGTCTCTCTCTGTCTCAAAAATAAATAAATGTTGAAAAAAATTAAAAAAGAAAAAGAATGAAATCTTGCCATTTGCAATGACGTGGATGGAACGAGAGAGGATTATGCTAAGTGAAATAAATCAGTCAGAGAAAGACAGATAGCATATGATATCACCCATGTGTGGAATTTAAGAAACAAGACAAACAAGCAAGGGGAGAAAAAAATGAGGGAGAGAAAGAGACAAAGCGAGAAACAGACTCTTAACTATAGAGACTAAACTAATAGTTACCAGAAAGGAGGTGGATGGGGGGATGGGTGAAATAGGTGGGAGAATCACGGAGTACACGTGTCAGGTTGAGCACAGGGTGATGTATGGAACTGAGTTACTACCTCTACACCTGAAGCTGATATGACACTGTACGCTAACGAACTGGAATGCAAATAAAAACCTAAAATTAAAAAAAATAATAAAATAAAATAAAACTGAGTAGCAGATATTCCTTTGGCCACTCTGCCTCATTGCTCTACTATCCCCCAGACCCTCATGTTGTTTTATGCCAAGGCAGGTGGTATAGCACTTGGGAGGATGGATGCCAACCCTAGAGTTCATGTTCCGGCCTAATCCTCATCGGCCGTCAACCTTAGGTCAGCCCCCTCACCCCTCTGCACCTCGTTCTTCTCCTCTGCAAAACGGAGATTCATCATCCACCCACCTCACGAAGGAGTTGTGAACATAAAGGATCCACAAGCCGATAAGCACACTGCAAGATGTTCGCCACTATTAGCCATCAAGGAATTGCAAATCAAAACTGTGATGAGATACCACTGCACACCCACTAGGACGGCTAGCATAAACATTTCAGATAGTAATAAGTGTTGGTGAGCTTGTAAAGAAATCAGAACCCTCTGATTGCATTGCATCAGAAATGTTAAATGGCGCAGATGTTTTGAAAAACAGTCTGGCAGTTCCTCAAGTGGCTAAATATAGTTACCCTATGACTCAGCAATTCCATTCCAGGAGAAAGGAAAACATAAAAACTTGTCTACATAAAAACTTGTACCTGGGTATTCACAGCACCCTATTCATAACAGCCGAAAGGCAGACACAATCCAAATGGCTATCAACTGACGAAATAGAAGGCAGTATATCCATGTAATAGAATATTATTCCTCCACGAAAAGGAATCAAGTACTGATCATTGCTATAATGTGGAAGAATTTCATAAACATTGTTACCCGAAAGAAGCCAGTCTCTTAAGACCACATGCTATATGAACTTGTCCATAGGAAATGTCCAGAATAAGGCAATCTATAGAAAGAACACCGGTGGTGGATAGGGCTGAGGGGCGGGATGAGGGTAGGGAGTTGATAGCTAAAGGAAATGGGGTTTATTTTTGAAGTCATGAAAATGTTCTAAAATTGACCGTGATGACATTTGCACATATCTGTGAATACTCTAAAAACAATTGGATTGTATACTTTCAGTGAGTGAATTGTATGATAGATAAATTATATCTTAATAAAGGTGTTTCTGAAAAAACAAGATTTTTAACAATGTGTAGCACATAGGAAGAAGTTCAGGGTCCTGAGATGGCACATTTAAATGAGTCGTTAAGGAGAGATGAATAAAAGGTGTCTCTTCCCAAAGGTGCGGGCAGGGTAGGGGAAGCTAGCAGGGTGGTGTCTATTCCCAAAGGTGTGGGCAGGGTCAGGGGAAGCGAGCAAGGAGGTGTCTATTCCCAAAGGTGCGGGCAGGGTAGGGGAAGCTAGCAGGGTGGAACAGCCCACGGGCAAGGGAAGGGGATCCAGAGAGTGGGCTGCGGAAGGACAGGGGTGCGCTAGAGAAAGCAGCCACTGACTACCTGCACAGAGCAGGGAGGACCCAGGAGAATGAGAGCCCCCTGGTGATCACTCTCCATCTACTGGGACTCCCCATCACCAGAGCCCACAGGATGAACACGGAGCCGTGCACTGAGGAGCCAAAGAGGTAGTCCATACAAGTTAGCCCCCAGGGCACAGGCAATTATTCTGTGGACCAGCCTAGCCTTCCCTTTGTTTTGTTCCCTCCTAACTACCTCACCCTATGGCCAGTCTTCTAGGGCCAGCTTTTCCTACTAAATGGTCTAACCAGGTAGTTTCTTTTCTTTGTCTTTTTAAAGTTTATTTATTTTAGGGAGAGAGAGAGAGAGAGAGAGAGAGAGAGAGATCATGAACAGGGGAGAAGCAGAGAGTGAGGGAGAGAGAGAATCCCAAACAGGCTCTGCACTGTCAGCACAGAGCTGGATGCCAGGCTCGATCCCATGAACTGTGAGTTCATGGCCTGGGTCGAAATCAAGAGTCGGGCGTTTAACCAACTCAGCCACCCAGGCGCCCCTAATGAGGTAGTTTCTTCAAGATTATTTGCTTATTAAGAGATGTGGGTATTTTTTTGTTACAAAATATTTGCAGCCTTTGGCAAAGATGCCCCATAAATGTTTCCTTAGGGTAGCTAGAGAAGGAAAACTAAAATAATAGAATGTTTCTCCCAGGCTCTCCACGGAGAGGGCTGACTTATGGGACTTACGGGCACCCTTGCTTTGCAGCCCAATGTAGGAAGTAACAAAAGTGTGTGTTGAAAAGAGGCAGATTCTCAATTTCACTTTGTAGTAACCATGCCTACAGCTGCCTGTATTTATTCCTCCCAGAAGTTATTTCCTCCAGGAGGCGTGGCACCCTCCTGATAAATGGGTGAATCCATATTTTTTCAACGTTTATTTATTTTTGGGACAGAGAGAGACACAGCATGAACGGGGGAGGGGCAGAGAGAGAGGGCGACACAGAATCGGAAACAGGCTTCGGGCTCTGAGCCATCAGCCCAGAGCCCGACGCGGGGCTCGAACTCCCGGACCGCGAGATCGTGACCTGGCTGAAGTCGGACGCTCAACCGACTGCGCCACCCAGGCGCCCCGGGTGAATCCATATTTG
Source organism: Lynx rufus (assembly GCF_022079265.1). Lineage (NCBI taxonomy): Eukaryota > Metazoa > Chordata > Mammalia > Carnivora > Felidae > Lynx > Lynx rufus. Next base: position 30,598,682 of record NW_025814829.1, on the reverse strand, counting down.
AGTTAAGTTCTGAGTAGAAAGGGAGTACGGCCACCCATTATGGGGTGAATTGTGGCTCCCCAGCCCTGAATCCGTATGTTGAATTCCTAACCCCTGGTACTTAGAAGGTAATTAATTTGAAGATAGGGCCTCTAAAGAGTAATTAAAGTAAAATTACCCACTATGATTTTTGTCTTTGTCAGAGGAAGAGATTAGGACGGAGACAGACAGAGAGGAAAGACCCCGTGAAGACACAGACAGAAGGCGGCTGCAGGCCAACGAGAGAGGCCTCAGAAGAAATCAACGCCATGGACACCTTCATCTTGGATTTTTAGTTTCTGGAATTGAAAACAAATTTCTGTTTAGGTGACCTGGTCTGTGATGCTTTATTATGGCAGCCCTAGCGTGGTGGTGATGGTGGCCGTGTGAGTGGAGGGGGGATCTTTGCAATGCCCTTCCCAGTCTGAAAGAAGTAAGCCCTCAGAATTCTTCCCCTTGAGCTGCTTCTGCCTCTTCTCCTCCAACCCTGGCCTCAACGTCCTCCACCTCCAGGACAGGCCAACAAAGTTCTCCTCCTGGAAGAAGTTACGTCACCTCTGCCCCAAAGCTCCCCAAGAAAGACCTGTTAACTTCTTGGCGGGAATTTGCAGGAACACTTATAGCAACAAAAACAGCATAAATTAGTGTCATCCCGCTTTGTTTTGATGGAGCCCAAGGAAACTACCACACCCCCTTCACTCACAGAGCCACATTTTTATCCTGGTACAGCTGGAATTCTGTCAAGGAAGGGGCAAGGACAGAGCTCAGCTGGCATTTCCTCCTCTAAGTTCAGATTCCTGTGGGGGACATCATTCTTTGGGCTGCTGGCAGGCATTCCTTTCCACGCCCCAGAGCCTCAAGCTGGTTTTCTGACCAGGGAGCTGAGTCAGCACAACTAGATTTAGTCTTTGCCTCAGGTTTCATAACTGAGAGAAAAAAAAAAAAACAGGAAATCTCGCTATCCACCCACAGTGGCCAGGAAGAACTCTGACAGGTGCTCCCCATCCATCCCTCCTCCTGCCGACACCTCTTCACCCTGTGTGATTGGAGATGGGTAGGGGAAAAGGTCCAAAACTCCACTTCCAGGGTACAGAGTGGCTACTTTCTGGGAAATGATTAGGACCCCAGGGGGAAGCTGCATTCAGACTCTGAGTATCTAATGAAAAAGGGTGCTCCGTGGTGCCACAGTAGGGGTGGGTGCAGGTGGCAGAGGAGCTCAGCAGGAGCAGTGAGAGCCAAGCAGACTCTTTCAGCCACTATATGCCCTTGATGTACAAGCCTTCATTCCAGTGGCTCCTAGAAATCCAGCCTCCTGCAGGAAGCCTTCTTGGGCTTTTTAGAGAAAAAAGAACCAGTATCCCTCCTGCTGGAAAATATAGGTTTTCCCCTCCTATCAGCCTTCATTGCTACCTCTAAGATACACACACACACACACACACACACACACACACACACACACACACAGTGTGATGTTTCATTTTGTTACTTGTTTAGAAGATTGCTCATTCAGCCCCCTGTATAGGTTCCAGGATGCCTACCCTCTTTCCCCTCACTCTCTCAGTGCTCACCCTGAGAATCTGCCACGTGGGAACTGGGGTGGTGCTTGGGGTGACGGTGTTAGTTTTTTCTTTCTCTTTTATTAAAGTTTATTTATTTATTTTGAGAGAGACAGAGAGCGCAAGTTGGGGAGGGGCAGAAAGAGAGGGGGACAGAGGATCTGAAGCGAGCTCTGTGCTGACAGCAGACAGCCTTATGCGGGGCTCGAACTCACAAACCATGAGATCATGACCTGAGCCGAAATCAGACACTTAACCGAATGAGTCACCCGGGCGCCCCAGGATATCCAAGGGACTTTCTTGAGGATGGACAATGGTTTGGAGAATGCAGCAATGAGCAAAATAGAGCAGTAGTCCTCAGCCCCACAGACGGATTTAGACAACCGATGGGAAGTCTAGAGGAAGGCATGATTAAGTTTGATAGTGAACTGTGATGATTTCACAAAGACGATCATTTCAAGGGGGGCTTGAAAGATGAGCAAGAGTTCAACAGGGACGGAAGTGGGGATTGGGCATTCCAGGCAAAGGAAACCCGATGGTCAAAAATTGCTATCCACTGACCTTGTTTTCTTTTCTTCCAGCATTTAGCACCATCTGCAATTATATTTTTATGTAGCTAATTGTTTACTTTCTGTCTCCCGCATGAATCTAACTCTCTGAGTGCAGGAAGCATGTTTGTCCCATTTATTGCTCTAAGTGCCCAGAAGCATTCCTGGCACATCGTGGGCACACGTACATATTTGTAGAATGAATGAATCAGTGGGCGGTCCAAGTGAAAGGGAGAGAAGAGAACTTTAATAAGCTCTGCAAATACGTATGTGGTTTCGTTTCACTCTTAACAATACCACTCCCCCCAAAAGACATCATTATCTGCACTTCGCAAATAAGGAAACTGAGGTCAGACAAAGGTGAGCAAATTTCCAAAGATCCCATACCCAGGAAAAGAGACCAAAGCCTAGGCCGTCTGGTTCCAAAGTCCGGAGTATACCAGGGAGAGGCTAATAAAGGCCTGAGTGAAGTCACACTGTGGGAAGGGGTGTAGAGGGGAGAGCTCATGCTCAGGAGCCACTGCACCGATAGACCTGACCAGACCTGGCCGCAGACCGAAAGGGACAAATCCCCATGCAGGTTCATCTCTATCCCAGCACTGACCTCTCTCCCGCCTGGGGTCAATCACATGCGGATGACAGGAAAAACATATGGCTTTGGCCACTAATTAGCTGTTTAACTTGGGGAGAAATACCTAACTTCTCTGAGTATGTTTCCCCTACAAAATGGTAACAGGTACTAGCTTTAGGGATGTCACAAGACAGTGTGGGTAAAGCATCCAGGACAGTTCCTGGCCCGTAGTAGGTGTTCAGCCAATATAAATTCACTTAGCTTTTCCCACGGCCTCCTGATGTCGACTGGCCTGGGCAATACTGTTCCTGAGAAGACCAAAGAGGGAAGAAGTGTTAAGAGGACATCTGCCCTGGTACAGGTGCTGGAATGGGACAGCGTCAAGAAGGAAGTTGAGTGACAAGCTCGAGCCTGGGAGAGGTGGATGGATAAGGGGCTCAGGGAGAGTGAGGCAGAGAAAACTTCCCTCGCCGTGAGGGAAGCTTTGGTCCCTCTCGGATGATGGTTCAGACAAGTGTCCAGAATTCTAAGTCTGTGGTTCAATCTCTAAAGGTGCTGCCAGAGCGTGGTGAAGGGAGCCAGGGAGCCACGTGGCTTGGGCCTCATGTCTGCAAATTTGGTTGGAGCCCCAAAGGAAGTTATTCATAAAGTTATAATTTAGTGTTAAAAATGTTAATTTTTAAAAGTTATTTGCCGGGGCACCTGGGTGGCTCAGTCGGTTAAGTGTTTGATTTTGGCTCAGGTCGTGATCTCACAGTTCTTGGGACCAGGCTCTGTGCTGACAGTGAGGAGCCTGCTTGGGATTCTCTCTCTCTCTCTCTCTCTCTCTCTCTCTCTCTCTCTCTCTCTTTCTAAATAAGTAAAAACATTTAAAAAATAAAAATTAAAAAAAAATTTTTTTTAAGTTCTTTGTGAGTTTAATTATGAATTGCACCTACTAGAGATTTACCATTTCTTAAAACATCACGCACACTGCTCTATAGAAATTGTTTCCTGAAAGAAACACACTATCTGGAATTGTTTTTATACCACAAGTTTTTGTAACTGTCTTTGAATTTCTACATTTCCTACGTATTGGAGAGATGGAAAGGAAAGGAAGGGAGGGAGGGAAGGAGGAAAAGAGGGAAGGAAGGAAGAAAGGAAAGAAGGAGGAAGGAAAGGAGAGAAAGAAAGGACACACAGAGACAGACAGACAGACGCGGGTCTCTGGGTCTCTCCAGCTCGGGAGAGAGCACAGGACAGCAGCAGCCCCGAGGCAGCCAGAGGTGGGGGAGAGCCCACTACTGCACTTGTTTACTGCGCCCCCTGGTGTTTACAGCTCATAAAAATTTCAAGCGGCTTCATCCTTCAGAGCTGAAATTTGCTGAGCAAAATCCCCACAGCTGTCTTATGAAACATTCTCAAAATCTCTTCTTCATTTACATGAAAAGTATGAGTCTTATAAGCAAGAATATGCCTCACAGCTTTCCTTTGTTTTTGTTTAGCTTCGTGATGTGGAAGGGAAGGTCTGTATGTAATACTAGTTAAGACAGAGCACTGACTATGTGCCAGGCAGTACTCTAAGTGCCCAGCATGGTAATCCGTGTAAGTTAGTTGTAACAACTCTAGAGATAGGTATTATTATTATTATTATCACTCCCATTTTACAGATGTGGCAATTGAGGTACAAAGAGTTTAAAGAATTTGCCCCAAATCACACAGCTATAAAGTAGCAGAGATTCAAACCCAGGCAGGCTTGCTGAAGTGTCCATGATTTCAACTAATATGCCATTTTTCCATGTAGGTATGTGTTCAAGAAAACATACCTGAATTTTTATTTGGCCTGATATTAAGAATCTAACTTCTCTGTGTAAATCTTGATGGACCAAGGATAAACAAAGCAGCAAAGAAGTGAAAAATATGCCTTCAATAATCCTCTGCTATATGAGATAGTAAGCTTTTCAGAAGCATAGATTCTTTTAGAATATCATAGAACCCAGAAGGATGACATACAAAACAACTTAATTAATGTTTGTTTATAATAATTCCAGGAAAATATTATAATCCCCTCAGCCCTTTTAAGAGTCTGACAATTTAGGAGAGCTCTTCTTTAAGAAGAGTAATAATAATTACAGCTACTATTTATTGAGTGCTTGTTTTTCATTTTAGGGAAGCAATTATCTATGGACAGTACCTGACCTATAGTGGTTTGACTTGCAATTTTTCTAATTTACCCTGGTGCAAAAGCCATACGCATTCAGTAGAGACCACGCTTCGAATTTTGAACTCTTCCTGAGCTAGGAGTGTATGGGAGGATACCCAGCTGGAATGATGGGCAGAGGTACCTGTCTGCGGCTCCCAGTCAGCCACCCAATCAGGAGGGTAATCAACCGATGCACTTACAACCATTCTGTGCCCACAACCATGCTGTTCCTCAGTACAGTATTCAATTACGTGAGACTCCTAACACTTTGTTACAACATAGGCTTTGTGTTTGAGGGCTTTGTCCAACTGTAGGCTAATGTAAGTGTTCTGAGCATGTTTAAGGTAGGCTAGGCTAAACTATATTTGGTAGGTTAGGTGTATTCAGTACATTTTCAACCAGGACATAACCCCATTTGTAAGACAAGGAAGATCTGTAGTGAAAAAGTGTTGGTTTGGGGATCACACTACTTGGGTTCAAACCCTGACAGTGTTACTTAAGAAGTCACTTCGTATCTCCAAATTCCAAATTTCTTCTCTACAGAACGGGGAAAATAATGATGCCTACACTTCAAATAGGGGTATCAGAATTAACTGATTTAATACACATAAAGAGCTTAGAAGAGTTTTTGGCACATAATAAGTGCTCCAAAAAGTGTCACCTTATAGTATAATGTGCCAGGCACTGTGCTAAGCAGAGTACAGAGTCACCTTTCTAAAAATTTAATTTTTATTTTAGAGAGTAAGCACTGGGGGGAGGGGGGGAGGAGAGAGAGAGAGAGAAAGAAAGAGAGAATCCCAAGCAGACTCATCCCTGCTCAGTGCAGAGCCAGACGTGGGGCTCGATCCCATGACCCTGGGATCATGACCTGAGCCGAATTCAAGAGCCAGACACTTCAACTACTGAGCCACCCAGGTGCCCCCAAAACCACCTTTTCATGCAAGTGTCCCTCTATATAAGCTGTTAGCTACTATTATTATTATAGAAAATAATCTTTATAGAAAAGATTCTTGGTGGAAACATATCAAGATATTAATAATAGTTACCACCAAGTAGGTATAGTTTTGACTTTGTATTGTTTTTCACTGTTTTACTTCTTTTTGTGGAATGAACCAGGGTTTTTTAATAAAAAGACCAAAAGTAAAAAATTTCTCAGGAAAAAAAAAATCATTGAAGGAACCACCAAGAATGAATGCTTAGCTTGGAACTAGGAAGTCTCAAGAGGACAGGGTCGATGTCTTCAAATAGCTGAGGATTAACAAGTGGAAGAAAGGCTTGTACCGTGTAACCTGAGACACTGGGCTAGATTAACACATGGAAGCTTCACAGAGTCTTCTGTTGTCTAATCGGGGCTGATTAGAAAAGCCACAGTGAGAAAGAAGTACCTCATCCTTGAAAGCATTCACGCAGAGGCCGAAGACCACCTCTCAGAGATGGTCTACGGATGACGTGTGGGCCAAGCGGCAGACTGGATCACAAGACCTCCAAGTTCCTACCCAACTGGGGATCCTGGTTCATTACCTAATTTTGCCTTGAAACACAGAACAGATAAAAGGCAGGCGGTCATCAGCTTTCAGAGAGCTGAAGTCTGTTTTCTTGCCAGTGATTTTTCTGCCACTACCAGTTTCCATGAAGTCCTAGGAGGAGACACTTGTCTTCCCTCAGATTTATGGATCTGCATGGACAGGTGACGGCAGTGACAGTACAAAGTCAGAGGCACATTAGCGCTCACTCCCCACTGTCATCAAGGGGTCAGGTATCCACCCTGAAGTACAGTCCTTATGGGGGATCCTGCAGAGAAACAGAAGAAAGAAGAGGCAAAGTCTTTGGACTTCAGGACTCTGTGATCCCATTTTTTGTCCTCAGCATCAGTTAGGAACGGCTAACAATAGAGGCCTGGCCTCAGTGGCTTAGACAAATTAGGGATTTGGGTTTTCATCTGGAGTGCCAAGGGAGAACACGCAGGACTGGTATGGGTGGCACCTTCAGAATGTGATCAGAGAACCAGGCTACTCGGTCTTTCTGCTCCGACACCTTCTGTACAGAGCTCCCACCAAGAGCTTCAGCCGTCACTTCGGTGTTCCAGGTAGAAAGGGGGTGTTCCTCTCAGGCTTAAAGAGTGCTCCTCCAATGAGCAATGGTTACGGCTCGTTTCCTCAGCCAGACCTGTAAGGGGGGCTGGGAAATGTAGTTTTAGCTGGGCAGAACCCCAATAAAATACAGGGTCCTGTTAGTAGTAGGAAGTAGGAGGTGACTACAGCAGCCTCATCCGCTTCCTCTCAGGTCCCGATTCTTCCCTACTTTACAAAGATGAGAACGCTGACGAAGGGAACCGTGCAGAGCCACAGCAGGTCAGTGGTGAGGTCAGTCTCAGCACCCAGCTCAGGGCCGGCTTTGAAAAATGACAGAGAATGCAAAGCAGGAACCCATGAAATGTCTGCAGGCAAACACCAGCTGCGGGCCCGGGACCATTTCTCTGCAGGGAGCCACACTGGCATGTGAGACGGGCTGCAGAGGACAGGGAGGACGAGGGCTGCAGCACACTGGTCTACATGTCATTCCCTGGGCTGGCAAGAGGTAGACGGCTTCGGCCCTGGCTCAGCTGGGAGAACAGATGGGCGGGAATTCAGTGCGGCTTCCAAATCAGCCAAGCGGCAGAACTGCCTTCCTTCCCCGTCAGCCAGGCTCGTTCCCACCTGGTCACAGCCAGCTGCAGAGACCCAAGACTGAAGGCCAGGAGCAGCCTAGGAATGAGCCATCCCTCACCCGATGTGAGGGGCTGTCATGAGGACAAGTGAGTGCAGCGGTTTGTTTGTCCCAGCAGCGAGGGGGACAGCCGGGTGGAGCTGCCCACCAGGAGCGGGCAGACTTCTCTGTGTGGGGCGAACCAGCTCTCTGGGGAGCACAGGACCCTAACTGTTGAGATGGCCTGTCTCATTGAGGCCTGGAGCTCTGTTCTTTCTCGTGCCTTCACCTCCCACAGATATAATGGCAATGTGGCCAGAGAGGTAAGGGGAATCCGGGAATTATGCTGAAATACACACAATGAGAGCAGAGCCGACCCCTTCCCACATCTGAACAAAGAAAGCAAAGTCCTCAGAGCAGGGCGATGGAAAGAAAGCAAACTTGACCCGAGGGGACAGAAATGCATGTTCATTTGCAAAACAGGATAGAAAATGCACAGAATTTTATTGCAACTCTGATGAGAGCATATGGTATAGGAGGAAGGGCCACAAATTTTTAGAAAGAAACACGACTTTCCTCTGTCAGCTGAATGTGCTTGGGTTCACCAGGGAGGGAGTGGATAGGCCCAGAGGGAAGGAGAGAGCTCTCCTCTCTTTCGCCTTCCAAAGACTACATCAATTTTGGGTTATCTGTGTATCTGCTCCCAATTCACAGACTAATTAAAAGCTGACTGAAATTTGTTTAGAATTCTATTTAGCTAGGCCTCCAGAAAAGCTTTTTAAAATAGTAAGTCGGGAGTAGGAACACTGATAATAAAAATCACTACCATAAGCCCTTTAAAGACAGAGAAATTGGGGAAGAGATTGGAAGGACAGGGGGCAGAAGGAGCAGACGGACCAGCTGTGAAGGCCATGCCGCTTGGAAGATGCTCCGGGAAAGGTGAAGTTGATGCGTTTCCATTACATTCCTCTTCGGCAAGCTGCAGGCACCTCACAGCCACCTGCTGGTTGCACAATGAGACTCTTCAGATGATTATAAAGAACTTCCAACTCCTGTTCCCTCACCCCAGGCCTTCTGTCATCTTGAGGCCCTCGACTCATCAAATCTAAACTCTGCAGCCTGAAGATCTGTTCATGTGGCCTTGGGAAGGCTGGGCAGAAGGCGGCCAGCAGGCTCCCACACCACCTGCCTTCCCCCTCCTTCCTCAGCAGCCTGGCTCCTCACTCCCACGAGGGCATGATCAGGGCCAAGAGCCTTCATGAGCCCCCCCCCACCCCACCCCTCCTGGCCCTCTGGGGTGCAAGGAGTCAGCAGGGATATGCTCCCCATCCCGCCGGGGCCATCTGCACCAATTATAAGCCCTTTGGAAGCCAGCAGAGGGCTGTTTAGCTGCTGGTTCTCTATGATTAGCTAGTTCTTGTTTTTTGAATATTGCACATGGTGCAGCCAGCTGTACGAAGCATTCATGATTCAAAGCTTTTCTCCCCTCAAAAAGAAAAGTGCTAAGCTAGTTGTTACTACTATGGGGAAGGAAAAAAAATAAGAAATAGCAAGATAGTATGTAATTCCAGCTCAGGCATTATTATCCATAGTCCAATAAATTCTCTTCTCTCCCTTATTTGGTGTATGTGAGAGATCTGATGTTAAGGCATCCTTTTAATGGAACCATTCCAGAGAATCAACTTTTTGCAATCAACTCAGGAGCCAGGGCCAGCTGCTGAGGCTTACCTTCTTTCCCAGGTACCGAGCCAAGAACGAAAGAAGTACTTTGTTCACACTTGAAAGCCTCCGTGTTCTCACAGGTGAGAAGCAGTTGGCTGCCTATAAGCCAGCACTAAAATCACTAGGGATGCTTAATCAAATGCAGATTCCTGGGGCTATCTCATGGACTTAAAATCCAGGTTCACACGTGCGTAGAGATCCAGAGAAGCCGCAGCTCTGGGAGTCTTGTAAGCAGTGGTAATGAGAGCCATGAGATCAGCTACAGTGCAGCATAATGAACACAGAAATAGAAGAGGGGGGCGGGCAACCAGAGCCCCTTTTTCCTCCTATCTCTGAACCAGGCAAGGGAACCCATTTCTTTTCTCATAATATACATGCTCCATGTATACATGGTAAACAGCAGCACAGATAGGCCAATAACACACAGGACACTCTGGGGATATAAAACGGTCTTTGTAGCATTGGTTTGGGCAGCTTATGTCACCTCAATTTTCAGAACTTTAGGAACCCATCTGTATATGGAATGAATAGTTCTACTTTCCCTGTTGAGGGAAGAGAGAAATAAAAATGCCTATTTAAATACTTAGCAGGAAGACTACCCCAAAAGTGATTTTACTTGTTTTTGCTAAGCAATTTTAAGTGTGTCCAAGTAAAAGAAAATCTGTACCAATTACGGGCTGTTCCATTGAGGATAATGGGAGCCACACATCTCACTGTCTGAGAAGGGAGCTACAACTACAGACAGGGAGAACACCGGAAGGCGTCCGTGGTGTCAAAGTGTGGTGTGAATTCATGGTTTTCAATACATGGATATAGAAATAAATTCAGATGCTGTGTGTGTATACACGTCCACAATGATAGTAATGGATTATAACCCATTGAATAGAAGATGAAACTACAAGCCCATACTGATGGACAGAAATTAACAAATAACAGGAAAAGAGTAACTCCATACTGGAAAACCCTGGCAAACAGTGCCTTAAACAAGTGGTCAGTTAGCGGGGCATATGGCTGGCTCACTCAGTAGAGCATGTGCCTCTTGATCTCAGGGTTGTTCGAGCCCCACAATGGATGTAGACACTACTTAAAAATAAAATTTTTAAAACACAATTTTAAAAAGACAAAAGAAAAACAAGTGGTCAGTTAGCATCATCACTGACGGGGCACATGGACACTGTGTACCACCTGATGAGACGGGGTGAGGACACAGCAGTGCTTCAGTGTTCCTGCTAGTGGTGCGTCAACTAAACCTAATCAAAGGGAAACATTATCCAAAATAATAACCAGTCTGTAATCTTCAAAAATGTCAAAGTCAAGAAAGCCAGCAAAAAGCTGGGGTAGTCTTCCAGAATAAAGGACACTACAGAGGTACGACAATGAAAGGCAACATGTAATTCTCAACTATCTCCTTTTGCTATTAAGGACATGACTGGACCACTTGGCAAAACCTGAATGGTGGCCAAGGATTAGACGGCAATAAGTATTAATGGCAGTTTCCTGATTTTTGTTTTCTGGTTACATGGAAAAATGTCCTTGTTTACAGGAAATACACACTACATCCAGGGGTAATTTTTACGAATGACAGGCCCATCAAGTCAGCAACTTATTCTCAAATGGTTTAGGTTCAGGACTTACAATTTTTCTGGGAATATTTCAAAATAAAAATGTTTTTAGAAGTGTGATTTCCATTTTTATCTGTATAGGACTTAAAAAAGGGCCACCATAATAATGAAGACAGTGACATGAAGACAGATGTCATGACACCAAGAGTCTCACAAAATTATTTCTTGAAACAGAGTAAAGATTAATGTTATTTCAAATAACACGATTTTAAGTGTATATTTTACAACATTTACTATTGTGAGTTAAAAAAAAAATCAGTGAATGTATTCTTCTAGGCTGAATTAAAATAGAATATTTAAGATTTAAAAAAGTTTGGCTGGGGAAAAATAATAGTTTTGCAAAACACGTGTGATCCACAATTAAGATGATATTCAGCAGCAAGAAGTCTCCCAATATTCTCACAACCAATTCTCACAAGCAATGACATGTATGCCTTACTTTAAGGAAACATCAGACAGAAATAGGCGAATCTGAAAGAATTTACCAAGTGTAATAAATTAGAGAATAAAATAACACCAGAAGAATTTATGGCTTACAAAAAGTTTCACAAGTAGAACGTTTTCCTTCTGCCAACCTCTCAGAGTTCTATTAGCTCCCTCCTGATCTCTGAAAGATGTGCCCAGAATCTGGTTCACATTTAACTTTTCAGGGACGTGTGACCTAAAGAGAAAGACGTATCCGCTCCGCTGCTGCCCGGTGCTCCTTCCTGGAGCAGTCCTTGCGTAAGTGATCAGAATTGGGTCCAAGCGGCACAGAACCAAGCATCAGGTATCCCGCCAATACCGTTTCTGTCCGACAAGTTCTCATCTTTCTCCAGTAATGAAGAGGTGGACGTTCTTGTGGGACTGCAGCATCTGCGCAGCCCGCTCCACGCCGACCACAGCAGCCAACCTCTGGGCGTCGTACTTGGAGTAGAGGACAGTGCAAGTCCAGGTGGCTTCCTCTCCTCTGCTGGTGGCTCTCAGCATGTTACAGACTTCGCTGTAGAAGTGGGGATATGTTGGCAGTTCATAGAAAATCAGGTTCCTGATCCCTTTTATGGTATACCTATTAGGAGGGGAAAGAGAGGCTATATCTCCTTGAGAACATTTATGGAAAAGCTACCTGAGAGTTCGGCAGGGGCGTAGCTCCCTCTTGCTGCTCCATGCTCAAGGAGGAAGATAATGGCTCACCATCCGACAGACCAAAGGTTATTTTGAGTTGAGGTTATTTTGAGTTGGAAGGGCTTATTTTGTGACAACGTATTTGAATTCCTAATGTTTGGCTTGAGATAGTGATAAAACAAATTTGCATTTCTTGAGCCTACTCTGGGTAGACCAAGGTAGGATGGGGAAGAACAGTAGACTAGGATTAAAGATCTGTCACAGAAAATTTAAAAAGTAAACACAACTTAACGTTACCCTTATTATAATCGGGCAAAACAGAATGTCCTGTAATGGCAATGAGGTCAGACCCAGGTCGTAAAATGAACTGCATAAACTGTAAAGGAGTTCCCATCAGTCTTCTCTTGTCACTCTGCAGACATGCTAACTCCATGGCAGATGTCCCACGTTCACCCATTTACAAAATCCTGACTGAGGACCCATCAGGCATTACGGAAAAGCAATTAGTTTCAACAGCTCGTGCACTACTCTCCCTGCTGCAGCGCTGTATACAGTGGTGGGGTGGGGGTGGGGGGGGAGGGGGGGCAAGGTGCGGACCTTAGGGACTCACTGTATGGTTCGGGTCCGGGTCAATTATTTCCTCTGGGGCCCCATAACAAAAGATTTTATAGTTGACAAAGTTCTGATTTTTCCTGCTAAAGCCCTCTCATACGCTGCTGATGTAAGACTCACTTGGGAATTCTATTTTATTCACAGAGGATCCGCTTTCCTTGTCTTCTTATCCCACAGATCATCCTGATCTCTCTGGAGACCCTCATCTTCCAAACTGTAACTGCAACCCACTACTTGGTTCACTTTTCCACATTACCATAAGGAAGGAATTCCAATGGCTAATGAACTTGAGTACACTGTCCTACTTCACTAGTTATCGAAACAAACAAAAGCAAACACCAAGTTCCACTTGTGCTTTGTACGTAGAAAACTCAAGAGAGCACTGCTTCCACACTAACCAGAAAAAGCCACATAACCTATGTTCCTTTTCCTGAGCCTAGACAGCACATGTCACAAGGCAACCAAGTGAACTGATTCAATGGTATGCTGGTGTATGTTTAAGAACTGGTTCTCAGTGGGGAAGAGAGGGTGCGGATTTGAAGCAATTGCCAAATTCTGTGGTGTAAATACTCCCACCGTGGCCAATTTCAAGCTACCAACGTTATGTTGCTAAACTTGGGAGTCGGGAAGATGGGCAAGCAGATCTCACGAGCCAGCCCACCACTGACTGAATTCCAGAGTGACAAACCTCTCTGAAGAGAGAGTTTCTGGCAGAGCACAGGAGGAAGAGGGCAGCTGCCAAGAAAATGGGTAGCAAGAAAAGAGCTGTACAAATTCTTAAAGGGCAAATGTAGGCCTTTGCGACAGTTCAGAACCCTTGAGATTGGTGGACACTCCTTTAGCTCGCGTTCACTCGTGAGCTCTCTTCTACAGGTCTCCGATGGGGGTCGTGGAGAAAGGTGGGAGGCGAGGCAGGAGACCTGAGACAGACTCCTCGGTGCAGACATGAAACCTCACTCACTTCCCAGACCCATATGTATATGAAGTAAAATCTGAAACTGCTGAGAGAGGGGCAAAGGTCAAGAGCTGGGGCTGGGGCCTTAAAGGCCCACCCATGCTTCCTCACCACAAGACTTACACCCAGTAAAAAGCAGCAGCAGACTGTCCCTGGGGAAAGAACACAAAATCCATTCAGCCCAAGATCCCACACTGACATAAGCACAGGTCTGCCACCACCGTGGGAGAAGCAGGAAGTTCTTTCCTACCAAGATCCCTCACAGATTCAAGGTAGGGTTTGGCTGCCACGGAGTGGGCTGCAGGAATGCTGACCGGGCCCCAGCTCCGCAGCCTAGGACGAACAGGGCCCGCCTCAAACCAAGCCACACGGAGAGAACCCCAATCCCACCTCAAGCCTCGCAGGGAGTAACAAGCCTGCTGCTGCAAAAGGGGCTCGAGTGGGGAGAGACCCCTCCTCTGTCACAGGGGCACAGGGCTTGGTGGAAGCCGAGAGAAGATGGACACTGAGAAAAGACCTGCCGGTACCCCAGGCCCTACACTAAGCACTGACTGCTAGAGGAATTTGAAGTCTGTGGTGCATGGAAGGTTAGCTACAGTAATAACCAAATCCTGACTCGATTCACAACTCCCACACGAGTGGCCTGAAGAGTAAGAGGTATGCCTGATTGTAAGTACTACCCATCTCAGCCCCTACATTCAATTGACAATTACAAACACACACACACACACACACACACACACACACACACACACGCACGCACACATGCAAGACTCTTTAAAAGACATTAACACACTGAGGAATCACTCTGGCTATCAAGTCACTGGCAACAAGTGGGGTTTTGCAGAAATAGGCTAATGGAGTATAAATTATTGTGTGTGTATTTTGGGGAGGGAGAGAAGATATGGGGAAGACAGAGGGAGGGAGGAAAGGGCAATGCATAATAAATTTTTCAATGTATACAGTTTTTGAGCTAACAAGTTTTCCTGTCTAAATTTATTCTAATAAAATAACTAGACAACTATGCCATCAATTATGCACATAGATGTTCTTGGCATTGTTGCATATAATAGAACAATTTTTTTAGAATCTATATACCCATGAAACGGAAACTGAGCTACTTATATATCCATACAACATACTATATGCCATTTAAAAGGATGTTGGGGCGCCTGGGTGGCGCATTCGGTTAAGCGTCCGACTTCAGCTAGGTCACGATCTCGCGGTCCGTGAGTTCGAGCCCCGCGTCAGGCTCTGGGCTGATGGCTCAGAGCCTGGAGCCTGTTTCCGATTCTGTGTCTCCCTCTCTCTCTGCCCCTCCCCCGTTCATGCTCTGTCTCTCTCTGTCCCAAAAATAAATAAACGTTGAAAAAAAAAAAATTAAAAAAAATAAATAAATAAAAGGATGCAATACACACCTCATAGCTTACTTATAAATAGGAAAGGTACTTTCACAATGAAGAGATCTAGCAGATACACTTTGACCAAGTGATTACATTCAACATCACCAAAAATGATATAAACCGACATTATGTGCCTCTTGACAAGACAGAGTGGAAAGTATACAATATCCTCTATGTGGAGTTCTCGCCAAAAGATGTTTAATCTAGTCTGAACATCACTGCACTATGAATCACCTGTCTGGTTGTGTGCTTGAAATATCTGTGCTTCGTTCCCATCCCCAGACACAGGGATTTAATTGGCACTGGGGTGTATGCCTTGGGTATTTGGATCTTTAAAAGCTCCCCAAGGGGATTTTAATGTACAGCAAAATCTGGGAACCAGTGATCTGAATAATAAAACAAAACAACCTGAATAATAAAACAAAACAATTATACAATCTAGGCTTTGGGACATTCTGTAGGAAACTGGATTGGCTCTTCAAAAAATGTCAAGGGGAAAAAAAGCAACAGAATTATTTTAGATCAAGGTTTCTTAACCTCCACACTACTGACCTATTGAGCCAGATAATTCTTTGTTGTGGGGCTAGCCTCTGTACTCTAGGGTATCCAGAAACATCCTGGCCGCAATCCACTAGAAGCACTAGACCACTAGAATAACCCTCCAGTTTTGACCACCAAAAATGTCTTCTGGAACAAAACTGCCCCCAGCTGAGAACTACTAAGACAGACTAAAGAAACATTAACCAAATGTAATGTATGATCCTTAACCGAATCCCGAATTATGGGGTGTAACAGCTACAATGGTCATCAGGACAACAAGGAAAATTTGAATACAGACTATCAGATGATATTACTATAATAATATCAAGTGGTTTGATAGTGGTATTACCATTAGATAAAATAATATTCTTGTTTTTAGGAGCTACATGTTGAAAGATTTAGGGGTTCAATGTCATGAAGCCTCTGAACTTGTTTACAAATGGTTCAGAAAGAAAAATTAAGATGTGAATGGACAGAGAGAAGGAAAGACAGAGAACAGGGGTGCATACAAATGTGGCAAAATGCTAACAGCTGGTGAAATCCCAGCAAAAGGAGCTATCGACGTTCACTATTATAGTCTTACAATTTCCTGTGAAATGAAATCTTTCCAAATAAAAAGCTGGGGGAAGGGAGGACATGATAGAGCTATGTATGTCAACTTAAAAATGCACCCATGATACACAAATACATATGCCAAAATGTTAACATATTAAAATTCTTTTTCAATGAACACATAAAATGCATAAAAGAAAAAAATCCCAACGAGTACAATGTAATCCCAATTTAGTTAAAAAAAAAAATGTGTGTGTGGGGGTACACACGTTTGTACATGTGCACGTATTTTTCACATTAAAAAAACACACTAAAAAGGGTATTAATATCAGGGCAGTGAGATTCCATTTTCTTTTTTTTAACCTACATTTTCCAAGTTCTCTACAACAATTGTCTAACACTCTTACAATCAGCGTACTTATAAAACAAAACAACAAAACAAATTCTACTAAGTGCTGTATTTAAAACCCAAGAAGATCTTTCTCAGTTTCAATCTCCCACAACAGACTAGGTATCTCCTGGAAACAGAGAACGTGGTGACGGCCTCTTCAGAGGGACAGTTACTGTCGATTCTCCATAATGTTCAGCATCCCTTCCCCTGTGTAGCTTCTTCCTCCCCTGGAACAGGTTTTGGGTCTTTAGTGACCCCTAGAAATAGAACTCAATGGCTGGATGGGAACTTTAACTAAGGACAAAGGACATTCAGATGTCGACCTCACCTACCAAATGTGAAAGATAAATGAGGCACTCACAGCTGATTTGAAAGGCTGGCTTCTCCACATTGTCTATAAAGCTGGTCTGCTATTTCCAGAACTGGGGATTCTCACGTAGGGGCTGGGAGTAGTCAGAAATATCCCAGTATGCCTGGGTGACTCAGTCGGTTAAGCATCTGACTTTGGCTCAGGTCATGGCCTCATGGTTTGTGAGTCTGACCCCGTATCGGGCTCTGTGCTGACAGCTTGGAGCCTGAAGCCTGCTTTGGATTCTGTGTCTGTCTGTCTCTCTCTCTCTCTGCCCCTCCCCTCCCTCTCTGCCTCTCTCCTGCTGGCGCTCTCTTTCTCTCTCGAAAATAAACATTAAGAAAAAAAAAGGAAGATAAAAGAAATACCCCAGCAGCCTTTCCCAACCCCATAAATCCCACCTCCAGAGTTTCTGACTTGTGCCCTGGTTAAGAATTCTCCCTGCTGTAGCAACCCAGTGATAAAGCTCACAGAAAGGACTGTGAAGCATCCCATCCTTCGGTGGGCCATCATGACCAAAGGCCTGTCCAATCCTAAGATTCAACTCGTTTCATCCCCCAATCCCCACAAAAAAATGAATCATCTTCTGGATGAAAATGTTTTGCTAGCTCACAAAAAAGCAGTGGTATTTCTAACACTGCCTACTTCTAGAGAGAATATAAATACAGAATTTCAGAGCTGGATATTAAAGTTTAACATATGTTTCCCAAGGTCAAATCGAATCACAAAGGCATTGCAGATAAAAGCACCTATCATCACTTTGATGACCTTTCAAGCAAAAAAATCTAGAGCTGGAAACTTTGAGATAATTAGCAGTCGCAGAACACTGAAGCACATTGTTTCTATTCATCTTCAATCCAGGACAGGATATACTCACGAACCTGGTCCAGGGTATAAGGCAAGTGGTACATGCTTGATTTGTTTTTATAATGATTTGGGGGCTAAATAGTTTGGTAAATGCAGTGGTGTAAGCCAGTGGATTGTGCTGCCTACTTAAGACATCATGCCCTCTCCTTGAAAAGCTGCTATATGAGAACACTCTTTTCCTCCCAGCTTAATTCATACTTGCTATAGACCATCACGCTGGGAAATTTTCCAATCCATACACTTCACTTAAAAGGCTTGCTTTCATGTGTCAAGCTGACAGAAAACTAAGGGCTCTTAAGACCTGCCAAGTGCAAACTCCCCCAAAATATCACTTTCCAACATGAATGAAAACAACAACTCACCGGAACAAAGCAAATAACGATGCCAAAATTCATCAGCACTCTTTGGCCAAACAGCCCTGTGTAGGTGGCCCAGAATGGAGCCCAGAGAACACAAATGTAGCCGTTTCTCCTCTCTCCACTCACAGATCACCTAGTCAGCAGAATAGCCAAAGAGGTCATGTCATGTCAGCTCAGCCCTGGTGGGATGCTAGATTCCTCCCTCCTCATCTTAGTAACAAGAACATGTCTGGGGAGCACATCCTAACATCAGGATAAACTAAAAGGCAAAGCAATGCCAATGTGCATCATCAAATACTCTCCAAAGCCTAGAAGAGTTCTTACGTGTTTGGAGTTCTCTGAGAAAAAGTGCCCCTCAGTAGTACACGTGACTGAGAATTAATAAAACAGTAAAGGCAAAACGTAAATTCACTGAACATTATTGTGAATCAGGAAAGAAGAGATAATAGGATGCAATTTTCCCTCTCTCTGTAGATAAGGGTTTAAAAAGGGCTTTTCACTTGGCAGCAGAGACAAACTTGGCAAAACAATAAAATACCTGACTTCTCGGGGCACGAAAGGTTGCAAATAGTAACAGAAAGCCCAATATTACTAACACTCTAATTAGAATTTTTTTAAAAAGGCCAATCCAGGGGCGCCTGGGTGGCTCAGTCAGTTAAGCGTCCAACTTCGGCTCAGGTCATGATCTCATGGTTTGTGAGTTCGAGCCCCACATCGGGCTCTGTGCTGACAGCTCAGAGCTTGGAGCCTGCTTCGGATTCTGTGTCCCCCTCTCTCTGCCCCTCGCCCCCCACCTCTCAAAAGTAAATAAACATTAAAAAAAAAATTTTTTTAAAGGCCAGTCCAACTTGTTTTGTCAAAATCACATAGTGGGGAAGCAAAGCAAATTCTGAAATCATTAAATATTCAGTTGTAAGCCCCTCATCTTTTGCCTCCTACAAACAAGGGGCCCCTCGCTCCTAGTCTCCTTGGTCAGGAAGTGTGTGTGCACCTCTTCAAGACACACTGGAACTTTCTGAACACTGACTTTGTGCTCAGCCTCCACCTCCGCCTCCACAGACCACACAGTCCCTGGTATTTTGGCTTTGCTTCCATGACAGGGCCCTCTGCTTCCTACAGTCACTTCAGTTGTGCTATCTAGAGTTGTTCAACTCAGTCATGCCTTTCTTGAGGTGTACAACCACAGCTACAGGAAGCATCCCCAAGTGTGGACCCGCTCCAGACCCACACAGATTATACTGTAGTCACTCATTTGTTTCTACATTCTCCAACAATGCCCATTTGGGGAGGAAGCCAACCAACCAACCAAGAAGAGCCTGTCCAGTTCCAAAACTCTCTGGCTCCTCTACAAAAGGTAGACACAAGAGGACCTCACAACACTGCAAAGCTTACCATGCACTCAGAAGTAGGCCATGATGCACACTGCATTTTCCCCTCCTGAGAGGACACTCAAAACCTGGCACTACTTTACCTTTTGTAGAAATGGAAGCGTTCTGTGAGGAGCAGAAACTGCTTCTCTCCTTGAAGGAAGAAGTGTCTGGCCCTGGAGACACCAGACTTCGGGGTGTACTCGCAGATGTGGGTGAAGTTCAGTTCTTCCTTCTTGAAGTAATTTCGGAGGCGCACAAAGTCAAAGTAGGAGGGGACATAGATGAGCGTGTGAGACATGACTGCATCACGATACTGAGGCAAAATCTTGTTCACAAAAAAGTTAAACCTGATTTGGAAAAGCAAAGGGCAAAGTCAATGACCGAGAGATTAGCCCTCAGTGTCCTCACTAACTGGGTTACCCTGAGCAAGTCACAATCTCCTTCTACCTCCCCCAAAAGGCCAGTATGGCCTACCTCATCACAAAGAGATTATATAAGGATAAAAAAATAAGTGCTAACACTATTCATTGTAACAAATAGATGCGATGCCAGTATATCTCAGAGAATTATTCTAGAAGTACATACACAAACCATTGACTCACGCATTCATTCATTCTGTTGTCAATCAACAAATCATCACTGAACAACTCCCATGGTCCCCTGACCAACACCATGAGGAGACAGGGAAAATGCAGAGAGAATTAAAAACACTGGAACCTTGACGTCTGCAGGAAGCAAAAGGTGAAGGGCTTAGAGTTGAATATTTAAAGGTTTCAAAAAGAAAAAAAGAAAAAAGTAAAGGTTTCAGTGTTCGCTTCTGGGCATTAATTCCTGCTCTGAAGGGCTTAAAATTAAGTTGTTGACATAGAACACTCTGCAGCATTAACCAGTGTAATGTAATTAAGAAATGCCCCAATCTTGTGGAAAGGCCCCGATCTGCAGTACTAATGCTATCACTAACCAGCTGGGGCACTAGGACAAGGTACCATTCCTCTCTGGGCTTCAGTCTCCTCCTCTGTCAATGATGATTAGGTTCAATTATCTCATCTCATAGGCCAAAGCCAAATCCCTCTCTCTGACCCCCAAGTGTCCAATGGGACCAGGAAGGGATAGGTACCTGTCATCAATCACTGAAGCTAGGTTTTCAGCTTCCATCCTCTGGAAGACATGTGGAAGCTGCACCAGGACATGGCTGATGGAGCCTGTCATTGGGACGTTCCTCACAGCCACCTGTCAGGAGGCAATTAGAGTGTCAGGAGGCCAGCCATCCCCACTGCTGATCAAATGCCATCTTCTCCTTATGCCTCATGACCCAAACAGTACACAGTGCTTCATGAAGACCCAGAGAAACAAGGAGAGAGCCCACCTGGCCTTGCAGATTGACACAGTACTTGTTGAACACGGAGTTGATCTGGGCATCCTGCAGGGCCCCGAAAAGCAGTGTCTGGCGATAATACTTGGACCAATTATTGAGGCTCCACATCCTCACTCGAGAGAAGTCCACCCCATGTGAATCCAATGGCAGTAGGTTCATGTGGTTCATCAAATGCTTTGAACAAAAATAACTACCATTAATTTTTATTCTGGATGTACCTGTTGGGCACTGCTAAGCATTTTATAAATCTATCATCTTATTAACCCCATGGGCTATGTACAATCAACCTCCAGATCACACCAGAAAATCGAGGCCCAGATGGGTGTGAATTGCCCAGTTAGGTGAACACTGCCAAAAGGAAGGTAAGCTAAAACTGACCATCTCTTGGATCTTTCAGAAAGGATCAAAATGGTACTTGCAGGAATATTCCTTTAAAAGGAACTTCAGAAATGTTGCCTGGTCACTCTATGGGTTCTTCAGTCCCAGACTTGGATAAGAAGAGAAATGACATGGAAAACAGAGCTGTTGTTCTTCAGTGACTTAGTTCTCAAACATAAGGAGATCCCCAGAGACACAACACCTGCCTTTCCCTCAAATTAAGAAATAAGACTCAGCTATCAACATGCCTTTTCTATCTTCATTATATTTTCACCTGGAAATCTGTATTAACAGACAACAAGTACTATAAATGTATTCCCTCCTTTATGACTAAATGCTCCCCTTTATCTGCCCCAACCTTCCTGCAAGCCCTGGGACTACAGAAGCAAGTTCTCATGTGCCTGTAAAAACCAAACCTATGGCTCTGTGGTAAGGATTATTCCAAAGCAAAAATGGTCAACACTGCAGAGTATGTGGGGAAGGAGGAAAAATTACAGCATGTTACAGTAGGAAGATAAAGACCTCCTACATTTCTCTGTAAAACAAGATCACACATTAAGAAATCCTGAGCCACATTTCCCATTTCCTCTGAAGGCCAAACAAGAGAGAATGAGCATAACTGGTAGGAAGAATTAGTCAGGTAAAGACCTTCCAGGTTAAAAGGAACCAACCTACCAACCAGCCACTCAAGTGGTCTATTCACAGAAGTGACCTTTGAAGGGAAGAAATCTTTGCTGGAGATATGACAATACTGACAAGAATTTTTATTTCTCTGCATGATTATTGACCAATCTGTGGGTAGAAAACGGGACAAAAGGCTTTTTCAAACTGGAAAATGTGAAACATTTCCATTTCCAAACTGAGTTCTCACTTGGACTTAAATAGCCCTTTAAGAGTTAAACCACTGGTGCGCCTGGGTGGGTCAGTGGATCGAGGGTCTGACCTCAGCTCAGGTCATGATCTCATGGTGCATGGGCTTGAGCCCCATGTTGAGCTTTGCGCTGACAGCACAGAGCCTGTTTCACATTCTTTGTCTCCCTCTCCCTCTCCCTCCCCCACTCACGCACATGCTCTCTCTCAAAAATAAGTATTAAAAAAGAAAAAAAAAAAAGGCTTAAACAACTCTCCCTAAATGTGAACTTTGTCACTCTAAATGTAAATGACCACCATTACCAGGACATGCTCCCAGTTCTGCATCAGGTAAATGTCAGCTTGATCAATGATGAGAAGCTCAATAGAAGACAAAAAGTCAAAATCTCTCTTTTTCTCTCCTTCTCCACCAATGATGGTCCTCAAGCCCAGCGGGGAGGCAATGAGGATGTCGGAGGAGTAAAAGGGGGCATACAGTCGGATGCTCCTCTGAAGGATTGCCACTCCTACAGGAAACAGCCAAGTGCACATTACTTCATTAGTTCCCACCAAGCCATTGGCTTTCACCCTCTGATGTATGTTGTACCTTCACATCTTTCCCTTAGCACATAACCATGTTCAAGTTGTTTCACTTACTAAAATAATAATAATCTTCCCTCTCTTGAGTCTATGGTCCCATCTAGCTCCCCTTCTCTTCTTTTCCTTTAGGGCCAACTTCCCCAGAGGATGGTCTCCACTTAGAAACCTCCCACTCATTCCTCAATGCATCACAATCTGGCTCAATTCTCAGCACTCCACTGAAATGACTCTTGCCAAGGTCACCAATTCAATGACACTTTAGTGTTTCTTATCACAAATGCATAAAGCAGCATATTGAACCAATCTTCCTTGAAATGTTCTTTTCCTCACTTTAATACTCACTTCCATTTCTATACCTGACCTGGCCCATATCAATCTTTCCAGATCCAAACAGCTCTTCCACAAATCCCTGATTTGGCTGTAAGTTCTACTTTCACTCTACCTAAGTTTATGGGTAATAAATGGGTATTCACCATTTACCAATAAATTGGTATTCACCAACCACGACTGTAACATCACCTCTACAATGATCTGTATTTCCAGCCCACATCTCTTTCCTGAGCTCAAAACTGACATCATCAGCAACTTGCAGGACACTTGCACATGTTTAAAACTAAACATCAACTCTTGGGGTGCCTGGGTGGCTCAGCTGGTTGGGTGGCCAACTTTGGCTCAGGTCATGATCTCATGGTTTGTGGGTTTGAGCCCTGCATCAGGCTCTGGGCCAACAGCTCAGAGCCTCGACCCTTCTTTGGATTCTGTGTCTCCCTCTCTCTCTGTCCGTCCCCTGCTCATGCTGTCTCTCAAAAACAAACATTAAAAAAAATGTAAAACTAAACATCAACTCCTGTCCCGTTTCACCTGACACTCCAGTCCTGCTAAAGCCTATATAAATCTTAGGTCATGCCTGGCTTATTCACCCTGATGCCTCTGCACATGCAGTTTCCTGTCTGAAATCTTTTCCTGCATGCTGACCGCCCCTCTTTGTAACTTTCTATAAATGGCACCTCCACCAGGAGGCCTTCCCTATCTTGTCCTCGTTTGGAGTACAGAAATTGCTTTAAACACTCCCAGAACATCCACTGCATCCTCTGATAAGTACTTATCATGATCATTCTATATTGTTTTCCCATGAGGCTGGATTTCCTTAGCAACAGGAACCATAACTTTTATTTCTGTATCTCTAGCTTCCTAACAGTACCCGGCACCCAATAGATGCTTTATAAATGTTTGTTGAATGAACATTTTCCCAAGAACATTACTCTATCAATACACAACCAACCAAGTATATGGGAGTTGAACGAGACAAGCAAACACAAAACAAGTTGGGTGGCTGTTGGTAAGTCCTGAGTGGAGACAATTCAGGGGTAGGCACTCTACATGGCCAGTAGGAGGAAAGTCCACCATTATGCGTAGGCACTCAGTTTATTTAGCCTCCCCCGAGGGACCCACTCAGCCTGTGTCACTTCCAACTCCCCTGTAGCATCAACTACTAGCTATGGGTGTGCTGAGACATTTGTTATAAATGTGCACGTATCTTTATGTAAGAGCTTCAGAGATGCTCCACCCTTAGCCCAGCGTCCACCCCATTAGCCAAGCAAAACTCTCTCCTCTGGCAGACAAGATGTTTCAAATGCACCCCACCCCTGTTAGGAGGACATCTCAACCCCCTGAGAGAATGCCTAATTCCAGGCTTCTAGTCTTCGGCCATGAGAACCTCACACTGTAGGTCCCTGGGGGTCTGAGTTCTGACAAGGAGGAATTACCAATCCGAAAGTGGTCATCGATGTTGCCGACAAACACAGCTTCATAATCCTCAGGCCTCTTCAGGTTGGGTGGTCTCTCCTCAGGATCTGAGCCATACTCTCCCTTAAACCTCTTTTTATTGCTCACAATTATTTTCTTCTTGCTGTCGCCCTCGAGGAGGCTGATGAAGAGCTGGACCACCCGCAGAGCAGCTTCCCGGAAGGGCACCACTATCAGCACCTGTGGAGGAAGCCGCAGCAGCCTTGGTGGGACCAGGGGAAGGATGGGCAGCTGCAAGTCAGCCTGCTGAGGACATGGAGCTCAAGAACCCTCCACAGAGCGGCAGCCCCTGGAAGGGCTCATAGCTAGATCACCCCTTTTGCACAGGACCTGGCTCAGTACTAGAAGCTGAGTACCTCTCATATCCACAGTACTATGTCCTGTGGACTTTAAGCTCATGGCCCCACAGGAGGCATTTCTCAACCAGAATGTCGAAATACCTTTCAGGATTAAGTCAATGCCTTTAACAGCTGCCCACTAGCAAAAACCCAATAGAAACATACAAGTGGCAAGGAATGGTACTCATTTCTGTCTCCCATAGAACTTAGTATTGGTATTTTTGTCCATAAGCCTCAAAGGGTAAATATATAATGAATAAATAAATGAATTAGCTGTAATAAGTAGAGAACAAATAAAGCTGGTAAGGAAAAGGATTAATGAATCACTACTTTTCTAGAATGTTCTTTAGTACATTTTTCAGAAATGATGATAAAGCATTTCTGAAATAAGATCATATCTCAATGGAAAATTAAGTTTTCCAAACATTTCCAAAAATGCTTAAAGTTACAACTGTTAAGAATGAAAACAGAATATGCTTGATAAATAAATTTCTAACTAGCCTTCTGTAAATATCAACAATGTGAACAGCCCATCAGATCACACAATCCATCAAATTCTAAATGTGCTTCACGGTTAATCTGCTTCATTTTTCTCTACAACTGTAAATGGAAACAGATAAATCTATAATCCTTATGTCCAAGACTCAGTTTCCCAGAAAGGGAACCAGCACAGCTGGAGAGGTGTCATGATTCAGCCTGGTACAGTGCAGCAGTGAGGACCCAAGATTGAAGAGGGACAAGTTACTGGCCTAGTAGCCACGCTATGTAAGCGTCCAGGCTTCAATTTCCCCAGCTTTCAAGTAAGGGGTTGGACCAAGAAATGTCTAAGATCCGCATCAGTATTAAACCCTAGAATCCTACTAAACTCAGTAAAACAATCTAAAAAATCTTTTTAGATTCTTCAATATGGAGGGATATAGGCTAAGGGGGTATAGGAAATGGACGACACAAGATGTAGCCACTTAACATGAATAACATGAGCACAACTAAAACACATTTCTTCCCAAAGCCCCCAAATCAACTGGAACTTATGCTTATGAACCCACATTAATGTAATAGTTTTAGGCAGTAATAACTATATAATGGAAAAATAGGAATTTGTTTTCCAAGGTTTACATATGTATGTGGCTCAGTGAAGAGAATCCTTGGTTCTAATCCCATCTCTGCTACTTGAGCATCCCTGGTTCTCTTTAGCAAGGTCCTCTATGAATCTGGGTCTCTGTTCATAGCTTTAACATCCAGGGATTGGATAAAAGGCTTACTAAGGTTCCATCCAGCTCTGACAATCATCAAGAGGAGATTTACAATGAAGTGTCATTTACACATGTTCAGGGTTATCTTTAAGGAAAACTATCACGGAAGTACCTGTGACTTACAAGTTTCCAGTTAAATCCACAAATATGCAGCTAGACACAGTCCACTGAGCTGTCTACTGTACTGCTCTGACACTACCTGGCCCAACTAACATGCTCACTCTTGGACTCATTAATTATTCCAGAATTCATATCATTAAAATAGTCGAGTACCTGCCAAGTGCGAGGCAGTGCCCATATGGCAGTACCTATATGGCAGTGCCTTGCAGCCTCCTTCTTGAGGACAAAGTCCTCCTGCTGTCACTCACCTTGGGCCTTGCTAGCCCTTGGTCTCTGAAGTCATCATCGTCACCCACCCCAAGTTTCTGGCTGCGGCGTCTGCTATTGTTACCGAGCACCTGGGCGTTGGCTTTGAGGACATGATTTATTACATGCAAGCAGTACACATGGCGGATCTCCTCCCCATTCTTCAGGGCGGTCCTTTCTGGGTAGAAAAGGTCCCGGTAAGAATTCATAATTAGGAAGAGCTCTTTCTGGAGGGGTGTGAAGGGGCTACTTGATTTAGGGGAACCAGAGACGAACTGGCTGTTGGTCTTGGTCCAGGTGGATTCCAGAGGCTTCTGGAGATGAAGTGACTTTAAGTCAATGTCCTTTGATGGTTTAAATGTTTCCAACTTCTGAAACTTTGATGAAAAGACAAGCTGGCCCAATATGGGCCACTAGGAAAGAGACAGATCAAGAGCTAAGTTAGAAATGCAAAAAATAAAAAATAAAGTTAAATCAAAAAAAAAAAGAAATGCATTATACTATGTTACACTCACACAATTCCTAATCTACCAAGATCTCTCTGATTTACAAGATCATTTTGTTTAATCCTAACCAACAACCCTGCAAGGTAGATGCTATAATGCTCTTCTTACAGTTTAGGAAAGCCGAGGTTCAGAGAGGTTATATGATTCAGACAAACTTTCCAGGAGAGGACAGAGCTAAGAGCCAGAGCCCAAGGTTTCTGACTTCCAACCTGACCTCTTCACTGTGTCAGTGTGTCCCAAACTATTCTGTGGAATATGTTATAGGAAATCAAAATTCATTGCAGAAGAGAAAGGGCTCCAAGGTCAAATAACTTTGGTAAACATCACAAAAGCTAATCCTCCTCCGGGAGAGTCACAATGTATATTAAATACAAAAGGTTCTGGTGAGTCCTGTGATAAGAACTCTGTTCTATTTTATTTAACCTAAAGTTCTCCAAATTTACTTGGACATGGAATAGTTTTTTTTGGGGGGGGGGGGGGATACAGCTATTAAAATCCTAAAGTATATTTTTGTGAGACACCAGTTTGGAAATTTTTGCACTGTAACAAAACTGATGACCTGGGGTGGGAGGTGGGGGGACAAAAAGAATGATCTCAGCAATAAAAAGAATCATTAATATGCACCAACGATTGGGATGAATCTCAAGGGAATTATGCAAAGTAAAAAAAGCCAATCTGTAGGATTCTTTTTTTTTTTAATGTTCATTTATTTTGAGAGAGAGCGCGTGCATGCGTGCATGCAAGGGAGGGGCAGAGAGAGAAGAGAGAGAATACCAAGCAGATTCCATGCTGCCAGCACAGAGCCCCACACAGGGTTCGATCTCACAAACCATGAGATCCTGACCTGAGCCGAAATCAAGAGTCAGATGCTTAACTGACTGAGCCACCCAGGCATCCCAGGGTTCTTTTACATAACACTTTTGAAATGACAAAACTGTAAAATGGAGAACAGACAGTGATTACCAAGGATTAGGAATCAGAGGCAGGGAGGGAGGTGTGGTATTAAAAGGGCAAGTGGGAACAAGAGAGATCTTTAAAGTGCTGGAAATGTTCTGCATCTTGACTTTGGTGGTGGACAGAGGACACTTAACACAGTGCAGAACTTAACACATACACAGAAGAGTAGGAGCAAAACCGGGGAAAGTTGAATAAGACAGAAGAGCATGTCAATGTCAATTTCCTGGCCCTGATACTATACCACAGTTTTGCAAGATGTTACCAATGGGGGAAAGTGGGCAAAGGGCATAAGGGGTGTCTTTATTTCTTACAATTGAATCTATAATTATTATCTCAGTAAAAATTTCAATTAAACAAGGATGACCAATTCTCATAAACAGCATGAGCTGGTGAAAAACAAAAAACACAAAGAAGTAAAAAATTGCTCCACATTTGCATTACTTAGTTGTGAACCTATCTCAGATTATTTCAAACAAACAGCAGCAGTAGCTACTGTTTTACTCAACACTTTCTATGTATCACTCAGTAAACTAAATTTCTTCATTTTGAGATAAGCACTGTTGCCCCCCTCTAACAGATGAGAAGAGTGGAGATCAAAAAGGTAGATTAACTTGCCTTACGTCATGCAACAACGCCTCTCAGATGCTGATCTAAACCCTGGTGTACCTGTCTCCAAAGCCACTCTTCTCTGGCTCCCACACTCCAGCTTCCCCAGGCCTTTCTAGCTACACCTGTGCTCCCCTAGGCTCTTCCAGCCTTCCTAGGTTATGCTCCCCTGTCCCATCTACCACCAGCATGTATCATATGTTCGAGGAGACCGCCAAAACCCAAGACCATTGCTTTACTTGGAGCTTTACTTCGTTTGTGACCACTAACCAAGCAACACTTACTTTTAGCTGGTGAGTAGTTTTGGAATTTGTGGCAACAGCTTGAATTTCTTTTTCTTTCAGTTCTTTGTTCACATGCTGTAGAAATGGATCTAATTCAGAAATCCAGAATGTCAGAACACTTGGAGAAAACAGGTGTTTTCTTGGTCTTCCCTCTAAACAACACACTTCTTTCCATGGTGTTAACTCATCCTTTCTCCCATCTGATCTCCCCACCCTCTCTCCCAGCTCAAAAGTTTCCAATGGGTTCCTTTTCCTAACACACTTCTCTAATTACTTTACTTCCCAGCTCAAAACCCTTGAAGAAGCTTCTCAGTCTGAAATCTGGGGCGCTGCAGGACGTACAACTCCAATCTACTTCTCCAATACAATCTTTGAATTACATGGCCCTCAAACTCTTCTGCCACTGTGGGATTCCTTCCTTCGATGAAAAATTCTATTCTGTCCTTCACCTCATTTTTGTATGTCCAAATATTATCAGTTTAATGTTATCTCCTGACTCACAATAAATGTTTCCCTGGAGCCTACCGTGCCAGGCACAGTGCTGGTTCCACTAACAGGCCATCCTCAGTGCCCTGGGGACAGTACCCCCACCCCGTCCCTACCCACCCACTGCAACACATATATGTGCAGATTTGTCTCATACACTAGACTGTAAGATCCCTGACAGCAGGTCCATGTCTGACTTATCTAACATTGCAGGACATGCAGAAATGCTCAATACTCAACTGAGTTGAACAAATGATCCAAATGGTAGCATCTGTAATCGGGGTTATCTCCAGTCCTCTGAGCTGCCCACCCAACCTTGTCTTCCAGTCCCACTCATTAAGAAGTAGAGAAAAGTTGGGGCGCCTAGGTGGCTCAGTCAGTTGTGTCTGACTTGATTTCAGCTCAGGTCATGATCTCAGTTTGTGAGATCTAGTGCAGGGCCTGCTAGGGATTCTTCCCTCCCCCACTATCACGCACACATGTGCTCTCTCCCAAAATAAATAAACTTCAAAAAAAAATTTTTTAAAGAAGCAGAGAAAAGGTAAATGACCTATGCAAGGATCCAAATGGTAAAACTTCAAATGCAATGCACTTTCTACTGAACACCTAAGACAGAACAATAGGACATAAGAATTCTAGGTGCTTATATACCTATACAGGCAAAACAACCAGAGAAATTTTAGGATAATCAAGCTTCCTAATGTCACCTCCAATGTTTTTGAAGTTTTGATGGTTCAGAATGGGGTTTGTGCCCAAATTCTACCTGCTAACTTCTCTTTCTCCAGCACAACATCCAACGGAACCAAATAAACCAAATATGGATCAAAATTTCAGCTTCAGTAATTGTAGAGCTAGGTTGAAGAAAGGCAATGGGGCCAAAAAGGCCATCAGAGCAAAGAACAAGACCAACCTGACTTGCCTGCCAGGCACAGGCTGACAAAGTGGAGCTGAGAGAGAGAGCAGAGACCTACCTACCCCCACCACAGCCAGACCTTGTCCAAGTCACTGCCACTGGGACACAGGCATGACCAAGAGGCTGAGAGAGACTGGAGAGACAGGATGGAGCTTTCTGGCCTCTAAGGGGCTCCCTGGTAATGAGGACCAATCAGATTAGCCAGTCCTGAGTCTACAAATCTGGAAAACTCCTGCTCCAATAACAAAGAGCAAGTGAAGGGCAGAGAGAAAAGTGCAAAATACTTTTCTCCTTTCTCTTCCTTCCCTGCTTGGGGAGAAAATCAGAGGTCTTCCCCTGACTCCCAACTGTGGAGATCCGGGATCCAGGGAACCGGCCTTCCCTACTATCACTCTTAGGCAGTTTGTCCTACTAAATAGCCTCCTGATTCCCAACACTGCCTAACCACTGAAAACCACAAAATACCTTTGGGAAATATTTCTTTCCAGCTCTAGATGGAGCTGCTAACCCGTTTTTATTGCTGCTCATGCCAGTAACCAGAGATTTAATGGGGTGTATTAGCCCACAAGCCTCCATGCTAAGCACCTGGTGAAAGTGAACAACACACACTGTGCTCTGACCTTGTGATGCATTCAGAGAACATGTGCCTCCACTCTCCTCTTCAAGAAAATTGGTTTCCAGGCTGAAGAGTGACTCGTGTTTTGCATCTGTAAACTCCTCGGAGGATTCTTGTGATGTGCCAAGTGGCCCATCCCCACCTTTTCCCTCAGGGTCAGGAGGACCTGTCATTTTGAGAAACATTTTATAAAATTATTTATGCATAAATATAATTATACCTCTGTGGACCAGTAAAACTTAATTCTTTAGCCCAAATCAACACTGATGTTCATTACTATTATTTATTTTTAAGCAAATTCAGGTGGAAGACTTAGGTTTCAAAATTAAGCCTGACCGCTGACCCCGTTCCAGTTAGGAATTTATTGTAAGATGATAACTGGACAAAGTACACTAAGATGAACATGTAAGGATGTTTAATGCAGCACTGATTATGACCAGAAATAACTGGAAAAATTGATTTCATCCTTTTCTACCAATGGAGTAATAATTAAGTTACCACATAGCATTTACAACGAAATACTGTGTAATTAAGAAGCTAATATGAATCCACAATTACTCACAGAGAAAAGGACTGTGGTATACTATTAAAGAAAAAAAGTAAATTACAGAAGTGTATGAGACCATTACACACACACACACACACACACACACACACACACACACACACACTTCTACTCACACTTGTATCCATAAAAAAGTAACCTGGAGGATTACATAAAACGCTAAAGGTGTTTATCCCAAGGTACGAGAGATACAGGTTAACTATACGACCCTCTTGAGTTTTATAATTAAAAAAAACAACCTCACAAACCTTTCATTTTCAAAAATCCAAAACAGGAAATAAAAAAACAAAACAAAAAGCCCCCTAAGTCTGAGGCAATAAACTTTCATCCCAGTGAAACTGAATTAAAATACTAAGGATGGTGAATGACATCTTAGAGAGAAAAATACAGCTGTAAGGAAAATAGGCCTTCAGATAGTAAGATATAAAAAGTTACTCAGATACACTGACAATGGGATATTACTCCAGCAATACAAAGTCATGAATTGCTAACACATAAATGACATGGATGAACCACAAAAACATGAGGAGCCAAAGCAGCCAGACACAGGAAAGTATACACTGTATGCTTCCACTTATACGAATTTCTAGAACAGGCAAAACTAATCTGTAGGGAAAGAATGCAGGTCGGTGGTTGCCTGATGCCAGCAGGGAGAAATGGACTCTAAAGAGACAAGACACCTTTTGGAAGTGTTGGAAATGTTCTGAATCTTGATTTTGGTGATAATAGCATGGATGTACACGTTTGTCAAATGCCTCAAGTTGTGTACTTAAAACAGGTACGCTTTATTGTACGTAAATCACAGCTCCGTAAAGTTGGTTTCAAAGTTAGAGGAAAAAAGTCACCTGGAGGTCCGAGTGAGAGAATTCCTTTAAACTTCCAATCTCAGCTCTTCTCTGCAGCCTGCCCCCATTTACTCCAGCATGCAACCACTTGGCATTTCTCCCAAGCCTTACAGCTAGTTGTTACATACAAATCTGCTGCTTCAAAATGTTTGTATTTTTACGTCTGTCTTCCATTAAATTTGGTTTCTCTAAGGGACAATGATCTCTTTAACTGAAACTGTCACAAAAACAGAATTATGTCCCCTTTCCTCTGAATCAAGAAAACTTTAACTAGGATTGATGAAGACCTGGAAATTATAAGCAAAAATATTACTTCTGCATTTTTCTGGCCAGAGGGCCCTGTATTTTCATCGGACTCTCAAAGACATCACTGAACCAACCAAGGTTGAGAGTCTCTGCTTTGGATCCATGTGCTTTCCCCCAACTCACTCAGTACAGGGAGGGCACTGTGCTCAGGGGGCAATCTGTCCCGACACAGAGGATGTCTGAAGACACTTACTCTCCCGCACTTCGGCAGACTCGGGCACTGTCTCCTCCCCCACGGTGACATCACTTTCACCATCATCATCGTCCATTTCTGCCTCATCTACAGCACTGTCCTCTTCCACTTCTTCCTCCTCCTCCTCTTCCTCTGAAACATTCTTTAATGTGGCGAGTAGTCTGTGGTACCCAGAAACTTGCTCTGGTTCGCTCTCCGCTTCACTTTCAGAACCTGAAGTATCTGAACTCTCTGACTAAAAGGAAAATGGGAATTTTTGAAACAGAAACAAACCATTCGTTTCTACCCTATGATTATTATCATCAGACCAAAAGTATAACAGGTTCAGACTTTCATAAATAAAAATTAGTTTTTCTGTAAATATGCAATCCTATCTATTCAACCATGCCCAACAACAAAGTTATTTTATTTTTTTTTTAGAAAAAAAATTTTTTTACATTCATTTATTTTCGAGAGACAGAATGAGACAAAGTGAGAGTGGGGGAGAGGCAGAGAGAAAGGGAGACACAGGATCGGAAGCAGGCTCCAGGCTCTGAGCTGTCAGCACAGAGCCCGACGTGGGGCTTGAACCCCCGAGCCATGAGGTCATGACCTGAACCAAAGTCAGATGCTCAACCAGTTGAGCCACCGAGGGGCCCCAACAAAGTTATTTTAAAAAGGTAGATTGGCTATGATTCTAGGAACTTTCACCTTCTTTGAACTGATAATGTTCCACATGGGAAGAAAGCTGACTAAAAACAGAGCTTTGGGTTATGAGAACTAATTTTTTTTATAACTATTTTTAATGTTTATTTATTTTTGAGAGAGAGAGAGAGCGAGAGAGAGAGAGAGAGAGAGAGTGAGTATGTGAGCACGGAAGGAGCAGAGAGAGAGAGGGAAACACAGAATCCAAGGCAGGCTCCAGGCTCTGAGCACAGCACAGAGCCCGATGCGGAACTCGAACTCATGAACTGCAAGATCATGACCTGAGCCGAAGTCAGATACTTAAATGACGGAGCTGCCCACAGGTCCCAGAAGTTAAACTAATCTATGTGTTAGATACTTGGCACCTTGAAAGGAACAAAAAGAAAATTACAATACAACAAAAGAATTTAGTGGGGGGTTTTTTGTTTTTTGGTTTTTTTTAGTTTGTTGTAATGAGTTAGGACCCCTGTTCAGTTTGCATTGTTTGTCGCTCCTTTTATGTTAAGTAAACAAGATACTCCTTAGGATTCACCAAGAGAGGCCTCTAATAAGCCTCCTTACCAGGTTCGAACAGGCTGATCTCTCAGGAGAGTTTCAAACTCTGGTTACTGTATTAGTTGTCACAATGACATTTTAACAGACATCTGCATTCAAAAGTACACATTACTAAAATAATAGCTTAAGTCTAAAATCGAAAGAAGTGGAAATGTAGCCAGACTTCATCGTTATTATATACAATCGTAAAACAACCCAGAACCAACTAGTGTAAAAAAAAGTATAAAGCATTACCGGTTGATAAATCTGTGGTTTTCCTTCCTTTCCTGAAACCCTGAGAAGAAACAAGTTATGTTAAACTCTACTAGCATGTAGCAACTAGTAAAAAGTCTAATGATACAACTTTATTTTTTATTTGAGAGAGACAGAGCGAGCGCATGCACAAGCTCCAGCAGGGGAGAGGGGCAGAGAGAGGGAGTGTTAAGCAGGCCCCATGCTCAGCATACAGCCCGGTGCCAGGCTCAATCCAAAGACCTGAACGGAAATCAAGAGTTGAACGCTCAACGAACAGGCGCCCATAATGACACAACTTTAAGTGAAAAAAGCAGAATATGCCATTATAAATACATAACTATAGTCACGTAAAAACTATGTATGCTCTTGGACAGGGATTGTAAGAATACAGCAAACTGATAATTGACAAAAGTTTAACAACATCACAATGACAAACACAGTACCTGGCTCTCATCGGAAAGAAGTATCAATTTAGCAAATAAAATACCTTTTCTAGCACATCGCTTCATTACAATGTCCTCAACTGCTGATGAAGCAGCCCTAAGTGGAGTGGCGGGTGAGGACTAAGATCATAACTGAGAGTCCGGACACTCAAAGGAAACCACAACTACCGATACACTGGTTTCCTCATTGTAAGTGGATAAATCAGTAATGTCGAAAGGCCCAGACAACTCTTTGAAAACACAAAACACCAAAATCAATGTTAGAAAACCTCTGACAGTACGAAAAGCAGCCTCCCACCCCATAGGGAGCGTGCGGTCTAGCATAAAGCTAAGGGCTCAACAAAAGGCAGGAAGACCCACGAAGAACCCCATCCCACGCGGGATGCCACCGAAATCCTCCCAGGCCGCGGGGGAAGCGCGGGAAGCGGTGGGGAGCGGGGGGCGCCGCTCTGTCCCGATCCCCAGGGAGACCAGCGGACCCAACCCGGGAAAAGCCACGGACACGGCTGGCCCCGGCAGTGCCCCTCCATACCTGTCATAGAAGGGATGCTCCTCGCCGAAATCCCGAAGATGCTTCTTCTGCTTTTTAGTCAGGGTGTTGAGCAGCTGGCTCTGGCTCCGGCTCCCGCGTTTGCCCATAGCAAAAACGTCAAGGTCGCCCACCTTCAAGAGCCGCGTTTCCCACCTGTTAGCTGTCTCAACTCACTCACGCGAGGTCGCCCACGGCGCTTTACGGCGGAACCAGGTTGCCATAAAGCAGAGCCGTTTTACGTCACCTTGTACGACACGCGTTAGAACTTCCTGGTCTCGATTCCGCCCTCTAGCGAGACCCTTTGGAAGCACATGCCCGCGTGCCTATTTGTTGGTCTGAGTTCTAGAACGTTGGCCGGCCAGCGTGGGACCGCGGGGGTGAGTAGACGGGTGGGCATGCTTTGTGCTTCCGTTTTGGTTGTGGGAATCCTCCCGCGTAAACGTACAGGAGCGGAGGTGGTCGAATGCCCTGACTTTATGTTATGCTATAATAAAAAGACCAACCAATATTTAAGGGTGCGGCACATCTCACTTCATTGTCACAGCAGTACACACACAAAGGGGTCCTGTTAATAAGCCCGATATTGTAGATGAGGAAATGGATGCTTAGTAAACGTTGCACACTAAAAAAACAGCAATAATCGTAATAAAGAAAACGTTACATACTGGCAAAAGAGGATGGGGAACTAACTTTGACGCCACCACAGGCGTTTACCCACTAGAATCGGCCACCTGCGTATGCTGTATCAAGAATGGGGACCTAAGGCTGGGATACCAGCGCCCACTCGACTCCCTTGTTTTCTGAAAGTACTGGAAGAGTCCCTAGAAATAAATGTATTCCTTCATTTATCATGGTACAAGAGCAGAAACATATCAGGGGAAGTAAAGTGACTTTCCTAAAATCAGCCAGAGTCAATGTTGGAGAATGCCGTAAAACTGGAGGGTCTCAACTGAACTTGGACAAAGGGGATGGAAAAACTTTTTTAAGGTAGTGTGAACATTCTATTTCTTGATGGTGGCAGTCGTTACGTCTTGTATACAATTACAAAAATTGTACAGTTAAAATTGGTGAGGTTTTTTTAAATGTTTATTTATTTTTGACAGAGAGACAGAGCATGAGTGGGGGAGGGGCAGAGAGCGAGGGAGACACAGAATCTGAAGCCGGCTCCAGGATCCCAGCTGTCAGCACAGAGCCCGACACAGCGCTCGAACTCACAGACCGTGAGATCATGACCTGAGCCGAACTGGGACACTCAGCCGACTGAGCCACCCAGGCGCCTCTGGTGAGTTTTAATGTATGTAAATAATAACCTCAATAAATAAACAGAAGGAAGCACAAAACAAAACTAGACTCTGTACTTCAGCAACAGGCACAGGTGTGCGGGGCTTCTGGAATTCATGGGATAAATATAGGAACTCTTTTTCCCCTAATAATAATATAATATCATGTTCTAGAAGAACAAAGTGATAAATCAGAGATTGCAGAATTCATCTGAATATTTAAGGTAAAATGGGAGCCATCAAAGAGAGGGTTCCCTTGGCTCTGCTATTAGGGGTGCTTCTGTGGGAACATTTGAGCTTTCACTGATATCATGTCTCCCGTGGAGAAATTGTACTAGAACTACTAGAATCCTATTCTTGGTTCTAGTGACCATCTACTGCTCCCAGTTAGATTCTGGGAGGTTGGCATTGGGTAGGGAGGGCAGGGGAAGGCCTATCAAGAAAATGTGCAAACAGCCAGTGGTGTCAGCAGCTGGCCCAGCCAAGGAAACCATAAACAAACACATCTGTCTTCTGTCTAATTTGAAGATAAAAAGGTGTACTTATGTCAACAAAAGGCTGTTTGCAAAATGTCATCATATATTTTAAGGCACTAACCACAGTATAATCTGACTGTAACAATAAAGTCATACTTTATTTTCCCTCCCACCCTGTCCGGAGTGCTCCAGCTTCTCTCCCCAGCGGCAACCAGTTCCTTGGTGTTCTTCCAGAGATCTTCTATGAAAAGCTATACTCTTGAGCACTTGAGATGACTCCTTACTGTCTCCTGGTTTCCACGTCCTTGTGGTCTTGTGGACAGGTCTAGACTGTTCTCGGGTTCAGGCAAAACTGTGCCTCGCCCCACCCAAACGGTCTCATCGCTGGCTCACTAGACAAGGAAAAAAGACTCCTTCTTCTCCTATAAGTATTTATACTAGCCTTTAACAACATAAAAAGGGACCCAAAATTTAAACATTTTTTTCATGCCTTCAGGGAAAGTTCTCCTAGTAAAAACCCACACAAAGAAGATGCATGAGCCAAATAGTGAAGGATGTGGAAAATCCTAATGAAGCCCAAATTTGTTCTCCTTTCTTCTTCCCATACTCAGCCCTTACTTTTCCCTCCTCCAAGGTTTTCTTTAATGTTTATCTGCAGGCATTCAGTATTTTCAGAGGTAAAGACAGCCCAGGAAATAATCTTTTAACTAGTGTGCAGAGATACTAATGGATTAATGTAACTTTTCCCAGGATATTTGCAATTCCCCAGACTCCCTAGGAGAATGATCTCAAAAGGTGGGAGAGAAGTGGCTGTCCCTTAGGACAAGAACATCAGAATATTCAGGAAGGTTAACACCTTTAGAAGAAAAAAACTTATTCTTTGGAAAATTTCAAGTATATGCAAAAGCAGACAAAATGGTATAATGCACTCACACGTACCCCATAACTCAGCTTCAACAATCGCCAACACAAGGCCATCTTATTTCACACATGCACCCAACCATTGTCCCTGACCTCCCTCACCCCCACATTATTTTTGAAACAAATCCCAGACATCATATTATTTCATCTGTAAATATTGTCGTATGCATTTTGACAAGATAAGGATTCTTTTCTTCAAAAATAGCCATAATAGAGGTGCCTGGGTGGCTCAGTCGGTTGAGCGTCCGACTTTGGCTCAGGTCATGATCTCGCGGTCCGTGAGTTTGAGCCCCGCGTCAGGCTCTGTGCTGACAGCTCAGAGCCTGGAACCTGCTTCAGATTCTGTGTCTCCCTCTCTCTCTACCCCTCCCCTGCTCACATTCTGTCTCTCTTTGTCTCTCAATAATAAATAAAGGTTAAAAAAATTTTTTTCATAAAAAATTAAAATAGCCATAATGGCATTTCACCTAAAAATGACAACAATTATTTAATAACATCGTGTATCTAGTTGGTGTTCAAATTTTTCATTGTTTCATAAATGTCATCCTGTTTTTCTTTACACTTTCTTGGTTTAAGGTCTTCTGCTGTTCTCTATATTTCTTGCAGATAGGTTGCTGGACTTAGAACTTTGATCAGACTTCATTATAGTTAGTGTTTTATGCTTCCTACAGGAGGCATATAATGTGATTTTCTGTTATTTGTGATGCTACCAGCCATTGGTGCTTAATGTCTCAATTCATTAATTCATTAGAGGTTGCATTCCAGTTCTATCACAGGGGTGATATCCTAGTTCTGTTATTTCTTCCTCACTCCCTTGCTGAACTATCTCTATGAAGACGACTTCTCCCTTATCGAAACTTTGGTGACCCAGTGGTACAGTTTCAATAGGAAAGGCAGAATAAATGGTTGATTCCCTCCCTTCATTTACAAATTTTCAACACAAGGAGTCAATTCTCTGTTTTCTAATGGTAATTAGTCAAGTTTTTGTTTTATTTTTAGTACCATTATGAACTCATGGAATTATACAAATTGATGTGTTTTCACCGCTTGCGTATATTATGGTGTATATTGTTTGAAAGAGATTATTTGATATATAACTATATATTTTAAGAGACGAATAAACAAACCACTTTCTAATGCAAACTACAAAAAGTTAGCAGAGGTCTATCTCAGATTCTCAGTGGGGTGGGTGTGGAAATTAGGAGGTGAGTGGGCCAGGGGTGTACGATTTGAAGCTATAGATCAGATACTGAAGATATTTGAATGCTGCAACTAATGTGATAACTTATGTAATAGCAAGGACACATGGATTCAAGATACATTGATAGGGAGCCATACGTAATGCAAAGGTATGCCTTTCTAATGACGGAAGTTCAGACATCTCAACTACTTATTTGGGAGGGCTCTGGGGAAAGTTCTTATGCACACCCACACATTTATCTCCTCTCCTCTAGAGGGCTTAAATCAGATAGTTTCCTACACACAAGACCAGCTTCTCCACCACATGTATACACATGCATCTATATACACCCCAAAGCATTCCAGCCTCTCCCTGAGAATGCTGGTAGAAATTAGTATCTCACTACCCTTATAATAAAATGAGTTTATTCATTAAAAAATACATAGACTAGACACCACATGCCAGGTCTATGCTAGCAGCTGAGGCTAGGAGAAAGAATACGGTCCATGCTGGTCTCTTAAAGGAGTTTGCAGTCTGGTTTAGATATGGATAAGTATGCAGATTATGATTGCAATACCCTGTGATAAATGCTGAACCAAGAAATGCCGATGCCCAGGAAGCAGCCAGGATGTTGTTTTAGGACCAGGGTGGGGTTTGGGGCCGGGGTGGGTCTGCTACCATTGAGCATTTGTCCGTCAGTCACATTCATTGACCATTAGGATTGAATTCCAAATTGATCTAGATTCTAGATCTTAGTCTGTATGAGTTGTTTCGGCCGACTTCATGGACAGCGTGTGCGTGTGTGTGTGTGTGTGTTCAAGACAGGATATGAAGGATATAGGACAACAGGAAATTAGAAACCTGTGTAGTCATCGGATTCCACAGCATTTATTGTGTATGGAGCAATACATTTTCAAGGTGGAGCACATTTTAGAAAATGCAATTATGTGTGAGAAAAGAAAAGCTTTGTAATGCACTTAAGTGTGCGTAGAAATATAAAATATTGATATATATAGTTCCTACCCTTTCTGTTCATCTGTACCCATAACAAGTTCCCATTGTCAAACCCAGAGCCTGGAAGATAGTGACTTTTAATAAATATGTTTCCTCAGGTTTATTAGAGATTCATTTATATTAGGTCAAGCCTAAAAATGAAATACTTTATCAGATTATATTAATCTGATTGAGATGGAGACTAAAATGCTATGCTAGAGGGGAGAAAGCTTTACATATCCTCTTCTAGTGGAATATTGGTACAACTATACTCTATTTTTCATATTTTGGGGCAGGGCTCTGCATGCACACATTCACTCATTTATCAAACATTTACTAAACAGTTGCTGTATTCCAGGCATGATGCTGGGCATCAAGGATTTTATTTTATTTTATTTTATTTTATTTTATTTTATTTTATTTTATTTTATTTTATTTTATTTTATTTTTAATATAGTTTATTGTCAAGTTGACTGACATACTGTGTATACAGTGTGCTCTTGGTTTTGGGGGTAGATTCCGGTGATTCACCGCTTACATACAACACCCAGTGCTCATCCCAACAAGTGCCCTCCTCAATGCCCATCACCCATTTTCCTCTCCTCCCTGCCCCCCCCCATCAACCCTCAGTTTGTTCTCTGTATTTAAGAGTATCTTATA
This sequence comes from Lynx rufus, assembly GCF_022079265.1. NCBI lineage: Eukaryota > Metazoa > Chordata > Mammalia > Carnivora > Felidae > Lynx > Lynx rufus. The sequence goes on along the minus strand of NW_025814829.1, from coordinate 30,558,076 downwards.
GTTTGCCTCCCTCCCTCTCTGTTTGTAACTATTTTCCCCCTCTCCTTCCCCCATGGTCTTCTGTTAAGTTTCTCAAGTTCCACATATGAGTGAAAACATATGGTATCTGTCTTTCTCTGACTGACTTATTTCATTTAGCATAATACACTCCAGTTAGACATCAAGCATAACACTCCAGTTAGACATCAAGGATTTTAAAAGCTCCAACCTCAGACTTTTCCCTTGAAGATCTCATAGTCTATCTGGAGAGACAAAGCAATTAAATAATTGCATCATCATGGGCTAAAATCTATATTAGGAAGTACCTGGCTGGCTCAGTTGGAAAAGCGTGTGACTCTTGATCTTGGGATCATGAGTTTGAGCCTATGTTGGGTGTGGAGACTACTTAAATAAATAAAGCTTTAAAAAAATAAAATAAAATCTGTATTAGAAGGATGTAGAAGGGGTTCTAGGAACCCAGAGGATAAAGAAACTCATTCTTCTGTGGAGGGAAGGGAGAGGGTCATGGGGAGCTGCACAGAGGCTATGCTGAGTCAGGGTTTCCCAGGTGAACAGTAGGGAAAGAATACTCCATGGAGACGGAATAACACGAGTAAAGGTGTAAAGATGTGTTTGGAAAACTGCAAGCCCATGTTGCTGGGGTGCATCGTTGAGAGAGGAGTAGTTGGTGAGGCCAACAGGGAAGGTGGCAGTCCGTTAAAGGCCTTGCACATCTTGCTGGGGGGTTTAGGCCCAACCCCACATAAGCTGAGAAGCCATTAAAGCATTTCAGGCAAGGGGATTATGTGATCAGATTGGGACTTCAGAGAAATAATAATGTTTGGTGTAGGGGACAAGGGTATTAAATCTTCCTTTTTGATGCCTCCCCTAAGCAGTTATTTTGCTATCCATGCTGCCCACCAAGACTTTGGAGACTTTTTCATATTTTTTACCAAATACTTCCTTACACTTCTCAACATTTTTGAAATTAGCATCTCAAATGTCCCCGATAGAAGCATCCTAAGTAGAGACTATAGTGAAGTAGATTTATGAAATCCACACCCACCCATGCTGGTCCCTGTGCAGGGCCTTGTTACAACACAAGGGCATCCACTGGGCCAACCTAAGGGTGTTGCTCCCCACAGCTATTAACTTCTTCTGTTCTGCCTTTTTGGCCTCAGAGATCCTGCACCCATGTATCTAACAAAAAAAGGTCATTTGATTCACATGTGCTTGAGAATTTTATTAGACATCCAAGTAGAGAGATCCAAGAGGTAGTCAGAGATGCACAGAGATGTGTGCATATCTGCGCTTCTGGGGAGAGATCCAAGATGCCAGGAGGCCCAAGCACATCTGTGAGTGGTCAGCATATGAATAAGACAGAATTACATCACCTAGTGTAAATACAGAGAAGGGGTCTGAGAACTGAGCCCTCAGGCCCTGCAAATTTAAGAGGCTGGGGGTGAGGGTCGCTGTTGAGGAAGAACAAGCAAGGTGACTGAGAAGGAGCAGCCACTGGAGAAGGAGGAAAGCTGATACTTTCTTCCATTTACTGACTGATCCTTCTCAGGAAAGGTAGGTTTACAAAGAGGATTAAAAAAAAAAAAGAGGCTAAGATTGTGGATACTGGATTTAGATGGACTGGATTCAAATCTCAGTCATATATTAAGTACTAAATGAGTTTACACTTTATATGTGTCACTGGGTCCAGTATATCACCAGGAGGGTATCTGCTTGTTGAGTAATCATTGTGACCACTGCACTCTGGGAATATACTGAGTGCCAAGGCAATTCATGTGAAAGAATCAAACAAAAGCCCTAGCTTCAGGGAGCTCACAGTCCAGAGGGAAGGGGCAGCCCTCAAAGTCATTCTCCATGACATCACGACATGATCAATTCTTTAATGAAACTATGAGCCATGCACTGGGACAGCAGAAAAGGGGAATGATTAATCCAGCCTGTGATGGCCTGACTTAAAGGTGATGCATTTTTTTATCATTTGTCTTTTACATGTCAAGTTGCCCGAGAAAATCTTGACTCTTCTACCGCCAGTCCATCTATGTGACAATTTATGAGAATTTTTTTTTCTTTTGGAAAGAAGAAGCATAGATTGTGGGCACAGATTGTGATCCTACTTTTTGACAAATGAAGAATTACCATCTTGAATGAAATTGAATCCATAATTGCCTATTAGTCCAAATCAACAGCAGCTGCTCTTATGTTTTCCCACATTTGACTGTTACCCCAGTGTAGCACTCACATCACAGGCTAAACCGGGGAGCCTATCACATCTGGTGTGGTAGGCTTCAGTGATCTCAATCTTTTTCCTTGGCTGATGATTTACTTTCCATTTGGGGGGGCAGATGGTTTCTTCAAATAGGGAAACCCCAATAAACATTGGCCTTTCTCAGATTTAACAGCCATACATTTCTCATGAACAAGATTTCTAGCATCTTTGTGTGCTTTTTATTACTCTTTGCTTTCTTCTCTATGCATTCATTCTGGTTAAAACTGAAAGCTTTAGACCTAAAATTTGTAACTGAAGATGTCCTTCCATGAATTTATTGTAAATTCTTGCAGTGAAAAGTCCACCAGGGCAGATTGCAGAGCTGTTTGCAGCTCAGTGTTGAGCACAGTGGACTCTTCTACCCTTCTTCTGCAAACTTGTAGGTCCTCCAGTTCTGCCTGAAGACAGGGCTGGAGTTTGAGAGCCAGATGAATGTTTGGATCACTGCATCCTCCAATCCTAACGTAACTGTAACAGCAATCCTTCTGGTGGTAGCGTGGATGATGGTGAATGTATTTGGGATAAGACAGATTCCATTGGAAAGGGAAAGGAAGGTAGCATGGGTAAGGGTTGAGCATTGGTAGCTGAGATCCAAGGAGGAATTTTTTTCAACCACCCAGGAATATGCCCTGAAATCACTCTTTGCTCTTCAGAAAACAAAAAGACCTTGAAAATCATTAAAAGAAAAGAAAGAGAACTGTATTCTTGATTTTAAAATGAAGGATACTCTACCCTTTTCTTTTAGGAAAGATAGATTTGTTTCTTAAGTATATTACTTGAAGAGCAGTCATTCTTCAAAGTTGTTCCTGTGCTTCAGCCTTTACCTAAAAGAAGGAATTTCTTTTAATATAGGAATCCCAGTGATGCTGAGGACAACGGACTGAATGTTTGTATCCCCCCAAGATTCATATGTTGAAATCCTAACCCCCAAGGTAATAGTATTTGGAGGTAGGGCCTCTCGGAAATGATTAGTTCATAAAGGTAGAGCTCTCATGATGGAATTTGTGCCCTTATAAAAGGGACTCCAGAGAGCTCCCTCATCCTTTCCACCATGTGAGGACAAAGCGAAAAGATGGCCAAGAAGAACCAGGAAGCCGGCTGTCATCAAACTCCGTATCTGCCAGTGCCATGATCTTGGACATCCCAGTCTCAGAACTGAGAGAAAAAGATTTCTGTTTATGGTATTCTGTTATAACAGCTCAAACAGACTAAGACATCAAGCTTCTACACACATACGTTAGCGGGAAGTGCAGTCTTCTCCCTGATTTGGGCAAATTTCTCAACAGTGCAAACACAGCCCAAAGGGTCAGTCCTGACCCTTAACACTGATGTTAAGCGGTCACTGCTGAAGCCTAGCTGTGTTCCAGGGGGCAAGAGCAGACATTCTTCCCTGCCTTCCCCTTCCCTGACCTTGGCTGCCCCAATTTGTTACAGTCAGCCTTACGCATGCCATGCCAGAGTTAGCTAGCTCCCAATGGTGTAGCCCTTCAGCAGATAGCCACTTCCCCAGGGACTCCCGCAGTGTCAAGCTGGTTGGGTTGGAAGGAGGCTCCAGCATCAGCCTCATGTTGTTCTCAGAGTCAGATCTCCCCTCTGATGGGCTCTAGGCCCTTGGACACCAGTCCCAATTCTCCCCTGTCATGGTGAACACCATTTCAGCAGCCTAATCACAACTGTCTGTCATTGAGCCCCTGTCAAGATACCCTAAGTTCATCTGACATGTTCTGCTGACTCTGAATCTCAAAGAGACTAGATCAATAATAATGAGCTGTTATTGTTGTTGAGCATTATTTACTCTCTAAGTGCAAGTTCCTATTAAATTAAATGGAATGAAACAGGAAGGGTGAGGAGGAGTTGGCTCTGCCGTCCCAGATGAGTATATGCGTGTGTGCGTGTGTGTGTGCATGTATGTGTGCGTGCATGCGTGTGTACACGTGTACTGTGGGGAAAGGAGCTGGTTATAATGACCAGGCCCTGAGGGCATATTCTTCTGGAGTCCAGGATTCTTCTTTGTTCTGATTTCCTAAGGAGCCTAGGGTAAGGCCGATACAAAGGTATTGAAGACAGATTTTGGGTGATGGGGAAATTTTATAACATCTCACTAATTTGCCATCATCAGTCTACAGTCTAAAATTCTTGAACTTACAGACAGTTTGGGCAGTTGGGCAGTTTGCACTGCCAACAGTAACCATATCGGACGTTTCTGTAAGTTTTGACACTCACATAACAGGTCAGAGACGAGTCATACGTTGGTACGCCAGGAAACCCAAAAGCTGTTTAGAGCCCTGGGAATCCAGAGAGAGACAGAGATGTTTCTTTGGCCTAGCACAGACAGATTCATTTGGCACAATTAGTAATGCTGAGCACCTCCTCTGTGCTAAACCTTTAGAGAAGGAAATGCCGTGGCTCCTTCTGTGGAAGAGATGATCGCCTCCCTGGGGACAGCAGGAGGATGCAATCCTAGAAACGGTTAAGACCACAGACTCTGTTCAGGGCCTCTGGGCCTGGCCTTTAGCTGCCCTGGCTACCATTGTGTGACCAGCTACCTCTGCAGGGAAATGCTTACGTGTCCTCCCACATAGTCACTCTGCACAGTGGCAACTGATTCTTCGAATCAGGGAAGAGTTTGCTCCCAGTCGTCAGGGCATTTGGGTTGAGAGAGGCAGCTGACATCCCTTCTGTCTCGTCCAGGACTCGGGTAGAAATAGTAGCTTTCAGCTTTATCATTCACCGAGTGTTTTCAACCCAGGAAGGTAGGCACAGACGTGTCCCGGGAGAGGGTGGCTACTGTGCCCAGAAAGGTGGATCCCTTGTCGTGGTGATGAATCATCTGAAAAGGTAAAAGCAAAACAAAACCAGAAACAAAAACCAAGTCTAAGTCAAGGTGGGTGGTACTGGGGACCGGGGCTGGCAGGGACATCTACCCTAGTGCTGGATTAGAAGAGGTTGGCCTTCTCCTGGGAGAGCGAGGTAGGTATTTCTTACAAGAAGTGAGGTCCCCCAGTTTTCCACAGGGCTATGGGAAAAATTGCTTGTAATTATGTTAATTACAACAACAGAGCCCTTCACTTCTCAGGAGGGCTTTTCATCTTCAAAGGGGCTCCAGGATGGAGCATTAATACTTGACATGAAAGTCTTTGGAGTTTCAGAACTGAAGGCAGAGGGGCCCTAGCTATGTGGGGGCTGGGGCACGGGCGCTGTCTTGGAATGCCAATGCCCAAGGAATTCTCTTGCTGTAAGGTGGGGATCAGGTTAAAGCAGGGATACGTGCCAGAAACTGGCCCTCATCTCACTGAAATTGGAGGGGCAGAGGGACTGAAGTGTCACCTCACTCCCCTATACTGGGACTCCCCGTTAAATTTGAATTTCAGATAAACACTAAATGCACAAATGCACTACACAATTTGCTTATACACGCCCACACACAGCAAGTGCCATCAGAGGCTGGGCTTCCTACCTGATAGACTCCTACCAGAGAGGTCAGCAAATCCGGGCGTGTTCCCCCCAGGGCCATAGGGAACAAGGGCTCCTCAGACCTGCCCAGACCCAGCCTCTTTCCCACCCCCGTGTGGGAATGCCAGAAAGTCCTCCTTTCAGTTCTGTCAGGGCTAGAACTCAGGGCTGGGCTGCTGGGTCCAGTCCAGCCTCCCCAACTCCTTTATTTACCTTGGATTTGGGATGAAACAGCTTCAGGAGTGGAATGTCTAAAGCGTCCCCTCCCCGCTTCTCTCCCGTCTTTCCTTCTCTGCACCCTGACCTCCACCCCACCACTCTGTAGTTTGAGCGAGACATCTGTGGCCGCCCACCCCCAACTCCCAAAACTGCTGGAATCACAATTCTCCCATGACAAAAACCAGAGCAAGATGGTCACTAGGCTGAGATGAGCTTCCAGCCTCGGCAGTGGAATCCAGGCTGCCAGGACGGGTCTGGGCCTGAACTAGAAATGCCGGAGGGTTCCTGGGCTGGGCGGGAAGGGGAGACAAGCTGGCACTTGCCACAGCACAGAATAGTAACTGGGAGGTGGCAGTGCCTGCTCTGAAACAGAGCGAAACTCTCAGGGCCTCCAGACACAGGCACACTGGTTCCCAGGCCCCTAAAGCTCCAGAGCTGGCCCCTGGGCTCAGTCAGTTAGGGTCAAGGGCAGAGCATGTTGCCTTCTTCACGCCCCCAGGACAGACAGATGGTCACACACATTTACATCCTGGGATATTACTTCGGCCCGTGGGCACGATTAACATTCCAAAGCTTCGGTTCCCCCTCATGACCTAATGGAAAGGGCACGAAGTCAGTCAGATAGGGCGGGTCAGCTTCCCACTCACCGTTTACCAGCTGAGTGACCTCGGGTAAGACTCTCTTAACAAATTTTAAAAAATGCCCCCGATGTACTTGAAACTAAAGCCATTTAAGGAAAATGGTGGTGGGCAAGATGAACCTGGCCGATTGGCTGGCAGTGCTGTATAGAAGGCAGGGCACTGAGCTGCAGCTGTTCCTTCAAAGTACAAGATGCTGGGAAGATTCCAGAAAAGCTAATATTGGTAAATCACTCTTAGAATCGTATTGGGGAAGAACAACTTTCCCCTCTGGATTAAACATTTACCCCTCTGGGTAAAACATGCTAGTGTTTCTTTCCCTCCTCATCCTTTCTTAATGAATTAAAAGTACATGAATATATGAACGGAGTATGACACACTCAGTTCATGGGCATCATTCAAATCATGACCTGCACTTCCAGCAGTATGTTGAGCCCTGCACAATAAATGTTTGTTGATTGACTAACTAACCTGTCTGATTAGATTAAAGGGCAGAAGCAAGGATTGATTTCATGTCAACTGAGTAGATCTTCTTAGAAATCCTGCCTCTTATTTTAGAAGCTTCAAAGATTAGTGTTTTATTTCCCCAAATCCCCACTCACTGGCTCTACTATTTTGTTACCTCCTTCCATTTCTATTTATGCAGCAGCAATGCCCGGCTCTGCAGATAATGTTTTGTAACTAGTGAACTAGAACAGCAAGAGCGTTGAAGATACTTGGCTATGCTAAGGGATTTGTCAGCCAGGCACCTGGCCAGGGAAGGCCTGGTGGGTCCTTCCTTGGATTTGAAAGGCCAAGGAGAGAAGCTGCTACTGTTAGCAGCCCAACGTTATGCAGATGTCACTGTGCTGGGGAGGGACAGGTGGTGTGTGGGCTGCCTCGTCTCTAATTCCTAGGTCTGAACAAAATAGGGGAAAAAACAGTCCCAACAGAGTGGGATCGGAAGTATCCCAGGGGAGTTAAAACCAGGTAGCGCCATACATGAGGCTTTGGTAACAAGTGGGAACAGCCCTGGGATAGGGGGTGGTGTAAGGGACAGACGAAGAACTGTTTCTACTCTTAATTGATCTCTCCTATGAGTCATTTTATCTCATTTGAAGTTCAGAGATTTGCTCCTGAGCCAGAGTATGGCCACTTCCCGTGTGATCTATTATCCTCGATGAGCCTCAGTTTCCTAAAGTGTAAGGGGGAATACTAATACCTAACCCCTACGTATGCACGGAATAAATATGTATTGAACACTTACTGTGTGCCAGGCCCTGTGCCAAGTTCTCCGCTGAGAACACAGTGGAAACAAGACAAAGTCCCTATCTTCCTGGAACTCATTTATACTCCAGGGCAGAAACCCCCCAAATAGCAGCTCCCATGGAGTGTTTTATATGGCTCATGTAATTAAATTTGTTTCTTTAAACGTGTTGCGAACGTATACAAAGTTTTACATAAAGTCTAGATTTCCCAGTGGCAAGGCTGGGCCTGTCTTTCTGCATGGCAACTATCAGCTAGAGCTTAGTGTCTGCTTCCCTTAAAAGGAAAGCATTTTCTCCAGGTAGCCACAGTCTGCACATTTCCAGGCACTCTTATCTTGCTCAAACTTAAAGAATATTTTTATTTGTTTGTTTAGTTAAAACCTTTCCATCCTCCCGGACTATAAAGAGGTGAAAGCCTGGCTCTTGGATATGACATTCAAGGCCTTTTAGGTCTGTTTCCTGCCTAATTCGTCCCTACAAATGCTAAAGCTCCGGCAAATTGAAACCTCCTGACCTTCCCACATGGTACCTCTGACCATTTGCAATGTTATTTTCTCTGCCCAAATGTTTTTGGCTTCTATTTTTCAATCCAGAAAATTGATATTGACCTGTCAGGGTCATTTTAAACATAACTCTCCCCATTTGTTCAGACTTTCTGTGAGGAAGTACCCAGAGAGTCACATGGCGTGGAGACCCTCAAAGATAGAAATGGTCCATTTGAGACCTGAGGGACAGCACTTGTTTTACATCTTACAGTTGGGCCCAGGGACCTTCCCAGTTGGTGACAATTTGTAAAAAGCCTCAGCTTTCCCAATAAATAGGAACAAAATATAAACATGGAATGAAATAATGTCTGTGAGTGACATCTGATAATATTTCAAAAACCACATTTGACTGGAGTTATTGATGCTTAGTAAGTAACAGCTATTGTTCCTGTTGTCGTATTGATATTCCAAGTGGTGGTAATTTCGCGAATAGTAGGCCAGCAGCTGTAACGTGTGCTCTGGGAAGAGTCTATGAGGGCTGTAGAGTTGTGAAATGGTTAAGAGATGTGGTTGGAAAAGCAGGCTAGGGTGAGAGAGGGGCCTTCCAATTAGACTCCCTGCTTGGCCTTTTTCTCCATTCTTCCTGTCTTAAACACAGCAGCCAGAGCGATGCTGCAAAACAAGTCACACCTTGTTGCGCTTACTCTAAAGCCCCTAGTGGCTCCCTATCTGCCTTAGAGTAAAAGCTAAAGTCATTACCTCTCACACCTTGTATCCCAACACTTTCCCCTCACTCCTTGCTCTGTTCCAGCCACTGAACCTCATTCTGACCTCCCTGACCCTCCTTTAATGAGCAAGTACGTGCTTACCTCAGGATCTTTTCATTTGATCGCCCCTCTTTCAGGAACCATCTTCCCTCTGCTATCTACACAGCTCCATCCAACACTTTCTTAGATCTCTACTCAAATGTCATCTTCTCCCTAGTTAGTCTATCTAAAATTTTACTTCTTCCCTGCCCCCTCCCCTCCCTAACCTCGGTTGCCTTATTGTTCTCCTTGGAACTTATTACCAACCAATGTGCTTTACTTGCTTCACTTATTTATCTTGGTTATTTTCTGTCTCTCCCCACTGGAATCTAAGTACTATGAGAGCAGAAGTTCTTATGTGTCCTGCTCACTGCTGTATCCCCCAGAACCTAGAACAGAGCCCGGCACATAGTAGATACACAATAAACATGTGTTGGATGAGTGAATAGTGCTTTGATTCAATAAACCTTGGGAAGTCACAATGTTTTTGAGCAGGAAAGTGAATGGGGTCAGAGCTCACAAAGGACTGCAGGATAGATTAGAATGGGGCTGGAAGCTGGCGGATAGGAGGTAGTTACAATAGCAGAAGGACTCATAAGTGAAAGTTTAAACAGAGGGCTTCAGTACCAATAGAAGATGACAATAGGAGGTGGTAAGTTTCATGAGGGCAGGGAATTTGTCTGGCATATAGTAGGTGTTCAGTAAATATTTACCGAATGATGAATGAGGGAATGATGCTTGTGTTTTTCGTGTGGGATGGCCTCAGGCCTCTGGTCTGGGTCTGTGTGAGGAAAGACCTGAACCTTCTTTGCTCTTGACTCTGGGGTTCTCCTGGCCAGGAGTTACATGAGATCAACACTTAACTCTTACATTGGTATGTACATCTTCCCTTCCTCCCTTCCTGCTAACCCCCCATGGCATCCAGTCACCTTTTAGGCCTCAGCTTAACTCAGACAAATTGGGGTTCAGGCTGTGGGAATTGAGGTGGGGTTCAGGCGGCAGGTTTCTACAGGCAGTGACCAGGTCGAATGAGCTTTTTGAATGCTATACAACTAAAGCCTTAGGTGACGTGGATAAATTAGTGTGGAAATTAGTGTGCCAGTCCAGAGCCCCTCAAGAGCATGGAAATCCCTGTGGACATCATCCGTACCTTTTCTGCAAAACCACAAGTTATTGGATAGGAGGCTGATCTAGGTTGAGGCTGGGTATGTGGACTGTGTTAAGAGAAAGTTCCCACACTGGAGGGGGGGGTTGGAGAGGGTGGAGGGGTGTGAGGTGGGGCTGTTGCTTGGTTAAAGAACCTCTCATTTATACCCTCCCTGGTCTGCCCTTCTCCTCAAAGGAATTATTCACTAGGCTCTGAGATCCACACTTGGACCTTGCCCCTAATCCAATCAACAGAAATGAAGGGCTTCATATCCTCCCTGCCCCAAGAATAAACATATAGTAACTCGCTTCTGAATTTTCCAGGTTTCTATGAAGTGAATGCCTGGTGCCCAGAACCGCACCAGATCCTCGCCTAAAGATGGTGGAAAAAAATAACATTTGCATAGACTTATTCTTGTTTTATTTATTTAATTTGATCTTCTTGTCAATCCTGTGAAGTAGTATCCTCATGTAAGAGATGAATAAACTGAGGTCCAGCTCGTTCATACAACTAGAAGTTGAGAGAAGGGAAATTTGAGACAAGTTTTGATTCATCCCAAACATAGGTTGTTTTTCTGAGGACATCAGCGCTGTCTCTAGAATTTGACCACAGAACTAGGAATTGTTTGGACGAGAAGGTGCTTGTGGAATTTGCTCAGGTCCTTCCCACAAAGGGGTTCAGGCTCAGACAGCAACAGCCACAAGCCAAAAGAATGGTCTGAATGCCAAAGAAAGGTCTGATAGTCCGGTCCCCTGACTCCCACGTGCTTTTTCTTTTGTCTTTAAAAATATGTGATGATAATATCATTCTTAAATATTATGTTTATCTGCCTTAAAAGTCAAATAGTACTGAAAGCTTTATAACCAAAACATTGGCCCTCCCCACTCCTTATTTTTGTTGAGAGAATATTTCATCTCCTAATATTTTTGTTGAAATCTCTCATACCTTCTTATCCTACCCCTCCCCAATGCTTTTTGTCCTCTTCTTAACCTTGTGGTTGTACCAGAATGGTGGGGGGGGGGGTGGGGAGGGAAAACAGATAAAACACATTTGGTCAATCAGTCTTATTGAACAGAAGTCCAATTTCTTACCACATTGCCCCCCCCCCCCCATAGGATTCTGTATCCCCAGATAACTCATTTTGCTGAAGTCAACACATGTCCAGTGCTCAGGTAGCTTAGCCTTGAGCCTGACACTGGTAGGAACTCCTGGCTCACGAGAGCTCCTGTCTGGTCTGTGCCTTGCTGCCCTCAAGTCCCCTTGCTGCCCTCTGTCCCCTAGCTGCTGAGGCCAGAGATTGATTTACATGAGAAAACAGAGTAGATAACCACAGTGATGATCCCTTCCATCCACACTTGACCAAGTTCAGAAAGCTTTCATGCCCACAGTCTCATTTTACAACAGCATAACATCATGGGATATGTTGTTCAGTACTGCCCATGAAGTCAGAATTGGGACACTGCTCTGTCCTGACAGGGCAGCGTATTTAAAATCAGGACTGTGATGGGGCACCTGGGTGGTTCAGTCTGTTAAGCATCCAACTTCAGCTTAGGTCATGATCTCCCAGTTTGTGTGTTTGTGAATTTGAGCCCCCTGTGGGGCTCTGCTCTGACAGCTCAGAGCCTGGAGCCTGCTTCAGATTCTATGTCTCCCCTCTCTCTCTGCCCCTTGCCTGCTCATATGTGTTCTCTGTCTCTCTCTCTCTCTCTCTCTCTCTCTCTCTCAAAAATAAATAAATAAATAAGCTTAAAATAAAATAAGATCAGGACTGTGAATCTTCACATTCATGGCAGTTTCTTATGTGGCTCTTATGTCTGCAGGGCCAGTGGAACCTTCTTTTGCCTGGGGGGGGGGCCTGGGGAGGGGTGGAAGTGGAGTCTCTGACTGACACTGGAGGGGAGGAAGAATGATGGGAGGACCTCAGGGAGAGAGCTTACTTCTAAGTGATTTACTGGACCTTGTTTTTCCTCCTCTTCCCACATAGATCCAAATTTGGAATAAAGAAAACTATTCCTTTGAGGACACTTACCAGCACTTGGCTTAGTTCAAGGATAAAAAGAGAGTCAGAAACTAATAATTCTGAACACTTTAGTGGGGAATTCACCTAAAATCTCAAACCAAAATCTGTTTGATTGCCTGGGCTAGAAAGTGAGATTCATTTATAAATTATTTTTGCTGCAGCTTCCACTACAGAAATCTCAATAAGCCTCGAATTTGGATCACATTCTGGGACCCTCTATACAGGATAAGGAGACAGAGGAAGGGGCAACAATTCAGGCTACAGTTTAGGCAATGTGTTAGGTTCATCTGTAGCCCCAGTACCTTGAAACACTTGGATGGAGCCAGAGATAAATCAGGGTAGGACTTGGGCTACAAAATGCCTTCCAGAAGGCTGGATGGGGTCTGAATTCCCCCAAATGCCAATTGATGGGCTCCAAAATGCCTTCCAGAAGGCTGGATGGGGTCTGAATTCCTCTGAGAGAGACCAGAATTGTATTGTTCAGTTTGATGTCCTCACCCCCTCTTCAACAGACCCGCTGACAAATAACGCAGCCTATTGCTGTTACTGACTCCAGGGACACTAAATTCTCCACTGTCCTGAACCACTGGGAGCAGTCCCAGTTGCTACGCACCCTGCTCAGCGGAGAAGAGTGGGATTTGGGTCACATGGCTTTATTGTCATATGTTTGGTATTGTTGAGGTTAAAGCCTCTGGGTGGTGAAAGAGTCCTCACCAAGTAAGAGCTGCCTGGGAGCAGGAGAGAGGAATTCCCAGATTCCCTATAGCTATAAATCAATGCCTCTGTGTTGAAACATACATCTCACAGCCTGAAACTCAGACTCACAAATGAGTCAGCAATGCCTTACTTGAGCAGGGATGGAGGGCAAAGCAATGGAAACATCACAGGCCCAAGCCACACTGGGGATGTCTGAATCTTAGGAGTTCTCTTTTGAGAACGTAGAACTGATTCCTCCAGAGCCTTTGGGTTTTCTTATTCCCCAGACCAAGCAAGTGAGGTGTATCTCAAGCAAAGAAGACTTCAGGGTGGCCTATTGCCAGGTCTCATCATTCAAAGGACCCAGAAGTTCCTCTTGATCTCTACCTTAATTCCTCTTGCTTTATCCCCTTTCATTGATTCCTCAGTAGAGGGACACGAGAGTTGGGACTTTGTTTGCCATAGTATCAACAGTGCATAGATACATGCATAATTAAAAAATAATAAATTAACAACCAGTGCAGCATCAGTCAGTATAGATTCTGGTTGGGATGCTGAGCAGGGTCCAAGTGGAAGGGACCCTGGGCTTGGGTTCTAGTCTTGACTTTGTGTGTAATTTGCTACATGATCTAGAGCAAATCACTTGACCTCCTTGGACCTCAGTTTTCTCATCTATAAAAAGGGAGAATTTGGACTAGAAGTTATAAACTCGTATGCCTACAGGGTCAGACAATTAAAAGTAAATGAGTGAATCCGGTAGGGTGGGGTTGTCCTGATTTTAACATGTGGATTCCATCTAAATGAGCAGCTGTTGTCGGATGGAACTGCTGAGCCAGGCTGTCTAGAGCCTGTCTTCAAGAGATGCTGAAAACCTAGATGTTTATGTGAAATCTCCTGGTGTTTAAGATACCGTGTGGGTCAAACAAACAAACATCTCTAAGCCAGTAATAGCCCGAGACCAGAGGATTTGAAGGTCCCTCCCAGCTTGAGTTTTCTGATTCTAAAGTATGTGTCTTCTAAAGAAAATCTTTAAGAAATCACTTTAGTTATAGGGATTTCTGCTAGTACATAAGTGAATGCCTGTGTGTGGGCTCATACTTGTATGGTGTTGGGCTTTTGGCTCCCCTCAAATGATGCTCTCCTGGTGGTCTTTCCCCTCATCCCTCACACACACCTGCAGTGGACTGTTTGCTTGGTCTCAAGAGCCAAGCCCTGGGCCACATGGGAGATGCTGCTTGTCCAGTGAGCTCATCAGCAGTAAAGAGCAGGTTGTGCTGATGAGATAGTCCTTCCCCTCATGAAGGGAAGAGTGGCCACCGGCAGCGGCTGAGCCAGAGGCTGGCTGAGTCAGGCTTGGGGACTTGCTACCCTCCCAGCCTTCGCTGGATATGTCCCCAAGCATTGGGAATCAAGTTCCCATGATTACCAACCCGGAGCTCTCCAACACACCGGTATTAGTCTGCTAGGGCCACTGGAACTAAGTACCACAGACTGGGTAGCTTAATTAACAGAAATGTCTTGTCTCACAGTTCTGTAGGCTGGAAGCCCCAAATCAAGGCATCCATAAGGTTGGATGCTTCCCAGGGCTCTGAGGGAAGGGTCTGTTCCAGGCCTTTCTCCTTGGCTTGGAGATGGCTGTCTTCTCCCTGTGTCTCTTCACATCATCTTCTCCCTCTGTGTCCAAATTTCCCTTTTCTATAAGGACACGGGTCAAATATGATTAGAGCCCACCCTAATGACCTCATTTTAACTTGATCACCTCTGTAAAGACTCTATGTCCAAGTAAGGTCCCATTCTGAGGTACTGGAGGCTGTAGGACTTCAGCATCCGAATTTAGGGGGTGAGGGGACATAATTCAACCATAATATCACTCCTTTATGGTCTCTCTCTCATTGCTTTAAACTTCAAAACCTAAGTACCCATAAGTATATCCCTTCTTACCTGTGACAGCTCCATGCTTCAGGGTCTCATGTACTGGTACACAGCTCACTGTAAGCATGTACTCTGTAAGGACTGGGGTTCATTGTAGTGGGACAGGAGAGTGAACTCTCATCAAACATCTGATAGGGGACATACAGGCCTTGAGTTTCAAGTAATAACAGAAGGTGTCACCTTATTCTGTGAGGCACTGTCTATATGCTTTTTATCTTTATACCAAAATTTCAAGTATTTATACATCACTCAATAAGTACCAAAATACTGTTCCAAATACTTTATATGAAGCAATTTATTGAACCCCCACAGCACTCATTTGAGGTGGGTACTCTTGTTTACTGCATTGTACTGATAAGAAACTGAGGCTCAGAGATCTTAAGAACCTTTGTCAAGTCTGTAGTAACTGATGAAGTTGGAGTTTGAATCCTAAAAGTTAGCTCCTGAGGCCACGCTTTTAATCATTACCAGATAGTGACTGGAAAAGGCAGTCTCTCACATATTATTCTCACTGAAAAGACAAGAAAAGTGAAACCAAGAAGCCAAGTAACTTACCCTGAGTCACTCGGGTAAGAGGCAGAATAAAGGCAGAATCCCTGCCCTGAAAGCCACCGAGCTTCTTCTCCATGGGATCAAGTGTCCTGAGTCCCTTCCCCTTATCCCACTCACTTACACAGGCCCACGGGTAGAAGGGCCTGCCCAGAATCTCTAAACCCTTGCTTGTGGTTAACTATCTCCAAAACCGCAGTGGAACCATGGGGTACGAGGAAAGGGGGGGCACCCTCTCAACTCAGATCTGACCTCCCAGGCGCTCCCAGTTCCCAAGACCACCAGCCCCGAGGCGTAAGGTCCAGCCTCGAGTCTGGGAATTTTCTCAGCCAGAGTTAGAAGCCAGAGAGCGAGGTGGGGAAGGGGCTGGGCGGCGCGGGGCCGCCCAGGAACACAGAGTATCAGATTTCCCGTAAGCCGCCAATCCTGAACGCGAGGGGGCGTGGCCACACCTGGGAGGCGTGGCCGGACTGCGGAGGGGGGCTGCGGCGTCCTAGGGCGAGGCGGTGACGTGAGCTCCGCGCACCTGGGCCCGGCAGGTAAGGGCCGGTGCGGGACGGAGAGCGGAGCTCGAAGAGTCTACCTGCGCAAACCCAGGTATTGCTTGCTGACCGGTCAAGGAGTGCTGGGGACTTAGTTCGGGGGACGACCGCTTCTTGTAGCAGGATTGAGAAAAGGTGAGGACGCTAACTTCTGAACACTAGTTTTGGGGGTAGGGGGCTGGGGACACACCCGCCCCCGAGTTTGTGGGGTTAGGAACCTTGCTTGAGGACATCTGTTTGTTTGGGGGGGGGGACTCTCAGGGGCTGGATGCTTGTCGCCCTGCTTTAGGTAGCTTTTGGGCGGTCCTAGCCCTGGAGTACGGGGCCCCTCCCGACCCCACACTTCTCTCTACTCCCTTTCCCTCCCTGCCCTACTGGAGCGTGCCGCTCTCGGCCCTTATCCACCCACCAGAGGATAGAGCTACGTCGCCTCCACCCCTCCGGTGGAGGCCCAGCTCGCTGGGCCGCCGGCCCCAGTGTCCCAAAGGGGATTTCCGAGGCCTGCGGGCCCTTGGTCCTGGTGGGGGTTTGGGGAAATGGAGATGGGGGCGGCCAGGCGCTTTAGCCAGTTTGTTTTTTCTCTTTGAATTTGTTTAGTGCAGCCAGGCCCCTCGCCTTGGGCCTGGGAGACACCACTGGCTTTCCAAGTAGCCAAGCTTGGTGTTGGGGAGGGTGGTGCAGGGCGTGGTTGCTCTGGGGGTGAGGCCCTCTTTGCCCAAGGGGATGGAGGGTGGGTGTGGAAAACTGGGGAAAGTCTCCCAGGCCCAACTGGAAAGGAGGCCCCGGGTGCCACTCTTTCCGGGGAGCCTGCTTTGTAATGAAGGGGTCACCTCTGTCCCGACCCTGCTCTCCTGGTGGATGTCAAAAGTGGAAGCCAGGGAAGGGAGAGGGAGAAGGCGCTTGAGTAGGAGTTGGTGCTGACCCAGGAGAGTAGTTTAAGGTTAGATGTGTGCATAACACATAACAGCAGCACCATCTCACCAGCCCCCAACTTCAATCCAGCAGGGAGAAAGGGCATGGGAATTATGGCACAGAATTTACCTCTAAGCAGGGCTAAACTAAAGGGAAGAAAGGCTGGGGAACTGGGAAGATGGCGTTCGGTTCCCTGCAGGGGAAGGAAAAAAAACAGGACTCCCTGGCAAATGCTTTTCACTCTGAGCCAAACCATTGACAGCCCAATCTCGAATCTCTACTTTGAGGTAGTGCTGCCCTTGGAAACTCGTCTGGGCAAGGGCTGCAGAGGTGGCAGTGGGGGTGTTTATAGAGGGCCTGCTCCCTGGAATGGGGGTGTGAGAGAGGAGAATTACTGCCTGAGGGAGGTTGAAAGTATCCCAGCTGGATGCCCAGCGTGAGGGGAGTGGATGGGTTAGCATCTTTGTTCTTTGGCTGGTCAAATACCGGTTGGAGACACAGGCCTTGAATTTCACTGTGATGGCAGCTGGAGATACTAGGGCTGACTTCAGCTAGGCTAAGTTTCTGTGGGCATTGAGATTTGGGCGCTGAGAATGTTTTGGAAGAGAACTCTGATTTAGGTGTGTTTGGTGGCAGGTGTCATGCAGTCTTCTCCCTAACCACTTCCTTGGCCCTTCGTGCTGCTGGGATCTTGTGAATGTTTTTGGTTTACTCTCTTAGTGTGTAGAAGAAGGGAGGGATTTGGAAGGCAGGGTTAGTGGCAAGATTCAGTACAGCACACTCTGATGAGGAGCGGTGGGTCCAGGCCCCAGATAAAGCACTTTTCTGGGTCTCAGTTAACCCAGCTATAAAATGGGGATGAGGGGCGCCTGGGTGGCTCAGTCAGTTAAGCCTCCAGCTTCGGCTCAGGTCATGATCTCGCGGTCCGTGGGTTTGAGCCCCGCGTCGGGCTCTGTGCTGACAGCTCAGAGCCTGGAGCCTGTTTCGGATTCTGTGTCTCCCTCTTTCTCTGACCCTCCCCTGTTCATGCTCTCTCTCTCTCTCTCTGTCTCAAAAATAAATAAACGTTGGGGCGCCTGGGTGGCGCAGTCGGTTAAGCGTCCGACTTCAGCCAGGCCACTATCTCGCGGTCCGTGAGTTCGAGCCCCGCGTCGGGCTCTGGGCTGATGGCTCAGAGCCTGGAGCCTGTTTCCGATTCTGTGTCTCCCTCTCTCTCTGCCCCTCCCCCGTTCATGCTCTGTCTCTCTCTGTCCCAAAAATAAATAAATGTTGAAAAAAAAATTAATAAAAAAATAAATAAATAAACGTTAAAAAAAATTTTTTTAAAATGGGGATGATAATACATGCCACTTCCTGATCATGAGGATGAAATCAAACACGGTAAATAAAAGTGTATATAAACTTTGTAAAGTCAGTGTAGATATGAAGGATTGTTGGTACCGTGCTCTCATTAGCTGAAGAACATCATCTTTTATACCTTCCAGGGGCCAAGAAATGTCTTAGCTTCCTAAGCTAATATTTTTTTTTTGGTTGAAAAAATATTACTTGTAGCTTTTTTATTATTGTTATCATAAATTGAAACATGTCATTGTAGGAAAATGTGAATCATATACACAAGTATATGAGCAAGTATAAAATTCACTCATAATCCCATCACCAGGTAACCATTGTGAATATCTTGTTACATTGATGTATTATCTTTTCCTTTTTTAAATTATGTGTGTATGTGCCTAAGTACCCAAGTGCATGTTACTTACAAGGTGAACATACTAGTCTACAGTCAATATTGTATGCTGTATTTTCTCCCTTAACTTCATGTTGTAAACATTTCCCCAGATCCAATAAAAATTCTTCAGACGTCCCGTTGTTAATGACTGCTTAATATTGCAGCCTGTGAATTAGCCATTTTCCTCTGTTATTTTGGTTGCTTCCAGCTTTTCCTTCTCTGCCAGTTTTTAGAGTCTTAGTTACTGGGTGGCAGGTAAGGGAGATCTTGGCTGACTTCCAGAAGGTGGAGAGGGTTAGCAGTGAGGGAGGTGGGGCATGGAGGAAGGCAGGCTGGGGCGGGGTTGCTCATGTGTGGTGCCATCTTGAGAGAATGTTGAGAACCCAGGACTCTAGATCTTAACAGTCCATCTCTATGGGTGGCTGCTTCTCCTTCCGGATCACTATGTGCAGTTCCCCATGTTGGCTCCGTTGCTTTAATTTTTTCTTGATGAGCTGTCAATCAGCTAGGATAAGCCCTTTTCTTCAAAGTCCATCCAAACGGAGATTTCCCATGTCTGACAAGCATAGACCCAGCATTTACTGGTACTGCAAAAGTTCCTTGCAGGGTTGGCCAACGTGTCGCCCATGTCCCTGTTCGTCCTTTCCTTGCCCCATCCCCTTTCCAGTAGCCTGGGACTGAGGAGGAGAAGGTAGAACTTGCCCTTAGGAGAATATGCATTCTCTACTCCTTATAAGGTAAATGTTCTCCACGGTTTGGTGGCTTGACTTGCTGCCCTTCCAAAACCATGGCCAACAACATGGGGATGGGGCGGGGGACAGTTGAATACTGCATGCCAACCTTGCCTGCCCACTGTGAGCTGTGCTCCCAGGGGGAAGGTTTCAGTTGCAGGACTTGTTAATTGGGTCAGAAGGCTCAGGTGAGAGCAGGTCCTGCCTTGCTCTTAAAGTGCCAGAAGCTGAGTTGGTTTGGGTTTTCCCTGTTTGTTGGGTGTCTGGCTGGGGAAGGAAGTGGTGGCTGAGGCCACCCCCTCAGCTAAGCTCCTCTGAGTGGGAGCCTTCAGCTGACTCAACTGGTTTGGTTTCTGAACTGTGATCCAGGTGGGGATCTTCCTGGGTGTGAAGGTGACTTATTTATCTTCCTTTCCTCAGGCCACTGTGGGGCTTGAGCACTTCCAATGTGGGTTTCTTCAGGGAGTCTGAGGAAAACTATGTGCTTTTTAACGGACATAGTGCTGGACACACAGTAGCTGATGAACACATATTTGTTGAGTGAACGCTATTTTGCAGGCCTCCCTTTTTCACCTGATGTAAAAACAAAGTAAGATGAGAACACCCAAAAAATCTAAACACAACATCCCAAGCAAACAGGTCTCTAGTGACTGACTAGTCTTTCCTAAAGACACCCAATCTGGGCAGGCCTCTGTTTCCTGCTGTGAGTGCTGGCTGCTGCCGAATGTTATCTGCTGTGCCCGTGTATTTTTATGAGAATCAATCGCAGACTTTACCCAGGCCAGCTCCTGCAACCAAAGAGGTCACTCTAGCCTTCGTGTGGAGACAAACAGACCCAGGTGGAGGAGGCTGCCTGAGCAGAACAGAGCCTGTCTTATGATTGTGGTTAGCAGCCTAAGTTTAGGAACTGTAGCATTCGATTATTCTAGGGCTCCTGGACTTTTCTGGACTCAGGTGCAAGAAAGGGTCCTCAGAGCCTTTGTCTCCCATGTTCCCTAGTATTCTCCCAGCCACTGGATTGTCCTGTTGATAACCAACTCAGACCCCTTTTTTCTTGCTCCAGAGTCTTTGGGTGGTCCAGAGAAAAGGAAGCTGACCTGAGGTCCAGCTCTTCAGAACCCCGTGGAGACACTGCCTGCTCATCTCTGTAAGTGAGGATGTTGGAACCAGGGCCTGCCCCTTGTCTACTTCTCTCTCACCACAATGGGGTCATTTCTTCCTAAAATATTCCCCACTCGCCTTTAGTTCTCTTGTTGAAAAAGAGAGTGTGCTTCAAATTCTTGCCCTGTATCTTTGCTGTTTCCATACCTTTTTTTTCTTCCTTTTCCTGAGATGAGATAGAAAAGAGCAATTCCAAGAGCCCTTGGTTCTTCAGGAAGGACTGTGTTCCAGCAGGGATGACATCATCTTTTTTCTTTTTCTGCTTCAGGATTTAAATAGAAGAAATGTGATCCACTTACATGATAAGTCTGATTTGGCTAGAACATGAAGCATAAATGGCTTTGGAATAAGAATCAAAAGGACCTTTTAACCTCTTTTCTTTTCTTCCTTACCTGGCACAGTGTATTCCCATATTTAGTTTCTTTGCTGTAATCTAATGAAACTGTAGCTCTATCATACGGGAACAGTGGCTGGGAAAAGTTCCCAGAGGCTGGCCTAATTCTCCTGCGCTCTCTACTCTTTACCCCTCCACCCAGATCATGGCCCTCCACCCCCGCAGAGTTCGGCTGAAGCCCTGGCTGGTGGCCCAGGTGGATAGTGGCCTGTACCCTGGGCTCATCTGGCTACACAGGGACTCCAAGCGCTTCCAGATTCCCTGGAAACATGCCACCCGGCATAGCCCCCAACAAGAGGAGGAAAATACCATTTTCAAGGTAAAGGACTTCTTCTACCATCGGACCGGTTCTGTCAGACCTATGTGGATGTTTTTGGTTGTTCTGTTTTCTATTTGGGCATGGGGATACACTAGATCCAAATGCTCCTGCATCAGAGAGAATGTTTATGAAGGGGGTGCCCAAACTTAGGCGTAGTAATTTCTCCTGCTGGGGCATGTCCATAATGTTTGAGGCCGTTTATTCTTTCCCATTGGTCGAAGGAGCTCGACTCACATCCCAAAAGATCCCAGGTGCAGTTGGCTAAACTACAAATGATTGGACTGACGGGGTTGTTCCAAAAGCTCCCAGGGTCAGCAAATAACTCTTGTTCTTCATTCACTCAGGGTTCTTGCTATGGAGAGAGGTGCTTGGGCCAGGGACAGCTCTCCAACCCAGGACAGAACTACTGAGTGTTAGCAGGCTCCTAACATAGACCGTAGGATGGGTATAGAGGGTTCTTTGCAAGTTTTTCTTTTGGTATTAAAATCCCTTACCCAACCCATCACCTCTGCTTAAAAATGAGAGATGATATAGTGCAAGCTTTTATTCTACAAATATGTTTTCTTAAATAAAAAATACCTGATATGAGAATTGTTTTACTTAACTGAAAACCAGATTTAATCACTGGCATTTTACAAAATCTCGTGAAGCCAAAGCTTGACTTAAGACAGACGTAGGTGGGAAGCTGGTTGTGGGAAGGAGTGTTATGTTGTTTGTAACTCTGGAGCCTGTGCCTCTGCTCCGGACCAACTGCTGTGTGCTGGCCAGTCTTCTGTGTCAGCTGCTGGCTTAAGTTCCTGCCTCTCCAAGTCACAGAGAAGTGAGTTTAGCCTCTTCTTCCCTCTCTAAGCTGGAAGTCAGAAGGAAATCCGGTCCTTACGCTGGGCCCCTCAAGAGTGACACCCCAAGTTCTTGCTGAGATTGGATCAGAAAAGGTGGGCTCGCCCCTCAAAGGAGAGCCATCTGAGAGATGTTTCCCAACTCAGTTATATCAGGTATAGACCCAGGTAGTGGAGAGAAAACTGGTCTAGAGCACTTAGAAAGAAAGTAAAGGAGCACTTTTAATTTACCAATTAAATAACGGTATGAAAATGGTAGGGAAGACATCTTGAAACCAGTACCAATTGCTGGAGTTGGCATGGAGGGGGGAATTGACCTGCCCTGGCCCAGCTGACTTGTGGTTGTGGCCTTGGTCTGAAACTGGATTTGCTGTTGGTGACTGGGGGTGGCTGGCCATGGGGGAAGAGGCTGGTTCCTGAAAGCCCTATTCACGAGAGCAATCTGTGTGCTTCGGGCTTGAGAAAAAAGTGGCTGCAGGAAGCTTGTCTTATTTATATCTGGATCTCTGCTTGTGGAATAGTCAGGGAGGGCCTTTAAGTCAGGAGAAGAGTGAGGGTGCTTTCACCCATCCCAAGCTCTGACAGGCCTTGGGCAGGTTGTGTGGGGGGAGGGGGAAGCAGCGGGGTGCTAGCATTAAATGGGTGTCCATTATCTCATTTAATTCTCAGGAACTCTGTAAGGGGTGGTATTCCTCTTATGTTGTAGATGCAGAGGCTGAGTCTCAGGGGGACTAAATAATTTGCCAGAATCACACATCCAGTAATGGGTGTGGCCTGGATTTGAACCCAAGCCTATCTGCTCCCCCCTTATCATACTACCTCATTCTGGCCAGGAATTGGAAGATCTGATTTCAAATCCTACTACTATCAATTGCACATATGGTCTTGAACAAGTCACATAGTCTCTTTGGGTTTTAGCTTCCCCTTTGGTAAAATGGAGATGAAACCAGTCTTGCCTGCCTCAGAGGATTGTCATGAGAATTGAGTGAAATAACGTCTGGGGAGAAATAGTGAATTACCATCAAAATACAGAGGTTACTTCCATTTCTGGAAGGGGAATAGGGACCTCCACAGGGACCTGAGTGTCAGAAGCAAGACTCAGAATGGGTTTGAGTAAGTCATGTTTATAAATCCCAGTGAATGCCATGTGTCTGGTACTGTGTTCTGCTGCATCAGCCCTGGCCCTCTGAACCTTCTGAGTGGGTCCTGAGGAGGAATGTCTGTGTTGTGAGCAGTAAGGCTGGGGCAGTGCTTCTGGGTTAGTCTGGCTGCTCTCCATGGAGGGGCAGGGATTTAGGGAGCCACAGAAACTTGAAGACCCATGCCAAAGTCAGCACAGTCCACGCCAGCTGGGTGGGGCCAGAGTGGGAGAGGGCACAGGGGATCAAATAAACGGAAAGGTAAATGTGGCAAGGCAGCAGTCAGGCACAACTGGAGATGTGCTTCCCAGACCCTAGGGATCGATGAAGTTGAAATCCCCTGTGGGGAGCTGTATGCAATGGTGCCAGTGCAGCCACCTGGGGCAGACCTCTTCATCCTATAGTGCGAAACAAATGCAGGTGCCCCCAAGCCTGAGGAAATGGTAAGAAGTGAGCTGGAATTAGAAGATAAGGATTTAAATTAGTTTTGGAAGAAACTTCCTCGTGATGGTCAGGTTCTGCAGGGAGGGACTGAGGGGGATCAGAGATCTCAAAGGATGGGGCAGGACATTTCCATTTCAGCTTGAGGTCAGAAGCAGAGGCAGAGAGTTGGGACTGGACGTGTGCCCTGTCCACTTGAACAAGTTGGTGTGTGCTTCCTGATCTTGACTACTCTGCTAATGACATCCCCCTTCTCTGCATCAGAACGTGATGTCCTGAAGAAAGCATAGAGATCTGAGACTGTATTAGCAGCCGGGGAGAGTGGATATCCCGTGAGTGGAAACAGACATGCCATTGGACCTGGAAACTGAAAACCAGAGTGGAGGAGCCAAAGTGGTTTTAGCTCATGCCACCAGCCCCTGGTGTTTGCAGCAAAGTATTTCCAGTGAAGTGGGATTTTGAGGAACTAGGGAAGGGCAGGGGGTGGGGGTTTACTAGGACATGGGGTCAGCTGAATGAGGCCCTCAGTGTTCAGCTGAACTCCCAGAGTGTGCTTCCTGTCCTCCTACAGGCTCTTATTCCTAAAGGTACTTGTTTTCTACAATTATTTAAGCATCAGATTGAGGGATGTAGGGGGGAGGGAACAGCAAGGCCAAACTCTTCATATCACATGCCATCTCCTTCTGTCTTGTAAGTAATTAATGTCAAAACAAATAAGCCAAAAAAATTTACCTGAAATCCTGCTATCCAAAGTTACCACTAGCATTTTGGTGTATACAGTTGACGTTTGAACAATATGAGTTTGAACTGTGCAGGTCCGCTTATATGCGGATTTTTTTTTTGACAAATACAGTACTGTGTATTTTTCTTATGATTTTCTTACTAGCATGTCTTTTCTCTAGCTTATTTCATTGTAATACAGCATATGATATACAAAATATGTGTTAATCGACTGTTACCAGTAAGGCTTCTGGTCAACAGGAGGCTAGTAGTAGTTAAGTTTTGGGGAGTCAAAAATTATATGTGTGGATTTTTGGGGCACCTGGGTGGCTGAGTCGGTTAAGTGTCTGACTTGATTTCAGCTCAGATCATGGTCTCATGGTTCATGAGTTTGAGCCCTTCACTGGGCTCTGCACTGACAGTGCAGAGCCTGCTTGGGATTCTGTCTGTCTGTGTGTCTGTCTGTCTCTCTCTCTCTCTCTGCCCCCTTCCCCACTCGCTCTCTATCTCTTTTTCAAAATAAATAAAAAAAAAAAATTAAAAATGTATGTGGAGTTTTGACTGTGCAAGGGGTCAGTATTCCTGACCCCTATAGTGTTCAAGAGTGAATTGTATTTTTTTCCAGGCTTTTCTTTATTTTCAACCCTCGTTACAGCCACTCTTGACAGGTGGTGCTGGCATCAACACTTGAGATGAGGCTCCTCCTTTCAAAAGATTGTGTTTACTTATGGCTTAATTTCCCTCAGGCCCTGCTTTGCCTGGTCCTGAGGGTGGTGTTTCCTGCTGCAGGCTCTCTAAATTGGGATTGGGATGGTGGGGCAGCAAGGCAGGGGTGTGTGTGCATGTGTGTCTGTATGGGAGAGGGTGAGTACACTTTGTACTGGGCAACAGCAGGCATTCACTACAGTTTCCTATTCTTCAGGCCTGGGCTGTGGAGACTGGGAAGTACCAGGAAGGAGTGGATGACCCTGACCCGGCTAAATGGAAGGCCCAGCTCCGCTGTGCTCTCAACAAGAGCAGGGAATTCAACCTGATGTATGATGGCACCAAGGAAGTGCCCATGAACCCAGTGAAGATATATCAAGTGTGTGACATCCCCCAGCCTCAGGGGTCAATCATTAACCCAGGTGAGGCCCCAGCTGCTGGGGAGACGGGGGGATAGTGAACCAGGTTCTGGGCTAGGCTCTTAAGGAGATAGTTGGGGGCGCCTGGGTGGCTCAGTCGGGTTAAGCGTTGGACTTCAGCTCGGGTCACGATCTCATGGCTCATGAGTTCAAGCCCTGTGTCGGGCTCTGTGCTGACAGCTCAGAGCCTGGAGCCGGCTTCTGATTCTGTGTCTTCCTCTCTCTCTGCTCCTCTCCTGCTTGTGCTCTGTCTCTCTCAAAAATAAATAAACATTTAAAAAACTTAAATAAAAAAGAGATAGTTGACTTGAAAATCTCTTACAAAGTTTAAGATTGGTAAAGCAAGAAGGCCTTTCCCTAGGAAGGACCCAGAGAACAAAAGATGTAAAGACAACAAAATCTTCTTGTTCACTTAGGGGAATACTCACTAGCCTGACTGCTTAAAGCATTAGAATATAGAGGCTATGTAGATTCCTACTGTAGGAAGAGCTTCCTTTGGGACTCACCACTGAGAGGAGAGGTCAAGTAGTTTTGAAGATAGAGGAATTAAACCTTAGAAGGTTTGAGTTCTGAACCTGGCTCTTATCACTTTGCTCCTTGTGAAACATCGAATCAAGTCATATGAACTTTGAGCCTCAGTTTCTTCAATGGTAAAATCTGGGTTCTCATCTTTCCTGCCTACTTCAAAGACTATTGTTAAGACTCAACTGACATGACATTTAAAAGCTATTAAGTTCTCTGTAAATGTTGGATGAGTGATTATTTAATTTGTAGGATACTTTTTCTAAGCGAATATCACCTGATCCTCCTGTTTACCCAATGCCTGGCAAGTACCAACTAAAGGCCAGACAATTTAGACTTGTCCTCCAATGAATCTAGTGAGCCCCTGCCAAGAGGGAAGCATCTGTCCTCGCTTTAAGCTTAAAGGAGAGAAGTTAGTGTTCTTGAGTCCTTAAAAGCAATGCTAATGTGTAGCAAAAGTAGGAATTAAGAGATTTCTAGGAAAGGGGAGTAGGGCGTGCAGGTCCTAAGTAGGGGAGGGGAAGAGAGCTCATGTTAGGGCTCAATAGGAGTTGGAGCCAGAGGTTAATACAGCTTTGGTTCCCATTCTTTTTGGCTAGGATGTGGAGGGAGCACACTGAACCCAGGGAACCTCTGTACTAACAGTACCTAATATGTACAGTGGATCAGCAGCAAGGATGGTGGTGCAACCTGAGTGGCTCACTTGGCTTGTGTATCTGTTTCTCGGGTAGGATCCACTGGATCTGCTCCTTGGGATGAGAAGGATAATGATGTAGATGAAGAAGAGGAGGAAGATGAGCTTGACCAGTCACAGCACCATGTTCCCATCCAGGACACCTTCCCCTTCCTGAACATCAATGGTGAGTGGGGGTGATAGGTGGTACAGAAGAGTGAGGAGGATGGAAGAGGCTTTGCCTTTGCAACTGCTGACCCCTCGGCCCCCATGGCACTGGGAGCAGTGACCAGGTCCTGTGGCCAAGCTGCTGGTCCATTAGCAAGTAGGGGTCATAGACAAAGGAACTCTGCTGGCCCAGTTATCCCAGAGGGTGGCTTCCAGGCCTAGAGAACATCTGAATCTTACACATAATTCAGAGAAATTAAAAATTCAAATTCGTTCTCAATCCCATATACAAATACATCAGTTATAAATTTCACTAATTTTCCTTAAGGCCAAGTGCAGCAGATACCATTTTTATGAATTGTAGGCAAACTCTTTCACTATTTCTCTTGGTATGAATTTTGTGTCACTTTCTTAACAGGGTCTACTTTGCTAGGGCTATATCATGAGAATCTTGTGATTTCTACATCTCTTAATACTAGGCTTTGATAGAATTTATCTGCAGGAGATTTTTTGCTTCCTTTATGGACTTTTTGAATTCAGCTTCCCAGGAAAAATGAGAGATTGGAAGGTCACTGTGACAAGGTAGGTCGTGACTCTGCCACTGCACATTCTGAAGAAGCTCAAACACGAGGTGAATTGCTTTTCAGCATCTTCACTTGGACTGTCCATTTGACTAGGAGCAAATGCTATGCATTTAGTTCAGAAGCTTGTCACTGCCTTTCTAATTCCATCTGGCTGCTACAGATCAAATGAGATACTTGTGCCATTTAGAGAATTTAATATATCGAGATGATTCCTTTGCTCTTTTGGAGTACCCTACTCTAGGTGATTCCCTTGCCTTTGAGAATCAAGAAACAACCCTTATTGTCTGTTCACTTGCCCTCCTTCACTTAACCTGCCATCTGCCATTTATATCTTTACAACCAAGTGATGCGTAAAGAAAAATATCATTGAGCTTTTTCATGGTCCGTTTTGCCACGTGCTACATTCCCACTTAGTGATTTGAGTTGCATACCTGGAGATGTGAGATCCTTTCCCAAATCCTTGACTGACTTATTCTATTATTCTTACCCCTGAAAAGGATGCAACCTATTTCCAGGATCTTGATTTCCTATTTCTGTTCATATTTTACTAAACTAAAGTTGTGTGGCCTTATGTAACGGGCTGCCTTGGATCCTTTTTGGGAAGATGTGGGACGTCTGTTAAAAACAAAAAAGTAAAATGGGTACATAGATTTAACCAGGCTTGTGCACAAAGGGTCAAAGAAACATTAACTTCTATGATTTCAGAGCTGTTGGGGCAGAGGAAGAATTGTTGAAGGATAGATGCCTAAGAGGTGAGGCTAGGAGGAGAAATCTGTAGACTTTGGAGTGAGTCAACTCTGACAAGAGCAGGAAAATAGGATGGGTGTTTCACTATCTTTCTTAAAAAGCTTTGATTAGATGCTTTTGAATAGTGGTCTTACGTGGTTTAAAATTCATGATGGTACAAATGAATCAATTTATTGATTATTACAAAGGTAATCAGTTAAAAGGCTTTCCCTCCTTTCTGTCTCTGAACCTCCTGCTCAGCTTCCCTGGAGGAAAGAGATCCTTTCAGGTTTTGGGGTATCCTTTCAGATGTTTTGTGTATCTAAAAGTATTTGTTTGTTTTTAATGGAATTTCTATACACTGAAAACTAATCAATTAATTCAGTTGAGTTCATTTTATTGAAGACAGCCAACTCCTACTTAATTGCTGGGGTTGAAATCTGCAACAGGGAGCCTCTCACTCATGCCCATTCTAATTTAACCCCAGAGAAGACTCACATGTCTGTTAATCGTCAACAAATGCAGGTTTTCTGAACGATGAGTTTATGGGAGAACTAATACGATTAGGAAGCAAAAGGAGGAGGGGAACTTTATTATCATGTTCGTTGTGGGAATCATTCATTGATGGGTTGCTGCCACACCAAGTTATAGTCCAGTGTTTGACTCTTGTCTGTTGACCTTGTTAGGTTTTAGAGCCTCAGACCAG
This sequence comes from Lynx rufus, assembly GCF_022079265.1. Lineage (NCBI taxonomy): Eukaryota > Metazoa > Chordata > Mammalia > Carnivora > Felidae > Lynx > Lynx rufus. Next base: position 30,529,191 of record NW_025814829.1, on the reverse strand, counting down.
GTGATGTACGTATGTGGTACCCCTGCCTGCTCACCCGCATCCTTCTGTTCTAGGTTCTCCCATGGCACCAGCCAGTGTGGGCAACTGCAGTGTGGGTAACTGCAGCCCTGAAGCAGTGTGGCCTAAAACTGAACCTCTGGAAATGGAAGTACCCCAGGCACCCATACAGCCTTTCTATAGCTCTCCAGAGCTGTGGATCAGCTCTCTCCCAAGTAAGTGAGCCTTGATCTTTCTAGTTGGGTCTTTAGCTCCTGTTATAGTCCCTTCCCTGCCCCACCTTCTGCTTCCATTTATTTGCCATGTATAGAGTAGCTACCTATCCTCCAGGCAGCCTCTGTCTGGTTCCTGGCTGACCGATGAGTCACCAGGGAAGAAGTAAAGAAACATTAGTTCATATCTACTTGCCCATGGGAGTGCTCTGATTCATTGCAGCTCTAGGCTACTCACCTCTTAGGTGGGTAGAAAGCCTAGGTTAATCAGTTTGGCTAGGAGATCTGGGGACAAGGCCAGTTGTGGGATAAGAAGATGAATTAACATGGATTCAATAAAGAAGGCTCTTAGAATTTGAGGGGCTGCTGAGTGGGAGAAAATGTTTCTGAATTGAACACAAATTTATCTCAATGAAGAATCAATGTCATTGTCCCATCTCCCTTTCACAGTGTACGTGGTGGTAGTGGGGATGGGGTGGGGGGTGGGGATGCAGGTGCTAGCATTTTGACCAAGAGGCTAATAGCTTTGATAAGATCTATAAGGTTCAAGGGAGGTTTGATGAGTGAAAATTTACTTTGCTGTGAACTGTGTCCTTTTATGATAAATTGTTAGAACAGATCCACAGAGTGTGCTCATATGTTTTCAGAAGACGGATTGGTATTTTTTTATTATTCCTCTGGGATAATTTCTTTAAAAATGAGCCAAAAATGTGACACAAACCAGATACTTTGGTTTTTAGCTCTTTCCAATGCTTCCTGATGTGAAGACTTAAGTCAGTATAAGTGAGGAGACTGGCCCCAGAAGTCTGCCTGGAGAAATTCTAGCCCTTAGGGTGTGATGATTAAACAGAGATAGTATACATGGACCTTGAACTGTCTGCTTTAAGGCAGCCTTTTGACTGAATATTCCAGGAATAGGTTGATGTCTCCCTTTATTACAGGAAGGATAACTATGGCAGTGACCTTCCTGAATGCTGGTTGAAAACTGGCCTGATCTTGATGGACTTGCATGAGTCTCAAGCATAGACAGGCCGAGCAGCAGAGCAGGACTCTCACTGTCCTCTCTCACCTTGCAGTGACTGACCTGGACATCAAGTTTCAGTACCGTGGGAAGGAATATGGGCAGACCATGACGGTGAGCAACCCCCAGGGCTGCCGGCTCTTCTATGGGGACCTGGGTCCCATGCCTGACCAAGAGGAGCTCTTCGGTCCTGTCAGCCTGGAGCAGGTCAAGTTCCCAGGTCCAGAGCACATCACCAATGAGAAGCAGAAGCTGTTCACCAGTAAACTGCTAGATGTCATGGACAGAGGACTGATCCTAGAGGTCAGCGGTCATGCCATTTATGCCATCAGGCTGTGCCAGTGCAAGGTGTACTGGTCTGGGCCATGTGCCCCATCACCTGTTGCCCCCAACCTGATTGAGAGACAAAAGAAGGTCAAACTATTCTGTCTGGAAACATTCCTTAGTGGTAAGTCGTTTTTCAGAAGGTTGATGGTTGGGCACTGCTCCCTGGAAGGTTTTCCTCCTTCCCTTCCCCACCCCCTTCTTGGATCTGCAAAGATCTTAATAAAAAACTACTTCTGGAGGAAGTCAAGGTAGAAGGGAACTTTAGTGCTGAAAACTGAAAGTGACCTGGGCAACAAAGAAGGGCATTCCACTCCAAAGCTATGTACTTGGAATCTATTTTTAGGTTGGTTGTGGCTGTTTTAATAGCAGAAGAGGGAGACAGCCTTGTCATTACCACCAAATGCCACCAGCTTATCCTTAACTTTGGAAGGTGACATCATCATAATCAGCAAAAGATACACTCTTCTTGTTTGGGAAATATCTGAGTGGCAAATTCAAGCAGACAAATTTAGGGAGAATACTGAAATGTGGATTTTACAATATAATTTGAACCTCAGGTCTAGTTCAGTGATGTCCAACAGAACCCTCTGAAATGATAATGTTGTATATTTGTCTTGTCCACTATAGCCCACATGGGGCCATTGAGCATATGTGCCTCATATGACTAAAGAACTATTTGATTTTAATTAATTTAAATTTAATAGCCACATGTGGCTAGTGGTCACCATATTGGACAGCATAAAATATGGTATTAACTGAGTGGATATGGAATGACCCAGTATACCAAACTCGCTCTTCCACCTTCTACAGATCTCATTGCCCACCAGAAAGGACAGATAGAGAAGCAGCCGCCATTTGAGATCTATTTATGCTTTGGGGAAGAATGGCCAGATGGGAAGCCCCTGGAAAGGAAACTCATCTTGGTTCAGGTGAGGAGATAAGGATGTGTCAACAACTCTTTGCCTTTTTACCAGTGCTCTAGCCCCTAAGACTAGGGTTGTGCTGAGCAAAGATCCATAAGCTTATGTGGGTTTTAATCCCATCAGATAGAGTAGCCGACTCAAGCTTTGTTTATTGCAAGAACCAAGTAGGTCCTATTAAAGCAGGGCCAAGCTGGAGAATACAAGGTCCTCAAAGTGGGTGACTGATTTAGTGAAGATCTTCTCTTTCATTCCCTCACTGACATCAGAATCTTGCTGGGAAGGATATAATCCTTTCCACCTCTTTTAGAAAAACCTTTTTTTTAAAAATTTTTTTAATGTTTATTTATTTTTGAGAGAGAAAGAGAGAAGAGGGGAGGAACAGAGAGAGAGGGAGACACAGAATCTGAAGCAGGCTCCAGGCTCTGAGCTGTCAGCATAGAGCCTGACGTGGGGCTTGGACTCACAAACCATGAGATCATGACCTAAGTCAAAGTCAGAGGCTCAACTGAGCCACCCAGGTGCCACCCAGGTGCCCCTTAGAAAAACCTTCTGAGTTCCTTTTAAGAATGTAACTTTATTCTAATAAGTGGCAGCAAGACCACTTGGGTTTGGTCCCTGGATTTGTACAAAAAGGCGACAGAGGAAATGTGGGTAAAAGTCTTGCTAAATAAGCAGCTGTTTGCTTAGGCATGTGGTGTGATGATACATACAGGTGTTTTTTTGTTTTTTTTTTTTTTATCTTCTAGAGTGAATTTTGGCAGGATGGTTCAGAGGTGTACCCTTATCTAGACATTAGAGTTGGGACTTCTCCAGGGCCTCACTGGTCCTTCCTTCGATCTTGAGTCCCTCCTGCCATTTATCTATTTATTTAATTTTATTTATTTATTTTTGACGAGGGGGAGGGTAGGGGGGAGGGGCAGAGAGAGAGGAGGAGAGAGAGAATCCCAAGCAGGATTTGCACCATCAGTACAGAGCCCGATGTGGGGCTCGAACTCACAAACTGCAAGATCATGACCTGAGCCAAAATCAAGAGTTGGAGGCTTAATTGATTGAGCCACCCAGGTGCCCCCTCCTGCTATTTAAAAATTCCTTTTCTGGGGCGCCTGGGTGGCGCAGTCGGTTAAGCGTCCGACTTCAGCCAGGTCACGATCTCGCGGTCCGGGAGTTCGAGCCCCGCGTCAGGCCCTGGGCTGATGGCTCGGAGCCTGGAGCCTGTTTCCGATTCTGTGTCTCCCTCTCTGTCTGCCCCTCCCCCGTTCATGCTCTATCTCTCTCTGTCCCAAAAATAAATAAACGTTGAAAAAAAAATTTTTTTTAAATTCCTTTTCTTCACCAGATAATTGTATGCTCTGTGTCCTGAACAGGTCATTCCAGTGGTAGCTCGGATGATCTACGAGATGTTTTCTGGTGATTTTACACGGTCCTTTGACAGTGGCAGTGTCCGCCTGCAGATCTCAACTCCAGACATCAAAGATAACATCGTCGCTCAGCTGAAACAGCTGTACCGCATCCTCCAAACCCAGGAAAGCTGGCAGCCCATGCAGCCTACCCCCAGCATGCAACTACCCACTGCCCTGCCAGCCCAGTAATCATGAATGACATCTTTTTTTTTTTTTTACAGTATTGTACATATGGATATTTTTTATTCAGATTTAACCAGCTCTTAAGCCTCTCCTTTCTTACGATCTTACAATGATCTCCAACTCTCCACATATGCTTGACTTCTAAAGTTGATTTAATTTATGGAAAAATCACCCTTCATATCCCCCCCTTTCTTTTTTAAACCTCCCCATGTTAGTGTAATGTAGTAGGAGATTTGACCTGGGAGTTTGGACACCAGCCTTCTAGCTGCACCTCTGCTTCAGTGGTATGACCTTGAAATACCAAGTTATTTAACCTTTAGGCTTCAGATTCATTACTGTAAAGTGAAGGGGTGGAACAATGCCTGAAACAATGCCAGCTTTAAAACTCTGGCCTGATGACTTCATTCTACTTGTACAAGGCAAAAAAGCTGCCTGGAACAGAACCCTTCTGCATTGTTCTAGCACTATTTTTTTTCCTTTTATTAAAGTTCCCTCAAGCACTGATTTGTCCAAGATTGATCACCGTTTGACCTGTTCTGCTAGTATAGTAAGCTTGGCTCCCTGACGGGGTAAGAGAGAGGGAGGGGAACTGGCTAGTTGCTTAGGAACCAAGCTTGATATCTAAATAGAAATATGTGCCAAAGTCTGAAAGTCACCTGGTCTGTGGAGTAAAGCCTCATAAACTGAGCTTCTAAAGGGAATCTGTCAACAGAAGGCCTAGGGATTGTGCAGAATTGGTTGTCCGGTATCTACCTTGCCACCACTCAAATAACACTGTGGTGGGGGGGGGGGTGCGGGGGCGGGTGTAGATAAGAGTATATGACTCAGTGGTACTCTTCAGAAAAGATAGAGCTCTTTTTCCTTTTTTTCTTTGAGGAAGACCTGGGAGTGCACTGGGCCATGTAGGACAAACTCGTGACTACAACAGGGACACTTCGTTCTTGTTTGGAAACTTTTACAATTTTACTACCCTTTGGATTTTTTGCTGTTGGAAAAATGGGGTATTCAGTTTTAAGGCCAAAGTGAAGGAGGACTAGGCTGTGCTCTTCTGCAAAAGGCTCACCTGGCCCAAACCTGCTTGTCTCCCTTCTTGTGGAGGTGGCTGGGCATGAAGGACTCAGGTGAAGAATGGTGTAGAACACTGCAACTATGGCTGCCACAGACTGGTCTTATCTGTTAACTTTTGCTCCATCCCTGACCTCTCTGTCCTACCCCCCAACCTTTTTTTTTTTTTTTTTTTTTTAAAGACAAGCATAATTGAAACTCCAAAACCTAAATGGAGAACAAGATGTTAATCTCTGGTTGCAGGCCCCTAATCTTCTTGAATACTGATGCCTATTCATGCCAGGCCATAATGAGAAAACCCCTGTCTAGTGTGTTGCACTTAAACCAGGCCGTCCCCCATTTGCTACTGAAGTTGAGCTAGCTGAAAAGTCAGGCAGCTTCAAAAGCCTTAGGCTCAATTCAGTCACAGGTGGCAGTGGGACTTATTTAGAATACTAAAGCTGTGGTTTTAGGGTCTCTAAGGGACCTAGTGGGATCTGCTGTTACTAAAGTATGACCAAGAGAAATCTGGGTAAATGTCAGGTGTTGATCTGTGAGCAGAAGTTGGGCTTCTAGAAACTAGAAAACATGCAAGGTATAGAACCTTTATATTTTTTGATCATTTTGTTGAGTGGGTGACGTGAAGGATTTGGTCTTTGTGTCTGGCTGCCTCTGTCTATACCTGCCCAGCTCAAAGTTAAAAAGAACCCACTGTAGATAAACTGGGAGGGCAACTGCTAGATCTGGGTAGTGCTTTTCCCTTATTCTTGGAGAGGCTAATAGCCAGTCTGTCCATCTGGCTGGGGGTCCAGATAATATGAGCTGGCAGTGTTGAAAATTGTGTTTTGAAGGGCCAAGAAGGATCAAACTTCCAGTATGTGACTGTAATAAAAAAATCCAAACATGTCAGAGGAATGGATGAGTGGTTCTATGTGGTCTTCATGAGACAGCCTGGTTTCTTCCATGTTTTCTATTGTTTTTACGATGCTGGGAGAGTGCAGTGCTGTCCACTGATCTCCCTCAGTTCTCCTTCTCTGGTCCGGATGGATTGATAGATACGAGGTGTATCTTTCTTTTTTTTTTTTTAATTTTTTTTTCAACGTTTTTATTTATTTTTGGGACAGAGAGAGACAGAGCATGAACAGGGGAGGGGCAGAGAGAGAGGGAGACACAGAATGGGAAGCAGGCTCCAGGCTCTGAGCCATCAGCCCAGAGCCTGACGCGGGGCTCGAACTCCCGGACCGCGAGATCGTGACCTGGCTGAAGTCGGACGCTTAACCGACTGCGCCACCCAGGCGCCCCAAAGGTGTATCTTTCTTGGGAGAGTCTTTATCTCCTTTAGTGGCGACACACTCTTGATGTGTTCTACTTCCTTGTGTCCACGTTGCTCAAGAGTGGAAAGGGAATTAGATGGTGTCACCAGCTCTTCTTTTTGTTCACTGTCCACCCCACCAAACCAGGTTAGCTCAAAGTTCAAAACCAAACAAAACACAACACTATAGGTAAATTGGGGGAGCAAGTGTTGGATCTGGGCTGTTCCTTCCCTATATAATTAGGTATCTGGTTTTATGTTCCCATATCATCCTATACTTCCTTTTGCAGAATAATCTGTTCCCTGGTAATTGCTCAGCATTTGTGTCCTGCTCGATTACAAAATTGCTGAAAGTAGGGACTGTTTGTCTTGGACTTTGTTGCCAGTGCCTGGTACATAGTATGTTCTCAAATATAACATCCTTGAACAACACAAGTTTGAACTACATAGGCCCATTTATACTCAGATTGTTTTTTGATATAGTAGAGTACTATAAACGTATTTTCTCATATATTTTTTTAGCATTTTTTCCTCTAGCTTTATTGTAAGAATACAGTATATAATACATGTTGCTATAATAAAAATATGTGCTAAATGCTTATATTATCAGAAAGCCTTCTGGTCAATAGTAGGCTATTCGTAAAGTTTTGGGGGAGTCAAAAGTTATACACAGAGTATCTCCTGTGTACAGCACCCCCTAAAACCTGGGTTGTTCAAGGGTCAACTGTATTTGTTGTTAGAATAAATGAATGAACTAAGGAAGCCTTTCATCTTACAGATTTATTGCTAAACCACCATGGAAAATAAAATAAATATGGCAAAGGAAAAATCCTCAAATTAGTTCCTGGTCTCTGTTTCTGACTCCTTCTGAGCTAAGGACCAGTGTTAGCCTGGGGGTTCCTACATGCTGGCAGGCCTCATCCTTACTCCATAGTTGCCTCTCTTCACCGGCTGAAGACGCCGCCACGGTAGAGCCAGGAGTGCAACGTCCGGTGTAGGAGCCCGCAGTTCCCTCTGCATCTGTCCCGCCCATGGAGCATGGAGTCTGGGCCATTTCCTCAGATGAGCTTTCTCAAGAAATTCTTAGCTGGCAGTTAGGAGCGTTAAACCTTCAGCGAAATCACACTTTCTTCTTGTTGAGCAGATTGAAAAGCCTCTGCATGTCTGCTCTTATGTGAAGTCAGGAAATTGAATTCCTCTAACTTGAGCTCCGGGAAGGTGGGGTTTTTGTCTATTTTGTACGTTGTAAGAGAGCCAGCGCCTAGAATCGTGCCTGGCACACCTTTGTTCAGAGTGAATAATGCTCATGCCCTTCACACCCTGCTTAGAAATGACAAATCTTGGGCAGGACAGCACTTGTGCAGCCACTTCTAGGAATTCAGCGTCTCAAATTTAGCATTTAGGGAGATCAAAGTAAACCAACTTTGCAGCGCCACGCACAGGTGAGGTGTAAAACATGTCGCTTGCCACGGGATAGGCTTCGTTTGGAGTGGGAAGCGCATTTCTCCAGACACAAATCAAAGGGTGTTTTTGCGTTGCGTGCCTTCCTAAGGCTTCTCAGCCTGAAGAACACACAGGCTGGGCACGACGCGAAGCCACGTGAGGGCAACGACACGCTGCTCGTTTCACCAGGTCCCGCCTTCCTTCGTGCACTTCCGCCCCTCCCCGTTCCTACTCAGAGGGGCGGGCCGGCTTCTGTCCGGCCGGAAAGGGCCTGGCCTCGGGAGCCCAAACTTCCGGCACAGACTTGCCAGAGGTTCTAACGCGAGGGGCGCGAGGAGAATGGATGACGTCACGGAAAGCGGTGGGAGGGCTTGTGTTGGGCAAGCGCAGTAGGCCCGTTTCGCCGACTCGGAACCCAGAGCGTTGAAGGGGTTTTCCAGTATTGCGGCGGAGCCCACGGTCCTCGCCGTGTCCCCGGCAGCCCGCACGAAACTGGAAGGCATTTCTGAGCCTGCGAACCTGCAGCGGAAGTGGAAGCAGAACGTACGTGTGTGAAAGAGACCTGCCTCATTTAACAAATCACTATAGTGTGCTCAGGACAGGGTGGGGGGATTGGAGTTAGCCCATCTTCCGAGGGTCCGTCGACATCGGCCAGAAGGGAAAGGCGGGGACCACAAAAGTAAAACACAGCCCTCCTGCAGTTCTAACAGGTTTTATTTATTTACTTTTACGTCTCAGGGTGCAGTGGTTGTAAGTCCACATTCTTGTGTGTATTTAATCAGACCGCTGTTCCTAGTTATTGGCGGGAAGATCAGAGGAAGCTGGCAATGGAAACCTAGAATTTTGGAACCTAGAATTTTACCTCAGAAGGGCAATTTTAGATGAAATGCCCGGAATGTTGCCAAAGACAGCCCTGCCACTTCTCTGCCCCAAACTCCTTAAGGTTTGAATCCAAGAAAGTAGTTTACAACAGGTAAAATTTAGAAGAAATCAGAGAGAATATAAATCTAGCCATGACGCCTGAAAGACACATGAAATTTGGGACTAAGGGAGACTAAGGCAGCCTTAGAAATGAGTTACGATTGATGATCTCATCTTGTCTGGTCTGTATTAGCATTTCAAAGCAGAGGGAGGGACAAAAAGATCTTTGGAAGATGCTGTAAAATTTAGGGGAAGGCTGTTGGCAGGTTTCCTGATGTGTCACTGGCTGGTGTTAACAGTCCCTGCTACTGCTTTGTTTTTAGGCCCTTCCTCAAGTGACTGGAGCTTACAGATGCGGTCCAGGGCAGGGAACTGTGGCTAGGTAAGGAGGCCATGCTTGATGTTGCTTCCAGATCCCATGTCAACACCAAGTCCTCAGATGCTGGTGGCAGCTGCTCAGCAGACCCTGGGCATGGGAAAGAGACGGGGCCCACCCCGAGCCGTCTGCCTTCACCTAGCTGGAGAGGTGCTGGCCGTGGCCCGGGGACTGAAGCCAGCCCTGCTCTATGATTGCAGTTGTGCAGGGACATCAGAGCTCCAGAGCTATCTGGAGGAGTTGCAGGGCTTGGGCTTCCTGACCCAGGGACTTCACATCCTTGAGATTGGAGAAAACAGCCTGATTGTCAGTCCTGAGCATGTATGTCAGCACTTGGAGCAGGTACTGCTTGGTACCATAGCCTTTGTGGATGTTTCCAGCTCCCAACCTCACCCTTCTATTTGCTCCCTGGACCAACTTCAGGATTTGAAGGCCATAATGGTTGAGATCATCACACATTTGCAAGGGCTGCAGAGGGACTTATCCCTGGAAGTCTCCTGCAGCAGACTTCGTTCTTCAGACTGGAATCTCTGTACTGTGTTTGGGATCCTCCTGGGCTATCCTGTTCCATATACCTTTCATCTGAACCAGGGAGATGACAACTGCTTAGCCCTGACCCCACTACGGGTTTTCACTGCCCGGATCTCATGGCTGCTTGGTCAGTCCGCAGTCTTGCTCTATTCCTTTAGTGTCCCAGAGAGCTTGTTCCCAGCCCTGAGGGAGATCATAAACACTTGGGAGAAGGACCTTAGAACTCGATGTAGGAGGCAGAATGACTTTGCTGACTTGAGCATCTCCTCCGAGATAGTCACGTTGCCAGCTGTGGCTCTCTGACTTCAGCTCTTCTCTCATGTAGAAGATACTCAGTAGACGATCAGCTCCGGGTTAGGGATGGCATCTCAATGACCAATTCTGAGCATCTTGAGAAAATTAGGGAAAAATTCTGCGAACAGTTGTCCTCATCTCAGTGGGCATGGGAACAGGTGGTAGTGGTGTTGGTTGTACATAGTTGCCATTTCTATAGTAGGGAGTCCTCGTGACTTAACTGAGATGTCTGTTCATTTTTCACTGGGTAGGGGATAGAAGAAAGATTGTGGAGACAGGCGGTGGAAGTCAAGTAGTCTGTTCTTGTGTGGTGGTTGTAAATATACCTGCCCCAGTGGGCAGTGTCTGCCAGAAAGTAGAGGACTAGGTAAGTTTTACTGCATGTTTATATACCACCAACTGAATCGGACTAAGGAGAGTAGACCAGGATTCTCTAATGTCTTATGATTGTGTTGTGATGTGTCTGTCATTCAGGGGTAAACTAAGAGTTCAGAGGAACAGAAACTTGTTAGGTGAAGTTTATTTTACAGTAGGTTAAAAAAAATAATAAAGTCAGAAATCTCTGTGGGAAAACCCACACTCTAAAGTATGTAAACATTCTGAGTTTTTTGAGTTTCTTGCTTCAGATTTTCACCCAGGCAGCTGTCCGAAGTGATTCAGATCATCAGGCTGTCCTTGTTGGCCAGGAACACTGCCAGTGCTATAGCAATCATTACCATCAGCATCGAGAGCCATTGGCCACATTGCCTCTGTGAGGAGGGAAGGGGAGAAAGAGAAAGAGGCCATGGGTTGTTTGGAGAAGATACAGACAAAAATAATCTTCCTTCTTCCCATTCCAGCCCCGTGGAAAACCTTGGGTCAGTAGAGGAGAAAAAGCTTTTTATATCATTATTTCTCTCACTTGCTCACTTCCTTTGGGATAAGACCACTTTACTGCTGGTTACTGGTCCCTAAGCCCAGGATCACTGGCCTAGGGAACCATACCCAGCAAGGGCCAGATACTTAAATACTGGTTAGAGTAATCAAGGATGGAAAATAACTTAGCAACACTGTATTATTCTCTATTCATATTCCATAGTACTTTTGCTCTCCTTACTCTTTTTTTTTTCTTCTCTCCTTACTCTTGCCACTAGCTCATAATAGGCTAAAAGAACACCATTTAATACTTTAGCTAATAGTAGGCCTCTTCCTTTAGGCTCAAGAGTTCCATGAAAATTAGGCTTGGTTGCATGAGCAAGTGTTTCCCGACAGTTGTTATACTCAAGTATATAAACCAAGCTGAATGGAATGGGCTGGCCCAACGTTGGCGCGGGTTGATGAATGATCTGCAAGATTTGACTAAAGGAGGACCTGTCCCACCATCATCCGGGGCGATATGGGAGGATAGACCCTCTTACTCTGGGAAGCGGCCGTGGGCTCTGGTTCAGCTCTTCTCGACAGTGCTGCAGCTTACGCAGGCAGGAGAGATACTCGTCGCTGAGGTTGTCTAACTCCAGATGCAGTTCTCTGCACTGGGGGGAGAATACCACCAACATCATCACTACCAGTTCCTTCTGGGATAGAGCTCAGGTCGGGGAGAGGGCCCTATGTGAGTTACCCCTTCATTCATTTGGAATTTTTATCACCATCCTCCCTTCCCAGCCTTTACTCAGAGATTTCAGTTTATCTTCTGGCTGCCTTACTTAGTTTGCCTGGAACGTGTTCATTTAAATGATTGATTATAATGCATATGATAATACTATATATTATACATGTTAGTGCTTTCATGTGATTGTGTATGTGCAAGTGCTTTGTAAATGCGGACACCAAAAAATGAAGTTCTTATAGCACAAAAGACCTGGGAATGATCTTAGTACTGGTGAAGAAGCATCTTCAACAGGACCTAGTTGAGTTGCATGTGAATACTCTGGGAATATGTAGGTTTCTAAGTATGTAGATGGAAAGAGTTTGTTACTTAAAAGACACTATATAAAGTTTTAAGATAACTCTATGTAGGACAAAGTTTGAGGAGTTAATATGTTTATTAAGTGTGTTTTAGTTTAGGCTGACTTTATAAAAGGTAACTATTTAATAAAACCTTGCATAATGGTTGGTATAAATGAAGAAGGAAAAAGATGGACAAGTTAGCCTGAAAGCAAAGTGAATACCTGCTGGCATCCAATCACAATTTAAACTTTGAAATCTCTGCTCCCTGGCTGCCTCCCAGCAGTTTTCCCTACCATTGTGGTATGAGCCCCTCACTACCTTGAGGTCACGTTCTCACCTCCTTTTCCTTGGCCTGGAGCTGCAAAGTCTTCTTTTGCAGCTGGTCTCTGAAATCCCGTTCTTTCTCCTTCCCTGTACCCTCAGGTTCCACTTCCTTATGGGAGGGCTTTGGACTCCACACAGGCAAAGCCTGATCTAAAAAAGCAGCCAGATTCTCAGTGATAGTGCGGTCCATGCCTCTGAGGAAGGGCCCTATCACTGAGAGAAGTCTGGAGGGAGGGGAGAGAACAAGAGAGGTCCTGTCCCTGACTAGACTGCATGGAGTAGAATTTTCTGACTTCTCCCATTGGGATCCTGCTCAGCCTTGACACAGGTGGAATTTGAGCCGCGTGAGGGCAAGGTTGGCCTCTTACTTTTCTTTGTATCCCCAGTCCCGTTTAATGGCAGATATTTCTAGAGAATACTTACTAGTCCAATTTCTTTTGTTGTACTTCTGGTAGGTTTGCTGGATGCTTCAATAGAACTAACCCCTTTCCCCTTCTGTCCTTATTTCAAAGTCAATGAGAATGGCTGTCATATCATAGAATTCACCTTCATGTGGTTAAAAGTGGTTTCTGAGCCACGCAGAAGTCTTAGTGTTGGTGAAGAGGGCACTGAACTAGGAGTCGGAAATTCTGGATTGTTGTCTTAGCTGCATCCTTAATTTTTATGACCATAGGTTTTCATTTTCTTGCTTGTGCTATATGGGTATAATACTTTCTGCCTTATATTTTACGTGGTGATTGTGATGAGAAAACAAAAGACCACTTGGAGTGCATACATGAGGAACTTTTGCCCCCCACCCTCAGATACATGATGCATTCTTCTCAGGGAGTTAAGGCAGCAGACTCTTGAGGGCTAAGAGTGAGGTGACTGTTGCATGCAGCATGGTGTGGAGGTGTGGACTTGGGATGTGATTTGGAAAGTCAAATGTAAAAATTGACATTAAATCCTGAGTTCAAAATCAGTTTATTGAAATGTTCAACACAGACATGTTTTCAGAGAGAGTAGAAATTCTTTTCACAGTTTATGTACCTCTCAGGATAGGAGGCTAACTAGTTAAAGTGTTCTCAAAGCCAATGATCAGTCCTTAAAAAGCTCTGCTAGATCCCTGACCTCACAGACTCCTAGAACTGCATGGGACTCCAAGAGGTCATGTAGTCCATTCCTCTGCCTCTAGGCAGGCAAGGAAAGACCAGTATCTTAGACTTTGTGGAAGTAAGTTTGCTGACCTTTCTTTGTTAAGAGTTTCTCCTGTTCTTGAAGCTGTAAGGATTGATTCTGAAGCAGACCTGTGGGAAGACACAAGGAACTTGTCTGTATATTGACTGTAAACAATGTCTTCAGAACTTTGCTACAAACCTTAATTATTCAAGATGTTCCTATCTGTTACTGGCTGAATTGTGCTCCCCCAAATTCATAGGGGGAGAGTCCTAACTCCTAGTACCTCAGAATGTGACCTTATTTGGAGACAGGTTCTTTACAGAGATAATCAAGAATTTTAGGACATCAGAGTGGGCCCTAATGTCTTATGACTGGTGTCCTTGTAAGAAGGGGACATTTCAACAGACATCCATAGATAGAAGACATATGAAGAAACATAGGGTGAAGAAGGCCATCTACAAGCCAGGGAAAGTGGCCTGGAACAGATCTATCCTCAAAGCCCTCAGAAGGAACCAGCCCTGGCAACACCTTGACCTTGGACCTCTAGCCTCCAGAACAAAATAAATTTCTGTTTTTTAAGTCACACAGTGTGTGGTATTTTGTTGTGAATACACTGTCCTTATGTCTCTTCCTTCAATGTCTTTACCTTTAAGTCTCTGCTTAAATGTTACCTTAGAAGACTTTCCCAGATGACCTTGTATGAAATAGCAACTGTTTTCCCTTTAAGCTGCTTTATTTTTCTCCCTAGCAGTTATTGCTGCCTGACACATACTTACTTGTTCGTAGAAGCTCCATACTTTATTATAGAGCTTAGAGTGTAAGCTTCATTAGGGAAGGAGCTGTGTCAGTTCTCTTCAGCACTGTGTCTTCAGTGTGTATGTCTAAAGTGCCTGGTGCTTAGTAGGGACTCAGTAGATATGTACTGAGTAAATAAAGGCATGGTGTTGAAGTGATTCCTGGTCCATTCCGCTCCTGCCCTGTAGGTGTTCGGCATCTACTGCTGGTTGCCTTTCTCTGTTAATACTAATTACACAAAACATCTCTGTTGGGGTAGCAGAGGTTAAGGCGGTGGGCAGCCAGCAGAGCTATTAACTGAATCAGGTTCTCTAGCTTTTCAGCAATGGCCTACTTTTCTTCTGAAAAGTCCTTTTTCCTCTTTGGCCCCAACAGGTAGTTTTGAAATGGACTGAGGCATATGTAGTGTGAGCCGATTTTCTGAACCATTCCTAGTGACAGAAGTCTATATGACATACTCATGTACATAATAAGTTACAATATGTCAAATAACTGGCTTAGAAAACCCATTTTTTAAAATCAAAATTGAGGGAAATGGCAATTCTGGGGGAAATTCAGGTGGTTGTCATTGGCATGGAAGGAGAAAAGTAGAGAAGAAAAGACCAGGCTAATACTAACTTGCGAAGAGCTATGTAAATGACCTCTCGCTTCCCAAGAAGGTCTGAAAATGCACAAAGGTAAAGGACAAGTCCAAGACCGGGCCCCAGAGCCCTTTGTGCGGCAGGAGCCCCAGGAGCACCAAAGAGCCAGCTGTGCTGCTTGAGGATCTGGAAAGGGAACTTACTCTGCAGCTGCTGTACTTTGGCCACCAGGGCAAGTTTCTCCTCCTCTGACCTCTTCAGTTGATCTGGAAATGAAATAATGCAAACCGAAATAGACGAAACTAAGACTTCATGAGCCTGACACCCGAGAATGGGACCTAGTAGTAGGCCTCTGATGTGTGTCAAGTGGAAATTGCTCTTTCTTCTACTTGTCCTAGTTCTGAGACGGGTAAACCAGATCCCAAGTGCCTTGGACTTCATCAGCATCGGCAACGTCAGGTTGAATTAAGAGTTGTATTTGTACACGATTTGGTCCTCTCAGCTGACACAGAGGCTGTGATGGGAAACCTTCACGGCGCCTTGTGTTTCAACTGACCTTTCCCTTTTGAATTAGAAATGCAGCCTTGGCACGTGTGACTGAAGTAGGAGTGCTGCAACGTGGCTCGGGGGATGGGCTGGAAAAGCAGGCTGATAACTACAAGATCCGCTAGTGCAGTGCGATTCATTTTCAGTCTTGGATGATTAAAACAGCCTTGCCTGTCCCTCCGGGTCAAATGAAATCACAAAGCCAACCAAAGATTGAAGCCGCCTTCTCTACCCAGCTTCCTTTCTTGGGCTCACTTGGCCTTACTGAGCCAGAGGCCTCTGGGGAGAAGGGTACCTTGTAGGTGCTGCGTATCCGAGCTGTACAGGTCTCTGTCCCCCTGCAGGTGTTCAATCTTGGCCTGCAGTTCCTGGTGCTCATTCTCCAGAAGTCTCAGAGCCTGGTTCATCTGTAAGTCTCTACTGTCTGCTCCCTGTAAGGAGGAGGAGGGGCCGACACAGAAGCCGGTCAGTGCTGGGGTGGAGGATGGGAACAGATTCTGTGGAAGAGGAAAACTAGAATTTTAGAGATAGGAGTATTAGGAAAATGGGAAAATTGGGATTTGTAGTTCTTCCCTTGCTATGTTCCTCACATTTAAATGATGCATTAGACTTTACTATTCAAAGGGACTCATTTGAGTAATACCCAAATTGAAGAACACCCATCACTTTTCTAGGTGACTTCACATTGTCTTTACTTCTCATTCTAACACTGTCAACTTGTTTTTTCTGTGGTAGGGTCATTTTTCTCAAAGAATTAAGGTTAAAAAGAAAAAGACCTTCATGGGGAGCCTGGGTGGCTCAGTTGGTTAAGCGTCCAACTTTGGCTCTGGTCATGATCTCACGGTTCACGAGTTTGAGCCCTGTGTCAGACTCTGCTGACAGTGCGGAGCCTGGAGCCTGCTTCGGACTCTAGATCTCCCTCTCTCTCTGCCCCTTCCCTGCTCGTGCGCTCTCTCTCTCTCTCTCTCTCTCTCTCAAAAATAAGTAAACATTAAAAAAAAAAAAAAACCTTTAAAAAAGAAAAAGATCTTCATCAGAGTTGCCTTGTAGGTGACAGGAGGAAGAAACAACAAATGTGGAGATGTGGCTGTAGTGCACTGACCAGCTGGGTTCACACCTTCAGTAAGACTAACGTGACCTGTCTTACTAGTTTGGCTACTCAGGTTTCTGCTTCAGTAAAATTATAAAGGTCAATTATAAAAAAATTATTTTAAGTTTATTTATTTATTTTGAGAGAGAGCACAAGCAGGGGAGGGGCAGAGAGAGGAAGAGACAGAATCCCAAGCAGGCTCTGCACCATCAGTGCAGAGCCTGATGCAGGGCTCGAACTCACGAACTGTGAGATCATGACCTAGGCAGAGATCAAGAGTCGGCTTAACTGACTGCACCACCCAGGTACCCCTATAAAGGTAAATTTTTGATGTGGGTCTTCAAATTTTCAAACCAAGTAAGTAAAGTCTAAAAACAAACAAACAAACAAACAAACAAAAAAACCGCTAATATTTACGGAGGCTGGTATATGCCAGGCATGGCACTAAGTGCTTTGTATGGATTACCTGACTCGATCCTCCCAAAATCCCAACAAGCAATGGAGTTACTATTATTAGCCTCCTTTTGGAGGTGAGGAAGCTGAGGCTCAGGAGATTAGTTAAAAGTTTACAAGGTAACACAGGCTGGAAATGATGGAACCCTTGAGAATGCCAAGGGTCTCCTGTAATTGCTTAAAAATTACATTGGCAGGATGTTAGTTAATACTCAACCTGTAAGTAAGTTAGTGACCTTTGTTCCGAACTGGATGCTGTGCTGGGGTGGGGTGCAGAGAGTGGGCTGACTGTAGGCTGATGAATATTCCAGTCCAGCCCTTTGCATTTGGTTGGTGTCATTCAGTGAACACTTGGTTCATTTGCATCAGCAGTGCAGACATCCTTGCTGAGCTCACAATTAGATTTCAGGGCCCCAGCAGTGAGTCAAGTCCAAAGTGGCCAATGAGTGAGGAACTGAAAGCCAGATGCTCTCAGCTGCCTTTGGAACCCCCTGTCTCACTAGCAGCTTCTCTCCTCACTGCTGTCACTGCCCCCATAAACCCTGCCTTTTCTCCCCACGACCCAACCCCAGGGCCTGCTACCTGCAGTTTGGACTGAAGCACATGGAGTTGGCTCTCCAGCTCTCTGTGCTGGGTCCCCAGGCTCTTCCAGTCTTCCTTCAGAGCTTTGTACTGGCTCCTCCACTCTTCACACTTCTGCTCAGCCAGAGCCAGGGACCGCTGGCGGGTGGGGGGTCAGACAAGAGGAGCAAGAGGAGGGTGCCTTGGGGGTTCCAGTGAGTTCTGCAGGTGTCTCCCAGGCTGCCCAGAGGCTCCCCCCTTCCCCCCGACCCCGGGGTCCCAGCCTCAAGATTACACAGCACGCCCACACCTGCGCGCTCTGCAGTTGCTGCTCTGCGCTCATTTTCTCCTCCAGCACTTTCTGCAGCGACTCCTTAGCTTTCTGCTCATAGCTGTTTTTCTGGTCTTCCATCTCCAATAACACCTTTTTCATTCCCCAAGGGGAGTATTTCTGTAAATTTGATGCAATTCAACAAAACATATTGAGCTTCTGTGTGCTGAACCCTGAGATGGGATAGAGAAATGAAAAGAATTGGGTCCTTGCCCCCAGAGCAGAGATACCAGTAATCTGATGGACCTTCTTCCAGGCTGGAGGGGAGCAGGGAGAGGGTCCCAGGTGATGAGGGAGGTAAGCAGGGATAACAAACAGTGTCCTGGCATGGTGAGCATCCCCTCGGCCTTCCAGGGGTGTTTCAAATTCAACATTTCCAAAGCAAAATCATCTTTCTCAACCTCCTTTCTCCTGGGTTTCTTATCTCAGTGACCAACATCATCACCTGCTCAGTCTCCCAGGCCTGAGATCTGATTTCTCTCACTTTCTCCCAGTAATCAGTTGTTCCGTGAGCTTTGTCAAATCAAACTCTTTAACAGCTCATATCTGTCTCTGTCTCTTCTCTGTACTTCCTGTCACCTCCTTAGTTGTGACTCTATGGGTCAATGCAATATTTTCTCCATCTTCAACCTTGTAGCTGATCGTGTCACTCCCTGTTTAAATCTCTCAGTGACTAAGGATCAGGTCCAAATTCCTTGGCATGGCTCCCACATGTAGCTCAGACTTTGATTCTATGCTGCTTCTACCCAAGCTGAATTGCTTGCTGATCCCCTAACCACTGTGCTTTTGGGCCTCTGCCTTTGTCCATATAGCTTATGCCTAGAGGTCCTTACCTACCCTTTTCACCTGGCTAACCTCTATTCATGCTCAAGGTTCAGTTCAAGAATCATGTAAGGTCTGATAAATCTTGACCAATCACCCCTATCCCCCAACTCATTATGAGTTAGGTAGCTTTTCTTTGGGTTCACGTAGTATCCCTTGTATGTCTCTATCTTCCCACACTATTGATTAATTTTTCTCCCTCATGGGATTGTAAACACCTTCAGGTTAGAGAGCAAGCTTTTTTTTTTTTTTAATGCTTCTTTATTATTATAATTTTAAGTGTTTAAATTATTTTTGAGAGAGAGAAAGAGAGAGAGAGAGCAAGAGCACAAGTGGGGGTGGGGCAGAGAGAGAGGGAGACTCAGAATTTGAAGTAGGCTCCAGGCTCTGAGCTGTTAGCACAGCTCAAGCCCATGAAACGTGAGATCATGACCTGAGCTGAAGTGGGATGCTTAACCTACTGAGCCACCCAGGCGCCCCACCCCCCCCCTTTTCAAATGTTTGTAGTTTCAGAGATCTGAACAATCCCCAGCACTCTCAATGTTTTTAAATTAATACATTTTCATTAAAAAAAAAATTGGCTTCAGGATTTAAGAAAAGAGCAACTTTACAAATTCACTTAGGGTCTTGCCCTCCCCATCCCTTTCATCTTTTTGCCCTGTGATTCTGGGGAAGGCAGGAAGCTTTTACTGTCAATTCTGGGTTACCCCACTGTGTAAACAGCAGTCCAGATCATGCAAATTTAGGGATCCATACGAAGTCATTTCCATTTAGTTTTGGGACCATCTGAAAATTTGGATTTAAATGTGAGTGGGTCTTATGTTCTTGGAATTTCCATTAGAAGCCAGATCCAGGAGCCACTGGCTGAAGTCATACATGGGTATGTCCCAGTTAGTGGACTTAACCATGCTGGCCAGCTTTACCCGCTCCCCCACCCCTCACCCCTGCTGAAAACCAAGAGACTGGCATTCTGGATTATATGTTGGTATTTTATGAGCTGGGTTGACATTATTTAGTTCATAAGAGTCTGACAAAACAGGCCATACTGAAAAAATAAAAGTTGTGGGTCAGCAAACCTGGTTATAAACTCTGTTCCCCCACAAGACCCCAACCGTCCATCGTATCTCCCCAACTCCACATGCTTCACCTCATTCTCTTATCTGACCCCTCACCACTTGTCATTTCTATCTCTTGTAATCCCAGATCAGGTCAATGCAGAGTTTAGTGAAGATGGGTAACAATGCCATAGAAAAGCCAAGAGTCATAGCCTTTTACTTTCTCCCAGGGATTGCTACTAGACAAAAGTTGCCCGTGGAATGGAAACCATTTTGTAAGGCTTTATTATAATATCCAACACTTCTGTTCAAAGATTGGGACCTGTGAAGGTCTTTCTGGATGGTGTGAATCTTTACCTCTCCTTACAGTTCCAGGTATTCCTAAGGTTTCCCTGGAGCTGGCAAAGTACTTGATTTGGGGGTTCCTTCTCAGGGTACAAAGGGAAGGACACTAGGAAAAAGGGAGAAGAGGGTGGATTGGGGACCAAAATGAAAATGGCAAAGCCAGAACTGGGTGAGTAGGAATGGGTACATTCATCTTTGTTGGGTGTCCTTTCTAGAGCATAGGATTGAGGTTCAAGCATTCTCCTTTAATTCTAGATTCCTGGGCTGGAAGTGTCCTCCAGAATGCTTACCTGGGTACAGGTGTACAGCTGGTTTTCTAAAGATCTCAGTTTGCACTTCAATTTGTCTTCATTAAGCTGGCCCTGGAGCAAATGGGATGACTTAATTAGTCTGGGCCAAAATATAGCATGCAAAGAGTTTTCTTCTGTTTTCCCAGCTTACTGCCTAGAACATGGTCTGTGCTCAAGCAATGTTTGTGGAACTGAACTCTTTCAGGAGGTAGGGAGGAGGAAGGATGTCAAAGGATGTTTAGGTAGAAGAGGATCTTTTCTTCTGTCTCTGGAATAGGAGAAGGAGGAATCAGACTGGCCCCAAGTCTTCTCTGTATCTTGAGGTCCTCTATCCAATGGCTCAAGGTATGATAATAGTTCACTTGAAGGAAATCTTCTAAGCTCTTCTTTTCTTTCCTCATTACCTCTCTCTCCTGTCTGTCTAGGCACTTCTGTATTCCTCACCCCCTCGGTTGTGTACAGGATCTTTACTTCTAAAGTATAGGCCAGTAAGACCAAAAGGGTCTCCACATTCCCTTCCTTACCTCCATCATGGGCTGAATTGTGTCCCCCTTTGCTCTCCCCACCCCCAAATTTATACATTAACATCCTAACTCCCAGCGCCTCAGAATGTGACTGTATTTGGAGATAGGATCTTTAAAGAGATAATGAATTTAAAATGAGGTTGTTAGGGTGGGCCCTAATCCACTATGACTGGTATCCTCATAAGAAGAGAACAGAGCACTATGTGAAGAAGATACAGGAGAAGACCGTCATCTGCAAGCCAAGGAGAGAGGCCTCAGGAGAAACCAACCCTGTCAATACCTTGATTTTAGACTTCCAGCTTCCAGAATTGTGAGAAAATAAATTTCTTTTAGTTAAGCCATACAGACTGTGGTATTTTGTTATAGCACCCCTAACAAACTAATGCCTCCCCTCCTTGCCTCCTTCCTTCCCCTAACACACACACACACACACACACACACACACACACACACACACACACTGGACTCAAGATGAGAAATTCTTTAAGAAAGCAGGACATGGAGGAGAGAGATCAAGTGAGGCAGGGTATGTGTATGTGGGGGGTGGTGGTGGTGATTAAAAGGCTTCCCAGAAAGTCACACATAAGTAGGGTCAGTTGCATGACATTTTGGACATTCCAAGAGGGATGCTAATCTCAAGGATGGGAGTGGGGAAAGGCAGGCAGGAAGAGCCTTATCTGTTTCTCAATTTTTCAGTATTTTAGCTGAGTAGCTAACAACCTCCTTGCTGCTTTGTTCTTTCCCCCACCTGTAGTTGTCTCTTTTTACCACGGCGGGGTTTTGTTCTTCCAGGCCTGAGTCTGACCTAAGTTTGTGAGAGGATCGGGAGGCAGGAGGGTGTGGGTCTCTAGCAATAACCAGTTTTCATATCCTTTTTCTGGCTTTTTTTCCCAGTAGGCTTTGCTGGACACTTGGGAGGTCTAGAAATTACATTTCTCTTCTGGCCTGAGATGCCATGGCCCTTCTCAGGTGGCTTGGGTGTTTGGAACCCTCATAACATTTCCCGTCTGTAATGGCCTGGGTGCAGAGGAGGGGACTCTGTTTTGAGGTCTGTCCGCTTCTGAGTTTCAGGGCACCTGGGGAGGGCGCAGGAAGTGGTATCTCACAGCTCCTGTTTTGATCTTGTTTGGCTGATTCTTCTGACCCTGGGAGCCAGGGGGCGCCCCCACCCTTTCTGCTTCCTGTATTACTCAGCTGGGCCTTGCAAAAGCAAAAGGCTTTGCCAAAAATAATTTTTCAAAGTGTCTCCTGCTATTAATGTTTTTCATAATGTCTCGTGTGAGACCTGAGAGTCTAGGATTTGGCATCTACAGAAACCACAGGGCTTTGGGACAGATAAAAGAGATGGACAAAGACTTCCATTGTTCTGGGCTTTGGAGTAACTGGTAAAAGGGCTGCATTCCCCTGAGTGTCCTGTTCATTGTCAGACCACAGGTCCTGAAATCAACTCCTTCTGCACCCCCATTTCCTGGTTCAGATCTCTGCATTTTCCTGTGCCTAAACTCTTGCCACGGCAGAATGTAATCAAGCCCACCGAGTTTAAGGTTTATCTTGCTGTAGTTTGGGAAGAAAACGAACAAGCCCAAAACATTACATCCTTACATTTCCCCCCATATACTCCCATTTTTGGGTAGCTCCTCTCTCCTTCCTTACTGTGGTTTTAATTCAATGTTTTGCCTCTTCCAACTGTTTTTGTATTTTAGCCGTATCCCAGATTACTTTTCCATTCACAATTCAATAAAAGACAATTCAGGATAGCCCCTTCAGTGGGGATGAAGGGCCACCCAAGTCTGGGGATTGAAAAAAATCTCTTGTCCACAGCTCCACCTTCCCAGACTCCCTGAGGCAGGGAAGAAAGTTGTAGCCAAGTTGTTGCAAATGGGGCATGTAGTTTCCTGGTCTGAGCCCCAGCTACCCCGACTGAAACCCAGTGGTACAGTATGTGGGAAGAAGCACCCTTTACGGGCCTACTGTGGACCTTTTTTGGCAGTCGCCCCCCCTGCCAGGAGCCCAGGGCTCAGAGAGCACAGGACCCCCAATTGGAAAAGGGAGCAAGGTGGAGGCCGTACACACCTGGTGCTGGTCCGAGGGCTTCAGCTCCTGCTTCTGCTTGGCTTTCCCCGGCCTCTGATCTGTTCTCCAGAAACACTACCGCCACACCGCAGAAGCGCCAACCCACAGCTCATCTGTGCTCTAGCAGAGGTTGCTTAGGGCTTGCAGCCAATCCCCCGCTGTGCTGTCATCTCAAGATCTCGTTTCCACTTTGCAGAACTTAGAACCCAACTGTGCCCCACTCTTGTTTTGGTATTGCCCAATACTGAGAGCCTGCTTTCTCGACTGCCCGAACCATCTCCCCTCTGAAGGTTGGACCTAGCTCAGGAGTATCAGCAGTGCCCCAGGCCCCACCACATCCAGTAGGCCCAGACTTAGCTTGGAGGTAGAGGCAATGGAGGGAGCTCCTTCTTGGGGTTCTCGCAGGGTTTGCCGTGGGCTGCCCTGCATGTGAAACTGGGAGAGTCAAATCATGGAGGCCAAATGGAAAAAATAAAAGGTCTGAACTGGGTTGAATGTCAAAATCCCCGTTTGGGTCACATTCTTCCAGTTGGTTTTCCCAAATACCACAGTCTGGGGCTGCTCTTTCATCCAGGCTGAGGTCTCCATGGCAGGGGTAGAGGGCTGGATGATTTTGTTTTGAGGGAAGCAAGAGCCCTTAACTGACAAATCTGACTATTTTTGTTAAAAACAGGAAGCTGGGGTGCCGGTGGGGAGGAGGGAGAAAAGAAGCGTGGGTATGCAGAGAGGGGTGGGAAGAAGGGAGGGAGAAAACCACAACCAAAGGAGCTTCTGCTCGCCTGCCCTGCCCAGCGTGGAGTGAAACTGCCCACAGAGGTGCCCTGAGAAGTGTGTCCTGTCCTCACTGAGCTCCAATGACTCAGGCTCTGACTGCACCTCAGTGCCTAGGACGTCACCAGAGATTTCGCCACTTCCACACCCACCTGGAGCCCAGGTCCACACTGTTGTCAGAGACCATTTCAAAGCACAGATCGGATCATTCATTCTCAGCTCAGTTCCGCAACTATTTCAGCCTGTGTGCTGCCGAAGAGAGCACAACTCCACAGCCCCTGACTGAGCTGCTTGTGAAGATGGGCGGAATCTTGCTAAGTGTAGGACTTTCAACCCAGATGCAGCGCCCTCCCAGTGCTACCTGCTGACCGCCTGGAGCAGCGTTTCTCACATGGGTAGCATGTGTTCTCACGGACCTGTGACACATATGCTTTTCCTTTAGGAAGGAGTCTCTGTGTTATTTACGTTTGACATACCCCATCAGTGGAAAAAGTTTAAGCTTCATAATTCCAGAGTCTTCGGAACTCCTCTGACATGATCCCTTCATTTCAGCCAAACTCAGCTGCACCCAATTGCTTGTTACACAGAGGCCTTATAATCATTCCGATTGCTTTGCCTTAAATCCCCTTTCCTTTCTGCTTTTTCTTCCCCATCATCATTCCTACGTCTGCAACTGGTAGACTATGCATCCTTCCAGGCTCAGCTAAAATGGTCCCTTTCCTTTGGATCCTACCCTGTTCCACCTCAGGCAGAAAAATTGCCTCCTTCTCCTTCCTCCGTGTCACTTTGTAGAAACCCCTGTTATGGCCTTTCCACACTGGATTTGTGTTGTTTACTACCCATCTCTCTCTTCCTGGCTGAGACGCGAGCTCCTCAAGAGCAAGAACCCTACTTTTTGTCCCTGGAGCACAGGGCTCAGCACATAGTTGAAACTTAATCAAATGTCTGTTGAATAAATGAGATGATCTCAAATTAGTTCAGCACCGGAAACCACCTGGCATGCACAGCTGTCTGTCTCAGGCTTCTGCTCTGCTGATGCAAACGACCTTCCTTAACCACCAGGAGCCCCAAAACACAGACACTTAAATCCTGGTACAATGATATATGAGGAAGGAGGACCGAGCTTAGAAAGCTTCTTTTACATCACTGTAAACTTCTCAGTTTTGTTGTACACTGTCCCATCCCATCTTTCTGTCTAAATAGCAAACCATCTATGCTGTAGGGTTAGATGTCCACGGAGGCTTGTGAGTGTGTACATTCTCTTTGTACTTGGTGCCTTATGCCCCAGTGGCATAGCTCCCTGAACATAATATAGTCTAGAGGGTTTCCATGTGGTGTCTGAGGACCCCTGGGAATCCCTAAGACCTTTTCACTGGTTCTACGAGGGCTTCCCTTTTCCAGCTACATATCTGTATGAGGCTGGATTTTCCTTTTCTAAGCTTCAATGAAAACAATGTATTGCAACAGATGGAATGCAGAAGAAAATATGTGAATCTAGCTGTCTTCTGTTCAGACTTTAAAAAGATTTGCAAAAGTATAAAACAATGCTATTTCTCTTACTATTTTTTCAAAAAATGTACTTATCTTTCATAAAAATATGTAATTTAGATTCACACGCAATGGGTTTACTATTTTTATTTTAAAATTTGTACATATTTTGAGATTCCTATTTTCATTTCTAATATAGTAAATCTCAATATGGTAAATAGAAACAGTTCTTTGAGGTTTTCAATAAACTTCTTAAAGAGTATAAAGCAATCTTGAGATTGAGACCCATATCGTGCCTCTGGGTCTTTCCTGTGCTATATTTCCATCCCAGAATATAGTTCCCACTTCCACATTTGTCTGGAAAATACTTATGTAACTATAAATATTCCCTGGTTCTCCTATTCTCTGGATTCATTCCTTCCTTCTTGTGTGCTATTATATCCTGAAAAACATTTATTTCTGATATCTCTGCATTGTTTAGGCATCTGTCTCCCTGACAAAACCACAAGCTCTCTAAAAGCAGGAACCCTGACTAATTAATCTTTTATTTCCAGTGCTCAGTACAGAAAACACGGTCTATGAATATTTGTTGAACAAATGGACTAAAATAAGGAGGTCTGAATTTTAGTTTCAGTTCTGCCTGTAACTAGCGATGTGACTTTGGGCAAGTCACTTGACCTCTCTGACACTCAGTTTCCTCATTGGTAAAATGAGAAAACTTAGACTATGTGATATCTAAGGTCCTATCTCACTTTGACATTGATGTCTAAGCTGAATCGTGGGTGCATGATAGCTTGGCATTAATATTGGTGTGAATCCCATATAAAAATAGTTGACATTTACCACAGTTAGTAATAGCAACTGTATTGGGATCTTCCTCCTTTTATTCCAACATATTAAAAAATGGGAATTCTTGGGGCGCCTGGGTGGCGCAGTCGGTTAAGCGTCCGACTTCAGCCAGGTCACGATCTCGCGGTCCGTGAGTTCGAGCCCCGCGTCAGGCTCTGGGCTGATGGCTCAGAGCCTGGAGCCTGTTTCCGATTCTGTGTCTCCCTCTCTCTCTGCCCCTCCCCCCATTCATGCTCTGTCTCTCTCTGTCCCAAAAAAATAAATAAACGTTGAAAAAAAAATTTTTTTTTTAATAAAAAATAAAAAAAAAATGGGAATTCTTTCCAATTTTGGTTCTGGGTCTTCCCTGGATATGGAGCAGCATCACCCCAGCTAATGACCATGGATTTAGCTGAGCTCTCCCATGTATGTAACATCTTTGCCCTTTAGGCCTCAGCAACCCCCCCAACCCCCCCACCTTGCCTCTTCAGTAGTGAGAAAACCCCTTGTCTTGCTGGGGTGATGTGGAAAGAAGAATGAGATGGGCACCCATAGAAGCCCATGAGTTTTGTTCAAACAAAGATTTCATTCCCTTACCTTCCAAGAGCTGTCAGAGGCCCTTATCAGCGTGGACAGTAGGTCTTGGAGAATCACCATTTTCTGTTTTAGAACCAGTTCCCTTTGGAGGGCCTCCTGGGGGGAAAAATGCAAGAAGGTAAGATTAACCTGGAGGAAGAAGGAGTAGATGGGTGGAGGAACTGAAGAGAGAGTTCACATGTTACTTACTTTGAGGTACTCAGAAAGCTGGATGATTTCCTAGAGAGAAAGAAAAAGGGTATTCAAGAAGACTCTAGGGGTGCCTGAGCCCCACCTCAGACTCTACACTGACAGTGTGGCACCTGCTTGGGGTTCTCTCTCTCTCCCTCTCTCTCTGCCCCTCCCCCACTCATGCTTTTTCTCTCTCTCTCTCTCAAAATAAACTTAAAAAAAAAAAAGAGGGGTGTCTGGGTGGCTCAGTCGGTTAAGTGTCCAACTCTTGATCTTGGCTCAGGTCATGATCTCTCGGTTCATGGGATTGTGCTTTCATTGAGCTCTGTCCTGATAGCATGGAGCCTGCTTGGGATTCTCTTTCTCTGACCCTTTCCTGATTGTGCTCTCCCTCTCTCTCAAAATAAACAAATAAGCTTTAAAAAAAATTAAAAAAAAAAAAAAAAAGAAGGAAGACTCTAGGTTCCCTGAAATCCTGGAACATGGAACCAGAGCCAGGACTGGTTCGTGTCAAGTAAATTTCTTCCTTGGCTCAGAGTCCCTCCAGGCCCCTGTCCCTTTGCTTATCCAGGAAGAAGGTGTCCCTCAATCCCAGCTGTATTTACCATAGAATTCCAGAATGTCAGAACTTGGAAGAGCTGAGATATCATCTGAGTCAACCCCTTCAAAGTGAGGATTTTCTTACCTTATCTAGAACTGCAACTCCATAACTGGGAAGAGAAGAAATAGAATAAAATGACAATGGATCAAAGAAAAAAAAGCACATCAGGAGGCAGTGGGTCGATTCCTTCTCTGATCTCTTCTGAAGAGCCAGTAGGGTAGGGAAGGTCTTTCTCTCAGTTAAGGTGGGCATGGAAGTTCATCATGCTCCTTCTCCACACACTGGGTGAGGGTTCAAGCAGAGCTTATCAGAGTGGAATGGATGGGATGTAAGGCAGCTGGGGTCACATGGAAGTACTCACTTGGTTTGCTGACTGGCATCATTCTTAATTGTTGGCTGGGCTTCTTCTGCCTTTGTCTGAGTGCCTGAGCAATGGAGGATAAGGTGATTCAGAACCCATGGAGGAGGAAGTGGGAAGGGAGAGGCCTCTCCACTGCCAGCAAGCTGAGCCTGCTGTGGCAAGGTTTTCTGCAGGCTCCAGTGAGGGAGGGAGGCTCAGCTCTTACCACGGTGGTGGGTGGGTGGCTTCTTGATGGGAGAGTCCTGTGGTGAAAGGCCCCCAGCCTGGGAGGAGAGGTGAGCCAGATCCCTCTGGGTGCTTGAGGAAGGGTGACGCTGGGTTGGAAAGGCGTCACAGCTGGTTCCTGACACCTGGAAAGCAAGTAGGGGATGCTGAAAGCCTAGAGCTTCTTACAGCGTGATTCTCCAGCAGATTGCAGAAAGATGAACCAGTGATCAAGTTTCAGATCCAGAAAGCCAAAGTAGCCCATTCCAACCTTCAAAACTACAAAGTTGTCCCTGCTCCTGCCCTCTCTTGTCCTGGTTGGTGGGTATGGTTCTCCACAGACCAGGCAAATGGGGAGCTGGGCTTGTCTCTACTTACTTTCTCTAGAATCCCTGATCTACCTTGTTTGGTTTTAGCCATTTACACTGCCAGTATGGTGATGTGGAAAGAGGACTGGTCTTAGAGTGAGGGGGTCTGGGTTAGATCCTGCCTTTTCTACTAGGTCTTGGTCTCCTGTTTGTGTATGAGTGTGTGTAATGTGGATGATCTCCCAGGCCCTTTCCATATTGGAGAGGTGGCTTCCTTCCTCTCAGTAGTAGCCGGAATACCACTGAGGTTTTGTGTGAAGAGACGTTAGAGCAGGGAGGTATGGGGAAGAGTGTGGTAGTAGCCATCACAATCTAGTCTGCTCTTTTTTTTCTTTTGAAGTATATTTATTTATTTTTGAGAGAGAGAGAAAGCATGAGCGGGGGAGGGGCAGAGAGAGAGGGAGAGAGAGAGAATCCCAAGCAGGCTCTGCACCGTCAGTGTGGAGCCTGATGCGGGGCTTGATCTCATGAACCATGAGACCATGACCTGAGCTGAAGTCGGACACTTAACTGACTAAGCTACCCAGATGCCCCTCTAGTCTGCTCTTTTTGTATTTTCTTTATGCAAACTCAAAAATTCTAGGATTGTAACAGAACACTAAAAGGCTAAGAAATGCCTATAGTATCCAACCATGCAGACTGACTCAATCTCAGTAAAACCTTAAACAACCGATAGGCATAGGTAAAGTTTTTTAGTTAAATGTGTTTTCGTTCTTTTTCTCCTTAAAAAAAATTTTTTTAAACAAAAAGCTTTCAGAAACCTCTTGCCTTAGAAAGTACACAGTTGGTTTTATTTTACAATTGGGCTCAAGGATCATTTTTGTGAACAGCACCTTCTATTGTGGCTAACAGATCCACTGGTTAAGAAACCCTGAATGAACTTCTACTCTGGGTACAGAACCAGGCCAGGCACTTCCAGGGAATACGATGGACCCATCCCTGTTGTCAACATGCTCAGAACATGGATAGGAAGACACAGATGGTTTGCTGGCTGAGATCATCTCAGCACACCCTGATTTTTGCCAGCACTGCTCCTTCCCAGGCCAGAATGATGGGTGCTCTAAGTATTATTACACAATCTTAGAGGATTTATAACCTCATAAGGACCGCAGAGAGCAGAGGTGGCCTGGAGAAGCCAGAGAAAGCTTACTGGACCACGCAAGACCTTTACTGAGTGAATTTAGTACAAATGGAATGGTCCAAGTGAAAGAGAAAATGTAGGTGGGTGCAACAGGAAGGGTGTGTGTGTGTGTGTGTGTGTGTGTGTGTGTGTGTGTGTGTGTTTCTGAGAGGGGGCATCAAGAAGATGGGCCTGTGTCCCTGGCATACAGTAAGCATATACAGTATATATTTGTGGAATGCTGGATGAATGAATGCTGTAAAAGATATGTATAGATTGCCTAAATTTGAACTGATCACTAGGAATTAGCAATGGACTTACTTTCTAAATTATTTTTTCTTCCCTAAAAGGCAAATGCAAAACAAAAGAATACCTAAGCAAACAAAGACCCAAACAATAAAAGTCTCCGAATGAGTAAGTGGCTAAGGGGGACTGCTATATGATTAGGGAAGAAGGAACTTAATTTCAATCGCTTTTTAGTGACCTTGAGCCCACCCACGTGCCTGCCACCATCCAGAGCAGTGTGTCCCTTGACATGACCCACCTGCTGCTGGGGGAAGGAGGAGATCCTGCTGGCCCAAGACAAGGGCTCCTTGAGGTCAGTTGGCTGGCCTGGCCTCCTCGAGGGACCGTGCTCCTTGGCCCTGGGGCTCTGTGTCTTGCCTTTCTCCTCCACCTGCAGGTTCCTCCTCCTGAAGAACTCCTGTTGTCGTGCTCTCTGGAGCTGCTCTCTCTGCTGGGTCCTCAGCGCCTTCCCCACCTGGCGGCAAGTGGTCACATTGGGGCGGCAACGGCGGCTTTCACGGGTCTCTTGCCGGCGCTCACACTTGGCCTCATAGCTCTCGGCCCACCGGGCCAAGCCAGGGGAAGGCCTGGGGTCCAGGCTGATCATGATGACCTCCTGAGCACCTGTTGTGCTTGGCTTCCAGTTCCTGGAATAGCTGCCTGGGTCTGCCAAATGCCAAGAGGGAGGAGAAGGGGAGGGGTCAGGAGATGGGCAGAAAAAATGACTATCTCCCAGGACCAGGGGGCAGAAATAGCACACCATCCCATGCATGTAGGTTGAAAACTGAGGAGGTGATGGTGTCGAACTGGGAATCAGGACTCCCGAGTTCAGTCTCCATACTAATTATGGAGCTTTCCATACTGCTTCCCTCTGGCCTATGTTTCTCCCTCTGCAAAGTGGAAAGATCTCTCTGGCTTCCACTTCTTCCTTGACCTTCCTTGTTCTCACCCTGCCTCTAAGTCAGGAATAATTGATAAAATTGTCATGTGTGTATAGCCTTTTGGATAGCAGCTAGGGATGTGTTCATTTTCCAGAGACTTCTAGAGAACCAGGTAAATTGGCTCCTTGTTCTTCAATCTAAAAGAAAATAATCTTTACTGTTCTCTTGGCCCAAGTTGTTGCTAAATAAGTGAGTGACTCTTCTCAAGGCCTGGAGGGATAACCAGAACCCCCCCCCCCTCAAGGTGGGACCAGTCCTGTGACCAGCACCCACTGCTATCTTTTTGGCCCTTAATGACTGGCTTCTGAGCCTGGTCCTGGGCATGGTTGAGGAGGGAAAGCTCACCCTAATTTCTCCAGTCATGAAGTACTGACATTGGTCCACTGACATCCACTTCTGGCCCAGGACTGGGCTCTGACCCTCAGGAGCAGATCAACTCAAACCAGTATCAGCTGAGTACCTGCCCTCTGTCCAGTGTTGACTGAAACCCATTTCAGAGCTTCCAGCTCAATAGCCCTCCAAGCTGAAGGTTCCATGTTTTAGAATCTCCTCTCTGTTAGGGCTAAGTATGCCGCCAGGTCAGCTCTCCTTGGCCCAAACAGAGATTGTGCCATCATAACTAGCAACTACACAAATTACACCTCAATGAGGCTATTACAAACAAAAATGAAACAAAGGCAAACAGTGTCAACAAGTCCGCAGGGAACCAGGCTTGGTGAAGAAGCCACACTTGTTGCCCCTTTACATGGTCCTACCTGCTATTCACAGAACCCCCAACTCTAACTCCTTCTTCCTTCTCTGTGCCCTTTTCTCTCTTTCCTACCCTCCCTCACCTACCTTCTGCAAATTAGTTTATTTTCCTAGAATCCTCTCTGGTAACTTGGCTGAGTTGGGACTGGACTTGGCTGAGCTGGTCCTGAGAGCTGGAAATTCTGCGCCCTGCCTCCACTGATCGCTGGAGTCAGCCCAGTGGTTGATGAAGGAAGAGGGACTCCTTTTGCAGCTTCTCCTCTGTGTCCTGCAACTTCACTACCCACAACCCGAGAACCCAGTCCCTGGAGAGGTCAGAGAGGGCATCTCAGCTTCATCGACCAGCAGGCAGTTACCAGCTCTGGCCCCTTGATTTTATTTATAGGCCAAACAGACTCAACAGGTAGCAGACTCTCTGTCCTTTTATTGGAACTTTCCTGCCCATCTGGCTCAGTCCAGAATTCTCTGCAGGATCCTTGCTCTCTCCAGGATCATACCACTTGTTCCCTGGGGTCATTCATGGGTGGGGCAGTCTCACTCCAGGAGAGTGGTCTTACAAGGTCAAACCTGGCATGCTGTCAAATGCCTGACTCTCCAGGCTTGGAGGGGCATCCTCCGGCTGTGGGCAGTTGCAGACCCTAGGCAGGACTGTGAGGCTGTCAGTGCTTGTTCTCTCGTCCCACCCCTGGGTGGCTTTTCTCTTTAGGCTTTTCTTCTCGTTCCTACTCTGTAGGTGTTCCCTGACTTCCCACCTGCTTCCTCTGTTATCTAAAACCTTAGAACAGTATCCAAAAGGCTCACTCATTTTAAGTTATACATGACTGAATGGATTATGTACAGGTGAACTCCATGTCCAGAATCTATGCCTGTGGTATAGGAAGGTATTCTGCCTTTGATGGGGGAGGCAGAGAACCCTGGCTCTGGACTCAGGCCGTGTGGATTCATATCCTGGCTCTGTCACCCACTACCCCTGTGCTTTTGGACAAACTATTACACATCTCTAAGTCTTAGTCTTTTCATTTATAAAACGGGGCCACAGCCTCCCTTGTAAGGTGATAAGAATTAAAGAGAAAATGCACATCAAGCATCTGGCACATAACGCACAATAAATGTTAGCTTTTTACAATACTAAAGTGGGATGATTATTACCCCTTTCTTGCTGATCTTAGCTATTAAAGACTCAGTGCTGTAAGACCAACGCCTCCGGCTAGACTAGCACTGCAGGACCAAGAGAATGCCTCATCCTTCCGTCTCCCACCCTCTTCTCTTTGAAGGAGTGCTGTTTACCACATGGAGGGGATGCTGGCCTCGGGTTGAAATCATATTTACTGCTCTGGTTCCTCTGACCTCCGCGTGTGGGCTACAAGGCAAAAGGGCTTCTCTGTGGTCTGGACACAAGTGCCATCGCAATTAGGCCCAGCAGAAAGGCAAAGAAGAGGCGGGGTAAAGAATCGGTGTCCAGCGTGCCTGCATCCCGCCATTAAAACGTGGGCCGCTAGGTCCCCTCCCTGTAATCCACAGGCTTTGTAGAGGAGGCAAAGCCTGTGGTTATGGAGAATCCTCCCACCTTCCTGCCATGAGGAGGAAAGGGCTGCGGGGGAGGAGATGGAGCCTGAGGTAAGGTCTTCCCCCGGACTCTGCCAGGCTGTCCACACCAGTGGGCCACTTCGCTTAAAAATACGGCTGCCTCACTCTGCTTCCTGAGGGGCAGACGCTGGGATCCGTTACTCCAGCAGGGAGTTGCAGTAGAAATGGCTCCTTAGAGAAGGGAGCATTCCCAGACCCCCAGGCCCTTACACCCGGGAGGATTAGGTGCGCACAGCTGAATGGAATCATATCCAGCTTTCTGGGATGTTTTGACTATTCTGATTTGCTTAAACACAAGAAGCCATGTGGGACGGCTGACTGACAGGGATAGGCTGTAGAAGAAAAGGGAACTGGTCCCTGTGTGGTTCAAAGAAAGGTCACTGGGCCACTGCCCAGGCTTTCTGGCATCTGTGGGGTGTCCCTTGGCAGTATGACAAGTCCCATTGGAGCTTGGGGAGGAGGTGGTATGGCTCAGGGCATCCTGCCTCAGGGAGAGGTCAGGGTGGTGCCCTCACCTGACAGGGGTTTGTTGCTGCCTTTCCAAGTCTCTGCTCCTACTTCCTGCTTGTGTGTGCAATGAATGGCTTCCTGCCCGGGTCTGACCGCCCTAGTGCAGAGATCCTAATGCGAGGTGAGAAGGCAAGGGCCTGCACCTACGTGCTCTAATGGCAGCTTGTTGTCTGGGGGGGACTCCTGCTTTGAAGGGAACTGTAAAAGTTCATTTAATTCATGCCCATCACTGGGTAGCCTGGACCCTAAGTCATTTGACTCACTCCTAATCTAATCTAATGGATGGAGCAGAGGAGCGACAAAAGCCGTACCCTTGTAGTGTGGCTTGTGCCCTCGGGAGCCAGTGCAGGATGCTTTCTTGCTTACCCAACCCCCCCAACACTCTTCAACTAATCCATCTGCTTCTGCGTCTCCCCCTTCAGCCGAGGGAAGCTTCAACGACAGATCACCTTCTTCCCCACCCCAGAGTCGGAGGTCCCCAACCTGGACACAAAAGCATCCTCCTTCTCAGTTACCTTGGGTCCCAGGCTCCAAACCAAGCAGCTCAGGAAAGCATTCCAGCTGCTGGGCAGATCTTGGCTGTGGTCTCAGATGGGGCAAGGCAGCAGCTGGGTCAAGTGCAAGCTGTCAGTCCATGGCCCTGGGCCCCCTTAGCATTTTCCTTCTTCGTACTGTCTTTCTTTCTGCACAGCAGCCTTGCTGAAACAGGAAACAGACAAAGCCACAACACTTGCTCACCCCAGTTCCTCTCTCTTGCTCTCTGGCACAATCTGAGTGGGCCCCTGAGCCTTTGAGGCCTCTGGGGCTGGGCACAGGAGCTCCTCCCATCTTTGGGCACCCCTGCCACCCTTCTTCTTGCTAGTGGGTCAGTGTGAGCTCTCAGTTGGTTTCAAATCAAGATCCCTTTCTAGAAGTAGACAAGGATGGGACTCTGGGTCACATGCAAACCTTGCAGTTTCGATGAGGGGGAAGATGCCTTTTTGGCCTAGATGTTCCCAGGATAGGTTTGCATGTGTATCAGGTAGCTCTCCGTGTAAGGATTTTCTCTTTCCTCTGGTTACCTCTTCCCAATCCTAGAGAGTTGTAAAGGGTTTCTGCTTTTCTGGGGGCACCTGGGTGGCTCAGTTGGTTAAGCATCTGACTCTTGGTTTCGACTCAGGTCACGATCTCACAGTTCATGGGTTCGAGCCCTGTGTCGGGCTCTGTGTTGACAGCGTGGAGCCTGCTTGGATTCTGTCTCCCTCTCTCTCTGCCCCTCCCCTGCTTATGCTCTCTCTCTCAAAATAAATAAATAAAAAACTTAAAAAAAAAAAAGTTTCTGCTATTCTGAAGTACTTGGTGTCTTTTTCAGAATTCAGGAATGAAGCCAGCTCTGAATCTGCTCCTTTCTGAAGCAATGAGGATGTAAAAAGGTGAGGGATGTGTGGGCCGGGGAGCGGCACGACAAATAGCAGACAGAATCTCATAAAAAGTTCCAACCAGGGGTGCCTGGGTGGCTCAGTTGGTTGAGCGTCCGACTTCGGCTCAGGTCATGATCTCACAGTTCATGGGTTCAAGCCCGGCATCGGGCTCTGTGCTGACCGCTTGCTCAGAGCCTGGAGCCTGCTTCGGATTCTGTGTCTCCTTCTCTCTCTGCCTCTCCTCCGCTTATGCTTTGTCTCACTCTGTTTCTCAAAAATAAATAAATAAAAAATAAAAGTTTCCAATCAACTAGGAAATTTGGGCAAAAACTAAAAAGAACTGATCTGTGTGCATTAAAAAGAACTATTACAGGGGTGCCTGGTGGCTTGGTTGGTGAAGTGTCTGACTCTTGATTTCATCTCAGGTCACGATCTCATGGTTGAGAGATTGAGCCCTGTGTGTGGCTCTGTGCTGACAGCAGGGAACCTGCTTGGGATTCTCTCTCTCCCTCTCTCTGCCCCTCCCCCGCTTCTCTCCCTCTCTCTCTCTCTCTCTCTCTCTCTCTCTCAAAATAGACACTTAAAAAGAAAAGAAACTATTACAAATGATATTGTCAGGAAATTCACAAGAAGTTCAGGATAAGAAGGTGGTGAGGAAATTGGATCAGGACAAATTAACTAAGTAGCTTTATAACTATGCGCAATAAGCCTTGAACGAATGGTCCACTCGGTACAGTGGTTGGATGATTCATATGGCTCCTATGAATTCTAGTCTTGACACATGTGAAGTATGTAAGGAGACTTTTAAATAGCTGTGATAAGATAACAGTAACATGTAGGGAGTATGTCACAGTCTTCTCCGCTGCCTACTACTTACCCCATTCTCTGAGGAGGAAACAGACAAGAAGAAGGCAGGGGAAAGGACAGAGGATGGATTCTCCAGCACTGGAACTGAAGGCAAACAACATTCCCTCAGGATAAGAGACAAGAGCTCAAGGTCCTGGAGCCTGACATAATAGAGATGAGAATGAGCAGAGACAGAGAAGTTGGGGAATCCAAGATGAAGGAATAAAACATTTTTATTGGCATAGCTGACAAAGAGGGTTCTGGTGGTTCAGGGCCCTAGGGAATACAGGTCGAAATAGAAGTTCCTATGGATCAACTATTTGGACTCTATTAACAACCAAAAAGAAATGTGTATGAAGATCAAAATCCCTTTTAGGCCTATGCACTCAATGAGATACCACACCCATCATCACGAAAGAGGTAAGGCCATTACCTTTGTTTTCAGCCAAGAATTCTGAAGAGCCTAAACAATTGTGATTGTACTCACTAACACGCTAATTCTGGAGATATTTGCTGTTTGGTAAAATTAGTAGTAGTGTTATCTTCTTGCTGAAACTGGCAGTTTTCTTTCCTGGTTTAAACGGTCATTTCTTGCCACAGCCTTGATTAAGTTATTCCCATTATGTCACAGATGCCTCACATTTCAAACTTAAATATCCTCTCGAGCCTTTTCTATACATTTTGCACATTTTTATACTTACTCTTCTGATCTATTTTTAATTTTTTTTTAATTTTTTAAGTAACCTCTACTCCTAACATGGGGCTCAAACTCACGACCCTGAGATCAAGGGTCTCATACTCTACTGACTGAGCCAGCATTGCTGATCTATTTTATACTCAGAACAATCTATTGTTCGTAACAGAGAATATTTAAATTGATGCAGTGAGATTGAACAAAAACTGATCTCACCAAAGTTCTGACAGTTTGCTGTCAGCCTGCTCTGCAGAGAGCATTTTAGGAGCACTCTTTGAAGACTAATAAGGCAGATTGATGGAGAAATGGGTCAGAAAGCATTCAGATTTTCTTTTTTCAGCTTTATGAAAACCATTAAAATAACTTTTAAAGTAAAAAAATAAACATCTTAATCCTACTCCCCCAACACAAGTTCCATATTTTTCACATTGCCTTCTAGTTTTTCTTTCCTTCCTTCTTTCTTTCTTTCTTTCTTTCTTTCTTTCTTTCTTTCTTCCTTTCTTTTCTTTTCTTTTCTTTTCTTTTCTTTCTTTCTTTTTTCTTTCTTTCTCCTTCCTTCCTTATTTATTCTTTCTTTCTTTTACATATTTTAAGCGTAATGAACCTACAATTATATGTTTGTTTTCCCACTTGATACTATAGTATAATTTTTTCATATTTTTGCTTTCTTTTTTATTATTTCCTTATTAATTTCTAGTATTTAAAAATAATTTTATAATTATTATTTTTATAAGTTTTATATTTTATATATTTTACATTTTTATAATTTTATAATTATTATAATTTAATAATTATTGTTTATGATTTTTTAAATTATTTCCTTAATAATTTCCTTATTATTGAACAGTAGCTATATCTACCTAATGTTGCTCAAGATAATTATTAATCCCTGGTAAATACAATTTAATAGCCATAAGAAAAATGAATGAGTTATAATAATTTTCTGTAATCGCAATAATTGATTCAAAGCCATGGTAACTTTCAACTTTATAACAGGATTACTTTGTATATCACATCTGTCACCTGCTTTTCAGGGCTATTGGTCACTCTGAAGCATACTGCCTGAATGGTAGCCTGGGTCAGTAGATCAGCAAGAGCACTCAGAAAGTAGAGCTGCCTGGGTTGGAAGCCTGGCTTTGCCATTTACTTCCTGTTTCAGTTTAGTAAGATATTTAATGTCTTTGCATCTCAGTTTCCTCCTCTGCAAGATGGGATTAAACTGTAGTGCCTGAGTGGCTCAGTTGGTTAAGTTTCCAACTTTGGCTCAGGTCACGATCTCACCATTCATGGGTCCAAGCCCTGCTTTGGGCTCTGTGCTGACAGCTCTGAGCCTGGAGCCTACTTTAAATTCTTTGTCTCCCTTGCTCTCTGCCCCCCCCCCCCCAAATAAACAAAAATTTAAAAAAGATGTAAGATGGCAATAATGATAATACCTACTCTACATTATTATTTTAGAATTACATGATATTACAACACACTCAATAAATTCCAGCTATCACTGTTGTTATAGTAACATCTGCAATTTTGAGCATTTGCCCTTGTGACTTATTAATGGTTACGATGGAATAGATCCTCAGTCAGACATGCAGCTGTATGAAAATGAAGTAGTTTCAGTGCATCTGTGTGTTTTATCTGATATAATTTCATAAGTATATACATGGGTTAAAAAAACATTCAAAATCATCTCTTTGAAAGAATAATAAACATAAGGAACTTGTCTATCCATGGAATGATGGCATTAGTTCAAATATGTAAGTTTTTAAACTCACCCAACTCAAGTCAACTGACCAAGTTCTTTTACAAATGTGTATCACACAACTCTATATGGAAGAAAAATAGCTGAGATGCCTCACACTGTTCCCTCAAATAAGTGTCTTGTGGGCCATTTAACTTTTCTTTTCTATCGGACCAAACCAAATGTGTTCTGAAATAAGTAATGGGAACACAACTGCACCTATCTCATAAGACTGTTTTGAGGAATAAATGAGTGACTTTTCATTCCGTAGAATAGTGCCTGAACATGATTTAAGTCCTATGCTTGCTAATAAAGTGAAGTAAAAAAGAACAAATCATCCCAACGTGCTGAGACACTTCTTAGTATTTGCATGATGTAACTGATTATTTGTTTCATATGGAGATTATATGGAGGAATTTTTTTTTTTTACTTATATGGAGACTTTTGTCATTTCTAAGTTTTACAAATAGTACTGCAAATGAGCACCTTCGTGCAGGCAATTATGTGCTTTTCTTCTTTTGAAATATTTCCTTTTGGATAAAATCCAGGAGTGGGGTATGCTGGAGCAGTTTCAAGAAGAAGCAGTTTAGTTCTGATGAGGAAGTTTTGCAGGAAGTGGACAGGAAGGAAGAGAGCTAGGGTTTGGGCATTGCTGGAGATGGCAAGGTCAGAACTGCCAAGAGGTGGAGGGCTCTCCCAACAGGCTGAGGTGCTGCTGGGTGTTAGTAGAGAGGCAAAAACAGGATGGTGTGGGGAAAAGAATAATGGGCTGGAATCTGATGAAGTCACTTTTAGATCCATCTATACCTCTTCTTTGAAATGAAAAGTTGTTTTGTCCCCATAGTAAGCCTTTCCCAGTATTAGGGTCTAGAAGTCCTTTATTTCTCAAACACCTTATACACACGAAATACCTTATACACACGAAGATCTGTGTTCAGAATTAGGGATGCAACAATGAGTAAAATAAAATAAATACCTTCAAGTAATTACATAAGACGATTTTATTTTTTATTTATTTTAAGCTTATTTATTTATTTTGTGGGGGGGAGGTACAGAGAGAGAGGGAGGGAGAGAATTCCAAGCAAGCCCTGCACTGTCAGTGCAGAGCAAAACATGGGGCTCGAACGCGCAAGCCCCATGAGATCATGACCTGAGCCACAATCAAGAGTCGGGCACACAACTGACTGAGACACCCAGGCGCCCCTCATGAGACAATCTTAAAGGTAAATTCAAAGCATAGTGAACTAAAGTGATGGACAGATATAGAAAATAATAGAGGCATGGGGTGCCTGGCTGGCTCAGTTAGTAGAGCATGTGACTCTTGATCTCAGGGTTGTGAGTTCAAGCTCCACATGGGTGTGGAACCTACTTAAAATAAAGATAGCGGGGAAGAAAGGAAGGAAGGAAAGAAGGAAGGAAGAAAGGAAGGACAGACAGAAGGAAGAGAAAAAGAGAAAGAAAAGAAAGAAAGAAAGAAAGAAAGAAAGAAAGAAAGAAAGAAAGAAAGAAAGAAAGAAAGAAAAAATTATAGAGACGTGATAGGAGTGGGAGAGCACTCATCCCAGCATTGAGGATAGGCCTTGGTGGAAGGGAAGACACTTTTCCTAGAGGTAATGGCAGAGTGGAGTCTTGAAGGATGAGTTGGAGTTAAGCTGACAATAGGGAGAGTGAAGAGAATTCTGAGGAGAAGAGATAGCATGGAGCAAACGGCTGGTGGAAATAGAAGGGTGCCTTCAGAGGACCAGCAGTTCTTTTTCCTTAGGGAATCAAAAGCAGGACAGGTGGCCTGAGATGTGGCTATGGAGGTAGCCAAGGTCCTTGGACATCACTGTCAAGAGTTTGAGTTTTCTTTGTACCACTGTACTCAAGAATGGCTTTGGATACATTCTAGCTTCCAGTGGCAGCCAAGAATGGGC
The DNA here is from genome assembly GCF_022079265.1 of Lynx rufus. Taxonomy (NCBI): domain Eukaryota; kingdom Metazoa; phylum Chordata; class Mammalia; order Carnivora; family Felidae; genus Lynx; species Lynx rufus. Next base: position 30,489,160 of record NW_025814829.1, on the reverse strand, counting down.
CTTGATTTACCCATTCCCTTAACATTTCTTTCCCTGTGAGGCTCACAGCACCTTGCTTGTAAGGTCAAAGCTAGAGTGACCACTAGCTGTCGCTATTGAACAGATCTAACCAAAAGCCAATGGTGTAGATGCCCGAGCCCCGCCTCGCCTCCTGTAAGGTCTGTTCAACTGCTCTAAGCAGTAATGCAGAGAAGGCACGCTGTGAAGGAAGTCGTGGTGGCTCTTGCCGACCCGGCGCCACCTGCGGGGAAGAAATTGTGGTGAAGTGCCCTACACCACGAACTGTCAGTCACTGGGTGGCGCTGCCACCCTGATGGCAAAAACGCAGGCTCGTGAAAAGGAAAAGTCTGGTTAGGATGGCCTGGCTCTTTGTTCTTGGGGTGGGGTAGCTTTTCAAGCTCTCTGTTACAGAGTTCAGGGTGCCACGAGACTGTTCAAGGACAGTGTGAGGGAAGTCCCAAAGCATGTCAACCCAACAGTCCCAGGGCAGCCAATCACAACACAGACAGACCCTAGCACCGCTGGCGTCGTGGTCTTTCAGACCTCAGCTCTGATCAGTGTGGATCTTTTGAAACCCTCTGGTTACTGATCCTACGACTTGCCAATGTGCCCTCACCTTTGGCTTCTGTTCTGTATCCTCTTTCCCAGAAACTCCTATCTCCAAAGCCTCCCCAACTAAAGCGGTTTATTCATCTGGCACTTTCCTATTTTTTAAGAATTCATTTCCCCACCCTCCCTCCTCTGGCTTTACCTTTTGCTCTAGGTTCTTGTCCTCACCCCAAGTGTTCTGGATCTGTGCAGACTTCTGCTTCTTCTGACGTTTTTTGCCTGTGGGCACTGGGGTTCTGTTTTATTTTTTTGAAAATTCTCTTTTTCTCATCTCCCTTTCTTTTCACATTTGCCCTGTTTCCGTCCGTTTCCCCTCCCCCCTCCTTAAAAACTAGAGAATTTAGACACATTCTAAGTCTAACTAGAAAACGTGTAAGACTAACAACTAGAGAAGTTAGGTTAAAAATTGCTGAGTGGGGAGGATCTAGCATGTAAGGGATATCCTGATTTTCCTGAGCGGTCTCCATGAACTGGTGACTGCCTGGGGGGTGGGATGGAGATCTAGGGGTGCTGAGATGTTGACAACAAAGCAGAGTTGCTAGAGACATCGTGAGACATCATGAGCACTGTATCAAGGTGGCAAATATGTTTTTCTATTCCCTTCATACTGCAAATTACTTTGGTTCGAATATTTCCCTGGAGAAATTAAGGGATGATTCTGGGACTTGATTAGCATATGTTGCCCAGTGCTCTAGGCAGGGCACTAATGGATAAGAATGAGGGTCCTTGACAAATTCCCTGGACAGCAGGCAGTGTGAGCCGGTGGGAGGGATAGATTCTACCCTACATGTGGTCCCCTGAGAGGGGAATGGGGCTCGCCAGGAGCCACAGGTGCCTGCTGATGCTCTAACCAAGGGCTGGCTAGAGGCATAACATATGCTGACTTCTTTCTCTAACACAGCTTTAGAGCCATGGTCTCCAGCCTGTCAGAGGAACCGCTGGATATGGGGAGATGTTCAAATTTCTATTTATGTTTTATCTTATCTTTTGAAGATTTCTGTTTTTGTATATGTTTTATGTTAGTGAATACTACATGCATATATTATGTAATAGTCACTGTATATCTGTTAGAAATATACATGCCTAATCATTTTTTAATAACAAAGTATGTGATCAAAAGTTTTGGCAACCGCTGCTCTGGAGAATCTTTGAAGCCATGGACTCTGGGGGTGGTCTGAGATGCTGGCCCAGAGCAGTCCAGCCAAGAAGAAAGGCCCAGCCTATGTGGACGGACATGGTGGTGAGGTGGAAATTAATTGTCCCTGAGAGGGAACTCTCCAGGAACAATGTGAGTCATTGCCTCTGGGGTCACCTCAGGGCTCCCTGCTACTTCTTTTCTAGGGTCTTTCATTATACTCTTTACTAAGGAGAGGGGATCATAGTTTTTCAAAGTGAAGTTTGGAGAGGGAAGAGCCTGGGATGTTTTTCACCATGGAGGGAGATGGAACTAATGAGACCTTGCAGGTGGTCAGTGGGACTGGATCCTGTCACCATGGTTAGGAACCTGGCATCTTAGGAACTATGTATGTCCTTCTCTGACTCTAGGTTTCTTTGTTTCTGTCGTGATTTATGTTTGTGACAAACACTTCTTGGTGCCTAACAGAACCCCAGTTTTGTTTGGGGTGAAAATGCACTCAGCTGAAAGCTCCATTTCTCAGCCTCTCTTGAAGGGAGAGGTGATCACATGACATGACTCTGGCCCACAGGATGGGAGCTGAAGTCCTGGATGGGGCTTCCCAGTTTGCTCTGTATCAGGGCTCAGATACCGCTGGTCTGCATCTGCTGTCCTTCACCTTTTCCTTTCCTGAAACCCAGCACAGAGCTGAGGTAGAGCAGGTGTCTTGTGCCCCCACAGTCACAAGGAGGAGGGTGGTTAGCTGAGTGGAGGAAAGACAGAAGGAATCCAACTCCCAGAAGCCCTGGACTGCCCCTCCTAGATTTTTGGTAACTGGTGGAAAAGTAATTTTTACTTGATTGAGCCACTGTCAGTGGGTTTTTCTGTTACTTCCAGGGGAATTCAATGCTAGCGGACATGAAGGTCATCTTTGGGACTCGCACACAATTAAGGCTGTTGACTTCATGCAAAGTCAACATGAACTTGAGTTCCAGAATATGAGCATCCCTTGTCTTTGGGAGCTCTTGATCCCCCACCCTCTCCAACAATGGTAGAAACAAACTGTTCTGTTACTTTCAAGTCCTTGGAGGAGGAGAGAGGCATTGAGCTGGGCCTTTAAGAATAACTAATTCTGCCAGAATGTGGAATGTGAAAGTCAGGGTGGTTGCTGGAGGAGGCTGTGCAGGTTTGAGAGAGCCCACGGTGTGTTCCTGTTCTGTTACACATTCAGTGAGATGACCTGGTGGCTTAAAAAAATCGACTATGCTGAGAATGTTTACATCAAGGAAGCAGGCAAAAAAAAAGGGGGGGGTGGGAGGGGAAGCAGGCAAATGTTTTGAATCAGGGCTTTCTTTCTTTCTCTCTCTCTCTCTTTCCCTGGACTGCCAGTTAAACATTTACCAACACACCCTTGGAAAGACCAAAGGTTTAGTTTATTAGTTACATAAATATTGTTACATAGCTTCTTGTTTTCCCCAGGCCATAAATCAGCAGAATCAGAGAGCAGCTGATTTATATGAAACATAGGCTGAAGTCTTAATGTGTCTTTGGGTCTAAGGAGAATCTTAAAAGTTTAGGCTGAAGGCAAAACTAATTTTAAGCTGACTCTGGCTGTACATTTACCATTTGATCATGCTCCTGTCTCGGCATTCACCTCTTCCCTTCCTAATCATCCTCTCGCCCTCATCCTGTCACAAACCTGGTTCCTTGCCCCATTTGTGTCACCTACAGACGCACCTGACTCAGGGACTGGCACGTGTGTGTGGACACCTGGACACCTGGACAGGTGTGCATGTATGCATGTGTATGCTGCTCTATGGTCAGAAATCTGTCTTCACATTTCGGATCTAGTTTCTTGCACACTGTTGCAGTCAAGTCTTTCCTGCTCCCTTACACTGAGCATAGTCTGGGAAGAATCTCTTTCTAAGAAAAGCCCAGCCATATTCACCCTCAGATCTAGCTCCTTGTTCATGTGGCCGGCAGCCTTAATGGGTTCTAGTCTGTTATGCTGCCTGGTCATTTAGATGAAGAGATGAGAAAGGGAAATTTTCCCTGTGCTTCCAAGTCTTGTGTCCTAGCATCACTTATCATGGAAGCCCTACATTTGGGGATGTTGATATATCCCATCTGTCACCCTAGGACATTCTCCATCCTTTCCTACCCTGCTCTGTGCATGAGTAAAGCTGTGAGGTTATATCATCTGCTGCTCCCTTACCCCTCTGTTTAGCTAATAGAAAATATTAACAAGAAATCAGAGGGAGGGAAGAGAGTGAAGCGAGGGTGTTTGTCCCTCCAGATCCTTCCTGTATTGTCCTGGGTGTGCTGGTGGCATCCCTTAACTGAATGTCATAGCTCCTGTTCTGTGATGCTCTCCAAACAGTTTCTCTCTCTGGGTTCTCTATAATGGTTCTCTCTTCTTATCCCTAAGGTGGGACTAGCCCTGAGATACTACTTACTTGATCCCTTGTGATTGCCCTATAACCTTGTCCACACTTTTGTCAATAATCTCTTTTTTATTAAAGTCTACTAAAATTAGGGGTGTCTGGGTGGCTTAGTCAGTTAAACATCTTATTCTTGGTCTCAGCTCAGGTCTTGATCTCAGGGTCATGAGTTCAAACCCCATATTGGGGTCTGTGCTGGGCGTGAAGCTTACTTTAAAAAATAAAGTCTACTAAAATTATCTAACTTGCTATCTCTTACCTGTTGGAGACCTAACCAATAAAAGGCTTTGCTGAATTGTTAATATAGCTGATTTCTCTTTCCTATTTGGTTGTAGTTAGGTGATGCCTGGCAAATGTTTGGTAAATATCTGTTGACTTAATAAATGATTAAATGAGTGGCAGGATCAAACTCCACTTCTTTCTCTCCAGACTTACAGTACACATTTGAAAGTTCACATGTAAAGTGTAGACACTTGATGCAGTCTGAGAGCACTAAAGTATGTTGGTTCTGTGGCTCAAGTTTCCAGGGACTTCCGCTTCCATGGGTTTGCCCTAGTGATTTATGCCCACCCTGGTTTCCTCCTTCCCAGAGGAACAATATAAAATAATATAAAGAATATCTGAAATATACAATATGGTATGGATGTGATGTCCTTTAAATGAAGAGTAGGGTGATTTCTTCAACTCAAGGACAGAGAAAATGTTCAGGCCACAAGATAAGATATGAACACTGAAAAATTTCACTTGTGTAGGTTTTGAAGGAACCACACCGAATGAACCTATAGCTACAAATTATGAATTTATATAGTAGATATGACCTTTATTATAATTAATGTTTTAATTATCATAATATTATTACATATGAGGTAAACTTGATAGAACTACCTTTTAATTATACCTACGGTTATCAATTTCATGACTGCAGGTTGCAGTGGCTCATGACATTCATTATAATTACATTTCCACTGTGCAAGTGTTAGAGGAACTCCTTCAAGCCGTGACATGTGATGTTTCCAACTCTCTGGGACCCTCACTTATGTCTCCAGGGAGATGCCTTCATGGATGGAGCTCAGATAAATGTCAGGAAGAACAGTCCCAAGCTCTCTTACCATGATCTACCTTAAGGAAGTGCTTAGTTGATTATAAACTTGTCCAAACTATAACTTCTTAAGGAGAAGAGTTCCAGAATCTTCCTCCCTGGATTTCCCAGCAGGAGAGCTGTCCAGACTGAGTTGTCATAGTACACTTCCTCTTGGCGCAGAGCTCCCCCTTTGATGATCTCCAGGGCACATTCTTCCTTTGGAGATGCCTCCATGTTGACTATTCCAGAAATGGCATTCATGGCTGTGTCTGAAGAATGACAATAGAAGAGTGGGGTTGTCCAAGACTAGTAGAGTCTGCATGATGGAAATTCTGCAGATAGCCACAGCTTCGCTGTTAGGGACTGTTTGCCAGGGTTTGCTCTACAAGACCCTGTGGGCCCTATCAGAAGACCGGGTATATGTAGGGCCTGCTGGGCAAAGAGAGGCTTAGAGTTAATGTGGGCTCTGTCTTCCTAGATGAAGATTTGTGGGGAGTGCTGTTAGAGGTGATTAATTGAGAGATTTAAATCATGCCTCTCTCTTGGGTGTTTTGGTTGAGGTGAGGGAGTAATAAAGGGCAGTAGAATGAGGATAGAAGTTATATCAAGACCCAGTAGCTAATGGAAAGTGTCAGTGGGCAAAGCAGAGTGCTGCATGATAACGCTTTACTAACTTGTAAGAGGAAGAGATGGACAAGAATCCAGGCCTTTGCTTTCTGTCCACAGTAGCCACTTTTATTTGGAAGGAAAGTTACCTTATCTTCTCTAAATTTTTATACCCTTCCTGCACAGTTTCTTTCTCTCTTTCTATCTTTGTTTCCCTGTGTGTCTTAATCTCTCTTGTTCTACAACTACTACTCAATTTACTCAATTACTCTTTTTTTTTTAAGTTTATTTATTTTGAGGGAGAAAGAGAGGGAGAGAGATTGTGAGCAGAGGAGGGGCAGAGAGAGAGGGAGAGAGAGAATTCCAAGCAGGCTCCATGCTGTCCCTGTGGAGTCCCACATGGGGCTCAAACCCACGAACCATGAGATTATGACCCGAGCCGAAATCAAGATTCAGGTGCTTAACTGACTGAACTGCCCAAGTGCCCCTCAATTACTCTTTAAATAAGGTTTCTGTATTGAACCTATTTTAGATAAATTTACCTTTGGGTTACAGACAAATTGTAAAAATTGTGCAGAGTATTCCCTTATATCCTTCACTCTCCTTCTCCTAACTATAACATTACACATAACCTCTGTACAATTGTCAAGGTACAATATAATTGGGACAATTTTACTAACTAAAATATAGACCTTATTTTTTTCACTAATATCCTTTTTATGTTCCAGGATCTTAGCTAGGATTACACTTAGTAGTAATTTCTTCTTATTTTCTCTCCAAACTGAGTTCTTCATTCTTTCTTTGTCCCTCATGGCCTTGATACTTTTGAAGAATATTGATCAATTGTTTTATAGAATGTCCCTCAATTTGGGTTTGTCTATTTTTATCTCTTTTTTTAAAGGAAATATTTTAGGGGTGCCTGGGTGGCTCAGTCGGTTAAGTGGCCGACTTCGGCTCGGGTCATGATCTTGCGGTCCGTGAGTTCAAGCCCCGCGTTGGGCTCTGTGCTGACAGCTCAGAGCCTGGAGCCTGTTTCAGATTCTGTGTCTCCCTCTCTCTGACCCTCCCCCATTCATGCTCTGTCTCTCTCTGTCTCAAAAATAAATAAACGTTAAAAAAAAATTAAAAAGGGGCGCCTGGGTGGCGCAGTCGGTTAAGCGTCCGACTTCAGCCAGGTCACCATCTCGCGGTCCGTGAGTTCGAGCCCCGCGTCAGGCTCTGGGTTGATGGCTCAGAGCCTGGAGCCTGTTTCCGATTCTGTGTCTCCCTCTCTCTCTGCCCCTCCCTCGTTCATGCTCTGTCTCTCTCTGTCCCAAAAATAAATAAACGTTGAAAAAAAAAATTAAAAAAATAAATAAATAAATTAAAAAAGATTAAAAAAATTAAAAAAAAAGAAAAGATTTTATTTTTAAGTAATCTCTACGCCCAACATGGGGCTCAAATTTACAACTCCCAGATTAAGAGTCACATGCTCTACTGACTGAGATGGCCAGTGACTCTGTCCATTTTTCTATGATGATTGGAGTCAGGTTATACATTTCTGACAAGTATATCACAAAAATGATGCTGTGTCTTTCCCAGTGCATCACATCAAAGGGTTCATGAGGGGCGCCTGTCTGGCTTAGTCAATAGAGCATGAGACTCTTGATCTCGAGGTTGTTAAGTTTGAGCCCCACACTGGATGTAGAGATTACTTATTAAAAAAAAAAAAAAAGGTTGGTGGCTCAGTCAATTGAGTGTCTGAGTTCGGCTCAGTTCATGGTCTCACGGTTCATGAGTTTGAGCCCTGCATTGGACTTGCTGCTGTCAGCACAGATCCTGCTTCAGGCATCTGTCTCCCTCTCTCTGCCCCTCCCCTGCTTGTACTCTCTCTCTAAAAATTAAATAAACATTAAAAAAATTAAGAAAAAAAGATTCATGATGTTGATATGTCTTATTACTAGTAATATTATTAAGAATAACAAACTTGTATTCAATAAGCCTCAAATGGGAAAGTAATGGCCGTTGAGTGTCTCTGAGGAAAAAAAGTGTTCAGAATAGGGTCAGGTGATGAGTCTGTTGTCACTTGGCACACTTGGTGGTCAGAATGGAAAGAAGAGTCAAAGAATAGTCAGAGGCTCCACTAGTGACAGAAGTGCTTCATTGCATGGAGAACGACTGCTCTCACTGGTTTTTTGTGCATTACACAGGAGTCAAGGAGTTCAGCACCTTTTTTACCCACAATGGAAATGGCAGAAAATCATCTGCAAGCTGTTTAATCTACTCTCTTCAACTTACCTGTGTTTATGAGGCCGAGGATACAGAGAGTGATCGATACATTAATCTTGGCCACTGAATGTTCCATCCTGATGGAGGAGAAAAACCCATCCAGGGCAAACTTGCTTGCAGAATAGGGTGCAATAAGTGGACTAGCCATTTTCCCTAAATAATAAGGAAATGGGTTAAGAAGGTGACCCATTTTAGCTTCTTCTGAGATGATCTTTGTTGCATCTGTAGTAGGATTTGTAACCCCTGTGGAGTCCTTTTACCCTTTGAGGCATAGTTTCTCTCTACTCCCTATAGAGATTATCATGCTGTGTTGAATTTCTGAAAGAAAAAAAAAAGATCTTTAAGGTTTCAAAGAAACTCCCCTTGAAGAGTCTGGGTGGGGGATGGGATGGGCTGCAGGAAAGCCTTCACTGAGGAAAGATTGGTTCGATTTTAATAAGGATGGTAAATAAGTGGGACTACAAAACAGCCAGGTAATCCCACAGCTGCTACCTCTGACTCAAGAGAGCTGAGATCCAAGGGTTTAGCAAGAACTCTCTGCCAATACAACAACCAATCATTGATTTACTTTCTATACGAGGGAAATGAAAAACCCTGTCTTTCCTTTTCTTCTTAAAACTATTATTCTTACTTTCATCATCCTGGTTAATTCTCAGTCCGGTTGTTGGGAGGACATGTGGACATATGCCTCATAGGGTGATCTATTCATTATACTCTGTCCAGGAGGAGGGATTAGAAGTGGCCTGAGACCTTAGATTCTTTGCTGAACAAAGAGGTATAACAGCTACTTTGATATTCCTGTCTGCTAATTCTACAATAGGAATAATTTAAGGGTTGATCTCCACTGACTGCCTTTCCTCCTGAGTATCAGTCATATTTTCTATTCTTGTATGTGGAGTAATTTTGCAATGTATTCTTGACATTGTGAATGATACGTTGTAGAACCTCTGGATTCTGTCATATTCCTCAAAAGAGTATTGAGTTTTGGTTTTGTTTTTTTTTAGGTGGGCATTTAACTTGCCTGAAATCTAGTGTCTCTTGCAGTAGATTCCAGCTAAAATTTCTGTTGAATTATTTAATCTTAATTGGGCTTCTTGGTAACTGCACTGCCCATGAGTAATTCAGGGGACAAACAGATTTTGAAAGAGTTTACATACAGAATGTGGCACTCTTCCACTGTGGCTCTTTCCTTTCCAGCATGTCCCCCTCCACTTTCTGGCTGCTACAGAAATCCTAAACTCTTCTTTCTAGTTCTTCAAGGTAGTAAGATGGCAGATGTCTATTCCAGATACAACATTGATTGTGGCCTGCCTTTAGGCATAAGCTATAATATTGGGAAACTCATGTAGTGTAAATTCCTCCTTTCAAGTGTCAACAACTCTCCAGTTTCTGTCAGCTTTTGTTTTTTCTCTCCAGTGCTTTCAGTGGTTGTTTTCTATGTTTTGTCCAGAGTTTGATCTGGGGCAGGCCGATATATTAGGTACCTCTCTGCCATTACTGGAATTGGAACCTCTATAAGTTCTCAAATGAAGTTGCTTGCCAAATAAATGAATAAAGAATGGTTCATTCAATAAAGATGCTGGGGAGGTTGGTTAACTCATTGGAAAAAATTGTTAGCTCCTTGTTCTATATCATATATCAAAAAAATTCTAGTTGGAAAAGTATGGCAGACGTTGTCTACCCAATATCCATTCCCTCCCTTAATAATCAAGTTTGATTTTTTCAGGACAGCAATGTGTTCACATAAAAATATTTACTTCCTCAAGATTCCCTTGCTCTTTTGTGTGTCCATGTGACCTAGTTCTGGCCAATGAGAAATCTAACAGATGGGGTCTCCAGGAAAGATATTGATTTCCTGACAAAATCTGTGGATTCCGGTAGCATGCAGTTTTTACATTTTGCCCTTCTTCTTTCATTCTAAATGTACTTCAGATGTGATGCCTAGAAATGCAGTGGTTGTTTGTGAACTTGAGGAAAAGCTACATATTAAGGATTATAGAACAGAAACATGGAATGAGATTGGATTCTTGAAGATCTAATGAGTCCACCAAACCAACCCGGAAGTTATGACCTGAGAAAAAGGAACCCCTATTTAGTGTTAAGTGATTGTAAGTGGAGTTTTTGTTAAATGTGTAGCAGAATGAATCTTCTGACTGATAAAAAATAATTTAATCAGGAAAGAATAATATAGGTGAGCATTTATCAAATCCTTGGTTATGAAAGATCATTCTAACAGAAAAGTAAAAAAAAATATGTAAAGGTAAAGAATATTTAATAATATAAAATGTAAAAGTTCTGTATGTGAAAGCAATAACTAATAATATAACTATAAAGGTTAAGGGTAAATGATAAACTAGAAAACAATTTAGAACATAGTAGACAGACAAAAGCTTAATATCTTCAATACAAATATCTTCAATTCTTATTTTTTAAGGTGCAATTTTATTTATTTATTTATTTATTTATTTATTTATTTATTTATTTATCTCATGACTTGATCATGACCTGAGCTGAAATCAAGAGTCAGAGGCTTAACTGACTGAGCCATCCAGGCAACCCAAACTTCAATTCGTAGTGTATTAACTCTTAAAAAAAATACAAACAAATATTTTTAGGGAACCACTCCACTCTATTCTCAATCATGAGTTTTGGCTTGGAATGACTCTACAGCCAAGTTCCAGGAATGGGTGTGTGGCACAAGATGTCCATCCAGAGTATTTGATACCACTATGTTGTTGACTAGTCTAGGACTAGATCAATGACTCCATCAGGGCTGCAGGACACATTGTTGGTTGTGTAACCAGAATTTATTTAGTTCCCCCTTCTTCCTCCATAACAGAACCCCAGTTGAGTTCATGTTTCCACCTGTTCTAGAGACTACTGGCATTCTCTCTGTATCTTTTGCTCTTCTTCTTTAGTAGTGTAATCTGTGATGTGTATCTGGGCAAATAGTTATCTGGGATAAAGTCCACATTTCTCAGCTTTTTTTCAGCCAGATGTTGCCAGATGACTAAGTGTTGTCCAGTGGGTTGTAAACAGAAATGTATCATGTGATTTCTGGGATATGTCCTTAAAGACAGAAATCAGTCTCTTCCTTCCATTCCTTCTTCCTTCTTGGTGCCTAAAGGTGGGTATGATGGCTGTGGCTCCAGAACTATCTAGAACCATGAAGTGGAAGCCACATGTTGAGAACAGCAGAGCATTGAGAGAAGAGGGAAACTGGGTGACCATGGAGCCTCCATCCTAGCCCTACCTCCAGATTAATGCCTACCTCCAGACTTGATTTACCTTTTAACTTATTTAATCTACTGCTATTTTAAGTTTTCTGAATTAGAGAGCTGAACCTAATCCTTACTGATAGTACTTCTTACTTTTATGATGCCCATGTTCCAAAAGAAAGTTGATACTGTTTCTAACTCTAGGGGTGGGCTTATATAATTGATTTAATCCAATCTTCTGGCCCATAATTGATACAGAAATGGGCATTTGGCCAATTTTGGCCAATGTGACTTGAGAATTTTGTTGGAGGGTCTGAGAAAATCCTTTCTTATTCTGGGAGAGTTTCTTAAAGTAGCATTTTGTTTCTCTTCTACTGGACATTTTTGTGCTTGGATATGGGGGCTAGAATTGCTACAGCTATCTTACTATCAGCCTAGGGATGAAGTCACACATGGAAGGAAGCAGAGCCAAGAGACTCATGGGGACATTGAACTTGAGCCAAGTCAACTGTGAAGCCCATCCTAAATCTGGACTTCCAGTTGTGTCAAAAATGTTTCCTATTATTTAAGCTAAAAATAGACCCAAATTATTTGTATGAGTAGCATAGTGGTTGAAAGTATGAGTTTGACAGTCAAATGACCTGGGTGTGAATCCCAAGTATGCCATTTCTTAGCTGTCATATGTGGATAATAATACTACTAAGCTGAAATAATCCATGTAATATGCCTAGCACAAACTCTGGCACATAGAAAGCATTTAGTAAATGCTGTTGTTATTAGTATTCATGTTTCAAATTAGTGAGAAAAGTAGGAGCTACTCAGAAGACTATGTTGGGACAAGTAGCTATACTTGGTGAAAAGAAAAGTGCCCTTGGGATAAAAGAATTTAAATTATATTAGAGAGTATACATGGAAAGTAAAATAAAAAAATATGGGTCAATGTATGATCTCAAGGTAAAAGCTACTGTTTTTTGTTTGTTTGGTTTGTTTGTTTGTTTGTTTGTTTAGAAGGGGGTGGGGCAGAGGGAGAGAGACAGAAAATCTTAGGCAGGCTCCACAACCAGTGCATCCCATGACCCTGAGTTCATGACCTGAGCTGAAATCAAGAGTCAGCCACTCAACTGACTGAGCCACCCAGGTGCCCCAAGAGCTACTTTTTAAAGCATGAAATCAAAGGCATACATTATGAAGGTATATATAAATAGGTTCGAATATATACAATTTAAAAGGCTTTAGTATTCTAGAAATGCTCACCATTGCCTTCCTAGACACATCACCTTCAAAAAGATTTTGCCTTTCCAGGGGCACCTGTGTGGTTCAGTAGGTTAAGCATCAGACTCTTGATTTTGGCTCAGGTCATGATCTCATGGTTCATGAGTTTGAGCCCCGCATCGGGATCTGTACTGACAGTGAGGAGCCTGCTTGGGATTCCCTGTCTCCCTCTCTCTCTGCTCCTCCCCTGCTCCCTCCTCCTCTCTCTCTCTCTCTCTCTCTCTCTCTCTCTCACACACACACACACACAAATAAATAAACATTTACATATTTAAAAAAAGGAAACAACATTCCTAAATTTATAAAAAAAAAAAAAAAAAGATTTTGCCTTCCCAGCCATAGGAGGTCAGGCCAGTAATAGTTAATGTACACAACCACTTGAACATACATTGTAGTCTCTCTCTCAAGAAATTGAAATAAGTGGTGCAAGGGTTTTAATTAGCTGCTGTTGGATTTTGAACTAAAAAGTCGTGTAAGTTTGGGACTGGGGTAACCATCTCTAACCATTGAAAAGAATAAACAAACAGACGAGCAGACAAACAAAATAAACACAAAAGTTGGAGTTAAATAGGAGCTAATATTTATGTAGCTCTTATGTGCTAGTCTCAAGGCTAAATAATTGCCTAAAGCTGCATGGTTAATGAGTCGGAGAACCAGGAGCCAAATCAGGATTCAAATTTGACTATAGTGGCCAACAATTTCAAGCAGTAGCTGACATTTCCTCAACAGAAGCACTGTTCTTTTTCTTTTTTTTTTTTTAAATCTTAATCCCAGCCTAGTTAACATACAGTTATAGTAGTTTCAAGTGTACAATACAGTGATTCAACAATCCTATATATCACTCAGGAAGAAGCCACTGTTCTTTATCTGAATATTTTGTGTAGAAATCAGCCATCCTGAGTTGGTGAAGATTCTCTGCTTGACCATTAAGACCCTAAATAGGCAAAATTTATGAATAGCAAAATTATTTTCACTTCTAAGCTGACAGATGAGGCTACCCATAAGTAGAGAGGGCTAGTCACTACCTGTCCCTTTGTGTTAGTTTCCCAGGCCTGCCATAACAACAAATTACCACAAACTTGGTGGCTTGAGGCAACAAAAATTTATTCTGTCACAGTTCTGGAGACTAGAAGTCCAAAACCAAGGTATCAGCAGGAACACATTCCCTCTAAAAGCTCAAGTGGAGAATCCTTCCTTGTCTGCTTTTAATGTAATGTCATGTAAGCTTTTAATGTCTGCTCCCAATCTTTGGCATTCCTTGGCTTACAGAGGCATCATTCCATTCTCTGCCTCCATCTTCACATGGCCTTCTCCAATTTTGTGTGTGTTGTACTCTTCTTATTAGGATACTTGCCACTGGATTTAGGCCCACCCATATAACCTGGGATGATCTCATCTTGAGATCCTTACCTTTATTATGTCTGTAAAGACCTTTTTTTCCAAATAAGGTCATATTCACAGTTTCCAGGTTGACATATCAGCCCACTATACCCTTCTTGATATTAAAAAAGATATTGACTGTGGCATTTTATGTATCTTTCCAGGTAGCAACAGGGATGAAGAAGCAAGAGACCATGTGAACCCCCCAGTCTGAATTCCTGTAGCAGTAATTTTTGTCTTATTAAGGGAACTTAAGTATATCCCATTTTCTGTCTTTAATTATGTCTTAGACTGTGCTCAAAGTACAAAAAAGATTCTGAATTGTTTTGCAGGAGAAATGGAGAGATTTTGTTGTTGGTGGTGGTACTTTGTTTGTTCCAGGGAGGAGGGTGAGAGAAGAGAGAAAGGGAAAGAGGAAGAAAGGAGAGAGGGAGAGAAGCAGCCAGACATGGCAGAAAACTTCCTGAAAAATTCACCAGATAGATGCATGGCTTAAAAAGACATTTTTAGGAGCTCCTGGATGGCTCAGTCGGTTAAGTGAATGACTTTGGCTCAGGTCATGATCTCATGGTTTGTGAGTTCAAGTCCTATATTGGGCTCTGTGCTGTCAGCACAGAGCCTGCTTCAGATCCTCTGTCCCCTCTCTCTCTCTGCCCCTCCCCTGCTCATGCACGCTTTCTCTCTCTCTAAAAAAAGTTAAATAAGTATTTAAAAAAATAAAAATTAAATTAAAAAAATATTTTTAAATGGTGAAGAAAAATACTGAATTATTAGACAAGGATCAAGATTGGACAAAGACTATTGAAAAATTGTTAACCTTTATTATGAAAGCTATGCATTAGGTACAGGGTAACATAACTACCAATGGGAACTGTCAGTTTCTCAGCTGAAGACTGCTTCATTATAACCATATTTTATCTCTCAAATTTTGTGAGTTGCCATTGATGTGCAAACCTTTAAACCAGTAGTTCTCAAATTCAAATATGGAGAGATGAGGCACCTGGCTGTCTCAGTTGGTAGAGCATTCAACTCTTGATCTTGGGGTTGTAAGCTTGATCCCCACATGGGGTGTAGAGATTACTTAAACATAGTAAAATCTTTAAAAAAAAAAACCCAAGTCTGCAGAGAACCTGCAGATTTGAGTCCACTCCCTCCCCAGAGTCTTCTAGTCTGTATGCTGGGGTAGAGGGCTATGCTGAAGGGTTCAGCAGGAAAGAGGGTCTTTATCAATAAACCATACTTATGGTGGGAGGAGGAGATTCATGATGACATAAGCTCCTTAAACCTGATCTAGGAATTCCCAGAAGAAATGGGGAGGGGAGGTCTTTGGAAGGGGCTAAAGTCTTATGACAATAGTTGGGTGAGCTGTCATTAAATTATGAGTCATTGTGTCTCTTTAAAGCCCAAGCTAGTATGGCTTGGTCCCAAATCTAAACTCGATATTCAGGTGAAAAAAGATATTAGACTAACCAGGAAACTTCAAACTTTACCTCTAGGAGGTAGGTTGTGAATTCTGCTCTGATAAAAGAAGGTACAGAAGGGCCAGGAAGGTGAGGGAATAGCTTGTACAAGGACTAGAGGTGGGGATGAGTTAGTTATAATGAGAAGCTAGTAGAACAAGAAAAATAATAACACTTTATTACATTTTCTCCTCTTTAGAAATATAGGCTTTAAGCACTTGTCCAAAACCAATAGGGCCTGATGTGTTATGGAATTCAGATTTTTTTTAAGTTTATTTATTTTGAGATAAAATAAAGAGAGAATCCCAGACAGGCTCCACACCATCAGTGCAGAGCCCAATTCAGGGCTCAAATCCATGAACTGTGAGATCATGACCTGAGCCAAAGTTGGGCACTCAACCAACTGAGCCACCCAGGCGCCCTAGAAATTCAGAATTATTTTTGGATTTTAGGAGGTGGTATGGGGCTTATACTGTATATTACATAACACTTCCAGTAGGGTCTGGGGAGGCATGCTGCAAGCAAACACATTCTAATTTCTTCAGTAAAATATTTGAAAGTTCACACTGAGATAAAGGCTTTAAGGCTTCCCTTCAGTTCAAGTTAAATTAAGTACAGAGAATTAATTATGGGGGGAAATCCTTAGTATTCAGAGCTTTTCTCACCCATAGCTTATTGGGTTTTGGAATTGCAGATAAAGGATTTTGTGAACCAGTCTAGGCTCACTAAAGGAAAGTTGAAACTAGTCAAAGAGTAGAAAAAAGAGAATAGAAGTGAGGAAAATCTCCTAGGTTCTCACTATTCCAAAACAACCTTGGTGCATTTGTTAAAGTCTGTTTTCTATTCACACAGCTGTTCTTAAACATTTTCCCATATATCACTCCTTTGCTTGTGTGAGGAAACCTCTGCATTCTGTCCTATGTAAAATATATTTTGAAGTTTCAGGAAGCTGAAAAGGGCAGTGCCTCTCTAAAAACCCAGATTTTTATTTTTTGGAAAGGTTCTGTGAGGCTCTGGACAAGATGGAATAAATCACATGTAACAGGATGTTAAAAATTGACTTCTCCTGCTCTAGTTTTAACTGAGGTTCAAAGGCCTAGAACATAGTAACTGGCCAATGCTTCCATCTTCTGAGGGAGGTTCCAGATTGCCTGTGTCCTTACCCAGCTTGTGGTAACACAGATAAGCAAGAGAACCAAAAATCCAGAACAACAATGTGGTTGCAACATGTATACTAACCATCCTGAGGGAAAGAAGGGCTGAAGGCGAAGAGGACAGAGGGAATGGAGTAGGGAGAGGAAACGAGCAATGTCTCAGCCATCTTCCAAGAAGGAAGGTGGGCCTTCCCCTCATGTCCATCCTCGTGAGAGGAACTCTAAGGGTGCCTCATGGAGACCTTGTCCCTGGGAGTTTGAGGGGGCACCAAGGACTGGGGAGCCACCCCAGAGGCTCTGGTTATTATGGGCAAGGCCACCATGGAGCTGGTGCAGATTGTCATACACAAGGGAACTCCCTGTAGGAAGCCTGACGTCCAGCCCACACTCTCCTCACCACCCTATGGGCTTTGTCCTGGGGCCTGTCCCTTCTTCCCCAGAGTCATTTCCAGTCCTGTCCCAAAGGACAGCCCCAAGTGGTGCATGTATCCTCCTGTATTCCCACTGTGTTCCCAGGGCCTGAGGGAAATAAATCACATAGGCAACTTCTGCTCAGATCACAAGGAGAGCTAACAGTGTTCCAGCAGGGGCTTCCAAAGGACCCACAAAAACATCCAATGCAAGAGTCAGATTTGGTCATCCTCCCAGGTCAGAAAGCATGAACTTTGAACATTTGCTGTGGCCAAAGTTTAGTGGTATATTCGCCAGGTGCCAGCCAAGTAAGACCTTACCTATCCTGAACCTCCCTTCATCCCCATGTGCCCTATTTTCTTTTAAACAAGAGGGGCCAGAGGGGGCCTGGGAAGCAGGGAGGAGATAGGGAATGGGAGGAAGAGCTGATCCCATTTCTCTTTCCTACCCGGGAGCTGGATGAGGGGAGAGAAGCTTCAGTTAAATTACTTGTGGCCAGACATTTTAACTACCGAAGTGAGACTTTTTTTGAGACTGGAAGCAGCCAGAGGATCTTTTATTACCCTAGAGTGTGTCTGTCCACCCACGATCACATGCAGGTTCAGGGGTGCGCTAACCCACAGAATGGGTCTGAGGGAAAGAATAAAGTTGTTTTCTGATTGTAGCCTACGAGATTCACTTGTTCAACTAGCAGTTAAAAATATGCCAGAGTATGAGCTTAATTGAATCAAATGAGCAAGTAAATAAATGTACTAATTTGCATGAAGCGGTCATGAAAGTTAGGGTGGAGAAGGCTGGGTGTTTCTGCTCAAGGTTAGGTTTTGTTTACGTGGGGAGAATGGAGCCATCCCAGCAGAATAGATACATGCCGTCTCGATTTCTCTCCTGGGAAGTTTTAGACCACAAGGAAACAGAGCTCTGGTGATCATATTTTCTGAAGCAAAATATGGGACATGGAGTCTGACAAGTAAGAGTGCAGACTTGGTGATGAATGGGACATACTGTTTGCAATTAGCTCTGTCCCAGAAACGCTGGGACTTAGCCACTGTAGAAACAGCAAGAGCCAGAGGGCTGGCAGCTAAGCTGTGCGCTGGAGCTTGTTAGCTGAGAAGAAGAGGTCAAAAGCAGGCCTCAGTGCTTTTGTTCATCCACTCCACACCCTCCATCCCCAACTGCCCTGCTGAGATTTTGAAATTACAGTATTTCCATTTCAAAGGCAGATTTTAAACTGCCTGAACTGAGAGCTCAGAAGAAAGTGTGCAGGATTGAAAAGCTTCATTTCTGCCTGCCTTCAGACTTTCAGAGTGACCCCAGGCAAATGTGCCACATCTTCTACTGAGCGAGCCCCAACTTGGGGTTCACCACGCCCTGATGGCTTTGAGGCAGGGAACTCATCCTGGATCCTGCCCCTTCTATCCAGCCTTTCCTAAAAATATTTCCTTAGCTGGGCCCCTCAGGGTCTAACCTCTTTTGTTGCTTGGGTTGAATCGGGGTCTCAAGATAAACCCATCTTCCTCCTCCAGGCTTTGGAGAACCTGAGGTATCATTGTTAGCATTAAGACAGCCCACAATCCATCCAGTGGTAATTGAAGCAATGGGAATGGGTGGGAATATCCAGGAAGAGTATGTTGAGCAAAAAGAGAAGAGGGCTCAGGATGGAAAGAATCTTAAGGAAACCAACAGTAAGACTTTGAGGGGGATGAGGAGAACTAAGTTGAGGCATGCAGGGCAGCCAGAGGACATGACACCCAGTAGGGGGTGTTTTGGCTGAACACAAAAGAAGAATGTATACTGTTGAAACAGTGCAAAATGCTGCAGAGATAAGTAAGATAAAATCTGTTACTAGGTTTTGCAAGATGATTTTGGCAAGAGCTTTCCTGCGCAGGCCATGAAATGTGGCTCCTGCTGTCGTGAGCATCAGCACGTCTTCCAAGACGAGAACAAAAGAGACTTTAAGAGCCCCCAGAGTTGAAGGGTGGCCCCAGCTAGTTCCACCAGCATTACCTAATCACCCATATCCAGCCTACATAGTTGTGTTTGGAAAAGGGAGAATTGTCACTGTCTTATATGCTCATCCACTGAGGGTCAGGGAGACAGTTGCATTCCCTTCACCGTAAGCCCCACAAAAGGAGCTTTAAGATTATTTAGCCACCTTTGCAAGTGTCCAGTGGAGTTTGGGAACTAGTTGGGTGCATTGTGGGATCAAATATATCAATAAGCAGCAGGTTTCTCAGACACCAAATGTGGAGCCTGTAGAGGGGGAGTTGGCCTGGAGTCATCTGCCCAGGGATGGTGGGGTGGCCTGGGCCAAGGGGGATGGGCTGATCAAAACCTAGAAGCTGAGGAAGAAGCTGAGAGGAGTGAGCTGGAGGAAGTACTAGCATGTTTCCTGCAGGGGATCTCCAAGGAACCCACGAGAAAGCCCCACAAAATCCATCCTCATATGTCATCCAAGTCACTAGACCCCTAGGATGGGGATTTTTTTTTCTCTTTTGAAATAATTCCAAACTTATAGAAGAGTTGCAAGAATAGTACAAATGACCTCCCCCACTCTTTCTGAACCATTTGAGAGTAATTGCTGTAATTGAGGTAATCGCCAATCCAATGTCCCACCACTCCTGAGTATGTTAGTGTGCATTTCCTACATATAGGGACATTCTCAGACATAACCACAATGCAACTATCAAAATGTGGAAAGTCATTTATTGGTTTCCTAGACCTGCCGTAACAAATTACTACAAGCTAGCTGACTTCAGGCAACAGAAATTTATTCTTTCACAGTTCTGCAGACTACAAGTCTGAAATGAAGGTGTTGGTAGGGCTGTACTCTTTCTAAAGGCTCTAGGGGAGGGAGGGAGAATCCTCCCTTGATTCTAGCTTCCAGTGGCTTTCAGCATCCCTCTTGGCTATATCGCTCCAAACTCTGCCTCTATCTTCACCCCACTATCTCCTTCTATGTCTTCTCTTCTGTCTCTCACAAGGACACTTGCCATTGGATTTAGAGCCCACCCAGGTCATCCAGGATGATCTCATGTCAAGATCCTTAACTTAATTACAGTTGCAATGACCCTTTTTCCAAGTAACATCACATATACAGGTTTGGGGAGTTAGGCCATAGACCTATCTTTTTGAGGATCACCATTCAACCTACTCCAATATTTTATAGGATGGTACTTAAAAAACAACAACTATCTTAGCCATTGTTAAGTGTGCAGCTCAGTGGTATTAAGTACATTCCTCTTGTTGTGCAATCATTACCACCATCCATTTCCAGAGCTCTTTTCATCTTGCAACACTGAAACTCTATGTCCATTAACAGTAACTCCTCATTCCCTTCTCCCAGCCCCTGGCAACCACCATCCACTTTCTGTCTCTATGATTTTGACTACTCTAAGTATCTTATGTAAGTGCAATTCTATAGTATTTGCCTTTTTGTGACTGGTTTATTTCACCTAACATACTGTCCTCAGGTTTCAACCATGTTGTAGCATATATCAGAATTACTTTTCTTTTTAAGGCTGAATTGTATGTATATACCACATTTTGCTTATTCACACATCTGTTGATGGGCACTTGGGTTGCTTCCATGATTTAGCTATTTTGAATAATGCTTCTATGAACATGAGAGTACAGATATCTTTTTGAGGCGTGCTTTCAATTCTTTTGAGTATGTACCAAGGAGTAGACTTTCTGGATCATATGGTAATTCCATTTTTATTTTTATTTTTATTTTTTTTGAAGAACCTCGATATTAGTTTCCATAGTGGCTGTGCCGTTTTACATTCCCACCAACAGGTTTCCAATTTCTCTACATCCTCACCACATCCTGTTACCTTCTGTTTTTTGGTTTTGGTTTTGGTTTGGTTTTTGACAATGGCTAGCTATCCCAACATTTGTTAGGTGATATCTAATTGTGGTTTGGATCTACATTTCTCTGATAATTAGTGATGTTGAACATCTTTTCATATACCTGTTGGTCATTTGTACGCCTTCTCTGGAGAAATGTCTATTTAAGTCCTTTGCTCCTTTTCGAATCAGGCTGTTCTTCTGTTGTTGAGTAGGGTGGTACTTTAAGACTATGTAGATACTGTGTTTTCTATTAAACTTTTACCCACTAGTTTTGGCATCCATTGATGATTTCTGGCCAAATTATTACTATTCTTTTCAACTATTACTAATTATTTCTAATTTCATCACTCCTTCCATATTTATCATGTAGCTTTCCACTCTATGGAAGTGCCTTGTCCACTCCCCATTTCTTCATGTGTTTGTTTATATCATCATGGATTTTTATTGTATCTTATGGGTTATTACCCATTTTTATCATTATTTATTCAAATGTCCCAATGGTCCCAGGTTTGGCTAGTGGGAGCCTTTTAAAAGTTTCTATGTTCGGGGCGCCTGGGTGGCGCAGTCGGTTAAGCGTCCGACTTCAGCCAGGTCACGATCTTGCGGTCCATGAGTTCGAGCCCCGCATCAGGCTCTGGGCTGATGGCTCAGAGCCTGGAGCCTGTTTCCGATTCTGTGTGTGTGTCTCTCTCTCTGCCCCTCCCCCGTTCATGCTCTGTCTCTCTCTGTCCCAAAAAATAAATAAACGTTGAAAAAAAAATTTTTTTTTAAATAAAAAAAAAAAGTTTCTATGTCCTAGAACATGTGCCTATTATTCTTTGGGCAGTTAAAAAAAATTCTTTTTAATGTTTATTTATTTTTGAGAGACAGAGACAGAGAGAGATAGAGCATGAGCAGAGGAGGGGCAGAGAGAGAGGGAGAGAGAATCCAAAGCAGACTCTAGGCTCTGAGCTGTCAGCACAGAGCCCAATGTGGGACTTGAACCCCTGAACTGAGAGATCATGACCTGAGCTGAAGTCGGACGTTTAACTGACTGAGCCACACAGGCGCCCCTCTTTGAGCAGTTTTAAAATCACTGGCACAGGTTGGCCCATCTTATACTATTTCTGCCATTGCCCTGGAATCAACCATTTCTCCAAGAATACTTGGTTCCTTTTAGTGGAGAATGATATTTAAAAAAACAAGATCTGGGACACTTGGGTGGCTCAGTTGGTTGAGCAAACAACTTTGGTTCAGGTCATGATCTCATGGCTTGTGAGTTCGAGCCCCACATTGTGCTCTGTGCTGGCATGTGGAGCCTGCTTGAGATTCTCTCCGTCCTTCTCTCTCTGCCCTTCCCCAGCTCATGGTTTTTTTTCTCTCTCTCAAAATAAAGAAATAAACTTTAAAACAAGTAAAAATAAAAACCAAGATCTGGACGCTAAGTGTGCTCCCAGATCCTCTCACTAGATAGAGCTAGGGAACATATGCATACATATATAGACATACACATGTGTATTTCCATATCTATTCATGGATATTAGGAATGATTGGTTCCTAGACACCCTACGCCCAATCTAATATCACACGGTTCATTCCAGTTTTTTCCTTTTCATGTTTGTAACTTCGGCAGCAAGAACCTGGCTTCCATTATCCTTGGTATGCGTTAGTTATTTGATGAATGCCCCTCGGATGTGATTATTCTTCACTTTTTTCTGAGTCCTCTGTGTGGATGTCTTCCTCATCCTGCCTGGGCTCTGGTACTTCCTACCAGGGCACACGGGTGACCTCTTCCCTCCATATTGGGAAGGAATATGGCACCATATTGGCACCTCAAGTGGTGCCTCCTTGGCCCACTTGAGCTCTGAAACTTGACACCAAGCTACCATCGCTGCCTCTTGTATGGACGTCCTCCTAATCTCATTTCAGTGTTGATATCCCGAGCCAGGCTGCCAGTGCTGCTTTCTGTCCTGTCCCAGCCTGCCCAAGTTTGACAACCTGTGCTGACAGAAGCAGTCTTTAAGGAAGATTATCCAAAGGTTATGCAAATGACTCAAACATGTCTACCATTCTCTACCCTGGTTCTACTCCAACTCTGTCCTTCCTGTGGCCTCACTAATTAGACCTGAGTCAATGATTGTGCCTCTAGACTGGTCAAGTCATGAATAACTTGGGGGGTTCACTTATAAAATTCAGCAGAGCCAATTAGATACCTCTTCTGTGAGAGGATTTGGAGTTGGGAGATTGAGAGACCAAGGGAGCTGGCAATGGGGCAGAAGTTAAAAGCATATTGAGAGATGTTAGGCTGACAAAAGGACAGTGGCAGCCAGGTTGAACTAGGTGCCAAAGGAAGCAAAAGCTAATGGGGAGAGAAGGAGAGCAAATGTGCTGAGCAAAGCAGGTATGGCAGAACCATGCTATCTCTGGGAGATCCTGACCTGGCCTTATTTCCTGCCACGGTCTCAGCTGCAATTCCCACAGGACCAGCTGTCTTCCCAGGGATGGGCTGAGACTGATGTACGTCCAATGTGGGCCAGTCATTTGGCACCCCTTCAAAATAATATTCTTTAAATATTGTTTAACTAGAGAGTACAGGGAAAGACTAATTTTCTAATGCTAGAAATAAAGGATTTATTATAGGCACTTATTAAATGGGAGTTCCTGAACCAGACAACTTCATGGGAAAATAGGAAGTAATTTACAACCCATATAGTAAAACGGACTATGCAATAATTGGATCCTGACTTTAAGTCGGCTGTGATGGCTGACTTCAGGCACATGTCAGCTGGCTATTTTCAGTGTGGTGGCTTTGCTTGCAGATTGAAAGACAAATTGAAAAAAATTCTACAGTAAATGTTTTTGTACATCCATCTGTGACTGGATTGATGATTATATCTTGATAGAGTCTCAATATTATGTTTGCTAAGTGAAATGATGGGAACACTTTTGAGGCTATGGACACATATTGCCAAATTGCTTAAGAGAACATGAAAAATAAAGGACTAGACTTTTAATAATCAATGGTGGAAACGAGTTAAAATTAATAAAAGAACAATATTCTTTCTTACTAGGTGTATATGAGTGTGCCCATCTCAAACCTACTCTGTGGAGTTAACAAAGTTCTCAACAACTGACAATTTTGTAGGCAAACAAACAAACAATAGTCCACTCCTACCATGGCATTTAGTAGTTTGAATTTGGTAACGTAGTATTTTTAGTCACTTGAATTTGCTTGTTGCCTTGTGAGATTGGGCACAATCTCTGTTCCCACCTCCCCCCCAAGTCAGCCATCATGAGAAGAGAAACATTTTGCTTCTGGTTACATATAGAATTCCATCTCTTACTTTTGTCTTAAAAATTATTCTAACTTTTCTAATTATTCAAATTATTCTCAGCTCATTGTACAAGAAACAGCTCTGAAGTCTATAAAATGAAAGGCAAAAGACTCCTTCTTTAAATACAGTTGTGGTCATACTATATGTACTGTTCTCTAAGTTACTTTTCTTTTAAAACATTATGATTTTATAGTCAGTATGTGTAAAAATTTATAAAGCATTTCACTATAATTTAGAAACCTATCACTAGTGGTGGACATTCAGATTGCCTTCAGTTTTTCATGACTGTAAACAATGTAACGATCATTTACACTGGAATGAGGGCTCCACGGTAATGCACCGTGTCTCGCCTTCCTCACTTCCTGACAAAGCCCTGGCATTGGCACAGTGTGTGGCTCAGAGTGGACCCTTGATTTATATCGTTTGAAGATGAATGAATGTAATTTGGGAACATTTTTGCAACTTTGTGTGTAGAATAAACTTCTCAGATGTAAAGTTATGCCCTCTCTCCCCACCCATTC
The DNA here is from genome assembly GCF_022079265.1 of Lynx rufus. Lineage (NCBI taxonomy): Eukaryota > Metazoa > Chordata > Mammalia > Carnivora > Felidae > Lynx > Lynx rufus. Next base: position 30,464,462 of record NW_025814829.1, on the reverse strand, counting down.
CTAATCTTGAAGTACCTTAGGTGGTCTTCTACTTACTGAAATCAATACTTATTTCAACAGGAATTCTCCTTGGGTCAAGCCCAACTCTCTCAAGCTATATATTCACACCATGCCAAATTCACTTTTCACTTTATTAATTTTATATTTAGCTGTGTTTCAAACATATGACTTTGCCAATGTTTGCAACAAGAAGCTGCAGATAAAATCAATTAGGTGTCTTTATTATTAGAAAAGTTTTGCTAAAATCTCAATGGGCAGGAGCATGGGGAAAAAATTCACAGAATAGAGAATATAAATATCCTATAAACACATGAAAATGAAATGAATTCAATCGTTACCTGACTTTTGTTAAATATCTACTACATGCCAGATGGTATTGTAGGAAATAAGGATTTTATGGTAACCAAAAATAAAATACTACTGCTCTCAAAGAGACAGGGACCTCACACGTCCCATTTCACAAATAAAGATTTTAAAATTTTAACTACTAAACTCCTTTTTGTTTTACCTACAAAAATTGTCAATTGCTGAAAACTTTGTGAACTCTGCAGAATAGGTGTGAGAGGAACACTCAGGTCTATACTCAGAGTGGGAATGGGGCATGATGCTTATACTCATATAAATTCTTTTTTTATTTTTGTGTATTTAAAAAGTCTAGTCTCTTATTTTTCATTGTATCTAAGGCAGTTTGGAAATACAGCAATAGCGTTAAAAATGTTTCCATCAGGGGCGCCTGGGTGGCGCAGTCGGTTAAGCGTCCGACTTCAGCCAGGTCAGGATCTGGCGGTCCGTGAGTTCGAGCCCCGCGTCAGGCTCTGGGCGGATGGCTCGGAGTCTGGAGCCTGTTTCCGATTCTGTGTCTCCCTCTCTCTCTGCCCCTCCCCAGTTCATGCTCTGTCTCTCTCTGTCCCAAAAATAAATAAAAAACGTTGAAAAAAAAATTAAAAAAAAATGTTTCCATCATTTCACCATCATCATTTCATCATTTCACCCATCAGTAAATCTAGTGCTAAGAATTTATCTAGGAAATAATCATCAACTTAGTGACAGGCTAACATATAAGACATCTATTGCAGGGTTTTTAAAGGGTTTTTAAAAAAATATTTATTTTGAGGGGCGCCTGGGTGGCTCAGTCGGTTGAGCTTCTGACTTCGGCTCAGGTCATGATCTTACAGTTTGTGAGTTGAGCCCCGCGTGGGCTCTGGGCTGATGGCTCAGAGCCTGGAGCCTGCTTCCAATTCTGTGTCTCCCTCTCTCTCTCTGCCCCTCCCCCCGTTCATGCTCTGTCTCTCCCTGTCTCAAAAAATAAATAAATATTTAAAAAAAAATAAAAATATTTATTTTGAGAGAAAAAGAGAGAGGATGTGCACATGTGGGGGAGGGACAGAGAAAGAGGAAGAGAGAGAGAGAATCCCAAGCAGTCTCCATGCTGTCAGTGCAGAGCCCAACGTGGGGCTCCATCTCACAACCATGAGATCATGACCGTGAGACATGAGACCATGATCTAAGCCAAAACCAAGAGTCAGAGGCTTAACTGACTGAGTCACTAAGAGGCCCTGCAGGATTTTTAAAATAGCAAAACATTGGAAGTAACCTAAATATCTGGCAGTAGGAAAATAATTGTCCTATATCTATATCTATCTATATCTGGAAAGAAATTCTCCAAAATATTGGCATGATTATGAATGACTTATTTTCAGTTTTATACTTTTCTTCATTTTTCAGATTTTCATAATGTGTGTGTATAATTTTTAAAATCATAGCAACTTTAAGAAACTTTCAGAAAGTTGTTGGGCCATTGCTCTTTTCATTACTTTGTGCCTTCAATTTACAGTCTTTTATTTACGAAAAACAGTGTTTTATGAGAAATTGATTACAGATACTATTTGCTTCCTGCAGTATCTCTTTCTTTTGCCTATAATCTTATCTATATACTGACCTTATTCTTTTGTTGTTGTTGTTAAGAAAATTCAAGAGCCAAATTTGAAACTTAAGCACAGCATCTATGTGGAGTCTAAGTTTGGCACTTTTAAATATTCTTTTCTTTTTTTGTTTTTCGAGTTTATTGAAGTATATTGACACACAATGTTACATTAGTTTCAGGTGTTCAACATAGTGATTTGATAAGTTTTATCTTCTTTTCTTAAGACCTAGTTTTCTACTTGTGTATTTCCAAATAGAGTATATTTGTTCTAAGCCTTTTAAAAGTCCTTGGTGAGTAAATGTAGACATGAAGGATGGTAGAACCCTCCCTATTTTCACCAGGAAGGGCACCTGAACAAAATCAATTGTCTAGAAGCATTAAGGAGCTATGACTCCTTAAGCCCACCCACCCCCACCGCAGCCTTTCAAGGGGGAAAGTTGGAGCAATGGCTGTCCTGGATAGCATCATATTGTTCTTAACCTATACTAAGTTGTTACTATCTTCAGCAGGGAGTCATCTCTCCCCCTTCAAATCTCTATGTGCCCCTCTTGCGGGGCTGAGTCCCAGAACCTGAAGATGAGTCCAGCAGGTTCTGTCTCAGTCCTTCATGTTTGCCTAAACACAATCTCTTGAATTTAGGCAACAATGACTCCTGAAATTTCTATGTCCAGGTTGTTGATTCTTACTTGAATCTCCTTTTTGGCCTTCTTCCAGACCTTGTAGATGACATCTATACATGTACATACCTCCTCTCCCACTGTCTCTCCCCATTCCCCTCAAAACAGTGCAAATCTGCAGCAGCACCCACCTCCTGCCCATGTAAACACCTCTATTCACATATATAAACACTTCTACTCACCTTGGAAAGTATGGTTCCTGAAAATGATTTCTGAGGTAATTGGATTTAAGGGTAAAGATTCGTCTTAGAAAAATATAAAGCAATTGGGTGAATGATAAATCACCCCTTCTTATTCTAACTCCTAGGCCCCTTTGCATCCTAGACATTGACCTTGACCCTCCTCTCCCCACTGCACTCCAAGGCATATCCATACATTGAGGCATTGTTTAGGGCTTTTCAGGAAAAAGTAGGTATACAGAGCTGAAGGGAGGGATGAGATTAGCATCTGTATATTCTTGTCCTGATGCAAAACACCATTATGGGTATTCCAAATACTGTTAGTTGATATGTGTAGTTGAGAAACCTGGTTTCCCCCTCACCCCCACTCCCCCTCTTCGTAATGTTGAATTTTTGAAACAGGTTTGGACCACACAGGCAGCCCTTAACCGACAAACAGGTTAAGGCCCAACAAGTGACTTCATACATTGGTTTGAGTTTTCCCACAAAAGCATTGTCTTATGAGGTATTTGCCGCTGGCTACTCATCTCATAATATGCCTGAAATACTACACATCTGTGTAAAAAAAAATATATGAAGCAATTCTGGAAATGGATAAACCAGAAAAGGAATACATTTGAATAAGACTTAAAAAATATATACAGAAAGTTGATCATTTTAAAAGAGGACTTACTTGGAGAATCATGAATAGGTAACTGGAGACCCTTATGGAGCTCTCAATGAGAAGTCTGAGCATTCACAGTTTATTGGCAGGGTTCTCTTATTCCTTTAGTTTTTCATTTTGAATATTTAAAGAAACTCAGTCTTTTGTTATGTCTAGTTGCACTTCAAAATATGTCTTAACGTTTTTCTTGATGTAGAAGAATTAATATCCCTACATTTATCCTGGTCCAGTGTGGTTAGTATTTTTAGTATAACTGTTGTTAGTAGTATTTGTATCACCAAGAGAGCCAAAAAAGAAAGGGGGGGGGAGGAAGTAGAATTTTAAAGGTAATTTTCCAAAATGTAGTAGATTAGAGGAAGAGGAAATGTTTAAAGGGCTCTGGTGATAGCTGGAAAGAACTTCATGTGAAGTGAGATTCTTAAGAGGAGAAAGAGGCAGGGAATCACAGAGTTTGTCTATGATAAAGGAGGGGCGGAGAAGCAGCATTAGAAGGTGGATTCTGGCTGTCACGTGTGTAACTGATGTGATGGGCCATCGTTACAGGGGTCACAGAGCCAAGGGGCATGAAAATGGAATGACCTTTACTTTTTGAAAACTGAACCTGCCTCCAGAAGACCCATTTTGATTAATGGCAGATAAACTTTTTCCAGATGTTTTCAAATGTTCTTTGCCCAAACCAGTGATTTCTTTTCCAGTTGCATTGGAGAATTAATATCTTTGTTTCACAAATACCATCTCCACATTCTTGCCCCATTGCCTCCTGTACTGCTGTCTGATGGAAGGGGTTTTGTGTTCATGATGGATCTTGAATCTGGAGAGATGGAATCTGGAGTGTGTATATGGTATGCAGTAGTCACATGGGGTGGCCTAGAGGGAATACCGCCTTCTAGTCTTGTATGCATCTTGGCACGGATGATGTGGGAGACACTGTTAGTTGTTTATCAACATCAGTGTCTTTTATAGACACTGGTTTTCAGTTGGACACAAATCCACTTTGAGTAAAGGCCACAATTGCAGCCAGCTGTGGCAGAAGAGAAGTATACAACTTTCTTTAAAAAAATTTTTTTTAATGTTTATTTATTTTTGAGAGAGAGAAAGAGAGACACAGAATGCAAGTGGGGGAGAGGCAGACAGAATCTGAAGCACGCTCCAGGCTCTGAGCTGTCAGCACAGAGCCTGATGTGGGGTTCGAACTCGTGAACGACAAGATCATGACCTGAGCCGAAGACGGATGCTCACCTGACTGAGCCACCCAGGAGCCCTGAAGTATACAACTTTCAGGTTTTATTCTTCTTTCTCCATTTTCTCTAGCTAGAATTCTGATGTGATAGTGAACCATCCTGGACATACAGGTGAGGATAACATCCCAGGGATGATGGTTCTGAGATAGAGAGTTTCCTGGACAACTTCGTGGGGGCAGAACTACCATATCAGCCTTGCTTATTCCAGGCTGTTTTATGAGAGAAAAATAAATTTTGATTTGTGTAAGCTAGCATTGATTTGGGTGTTTGCTATAGTAGCTCAACTTATAGCCAAACTAGCATGTGGTAGAAGGAGGGGAGACTAATCAGTGTAATAACTAGATATTATATATCCATAGAAACTTGATCAGTAGGTGCCCCAAATGGTGTTGAATGATGGGTAGATGTGGACTGTAAGGAAATTCCCAGAGGCAGCAATACTGTTTTGATGCTAAAGCATATTTAAAGCTGAGGCTTTAAAGAATGTATTAAAAGTATAGGATTTCTATGTATTGCAGTACCTGGAAATGCATTGGAGATAACAACAATTGCTTATCACCATAATTCAATAAGGGACTTAATGTATTCCCTGAAAGGAATGATTAAAAATTCATCCCAATACTCTTTGGCTGACCTTAGGATCTATTTGAGGATTAGCATCCCATGTTTATGGAATTCAGATTTTAAGGAAGGATTAATGACCATGTTTGCTGAATGTTTAAAAAACAGCATAGGAAAGAAAAATTCTTCAGTTAGGGAGAGAAAGCAAAGCATCTGTACTTTGCAAATTCACAGACATGCTTCAAAGCAAACAGGCTGAACTTTTTGGGCTACACAAACAGCAGACATGAAGGATAGTAGTTCAACTAGATTTCCACCTCTGAGTCCACAAACATTATGAAGCGACATTTAGTAGGTATGGAAGAGGTGTGGAGGAAGAGGTTATCAGACTTTCATCATGCCCTTGGGCTCCTACAATAATTCTTATTCTTTCTGAGAACATTAAGACTCTCTGTACGTTATAGAAAGTTAAATTTCTCTAGCCAAAGATCAAGAACACTCTTTGCTTGGGGTGGATATATTATTTAATCAACTAAAATCATTAAAGCCACCTACACCATGACTGATGTGAGGGTTTTGGCCAATGCCCTAGGATGGATTGGGGATGTGCCCAGCACCCTCCCACTCAGTATGCATCCGGAAGCTCTCCCTTCCTTTCAGCCTGGAGAGAGGCTGTGTCTGGGGAGGGGTGGGGAGTCTGTGTTGTCTGGGAAGCACAGGGATGCATATCAATCACTCTGTTTGGCGGGTAGCACAGACACACTGCCCTTTTATCCCATCACTATGCAGGCCTTTCCTGTCCAGGAAATAGAATTCTTTACAACATAGATGGTGTTCTTAGTTACAGTAATACCTAATAATAGTTTGGGAAATATTTAAGAATTTACAAAGTCTTCAGGTTATTTGTTTTTTTGTTATTTGTTTTTACAGGAACCACTTTTAAATGGCTCGTTTTAATCCTGGTGTTTGCACCTTCCAGTCACATCCTTCTGACTAATCAACAAATACGTGTGGGACTTCTCTCCTGGATGCATGAGAAAAGTGGGCCTAGGAATCCCTCAAGCTGGAAACTCTCTAGCTTTTTATTGGTGATAACTTCTGATACTGTCACCATCCAAAGCATCAAGGACCTTTCTTGGTCACAGTGTTCTCTTCATGAATATTTCTCTGTACACGCTCTCTCCCTACCCTGTTCGTTGTTTAAATAGAACTTTTAAGGTAGTAAGTTCCGATTTTGGAGAACATCCCCAATATAGGCAGATCTGTTAATGATATGATGTGCTTGTTTCTGTTCTTTATTTCATTTAGCCTTAGTTTAATCCACTTATCAGACAACTGTATGTTAAAATATTTCACGTCTCAGTTCTACCTTTGTATCATCAACGAACTTTACCAACCTACAGTTCTTGGTCATGGCAGAAGCAAGATCATGTTTATCCATCATGACCAGGTCTCTCCCTTAGTATCAGAATGGGCTATTCCTCTGCAGTCTCCCAAAGCCCCTTTAGACTTCCATTTCTAGGTCACAAACCACCAAGCTTCTCGTGGGCACTCTGCATTACTGCTCTTTCTCTGTTACTCCCAAGGATCTTGTAGCCCATCTACCTTTAACAGCCCCCCATTTCTTGTGACCCAATTTGTTCTTTAACCGTGTCTCTTTTCCTCAGGATGTGTGCTTCTCATTGAGTTTACACACCCAAGCCTCATATTCATATGTCTGCCTATTCATGTATAGGGTCAAGCTGTTAATCAGCTTTTGCTTAATATCACTGTGTTATTTATTTATTTATTTATTTATTTATTTATTTATTTATTTATTTATAATTTTTCCCACTGTGAACATTGAAAATTCTAGTTTATATTGTGTTACTTTTCTGCATGGAAACTGACAAAAATTCACATTCACCGCAGAGCCCCCAACACCATCCCTGCTACTTCTCCTACTCTTACCTTCCATCGTGGTCCCTGCCCCACTCACCAGCCTTCGAGGACACGACAACAATGCTTCCGTTGCTCTGCTTCAGCATAGGCAAGGCAGTAGCACTCAGGACCACATAACTGAGGAAGTTGACTTCCATGCTTCTGCGCACGATGTGGATATCACCACTAAACAGATTCATAGAAGTGTTGGTGATGTGGTTGAGAATAAGCATGTCTAGTCCCCCTGCAAGAGATGGCTGTGTTGAGAGAAACTGTCTGGGGTGATACCTTTCCTCTCAACCTCCCCCCTTCCCTAAAGCTCCCTAGTCACCCCTAGAGCAAAGTCAAGAAGAGGAGGGAGGAGAGCAGCCTCACCCATGAGCTTTCCAGCTTTGGCAACAAATTGCTCTGCGAAGGTCATATTCTCCATGGTGCCAGCAATGTAGTGTGCTGAGGCTGCTCCAAGCTCCAGGCAATGGGATACTATCTGCGGGGACACAGCAACAATGGCGTCAGTCTTGGCCATAGACTTTGGGAGCAATCTCTGAAGTAATGGGGGTTTAAGTGAGAAACTGCTCACAAACCTGTTTTGATAAGAAATGGTAGGGATATGTGTGTGTAAGCATGAGTTCAATGAATGTGTGTGTGTTGCTAAATGCAACCTGACACAATCTTTGTCTTAGGCTGTAAGTTAAGTAAATCATCCCTGTGCTGGGGTTTAAGTTCATGGCTTGTGCTTATGAGTTTCTGTGAATAGATGTATCTGAATGCATTATTGGTATGGATGCTTGTTTCCATGTGGGTAGCCCTAGGTTTGTGACTCTTTGTAGCCTTAGGTTTGTGAGTCTGAGTATATGAGAAAACATGTGTCTGAGTCTGCATGGGGATGAGAATGTGAATTTGTGAGTAGGTACTAGAATTTTGGTATCTGAGCACATATCTATATATCTGTGATTCCATGTGTAAATATGGGTGAATAGGCATGTCTATGAGCATGTATAGCCCAAGAACTTTGTGTCTGTATGTGTGTGCATGGGAATGAATACTTAAATGCATTATCTTTATATTCCTGTGGGTGTTTGAATCTGTGTGTGTGTGTGTGTGTGTGTGTGTTTGCATCTATGTATGGACGTGTCAGCTTCTGTGTGTTGGCCTGTGTATGTGAGTATATACAATACATCTAGACATGAGAGAGTACATGTGTCTGTGGGCACAGAACCCTCACCTTCTTTAGATTTTCTTTAGACCTTGCTGTCACCACCACATGGGCTCCCATCTTTGCCAGATGATAGGCCATCTGTTCTCCAATCCCCTTGCTGGCCCCTGTGACAATCACTTTCTTTCCTTGGAGCATCTCTGTGAAACCAAAAAGAAGTGAGGACCATTCCCAACTTGGCAGCAATATTCCTTCCTCTCTGGATGTGGGCAGCCTTATCTCAATGTCTAAAGGTTATGAGCCCAGATCAACTTTTCTCAAACTGTATAAATCAATGAAGGAACAGTTCAAGTTTCATAAACATGCTCTGAAATGGAGGTTTAACTTGATTGCTCAAAACAAGCCTTCTTGCTGTCCTTTCTAAAAATGTTCATTGACAGAGGTTTCAGCTAAAACACTAGAGTTCCAGACATTTCTGGGCTCATCCAATTTTGCTCATTTGAAATAAAACCCAAAAAGTCATCAAAACACATGTGCTCATAGAGATTCCAGGGATTTTCTCTCACTTCTATTTAGTCATCAACTCCAGAATCCTTTCTTGCTTCCCACTTATCAGTCTCTCCTTGGAGCCCAATTATCTGGCTGTGTTGTAAATTTTGGAATTACCCTCATTTTTGTAAGGAATCTGAAATTACTTTCCATTAAGGGTGCCAAATAAAGCATGGACTATTTGGCAATCTGTTGGCTACATGATTACCCCTCCCCATACTCTATTACCCATAGCCCATGTCTAGAAGACACAGAAATACAGTCCCACCCCAGGGTTCCTCTTGTTCAGCAACTTTGGGGATCAGGAACTCATCTGGATCCTCAGAAACACTCCAGCCACCCCTATGTTTTTTTATCTATTCCTCCAGAATTAGATACATTGGTACTTACCTGGTCTGAATTCCTCATTCGCAGAATAGTAGTAGTAGGCCAAGAAGATCCCCAGAATGGGGGGGAGATATTTTTTCATAAAAGCCATCAGACACAGACCTGGCCCGAGGAGCCCTGTAGGACACACAGAGAGAACCTACAGAGCTTTCTACAACCTCCCAGTCAGGCAGCAGCCTCTGAATTGTGACATCAGGGACGGGGGAGGCTGGAGTAGTCTCAGGCAGTGCTAGCCAATTTCCCTGTCAGAGCAGCGATTGGCTTTGGGTGGGATCCCATTCGTCCCTGGCAGCCTGTGTGGTGGATTTCATAATGGACAATGTTTACTCCATTTCATTGAGCAAGAAGAGACTTCCAGATGGCCAAGCTCATGACTGTACAGGACTGGATTCCTGAACATCCCTACCCAGAGCCCATCTTCCTCTTAACACCATTTATGCCAAGAATCAACGGCCGTTCAAAAGTGGTACGTCAAAGGCAGAGAGAAAGTGTGTGCGGGGCTTCTGGGGAAATGTGAGTAATAGCAAAACAAGCCAAATTCAAGCCAAATCTCACTCTTGGCCCCACCTCCCAGTCGGAAGCAATTAAAAATAACAGCACAAAACAGAAAAATAAGCTTAAGAAAAAAATGTGCACATTTGGGGGGGGGAAGCAAACAAGCCCTATAAGCCCCACACTCAAGTTCAATGAACAAGTATTACAACATCAAAGGGGAATGCAAGCCAGCAAGAACCCAGATGGCGGGAAACCCAAGACCAGTTCAAGACTCTCTCTCAGGCAAGTGCAACGGAACGTACACTTATTACTTTAACAGCAAATAAAGAAGAAATAATGAGTGCCAAAAAAAAAAAAAAAGGCACTAAGCTATTAAACTGGGTCTTGTAAATGCTATAGAGGCACAAGAACTGTAAAGATGCAAAGGAGAGGAGACCTGGTCCAGAAACAGAAGGAATTCGCATTGTTGAAGCAAAATTTGCCCCCCAAGGTCTACATCCGGCTAAAGACGGATCTAGTAACAATCAAAGGACCAGGGGAAAACCCCCTAGTTATTTAGAATGTGTCACAGAAATATAGAAATAACCACTTTGGTATGTCTGCAGCAAGAACTCAGTAAGGAACAATCCTCCAAAAAAGAATTTGAGAGATATTATTGTTAAGTTTTTCAACTTAAAAAAACAAACTAACCAACCATAAAAATTCTCTCATCACAGAGCAAACCCAAAATTCTGCAAATTACCAACAGAGCCAAGAAAAACCACTTAAATGTTAGGATAAGAATGGGTATCTGTGTTTTGGGAGGATGAATATGGTTTGAGGGCAGGAGTTGGGGGCTCACACAAGATTAAGAGAAATTGACTTATGGCCACAAGTACAGTATGTGGAAACACTCGGTGAGTTTTCACTTCAGAGTAAGGGAAAACAATTTAAGACCCAGAGGAGATGAAATAATTTATCAACAAAGGCTCACAGCTGTGAAGTTCACATCCAGGAAACAGTGGCGATTTGACAACAGTTGAGGGCTAGCTAGAGCTCAAGGTTATGGAGGACAAAATAGAAAAAAATATATAAAGAAAATTCAAGTGGGAAATTACATTACATACTGACAGAATTCCAAGACATATATGCATCATTTTATCAGGGGCTTTATGCTGCCAAGACATGTTACATACTAGGCTCCATTTTCATCTCTGGAGGGAAGGAAATTGAAACATTTCATTTTTCTTAGTACCATCCTATTAATAGTAAAATTAGACAATACAAGGAAAAATTGCTTTAAAATATGATGCTGAAGTGACAGAAAGATGGACAGATGAGGGAAGTTTATAGTCTGATTAAAAAAAGACTTAAGGGGGCGCCTGGGTGGCGCAGTCGGTTAAGCGTCCGACTTCAGCCAGGTCACGATCTCGCGGTCCGTGAGTTCAAGCCCCGCGTCAGGCTCTGGGCTGATGGCTCAGAGCCTGGAGCCTGTTTCCGATTCTGTGTCTCCCTCTCTCTCTGCCCCTCCCCCGTTCATGCTCTGTCTCTCTCTGTCCCAAAAATAAATAAACGTTGAAAAAAAAATTAAAAAAAAAAAAGACTTAAGGTATACTACAGAAAGCATACACTTAAAGAAAGCAAAAGTAATAACAAGTGAGATAGGGTTGATGGAACATAAAACAAATGCATCAACTATTGCTGATTGTTGGTTAAATGAAAAATGAAGTCCACATTGTGCTGCTTCAGAAGACACATTTAAACACAAACAGGCACACACAAAAACACACACAGACATTTTAATAATTAGCTATTGTGCTAGAAAATAAGGATACAAAGAAAGCTTTCAGTAATTTTTGTGAAATAGATGAAATAATTTTTAACCAATAAAATGCATTAATAAGAAATGAGGACACCATATAATGGTAGATGATACATTAAGTCTGAGCAGTTCTTAAATTTTTTGGTCTCAGCATCCCTGCACAATCTTAAAAATTATTGAGGATCTCAATTTGTGCATAGAGGCATACTTAAGAGATATTGTGGATTCAGTTCCAGACCACCACAATAAAGCAAATGGTACAACAAAGTGAGTCAAATGAAGCACACACAAAAGCTATGTTTATACTATACTGTAGCCTATTTAGTAGGCAATAGCCTTATGTCCAAAACATGTCTATGCCTTCATTTAAAAATACTTCACTGCTTAAAAAAAATGCGAACCATCATCTGAGTTTTTAGCTACTTTTAATCTTTTTGCAGGTTGAGGGTTGTGCCTCAATATTGATGGCTGCTTATTGATCAGGGTGGTGGTTGGTGATGGTTGGGGTGGCTGTGGCAATTTCTTAAAATAGGACAACAATAAAGTTTGTCACATTGGTTGACTCCTTTTCCTCATGAATGATTTCTCTGTAGCATATCATACCATTTGATGGCATTTACCCCCAGTAGAACTTCTTTCAAAATCGGAGTCAGTTCTCTCAAACCCTGCCACTACTTTACTATGTTTATGCAATATTCTAAATTTTTTGCTGTCATTTCAACAATCTTCATAGCATCTTCAGCAAAAGTATATTTTTGAAGAAACCACTTTGTTTGCTCATCGATAACAAGCAACTCCTCATTCATTAAGTATTCTCACGAGATTGTAGCAATTCACTCACATCTTCAGGCTCCACCGCTAATTCTAGTTCTCTTGCTCTTTCCACCACATCCGCAGTGACTTCCTCCACTGAAGTCTTTGAACCCCTCAATGTGATCCAATCAACTTCCAAACTCTTGTTAATGTTAATAGTTGAACCTTTCCCCATAAATCATGAATGTTCCTAGTGGCATCTAGAATGTTTCGATTCTAGGTTTTCATTTTACTTTGCCCAGATTCATCAGAGGGATCATTGTCTATGGCAGCTATAGCCTTATGAAATATATTTCTTTAAGGCTTTTTTTTTTAACGTGTATTTATTTGTTTTGAGAGAGAGCGAGCGAGCATGCGTGTATGAGCGTAGGGGAGGGGCAGAGAGAGGGAGACAGAGAATTCTTAGCAGGCTCCGCACTGTCACACAGAGCCCTACACTACGCTCAAACTCACAACCTTTGAGATCATAACCTGAACTGAAATCAAGAGTCGGATGTTTGACTGAGACACCCAGATGTCCCTGATATGTATTTCTTAAGTAATGGAAAGTCAAAATTACTCCTTGATCCATGGGCTGCAGAATGGATGTGTTAGCAGGCATGAAAACAACATTAATCTCATTGTACATCTCCACAGAAGTCCTTGGGTGACCAGATGCATTGTCAATGAGCAGTAATATTTTGAAAAGAATTTTTTTTTTCTCTCTGAACAGTAAGTTTCAACAGCGGGCTTAAGATATTCTGTAAATGGATGTGCTGTCATTCAGTCTTTTTTGTTCCATTAGTAGAGCACAGGCAGAGTCGATTTAGCATCATTTTTAAGGACCCTAGGATTTTTGGAATGGTAAATGAGCATTGGCTTCAACTTAAAGTCACTAGCTGCATTAGCCCTTAGCAAGAGAGTCAGCTTGTCCCTTGAAACTTTGAATCCCAGCATTGACTTTTCCTCTGTAGCGGTGAAAGTCCTAGATGGCATCTTCTTCCAATAGGAGGCTGTTTTGTCCACGTAGAAAATCTGTTGTTTAAGGTAGCCACCCTCATTAATTACCTTAGCTAGATCTTCTGGATCACTTGTTGCAGCTTCTACATCAGCACTGGCTGCTTCGCCTTGCAGTTAGTTTATGTTATGGAGACAGCCTCTTTCCTTAAACTTTATGAACCGACCTCTACTCCTTCTACAGCTTCCTCACCTCTCAGCCTTCATAGAATTGAAGAGAGTTAGAGCCTTGCTCCTGAACAGGCTTTGGCTTAAAGGAAGGTATGGCTGTTTGATCTTCTATCCAGACCACTTAAACTTTTTTCATATCAGTAATAAGGCTGTTTTGGTTTCTTATCATTTGTGTGTTCACTGGAGCAGCATTTTTAATTTTCTTCAAGAACCTTTCCCTTGTATTTGCAACTGGGCTTGTATTTATAACTGGCACAAGAGCACTAGCTTTCAACCTATCTTGGCTTTTGACATGCCTTCTTCACTAAGGTGAATAATCTGTAGCTTTTGATTCAGTGTGAGAGATGCGCGCCTCTTCCTTTCCCTTGAACACTTAGAGGCCATTGTAGGGTGACTAGTTGGCCTCATTTCAGTATTGTTGTGTCTGAGGGAAGAGGGAGGCCTGACAGGAGGGAGGGAAATGAAGGAACAGCCAGTTGGTGAGCAGTCAGAACACTATTTGTTGATTAAGTTTGCTGTCTAACGGCACAATTTATGGAGCCCCCAAAACAATTACAATACTAACATCAAAGATCACTGACCACAGATCACCATAACAAATATAATAATAATGAAAAAGTTTGAAATATTGTGAGAATTACCAAAGTGTAGCACAGAGACACAAAGTGAACAATGTTGTGGTAGACTGGCTCGATGCCGGGTTGCCACAAAACTTCAATGAACAAAAAGCCCAATATCTGCAAAGCACAAAAAGCAAAATGCGATAAAATCAGGTATGCCTACATGTGGGTTTTACTGCTGATATTGTTGTATTAGAAATTTAGACCGAGAGGGTGCTTGGCTGGCTCAGTCAATAAGAGCATGCAACTCTTGATCTTGAGATCGTGAGTTCAAGCCCCATGTTGGATTGAGAGACTACTTACAAAATTAAAACAAAATAAGAATGGAGGATTCTTTAAAAGAAATTGAGACTGAGAATTTTAAAGAAAAATTTTTAATGTTCTATTTTATATTTGAGGAGAGAGAGAGAGAGAGCATGAGCAGGGAGGGGCAGAGAGTTGGAGACAGAATGTGAAGCAGGCTCCAGTGTCTGAGCTGTCAGCACAAAGCCCGATGAGGGGCTTGAACTCCTGAACAGTGAGACCATGACCTGAGCTGAATTTGGACACTTAACTGACTGAGGTACCCAGATGCCCCAAGAATTTTTTTTAAGTAAGCTCTATGCCTAACATGGGGCTCGAACTCACACCCTGAGATCAAGTGTTGCATGCTCTACCCACTGAGCCAGCCAGGCACCCCAAGACTGAGAATTTTTTTGAAACTCAAGAATACATAAGTATACATTGCTTTGTATTATCACACATCCTGTAGCCTCTAGAAAACTTGTGAAAGACTGATAAAGAAAGGAGGCAAATAATGTCTTAGTATGATTATGAAAATAGTGGACCTTTCAAACCTCCTTTCAAGAGGGTCTTAGGGATACATTTGTGCCACACTTTGACCACGTTATGTAATAAACATTGATCCACGGTATGTCCATATTTTCATGCCTGGGTCTCTCATTAGCTTGTAAGCTCCTGGAGGATGTGGAGTGTGTCTTTTTATCTTTGTCTCTCTCCATCTCCCCCTAGCCTGGCTCCAAAATAGGCATTCCATGAAATTTGCTGTTTTAGTGTTTCCGAGGTGCTGCAACAATGAGAAAATTGCTATCTTTCTGCAGCCTGATTTAATCTAGAGAAATCACTGGGATTCAGCATTCTAGTTAGAACCTATCCGCCCCATTCCCTACTCCTCTTCTAGTGGTTCTCAACAAAGTTAAAAAAAAAAAAAAGACAAAAGGAAATATGACTGTTTCACCTAGCATTCGTTTTGAGTCAAATTTTCATCAGTCAAGTAAAGTTCCTTTCCCTGCCATGGCAACAAAGCTAGCTATTCACTCCAGTCCTTCATGCTGGCCCTCCTTTGTAATGCATCGACTATGTACACTTTAGAGCAGGCTTTCAATGAAATAGGTAAACACAAGCTAGAAATTTTCAAAAACTCAGAGTGGGTCCACTCAGCTGGAGGTGCATGTCCCAGCCCAGCCAGGAATTCTGATTTGATCATTCTCACCTGAATCAATGGCTCAAGAAATAACAAGGTGAGAAGATCATGGCATTGAACGGGAAAGGGACCATGAGGGATGGGCCAGATCCAGTAGGACTAAGAAGGGGGTGGCAAGACTGTGGGGAGGGGCAGCCAAAGAGGAATTTTCATGCATTTGGCATAAAATGTGGATCATGAAAGGTGCACCTGTCATTTCCGAGGCAGCAGCAGCTGTGGGGATTTTCAGGACTGTTTAGTAGCTTTGTTAAGTGGCCTCTTCTTTTTGAAAACTAATCCTACCAGAGGTAGAGTGGGAAGATCTTAGAGTAAAAGGTGGTTGAACCCTCTCATTTTGGAGATTCTCCCTTTCCTGAGAAAATACTGTCAATGCGCTGAGACAGGAAAGGACCTTAGCATAATATTAGAATGAATAAAATTCTCCCTTTCTCTACCCTTGCCACCTGCCTCATTCCAGTTTCTCAGTTCTGACTTTTTAGGAACTCCTAAGTCTATGCCATGGCTGCCAAAATCTGTTCCTAGCTATGGAAACAACCATCATTTTATATCATTTTATCTAATAACATGGGTTCCTCCCCACTCCCTCCTTTCTTTTCCTTCTCCTGCATATCTAGTGAGGTGTGGGGGAGGAGTTCTTTGTCAACCTTCTGTATGGCCCCACTCCTAATGGACAGATTTTCTCATTTTCTAACAGAATCTCAAGATAGGGGCAAATGAACTAGAGATGGGATAAAGTGCCCTGTGTGTGTTTCCTGTCCTAACCCGTCACATATAATCTGTGGCAGGGGAACTCTTGGGGCAGACTACCTGGAATCCATTTGTGTGGGAAAGCCAAGAGACTCTTGGGAAAGAATAGGTACCTGATGAGACCCAGAGCATGGTCTGATCCCTGCCCCTCAGAGGGAGTGGGGCAGATACAATTCTAAACATGCTGCAGTTGCAGTTTTTCAGGTTTTTCTCTGGCCTAGCTCCCATGGATTTGCATCTGAGCATGGAGGAGAGATAGGGCCCATCTACAGTAACTGAAAAAGTTACTCCCTGGAAACTTTGGTAAAACACTGGTAGTATGAGGAGCAGTGGAAGAGGCCCACACAGCTGAAATGGCTGGCTCCAGCAAAGTCACCACATAGCTCACACAGTTTTGGTCCATCTAGCAGTTTTTTTCTTGGTCATTCAATCCAGCTTTCAGGAACACATCAAGATGGTATGGCAGCTTCAGCTGGGTGAGTTTCTTTAGGGTGCCAGTGCCTTCAGCATTAGACAGAAGCCACTTCCCTTTGGTGGAAAGTAGGTTTGCCAAATTAGCAAATAGAAATACATGACACCAAATTAAATTTGAATTGCAGAATACATTTTTTGGAATATATATAATTAACAAATATATAAGAACCATGGATATATGTAAGCAACAAATACATTTTTGGGCTATGTATAATCTCAACTATTGTGTTAGGAGGGAAAAAAATTTCCTATACCCTTTAAAGTTCTTCTAGCTGGTCTAAGAATGAAATTGACCTAAGACAGGTTAACAGGAGAAAGTCAAAGAAAAGTTTAATAACATATATACCTCCTATATACATGGAAAAAACCCAGGAAAACTAACTCCCTGAAAAGGTGAAGCTACACCCAAAATACCATCTCCAGCTAAAGACAAAGATGGGGTGGGGGGGGTCAGCTATGGGAAGTTCCTGGGGAAAGTACCATATTCAAGGGTAAGGTTGTTCTGTAGGTTTATATCTAAGCTTTCTCCATTGATAACAGTTTCTAGAGAATTAGACTCACCCCTCCTTCCTAGTATTGAGGCAGATACCCTTCTAAATGGAGATTTCCCTTATACATATAAATGTCTCTTGCAAAAAGGTAACTTCTACTTGGTTTTCAGAGCTTCTCTTGTGTCTGCAGTTTATTAAAAATAACCAACTTAGAATAATCAATGTGCCAAAAAGGCATATCTTGGGGTGGTAAAATTTGCTTTCTTACAATTGAATGGGATATACTTATACTAAAACTGTATTCATTGTTTATCTGAAATTCAGGTTCAACTGGGCATCCTGGGACTGGGAAACTGGGCCTTAGGTGTGGACAAAACATTCTTGATCATGGCTGCTGATAGCAGAGGGCAGACTACCTCATCCACCCTCATACAATGAAACCCAGCAGTCTGGCCACAAACAGCCCCAAAAGGGCTCTTAGTAGCAAGGAGGAAAAGGGACATACATGCCACATGGTGGCTGAGGGGAGATTTCATCTACTAACATTTATTTAGTACTTACTATGGGTCAGGTCCTATGAATGAAAGGCAAATAAAATGCTTTCTAAGTCTCAAAAGAAGACATACATGGAAGTAAGTGAAATAGAGTTACCAGTGATATGATAGAAGTCTATGGTGGGGGCTGTGGAGGGTGGGAAGAATTTCTTCTGCTCTTCAAGGTCCTTCTAGCTGTACTAATCACCAAGTTAACATGAGATACATTAATGGGAGAAAATCAAGTTTGGTTTTGTATGTATGGGGAGTCCACACAGACATGGAATTTCAAAGACAGGCAACATGAGGCTTTATATGAGCTAAGGGGAGGGGTGGGGGTCTGAGGATACAAAGGGGAGGAAAAGCATTAGCAGGAGGGTGAAAGGAGATGTTTGGAAAACAAAGATTGCCCTGTTATGCAGATAAGTTTCTTAGGTAAAGAGGAATCTAATTTATAGCTCTCTTCCTGGTACAAGCAAGCAGTTGAGGGGGAGACAAAGAGCTTTTCCTGGATTTTCAGGGTTTTGACTGCTTTGAACTCAAAATAATGTTCATGCCCAAGTGGCCCATCTTGGGGCAGTCTGCCCTTGGCCCCTGTAGTTCTCTCCTCTGAAACTTCCCTGACATTTCACACATTAAAAGTTGAGCTGGTAGATTCTCCTGGCTCATTGAACCAGTCCTGGCAATAAGTCAGTTTAGTTAAACTCATTTCAGGAGGTGGTAATTCAGGTGTGTCCTCAAAGTTAGGCCTATGGTTCAAGCAATTAAGCATTAAATAAGAGGCATTTCTATGGAAACAAAAGAAAAACAATGGCTAATGTTTGGATCAAGTTATAAACCAGTTTCTGAGTTTTGAGGGTAGAGAGTAGATTTCTAAATGTCAAGCTTGAAGCCTCTTTAGATAGTGTGAGAGCATCCAGTGACAGATTTTCCTGGTTTGTAGTTTGAATGTCTTTGGTGATATTTTTGCCCACAGAGCATGAAGATTGCCTATACATGAGCTGTTGTGGTGATTTCCCTCAAGTTTACATCAAGTTATTCATACTTAGTGTGCAGGGCTTCAGGAAAAGGGGCATTTGTTTTTTTATTTTAGTTTTTTTATTTTTTAATTTTTTTAATGTTTATTCATTTTTGAGAGACAGAGAGAGACAGAGTGCAAGTGGGGGAGGGGCAGAGAGAGAGGGAGACACAGAATCTGAAACAGGCTCCAGGCTCTGAGCTGTCAGTACGGAGCCCCATGTAGGGCTCAAACTCACAAACTGTGAGATCAGGACCTGAGCTGAAAGTCAGACACCCAGCTGACTGAACCACCCAGGCGCCCCAAAAAAGGGCATTTTAGATCTCAAATGACTCTAACTCAGGAAGTGGGAGAAAAATTGAAAGCACTAGTTTGGAGAGTTGTAGTCAGGCATTGGAGGATGCTGGAAGAAATCAGGATCTAGTCTAGTTTATAATGAACAGGACTAGAATCTAATATTTACTCAGGTCTGTTATTGAAACCTATTTTCTCTCTATAATCACCCCCATTTCTATCAAAGATAGCCAAATTAGTAATTCTCAAAATAAGTCTAGTTTCAAAAACAAACAAGCAAACAAAAACAACCCCACTTGGCCTGATTATTTACATAAGCTCAGCAAGAATAGCAGTTGACCACACAAGCCTGCTTTGGGGCACCTGGCTGGCTCAGTTGGAAGAGTATGTAACCCTTGATCTTGGAGTTGTGGATTTAAGCACCACAAGGACTGCAGAGATTATTTAAATAAATAAAACTTTAAAAAAATAAATAAAAATCTGCTCTGCTGTAAGTTTTCATAACAAGTATCTAGACTGAATTTTTAATAGTCGTTTGAGACCAGAAGCCAAGTCAAATACTTGCCATCAGACCTTGCCGGCAATACCTGTGGATTTGCGTTAATTCCTCTCTTCTTGAGGTACCCAAAATATCCTGAGGTTCCTCCTGAGGAAGTGAGTTTATTCACCTTGTAAGCTGCTGGAAACTCAGGCTGATATTTCCAAGGGGCTTTATTGGCTCCCTCATGTCAACCTTAGCTCCCTAAAGCTGTCTGGTCATATCTGAGTCTATGTGGGTCTCTCTGAAATATGACATTCCAGTCAAAGCCTTGGTAATATAACCAATGTTTCCAGTTGTATCTTATTATAAGGAGAACAGTTTCTTATTGAGCTTATGCAAATAAATATATTGCCATGAAAATATAAGAATACTCACTGAGAGGTTTTAAATTCTGGAGGGACCCGGTAGGGAGGAAAAGATAAATGGTTCAATTCTGCTTCCAAAGGTATAATTTATCACATTGCTATAGGTTACGTTTAAATTAACTTAGTTAGCCTAAGAGAAAAGGTTTCCTTATATCTAGAAAAGCAAAACATTGAAAAATGTCAGTGATATTTTAAACAAAAATTGTAAAAATTACAATGATCTTCTTTATTCAGTCTCAAGTTATTAATTCTTGCTCTGTTTTAATCCAGTTTTTCTACTAGTTCTGGAAATTCTTACCTCGTTCAATTTTATGATATTAAAATTATCAGAAACTTGTACTCAGAGTTTTTTCTGAGTCTCACTTAAGATGAAACACATTGCAACATCATGGGAGTAGAACAGTAACTGTAAATGACAAGTCTTAAAAATGATCATGATTAAAGATCTGATTAGACTTAATTACAATGCAATTGACAATTTGGTTATTTCTGTGAAACACAGCACTCCAAGATAATAACACACCAGATTTCTAGGGGTTTCATACAACTTTTTAGAACACTTAGTTTAATAAAATATCTGCAAAATATACCCAAAATATCTACAAAAATATAACCCAAGAGGGCTTAGTATCACTTATTTGACAATGCTTCCCATGTAATTTGACATGCCAAATAAGCCTACTTAATTTAATTTCTCACAAAATCTTTGAAATGTTCCAGGAGTGCTCTGGAACACCTCAGTTAGATTGTGGTCCAAAGATTTCTTTTAGAATTTCATTTTGGGACGTATGTCAAAAAGTATGAAAAGATTTGAACATTTGATTAGATAGGATCATAAATTATTATGAAACAATATTAAATTATCTAATTAACCAAATCAACAATAGAATATTTCAAAGGCAAATACAGAAAGTTAAATAGTTGTGAGCAAAATTTAGCTTTTTTAATATTAAGGCTCAGTTTTCTTAAGTAATCAGACTTGATTAATGTAGGAAATTATTTGGCAAAACAGAGTGATTGTTTTCCAGGCAGATGACTTTAAAGGCAAAGAAAAACTTTTGTTTACAACTTCTTATTAAGAGCAGACCAATAGTTCAAGAAAACTTTGTCCTTTTACCAAAGAGAAAGACAAAATTGTAATTGTGCTTCAGTGTATTTTTAATATTAAGACTCATTTACTTACTTAAATTGATTCTAATCTTAGCCAGTACTAACCACACACGAAATTCCTTTCCAGATTCCTTTTTCATAAACCTTCTGCAACATTTAAAAAAAATTTTTTTAATGTTTATTTATTTTGAGAAAGAGAGAGACAGCAGGAGCAGGGGAGGGGCAGAGAGAGAAGGAGACACAGAATCCTAAGCAGGTTCCAGGCTTTGAGCTATCAGCACAGAGCCTAATGTGGGGCTTGAACTCACGACCTGTGAGATCATTACCTGAGCTGGAGTCAGACACTTAACCAACTGAGCCACCCAGGCACCCCTGCAACATTTTACATTCAGATTTTGTCCTAAGTTTTCCCTCTTTAAATAACCAGTTTCACTTTAGGACAAAATTATTTTCTTTTCCCTCAACAAAAATGTATTCCCCTTCCTCATGCTTCTTTTTTTTCCTTTTATCCTCAAACACACATTCTTACTTTCCTTGCATACAAAGTTATTTCCTTTATTATTTTCAGTAGTCTTAATTATATTTATTAAAAATTTTCTCTTAGAAATCTTGACTTCTAATGAAAACTAAGTAGTAAGCAACTTGTGAACTGTTATGCCAATATTCTTTAGATTGGCAAATTTATGAATACATTTTGTAATTCCTAGAAATGTGTGGTTTTTCATAGTACAATCTTTCAATAATGCACAAACCATGTTTATTAACAGACCCGAATTTATCTTTAGTTTCTCTGTAATATGACAGAAGTAGATAAGCCTATGTTCAGTACTTAATGTTTTATTATTTTGTCTTATTTGGAAATGATGTAGATATTTAATAATTTTACAACTTATCATTTAACTTAGCAAAACTTTATAAAGTTCCATGTTACAAAAGATTTAGGAAGCTACTTAAAAGTTTACCTACAGACCTTCTTATCTTATTTACATCTATTCAATTTACTTGTTCTTAACAATTATGTTTAGATTACTTGCAAAACATTATGAGGCATTAGACAAAGTCAATGATTATTTGAAGATTTTTTTCTTTTGACAAATTTTGCAACAGAGATATAACATGAACTTATTTGACTTTCAGTAAATATAGATGGAATAAAGGTTTTACACTTAATGCTGATAACTTTAAAGACATGTCTATTTTAATTAAACCAACAACTTTAAATAGCTTTTTAATACTGAATATTTTCCCAGATCATATGAACTTGAAAAACATTTGGGTTAGTTTCTCTTTATGAGTTTTAGATTGTCCAGTTTTTGCAAATGCTGGCCTTCAAGCCAACTAAAAGAGGTCTTTTGCAAATTAATTTTAGCAATACCACCTAGAGGTAGAGAAAATATCTCATATTTGCAACATATATGGACAGACACTCAGATACAAACAAAATCTTACAGCTTTCTTTTTGCTAATATTTGTGGAGAGGACATAAAGACCCATTTTTTTAAAAAAAGTTTATTTATTTATTTTGAGAGAGAGCAGGCATGGGAGGGATGAGGGCGGGGTGAGGGGGGGTGGGGGGAGCGGAGAGAATCCCAAGCAGGCTCCAAGCTGTCAGCCTGGAGCCCAGTGTGGGGCTCCATCTCATAAACTGTGTGATCACGACCTGAGCCAAAATCAAGAGTCGGATGTTTAACTGACTGAGCCACCCAGGCACCCCAAGACCCAAATTTTAAAATAACTCCCCCTTCCTTCCTTCCTTCCTTCCTTCCTTTCTTTCTTTCTTTCTTTCTTTCTTTCTTTCTTTCTTCTTTCTTCCTTTCTTTCTTCCTTCCTCTTTCTTTCTTTCTTTCTTTCTTTCTTTCTTTCTTTCTCCTTCCTTCCTTCCTTTCTTCCTTCCTTCCTTCCTTCCTTCCTTCCTTCCTTTCTTTTCCTGATAAAAAATTCTCTAAAGTTTGTATTTCAAAGAATGGCTCTTCTGTCCTAGGGAAGGGGGTGTGTGGAAGGGGGTGGTGGTGGTTAGAAAATTTGCATCACAAAGGCACAGAGTAAGTATCCAAGTTTTCTCCAAGGTGGAGATCAGAGCATAAGTGCCTATTATCAGAGGTGCTTGGAGTCTTGGCACAAGAGCCATTTTAGCGGTTTTTATTTCAAAAAGGCCTCCCCCACTCCCTTTATTTCCCTTCAGTCTCAGGTGATGATGGACTGTATTTACTGTTTGAAGACATGGTAAAATTTATAATTTTTAGGGACAGAGAAAGAATGCAAAGTGTTTTTTCTCCTCAAATTTCATGGTAATTGTTATCAGAAACTTACTTTTTTTTTTGAGTACAGGAGAATTTTGTTCTAATATTCTGTTTATAATATCTACAAATATTTTGAGAGGAATAGGCAAGGTTTGGGGATTAGTAAAGATGGGAGGGCTTGACTTGTTTCTAGACTTGCATTTCTGGTTTTGTAGAGATTGTAAAACAAAGGTCGTTGTTTCTAATCCCCCAAAGAACTGGATTACAGCCTGAATATCAAGGGACTAGCCTGCCTTTTTAACTAAATTTGCTTCGTTCTATTAGGGGGATTTTTAACTAAAACTGAGAATCAAAAGATTTGTGCCCTTGTATAAAGTATTTTGGCTTCTATTAGTCCCTGATATTAGCCTTTTGAGATCATGTGTAGGAGGGCTCAGGAGAAATTTGGGGTCCTGTTTCCTCTGTGAAAGGGAGGTTGTGAATACTCATGAACCAATTCCTCTCTAAAGTTAGTAAAATATTCTGGGGGAAAAAAAGGCTTTATAATTTAAGAGATCTGTTGCTGTCTAGGGGAGAGAATTCTTCTGCAGTGGGGGACCTAGGGTACACCTGTAAAGGACATTGCACAGGAATGCCTACAGCTGGCAGATCCTGATTACAGATCCCTGGGAGGTAGGATCAAAGCCAACCTCACTGCCAGTCTTGGGTGCTTTTGTTACATTCATTTCCTGGCATTCAGCATTTACATGAGCAACCTATATTCTTTGAACCTAGAGAATAGGCTGGTGTGCTCTCTGTACATCTTGTAAGGAAAGAGAAATTAAAACGGGGAGATTTTAGGAAACTGTACATTGGATGTGGACTTTTATTTTTGTTTTAATTTCTAATTAAATTTGTCTAACTTCTGTGCTTTAATCTTGTCAAACAAGTCCTTAGGCTAGTTATACTAATAAGACAATTGAGAACTCTCTATAAAGAATATTTTTCTTTTAAATATAGCCAATTTAGGGGCACCTGGGTGGCTCAGTTGGTTAAGTGCTCGACTCTTGATTTCAGCTCAGGTCATGATCTCATGGTTTGTGAGTTTGAGCCCTGCATTGGGCTCTTTGTTGACAGCACAGAGCCTGCTTGGGATTCTCTCTCCCTCTCTCTCTGCCTCTCCTCCACCCCCTCTCTTTTTCTCTCTCAAAATAAATAAATAAACTTAAAAAAATAAATATAGCCAATTTAAAGGATCCATCGTCCAGCCATTGAGGAGTAGAATCTATTAATAGCAACTCAAACCAATAAGCCTTTTAATGACTTAACTAAAGACACAAAGGCATTCAAAGAGGTCATAGATGATGCAGTCCCCATGATCCAAAAGTTTACTTCCAAGATTAGTCTAAGAAAGCAAAGGTCTTCATTGCACAGGCAGTAAGGATGGTGTGCTGAAAATGGTGTCTCTGGTCTCCCACAAAATCACAGACCACTAATCTGTGACACCAGGGAGGTGCTACTGGAATGAGACTTTCCAGCATTAATAAGCAATGATGGTTGTGAGAGGACAGAGGTTCCTATGGGCTAAAGCCTCTCATGACTAACACCACTGACAAGGCCTGGGGTGAAAGGTGGGGAGAGAGAGAGTGTCAGAGTTAGATTCCCAGTCATTTCGACTGGCCATCAAGGTACACCCTGGTAAGTGCACCCTCTGGATGACAGAGACCAAAGGGAATATTCTCACTGGTCACAAAGCCAGCTCTTAAGACATAGAACAAGACAAAAGGAAAAATCTCATATGCACCTTAACAGCTTTAGCTAAAGCCTTGAGTCTGGAGCCATACTAATAATACCTAGGAGAGATGTGCCACAGGGTTGGGGACTATGTGCTGTTTTATAGTGTACCTCATTGCAAGGAAGTTGCTGAGTGACCATGTCAATCTCACTCATTCTATGATCAGTCTGGGAATCTTCTTGAGGTGGCAAGCACTCTAACAACTTTTAAATGTTCAGCCTGTGCCCACCAATTTTGTGGCTTTGGCTTCTAAGATGTCCCATAGCAATTGCCATTAAGTTATGTGCATATTAAACTATGGTAAAATTTGTCTAAATAGGTGTTGGTCTGGTGTGAACTGTGAACTCACCAGTCTATGAGGCTGGCTCCAACAGCAGGCTTGTATGGTCTATGCCTGTGTTCTGCCCTATGGTAACTCCTTCTTATGACAAAGGACAGAAAGGATACAGACAAAGGAAAACAAAGACCATCTGTGGAAGGAAACAGATAAGTACTTAAAGAGTAGTCTACCAAATTTAACCAGAGTTGCTAGACCCAAGGAACTTGTTCCACAGATATTTTCTTCTGCTAACCTAAATTTACAAAGAGAAGAAACGGACTCACCACTCTCACTCCATTAGACTCTGCAGATAGAGATTCTGGGGAACTGACATGGTAAGAAATCTTACCTCTCCCAGCTGTATGTCAGATGTCCCAGGATCTCTGAGCAGCAGGAGTGTCTGGGGTGAGTAGTGTCCAGAGAATGAAAGTATCCTGCTGACTATGGCAGCTGTTGGGAAGGGAGAATTTTCTCTGCCCTTCAAGGTCCTTCTACTGGACTAAGAATCAAACTGACAGGATACAGAGTAACAGAAAATCAAATTTAGTTTCAGGCATACAATGAATCCACACAGACATGGAATTCCAAAGATAATCAGGCTTCAATGAGCTAAGGGGAGTTGTAGGGGCCTGAGGGTACCAAAGGGAGAAAGACCAGGAAGGTAAAAGGAAATGTTTAGAAAACAAAGGTTGCCCTGTTATGCAGATAAATTTCTTAGGTAAAAAGGAATCTCATTTATAGCTCTCTTCCTGGTACAAGCAGGAAGTGAAGGGGAAGATAAAGAACTTTTCCTGAATCTGCTGGGTTTTGATTGCTTGTAACTCAAAATAATGTTCATGCCAAAGTAGCCCATCTTGGGGTGGCCTGCCCTTGGAGTCCCAAGGGCGTAAAGAAGGAAATATGCTGTTCCATGTGGGCGATGGGCAAGTAGGCAAGGCTTCAGAGGCAAGGTTAACCTTGATTCATATTGAAACAAGAGGAGGAATGCTCCAGGCAAATGAGGAAGGGTAAGCATGGACACTGAGTTGGGTTCCTGGAGTGTGTGTGGGAGAGGGGAGGGCTGGTTTGTAGAACATTCTATGCAGAGGAAGCTGTGTGAGAAAACAGAAGGAGATGTGAAAGAGAATGGCATGTTTGGGAAACTGCAAAGGATTCCATATGGCAGGATCACTGAATTTAAGAGGTGTGGGGTTTTGTGGTTAGAGATCTGCCTGGAGAAGTAAGCAGGAATCACATCTTTGAGAGCCTTGAATATCTACTGCTGGAATCTGTAGTTGTGGCCACTTCCAGACTTGGAAGCTCTGTACCCTGGGGTCTCTTTGTCCTTCTTCCAGAGCTCTATTTACTGGCCTTTTGTATTCCCTCATTGCTTTATGTCAAAAATTCTGGATCCCCTACACTCCTCAGGCTCATCAATCTGGCCTCACTCCCTCCATCAACACGTCACTCCTTCTGCATGCTATGCCTGATCCTCTGGAGGCTTTTGGCCTCCTGGAGCTATGGCCAGCCATGTTCTTGGGCTCCCCAGCCCTGCTAGATTTTTCTACCATGACTTCTACTGGTTGGTTCTGTTTATACTTACCTGAGTTCTCAGTAGCCTTTCTTCACTGCCCCAAAGCATCTTTTTCCCCTTGGATTCTGTCTATTTATATTTTCTGGGCTTCCTTCCTACTTCTCTGACTGCTTCTTCTCAGTGTTCTCTGTAGGCTTCCCTTCCCTTTTGGATTCCTTGAATTTTCAAGTTGGCCTTGATTCTGTTTTCACTCTTTCCTTCTCTCTCTTCCCTAGGAGATTTCCCTCACCTCTATGGCTCCAATTGGGAGACATAGAACCTCCAATTGGGGTTCTATGTTGATGAATCTTAAAATTCTCTATCTCCTGTGCAGCACTGCCTCCTAAGCTTCAGGTGATGTAAAAACTGTTTACTCAACCTTGCCTTTATAATGCCTCCTAAATACCTCAAACTCAACATGCCAAAACTGACCTGATTTTTTTTAAACATCTTTTTTAAGTATAATTTATATGCCAGAAAATCATCTTGTGGTAAGTGTACAATTCAACAATTTTTAATAAATTTGCCAAGTTGGGAAACCATCACCTTAACAGAAATTTTAGGACATTTCCATCATCCCAAAAAGATCCCTCTTACCCATTTGCAATTACTCTCTGTTCCTATCCCCAGCTCCATGCAGCCAGCAATCTTCTGTCTTTCATATTAGTGGAATCACATGCTATATGACAGACACAGTGTCTGACTTCTTTGACTTTAGCATACTGTTTTTGAGCTTCACCCATATTGTAGCATGTATCAATACTTTGTTCCTTTTCATTGCCAAATCATATTTCATTATATGGGTATGCCACGTTTTGTTTATCTAGTCACCAATACACAGATGTCTGGAATTTTCCACTTTTTGGCTATTATGAATAAGTGCTTCTGTAAACATTGGTGTGGAAATCTTTGTCTAGACACGTTTGTATTTCTCTTGGGTATATACCCTGGAAGGAGTGCATTGCTGGGTTGTATGGAAAATTTATGTTTAACTTTAAGAAACTACTAAACTATTATGACTTCGCTATTTTTTATTTATCATATCCTAGGGACCTCTATTTCAATGAATGGCTACACCATTCATCCAATGAATACTCCAGAACCTTGGAACTGCTTCTTTACTCCTCCTTGTCCATATCCCTAAATTCCATTTCTCATCAAGTCTACTCAATTCTACTTCCTAAGTGTCTCTAGACCTATCTCCCAATTTTCACCTTTACTATGAACATCCTAACTCAGGCCACTGTTATTTTCTGCTTTAGGAATCTCCTCATTCTTCTGTCTATCTCACCTCTAATCTATTTATTTAAAAAGAAATGCTGTGAAACATTTGATGTGCACAAAAAACAAAGAAACCATAAATAACTTATAAAGCGTAATAATAGAGTGAAAGCCTTATGGGCCTACCATCGACATAACCATTGCTAACACTTGACCACTACCAACACTGTGGATGTGCCCTGTGGGCTCTACTCCACCCAGTTCTTCTTCAGTGACTCCCTGTTGTTCTCAGGATAAAGTCCAAACTCACTATTTTATCTTTGTAAGTTCTTCATGAGTTCTGAAATCCTTTCCCAGGGGCCCCTTATCACCACCCCCCAATTCTTTTCCTTAAGGTTCCACCCTTCAAAATCAGTGACCTCCCTGCCCTCCCTTAGACCAGGTAAGGGGCTCCCCAAACACTGGGCATTTCTCTTATCATGGCTCCCATCACGGTATTCACAGGTGCTCATTTGCCTGTTTTTCCCAAAACCTAGCTCTGGAACAACAGAGGCCTGGTCTGTCTTGCCACTGTAGCTCTAATATTTAGCATGGTGTTTGGCACACAGTATGTACTCAGCATTTTTTAATGTTTATTTATTTTTTTAAATTTTTTTTAATGTTTATTTCTGAGACAGAGAGAGACAGAGCATGAGTGGGGGAGGGGAAGAGAGAGAGGGGGACACAGAATCCGAAGCAGGCTCCAGGCTCTGAGCTGTCAGTACAGAGCCCGACGCGGGGCTTGAACTCACAAACCGCGAGATCATGACCTGAGCCGAAGCTGGACGCTCAGCCGACTGAGCCACCCAGACGCCCCAGCATTTTTTAATGTTTAAAGGAAAGTGACTTCTATACATCCAGATAAAGATGGCTGGTAGGTATTTGGAGCTCAAGAGAAAGGTCTAGGCCAGAGATGTAGATTAGGGAGAATTAAATCTTGTAAGTTAAAATGGAAACCGTAGGAATAAATGAGACCATGAGGGAGAGGATGAAGAATAAAAGGGGGGATAGTACACTAACACTTATGGGTTAGGCAGAAGAGGAGAGCCAGTGAAGGAGGGCAAGAAGAAATAAGGAGCAGGAGGACCTGAGAGAACAGGGGCAGAGGGTCTCAATGAGATGGGAGAGGTCACAGCCTTGAAGCTCTGGGAGGTCAAGGAAGATGAGAAGTGGCAAAATACCTTGAGTCTTGCATATAAGAATCCCTGGAGACGGTGTCAGAGGGTTCTGAGGAGCTAAAGCCAGGATGCTATGGGTTGGAGAGTAAGGAACATGAAGAAACACCCTGTTTAGTGTGAGCCTGGGGGTACTTTTGAGGAGCTTGAGAAGTATGCAGATCTGAAGGAAGATTCTGATTGTTAGGATGGCAATGAGTTAAGCTTTCATTCAAATGTTTTCGAGCACTTTCCCTGTGCCAGACACTGTGTTAGGTTGAGCATATGTTCACCTTATGGGAAAGATACAGGAGTCCACAGACAGGTATGATTTACACAGCTCTGAAAAAGGGGACTCGAGGAAGCACAGTGAGGGTGGGTAGTGAACCTGTGTCTTCTGCTTCCAAATTCAGTGGGCTCTTCAGTCTAAGATGTTCCTTCCCTTCGATTTTTGGGAGGCAGATGGATGTGGCCTTCCATATCTCTTGGCGGAGGGGGAGGAAGAAGGTGGGGAGAAAAACTCCTCAAGGTCTCCTTTTCCTCAGGCTTGACCACAAATGTACCTCTCACTGTCATTTCTGCCTCTCCTGCTCCCTCCTGATCTTTAGATATCCACACAAGTAAGGCAAGAAAGTCTTTCCCAGGTTGGGTGAATTTTCCATTTTCTGTCCGACAGGAAGGTTCCTGAACTATGAGGCTTGGAAACTACCCAGGGAAAATGACCTCACAGGAATGGAAGCAGTTTCTCGGTTTAGGATGTTAAGAGTTTTAACAGGCTTCTGCCAGCAGAGGGAGCCCCAGGGTTGGGAGAGGAGGATCCGACAGCAGTGTTTAAAATGGGATGGGGAACTCGTTTCTGGCAATGTTTTTAGCAGTCTGGAGGTATTTATGCATTAAGTTCAGATAAAAGGGGATGAAAGCGGGAAGGAGGGAGGGAGGAAGAGACACTCATAACACACTTGCATATACACAGAAACAGTCACACAGACACACACAAAAAACACCGTATAACCCCCGCCCCCTCACCCCTCCCTACACGCACTCACAATTTAGGCTCTAGTCCAGTGGTTCCTGAACCCTGCCGCGCAACTGGATCACCTGGGGAAACTAAGGGCAGATTTCCAGGCCTCCTCAAGGCCGCTTCAGTCAGAACCATTAAGGGCGCGACCTAGGAATCTGTATTTGTACAAAGCTCCCCAGGCGATTCTGAAGTAAATGTGGACTGGTGAGCTGCTCTTGGTAATTAGGTAAATACTTTAACTATAGCTCGTTCAGAGATTTAATTTAATGGCTCCAGGCATCAACATGTTGACTGCTAGATCCGATGTAATCCAGGGGAGACCAATGAATAATTAATGAATTTATTAATGAATAACAGAAATCCTTGTTCCTTTCTTCCCCATGCCCTAGTCTCATTCTAAGGCAATTACTGGTTTAAATCTTCTTTTTTTCCCCCTCTGGGAATCAACTCCATATTTTTAAACAATATGCTTTCATTGTTATTTCTTGATTTTGCAATATTAGAAATTATTTATTTGATTTCCTACTAAGGATTCTTAGGACTTTGCTTTTTCTCACAACATATGCAGACAGACATTTCCTTCCTTCTAGATTCCTAGTACCATTATGTCACAAATTTTAAGTAAACCAATAGTCAGTGTTTATATTGTTATGACCAACTGTTTATAGCACAGCAGTACAATGCACTGTAATGTCATCTCTTCTGATCTCCCCTTCCCTTCTGGGAGTTAATAACCACCTCATTTTTGTTTGCTTACTTCGTTGTCCATGGTCTCCAAATCCTCCGACAAGAGCTATAAAACTCAAATAAGTTGGTCAAATTCATTGGATAATTTATCCAATTTTTTTCTTTGGAGACAACCCTCCTGGAGCCACGACTGTGCCAGTCTGGACTAGGAGCTTGATAGACTGTTCTCTGGGACATTTCCTTTGCCATCCACCTGGAAACTCAGACTTTTTTCTCTCTTGGCTCACTTCCTTATGCATGGTGAGGAAATGTTTTTCAGACCTTGGATGCAGGAGTGATGTTTCACATTAAACATCTTTTTGTGGCATTCATCCATCAGACCTTGGCCACATAAACCCCAGTGAGGCAGCTCTGTCTGCTTGTCTTTACATTCCCCTTGATTCATAGTTTGTCTGGGTAAGGATTTCTAGATTGAAGGTTGTTTTCTCTTGGAATGGGAAGACACTGCTATATTGCCTTTCGATTTCTAGCTTCCAGTATTGATACTGAGAAGTCCAGTTACTCTCTGGATTCCTAATCCTTGGTTTGTGAACTATTTTTCTTCTCTTTAGAATTTTTGGGATCCCTTTATTCCTGGGGTTCTAACATTTCTAATAATACACTTTGGGGAGAAGTGGGTTTTTTTTTTTTCATTCGTTGTTTTGAGTACTCAGTGGATCCTTTCAATGTGGAAATTAAAATCTTTCATCACAGGAAATTTTGGAGAAATTATCTTCTTTAAAAAATTTTTAATTAATTAATATTTAAAGAAATTTTTATTTATTTATTTTGAGAGAGAGAGTACATGAGGGAGGGGCAGAGAGAGAGAGGGAAACAGAGAGAATCCCAGGCAGGCTCTGAGCTGCCAGTATAGATCCCCACATAGGGCTTGATCCAATGAATGGTGAGATCATGACCTGAGCCAATATCAAGAGTTGGATGCTTAACTGACTGAGCCACCCACGTGCCCCTGGGGGAAGTTATCTTTTTGAGTAATGTATTCCCCTCCATTTTCTCCTGCTCTCTTTTTGGAATTCTAATTAGAAGGTGTCAGAGCTCCTTGACTGATCCTGTAGGTTTCTTACTGTTTTTGTCTTGTTTTCCATCTCTTTCCCTTTTTATCCTATTTTCTGGGATATTCTGTCAATTTTATCTTCCAGTGTTTTGTTTTAATTTTTCAATTTCTAGTTGCATTTTTATTTTAAAAAGCTCTTTCTTGTTCTCTAGTATTTTTAAAAAACAGTGGCTTCCTGATCTTTATTCATGGATGCACTGTCTTCCCTTATCTCTGGGGAGATTTTAATGTTGCCATGGCTGTTGTTAACAATTTCTTTTGCTCTCTGGATGTTGGAGTCTCCATCTTCAATGCCAGAGGCTTTCATTCCATGCTTGGTAATCCTTGGAGTCCATTCCTTGGCTGTTGGAAGTTTTGTTTGCAAGGGCAGGGCTTGCCAATTGCTGGATTCTACTACAAGATAATCCAGAGAGTGCTTGGCAGTTTCATTGGCAGACCCCATTGTCAGTGTCTGTAGTCTTCTCTTCTTTGGTTGGGCACTTTCTACAAGGAGCAATCGTGAATTCTTCTGGCTAGTGCGGGCTGGAGTAGGGTGAATGGAGATGGGGGTAAACTGCACAGTTCGTGTTCTGGGAGCTGGGCCAGGATAAGGGGCTGGGGAATCTCATCTTTCAGTATTGAATCTTTCTGTAATCCTTCTGTTTCTAGCTCCGTGCCTAACCCCACCCTTTGCTCTGCCTGGTGTCCCTGTGACTGGTGCCTCTTGGCCAGTTTCTCCAGAAAATAAGCTTTCTTTTTTCATTGGAGGGCAAGAGAGGGAATCTGGAGTGTCTCTTATCCTTCCCCTCATTTCTCTGGCTGTGTTCTAAGGTTCCCAATGCCCTGATCCCCGAGACTCTCCTGTACTCTGGCCTCTTGTGGGCTTCCCATCATGGGTACTTGGGCTTCAGCAATCACTGCTTTGCTAAGTCACTTATCACTCATCCATCCACTTTGCATCTTCCAAAGGGTGTTGACATCTCTCATCTGCTGTTTCTATTCCAGTTCTCTTTGTCCTTGTGGTTTATAGGATGCAAATTCTTCTACTGTGATCAGTGCATTTTGTCAGGAAGCAGAAACTAATGTTTGTTCAACTGCCACATTTAACCCTAGACAGCTCCTTTGAGTAGTCTGTCAGGCTTGACATGATGGGAAGCTTATAGCAGTGACATCTTCTGTTTCCCCCCGAGTTACTCAAGAGTCAAGAACATGTAAATGAGACTTTTATGAAATAATTTTAATGGAAGAAAATGAGGGGAAATATTTCATTTGTTCATTCATCCATCCCCCACCCCCCAAACATTTATTGAGCACTAATATATGCCCAGACTGTGCTAGGTGCCAGGAATATAAAAGCTGAGCAATATTTGGTATCTTCCTTTGAGGAAATTATAGTTAAGTATAAGGAAGGTAAGCAAGTAAATCAAAGTTCATAATAGCATAATAATATGCTATAATAAGGGTGTGCAAAGGGTATATATGGGAATATAGCGGTAGGGTGTCCAGATCAGTCTAGGACAGTGGGAAAGTCTTCCAGGAGGAGGTGGCCCTGGAGCTAAGTGTTGAAGGACAAATACAAATGACAGAGATGAAGAAGAAGGAGGAAGGGCATTCCAAATAAAGAGAACTGCATGTGTTCCGACAAGGAGTCTAGAAATAGCATGATATGTCAGAGGAACCTCAAGTAGATTGAAATGGCCAGAGCAAGGGTCTCCGTTGGGGAGTGGCTTGAGTGAGAGTATAATGGTCATTGAACTTTAAATATCTATGTTAGTCTGGAGCATGATCCTGGGTCTACCGATGAGAGATGCAGAAATAATAATAATATCCTATTCCCTCTGTGAATTTGAGCAAATTTTTAAAATGTCATTTGTAAAATGAGACTACTATGAGATTATATAAAGATATGAAGTATGCAAAATGCTGGGTCAGTGGTAGGAATTTAAAATATTCTAGTTGTCTTCTGACAAACCTGCCTTAAATCTTTCTACTCTCTCTAGTCCCCTAACAGTTATAAAACAGATTCTGGAAAAGCTTAACTATTAGGAAAATCTTTTCCTTCTTTCCATTTCTGCCAGGCAAGGATTACATGAGCATCTTTTAACTGAATATTTTTTTAATCAGCAGATGCAGTGTTTATGAATTCTTGGGTGTCTGGGGGCACCTTCCTGTAAAGGCAGGGTGGTTATTTTACAGGGCCCTTGGGTAGGACCAGAAGAAATGAGTTCCAGTCTCCTCTCCACCATGAACATATATGTGACCTTGGGCAAGGCCCTTTCCCTGTCTTGGCTTCGATTCCCTCACCTGGCGAACAAGAGGAATTAAATTAGATTACCTTTAAGATTTATTCCAGCTTAGAAATTGGCTGCAGGGAGGTTTTAGCTGTACTGATACTAGGAGGGAGGGAGGATTTTTGGATTTTACTTTCATATCATTTATTTTCATATCATGTAATATTTTCATATATCATGAAAAGGGAAAGGCAATTCCTGTCCAATCTCAGCAAGCAAGCAGAAGTAAGATTCTTTAGAATCATCTCTCCTTACCTCTCCCACTCTCCTTTCAGCTTCTGACTGATTTACTCACACAAACCCCGAAGAATGATGCTGGCACCAAAAACAAAACAAAACAAAACCGCCCCCCCAACCCCAACTTCCATGTGCGTCCTTCTGAACTGTTACGCACTGTTGGAAAGGTTGGGGGACAGGGACTCTTAAAAGCCAACTGTTGTGAAAATACATCATCATTGCCTAGATGTGCTTTCCAAAGCATGAGTCCAGCTCTCTTAATCCCTCCAAGTGACTGGATCGGTCAACTACAACCTTCTGGATGGTACTGTCTATTGATGGCAAGTGACGGTTTGGGTAAACGGTGGGGGTGGAGAATGGCATTTCCTGTTCCTGTCAGTTTCTCCAACCGACCTGAAAGAAGTGCCTTTGAATTGTCCCCAACAGGCCCTTTTAAGGCTCACAGGGTCAGTACCCTGAGCATTCAGGCTGGACGGGGGCTAAGGCATAGGTGAACAGCACGTGGAGATTTTTGATTGACAACTTTAAGCCTCCCTTGGTGCATTGAACAAGACTTCTTGAGATAAAATGAGCCTTCCTCAAGGCTCCTGGTTTCAATATTAATAATATTGAAGGAGCTGATGATCGGATGCAGAATGCAGATATCAGCATTCTCAGCAACTCCCAAGATACAGCCTGGTGTTTGTGCTCTGTCATCGGTTTAAAGCCAATTTTTAAAAAAATGCTTACGACCTGCAATCTTTGTATGATTTCAAAAGAACAGGCAGAGTTTTTAAAACAATTTTTGCAACTTTTTGTTCCAACTTAACTTTCTGTCCCAAAATGATCAGAATGCTCTCAGTGCCAGTAACAGACGCCTGGTTCCATCTGCGTCTTATCATATCTTCCCTCCTACACATTTCAAATCTCATCGGGCATTTTTTTTTTGACCAGCATTTGACATTGAAATCTCTCTTCAGCCCAGCCCTCCAGTTTATTCCAATAGATGCATTACTTCAATAGCGTTTTTTTGAAGACCTACTACGGACTAGGCCCTGACACAAATAGTGATGCTATCATATATAATGTGATTTTAAAAAGTCTTACCTTGAGGTTTCAACCAAGTTTGACTTCTTTTTATTGATCTCCTTTTTCCTTTTGCTTCTTTTCTCCCTTTCCCTCCTCCTCTGCTTTCCCTTCTGTTTCATCTCTCTCTTTCTCTGCGGTTTCCCACTCTTTGGGGAGGGGCAGGATTTCCTGCTCTGAAGTTGGTTGGTTTCTGGGAGGAGTCAGAAGACCTGATTCGGGACTGGAACCAGCTGGTCTGCCACCTGATACAAGAAGGTGAAACCCAGGCCAGGGAAGAAGGCTCTTAGGCTAGGACGGGAGCTTGCAGCCAGGAGGCGCTGGGAGAGGAGCCCCGAAGGGAAGCCAGAGTGGGCCAGTCCTTGCCGCAGGCAGGCGGAGAGTCCAGGGTTCTCCAAGGGAAGCCCATGGTGGGAAGGATTGAAAGTGGTCCTGGTTGCCCTGGAGACTTATCCATTACTGTTGTTAGCTCCCCACATGCCAGAGGCACGCTAGGCAGAACCCCGTCCCACCCTTAGCAAAAGCTCACTCTCACATTCCTGGCTTTGCCTCAAAGGAAAGTACTGAAACAAGACCTGGGTTTGGGCCGATTTTCCTTCACTACCAGGAGAGACTCTAGGATCCAGTGTGCTCTGTGAGACCTGTGTGTCTACACATTTCTCAATTATAAACTCCTTAGGAAGTCCTCTAAGGACATAAACGATTATGGTGATCACATCAGCAGGAGCAGAGCATAGACGGTAGAGGGAAAGACAGGAACCTGCAACAAGATCTCCATGGGGTTGGGGCTCCATATTATTCCACAATAATTCCAGCCTGATTCACACCAATTAATGTTGGAGGATCATACTCCAGTTTAGAAGTTTTGTTCTTTTGGAATAAGGCATGGACAACAGTGTGCCGATTAAAAAGTTCACTTTCTTGGGGCGCCTGGGTCACTCAGTCGGTCAAGCATCGACTTCAGCTCAGGTCATGATCTCACAGTTTGTGGGTTCGAGCCCCGCATCAGGCTCCATGCTGACAGCTCAGAGCCTGGAGCCTGCTCTGGTTTCTGTGTCTCCTTCACTCTCTCCCCTCCCTGCTCATGTTTGCTCTCTCTCTCAAAAATAAATAAACATTAAGAAAATTTTTTTTAAAGTTCGCTTTCTTTATCCATTCATTTATTCACTATTCAACAGATATTTAACGAGCACCTACCCCATGCCAGGCATTAGTGTAGGATCTGGGAACAGAGGGCTAGCCAAACTAGACATAGCCCCACCCTGATGGAGAGTATGATTGACATGGTCAAACAGTGGTGTCTCTGAGAGTAGGGGGCATAAATTTAAAGGAAGGACTGGAATTGTTGGGTGCTAATGTCTCTCTTGGAACAGCATCACTGGACAGATTTTGGACAGTTATCTTTCTGTTTCTTAGTCAAATGGGACATTGGTTCTTTCAACAATGGTTTTGCTTGCACTAACT
Organism: Lynx rufus; assembly: GCF_022079265.1. NCBI lineage: Eukaryota > Metazoa > Chordata > Mammalia > Carnivora > Felidae > Lynx > Lynx rufus. The sequence goes on along the minus strand of NW_025814829.1, from coordinate 30,427,095 downwards.
TTAAGTATCCTTATCTATAGGCTCCCAGGTTTTTTTTTTTTTTTAATGGTTATTTATTTATTTTGAGAGAGAGAGAGAGAAAGAATGTGAGCTTGAGCGGGGGCGGGGAGGGGGAGGCAGAGGGGCAGAGAGAGGGAGAGAGAATCCCAAACTCTCAGCTCGGAACCCCACGGGGTAAGGTCATGACCTGAGCCAAAATCAAGAGTGACGCTTAACCAACCGAGCCACCTAGGCAGCCCTAGGCTCTCAATTCTTAAAACATAGAAGAGTTTTTTTGTCTTGTTTTTCTTTCAAGAGACAGTTTTCGTTTTATTTATTTATTTATTTATTTATTTATTATTTATTTTTTTATCTAGAGAACCATACGTTCTATTGATTTCTAGCTTATTCACCCTCTAAGGCTCTCTGAAACTGTTTAGCCCCATATTGGACATTTGGGATTATTTTTATCTCTCATTAAATCCCCTAATTTATATTTGAGCCCTAAGAGAAAGAAATAAGAACTGAAAAAGACAAGTCTCCTTTACTTCAACTGTTGGGTCTACTCCAGAATACTCTGAAAATTTCCTGAAGTCTGTTTTCATTTTTATTTAATTTATAATTTTAAATCTTTGTCCAATGTACCTTTAAAAGAAAGGCTTCTGGAATTGTCTTTTGTACTGTATTTTTTCTTGCTTTCTTAAGGCACTTTTACATGGCTGAGTTATTTAAAATTTTTTCCTTTCTTCCCTGCTGCTTTTAAATATTTTTCTACAGCTGAAGGACTAACAATTGATCAATTTGGTACAGATCTGTAGCCCAGAGCAATAAGTACCTAATAAAATCCTGAATTATTTAACAAATTTCTCCCTGGCTAGGTTTAGGAAACTCTTTTTTTTTTTTTTTTTTTTTAATTTTTTTTTTTCAACGTTTTTATTTTTGAGACAGAGAGAGACAGAGCATGAACGGGGGAGGGGCAGAGAGAGAGGGAGACACAGAATCGGAAACAGGCTCCAGGCTCCGAGCCGTCAGCCCAGAGCCTGACGCGGGGCTCGAACTCGCGGACCGCAAGATCGTGACCTGGCTGAAGTCGGACGCTTAACCGACTGCGCCACCCAGGCGCCCCTAGGAAACTCTTTAATTACAACTCTTAATATGGCTCCAGACCAGGTTTTAAATTTAGCTCCTTTAAAAAAAAAAAAAAAATCGATTTATTTATTTATTTATCAAATGTTTATGTATTCATTTTTGAGAAAGACTGGGGGGGCAGGGGAGAGGCAGAGACAGAGCGAGAGAGAGCATTCCAAGCAGGATCCACACTGCCAGTGCAAAGCGGGATGTGGGGCTTGATCTCACCAACCATGAGATCAGGACCTGAGCCATAATCAAGAGTCAGACGCTTAACCGATTGAGCCACCTAGGCACCCCCAAAATTCGATTTATTTAAATCAAAAAACAAAAGAAACAAACAACAAAGCCCTCAAAACAGGTCACCCAGCTTCTTTAGGACTGCCTTCTGGTTTAGCAATTTTACAGTGTGATGGCTTTTTTTCCCCAGAGAAAACTCTGATAAAAGTATGGTCTATATAGAAGCAGGTAAAGATGAGTAGAAAGAGAGAGAGAAATGAAATGAGAGTGGGTGTCAGAAGGTATCAGAGTCTTTGAGAGAGACTATGCTGGAGTTAGAATTTTACTTTTTAGGCCTCAGCCTACCATTTAAAGAAGCAAACTACTGACTCTAGATTTCTGGAGTTCATCTTTTTTTTTTTTTTTTTTTTTTAATATTTTTTTTTTCAACGTTTATTTTTATTTTTGGGACAGAGAGAGACAGAGCATGAACGGGGGAGGGGCAGAGAGAGAGGGAGACACAGAATCGGAAACAGGCTCCAGGCTCTGAGCCATCAGCCCAGAGCCCGATGCGGGGCTCGAACTCACGGACCGCGAGATCGTGACCTGGCTGAAGTCGGACGCTTAACCGACTGCGCCACCCAGGTGCCCCTGGAGTTCATCTTAAATGCCTTAATTTATTCTGGAGTTCCCCCTAAATGAATTAATTTACTGATTTTGACATGTCAAAAGTTCCTCCATGACGGCCATTGTTATTCTAACTCAGTTTTTGTCCTTTATCAAAGTAAGCACAAGAGTTAGGATCACAGGGCAGCTTTATAAGGGAAGTAGGAGTTCTTCCAAGAGGAGGTTGCAATTTTGATGTAGAAGAACCCAAGAAAGACAAAAGAGGCTGTTTAGTAAGAGTGTGTGCGTGGGTGCCCTTTCTAAGCAAAGGTTAGGAAAGGGCCATGCAGTCAATGACCTGACAATGTTTTACCCTGGAATACAGACTAAAAAATGACCTTCTTTCACATGTTGACCAGACAGAGAGTACTCTCATGAACGTTTTGTAGGGGACCCAAAGCTAAGTTTGGCCAATTGCCTTTTCCTGAATTGGGCATTCGTCTAATGGATCTGCAACTGTTATCCCTTAGGCCAGCTTGGACTGGATTGGCGGCTTATTGAACCATTCCCTATGAAACACTCCCTTATACCTATATTAGAAATAAGGTGCTCCAGAACAAAACAAAAACAGTTTCATAAGACAAGACTTTATAATATAGACAAACAAAAGCAAAGGGAAAGTGAGCAGCAGGGGAATAAGCAGTTTAATGACAAAAATAGTTATCAGATGGTATATCTCCCAAACTGAAGGTCTAATAACCTTATACAAAGGCCTAGGTATAATAATTTACTAGCATGTACACCTGTAAACTAAAATATCGAATTACTTTGTACAAACATTGAGGTCTAATGATTTTATACAAAGTTACTTGGTTATAAATCATATAGGTGGTGAGAAGTCAGTGAAACCACTGGAGTTCAGATTGTCATTGGAGCTGACTTAACTGGTAGCAGATAGAAGGACAGATAGAGTTTGGGCACAATGAACCCAGTAAGCTCATGTGTTGCCTTCTGGGAAACAAGAAAGTTAGAGATTGGCGTACTTTCCCAGACTTAAGTGGGCTGACATCACCTATAGAAGCATATTTACTTGTTGACTGCCTGGCATTCTGAAATGTATTTATGGGGTGAGTCATTTACTGATTGGTTGACCCTCAGAAGTTAGGGACTATCACTGACTGGTTAGCTTTGTAAAAGTGTGTTAACTGAGGTGAGTTATCATTCATTGAGCCAATGGATTTAAAACTGATTCTGGATACTGTGATTATAGGAACAATCAAACTTGTCCTAAGAATGTGGCAATTAAAAAAAAACTATTTAATGTTTATTTTTGAGAGAGAGAGAGAGAGAGACAGAGTGTAGCGGGCAAGGGGTAGAGAGAGAGGGAGACACAGAATCTGAAGCAGGCTCCATCCGGGCTCAAAGCTGTCAGCAGAGAGCCCAATGTGGGGCTTGAACTCACGGACTGCGAGATCATGACCTGAGCGGAAGTCGGATGCTTAACCCACTGAGCCATCCAGGTGCCCTGAAACTTTTTTTTTTTTTTTTGAAGTTTATTCATTTATTTTGAGAGACAGAGCAGGGAGGGTGAGAAAGGAGAGAAAATCCCAAGCAGGCTCTGTGCTGTCAGTGCAGCACCTGATGCAGGGCTCAAACTCACTAACCCACTAACCCTGAGATCATGACCTGAGCCGAAACCAAGAGTCAGACCAGGGGGCGCCTGGGTGGCGCAGTCGGTTAAGCGTCCGACTTCAGCCAGGTCACGATCTCGCGGTCCGTGAGTTCGAGCCCCGCGTCGGGCTCTGGGCTGATGGCTCGGAGCCTGGAGCCTGTTTCCGATTCTGTGTCTCCCTCTCTCTCTGCCCCTACCCCGTTCATGCTCTGTCTCTCTCTGTCCCCAAAAAAATAAATAAACGTTGAAAAAAAAAATTAAAAAAAAAAAAAAAAAAAAAGAGTCAGACCAGACACTTAACTAATTGAGCTGCTCAGGTGCCCCTGTGGCAACTTTTTAATATTCTCACAGTTGATACCAACTATTTGTTTTCACTAGAACAAGTGTAAGTTGAAATTTGATACAACAGAAAATTACATATTTACTTATATTAATAGATCGGAGTTTTGTGGTGTTTTGTAAAGAGCAACGTGACTAATAAGTGTTTCACTATGACAAAGTTTGAGAACCATTAGATACCACCACTAGATTAGGGTGTTTCCTAAGAGGCAAAAGTATTAGTTAGATAACTTAATCAGGAAATAGTTTATTTTTTGAATTAAATTCATTATTTTTAATATTCATCCAGCAAGAAGGAAAATATTTGGCAACATGCTGAGAGGAAGAACACAGACACTGGAAACATAGAGAGGGTGTGTGTGTTGGGACCTCAAAGGTCATAAGACTAATCTCCCTCCAAGTTCAGAAATCTCCTTTCCAATTTATACCACCCCTCACAGATGATTTCCAATCTCTGCTTGCATGCTTTAAGTAATGAGGCACTTACTACACATCACAAAGAAACTCATATTTTGAATTATTCTGATTTCTTAATGACCTAAGATCTGCTTCCTTGTACTTCTATCTGATAATTCCAGCATTTTCAAGCCACATCAAATAAATCTATTTTACTGACTTTATTGGGTCAATATGGAAGCACTTCAGATATTTGGAGGCAATCGTTATGCAACACTAGTGTATTGTAACTCTAGTGGTCTATTCAATTGCTCTGTAGGTGACAGGGTTTCTGGATTCTTATATGCCCAAGTCACTCTGATCTTAGCAGGTTTTTGTTTGTCACGGTGTCTCTTGAAATATAGCAACAACTTTCATTGGCTGAAAGCTTACTGTATGCCAGGTAGTGCTGTAAGCACTTTACATGCATTATCTCATTTAATTAGCAAAATTATCCCACAAGGAAGGCACAGTTTTATAGATGGGGAAGGAACTTAACTAACCTGAAGCGGGGAATTTATAAGTAACTTTTTCAAGGTCTTAGAGCTAGCAAACGAAGGAGTCAGAATGCAAACCTAAGCATATCCAGGCAATCTTATTTAACTTCTTTGGTTTCCTGCCTGCCAGATTATAAGGTAAAACAAAACCTCCTCCTCATCCCTTTTGCTTGACATTCCACTTCTACTACTAAGATGCTAGGTTTTTTAGCAGGCCCTTGTTGGCTTATATTGAGTTGGCAATTAGTGAAACACCTAGGTCTTTTTCACGTGATCTGCTGCTAGAATAAACCTTTATAATTCTGTGGCCATGCAACTGGATTTTTGGAACTAATTCTGTACTCTTTCTTCTTCCCTGTTCAGTTTCAATTGGTTAGCTTCAGTGCATGGTACTAACCTGTTGAGCCGTTTTGAATCCTGACTCCACTGTCTCAGCTCTGCATCAGCAACAGAATTGATACCTTCTGTCACTTCTCCTAGGTTGATGATAAAATTGCCAATCAGGATAGGGCCAAGGACCATTTTTGTCCCTGTGTTGGGAGAGAGACTTATATCTGACCGTAGTCTTTCAAGATCACCTCAAAACCTTGACTCTGAAACTATTAAGCAAACCCTTTTTCCTTCCTTTACTTTAACCTGGCGTTTCTCAGCCTTAGCCCTATTGACATTTTGGACTAGAGAATTCTTTGTAGTGGGCGGGGGGACCTGTGCATTATAAGATGTTTAGCAGCATTCCTGGCTTCCTTAGATGCTAGTAGTAATGCCCTTCCTCCCCTACCAGACAACCAGAAATGTCTCCAGACATTTTCAAATGTCTTCTGGGTGGGGGTGGGAGTGGGAGAAACAGAACAAAATTGCTCCTTGTTCTTTTGAGTATCAGTGCTCTAACTTCATGAATTGATTACTTGAGCAATCAAGTATTTATTAAGAACCTATTATTTGCCCAGGACTTGATACTTTCAACAAACACTAAAGAGGAAGAGGAAGATAAGGACCTTGATCGTGAGAAGATTATACTTTTTCCCTGGAGGGGGATGGGTGTTAACCAGCCTTTTCTCTTTCTAACCTGGAGCTTCTCACTATGATTTGAGTTGATAAAGAGGAAGGTTTGGTAAAGCTAGAGATCCAATTAGCCATTCTTGTCTTGCTTTCTCTTTTCTTACCAGCTGGGAAGCTGGTGCTTCTTTCCTCTCTCTTTCTTTTATTAAGATACAGTTAGAAGAGGGGTGCCTGGATGGTTCCTTCCATTAAGCATCTGACTGCAGCTCAGGTCATGATCTCATGGTTCCTGAGTTCAAGCCCCACGTCAGGCTCTGTGCTGACAGCTCAGAGCCTGGAGCCTGCTTCGGATTCTGTGTCGCCCTCTCTCTCTCTGCCCCTCCCCTGCTTGCGCTCTGTCTCTCTCTCAAAAATAAAATCAGTATTAAAAAATATATACAGTTAGAAGAAAGGTATCAGTCATAGGAGGCTCTGGTCTGGTGTGAGGTGGCAAATAGCCTTTCTGCCCTAGAACTAATCTGTATCTGCTGTTAGTGTGCTGTAGCTCAGAAGTTGATTTATCTTTTTTTTTTTTTTTTTTTTAAAGAAAGACAGACAACCACGTGCAACACCTCATATGGATGTGTCTGGAGTCTTGGAAGCTTGACTACCCTACGTTCTCCTACAAATGGACCTCGAGAGCTTGTTTGGAGGTTCTAGCAGGGGAACGCAGCTACTCGTATACCCTTGACAGAAGAACGGTCCTCCTCTATCGGGGAAGGTCGTCCTCTTCGACCGAGCGAGCTCACAGCTTCAGGAGGGACGCACATGGAGTGGTGAGGGAGGAAGGGGACACCCGCCTAGCTAGCCAGATCAGCCGAATCAACCCTGGCGATCACTCGGGGGACAGATGTTGTGGCCAGATCGCCCTCACATCTGAGAAGTTGATTTATCTTCTGATCTTAAAATGCTAAGTCTGATGCAAGGTATAAAAGTTTCTCTCCTGCCACCCCTAACATGAAACAAAAACAAATCTTCAGCATACTTACAAGCGTGTAATATGAACATCAGTGTCCCTAACAGTGAAGCAAACGCTGACTTGGTTTCAGGGAGCTGCTCTTCCCACAGTGCTCCTGCCCCTTCACCAGCATGCTCCCCCTCCTTGCTATCTCTCCACCCCAGGGAAACATGGTCAAGGAATCAGATACTGAGATATAGTATAAAAAGATTTTATTTCAAAATGCAAAATGGTGGTCACCGTAATAATAATAATATAAAAAGCATTTCCCCTCCTTCCACCCTAGTGCAAAATGGTAGATGCACTCAGATAGCTCAAAGACACATAGTTTTGTATGTGTCTTCCTGCAGTGCTGCACAGCAGCAAAACTCAATCCCAAACTCCTTTTGGTGGATCCGTGTGGTAGTTCAGTTCTAGAAGTCAGTGGCTTCTCAGATGTAAGTCCAAACAGCACAGGACTCCTGCTCTCTCCCACTTGGGCCTGACCCTACGCGCGCTCTCTTCTCACGCTCAGGCTATCTGTCCCCTCCCTCTGCCGGCTCCCAGGGGTCCTAGGAGGCGTGCAGCCTGTTGGAGAGCGCCCGGCTGCAGAGGACGGCCTCCTGCTGCTTGCCTTTCTCTAGCGGGGCCTGGGTCTCCAGGACCTTCCGTTCCCGGGCGGCCTGCAGCTCGGCCACCGCTGCCTCCCTGTCCCGCAGGCGGCTGGCGGCCGTGAAGGGGCTGCACACAGTCTCCACCAGGCCGATCACCACGCCGAAGAAGGCCAGCACGCTGCCCAGCACGTACAGCTTCACCAGCTTCCGATTGGGCTTCTGGGCCATCATCTCCCTGGCCAGCGGGATCAGCTCCTGCACCGTTTCCATCTCGGGGGCGGGGATGACCTGCGGGAGGAGCGGCGCAGGAAAGGGGCCCGTTCAGCCACGGAGGGATGGCCACGGCCTTCCCGAGCACCCTTCTCTCGGGTGTCCCGCAGGAAGGGGGACCCGCCCCGGACCCCGCCCAACCGCGCTCTGCCCGGCGGGGCTCACCTTGGAGGCGCAGCGCGAGCGGGAGGCAGCGCGAGCGGGGGGCGGCGGCGCGGCGGCGGTCAGCGCGTCCGGGGTCCGGCCGGCCTCTGCGCTCTCCTCCTCTTCGGCAGCCGCGGCTCTTCCAGGTGGAGACTCCGCAGCTGGCACCTTGGCAGCGTCCCGGGGCCGCTTATATCTTTCCTCTGAGACCCGCCTATCGGGCTCCCAGGGCCCCGGGCCAGCGCAGTTCTTGCCAGAGGAAGGAGGGGTGAGGAAGGGGAAGGGGCGGGGCGGGGGAGGGGAGGGACCGGGAAGGGCCCAGGGGAGGCGGCCGCGAGCAGTGCACCTCCAGGCGGTGTGAGCTGCGAGTCCCGGGCAGGGGAGACCGCGGCGGGGGTGCGGGGTGGGGTGCGGCCGCAAAGCAGGAGGACCCACTCCGGGTCCGCACAAGGGTGAGGACCCGGCACCCTGGGTATCGTGTACAGTTCCGACGTGACTCCTCCTTAAGAAGTGTGGGTGGGTGCGCAGCTTCCCTTGTCTGGGGCGACCCTAGAGGGACCCCTATGAGGACATGGGTTGGGGGCGGGGGAGGTTCTACGTAACCGGAAAATCTTTAGTTTTTATTCCTAAGGGGTGTCATCTTCCCACAGGTGTGGGGATCGGAGGGGAGAAGGCAAGGGGAGGGATCATGGTTAAGGAACGGAACAGGTCTCCAGGCTCTGTGTGTGCTTGTGTTTCTTTCCGGCCTGACTGGTTTTATTCACAGGTGCTTGCATTGCTACGGTAACTTGATAGATAACTATTTATCGAGGGTACCCTTTAATTGCAGGTGTATGTGTGATACGTCTCTGTGCTTGCCTCTGTTGGTGTATGTACTTCTGTGTCAGGGAACTACCATTAAATCCAATGATCCCCACTCCTACTTGAGAAGTGCAGTTTGGGGGTTTGGGGGGACCTGAAGATGGAAAGGAGCTGTTGATAAATTTCCTCTGCGGGTCTGGAATGCAGTTAGTTTATGCTCTCAATAATTATTTGCCACTTCCCTGGGTCTGGGGGTGCCATACCACAGAGCCAGTTCAGCTTATGGAAACAGGGGCGGAAGGGTGAGAATAGAGGGTTTGGGTAAGAGTTAAAGAGACAATTCTTGGAGGGCTCCCGGCTGGCTCAGTTCAGAAGAGCATGTGACTCTTGACCTCAGGGTCATGAGTTTAAACCTGACTTTAGGAATAGACATTACTTAAGTAAGACTTAAAAAGAGAGAGCATTCTTTGAAGCAAGTGTGAAGAGAGTAAGATACATTTTGGCCTGGGTGAAAACATCCTCACCTTGGGGTAGGGTGTAAGGATAAAACTTTGGTTATCCACTTATCCGAGTTAGCTAGCAAGAGGGGAGAAGCAGAGGTAATTGGGCCAAAGGGCTGCAAGCAGTGAAGGGAGAGGGCAGGAGGAGGAGGGGGAAATCAGACTGGCCAGAAAATTGTAAAGGTCAGTGATGCAATCTTGCAACAGTTTGTCATAGGCTGAGTGCTGTGAGGAGGGACTGGGTAAAGGGCGGCTTCAGAGATCAAGTGTTTGAGTCCTTGCAAATTTTAACAGTAATCTTTTTTTTTGGGGGGGGGGTTGGTGCTGAGGCAGTTTCCCAATTTGGTTAAAAAAGGCAACAATAATAACTACCCTATGCCGTGGCTATTAGTATTCCAGGTAATAAGATCTATATATGCTTGCAGATTGGGCAAGGTTACTTAAATAGCTTTTGTAAAATTCTACATTTTAGTCTGTACCCAAGCAGTCAAGGTGACGTGGGGCCCAACAGGGGTTATTCCTAGACGGTGGTGTCCTGGTGCTTATTGTTCTTTTAATGTTGTCAGACAGGAAATTTGCGCAACAAGGGACCAATTTGAGATTAATATCAATCTTGGCATTTTCTGTGAATCTTCCTTACAATTTTGGAGAAGTCTCCAATACCTGGCAGAAATGATACATGAGCTTTCTCAAGATTTGTGAGTGTTCCAAACATTGTGGCCTCTGGAAGAGTGTATGATGTGTACCTTAATATCAGAGCTTTCACCTGGTTTCTTCTCTGAAAGTGAGTCAGCCCAGCTTTGGACCCAAAACTCTGAAATTGACTCAATGGTAAGCATTTCCGGTATTTCTGTAAATCAAAGACGAAAACCGCATGTCTTCCAAGGTCAGCAGACTGTAATTTACCTACAGTTCCCCTTTCTTGTGATTTGCTGTGGCAGAATACATCAGCATCTCAGATAAGTTCTTCTCTTCCCCTCTTTGATAATCTGACTTTGACCCCCAGACCCCACCAGCTTGCTGGCCAGACGGAGACAGACACAGCAGCAGGAGGTATGGATTGGAGTTGCCAGTGCATTGGGTGCTTCTGGTTTAGGTGGTAGCTGGGGCTGAGTGGGAGATGGTGGGAACCAAAGGCTGAGGAATCCAGGGCCACCACATGTTTAGGAATTTCTGATAGCTCCTCTGTCTAGTGGGGCAAGAGAACCCAACTTCTAGGGTAGCAGGTTAGGTAGGGCTTGAGAAACTAAGCATGTGCTTTGTGCTGATGTCACTTTAGAGATGTAAAGCCTTGTGTTGCATCACACAGGTCAGACACAGGTTATAGCTCTGAAGGCCGGACCAGCTACAGGGTCATCAACCATTTCAGTGTGCCTAGGGCTAAGGGGTTTCCCTGAGTGCAGGAATTAACAGGGCTGAGAGTGGGACAGCTCTGGGTAAACTGGGATAGTTGGTCACCCTACCCTGGAGTCTATCCTAACATTTAATTCTGCCATTTCTAGGAAGGTAGGAAAGGCTAGTTTAAAGTGTGTTTGTTTTCGGGGGGCCTGGGTGGCTCAGTTGGTTAAGCGTCTGTCTCCTGATCTCAGCTCTGGTCATGATCTCATGTTCGCGAGCCCCACGTAGCACTCTGTGCTGATGGCATGGAGCCTGCTTGAGATTCTGTCTTTCCCTGTCTCTCCCCCTCCCCCACTCATTCTCTCTCTCTCTCTCTCTCTCTCTCTCTCTCTCTCTCTCTCTGTCTCTCCCTCTTTCAAATAAATAAAACTAAAAAATTTGTGTTTACAGGGGTGCCTGGGTGACTCAGTAGTCGGTTAAGCATCCGACTTTGGCTCAGGTCATGATCTCATTGTTCATGGGTTCAAGCCCCGTGTCGAGCTCTGCGCTGACAGCTCAGAGCCTGGAGCCTGTTTTGGATTCTGTGTGTGTCTCTCTCTGTGTGTCCCTCCCCTTCTTGCACTGCATCTCTCTCAAAAGTAAATAAATGTTACAAAAAATTTTTTAAAAATTTTGTTTATTTTGCTTTCCAAATCCCTTTCTCCCAAACATTAAAATACCCAGAGCCATCTGCAGAGGAAACAGTCACAAAGGTACAACAGGTAGTCTTAGGGATAAGTGCAGAGGTGGGATAGAGCTGTCCCAACAACTGTGCTTTGGGGATTGAAGGAACAGGAGACCGAGGCCTTTTGGATGATTGGTTGTATATGAACTTCAATGATTAGTATTATTATTTTGTTACCAGCTCCTTGCTGCCTAAAGTCACTGCTCACCCCTGGTATTCCAGGAGGCAGGAGGGAGAAGATCATCCATCATAGAAGATAGGATAAAATCATTTGTAAATCTTACACTCAGTCCTTAGAGTTACTTTCATCTCATGTATGCTAGTTGGAGAGGTTTCTCATCTCTCAAATATCAACGGATGATTTTTATTTTATTTTTTATTTATTATTATTTTTTATTTTATTTTATTTTTATTTCTATATGATTTTTAAATTTATACATGATTTTAGTTTAGTTTATTTATTTTTAAAAGTTTATTTATTTATGTTGAGAGAGTGAGTGGGGGAGGAGCAGAGGGAGACAGGGAGAGACAGAGAATCCCAAGCAGCCTCTGCACTGGCCCCAATGAAGGGTTTGAACTCACAAACCTTGAGATCATGACCTGAGTCCAAGTCAAATACTTAACCAATGGAGCAACCCAGGTGCCCCTTAACGGATGATTTTTAAATCTACACTCTAACCTTTATCTTCCTCTGGTTTTGTAGATTAGAGTTCTAGAGGCTAGACATTTCTGTGTGAATCTCCTGCTTTTATCAAAAACTTAACACACTTTAAACAAGACTCCCGATATTCTCTGTACTCTTACAAATGAAGTCACCTCAGTATCCTTGTGGCTAGCAGTGCATCTCCATTTTACCCATTCTCTGGGCCTGAGATACTGTGGCATTTTCTTAGAGAGGCTTCTTTCCTGACGGCTCTATCCCACCATTCCCTACTTAGTGTCCTATTTATTTTCTTCATAGCATTTAGTACCTGACTTTATATTGATGAACTGTTGGTTTGCTTTTGTGTTGTCTTCCATGGTAAGCTTCAGTGAGGGCTGGGACTTTGTTTTGCTTTTCACTGTGTCCCTAGAACCTTGTATGATTGTTGACATATAGTAGGTTCTTAATAGGTAACTATGGGATTAATTAATGTCTTCTCCGTTGGACTGGCAAGGGAAGGACTATGTTTATTAAGTTTGCATGCAGTCAGATGTTTAGTGTATGCTCAAAGAAGCATTTAGGGTATTTTTTTTTTTTTTTTTTTTTTGGTAGGCTCTATGCCCATCATGGGGCTTGAACTCACAACCCCTTGATCAAGAGTTGCAAACTCTACCTACTGAACCAACCAGTAGGCATCCCACTGTTTTTGGGTTTTGACAGTTTTATTTTCTCCTTGTCCTTCTTCTGCTTCTCCTTCTTCTCCTTCTTCTTCTTTGCCTTTCATCTTGTCCTCTGTACTCCATTTCAAACACTACCACCAAATAAGTCTTCCTAAAATTAGATTTTTATTCTTAATGCCTGTTTAAATCCCAGATCATTTCTCATTGCCTACATGAACCTGGATTCTGCATATTGGATTTACTTGATCAGTAATCCTGGAATCTGATACTTCTATGATCTGCCCTTCCCTACTCATCTCCATTCCATTCTATTCCATTATATTCCATTCTCCAACTAGAACCCTTTGCTCCACAGATGGGTTTCTCATAGCCCGAGTCCATTCTCATTGTGGTTGCCTCACTTTTGCTCATAATCTTCCTACCTGAAATGCGGTTGTCTTTCTCCTCTGTCTTCCTTCCTTCAGTTCATGTACTCGGAGAAGCCACCAGCACACCCTGATCTCTCTTTTCTGTGAATTTCAGCTGCCTTTGTGGCTCATTCTGCACGGGTTGGCACTGCACCGTGTACTGTTCTCTACAGCTCTCTCATTGTTCCCTGTGGGCTAGCCCTGTCTCTGTGGAAGACCAGATCTTTGTACCTTTCATGGTGCTAATGTATAATAGGGGCTTAATCAATACTAGTTAGATTGACCTGAAAGTCAGTATTGAGACAGAGATTACAAAATGATCAGACTCTCTTGGGATGTCATTTTAGGCACAGTAGCTTGTCCTTGGCTCAGAGCCTTGGGGTCAAAATTGCCCAAGACCTGGCAACTTGGCTTAGTTCCTTCCACTCTGTCTTCCTCACCTTTCACTTCCACTCCCAACATAGTGTCTGACATTGCAGGGATTGGCTTATTCTGGGGCACTCCTCCAGCCTGCTCCTGGGGCCTCAGGGTCTTGGCAAATCAACACTGATGAGCAGACCCTTGGTAGACATTTTGCTTTAGTCCCTCATGGCCTCTGGCCAAGCAGAGTCACTATCTGCTGGGCCATGCAGGATGTGCTGGGAGCAACACCCTACTGCCCACATACCATGTCTGAATTGCACTGCTCTACTTTGTAAGGTTGAATCAGCGCAGGGAATTTTTCTCAAGCTCAAATCCCAGCTAGACTTAACAGAATAGGGTTCTGGAGTCAAACAGACTTGGGTTCATTCAAGACCTGTCTTCTCTTACCAGGGTCTGACCTTGGACAAGTGACCTAACTTCTCTAGTCTCCATTTCCTCATCTGTAAAGTGGGGTTGATGATAACACCTATGAAATGAGATGTGATAAAGACTGGATGAGCTAGAGAACTGGAAAAGGCTTAGCAGTCTGGCACAAATGAAGCAATCAATACATGTCATTGATTCAGTCATTACTCTGTTGTCTTTGCCCCCTGCTTGTGTCAGCAATTCTTGTAGTCCTTTATCCCAGCCCAGGTCATTCACATTCTCTAGGTGACATATAGTCAGCAATAAGATCCAAAAACACTTGTTGAAGGGGCGCCTGGGTGGCTCAGTTGGTTAAGTGTCTGACTATTTGGTTTGGGGTGCCTGGATGGCTCATTCCGTTAAGCATCTGACTTAGGCTCAGGTCATGATCTTGTGGTTCATGAGTTCAAGCTCCACGTGGGTCTCTGGGCTGACAGCTCAGAGCCTGGAGCCTGCTTTGGATTCTGTGTCTCCCTCTCTCTCTCTCTGCCCCACCCCCCCAAAAAAATAAATTAACATTTGGGGAAAAAAAACCCAAAAACATTTGTTGAAGCCAGCCATGTATCCATTACTGTGTTAAGTATAGTTATAGAAAGCAAAATACAACATTGTTTAAAAAAAATATATTTGAGAGAGAGAGCAAAGGGCAGGGGCAGAGAAAGAGGGAGAGAGTGTGGAGCCTGATGCTGGGCTCGATCTCACGATCATGACCGAGCTGATATTAAGAGTCAAGACACTTAACCAACTGAGCCACCCAGGTGCCCCAGAATACAACATTGCTTTTGCCCTCATGAAGCTCATAGTCAAGTAGAGGACTCAGACATTAAATAAATTATTACAATATCCTAGGATGAGCACAATAATAGAAATATACACCAGGGAAACAAATAGAGTAGAATGGGTACTATATTGATTCAGTTTGGGGAGGAAGTTGTCAAAGAAGGCCCAAGAGTGGATGATGCCTGAGCAGCTGAAGGTATTAAAGGATGGATGATGTTCATCAGTGACTCTGGGAGTGGGGGCTCAGGGTTGGGGGAGGACTGGAATGAAAGAGGGCTGCATATAGAAAGGGTAGGATGGGGGCGCCTGGGTGGCGCAGTCGGTTAAGCGTCCGACTTCAGCCAGGTCACGATCTCGCGGTCTGTGAGTTCGAGCCCCGCGTCAGGCTCTGGGCTGACGGCTCGGAGCCTGGAGCCTGTTTCCGATTCTGTGTCTCCCTCTCTCTCTGCCCCTCCCCCGTTCATGCTCTGTCTCTCTCTGTCCCAAAAATAAAAAAAATAAAAAAAAAACGTTGAAAAAAAGGAAGGGTAGGATGTATGAAAATACATTTTGGGGTCCAAGAGAAGTTAAGCAAAATTGGTGTCAGAACATAAAGGATGGGTTTTGGGAAATGGCAGGAAATGAGGAGGAAGTAGTAGGCACAGAAACCATAATGAACAATTATGCATATGGTCACCTACATATGTGATGTCTAGTAACTAATGACCACTCCCATATTCTAGAAATACATTCTTCTTGGCTTCCATGTCATATTCTTCTAATTTTCCTCCTATTCTATTCTGGACACTCTTTAGTTCTTTTTCTCACTTTTGCCTTTTATACAACGTCTATACGACCTCTTTTTCTCACTTTTGCCTTTTATACAACCTCTATACGACCTCTTTTTCTCGCTTTTGCACTTCTCAGGACTCAGTCTTGGAACCTCTTTTTAAACTCTACACATTCTCAGGGCGCCTGGGTGGCGCAGTCGGTTAAGCGTCCGACTTCAGCCAGGTCACGATCTCGCGGTCCGGGAGTTCGAGCCCCGCGTCAGGCTCTGGGCTGACGGCTCAGAGCCTGGAGCCTGGTTTCCGATTCTGTGTCTCCCTCTCTCTCTGCCCCTCCCCCGTTCATGCTCTGTCTCTCTCTGTCCCAAAAACAAATAAACATTGAAAAAAAAAAAGTTAAACTCTACACATTCTCTTCAAGTGATTTAGATTCCTTGCAAGGCTTCCATTATTGCTCTGTAAAGATGACGTATACATCTGAGCCCTAGACCTCTGTATCTTCCTGCCTAGTCTACATCTTGACTTGGATATCTTGCAGGTATCGAACTTTTCATATCTGAAGCCAAAGTTGATATTTCCACCTCCAAAATTTGCACCACCATCTTTCCTGGTCAAGGCTTCACAATCTATCTGGTAGCCCAGGTTGTAAGCCTGGGAGTCATCCTTTTCTCCTCTCTCTCTGTCACCTCTCATACATGATCATCAAGACTTGTTATTCTGGGGCACCTGGGTGGCTCAGTCATTAAGCATCTGACTTCAGCTCAGGTCATGATCTCATGAGTTCACTTGGTGAGTTCGAGTTTCACATCAGGTGAGCACAAGCCCCACTTTGGGTAAGCACAAGCCTGATTTCAGGTGAGCTCCAGCCCCACTTTGGGTAAAAACACGAACCTTAAGCCCTGGGTGAGCCCCACTTCTCTATCTCTCTGTCTCTCTCTTTCTCTCCACACCCTCCCTCCCTCTCTCTCTCTGCCCCTTGCTCACTTGCCCCCCCCTAAAAAAAAAGAGTTATCATTCTGCCTCTTAAATACCTCTTGATTTTGTTTTCTATCCCCCTTGCCACCCTCCTAGTCTAAACCCTCATCATCTTACCTGCACTATTGCTGTGATCTCATAACTGGTCTCTCTGCATTGGGTCTTGACCTATCCAATCCAGTCTAAGCCAGCCCAATCCAATCCAATCCAATCCAATCCAATCCAATCCAGTATAATCTTAAAAAAAAAAAAAAGCAAACTTATCATGTCATTCTTCTTTTTAGAACCCTTCGATGGCTCCCCATCTTGCCCTTTGCATAATGCCCTGGATTCTTAGCATGGTGTATAAGTTCACTCATGACTTTGTCCTTGCCTTTTTTTCCAGTTTCATTGTATATCCCTCAACCCTTACTTTCTAGGTGCTAGCCCCACTGGTCTGTTCCTTCATAACTTCAGATCCTTCCTCATGTTGTTCTCTCCACCTGGAACACTCTCCTCATTTCCCATGATCTGGTGAACATTTACTCATCCTTCAAGTGTCACTGTCCTCTCACTGTCTCAGAGAAGCCTTCCCTGCTGCTTGGATGAGGGAAGCACCCTGTGCTGCATGGTTCCCACAACCATTTCACTTTTCTTCTCATGACCGTTGTCTGTTTCTATTGCAAGACTGTCAGCTCTATGAAGGTGGCAACTATCTCTGTCTTGTTCAGTACACTGTTCTCAGGGCTAGCACAATGCGAAGTCCACTGAGTTATTTAATCATAGCTATCAATTTATCTTATATTGAATTGGTTATCCTGCTGGCAGTCAGAGAAATTGATGGATTTCAGACAGCAGCACAGTACAACAAGTTTGGCATTTTAAGTAGATCACTATTGGAGTGAAGAATACATGAGTGGAGCAAGATGAGAGGCAGCGAGTGGGATATTTTTAGAGTAATTCAGGTAGTCATGGACTAGGCTGAGATAAAGGTAATGTGGATAGAGGGAGACAGATTTGAGTGATGAATTGTAGGTAAAGCTGGAAGACTTAGTGCTGTAGAAGAGAAAAGGAGTTAGAGGTGACTCCCAGGTTTGGAGAGAAAAGAAAGAAGAACACGTTTGAGGAGGAAGAGAATGAGTTCCATTTTGGTTATAATGAGTTTGGGCTGTTTGTGAGACATGCAAGCAAAGATGGTCATTAGGTGGTTGTATATGAATCATGAATCTGGAGCTCTGGAGAGAGATTGGGTTGGGAGTTGAAGATTTGAGAGGTTTCAGTGAGTTGAGAGTGGCTGAGATCTTGGAAATGGGGAAATACCCCATGAGAGAACAGAGACAAGAGAGAAAGGATGGGAATATGGGGACTGTGGAGATATTGTTTGCCTTGGGCTAGGGGTGAAGCAGAGCAATAGGTCTTATTCCTAAATCAGCTTATGGAGTAGTTGTTCTAAGAGTATGTATCACCAAATCTGCTTTTCTCCCTTCACATCCAGACTCTAGACCAGGAGCCCTCTTGGAATAAAGGACTCATTTCTTTATCTCTTTATTATTTTTAAGTTAAAATTCAAGTTAGTTAATACACAATGTAGTCTTGGCTTCAGGAGTAGAACCCAGTGATTCATCTCTTACATATGACACCCAGTGCTCATCCCGAAAATTCCCTCCTTAATGCCCATCAACCATTTAACCCATCCCCCCCACCCACCACCCCTCCAGCAACCTCAGTTATTCTCCGTATTTACGAGTCTCTTGTGGTTTGCCTCCCTCATTGTTTTTATCTTATTTTTCCTTCTCTTCCCTATGTTCATCTGTTGAGTTTCTCAAATTCCACATGTGAATGAAATCATATGATATCTGTCTTTCTCTGACTGACTTGTTTTGCTTAGCATAATACCCTCAAGTTCCATCCACGTTGTTGCAAATGGCAAGATTTCCTTCTTTTTCATCGCCGACTAGTACTGGTAGAATCACATCTTCTTTATCCATTCGTCAGTCAATGGACAGGTCTGTCAGAGTGGCTAAAATTAGCAATTCAGGAAACAACAGATGTTGGCAATGATGCAGAGAAAGGGGAACACTTTTGCACTATTGGTGGGATTGCAAACTGGTACAGACACTCTGGAAAACAATATGGAGGTTTTTCAAAAAACTAAAACTAGAACTACCGTATGACTTAGCAAAGGACTCATTTCTAATGTGGTAGACAGAATTTTAAGATGGCTTCTGATGTACAAGCCCTTTAAAACCCCCAGCATTTGTGAATAGGATGGGATAGTGCCCCCATGATTAAGTTATATTATTGGACAGATGATTTAATAAAATTAAAAATTCTGGTGTACCTGAGTGGCTCAGTTGGTTAAGTGTCCAAATCTTGATCTCAGCTTTGTCTTGATCTCAGGATTGTGAGTTCATGCCCATGTTGGGCCCTACGATGGGCATGAAGCCTACTTAAAAAAAAAAATCAGTTCATCAGTCACCTGAATTGCATTTCAAGCATTCAACAACCACAAGTAGCTAGTGGCTACCATATTGGACAGCACAGGTATAGAACATTTCCATCACTGCAGAAAGGTCTATAGACGCAGAGCACTGGGTCTCAATCTATGGAACGGTAGGAAATCATCTGGGAAGTGGTTCTCAATTCTGGCTACAGATGCTGTCTGAATTCTTTGTTCCTCTTTATAACTAAAATTGTTTATTAACAGTTGTCTACAATCACTATATCTATTTCTTCATCAACCATTCACTCTTTTGCCCATGTCCATCTGGCTTCCATTACCACCACCCCACCAAAATCCAATGGGATATTTATTGAATGAACTGGGTTTTATCATTCAACAGATAATAACTATTTCTTCCTTTTAGAAACACCTTTTCTCTTTGCTTCAGGGACACTGCACTCTCCTTTTCTTCATTGTTCCACCTTAGTTTCTTCTTCCCAGATTTCCTTCATTACATCTTTCTTTTCTATCAGTCAGTGGCTCTTAATCTTGAACATGCATTAGAATCACTGGGGAGCTTTTAACATTTCTGAAGACCAGGCTAGATCAATTAAATAAAAAATCTTGCCAAGTAGGACCCAAAGATCAGTAATGTTTAAAGGTCTAAAGGTGATTCCAATGTGTAGCCAAGGTTGTGAATTACTCTCTTAATGCTGGGGGTTTTTCCAGTGTCCTACCATGATTCCTCTTCTCCATCTACAGTATTTCCCTAGGTCAGTGGTTCTCAGCCCTGGCTCCACTTTAGAATCATCTTGGGAGTTTTTCAAAGCCATCATTGCCTGGGAGGTCCCCAAGGTGGATCCACCTTAATTCCTGTGGGTGACTCTAGTATCTCCTATGGCTTAAACAAGACTTGAGAGGTCCTAAGCCCTGAAAAGATTGAGCTTTCCACCCTGCCCATGTAAATAAAAATAATAGCATTAAATTTTAAAATATATATTGGGGATTTACATACAGCCTTCTAATTTTGCACAAGATGTTTACTTCCATATCTTAAAAAAAATTTAAATATAAAAATTTGTAAAAAAAATGTTGGTACCTCTACTTTGCTGGCACCTTAAATACACATTTAACCTCCCTTTGGAAGTCCAGCCCTAAATCTCATCCCAAAGGTCGCCTCCTTGGAGAGACTCCTCTTATCCATCCCTTCTAAAGTGGCACTCCCAATATCCTGAGATCCATATCTACTGTATCATCCCATTAAAATAATATTTCACAAAAATTGTGAAATTTGTAATTGTCAGATTTAGTCTTTGGTTTACTTGTTTATTGTTTACCTCTTGTCTGTCTTTTTTGCGGCTATCTTGTTTGTCCTCATCTAGCACAATGCCTGGTACAAAATAAGTGTTCAATAAATATGAACAGAATGAATGAATGAATGAATGAATGAATGCTGATGTATGGCAAGTAGCAGTGAGTAGATTAATACCAAGGCATGTAGGCCACCTTGGGTTGTTACCCGTAAAAGTCTGTCTTCATGGGGTGGGATGGGAGAATTGAGTCTGTGAAAAGGGAGGACCCTGACTGGTTACACGGAGGGAGGCCCTTGGCTCCAGTAACCTGGTCAAGGCTTAGAGCAGTAGGAACATGCCATGATGTTGGGTGAATTCTGGGGCTGATGAAAACTAGTATTTATTTTTAGGTTGTAGTTTCCCGGTGTCACTTCCAAATTTTCAGTACAGTTTCTTAAACTCAGCAGCTATGTGTTTTGTTCTTTGGGGAATGGAGGAAGGATTGTGTCTTTGGGTCTGAGGTCAAAATAGGCCAGAGAGCTGGTTAAAAGAAAGCTGTGAGTATTTGAGGACAAATGGCAACTAGAATGAACTTGTATTATCTGCTAGTATTTCCTTAGAACTGTCAGCATTATGGTTTTTTTGATAGTAGAAGAAAGGGTGATTTGGATGGCTAAAGAAGTTGAGATCACTGTTGTTACATAATTAATAAATTATTTGGTAATTATGTGTTTAGCATCTGTGTCCCATGAGACAGCAGTCTCCCTCCAGACAGTGATTCTGTCTATTTACTACTGGTCACTGGGTGCCTTGCTTGGTGGATGCTCAGTAAATATTTGTTTTGTGAATGAATGGTTCTGGATGTTTTTGTGTTTCTGGGTTAAAAGTCAGAAGAGTCTGCTGACATGTGATGAGGAGAGCCGGAAGAAAAGCCCAGGCTCTGAGGATGAGGAGCTGATAGAAGCTGGGGGTGGAGGGGTGTTATGTACACAGTCTGATTTGCTGGGAGGGTTCACATCCAAGTCCAGGCCACCAGAACAGCTGGAGGGATAACAGGACACTGTTGGCCCTAGTTAATGAATTTCGAGAGACAACTATTCTGAGACCCTGTTGGGTTGTGGGAAGGGGTTTTTTAGTGTCTTAGGCTTGGTGCTCATTGGCCCAGGGTTGGAATGGGCCTACAAGTACCAATGGAATACATTATCTTTGGCAGCACAAGGACAGGTAGGGGCTGACAGACCTTAGGCTACGTATGTTCCCTGATTCTCTGAGAGTAACAAAGAATTCTTGAAACATGTTGAGGAGTTCTTGTGTCCTAAGAACCTCTCTCCACTTGTGCCCTTTCCTCCCTTGGACCCACATTTATTCCTTTCATTGCCTCTAACTATTCTAAAAGCTGGGTCTTATATGCCTTGAGTGGCCTGGGTCCATAGCCTGAGCACAGAAGTATTTCAGTTCCCCAAACCAAAAATACTGCCATTTTGATTCCTGGCCTTTCTCTCCCCAAGTACCAACCATGGTAGATGGAATAGGAAGCCTAACTTTGAGAAACTGTTGATCAGCAGATTGGCTCATCATGAATTTTCTCGGGTTCTAGTTCTTAGGAGAAAAAATATTTACTTTTCTCTCTATGTTGTCCTGAAAGGGAATTATGTGTCAATATTCATGACAGCATATTTTTCAACTTTTTGTTAGGTTTTCCCTTGCCCTATGGATCCATACTAATAAATCA
The DNA here is from genome assembly GCF_022079265.1 of Lynx rufus. Taxonomy (NCBI): domain Eukaryota; kingdom Metazoa; phylum Chordata; class Mammalia; order Carnivora; family Felidae; genus Lynx; species Lynx rufus. The sequence continues at coordinate 30,405,328 of NW_025814829.1, read as the reverse complement.
ATATCTGTTTTTGAGCACCTACTATGTACAAACACTGGGCTACGCACTCATTAGGGGATAAAAAGAATGGCCAAGGGTCATTCCTGTCCTCAAAGAGTTTACAATCAAGATTTGGGGACAAATCACAAAATAACTAAAATTTGAATAGGTGTTAATATGTAAATTTGGTGTAGAAGGGATTTACAAACAGAACAGTGCTGATTGTTGCTTGAATTGTAGAAGTAAGGTCTGCTGCTGGGACTTGGGAAGGATTTACAAAGAATAGCTGAGAAGTCATCACTGATCCAGGAACCTGATCCAACTCTTGGATTTAGAATTTATCCAAGTACACAAGAGATGGAGATGGCCAGGCAGACAGGCGGAGCTGAATGAATTGAGTCTAAATATGGTCAAGGGAATGGAATGGCTGGATCAGAGCACTTGTGTGAAGGTTGCTGTTTGAGATAAGGTCAAATGTGCAGCTTTTTCAGCAGCACCTGAGAGTCTGGCTGTGGACTTGGTATTTTAATCTGGAGATGATGGAAAGCGTACAGGTCAAAGTGCATACCAAATCCAGCTCAGCAGATGGAGTGCTAGGCGAGTGCTAATAAGATGAAATGTACACTGGAAAAAGTGCAAAGGCATGTGTGTGTGTCTATGTGTGTATGTGTATGTGCATGTACCTCTGAAGAAGGGCAAAAGTTCAACGTGTAGGCCATGGTTTTAACAGTATTTGATTTGAGACAAGATAGAGATGTTAATGTGTCTATAAGCTCAATATGGGTCCTTGGTGTGATTTGGCTGAGAAAAGAGCCTCCTGTACTTCAGGCTCCAACAGCAGGAGTAGAGTTGCCAGAACAAAAGTTGTACTGGAATGCTGTTTTCTTTCCCTAGGTCCTTGAAGACAACTGCTTTGATAAGATGTCTAATATTCATACAGGAGCTTCGCGAGCTCTTCCCTGGGGGAGAGTCTTATTCTCATGTGCTATTCCATTCAGGTTTTTCTAGGACTCAGAGCCAACTTCACTTTCTCAAACCATCGCACATCTTCATGCAGAGTTTACTGAGCCACCTGATGTGACATGTTCAAAACCTGTCTGGGAGAAGAAGTATCGATGTACAACCAGGTGAGCAAGCATTTGTCTGAGGCAAAAGAGTGTTCTCTGAGACATAGAATTTCTGGGGCTAAAACAAGGAGAATCCTGGAAAACTGCAGTGGTTAGTCACCCTACAACATACCAGAATCTTTTCCTTGAAGATTCGCCCCCAACCCCCGTGATTTTTCTCTCAGAAACTAGAGCAACCTGCCTGTCTCATAGATATTTATCCTCTATCTACATCTTGTAGAGATCTCACAGGCTATGTTTCTAAGGTTTTCCAAGGGGATACCACTGGTGATGCTTTAGGTTTTGCAAATCTAAAATATTCACCAGGCCATTTTTTCCTATCACTTTCCTTGAGATGTTGTATTCCACAAACTATTCCATGTGACTTTTCCTTTTTGTCAAAAACAGATTCCCTTAATCTTGGGAGGACCAGATATACAATGGAAAGAATTTGGATTTTTGGAAACTCAAAGATACGCTGATGGATTCTGGTTTCACCATATACTAGTTGTGGTAGACAGTGCTGTTTGTTCACCACGCTGTATTGCATTTTCCTTTTCTGGGCACAGAGGAAGATCACTTAGGTGCCCTCTGAGCAGTTCTGGCCAATAAGTTGTAAGCCAAATGACGGTGTCACTTTAGAGCTGAAGCATGGAATATGGGAGAACTTCTCCACACTCCTCTATCCTTGCTGTCATGATCATTAAGGACATGTGTCCTTGTTGGTGTAGCTACAAGATGGCAGACGTCCCTGAATGGCTATAGAACAAAGGACCTCTCCCCTCACCATTGTCTCCCATTTTACTTTGTACGAACAACAAATAAATGTTTGTTGTGTTATGCTGGTGAGGTTTTGTGGTTAGTTTATTACTGCAGCATAACCTGACTAAAATGCTAGTTCTGTGTCTTCATCACCTTGGGCTACCCAAATAATATACCATAGATTGGGTGGCTTAAGTAATAGACATTTATTTCTCACAGTTCTAGGAGGCTAGAAGGCCAAGATGATGGTGCTAGTAATCGGGTTCCTGATGAGAGCCAGCTTCCTGGCTTCAGACAGGTGTCCCCTTACTGTGTTCCCACACAGTGGAGGCAGAGCTCTGGTGTCGGCTCCTCTACTTATAAGGTCTCTAATCCCATTATGGGGACTGTACCCACATGACCTCATCTAAACCTAATTACCTTCCAAAGGCCCCATCTCCCAATACCATCACATTGAGGTTAAGGTTTCAACATATGAATCTGGCGGGGGGGGGGTGCAGACATATTCAGTCTCTAACACCTCGTAAACTTTTCAAGCTACCTAATAATGCTGAGGCTATAAAAAAGGGAAATAATATCTCCTTTAAAGAGCCACCTTCTAGGGCTTCTGGGATACATAAGTGAGATACTGTAGACATGGTGTTTAGAATGGTTCCTTATACATAGCAAAAGCAGAAAAATATTTTGTTCCCTTCTGTTCTTTCAGGGAAATACATAGCTATTTCTTTCTGGAGTAATACTTAACCAAAGGAGTAAATGCAACCTCTCATGTCCAGGGAAGCATACACAGAGTCTCCAGATGATGCAGGTTGTTTAGTTCTCTATACTGTTGTTTAGTTCTTGGTCTTTCACCTGGAGAGGTCTTTGATCAAGGGACTCATGCCCAGAGCATGCCGCCATGATGTCAGACATTAGACACCAGGACACCCGTGTTCACTTCTAAGCACCATATCTTAAGAAGATTGCTGACAGATGGAGGAACTTCTAGAGGAAGGTGTGCAGGTTAGGAAAAGTCTGGAAGCCATGAGTAAACCATCTACTACAAGTAAGTTTGCCAGATTCAGCAAATAAAAATATGAGAAGCCCAGTAAAATTAGAATTTCAGATAAATAATGGATCCTATTTTAGTATAAGTATGCCTCATGCAATCTTTGGGGTTCTACTTATACTGACAAGGTGTCCCTTGTTTATCTAAGATACAAATTTAACTGGGACCTCTGTATTTTATCTGGCAGTGCTAGCTACAAGGATCGTTGGGGACAGTGCACACACATCAGATCGAGAGATGCAACATCACAGTTAGGCATCCAAATGTGTGATTATACTTGAGCACTGGGAGCTGCTGGGTATGCAAATTTCTGAGTGAGCAGTGGGGAAGTTCAGAATTAGGTATGTTATTCTGGGAGAATTGCATGGGAAAGGCAAAGTTGGGTGAGGGTGGAAATTTTAGTTATCCTCACTTCCTCTTTCCCCTCAAAATATAGATAAACCAGAACTGACTCTTTCTTTCTTTTGATTTGCCCTGAGACATACAAGCAGGAAGATAAGGTGCTGGTAGTTACTTGTTACATTTTCTGCCCTCCCTCTCTTTTTGTCTGTTCTTCCTTACACGTTTATTAGCACATACATTTATTGAGGAACTATGCTAAGGGCTTTCTTGACATAAGAACTCTAACAGCCCCAAGAAGCAATCTTTCTTAAGAAAGGGAAGCCATATCTTACAAAATCTACAATGATTTAGAAAATTTGTAGCGAACTCCTGGGCGGTCCCTGGGTATAGTGGTTCAGGGCAGAGGAGGGAGCAAAGAGAGATGGATTAATAGTTTGTAGATGAACAAAAATTACTGTCTTCACCCCGACGTTTTTTACTTTATGTTTACTGATGATTCTAATAAAATATGCTCATTATGGAAGATGAAGGCATGCAGAGAAATAGAAACAGACAGGAAGGGGAGCCTGGGTGGCTCAGTTGGTTAAGCATCCCAATCTTGATTTCTGCTCAGGTTGTTATCTCACAGTTGTGAGACTGAACCCCGTGTCTGGCTCTGCACTAGGTGTGGAGTCCGCTTGGGGTTCTCTCTCTCCCTCTCTCTCTGCCCCTCCCCTGCTGGTTCCTCCCTCGCTCACACTCATTCTCTCTGAAAGAAAGAAAGAAAGGAAGGAAGAAAGGCACCTGTGTGGCCCCAGTTAAGCGTTCGACTTTGGCTCAGGTCATGATCTCACGGTTCGTGAGTTTGAGCCCTGTGTCAGGCTCTGTGCTGACACCTTGGAGCCTGGAGACTACTTCAGATTCTTCGTCTCCCTCTCTCTCTGCTCCTTCTCCATTTGCACTCTGTGACTCTCTCTCAAAAATAAACATTAAAAAATTTTTTAAAGAAAGAAAGAGACAGGAAATATTAACATGGCTATTTCCTCCGTGTCTTCTCTCTGAATATTAGTTTTCTTTCGAGTTAAGTAGATTTTATGTATGTTTATTTTCTAATTCTCCACCCCCCCCCGCCCCACTTAACAGTATCCCATCAACTTTTCCCTCTTTATCAGTATTAAATCTCTTATCAGTATTTTAGATCAGAAGGGAGTCAGTTTTGACTCACATTTTCAGGGGAAGGAATGAGATTGGATAAAGACTCATCACCCTTCTCTGCTGGGATATTGCCCAGGCTTTGATCTGTGTAAAACAAAGGCCCCAGGAGAAGAAAGTGCCTTTTATCTATCGCCCTCAGATTTGCTAGGCAGCTGCCCTGAGTTAAGAACAAAACATCTGCCCAGACCAGCTTTGACTCCTATCTTTATCAGGTGTTGGACTCTGTTTTTGCTAAATCTTGATGGCCATAAAACAGTAAGTCTGTTTATCCTTACACTTGTTCCTCTGCCCTCTATCCTCTGTTTGTAAACACTCCCTGCCCTCTACCCTCTGTCCTTCCCTGTGCAGGAATGCTGGGAGCATTGCCCTGCTCTCGGGAGCTTAGCTCGTTGGCCCCCGGAGTGTCCCCTCATCCCTTCTGGTCCAAGTCATGGCTTCTGAGGACTTTGCAGCCCCTAAGGAACAGAGTGGAATGCACAAAGCACAGATTTTCGGATTGGGCCCTGGGGCTTCCGTGGATGGCCTGCTGCCCGGTAAGTGAGCTATGAAATATCTGGATGGGATTGATATTTGCATTTTGATAAGAACAACTGCAGATTCTGCTTATCATAGGCCTTGACACCTGCATGTGATGTGCACGTGAGCACAGACATCTTTATAGAGGACGCACCTAGCCAGGCCACAAGTTTGCATTGTTTCCTTTAAACTTTATAAGGATCCACGAGGCAGATGGCTAATATTCCCATTGTAGGCAAGCCGTTTTGGTTGTGCAAAAGCACACAGCTGGGGGTGCAGAGTCAAGACCTTCACCTTCACCTCGCTCACCTTGAGGTCCGGGCTTTAACTGCTGTCCACCCTGAGAGCAGAACATTCTGGAGCTGGAGAGGGCTTTAGGGGAGATTCAGAAACATTGAATGCCCCAGCCACTCTGCAAGCCAATTAAATTTGGGGGTGGGGCCTGGCTTAAGTCTGTGATTTTGTAAGTCTTGCAAGTAGTTCTGAGGGACAGCCTGGATTGAGAACCAGTAAAATCCAACACCTGTATTCTCAAATGATGAAAATGAGACCCAGCGAGGGGCTTGCCCTAGTTTACACTTTAGTTGAGTAGCAGAGCTGGAGCTAGGACCAGGATTTCCGAGATGCTCCAGTCCGTACGTGGACCCTATGCGGCCACAAGCACTGCAAGGAGGTGCTGATTAAAAGCCTTTAGTTGGGGCTAATTCCAGATGTGAAGCCAGATATACCGATGCCCCCCTCCCCCCTCAAACCTCGAAGTGCTCACTTCCCCATACTCCGGCAACAAACGCCAGTTTGAACATTTGGATGTTCAGTTTGTCAGCCTACTGGCCCTTTCTGGGATTGTATTTAGAAGTTTGAAGTCCTGTTTGGCAGCCCTCTGCTAGTTCGGGGAGCAGATCTCCTGAGGCAAATGCCCACAGTCCCCCTCCGTGTCTTCCCCAAATGCTGCTGACCTGCCGCGTGGCTGCACGTTGCCCCCTTCAGGCATCTGTCTCTCTCCTCTCCGGCTGGGCCATGGCCACATGGGGAGCTCCACATGGCATCTCTGTGGCCAAAGGTCACAGAGGTTGGGTGTAGATCTCGAAAACCTAATACCCTGAGGACAGTGACTGGACAGCAGAGGTAGAGGTGGTTGGGGTGGAGAATGCTTGGTCATGAGCTGGCTTGTCTGCTAGAGGAAGGTCAGGAACCCACAGTACAGGCGGTAGAAATGCCAACATATTCTTCCCTCTTCTCTGGGAAGCCAGCCAACAATGGGCCAGGCATAGGCCAGCTTTCTACTCTAGCAAGCTGCAGGCTACACTGAGCTGTACCCCTCAGGAGGGAAGGGTGGAGCATTTGGGGGTGTACCCTGGGAGATAGAAGGAGCTGAGGTGACCCAGGAGCCTGACCTCAGGGGAGGGGATTCCCCCTTCCTGTGGCGAGGCAGAAGTTGTGTCATCCTGTCACATACACTGTGTTTAGGTCACTGTGATGTGTTTCCGGCTACTTTCTCTCTCTTTCCATTCCTTATAGGGTACTCACGTCCTCAGTCAGAACAGCTCCCTGTCAGCATGGTGGGGAAACCCTACCAGTATGTGCCTGAGCCTCTGAGATGGGGAATTTGGATGCCAGCCCCTTCCTCATCTCTGCCCACACAAGAGAGCCTGTCAACGTGGAAAACAAACAGGAAGGCACTTAATGGTGTCTGTTCTGGATGTTCCTACAGTATCATTGCCTCCCCAGGAGCCCCCAGCTAACACCAGTCCTCCGCTGGAACCAAGTTCCTGAAAGTGTGCCTCATTTTCTTCATCTGCATAGGAAGGATGATTAAGTGCCATCCTCTACAGAGATGTAGTGAGTATTAAATGAGTTAATACATACAAGGGGTGTAGAACAGTGCTTCCTGAGCACTTGGTAAAATGTTAGCTGTAGTTATGTTAAGTTGACTGCCTGATTTCTCCTGGACCTCAGGCCCAAGCTAATGTGTGCCATTGTCCTTTGGGCAGACATTCAGGCTGAGGAGGTGAGGGTAGGGGAGAGAGAAGGGCACGAAATAGAGTCAGCCCCTGACAGGCATCCCAGGCCCCTGTTCTGCTGGCCTCTGTCTGAGGCTGGGTTCTTGCCTGTGCTCAGTAACATAATAAACTGTCTCTCTCTGGTTTTGGGGGAGGCGCATGGAAGAGTGACCAATGTCTGGGCCACTGAGCTATGGTGCAGGTGTGAAGGGCCACGCCAGCTTGAGTCATGTGGCGAATCCCCAGGGCTGTTCCTGGAGCCTACCCTGTCCCACAGACGACGACTCAACCATGACTCACCATATTCAGGTGGTGCCTGGGCCTTAGTCACCTGGGGCCTCTTCTACCAACACCTGTGATCCGGCATTCACAGCCTACACCAGGCTCTCTTATCCACCTTAAACTCCTCTCCTTTCTTCTCTCCTTCCCTCTCCTTGCTCCCTATCCCTTGATCTCTCATGGATCAGATCTTGGCTGATCTCCCTGACAATTTGGATGGGTTGAGCCTGACAGATGGATAATGGAGACTGGAGATTCTAATGCCACCCCCACACCCTGTCAGAGACATTGCCAGGAATGACTGATAAGCACACAGGATGCTGCCTACATCAACATGGTGACATTTATGTAATCTGGGGGTAGGTGCCTCCAGAAAGACCCCCCTCTCTGCAGTTGACTGCCACAGGAATTTCCACTATAAGCCGTCCATTCCGGTCACTAGAGGCCCAGACTGTCCCCTCTGAGAACACAAATACACCCACAGTGCATGGGGACTCCTTAAACTATATCCCTTATTTACACTTCGGTGTGAACCTGTTCGTTACACAAAGAGTGAGCACTTGCTAGGTGCCAAGCACTATTTCAAGGCACTTGGAAAACAGTAGTGAACAAAAGGGACAAAAATCTCTGCCTTCTTGAACATGTCAGTCTGGTGGAAGGAGTCAGAAAATAAACATGATTAATAGGTAAGCTATATAGTTGGTGGAAAGCTGGTAAGTGTTGCACATCACAACCAGAAAGACCCAGCCCACCAATAATGTAGGATAGGTGGGGTTGGGAGTGCTGGGGGCTGGGGACAGGGATTGGGCAGGGAAATTGCTTGTCATTTTAAATAGGGTGGTCAGAGTCATTGAGAAAGTAACATTTGAACAAAGACTTGAAAGAGGTAGGCCAGTTAGCCTTGTAGACACCCAGGGGACAGTGTTCCACGGGGAGGAAGCACCCAGGCAAGGCAGCAGAGTCCTAGGACGGAAGCAGCCTGGTGGTTTGGAGGCGCAGTTAGGAGGCCATGCCCCTGGGGTGAAAGGAGTGAGGGGCAGTATCAGTAGAGACAGAGGAATCATGGGGGTGTTTGGATCACGTAGGGACTCGCAGATGTCTCTAAGGGCTTTGGCTTTGACCCTGATCATAATGGGGAGCTAGTGCAGGGTTCTGAACAGAAGAGGGTCTGTTCAGAAGAGGGTCTTCTAAAGACCAGTTGGGAGGAAGAAGAGGAAAGTTCGAGGATTTGCAGAAGTCTGAGGAAGAGAGGCTCAGGCCAAGAGGGTAGACGTGATTGGTTCTGTTTGCCTTTGGAAGGGGAGCTAACAGCATTTCCTGTTAGGATGATGTGGGTGCAAGAGACACCGGAGTCAAGGATAACTTGAGTAGCTATTTCCCTAAGCTCAAGTTCTAATGAGCCAGGGCTGGTGGGAGGGGTGTGTGGGGGGTGTTGGTGGGAGGGTGGTGGTGCTGAGGGCTCCAGAACGAGATGATGGGAAGCAGTTAGAGAGGGAAGAGTACACAGAGGGAGGCTGGGGCATTGTAGTGATGCCCCCACCTGCCCTTTAACCCTGGCCAGGTCCTAACCCAGCCTCTGGCTCTATTTTAGGCTTCTTGTCTCTGAACAAATTGGGTTCTGAAGTTCAAAGCCTGTGCCTGGGGCCCTGCCATCCCGAGGGTTCTAGATCCCCTTTGGAGAGTGCTCAGTATCCCTGAGGAGTGAGGCTGACAAGCCTACCCTGGGGGTCTGCAGAAACACTGTCCTGGATTTGGCCCAGAGTGTGGGGGGTGCCCAAACGGAGCAATTGCCATTTCCCTCTGTGAAGCGAAACCACTCCTGGGGCCTGCCCCAGCCTGTGAAGTCTGAAACACTAACGGCTTATTTACCCGGGCTCCTGGCCTCATAAGGGAGGAGAAGGAGGGGGATTTGAAGGGCCCCAGCCACTCAATGTGCGGCCCACCACACACCTGCCCCACCTCGTCTGACAGTCTGGGATTGCCACACCGGTTCCTTCTGCTGGTTAACTATTAACGAGTTCTTTGTCACATCCTCTTTCCTGGTGGTGGGCAAGGGATGGGGCAGTTCCAGGAGGGTGAAGACTTCCTGGAAGCTTAGAGTTCAGGGAGCTGGAGAAGTGGGGAGACACAGACCAGGCGGGTGGACTCTAAGCCCCAGGAGGTGGAGTGGGTGTCAGCAGTGACCTTTCTCTGCAGGATGTGATGGGGGTCTCTCTGTGTTCCTGTTGCAGAGGCTGGCCCATGTAGGGGAGCTGTTTGTACTGACTCTGGCTTGTTGAGTTAAACCAGATTTCACTGGAATTCTTACAGGGGTCAAGACACTAACATTTATTGGAGTGTTTGTTATGTGTGTAAATAACTTATTGCCCATTTGCTAATTATAGTACTTCCCATGCCCACCTAAGCTTACTGGACTAAATTAGAACCTAAGATTAGAAACGCCCGGTTTAATCCACAAAATTCTACATTTTCCCCTTAAGGGTTCTCCAACCAATTTCTTGGACTTACCCCTCAAACTGTAGAGAACTTCTTGCTTAGGAGACACTGACAGACTGGACTGGATAGTTAAAAGTCTCCTTTAAATAGAAACTTTGAGGCAGCGAGTGGTGTTCCAAGACAATGCCAGTTCAACAGTGCCAAGATATGGACTGGGTGACCTTCCAGATCTCTCTAAAGGCCCTCTCTGACCCTAACCTGGGGGATGAGTGTCCTCTGAGACCAGCCTTTCCATTTAGGTCTGTTACTGCCATTTACAGTGGCCCTCAGCCCAGGGGCCCTAAGGTAAGGGTGCACCCAGAATCCCACAAAGGAAGCTGTGTTCTCAGGCCTGGTGGGGGGAGGGGGCAGACAGGGGAAGTGGGTCTAGTTGTGGTTAACCTTTCCTTCCACCACTTGTGGTCAGGTCTGTTTTCTGGCCCTGCAGGCTGGCATTCCTGCCCTGGAAGGGTGGGGCCCCGAGACCAGCCCTTACTGAGCTGGGGGCAGTGACTCACAGGTAGTTACCTGTCCTGGGGCTCCCTGCCAACCTGCAGAGGGAGCCGGAGGGTAGGCATTTAGAGTTTATTCCTGTTTATTCCCCTTAAGCTTTCCTTGGGCTTTGACCCCTTCCTGATGAACCTAAAGGGTCTGCAAATTCCCCACAAAGTAGGGTTTTTCCACTTCCCCTCCCCCCTCCTTGGGAGGGGGTCTGGTGCTTTCCAGGGTCCTGGATGTTTAGTTCTCCTCCCCTTGTAGCCCAGTGACAGGTCTGGGCAATAATACCCTGTATAACAGCCCTGACCTTTGTGTCCTCTGCTGGGTCTTCTGTCCAGGGTGGTCCAGGACACAAGAGGAAGCTGACCCCTATAGGCCTTGGGAAAGTGCCAAGTGTGGTGTCTATCACAATGTGAGTGCCGTTCCCTGCCCCCCTGGAGTCACTGACATTTGCCTGGTGCTTTCTGTTTGCAGTGGCTCCCTTCAACCACCCCCACCCAGGACACCCATGGGCAGCCAGGGACTGATGAGCTCGCTGTGAGGCCTCTGAGACCGACCCACTTGCCCAGTCCTGTCCTGGGGGGGTGGGGGTGCTGTGACGGCAGATGGGCGTGCCAGCCGCCAGATTCCTGAGGCCCGCCCTGCAGTGGGCTACGCCCAGCCAGGGAGTCTCCAGAGGTGAGGCCGTTCTTTAAAAACTGGGAGCCAGGAGAGGAGCCCCCACATTCAAGGGGTGCTCTCAGAGGCCATCTGGAGAAAGAAGAGCAAGCAGCACGGAGCAAGGTATGTTACCTGTCTTCACCTGCCTTCACCTGCCCGGTGAGGGCCAGACGCAGGGGGGAAGGGCTGTCTGTATCTCTGGGTGTCTGGTGCCTGGCTACAGGGCCTGATTCAGTCCTTCCTGGGAGCTCACCCAAGCAAGCAAGCTCACCTCCAAAGGCTAGGTTAAATGTCTGCCATTGTTTGGGCTGCTTTTTCACATCTGATAAGAGTCTCAGTGACAAGATCGGGGCTGAGCACAAAGAGTAGTAGAAAGTGTGGGCTGGCCCAGCTAGAGCTCTTCCAAGGGCCACTCAGATGCCTAGTCGTGGAAGATTCTAGCCCGGGAGTGGAAGCACAGAGATAGCACTGGATGAAAAACCAAAAAACGGGTCTCCTCTTAGGCCATGATTAGCTGCGCAACATCAGGCCACCCATCTCCTCCTGGGGCCCCTGAATCTTCTGGGAGGGATTGGAAAACAATTTTGATGAATTGGGATGTATAATTTAAAGATTCCAGGAGCGTCCCCAGTTCCTCTGTGGCCATGCCTTGTCCTGCACGCACCCCCACCCCCCCGCCTCATTCTTCCACCCCAGCCAAGGGAGTTTGTGGCTGTCACTGGAGCAGGGCACACATCCAAACGAAGACAGAGTTGGGCACTGCCTGAGCTGGGGTGGGGCTTGCCTCAGCACGGTAGGCCTGCCTGTGCCCCGGAGGGACCCTTTGAGTATCCAGCCTCAGCCTCCAGAATCCCCATTCTGGGGACTTCCTCCTGCAAAGCCCGGGCCAAAATGGGAGACATTTTGAGTTGCTTTCAGTTCACATGAAATCGTCATTCACTTTTTAAATTCTGCCAGACTCCCCTTTCTTCCCATCACATCCCAGCTACCTGCTTAGCCCAGAATTGTGGCCACCACAGTCTCACCCTTAGGGTGGCCTGGGTGGTACTGGAGACCATGGCAGTGGCAGAGAGAGCTCGCGTCCAGGCCCTCAGTCACTTTGACCCACTCACCTTTGGGCCTGGATGTTGGGCCAAGCCCTGAGAAAGGCCAACTCTGTTTCTTGGAGTAGTAACAAGGCCTCTATAGCTCCTCTTCTGCAAAGGGCCCAGCCCTTTTCTGCTCCCCACGATTGTGTGGGCAGGGTAGGGCCAAGCCTCTTTCCCTTCCATCTCAGGGGGGAAGACAAAGTCTGTAAGGTGATGGCATTTTCCCAGGTTATGCTGTGAGACACACGCCAGCTCAGACATGGGTTCAGGGCTCTGACATTTTCCAAGCTTTTGGCTACAAATGTACCTGCTGCTCGGAAGTATCCTAGGTCAAGACCCTAGGTAAAGGGGGCTAGTATGCCCCAGAGGTTTTATGGATTTTTTTAATCCAAGCTGCTTTGTTCTGTCCCAGGTGAGGGCCTCTGTGGGGATTCCCCTATTGGCTGAAAATGAGGCCACTCCTACTCCTGGGTTTTGGTAAGTATCCATTCCCGTCTTTCTAAGCCCTGTTATATAGCAGGGAGGGGACACCATGGGTAAGAGGATAGCTTACCAAAGTACGAACATCATCTGTCACCCTGTAGTCCTTGAGCTTGGAGCACTTGTCTACTGGGGCACCCATGAGGTTTCCCTGCTCATTTGGGCCTTTAGAGAAGATGAGAGGTTCCTAAGTGTCTTCTTATTTCTACCTGAGGGTGGCCCATGGTTTCCCAAGTGCCCTGCACAGCTAATTTCCTAGCCTTTCACTCTGGCTGGTTCCAGAGCCATCATGGCTTGATTTTACAGTGGTCTGTAACTGGGCACTCACTAAGTATGGCTGGGTCAACTTTGCAGATAAAGGAGTAGAAAGAATGCAGGCATCTCCTGGTGTTGCACAAATGGCCAGCAGCCAGCCCTGCTCTGGATGCTGACAGAGGCCAGGCTGCAAGTGAAGAGATTGAGGAGTATGTCCTGGTGGCTGAGCATGTGCCTGCAACTTGACTCTAACAGCCACATATGGATGCCACATTTCAGGATCATCCAGGGTTTTTGGTTGCCAGTGTTTCCCCTCCTTTCCTTTTTAAGTTATGGGTTATGGAACATGAAATCAGGGTTTTGTTTTGTTTTGTTTTGTTTTGTTTACCTAGCAGCATCAGGATTGCAATCCTCACCACCACCACCAAGTGGGAGCGTGCTAGTCTAGCTGATTTATGCTTCCCTGGGGGATACTGGGTGGCCTGGTGGACCCTCCTCTCTCTAGGCTGTATCTTAGCACCCTTGTGACTTCAGTCTTGCCCAGTTTCCTGTGTGCCCAGCAAGCCTGCTCCCGTGGGGCCTGCTATCCACCCGTTGGGGACCTGCTCATTGGGAGGACCCGGTTTCTCCATGCTTCATCCACCTGTGGACTGACCAAGCCTGAGACCTACTGCACCCAGTATGGCGAGGTAGGCCCTAACACCATGGCCTTCAGGGCTGGAAAAGGCAAGATTGGGCTGTGTGTGAGTCTGCCATTTGTTCACAGAATGCCTGGAATGTACTTGGTATAGCCCCAGCTTCATGCACTGTGGAGAATGCAAGAAACATATAAGGCCAGATCACTGCCTTGACAGAATTTTCTCCTCCATTGGGCAAGAGAAAATGTACTCAGAATTAGCAGGATGGCTCTTTTCTTCTTCTGCTTATAAAACTGAAATCTCTCCCCAGTCCTTGGGCATGGGCAGGACAGGTTTTCAAGTCTTGAGAACAGACAATGGGATGAGTATTGATCCTTTAGTATGTAGAGTTTAACATGTCTGTGGTGGATGAAATCAAGGCTGATGGAGCATAGGTGGGGGGATGTGTGCACTGGGTTGTGTTCTTGCTGTGGGATGAGCTAAGTTGTGCCATGGTTACTCGTTTGCCACCATCTCTTTGGCCAGTGTTGGGATATGAGTGGACAGAGCTAGCGGGACAGTACATGATTATAAGCTGGAGTTTACCTTCTGTGTTTTGCAACTATCATGTATGAAGAGCCAGCTTACCTCTCAGCCTCGTTGGTCCACTCAGGCAAAGTGGGAAACATCCCAACTGCTGTTGGAGAACATAAATCAGCAGGATAGACCAAGAAGTGATGAGGCCAGAAAGGAGGTTTGGCAGCTCAGCTGTTAAGTCAGAACACAAGCTGAACAAATCCAGAAACTCAAACGCTAGGACCTGTCAATTGACATTGCCTGATTAGGGAACTGAGTTTTTTAAAGAGCTTTTGTGTTTTTTTTTTCTTCTACATGCCTGTGGATCTTTGTTGTAGGAACTTTGGCTTTCTTTTCTTTTTTAAACCTTTTTTTTAATGTTTATTTATTTTTTGAGACAGAGACAGAATGCGAGTAGGGGAGGGGCAGACAGAGAGGGAGACACCAAATCTGAAGCAGGCTCTAGGCTCTGAGCTGTCAGCACAGAGCCTGACGCAGGGCTCGAACCCACGAACCGTGAGATCATGACCCGAGCCGAAGTTGGACGCTAAACCGACTGAGCCACCCAGGCGCTCGTCTTTTCTTTTCTCTTTAATAAGGTGGGGATCATTCTTGGTGCCTTATGTTTACCAATGTTGAAATCATTTAGCATTTTCTTGTTTCCCAGCTGCAAGTCTCATTTGGCCATCTTTCTGCCCCAAAGACAAAGATTTGGACAAAGGAGTGGGTGAGGAAGTGGTTTTCCTCGAATCTCTAGTCTTTTCAGAAAAAGAGAGAAAGAGAGAAACAGACAGAAGGGGAGTAAGAGAGATTGATTGCCATGAAAGAGACTTGGGTTCACAGAGAGCCTGTGGTGTCCTCTTTCCAGACTGTCCTTGTCCTTGGGATGATGGAGGTGGCATCTGATACCGCCTCTGGGCCTCCCTGGCCTTCTTGTCACCAGTGTTCTCTTGGCTACTTTTAATGACAGATGGTACTGGGTAGTGGCTTTGGAGGCACTGAACAGAGATGGCTGTGGTTTCTGCTGCTCACCCAGTTGGATATAGGAAACCCTGTTTGACAGTGTTGGGTAAGATGGCCAGCATAAGACAAGTACTCCCTGTGGGCCCAGATTACTCCATACGCATCAGGGGACCTGGAAATATTGAGCTTTCTAGACAACAGAATGGTTTTAGCCACCCCCTTCCTACACACCCTCAAAATCTCATGCTACTAGGGTATGTCTAAAAATTTCAGGGAGACTTCTGCTGACCTCCTTCCTCAGGATGGCCTGCCTTCTGGAAGGAGAAGCAAGGAGAAGTCAGAGCCCCTGTCCTGGCATGTCCCCTCAACCCCAGCCCTGTCTGGACAGCCTCTGTCCCCAAAGCCTTGGGCTTTTGGCTTCACCTTGGCCTGCCCTCTGCCTCTCTCAGATGCCCAGGGTGCCAACTCCCTTCCCTGCTCTTAAATAGCCCCCTGAGAGCAAAGTGGTGCTTGCAAAAGAGAAGTCTAGACTTTTGCAACCCTGGGGATGGATAAATATCAGCTATTTTGCCGCTGTGAAAGTTGAGAAGGATTGGCTTTTTTTTCTCCTTTTCTATAAGGGGGAATAAAGCCATGCAACCTCTTTTCAAGAGTAGAGGATAGGGCATCTTGAATGCAATGTGTAGTCCCAGGTCTGCCACTAACTTGTGGCAAGATATTATCCCTCTCCAAGACTTCCTTCCTCTTCCATGAGTGAGTATTAGATGAAAGTGTCTGCAGGTTTGCTCCTGGCCCCAACTTTCTCTGGAAATGAGCTGACTGTTGAAAACCAGCTTCTCTCCCCCTACCTTCCACTCCTCCCTTATTTCATTTCTCATCCTCTCTCTTACCTGTCTCACCTCCTAGAGGCTGTTGGGTGGCAGCCATGAAGACATACACTAAAGACACACACTGGGTGCTGTGGTGGCTGTGTGATAACAATTAGGAATCAGTGTTTTAACTCTGCTGAGTTCCAATTCCAGTTTTTAAGTTTAATTTATTCTATTATCAAATGGTATGTATAGCAGCTATAATTTATTAGGCACATATTATGTGTCCCAGACATCATAGTAAGAGGTTTATATAAACTATCTCAATCTATTTTCATGATACTTCATGTGGTGACACTTGTTATCTCTGTGAGCTATTGGGAGGGTCTGGGTGTGTGCTGGGACCCCAAATTTCTGATGGAAACACACAGGTGTCGAGTTTTCTGAGTACTTAGAGATGGGGGGTGTCCTGGCCAGCCCTGGCTGGAGATGAGACATGATGCAGAACCTCACTGCTAGTGCCCTCCCCTCCCCCTTCTCCCCCTCACCCCATTCTACCAGCTCCTGCCCTGATATACACACCTGCCTTAAGTCGAAGCTTCTGGTTAGTGCCTCTGTTCTATTTCTGTGACATGGCGAGCCCTGAGCCAATTACAGCCTTACCCAGCACCTGCTGCCTGCCCACTGATGTGGCACGAATGCAAGCTCTCATTGGAGATTTATGACTCTTGGACATTCTGCACTGCTCATTCCCCTGCTGTCCACCCCAGAGGGACTCAGTGGAATGGGAATTGCAGGAGCAGTGGGGACTCCTTCCAGTTCCAAAATTGTCTCTCCCAGCTCCTGGTCTCAGAGTGTAGCTCCTTTTTTGTGTGCCAGTCTTTGCCTGTTGGGATTCTACCTCCTCTCCCTGATTTGGTCTCAGTAGCTAAACCCCATCAGCCTCAAGAGCTTGCTTCTGAGATTTTGGGGTCCATATTGCATCCCTTGCAATGGACATAGGACTTGGTCAGCTTGGCCTTATGGCACCCCACCCCCAACTTTGCCCCTCTGGTCCTGACCTTTAACTATCTAAGCTTGGGCCCAGGCTGTTCTTTACCAGGATGGCCCTGTTTCCTCGCTCTCCTTCCTCTAGCTCCTAGCTAACCTCTGGATAAACTCACTGTTCCCTAAAGCTCCAAGAACATCTGTGTTGCCCCCTTATCCTTGTTTGCTTCTGTGCTCTCCCTGAGCGTCAGTTCCTCATTGGAAAAATGAGAGTAATGACAGCACCCACTGCAATGAGTTGTTGTGAGGACTGTACAAAGGAATGAGCAAAGTGACCATGGCTAGTGTCTGCAAGATGCTAAATGTTCCATCCCCTCTTCCCTTACACACCTGCCTACTGGCACCTGTGTCTGCGTGCAAAGGCTGCCTCATCTGTCCTGAGCATTTCTTCCCTGATTAGGACACACACTCACATACTTATGGAAATCAACCCATCCTTGGGCCAGCCCACTCTGCTTCCAAGTGGCTGCTCCCAATCTGATTTGCAGTGGACTGTTGGAGACTCTGGAGACAATTATGGTCAATGAAGTCACCCTGACCGGTAGTGAGGACTCTCTGGTTCTGATCTTGGCTGTGACACTTAGATTAGGGATGGAACCTTACTAGCCCATGGGTTCCCTCTAGACCACCACTTCTCCATTTGCGAGATAAAGGAGTTGGGTTAGTTGGCCTTCATGTTTGCTTAGCTTTAGCATCTCTGCCTGCTTCTCAGAGATGGCTGGGCTGTGTGTGACCCTTTAGGTTCCTCATGGTCTCTCTCAGGCAAGTACTGGCAGGGGCTGAGCCATGCCATGTGATCATCTCTGGGCTGGTGCAGGCTCCCCAGAAACCAGTGGGTTTTGCCTGGAAGCTTCCCAGCCCTGATTTCTGCTTCTGACAATGTCTCCTCCAATGTTGTGTCTGCTCCCCTAAATGCTTATTTATCTCCCACTCCCTCCCTTTCTGGGGAAAACTTAATTACTCAGCTGCCTTAATAACAGTTTTACATAATGCATACCTCAGGTTAATTAGCTGTGTAAACGAAATAGCTGTCATTTTGATCTCTTGGAAACAAGCTGAAGAGCAGTAGCCAGTTCACATCCCCTCTTCCCCAACACACACACACACATACAGGCACACACTTGCACACATGCATGTAAGTGCACCCACACCCACATGCACAAACCCCAACAAACACTGACTTTCTTTGACAATTGTCTGTTTTCTTAACCTTTGGCATGGCTAATGTGTAGACAGAGGATATGTTCATTTATATCCTGAGATCCTTATCCTGTGCCCACAGAAGACTTTGAGACTGTCTCTAACCAAAATGGCTGCCCTCCCGTTTCCCAGAAGCTCTCAGACATTCTGAAACTTCCAAAGCTCCTGCCATTGGGGATTCACTCTTTTGGATGAAGCATTGTTGAATTCCTTGTTTAAAATACAAACGCTCTTGGGAAAGGCAGCATATCATCAACCATTTATATTTCAACAAGGGTTTGCTTGTCAGAAAGTGAGCTGTGGCTTTTGAAAAGGGTTCCAAGAAAGTGAAACCCAGGATGGGTAAGTTTTGAGGGCTAGAAGGAAATGGATAGGGACACTGGGGGATAATGTTGCTAACAGAAGGAAGAAAAACCCGGGTTGGTGGAATGTGAGATTCTGGGTGCCTGGTTGTTATGGGCTGGGAAGCACAGCTTGTAGGCTAAAAGTACAGAAGAGGAGGGAAAGATGTGATGGGAAGGCCTGGACCAACCAGGTGGCCTCAAACTTTGCTGGCCTGGTCTCTCACTCAATTGCTTTTGGGGTTCAGGTCTCTAGAAGTCTCTAGGCAACATTTTGCAGACCTACTTTACTTCTTTGTCTTTGGAGGCTATAGGAACCATTGTTACTGGCAGAGCCTACAGAGGTCCAGACAGGCAAAGGATTCCCTGCACTCAGGTTTAGGGAAATATCTCTGTTTCTGTAAAGGTCCAGGCTGGGGCTGAGGCTGTCCTTTCCAGGGAAGAAGGGAGGGAGCATCCTGACAACCAACTCTGGTCCCTGCCAGTGGCTGCCAAGTCACCACTGTGTCCCTTGGATCAGAACAGGAATAGAAAATTTAAAGGCAGATACTTTGGGACAGAAATACCTGCTTCATCTCCTCCTAGCTTTATGAACTTGGACACATTTCTTAACTCTCTAAGACTTGCTTTCTTATCTGTCAAATGAGTATACCCATCATTTAATGTAAAATACCTACCTCAGAGATTTTGGAAGGATGGAAGGAGATAATGTATGCACAGTGCTCAGGAGAGAGCCTGGTGCAGTGTAATTTCTGGGTGTGTGGTGCACATCATCTTTAATCAGCTTCAGAAAGTCAGCCTACTGAACTTACTTTGGATGGTGATAAGGGCAGTGCTTAAGGCTTTGGTGAAGATGTTATTTCATGATGAGAGAAGATGAAGTTGAAAGTGCCTTATAGAACTGGGGCTTTCCTCCCACTCAGCACCATAGTGGAACCCAACTTTTGACCTTTACTGGCAATATCCACGAATGTAGAAAGGCTGAGGCTTCTGGATCCCAGTGGGGTTTAATGGAGGCCTTGCTGACCAATGACCTTAAGGGCTCCTTCTTCTGCCCACTTAGCTGAGAAGAGTATTGCTCTAGTACAGCATCTGGTCAGTGTCTTTTTTTTTTTTTTTCTTCCTTCCTTTGCATTCTTGTTTGGAGTGTTTTTAAACTTCTGAGCAGATAAGCTGGAGTAGGGAAGAATTCTAATAGCATGTTAGAGCAAGAGGGAACTTCATTATCTCATTCCACCCCTGCATATTACCAATGAGGAAGCTGAAGTGGAGAGAATGTCTTTTCTTGCAGGCAGCTGGATTTTTTTTTCTTTTCTTTTTTTTTTTTTTTTTTTTGGTCTCGGCTTCCTTTCTTTTGGCCCTGGCTGGCAGCCATGACCCTGATGATATCTCCTTAGATAGACACAGGCAGCCACTGGCTTGCTCATGGCAGGGAACTGGGCCATGAAAACCAGAGGCTGTTTTCCTATTTCCCCCTGGAGTTAGCTCTGTGTTCTACAAAGGCACAGAGCTTTGATTTGCGTTTACCTTCCTTTTCCCACCCATTTCCACTGTGATTCAGGCTCCTGCTGGCTCTTGCTCTCTCCTTTGCTCTCCCCCTAGCTCTCTGGGAGGGTTTCTCTTCCCCCCAGACTGCTGAGCTTCTAGAAAGCTCTAGGATGAGGGAAGAGGCCCAACCTTTCCAGATGGAGAGTTAAGTAGGAGCCAAACTGGCTGGAGGCCTGACAGGCTGAACTGATAATACTGCCGCGTCTCTGAGGTCGTGCAGCCGGGAGAACGCTCACTAGTTGACCCCAGAGGGAGGCTGCTGCAGCTGAGACCTTCCACCTCTGGGAGAGATGGAAGCGCCTGACACACATGAGGGGAAGAACCTCGCATTGATAATCACACACACACGTTTATACACGTACTCATATAAGCATGCAAGAATAGATAGAAAGGGAAACTGAGATACAGAGGAAAAGAGAAAGTTAGCAGCTTGTCTTCACGTGGGCTTCTGCCATAAGCTGCTCTATTTCAGGTCTCCAGCCAGCTAGCTAGTTGACGAGCAGAGCTACTTAAAATACCTGGCCCAAGCCTGTTGGCTTAGCCTGTCTCTAAGGATTGTAATAAATCCCTCCTTTAGCTATGTTACTAGGATAAGCAGCACGTAGGTTTTAAGCCCACGAGGGTATCTGATCTTCCATCAGTGTCTGCACACGTGGAAGGGAAGTGCAGCAGGCACCGGGTACCCCCAGCTGACTCTGAAGACTGGGCCAGGAGGCAGGATAAAAAGCCCATACTGAACACCCTGGAGATTTTTAGTTTGTTTAGTTTTATAATGTCTACTTTCCCGGGCATAAAGGTGTGTGTGTGTGTGTGTGTGTGTGTGTGTGTGTGTGTGTGTATCTCCAAGGTACTAAAGTTTAAAATTATTAAAGAACAACATATAAGGAAAAGAGTTCCTTATTATCCTATTACCCAGATATATTAGGTTAAATTGCATGCCATTGCCATTTTTGTAGGTCAGATTGGCTGAAGTAATTTCATCTGTTCAACCTAATCTGTTGGTATATGTCCTTCCAAACACTTTCTATTCCTTTAAAATATATATATATATATATATATATATATATTCCTTTTATATTATATTTATTTATATTTATATTATATTCCTTTAAACATATATATGATATATATATATGATATATGTATACATCATATATATATGTGTATATATATATGATCATGACCTATATACATTTATTCCCAACTGTTTTTCTTCATAAAACAAAATATGGTAAGCATTTTCCCCATGTCATTGAAAACTTCCTGTGACCAATCTTTTTAATAGTTACATAATATTTCATCTTTTGGGACCATGAAGGTCATTTTTCAGTTCCAGGTTGAGTTGTTCTAGCCCCTGTGCCCCAGGCCCGAGGAAAGAAAGAGCCTTGTTTCTGGTGCTCGCTTGGCCGGGGAACAGGCTGGGATCGGGTCCCAGCAGAGCTGAGGAGAGAGCTCTGGTGACAGGCGGCCGGAAGACAGCTGGCCCTTGTCTCTCTGCAGGACATGTGCTGAGTGTAGACGGAGGATGGGGAGTGGAAAAGTTTGCCCCTGAGAGGCTGCGCAGAGTGGGGAGAAGGGCATGCTCACTGCCAGGGACCAAAATAGGATTCTGGAGGAGAGTCAGATTCCAGCAAGAGACTTCTCTTGCCCAGAAAGGATTATTTTAAGTGCTCAGGTATTTATTTCAGCCACTGACACATCTACAGTTTCTGTGTTAACTGAGCTGGGTCAGCCTGAGAAACCCGCTTTCTTCCCAAAGTGCTTTCTCCACCTTACATTCCCCCATGGTCAGCTACACGGTGAGGCCAAGCCCTTTGAGTGAGACAGAGATTGTCACCCTTTACTGTGCTTCCGTGATGTCTGTGGACCCACCTGGCTTCCTAGCAGAAGTGAGAGGGCAACACTGATGGAGGAAGGGAGAGGGAAAGAGGGAGAGGAGGGGGGGTTTGTAGGGGACCCTCTCTGGTGTTGTGTTGGTGCCAACATTGGCTATCAGCAGAAAACTCACTAGCCTTTTGAGCCTCATCTTTCACAAATGTAAAGTAGGAAAAATACTCCTTATTACCTGGGTACAGTACCTAGCCCACGGTAAGCTCTCTGTCACATAATGTTGATGTTCTATTACCTCCTCTCTTCCCCACCCCTTGGTTTAAACTTCATGACTGCAGTAAGGGAATGTTTAGTAATAATAACAATGTTAGCAGTCATTGAGTATTTGCTATTCATTAAGTATTAAGGCCCTACTATGTGCTGGGCACTTTTTTAAGCACTGGGAATACAGGAGAGGAAGCCCTCGTGGAGTATATATGTTCAGCAGAAGGAGGCAGAGGGTAAACAAACAATATAAGCAAATAAATAGACAATAAATGCCCAACATTTCAAGTGGAGATCTGAACCCTGAAGGAAAATGTAGCTGGGCAAGGAAAGGACAGGGCATTGAGTGCTCCATACAGAGCATGCATGCCAGCCATTATCTGAACATTAAATACCAAAAAATTATTGTTTAATAAAACACGTTTGGTCGTGATGAAGAAACCTCTGAGCAGCAGGATGGGTGACAATTCTCTCATATGCAGGTGAGAACTGGAAAGCGGGGTGGGAAGTAGAGTTTCCAGGAACCAGGACTCCTGGCTCTTCTTCGCCTTCTGCCCTGTCCCAAGCTTTGTCAGCCGTGGGGAGGGAGGATGGGTGTTGGGCAAGGAGTTCCCATAACCCCAGGCACAGGCTCAGCATATTAACTCAATCCCTTTGGGACTGACCTGTCACGTTAATTAGTGCAGGGGACACTACCCGTTCTAAGACATCACATCAGCCTTATTGGCTTATCACCTTCCCTGGTCAGGCTAGAGGTTCAGGAGCAGAAAGGTCTTGGACAAACCAGAGCTTTCCCCTGGTTCTGGTGAGTAGAGGCCTTAGGGGAAAGCAGAAGCATGGGTGTTTGGAGATACGGTTGTCCCAACCCAGAAGGAGATTCTTGTCCAAGCCTTGCTTCTACTTGTGGATGAATATGGAGCCCTCCGAATAGTGTTCTCTACTCTGGGCACAAGGTTTGGTGCCTTGGTTACTCAGAGAAAACAGAGTTTATTTGTGTTGCATGGGGGAGCTGGGACAAGGTTGTGCTGTCTCTGTGGGGGGGTACGTGTGCATGCACACATGCATACATACGCACACACACATAAACTTAAAGAACAAGGGTCATGTTCTATGGCCCTATTCTTTTGCTTGCTGGTATCCACCTGCTGTGGAGTCCATGGGGTTCAGTTCTTGTGTCACTTGTGTCACCCCAGGGCTTGGGCAGGCCAAGGAAGGTGTGATTTGGTGGGGGAGCTCCCCAGTGAGGCTGTTTCTTTTTTGGCTGCCTCAATCTTCATGTGAGAACTCTTGCCCTGAGCCCCAAGGCTGCAACATTCCTGGCCTTGGGACCACCTACCTACAAAGCTCCACTTGGTGGGGGACCCTTAGATTCTCTCCTGTGGGTAGGGAATGCCAAACCTGAGAAGGGTCCTCAAGTCTCAGATGTCAGTGCTGGAAGGCCTTTGAGATCATTGAAATGTTACTAGAATGTTGGCTCTCTGAGGGCAGGGTCTTCATTTTGTTCACTAGTATAACTCCAGGGCCCAGAGCGGGGTCTAGCACATAGTACACACTCAGTAAATATTTGCTGAATGATTGAATGACTGTATTCTAACCTCCACTCTACCTGCACAGGAGAAAACTGAGCCTAGAAGATGGGGTAACAGAGCTAGGAATGGAACTCCAAATTCCCTTGTCCTTTTTTTGCTGTGTCCCCTCTCCCTCATGCTCAGAAACCCAGTTTTCTCCAGGCCTCCAGGATTAGGTCAGATGAGATCTAAAACTCTCCAGCCTGTACCTAGCACACAGAAGATGCTACATTCATGCAAATCCCTCATCTTTTCTTCGTTTTGCTCTTGGTACTCTTTCCAAGTTTTTCTTTGAGGCAATGTTCTGTACCAGAGTTTGCTGCTACCTCACATCTCTTTCCTAGCAGTAACACCTATTTGCTATTCACTTTGCTATGTGTTAGGAGGGAGACAAAAGAATTAAAGTCAAAGATGACAATAGCCTTGTTTTCAGAGGCTAATCCTTCCAAGGGTATTAATGAAATCAGTGGATCCCTGGGGGTAGGGTTTCACAGAAGGAATGTTCTAGGCTCTCAGGACGTAAGGGAGAGTCTTCCCTGGACCCCACTCACAAGGCTCTCTTGTCTCCCTGTCCCTCAGTGGCGGATGAAATGTTGCAAGTGTGACTCCAGGTTGCCTCATAATTACAACGGCCACCGAGTGGAGAATGTGGTTTCATCCTCAGGCCCCATGCGCTGGTGGCAGTCCCAGAATGGTAAGCGCCAGCCGCCTGTAAGGGCATAAACTGGTGGAGGCTCCCACAGCGTGGGGGTGGCTGGAAGTTTCCTGGGAACCCTTGGGGTGTTCTAGGCATTTCTTATGGAGGTGGGACATGTGTGGTTAACAGGCAGTACCTACCGCCTCTGTATTTGAGAACTTTTGAATGCTGTAGCTAGAAGAATTTACTGGAAGTCAAGGAATGGGTAAAAGGAGCAAGAGAGAAATGCCTTTATTTCACCCCATTAGTTACAATGAGCTCGTTGAAGGAATGGGGCTTGTAGAACAGACAAGTTGAAATCTCTTAGTGTGTTAGGGTCATCAAGAGATGATGGGAAGGAAACTTGGCCAAGGACAGATAGGATCTTGAGTAGGAAATATAAGTAAAAGCATGCTGGTACCATTCCTCTCCAAGAGGAGAATTGGAGGATCGAGGTTTCTGACTTCTGAGAGCTAGTGGAGTCCAGAGCCTTCTTCAGGGCTGGGAAGGTAGAATTTCCTGGTCTAAAGTTTCTACTTTTTGTCCTTCTAGATGTGAATCCTGTCTCTCTGCAGTTGGACCTGGACGGGAGGTTCCAGCTTCAAGACATCATGATGGATTTTAAGGTGTGCTTCCTAAGGATGGCAGTGGATGGGAGAGGGGGACCCTGGGCCATTTGGGCTTGGGCTTATAGGAAGCACAGCGTCCTTGTCTCCCTAGGCTTAGGGTGATGGCATCATATGGTAGGTAGGTGCCACTTCCCTAGGCTGAGGTGACACTTACCCTGAATCTCTATCATGGTGACAACAGAGGCCCACTCCTGGGAGCACAGTGGCACCTCCAGGCTCCCTGTCCTGGCCTTGCAGTGGATATATATCCACTTTCTCTCTGCATCCCCCATCCTCGACCCATCTAATTAATTCAGCTCTGCCAAGTACCAATTCCGCTTGGCCCAGTCAATTATTATACAGGTGTATATTCTTGATGTGTTTAATAATTTTGCAGATGAGATTGAGTTTAATAAATGGCCAATAAGTGGCCCATATCCATGAAAGATGTGCTCTTGGAACAGCCCTCTTGGTGGACAATCTACTCACTCACTGCTATTACTTCCCAGAATACTTTTGGATTCTGCTTATATACTAGCATCCTGAGATACTCCTTTTGGAGGGAACATTTTTGTTCATTTGTCACGAGTCATTTTTTTTTTTCAGAGAAGATTTGATTTTATTCTTTCTACAGAAATAGTCAAATACTTAAAGATCAAGCTTGGTCAATAAGATTAGATCAGGAAGGGTGAAATCATTTTCAGAAGTTAGAATGAACCGTGAATAAGATGCAATAGGATCTAATTTCTTACTTGACTCAGAAAGTTAACTTTGAGATCCTCTCCTCAAGAAAAGGTCAAAAGTATTTTGAGAAATGGCAGCATCATCTGAATAAATGCCCAGTCTCTAAAGGTGACAGCGTTGAAGGGCAACATTCATCTGGATGGATATTGTTAGTCACATTGCTTTTTCGTTACTCACTCATTCCTTTGTCCATTCTTGCCACACACATATTGAACACTGGTTATATGTTAGGTTTGGTGCCAGGTGTTAGGGATAAAAAGATGAATAAAGCTAAATCATGGTTGTCATGCTGCTTCAGTGTATGTCAGGAAGACAAAGGACCAACAGTGAGATGATGTGTACTCTGATTAGGAAGAGGTGCTGGGGAGCACAGAGTGAGGCATCCAATTTGATCTGTCTTTGGGGAGTAAGTCATAGCATGTACCCAGGAAAAGATGAATCTTTGCAGGCCACTGATAACCAGGTAAAGGGCAAAGTCCATTCTGGGCAAAAAAAACCATAAAGTGCAAAGGCCTGGAGGCAAGAGGCAAGAAGGTATGTAATTGAGGAGGGGGCAAGGGAATGCACACAAGGTCTGGAAGGGAAAATATGTATAAGGTAGTGAGAAGTAAGGATGTGGAAGGCTACCACAACTTGAGAGACAAGTTTGCAGATGTAAATGGGGAGGGAGGAAGTAGACTAAAGATTCATCCATTCTTCATTCAACAGATGACTAAGTGCCTCCTGTGTGTTAGGTGTTGGGGGTGCAACTGTGCACAAGACAGACAAGGAGGCCTATGGTTTACTGTAGTGGTTCTCAATTCGGGGACATTTGGAGATCTGGAGACGTTTTTGGTTGTCACAACTGTGGGTGTGACTATTACACGTCTAGTGGTGTCTAGTGAGTAGAGGTCAGGGATGCTGCTAACCATCCTGAGGTGATCAGGAAGGTCCACACGAGGAATTATCCAACTCCAAATATGGACAGTGTAAAGGCTGGGAAACCTGGGCTCCCGGAGAGGAAGAAAACGCAGGCAGCCAACAAATAAATTATTAGAAATTGTGGTGATATTTATGAAGGAAACAAAGTAAATTCTGGAATGGGGTAGAGTGGGCAGGATGTGGGCAGAAGAATGCATAGGTATGAAAAATCTTGTGGGGAAGTGACATTTAAGCTGAGAACAAAAATTGAGAAGGAACCCACCAGGGGGAGGAACATTCCAGGCAGAAGAAACAACCCGAACAAAGGTCTCTGAGGAGGGAATGAACTTGGTATGACCCATGGCTTGAAGAGATGGAGGTGCACAGGGCATGAGATGAGGTGAGGAGACGGGACCCCTTCACCCTTGGTGAGGGGTTAGGATTTATTCAAGAGTAGCAGGCAGAGGACTTGAGTAGACATTTCTTCCAAGAAGATGTACAGATGGCCAGAAGGCAAATGAAAGGGTGCTCAACACCATTAATCATCAGAAAAATGCAAATCAAAACCACACTGATATATCACCTCACGCTTGTTAGAACAGCTAGTCTTAAAGGACAAGAAGCACATGTTGGCGAAGATGTGGAGAGAAAGGAACCCTTATGCACTGTTGGTGGGAATGTAAATTAGTGTAGCCACTAATGAAAATAATATGGAGGTTCCTCCAAAAACTACAGATAGAACTACCATATGATCCAGCAATTCCACCAGGGTCTATATGGGAAGGAAATGAAATCAACCTTCCGAGGAGATATCTGCACCCTTATGTTCACCACAGCATTATTCACAATAGGCGAGACATGGAAACAAGCCCAGTGTCCATCAGTAGACGAATGGACAGAGAAAATGTAATCTATAGCTATATATCTATACACAATGGGATATTCAGCTATAAAAAAGAAGGAAATCTTGCCTTTTGTGACAACATAGGTGGGCTTTGAGGGCATTCTGCTAAGTGAAATAAGTCAGACAAAGAAAGACAAACACCATGTGGTCTCCCTGATGTGTGGAATCCAAAAAAGCTGAATTCAAGCAAACAGAGTAGAATGGTGGTTGCCAGGGGTTCGGGGGTGGGGGAGATGGGGAGGTATTGGTCAAAGGGTGCAAACTTCCAGCTGCAAGATGAGTAAATTCTGGAAATCTAATATACAGCCTGGTAACTATACTTAACAACACTGTTATATACCTGAAAGTGGTTAAGAGTCTAAATCTTAACTTTTATCACAACACACACAAGATGGTAATTATGTGAGGGGCTGGATGTGTTAATTATTGCAGTAATCATTTTGCAATTTGTGCATGCGTCAAAAATCATCATGTTGGACACCTTAAACTTAAATATATTAGAGGTCAATAGGATCTCAATAAGCTGGAAAAAAATAGTGGGAAGCTATTCTAGGGTTTTTGGCAGAGGAGTGACACAGTCCATTTTATGTTTTAAAAAGGACATTCTGTCTGTAGGTGGAGGGCCTAACCGAGGTGAGAGTGAACAAGGAAATCAGGTGGCGCCTACTTGGGAGATCAGGGGGCTGTGCGCTGCCGCAGGAAACAGGGTCTGCTGTGGGTCTGTTTGGAGGAAACGGTCCAAGCTGGGAGCCGTCAGCACGAAGACCGCATTGAAAGCCACGAGAAGTGGGTGAAACCACCGAGGGTGGAAGGACACAACGTGTCATGCTGAGAGGCTTGCATTTCATCTCTAGCTAATGCACATCCACTGAGGGGCCTGGAGCAGGAGTGACATGGTCAAGTAGTCATCTAGAAAGACCTCTCCAGTGACGTGGGGAGAGAGGTTTGGGGGGCCCAGACAGCTGACTGTGGGAAGTACCGTGGGAGAATGTTCTGGCCTGGCCACCTGCATGGTGCGCTGAACTAGGATCATAATCATGCCTTCTGGAATGTAGATCACCGTTCTCCTGCTTTCCACGGTCCCCCTGGGGAAATCCCGATGGGCCTTTCCAGTGTTGGCCAGGGTGTCTGCCGTCGGACCTGGATGCCCTGAAGCCCACCCGCTCCCTCTCGCCCCGTTCTCCTTCCCTCACTGTGATTCTCAGGGACCACCAGTACATCTTTAGGAGGCTTTTTGGTGATGATGTCTCTGCAGTGGCCCCTTCTCTTCACTCAGGCCCCCACCCTGTCTGTGTCTCTGCAGTGGCCCCTTCTCTTCACTCAGGCCCCCACCCTGTCCGTGTCTCTGCAGGGGCCCTTGCCCGCCGGGATGCTGATTGAGCGGTCCGCAGACTTCGGCAACACCTGGCAGGTGTACCAGTACCTGGCTGCTGACTGCGCCTCCATCTTCCCCCGGGTCCGTCAGGGCCAGCCTCAGAGCTGGCAGGATGTTCGGTGCCAGTCCTTGCCCCAGAGGCCTAACGGGCATCTGGACGGGGGGAAGGTAGGTAGAGGGGACTCGGAAAAATAGGCACGGGTTGGTGGGGGAGGGGAGGTCCCTGACATCACATTTGCTCGCACGGTCACCCAGCCTCTGGAGAAGACGTCAGTGCACCTTGCTGTTTTTCCTGCTCCCTCCAATAATGACCTCTCTGGCCGCTTTCAGAATATCTGCTGTTTGTCCCCTTTGCTACTCAGGAGGAATATTTTAAAACCACATCTAGGGCCCTGCATAATCCAACCGTGCCCTCATCCCCTCTTCCATAGCCACCGCTCCCAGCTCGTTGGCACAGTCCCCACAGTAGAGAGGGTAAAATTGACTCTGCTTCCGTGCAAGGACTTTGAGATGGTTGTTAGATTCACGTGAGCAAAGTACACACATTTAATTTGATCTCTGGTTTCACCTTGGTAAAGTTTAACACCAGAATGAGCTTTCTCAGTTTAATCCCTCTGCCTCTCCCTTGGGGAAATTCAGGTAGAAGCTGGGGCTCTGTGTCACCAGAATTTAACCCTGAGCAGGAACGGAGAAACTGCTTCTAGAAACGGCTCAGAACTTTCTCCCCAACTCGACTCCTCTCACCTGGGGTCAGATTCTTGCATTTCTTTCGTGACTGCCTTTCCCCTCACCACCTAGCAGCTGCCGCTGGAGGGCTGCTGTGTTCTCTGTCCTTCCTTCTCTGGTTCAGGCTCCAGCAGCCTTCAGAGCTCTTCTCCTGGGCACCCAGTGCTCAGAGTGCTGCCCTCCCTGTGGGCGGTGCCTTGTTCCTTCCCCGGAGCAAGTCCTCCTGGGTTACAGCAGACCCCATCTGCTTGTTAACCACACTCCGGAGACTCCAGATCCAAACACAGGGCTTTTTCCTGATTCGTGGAAGGTTGATATGAAAACTCTGGAATATGCAGATGAATTCCCATACAATGAATGGGGTTTTTTGGTTTTTTTGTTTTTGTTTTGTCTTGTTTTGTTTTTTTAGACACACACACACACACGTGGATGAGCAGGGGAGGGGCAGAGGGTGAGAGAGAACCTTAAGAAGGCTCAACGATCAACGTGGAGCCCAATGCAGGGCTTGATCTCACAAACCTCAACATCATGACCTGAGGTGAAATCGAATCTGATGCTCAACCCAGGTGACCCTGAATGGTTTTTATTAAAGAGGAAAAGCATAGTTAAAATTGGGGTTGTCTAGAGTGTGGTTACCACATCCATGAATCCTTGGGCCCTGGACCTTCTCATTCATCCTAGGTGTTTGGAAAATTAATATTCCCTAAACCGTCATGTGCACATTGTATATCTCACCATTATTTTTGACCCAAGGAAATCAGGAAATTCTTGGGATATCTGTATTTTTAAATGGAGAGGTGTGGTTGTCTACACACACACACACACACACACACACACACACACATTTAGGGCCCAGTGACCATCTGGCTCCCTCAGTGCAGCTGGCAGCCCTCACATCGATGGTCTACTCAGGTTCAAGGTGAGAAGGGCCTCAGAGCAGTCTGATGGGGGTGGAGCATTGGTGGAAAGGGGCGTTGGGGGCACCCCATTTACCTCTGCCACAGGCCTTCCCTTTCTGTCTCTCTGTAGGTTCAACTTAACATCATGGATTTAGCATCTGGGATTCCAGCAACTCAAAGTCAAAAAATTCAAGGTCAGTGTGGTAACTTCTCCCCACTGTGGGTGGGAAACAAAACTTGGAACTTGGGACTTGCCATGGTTGGTTGGTTGGAACTTGGGACATAGAAATTGCCTGGTCTTTCCTATTTCTGTCAATATGGTTGGATTTAATACTCACCCTGCTTATTCCATCAGGCTCTGTGGTAGACTCAGGAGGCCTGGGTTGGAGTGCAGGGGTCTTTCCTGCTTGGGAGGGTTGAGGGCTGAGGAGGATGGCCCCTCATATAACCAACCTTATGGAGGCAGGGAAGACCAGATGGTGAGATCAGAATTTCTTTCCTTATCTGTCCTGCCCTAGGAGACTATTTGCCTCTCACTTCCTTTCTTCATTTTCCCTTCCCCAATCCCCTCCCTCCGTGTTGTTTTCCCCCTCTCAGAGCTGGGGGAAATCACAAACTTGAGAATCAACTTCACCAGGCTGGCCCCTGTGCCCCAGAGAGGCTACCACGCCCCCAGCGCCTACTATGCAGTGTCCCAGTTGCGTCTACAGGGGAGCTGCTTCTGTCATGGCCACGCTGACCGCTGTGCCCCTAAGCCTGGAGCCGGCCCCTCTACCGCTGTGCAGGTGACAGTCCTGGGTGGGAAGGGCTGAGGGGAGAGAGCAAGACCAAAGCAGACTGAGGACATTCTTGGGGCGCCTATAAAACAAGGAGGGCACTAAATTTAAAACTTGAGTATTTAACCTTTTAGCAACACTGAAAAAGAGTCTAATTATTATTTCAAAGATCAGAATTTTGTAGCACTTCTTTAAGCCTGCCTTATGGTTTGTAATGGTTTGTTTTTCAGTTACACATAAGCAAATCTGTGGGTCTTGCCTGGCGCTTAAGGTGATGCTGCTTAATCCTGGCTACACGTTTTAACTTCCTGGGGAGCTAAAAAAAAAAAAAAGAAAGAAAGAAAGAAAGAAAGAAAGAAAGAAAGAAAGAAAGAAAGTGCCCAGACCTCCATCCTCAGATACGCCAAGTTTATTATCGGTTTTTAAAGCTCCCAGGTGATTCTCAGCACTGCCAGGGTGGAGAGCCACTGGTTTGGGGACTCTAGAGTCCCATCTAGTGGCGAGATATAGGGAAGGTGAGAGAGAACAGAGTCTAACGTGGATGCTAAGAGTACCCCAGACCATCTGACTAATGAGTCAGATGGATGCATCAGGGATGGGAGAGGGAAGCTCCAACTTCACCAGCAACCCTGGGGGGTTTGCTGTGAAACCACACACGGGAAGCATCCGTAGAGTGACAACTTTGCGCTCAGAAGCAGAAGAAGCTGTCATTTCTATTCTTTGGAGCTTCAGCTCTTCTATTAACGTATGGGAGCTCATTTACCCTAGTGATGGAGGGGCACTAGGAAACCACGTAGAAGGGCCTAGAGGGAAATACAGGTGAAAAGAGCTCTGGCCAGCTGCATCCTTCCCACTTCTGGGCCAGCCTCTACCCAGGGCTGCAGAGTTGGCCAGAGGGGACACCAGCTCCAAGAATGTGTCATCTATTAGGACCTGGAGACAAATGAGCAGAACCCAGGCAGAACAGGATTGCTGATAGATGAGGAATACAATATGCTGTGGGATGTAGGGGCGGGATAGGGCACACCAGCCCCAGGGACTCTCAACTCTGGCTGCACAGTGGAATCACCACTTTAAAAAGTACCAATGCCTGGGCCTTGTCCTTGAGATCTGGATCGAGTTGGGCCTGGCCATGGTAGTTCTAAAAAAGCTTCCCACGTGATTCTGGAGTTGCACCCAGCGTTGAGATCCACGGAATTAGGGGAACCAGGGAGGCCTGGGGAGGAAGGTGCCATTCTAGCTGGCAGGATCTTACTGGTGTCCAGAGAAAGAAGGGAATTCCAAGCAGGAAGAAAAACATCAGTAAAGGCTAAGAGGTGGGGGAAAGCAGGGCTTGGACAGGACGCGGCTGGAGGTTCAGCTTGGCTGTGCTGTTCCGAGTGGGAAATAAAGATGAAGCAGACATGGTAGGAGTCTTTAATGCCAGGCTGAGGGTGTGGGGCTTAATTTGGAAGACAATGAGCACACAATAGCTATTCTATTTTTATATCTTAATAAGTCTGGTAACAATTCATCATAGCAGTCCCATTAGACAATCAGCCGCAGTCAAAGATTGCTGGAATATAAATCTGCAGAGGGTCCACAAGCTTCCAGAACCATAGTTTACCAGTAAGGGTGTCTGGGCACCTTCCAGGTGCTGCTTTGGACTGGGCATCACGGGGATGTTCAAGGGCAAAGAATGAGCTTTTTAAATACCTAGTTAGAATAGGAGGGCAGGTACATGCATCTGAGCATGTGCGCGCACACACACACACACACACACACACACACACACACACACCAGCACACAAGCAGGCAGCTGAGAGTGTCACTGGAGCCGAGTGAAGTCTGGAGGAGGTGGGGTCTGAGCTGGACCCTGAGTGGTGGTGGGGGGGTGGGTGGGTAGAGGGCAGGTCCATTTCTGGGATATCCCTCTGATGATTATTCCTGATGGCTGGTGGCCCCTTTTCCAGGTCCACGATATCTGTGTCTGTCAACACAACACCGCCGGCCCCAATTGTGAACGCTGTGCGCCCTTCTACAACAATCGGCCCTGGAGACCTGCAGATGACCAGGACCCCCATGAGTGCCAACGTATGGTCCAGAACTCACCTCCTCCCCTGTAGTGACTGGCTGGGGTGCTGGCCCCTCTGGGCCTCAATGATCTCACCTGGGACATAGGGAGAGTCTATTCTTTATTATTTAAGTTTAACCTTAATCGCACCCCTGCAACGTAAGCTCTCCTTGCTCTGTGCGGATGGAGAGAGTTTAGGTTGCACCTGCCCTCTTCCTCCCCAGACTTTTTCCTCAGCCAGGCCTGAAGGGACCAAGGCTGGTCCTTGCTTCTCATGCCACATGGCTTCATGGTAACTTCAGATCCTCTATCTTCTGTGTCCTCCACTGGTCTTGTCCTGTGTAGGACTTATCTGGTTCCCTGCTTCACAGGAGCCCCTGCAGTCAGGGCCTTTCTCTGCACAAGGGAGGGAAAGAAGGATCCCCAGCCCAGAGAGAGGCAGTGGCCCAGGAGGAGATCCGCGGTGGCAGTCGGGGTGGGGAGGTGGGGTTGGGGTGGACCATTCAAAGGTCTCTCTCTCTGGCCCAACGCAGACATTATTCTCAGGTGAGTGTCCACACTGGGAGTTAAGAGGCCTGAATTCTTACCCTGCTCTGCTTTCTTACTGGCCATATAACCTTAAATAAGTCACACGAGGCTCCTCGGGCCTCAGTTTCCCCATTTCCTGAACCTGAACATCTTGCAGAGTTGCAAGAGATGCTAGTGCATTAGCATGGCATATGCTTTGTGGATGGTGGTGGTGCTGGCCTACGGTCAGCCCTGGGAATGTCCTTTTGCAGCGTGCGACTGCAATGGGCACTCTGAGACCTGTCACTTCGACCCAGCTGTGTTCGCCGCCAGCCAGGGGGCGCACGGAGGTGTGTGTGACGACTGCCGGGACCACACCGAGGGCAAGAACTGTGAGCGGTGTCAGCTGCACTATTTCCGCAACCGGCGTCCTGGAGCTCCCATTCAAGAGACCTGTATCCGTGAGTAGGGGCTCTGGGGACCTAGCGTATCATCTGCCTATTACTCCCCATCCTCTCTAGGTACGACGGAGCACGTGTCCCTGGGGACACACAAGCCCTCAGGAAGCGTGAAGACTTCGTTGTTTGCCAGAACTTGTGGGGAGTTGTTTTAACTTAGCTGGGCACGTCTAAGCAAATCACTTTACCTCTCTGGACCATCAATCCATCAGTCAATCAATCATTATGTAGCCCTGATTTTTTTTAATTAAAAAAAATTGTTTAATGTTCATTTATTTTTGAGAGAGAGGGACAGAGCGTGAACAGGGGAGGGGCAGAGAGAGGGAGACACAGAATGTGAAGCAGCTCTAGGCTCCGAGCTGTCAGTACACAGCTCGATGCAGGGCTCGAACTCACAAACTGCGAGATCATGACCTGAGTGGAAGTCAGATGTTTAACCAACTGAGCCACCCAGGCGCCCCTATGTAGCCCTTATTTTGGACACAGGCGGGACAAAAGTAAATATAAGATATAGTTCCTGCTGTCGAGAAACACACACACTGTTTGGCAATGTAAATCATACCTGGAAAAGGCAGAATAAGTACTTCGTCCGTATACATGCTATTGCCTTTACCATGTTGTATTGCGGTTTGCTCCGTATTTTTCCATGTCCCCCAATATCGAGAACTCCTCCATGGCAAAGGTTGTGTCTCATATCCTTGGGCCCTCGTGCAATGACAGGCACATGGCTGGTGCTGAGGAAATGTTTGGTGAATGAGCGTATGCACCGAACTCCCAGCAGTGACTTAGCACGTTCACAGGGGCCAGTGAGTTTGTACACGAGAGAGAGCAAAATGGACTGAAGCAATCTGAATCAGGCGGGGTTAATCACCAGACTTTTTAGACGAAGGAAGAATCTGCATTCTGAAAGGCTTGCCGAGAGTTCTAGGTGTGGGAGTTGAAGAAAGCTAGTTCACTTCCTGTTGATATTATTTATGGAAAGAGTTGACTTCTGTTTCCTGCAGTTGCTTGCTGGGTGGCCTTGAGTAACCTCAGGGTTATCCTGAGGATTTCATAAGGCAACGTGCATGCGTGCACAGCTCAGCGCTTGGCATATAGTAGTCGTTCGGCAAACAACGACAACAAAAACTTCTACAGTACTTAACGTGCGCCAAGCGCTGTTCTACCCGCTTTTCATTTACTCAGTTGTTTCTCACAGGAAACCCATGAGCGTTGTATAATTATCCCCATTTTACAGATGGGGAAACTGAGGCACCGGGGGCTCAAGTAACTTGACTAAGGTTGTAAGGTTGTAAGCCAGTACGTGCTGGAATAAAGGTTTGAACCAGGCAGTCTGGCTTCTACAGTCTGCTCTGAACTTTCTGTTTTTCTTCTTTCTTCTTGCTGTGGTGGCTGCTTCTGTCTCTCAGCCTGCGAGTGTGATCCCGATGGGGCAGTGCCGGGCGTTCCCTGCGACCCAGTGACTGGGCAGTGCGTGTGCAAGGAGCATGTGCAGGGGGAGCGCTGTGACCTGTGCAAGCCGGGATTCACAGGACTCACCTATGCTAACCCACAGGGCTGCCACCGTGAGTAGGGGGACCCAGTCTGGGATATCACGGGGAAGATTGCACCGGCCACCAGAGAGAGTCCTGACGTGCCTCTCTGTGGTGTGTGCCGGATGCTGTGCCATGGGCCTCCAGCAGATGGCAGCACAGGCCCAGGTTAGAAGGTGGGACTGAGTCGGCCCCCCGGAGGGAGTTGGAGGGTGGGTGGCCAAGCTGCCAGGTGCCAGGGAGGAAAGTGCAGTGGCCTCATGAGTCAGGCAGGCAGGTTCTCTGGAAAGAACGACGCTGCCTGGTTCTTTTCCCGGGTTGGGTTCTCTCCCTGATGTGTGTCCCCTAGGGGTGCATTTTGGTTGTCTTGTGAGCTCAGTTCCCCTCCCTCCTGCAGGCTGTGACTGCAACATCCTGGGGTCTCGTCGGGACATGCCGTGTGATGAGGAGAGCGGGCACTGCCTATGTCTGCCCCACGTGGTGGGCCCCAAATGTGACCAGTGCGCTCCCTACCACTGGAAGCTGGCCAGCGGTCGGGGCTGTGAGCCGTGTGCCTGTGACCCTCACAACTCCCTCAGCCCCCAGTGCAACCAGGTACGAGGAGGAAAGGGGTCTTGCCCACCAGCCTCTGTCTCCCCCCAGCGCTGCCCTTCTGGTCTTTCCGAAATCAGACTGGTCTGGTTCTGTCCCCATCCTCTCTCCCTCTGTGACTCTGAGGCTTCTGCAATGCCAGATTCGTCACACCTTCTGTAGGGCCGTTCGGGGGCCTTGCCTTCAGAGCTTGTCTTTGAATGGGAGCCATTGTTTTGGGGGGCACACTCGCTCTGTAGGCAGTCCCGGGCTCTGTGTGCTGACCAGGGATCTGGCACACGGCCCCCGATTCCAGGGCAAGGCCAGGCCTGCGAGGGAGGTCCCCTCACAATGCTCTCCCTCACAGTTCACAGGGCAGTGCCCCTGTCGAGAAGGGTTCGGTGGCCTGACCTGCGAAGCTGCAGCCCTCCGCCAGTGTCCTGACCGGACCTATGGAGACACAGGCACAGGATGCCGTGGTGGGTGCTTCCTGAGAGGGGCGATGCTGAGGCAATGGGGGCGGGGGGGGGGCGCTTGGGCGGGCTCCTGGTGGAGGGCCGGTGGGTGGGTCTGTGGTAGGGGAGGACATCTCATACTGGACAGGTGGTGTGGGTCCTGGCAGCTCTGTGAGAGCACAGGTTCCCCACAACTGCTCCAGCCAGCCAGCCCACTTAGCCTCCTAACCCCAGGGCCGGCTGACGTCAGGCCACCCCCCTGTCTCCACGACAGGAGGGTTGCTTTGCCCCCTACTTCCCCGAGAAAGCATTTCCCAGAAGCCCTCTCCGGGGCAGGGGCAGGAAGGGGAGGGGTTCCCTCCTAGATGGAGAAAGTGAGTCTTGAGGGAAAGGTCTAAATTTCCCTAGAGTCAGTTTGACAAGTAGCCACAAGAGCATGGGACTTGGAGTGCCCAGACCCAACTCTGGTCTCAGCGTGGCCTCTGTCCTGCTGAGTGACTTGGTGTGGGTGGTTTTCGCCAAGGCCTCAGTTTCCTGAGGGCACATTGTACTTAACAGCTCTGTGCCTTTTTGCTTCATCTCTACAAATGGGAAAATAAGGGAGGTTAACTCTATCACAGAGTGGCTGCGAAGTTAAAGCAAGTTCATGTGTGAGTGGGTGAGTGTCTGACTTAGAGCTGTGCCTGGCGCACAGTAGGTGCTAAATTAAGGGCTTGCTTTCGTTGCTTGCATTGCCCTGATTTTGTTCTGGCCTTGGCGGTCTATTATTCTAAGCCACGTAGACAGGCCCTGAAGATAGGCCTCCGCTTCAGGCTCTCCCCACAAGGTGCCTTTATCTTCCTAACCCCCCGACCTTGACCATCATTTTTTCCCCGCCTTAGCCTGTGACTGTGACTTCCGGGGAACAGAGGGCCCAGGCTGTGACAAGGCCTCGGGCCGCTGCCTCTGCCGCCCTGGCTTGACCGGACCCCGCTGTGACCAATGCCAACGAGGTTACTGTGACCGCTATCCAGTGTGTGTGGCCTGCCACCCTTGCTTCCAGAGCTACGATGCTGACCTCCGGGGGCAGGCCTTGCGCCTCAGCGGCCTGCGCAATGCCACTGCCCGCCTGTGGCCAGGGCTGGGTCTGGAGGATCCTGGCCTGACTGCCCGGATCATGGGTGCAAAGAGCAAGATGGAGCAGATCCAAGCAATTCTCACCAGTGCCTCGGTCACCGAGCAGGAGGTGTCCCAGGTGGCCAATGCCATTTTCTCCATCAGGTAATTTCCCTTTCCCTGCCAAACACTTGGAGGAATTACATCACACGGGTTCACATAAGTGGCACACACTGGTCCTTCTTTCCACTGTACAGCCCTTTACAGTTTACAGAGCATTTTCACATATGCTCTTTTTTTGAACTATTGCAACACTCCTATGAGGTTGGGGTGGTGGGTGTTATTACTTGCATTTTGCAGATGGGGGAACAGGCACAGATAGGGGATGTGACAGAGTCACGTGGCCACTGAGGGGCAGAGCTGGGACTCAGAGTGCAGGCAAGAGCCCCAGGGCTCTTTCAAGTGCCCGGTGCTGCCTGTGGGAGAGAGTCAGCTCTGGATTAGTCACCCTGGTGCAGGGCATTGGAGAGGCAGGGGCTCTAAAAATAACTTGTGTTTGCCTTTGGAATGGGAGCGGTCCCACCCACACCTCCTTCCTACCAGCAGGGGTGTCTTCTTGTAAGGTTCGGTTCTGGAAGTTTCTATAATTAGTTTGCATTCCCCAAGCACTAGTTGACTTTCTCGGTGCCCAGAGCCATCCAGGTGTGTGATTGACCTAAGTCTCAAAATTCAGTAGTGAGCCCATAGGTATTTGGTAGACTGGAAATGCAGGTGTGGAAGGGTGTCCTGTGGAAAGATGTTCTATGCCAGAGCAAAGCCCGTAGGTGAAGGATGCAAAGCTTGCCGGGGGGGGGGGGGGGGGGAGTTTGTGGTTGGTAGACCAGCCAAGAAGATGGGGAGAGAGGAATCTCTGAAAACTCAATGGTTGTGCGCCAGGGCTGATGGATCCTGACCCCCTTTGGGTGGAGATGACCAGTGGGTCGCGGCTATGG
This sequence comes from Lynx rufus, assembly GCF_022079265.1. Classification (NCBI taxonomy): domain Eukaryota; kingdom Metazoa; phylum Chordata; class Mammalia; order Carnivora; family Felidae; genus Lynx; species Lynx rufus. Next base: position 30,366,613 of record NW_025814829.1, on the reverse strand, counting down.
GTGCTCATGGGAGGCATGGGCTGCAGAGAAGAGACTTGGGAGCCCAGCAAGCAGGCAATACAGGTGGTACAGGCGGTGGCTGAAGCCAGCCTACAGCGAGCTGAGGAGAAACGGGTTAGGGTGATGCTCCTCGTGGAAGCCTGCTACGGAGGTGGCGCAGGCTCAGGAAGGTTGAAGCACACAGGTCAGGGAAGGAGAGGTTCCTGCGATCTGCCTGCCGAGGGACAGGGGTGGGGGGCAGGTTGTGCTGGCTCTCCAGCAGATCCCTCCTCAGCCTGCAGGGTCTGCATTCTGTTGCCTTTTTCCTGACTCACAGAGGTTTCTCCGAGGGGCTGCCGGGTTCTGGGGAGGCAGCCTCCTTCCCATATCTTAGCCAAAGCTCTTCTCCCGTCTCAGGCGGACTCTCCAGGGCCTGCAGCCTGATCTGGCCCTAGAGGAGGAGACCTTGTCCCTCCCGGGAGACCTGGAGAATCTGGACAGAAGCTTCAATCGCCTGCTCATTATATATCAGAGCAAGAAGGAACAGTTTGAAAGGATAAGCAGTACGGATCCTTTAGGTATGCGCGGCCACGCCACACCGCGCCTGGGCTCCGCTCTTGCTTGCCCTCCGTCTCCCAGCCTCCAGGGCCAGCGGCGGCTCAGTTCTCCCCTCGTCTTCCCACAGGGGCCTTCCGGGTGCTGACTGCAGCCTACCAGCGGTCCTCCCAGGCTGCTCAGCAGGTCTCCGACAGCTTCCACCTGCTCCTCCAGCTCAGGGACAGCCGGAGAGAGGCAGAGAGGCTGGAGGGGCAGGTGGGAGGAGGAACGGGAGCCGGAGGTCCCCAGCTCGCAGCTCTGAGCCTGGGGATGGCTTCCTTGCCTGATCTGATGCCCACCATCAACAAGGTGACTCACGGCATGGAGCCCCACTTCTTGGATCTCCTTGCTCCAGTCTGTCGCACGCCAACTGCTGCCATACTTTTCCTACGAGGGCACTGTGACCCTACCCTACTCCCCCACCCATCCCAATCTTTGGCCCCTCACGGTGTGCTCAGTGGTTGCCAAGGAAACAAGTTTCTGGTGCCTGGTTGCCATGGAGACATCTGGCGGTTTGTTTCTTGGGTGTGGGACAGGGGTGGTTGTTGAAGAGCCTTGGGTACCCTCTTTGACGTCTCCTTCTCTCCACAGCTCTGTGGGGGCTCCAGGCAGACGGCCTGTACCCCAGGAGCATGCCCCGGAGAGCTGTGTCCCCGAGACAACGGCACGGCATGTGGCTCTCACTGCAGAGGCATCCTCCCCAAAGCGGGTGGGGCCTTCCGGACTGCGGGCCAGGTGGCCAGGCAGCTGCAGGGTTTCAACACCCAGCTCCAGCAGACCAGGCAGATGGTGGGTGCAGCCAAGGTGGGGTGGGCACATGTAGAGAAAGGCTAAGGGGATGGGATCCCCGGGGCAGGTCAGTTTTTATTTCCCAGCCAGGAGACAAAAGCCCAGGGATGCTAGGTGACTTGTCTGAGGCCCCACAGCAAGAGAGAGGTAGAGTTTGGGGCCAATGTTCTGAGGGTTTTGTTTTGTTGTGTTGTGTTTTCTACCTGACTCTACGTCATTTTTTCCAGAGCCAAACCATGTCAGCAACAAATGTTTCCCTGGTAGATCTAGGGTAGCGGGTGTCCACAGAATCCCTGAGCGCTGCTGCGAGGCTCTCCTGGGGCCTTGATCGCTGCTGACCCATAGCTTGTGTTGGTAGATCAGGGCAGCAGAGGAGGCCGCCTCGAAGGTGCAGTCGGACGCTCAGCGCCTGGAGACCCAGGTGAGCGCCAGCCGCTCCCAGATGGAGGAAGATGTCAGACGCACACGACGCCTCATCCAGCAGGTCCGAGACTTCCTGTCAGGTGAGCCTGGCCCTTTCCCTCCTTCGGCCTGAGAGGGCCCTAGACTCTCCATTCCCTGTCCCTGACACAGCAGCTGGCTGCCTCCTTCCCTGGCCTCCAGGCCACCTGGGCCAGGTGCCCACCACTCGCCTGGATGGCTGCCACAGCCCTTCACTTATTCTCCCTCCCCCACCCCTGCTCCCTTACAGTTCACTCTCAACAGAACAACTTAAAACATCTTTGAAAAAATGCTTCAAATCCCTCACTGGCTTCCCCTCATTCTTGGAGTTACTGTGGCCTCTGCTCACCTCCCGGGTGTGGCCGTGTCTTCACTGCTTTGCTCACTGCCCATCCTCGAACAGGCTGGCTCTTATCCACCTCAGAGACTTATACTTGCTCTTTCTCTGCCTGGAATGCTCTTTCCAAGGCTGCTGATTCTATTCCTTATGGTCTCAATTTAAATATCATCTCCCTAGAGGCGCTTTCCTGACCACCCCATCTGGTACCCACTCCCAATCCCCCCAACCCCCACCACCGCTCCCAGCGTCTGACCTTCATTGCTTTGCTCTGAGCCTGTGGTTGTTGAATTCATTCGTCTCGGGGTGCACTGTCTGTCTGTCCACTAGACTCTAAACTGCAGGAGGGCAGGGACGGCTGCCCGTCTTATTCACTGTGTCACTGGCGCCCCGCATGAGGCCAGACACAGAAAAGCACCCGGTGTCGGTTGAATGAATAAATGAACCAGATCCCCTCTGTTGGTGCCCCGGGAGTGGAAAGATTCCTGGATAGCACTCAGGAAACCTGTGACTTTGAGCAGGTTGCTTTTCTCTTTGCCTCACCTTTCACTTCTGCGAGCTGGGATGGTAGTATTTCACGTTGATTCTGGGGATCTAGTAACTGATGTAAAGTGTGCTTTGAAAAATTAAAGTTGCCTCAGGAATATGAGTTGATATTATTAGAGTTCTGTTCCCTGCCAGGGAATTTGCTTGGCTGGGAGCCCAGTTAATATGAGCTGAGGGCTTGGTGTTACAACAGGCCTCTTCGTGCTACTCTTGCAATGCCTTTGCTCCAAACAGGCAGGTTGGAGAGAGGCAGGGAGGATCTGTTGGGAGCCATGGCTTGCCTGAGGCCAGGCTGGAGTCAGACTCCCAGGGAACCCCAGAATGGGAGAGAGTGGTTGTAGGAAAATGGTGCTCAAGAAACATGGACAGGGGTGCCTGGGTGGCTCAGGGGGTAACTAGCCTCCGACTTCAGCTCAGGTCGTGATCTCATGGTTCATGAGTTTGAGCCCCTGGCTCTCTGCTCTCAGCACAGAACCTGCTTCAGATCCTCTGTCTCCCTCTCTTTCTGCCCCTCCCCTGCTCACACTCTCTTTCTCTCTCTCAAAAATAAGTAAACGTTAAAAAAAAAAAAGAAACCTGGACAAAGGGGCAGGCCAAAATTTGGGGTTCAGACTGATAGATAAGATCTTCCCCCAAGCCAAGCCCAGTGAAGGCTGAATGGTGTCAGCCCTGGCTAGGGGGTAGGAGGTGAGTAGGAAGTCTCTCTTTGGGGTGCAGCCTGGGCTCACATGAACAAGCAGGGAGTCACTGAGCTGAGGGGACCCTTTTGTTTTCTATGTTATACGTGTGCCTCAGGTCAAGTCCTTTGACAGGATCAGGGGCAAGGAGAAGGCGCAGGGTGTGGGAAAGCCTGCACCTGTGAAGGGCCCAGGACAGTTCTCACAGTGCCCATGGGAATGGGTTTTGGCCTCTAGAGCACTGGGTAGGAGGTGCAGGTACCAGTGGCTGTTGTGCACAGGGTTGGCGTGTGGGGTGTGTGGAAGGCCCCTGGAGGAAGGAGGACCCGTGGTCTTTCCCAGGTTTTCAAATGGAATTAACAAAAATAGCTCCGGCTTACTGAGTTCTTACTAAGTGCCTGGCACTGGTCTAAGTGCCTCATAGGTACTACGTTATTTAATCGTGACTGCCTACCACTTTGTAGCAGGGGACTCCAGGCACAGGGAGGTTAAGTAACCTGCCTAAGAGCATCCAGCTTGGAGGGAATGTGGGTGGGATTCTTCTCATTCTGTTGTCCACACTGTAGATTGCTGTACTGTTAAACACACACACACACACACACGCACACACAGTTTTGTTAATATTTTTCTTCCTGGATTGCTCCCCTGTCCCACCTCTCTTGACCTGGCTCATTCCTACTCCCCCTATAAGAATCCTTTAGATGGCCCATTCTCCAGGAGCCCCCCTGACCACCCCCTCACTGGACCCATCAGATGGGGTTAGGGGCTCCTCCAGTGGCTGTCTGAGCTCCCTGTGCTCAACTTCATCACTCAGGCTGGCCTTCCTTGTTATGTGTTTGTCTGTCCCACTAGGCTTTGAGCTCTGTAAGGATAGGGACTGAGTCTGATTTGATCTGCAGTCTCAGTCGCCCACATTCTGGCCCCAAGCCCCAGGACAAAGCATCTGGGTGGGCAGGTGCCCCCTCTCCTACCACGTCTGTACCTGGAATGTGTACAAGTGAAAGGGAGACATAGGGAGGAGATAGTACTTCTACGTCTGACCTTATTCTCTGACTCAGAGTTGGTTGTAAGACCCTTGCTGATTGAGTGTTTCATTTCGTCCCTTCGGGTTGAGGATCCTTATTTCCATTTCACAGATCTGGAAACTGAGCTTAGAGAAGCCATTTGACTTGTCCCAGTTTGCTTGAATAGTAAAGGAGAGGCCTGGGTCTGGAGGGCCTTTAGTCATTCATTCACGCTGCAAACACCAAGTGCCTCCAGGGGCCAGGCACCACGGCAGGGGCCAGGGATACGGATGACGCCCAGGCACCGCCATCGTGGAGCTTCTAGTGGGGTAACAGACAGAAAACCAGAGACATGAGTTAAGGGTTCGGCATGTGGGAGGCAATAGATGCTAGGGAGAAAGATAAAGCAGAGAAGGAGGATAAGGGGCATTGGCACAGGTGAAGGTTGCAACTCTAGATCGGATGGCCAGGGGCGGCCTCCCCGGGAAGGTGACATTTGAGCAAAGACCTGGCAATCTTTCTCTGCCTTTGCAAAAATGAGCACTCTGGCCTGAGGAGGGGCGCGTGGAAGGGGTCTCACTGCCAAGGAAGCAGTCAGTTCCAGTTGCTGGCCGCTCTCCCCAGTCTAGGGCTGATTATGTTTGTGCTCCAGGCATTGTGCAGTACCAGCTGGCTGGCACCACCTCCTTCTCTCCAGCCTGCAGCTTCCTGTGGCACCAGACACGGAGTTGCCACAGCTGTGTCCACAATCATCCTCCTGCAGCGTTCCCGGAAACCGAGAATGGGCACCTGAGTGCGCCTGAGAGGGCGCAGCAGCTCCGCGGGCGGCCGGGGCCGAGATGTCACCGTGGCGCTTCCCATGGCGCTGCTCGGCCTGGAGAAGCCTCTCATTTTCGGGGGCTAGACTCCCCCGGTCTGATGGACGGCTTGTCTTCCAGACCCTGACACTGATGCAGCCACCATCCAGGAGGTCAGCGAGGCCGTGCTGGCCCTGTGGCTGCCCACAGACTCGGCCACCGTCCTGCGGAAGATGAACGAGATCCAGGCCATCGCAGCCAGGCTACCCAATGTGGACCTGGTGCTGTCACAGACCAAGAAGGACATTGCTCGGGCTCGCAGGCTCCAGGCTGAGGCTGAGCAGGCCAGGTATGGCCTCGGGCCCCGCGCTTCTCCCTGCCCAGGGTTGGCCTGCTGCTTTGCTCCCCAACTCCTTTGGTTGTGGGAAGAGGGATAGAATCTGTACACGTCAGAGGGGTGCAGAGGGCTGGGGGACAGGAAGGGTGCTTGCCGTGGTGGGGGGGGATGGTGAGGTGATAAACAGCATCCACGGGAAACTTTACTCGCGTGACCCTGTCTTCCACATTGGAAACTGTGCCCGAAGGGTATCTCAGACATAACACCCACATTGATACCACGTCTGCTTGGCGGGGCCTTGGGATGGAAAAGCTACTGAATTAATCTTCCCTGATTAGTCTGGGCCGGGAAGGATGTTCTCTTGAACTGCTGTACGAGTTGAGCCACACATCTATTCATTCACTGTTGCTCACTCCTTCTCTCTCCGCTCTCCTCCACTCCTCGGTCCCCAGGAGCCGAGCCCACGTGGTGGAGGGCCAGGTGGAGGATGTGGTGGGGAACCTGCGTCAGGGCACAGTGGCACTGCAGGAGGCTCAGGACACCATGCAAGGCACCAGCCGCTCCCTTCGGCTTATCCAGGAAAGGGTTGCTGAGGTGACGTGGTGTGGCTTTCTCCCCCCGTGTTTGAGAATGAAGACACAGATTCAGGCACAAGGGCTAGAAAGTGCCGGAAAGTGACTTGGATGGGGACCTAGAGAGGGAGGACTATGAGCTCTGGGCCCAGCTTTGAGCCCTTGGTTTTCTGGTCCTGTGGCTGGGTGCAGATGGCCAGGGGTGGGCTCTGGGCTGCAGTGGGGGCGGGGGGCAGCTGAGCTGGAGAGGGAGGGGCCCTGGATGTCAGGGGGCAGATAGAGGATCGGCAGGGGGACAACAGCGGTATCCTGGTTGGAGAGAGTTTTCGCCGCCTGATGAGTCGGGCAGCGGGAGGACGAGGCCCCCGCTTGTGAGACCCACCACAACCCAGGCGTCCCTTTCCCCACAAAGGTTCAGCAGGTGCTGGGGCCAGCGGAAAGACTGGTGGCCGGCATGACGGAGCAGCTGGGTGACTTCCGAGCACGGATGGAGGCGCTCCGCCTGCAGGCTAGGCAGCAGCGGGCACAGGCAGCTCAGGCCCAGCAGCTCGCGGAAGGCGCTGAACAGCAGGCGCTGAGCGCCCAGGAGGTACGAGCAGACAGACTTCATCCTAGGCAGCACAGCCAGGGTGAGGGTCCTGAGCAGGAGAGGACTCTGTACGCTTTGTGAGACCCTGGGTTCGAAGGCAATTCCCACATGTTATTCTAGAATCGTCAGAAAGGGCTTCAGGACTCTACCTCGGGCCACCTCTGGGGAGCTGGTCAGGGGTGTTGTGAATGATCTCCCCAGTCCCTCCCCATTTACAGATGGACAGGTAACTTTGTCCGGGCCCAAAGCTCACCTACAAAGCAGGTCTGTTGATACCAGTCCAGAACTTGTCCCCTTTGTGGCTACCCAGCCCAGAGAGGCAGTCTTGACTTAGCCTAACCTGGGTCCCACCATTGTTGGAATTATGTCAGAGAGGTGATCAAAGAGCCTCTGGTCTGGGTCTCCAGCGTACCAGGAACTTCGGCTCTCATGGTCCCAGTATAGTGGCAGGCAGCCAAATATGCTGCTACATGACAAGTAAGTGCCCAGCACCGTGCAGGAAGTTAGGCAGGAAATGACAGGAGCTCAGGTGGAGGGAGGGAAATACAGAAGGAATTTAAGGTATAGTTTGTGGCCTAGGGATTTTCCTGGGCAAAAGCAACCCTCTGGGGAGTGTCAGGAGGCACCTTGTGCCCGTGTGTTAATCCGGATGGTATCGAGAGCTTTAGCCAAAGGTCTTTAGAACTTTGGGTGGCGGTGATGGTGACACTGAGATTGTTCCATGTTTTTCAGGGATTTGAGAGAATAAAGCAAAAATATGCTGAATTGAAGGACCAGTTGGGTCGTAGCCCCATGCTGGGGGAGCAGGGAAGCCGGATCCTGAGCGTCAAGACAGAGGCAGAGGAGTTATTTGGGGAGACCATGGAGATGATGGACAGGATGAAAGGTGAGGGTTCCATCCCGGGGCTCGGACTCCTGGGCATCCCAGGAGGCTGGTCCCAACCCCAGGTCTCTGAGGCCCACCCTTGTCAGAGCGAGCAGTGCTAAGGGGGCGAGACCAGAAGGGAGTCCTGAGCACCTAAGAATATGAGGCACAGTGATGGGGCTGCGGGGAATGCAGAGATGCTCACAAGACCTGTCCTGCCCTCCAGATGTGCGTCATGCGTCTACCAACCGGAAAAGGCCAGGTGGTAGCAATGGAACAAGCATTTACTTGTCTGTAGGAATTTGCTTTTTTAAAATTTTTTTTTAACATTTATACATTTTTGAGAGACAGAGACAGAGCATGAGTGGGGGAAGGGCGGAGAGAGAGGGAGACACAGAATCCGAAACAGGCTCTGGCTCTGAGCTGTCCACGCAGAGCCCGACGCGGGACTCAAACCCACAAACGTTTATTTATTTATTTATTTTTTGAAAATTTTTTTAACATTTATTTATTTTTGAGACAGAGAGAGACAGAGCATGAATGGGGGAGGGTCAGAGAGAGAGAGGGAGACACAGAATCTGAAACAGGCTCCAGGCTCTGAGCGGTCAGCACAGAGCCCGATGCAGGGCTTGAACTCACGGACTGGACCGTGAGATCATGACCTGAGCTGAGGTCGGACGCTCAACCGACTGAGCCACCCAGGCGCTCCAACCCACAAACCTTTAGATTATGAACTGAGCCTAAGTCGGATGCTTAACCTACTGAGCCACCCGGGCACCTCAGGAATTTACTTTTAATTGCAGGATTTGGGGGAAGATCATGCATAGGGGCCTCCTGGGGGAGGGGACCAGGGAACATAATAGCAGCTGCTAAAATTTCAATACTTGATCAACCCAAAGGTCCATATGGGTGCCCACTGACCGACTGGCATCCCAGTAATGCCCCTGTTACACTCTGC